>NC_088689.1:59602500-60852500 GCF_028017835.1 Emys orbicularis
ACTCAGAAAGAAGCAGCAAAGCCCTACTGGAACATTTATGAAAAGAAAACCATTCAAACATCCATAAAAGCCTCTCTCTCTGACCTGTTGGACTTCTTCTTTACCCTCCCTCAAAAGAGGTGCACTGCTTACCTCTGCCTCCACAGTCTCCCTTTGGTCCTTCTGCACCTCTGTCTCCTTTTGGTCCAGGGGATCCAACCTTTCCTGGAAGACCTGGTATCCCTCTTAAGCCTTGCAATGCAACGTGTTTATTCAGGGAAAAGAAAGAGACAAAAATAAAGCAAGTAAACAATTGAATTTGTAGGTATTATAAGAGTTTGTCATGTCATAATTAGAGATGGATGAAGATTAGATCATCCAAAAGAACAATGAATTTTGGGAAACGTTCAGATCCTGATCCAGATCCAAGCTTTATAGCTTGGTTCTATTGCTGCAATATAAATATCAAATTCAAATATCTGAAAAGTGTTCAGAAGTTTGGTTTGGATTCACTTCTAAATGGGAATATTAGTATGTGAGTGTAGCTGGAATTCCTAAAATGTTTCTCTTCATGTACAGATTTAAAGCCATATTTTCAACAGACCTTGGAACCAGATTTTCCAGTGCCCAGAATGCACAATTGGAACCAGCATCCAGAATTGGGTCAAGATTTTCAAGAGCTTAAACACTCTCATTGTGACACTTGCGACTGAATATTCAAAATAACTCCGCACTCAGTGCACTGTTTTGAAAATATGGTTCTTAAATGGGAGCTATGCTCTTTTGAAAATTTAGTGACTCTTGTCTATAATCCCTTGTGCCCCCATTGCCCATCTCTAAAATAGAGATACTACTCCCGTCTTTCTTTCTTTCTCATCTATTTAGTTTGTAAGTTCTTCAGGGCGGAGAGTCTCTCTTACCATGTTTTATGTACAGTGCCTAACATGACAGTTTTCAGATCTCAGTTGGGGACTCTAAGTGATATTGTAATACAAATAAATAGTATGTACAGTATAATTACAGTGTAACTATTTATAGTACTTCTAGAGAATGGGCTGAATGCCCCTTCATCCTTTGCCTCTGCCTGCAGCAGTGGGACCTAAGCACCTCTGCCAAGCTCTGATGTTTCTTCAGTGCCATTTCAATTTATTCTGGGGATTGACAATCCCAGAATGTACATCATCCTGGTTTTGGCCATCTGCTGACATTGCAAAAAGTGCTATTAGTCTTATTTATTATGTGTGTGTGTGTATGTGTCTCTTAACCACCAAGAAATGCACTGAAACAAGTTATTTCACATAGCTCACAGGACAGCCATTGGCTGGTAACAAGTTTCAGACACTGCCAATCTGGATCAGATTCAAAACTGGTGGCCTGGAGGTAAAAGGCTCTAGAGAATATTACCTATCTCAGAAGCATCCCGTTTTAATTTCTAACCTAGCTTTTATTTGACTGTTAGTTTCATCCTAGTGTTTTAGCAATTAGCAATAAATTAAGGATCTCCAGATTTTTCATGCTTGACAAAACTTTTTGCTCAAGTTCCATCTAGCTACATGATTTGAATTATGCTTCCTTTTTTATTAGCTTTTTTTAAAATACCAATCTGACCAACAGGTGAACAGTAAGTCAATATTTCTATACCTTGATCTCCCTTTTCCCCTTTAGGGCCATCTTTTCCATCTCTTCCTGGTAGTCCGTTCTGAGCAGGTCCGCACACAACTAGTGTACATGCATTCTGATCCCATTTTTGGACAACCTGAGCAGGATTTGAGTTGGAAGTTGTCACCAGAGTTAACACCAAGACAAAAGTGTTGAATATTGGAAGCAGCAGCATTGTTTGATTCCTAGCCTGTGAAAAATCATTAAAAGAATTACCCTTAAGGAATTTTGAGTACAAGTAAGCTCTTTATGTTGCAATATTACACATTGGCTCTATAAAAGAATGCTAAATGTCTACTTTCTAAAACATTTGTACTAGTTTGTTATATTTTTAGTCAGAGCTTCAGTGCTCATAAAAAAAACGTTTTAATTATTCTTTATTCAGATCTTAATGAAGTACCCCAAATTTTTGGAATTTGTCCTGCTCCAAAAAACCCATAACTTGAAACAAAAAAAGCAGCAAATTTCAATTAAGTCCCATCAGGTTGCCTACAAACATAATCCTTAAAGTTTTAGTAGACAACTGCTTTTAAGAAAGTGAATTATTTTTGGACCTGTGCAAGTGCATTGGGGATAGAGTGGAAGTGAGTACCATGGCTGGTCCATAATTGCAATACTTGCACTTGGGAATATAGCTGTATGCTTTCATTTCAAAGCCAACGTATGGCGTAGACTTCCCAACTTATCTGGTAATGATTTATAAAATTGCATATACTTCCTAAATGAATAGCATAAAGAATTAGACAAGATGTATTTTGTTGTACTCTGAACAAAACAGGAACATAAAACCATGACTGTTATTTTCTAAATTAAAACACGTAACAAACTATAATATAATGTAACCTTAAACCTTGAATGATGTGGAAAAACATCATACACATGTTTAGTACACATAAATAAAAGATTTTAAGGAAATTTCTATCATAACCTTCTTACAAATTATGCACAACTTTATCATTAAAGAACAGACTTAAAAGAGAGCAAAGATATCATCCAACCACTTACTTTGCAATTCCTGGTTTTCTAGAAAAAGCATTCACAGGAATAATTTACTATGAGTTTGACCCTGTATTTATATGCTACAGATTAAGTAACATGAGCTCTGGTTTCTAAGATATGCTAATTTACAGTAAAATGCTCATTTAAAAATGGTTTAAATTTACAGTAAACAGCTTTAGCGATATCTTGAAACCATGACAAGAAAGATAAAGCACAAAGAATTAATTTTTTTCTGTTGGCAAAACACTAAGGAAGAACTGAATCGACTGCAACTCGGACTTACCCAGAACATCTCTTAAAGCAATATACATATTCTATGCAGCTGACAATTTAACCATATGTAAATTGTACATTAATAACTAATAATCCTGGATTTCACTGACCTTGTCAATAAGTCAACATACAAATTCACCTAGAATAGAGATGGTTCTGAAAAATTTCTTCTATACAATGGGTTCAAAGAGATTTGTTTGTACTAAACAAGAGCTCTGTGTATCTCAAAAGCTCATCTCTTTTATCAACAGAAGTTGGTGTCACCATGCCTCCGTGGGTCACAACTGAGAATACCAAATTCAGGACAAACTGCTGAGAAATAGGGCAGACACTCCCCTAAAACTGGCAGTTATTCTTCCATAAAATATATCAAACCAGCAACAAAAGTTAACTTCCGTTTCATCACACTGGCTAACAAAAGTCAGAAAAGCAGTTTCCTGAGGCATTCCAATCCTGGATTCAACATCCAGACGTTGGAGTTAAAGATGAGTGGTTCTTTAAAATCAGTTTCATTAAACAAAGGTATCTTCTGATCCCAACGGACCAGCCACACAGCCAGGTCAATATGCAATTCAGATCTTACCGAAAAATCACGATGTTGCCAATCCTTCGGTATCTAAAATCTAAAGGTTTATTGAAAGAAAGAAAGAAAGAAAGAAAGAAAGAAAGAAAGAAAGAAAGTGAGAGTTAAAATTGGTTAAAGGAATCAAATACATATAATAATTGCAAAGTTCTTGGTTCAGACTTATAGCAGTGATGGAATAAACTGCTGACTTAAGTCAAGTCTCTGGTTGCTTCCAAATCATTGGAAGTTCCTCAGTCCACTGGTTACAATGCTCCCATTAGTATAAGTCCATAGTCCAGAGGTTTGAGCAGGAAAGAGATAAAATGGAGACGTTTCCAGCGCCTTTCATAGCTTCTGCCATATGGAGGGAAACCCATTGTTTCAAACAAAGCCCTCAGCACAGCTAGTAGAAGACTACAGGTAAAAGATGGAGTTTGGAGTCACATGAGCAAGTCACATGTCCATGCATGACTTCTCTTAGTCATGGCAGGAAATTCCATTAAGAGTAGATAGGCGTCTTCCATTGTGAGTTGTGTTCTCTAATGGGCCATTCTATTTGAATAATTCCTTTACAACGTGCTGGCTAAACACCTTGTTGGTGCTAACCAGAAGCAAACACCTTAGAAATACAGGCATATAGTTAACTTCATCTACAAAAATGATAGATACATACAAATAGCATAATCATATTCAGCAAATCATAACATTTCTATAGACATCTTACCTTTCACATTTTGTACAAACAACGAGGAGTCCTTGTGGCACCATAGAGACTAACAAATTTATTTGGGCATAAGCTTTCGTGGGATGTAACCCACTTCATCAGATGCATGGAGTGGAAAATACAGTAAGAAGAATATATATTATAGCACATGAAAAGATGGGAGTTGCCTTACCAAGTGGGGGGTCAGTGCTAACAAGGCCAATTCAGTCAAAGTGGATGTGGCCCATTCCCAGCAGTTGACAAGAAGGTGTAAGTATCAACAGAGGGAAAACTATTTTTTGTAGTGATCCAGGCACTCCCAGTCTTTATTCAGGCTTAATTTGATAGTGTCAAGTTTTATACAAGATTTGTTGCAATTATATAACAGTGGTAGCAACAATGACATGGTTATAGTTTAATCAGTTAACATCACACCCCCAGTGCAAAATCAATGCAGGATGGGGTGTCCCAGACACTGCTGAATGCATCACAGGAACTTCCCATTCTTGGTTCTGTATTCATTGGCTGGCTAGGTGTGTCCTCTTTGCTAACAGTTATGGGCAAGTCTTCCTCCTCCCTGTCAGTCAGGTAATTTGCATCAACAGAGACACTAGACTTTACAAATTTTCAGATTCTTAACTGTTACCAATTCCAAGGCTGGACTCTGTCTTAAAGAGATACCATCCATTTTCACTAGCATGTTAGACTCAAGGTTCTTTTGTCCTTCCATTACCAACCTCTGCTTCCACATGGAATCAGATGTTAAGTCCACTAAGAGACTACAAGACATATCCAAAGTGTCTAGAGAGGAGAGTTTGCCTGTTATCCCCTGTATTCTTGAGAGATCAACTGCACAGCTGTCCTGCTCTGTAGATTCAGCTACCCAGTATTCCCTCTGAACCTGAGACACAGACTGTTCACTTAAAAAATCAACATGGAAACCTTCCTGTCCCAACAACAGTGTCTTCCCAACAAGCTGGCCAAACACAGTCACTTGGTCATCATCTGCCAGAGCATTAGGTCCATGAAACCCTATTTGCAGCTTAATGGGGGGCTCCTTTGTTATTCATATTACAACAGCTCCTGGGATAGGCCACTCATCATATTTTTGTTCTTTGGCCTGGACGCAGAGCAATCTTGAAAACCCACAATTCTCATTCTCCTGCAGTCAGATGTCCTGGAGCTACTACGGCAGCAGGCCTGCACACTTTATCACAGCATGGACCACATTCCAATGGAGAGATTGCATGGGGGACACATCCCCTCTGATTGGTGTTTGAACCTCCTCTATCTCCTCCTCCTGAGATTGACATAACATTCCTGTGGCAAACAAAGAAATTGTTCACACAGAAAATTAATATTAAGAAAGTTCTTTTAGCTCCTTTTAAAATGATTGAGGTGAAGGAGGAGAGTCAACACTATGTAACAAGCCATCTTTCCTCAGACCACCAGCAAGCACCCACAGCCAATCTTCAAGGGATGGGCTTGCAAAGCACTGACCAGCTCTATATTCTTGTCTTTTGATGCATCCAAAGCTACATGTTTCTTCCCTGCAGAATTTGCCTCTAAACTCTGACATCTGTTGAATTCACCAGGAATTATTAGCAAAGATTTTGCTGTTAAAAGCTGTATGGTACATTCTGTACATTGTAACCTTCAACATGACATTTCAAACTATGTAGCAATGATGGCGTGAGTCAAGGACTAAGTAGCAGCTTAACTCTAATTAATATGGCTTTTTGAAGGGGAAGAGCTTTGTCAGGTTCTTCATATTAATTTACTAATAATATTTTGTACTTAATGGAGCTTCTCATTCAAAGCTAGTTACATTATTTACAAAGGAGGGAAAGTATTGTCTCCAATTTTACAGATGGAGAAATTTAGAGAAAGTGAGGTTAATTTATTTGTTCACAAGCTTGTTCATATTTTTTTTTGTATATTTGTATAATTTATTTTATAATAAAAACAAAACTCTTGCTTTCTTTCCACTAGATTTGAAATTTTTAAGAAAGCTAAGCTGTTAAGTAAGTGGCCTTCTAGCAATCCCAAACAACAGAAAGGAAGCACTAATTAAACAGTACACTATATGAAAACCAATATGAAGACAATTTTTAGAGTAATCTGTCTCTGTCTCTTATTGAAAGTTCTCTTCTAGAAATAGAGAGTCCTTTCTGGGATTTCCTCCTCAGATATAGAAAACTGTTGTAAGTGAATTTCCATTAATCATGGGACATCTCCATCAGAGACATCACTTCAAATAATATCCAAGGCCATCTATGAAGTTGGAAAACAACAGCACTTCCCTCTTTTCCCACAACACATCAGATAACTGAAATCACTGGCACGCCTATCTCTGCACTGGAGATATTCAGACTGATAAAATAATACTCTTGAGGACTTTCTGACTTTAGATACATGGGTCCATATCTGAGGTCAGTATCAAGCACTCATATGAGATCTCAGTAGAGATGCATGCATTTATATAGGTATTTCATTTTAAATTTTGATGAAATTGGCCTACCGCACAGTATTTTATGACTAGGAGAGACGATCTGAATACAATAATTGGATATGCTAAAATGGCCTATTGCGGAAAAAAAGAGAATTTATTTAAATGGTTATTGGAAAATTGCCATCTATTTTATCAGGAATCCAATAGTAAAGTATAAAATAGTTAATAACCTGGTTATTTCCTCCCCTATCCTCCATCAACAGGGGAAGTAACAAGAATGTCACAGGCTTTGACAACCGCCTATCATATCTCCCCAGTTAGCACCCGTATTTGCAGCTTTGGGTTTGCAAGTCATCATAGGATGCCTTACATCCCCCTCCATTGCATATTGTTGCACTATTTCTTAATACTTTGGTCATTGTTAACATTATAAGCTGCAGCTAACTGAAACTAAATAGGCCTAAATTGCTTTGGTTAGTAAGTGAACACCTCATTATTCCTTCTGCTAGACAGGGCCAGTAAGGCTGTAGAGACAAACAAAGGGGAAAATACCCTCAGGCTTGAAGAGGTAGGGTTATGGTTAGAAAGGAGGAGGTGGGCCTTGCAAGGGAAAGGGAGGAGATGGCATGGCAGAGTCTCCTTATGGAGGAAACTGTAAAGGCCCGAGAAAGAACATTAAAAACATCAATTAATTAAAAGGTGGGAAGGGGTTTGCAAAACTTAATATGAACAAGATAGTTTTGAAGAATTCTATTTTGAATTTAATTGGAAACAGGATTTTAAATTTATTTGAACATGGTTATTTGGGGTTGGAATCCCAAACACAACCAACGTTTAAACTCCTTTGATTTTTGGTTGTCACCTTGATAACTGGAATGACTGAAATCAAACTAAAACACACTGCAAAACCCTTCAGCACAAGGGTTTTAATTCCATTTTAAAGAGTCCTGAATGAGGGAGTCTTTCTCCAATTGAATGAGACTTGGCAAGTTTGGTTGACAAAGCACCAATGGTAGTTTTGAAGAAAAGAAGAGTAAACAAAATCTCTCTGTTTGAACTCCATCTGCCTACAAAGAAAATGCTGGTGGCTTTGCAGAAGATGGAATTGCGCAGTGTATCTAAATTAAATAGGTAAGGTTAACAAAAAAATCTTACGTGTGAAAAAAATTATCTCCATAAATTACCAAATTAAAGACTAAAATTTAATTTCCTTTTTTCCTATTTTGCATTTCACTTACTTTAGACAATGAAAATAGGATGGTCATTTTCACTTTATTTAGGGCTGGAGTCTTCCATACCTGCTCCCTCTGTATAATACCTTTTTCCACAAGTAAGTAAGGGTGGCAGTATCTGTCTTTTGCTAGTCAGTTTCCATTTTGAATTCTCATGGCTGTGTTTTGGATTACCTAGGAAACTGACTTGCTGCTGACAACCATTTTTAGCAGTGGGTTCCCTGAACTGGTACTAAAAAAAGTTTTAGTGACAGTGTAGATGGGAGAAAGCTATTTTGGCAGGGTTAAAATGATCTTGAATGGGACTTCAAAGTTAGTTTTTACTGGGAAGCCATCATACGTTATCTAAATTTGCAAAGATTAAATTCTCTCTTAGATTTCTGAGTAACGTGGGAATATTAGAGACACAAGGTGGGTGAGGAAATATCTTTTATTGGACTTACTTCTGTTGGTGAGAGAGCCAAGCTCTCTCTCTAATATCCCAGGACTGACACAGCTACAACTACGCTGCATACAATAATGTGGGGCTAGCTGTCATGTGTCTCCAAGTAGATATTAGATTCTCTCTCTAGAATCCAGTCCTAAAGTCAAGTTAAATTTCTTGGCTCCAGATCTTTGCAGAAAAAAATGTACTCACTGATATTATCAACAAGGAAAACAAGTTTTGATTTCTCTTGCTCATATTATGGTTGATATCGTGTTTCTGGAAGGGACAGCTTATTCTGTGTTCATTTATTAATGTTTCTATATGGTATTAGTTTTGAAAAACACAGCAAACAGACTGTTGATGGTCATTCAGATCAATGAGCTTAGTCTCTGTGATTTTCTGGCTCATTCCATTGCCTTTTGTTACCTTTTCAAGTCTGCTAACAACAGTGGGATAGGACACATGCTGCTGGTTCGATTTAAGGCTGGCTAAATTAATTGACTTAATGGTGTGCGAGCATGACTGTATTGCTAGGGTAAGTAATTTTTAGGGTGTGTAGCGCTTATGTAGGGGTGCTTGGTTTTTAAATGGAAAATGCCTAGTATTTTTTATTACTAGTGTGCATGACTTGGTTTCCCTGTTCAATTTTGTATTGATTCTTGACGGAATGCATAGGTAAATCAAAGGGACTGTAAAGGGGTTGTTAAAGAACCAAACAGGAAAGGCAAGATACACACCTTCAAAGGAATTAAGATAACAATGCCTGGGCCATCAACTCGGGGCAGAAGCGATCTATCTGGCATGAGCCAGGCTAGGATGTTTTACCCTTTTTAAGGCTCAGCCTAATGTCTTAATCCTTATAAAGGCTAGCCGGCAGAAAAAGGAAGGAGTTCAGTGAGTGGCCAGCGATGCTATTCAGTGTGGCAATGAAAAGAGCCATGCAGGCTGTTTCTCCCAACTCAGAGACGGGGAATCAGATGGACCTGCCTGAGCTATGGATAGATAGGTTAAGCTAGGTAAGGGAATGTGCATCTAGGACTGTTTTTTGTTTAATAAAGTTGCTACTGAATAAATGAGATGACATAACTTAAATGAGGATGCAAAGATCCTCACTTCATGGGCCCATAGTAGTGACATATCCACAGTTACATAGTTGAGTCCATGAAGATCTTGAAACAAGTTCATCACATCTCAGAGCAGGACAAACACAGAGATAAGGTGCTTTACCAAACACCAGAAAGTAAGGCTTCAAGGAATCTTTGAAAGCTGCTTTAGATAGAATAGATTTCCCTCTCGAAATTCTGAGTAAATGGCCTGGAGTCTCTTTATTTCAAGTACTATTCATGTTAAGGCAACTAAGCATATTTCTAGAAATTCTTTCTGACCCCTCTATAATCAATGATATTTTCATGCCAGGGTCCCTATGAACAGTGCAACTTTCCCTTGACACTAAGCAAAAGTGAATTAATACATGAAACAAAAAGCATTAATCCACCAAAAGTTTGTCAAACCACCAAGCAGTGTGTTATCTGGTATTATTGGCCTTTCTCCCCTCTCCCATTTCCCTTATCTCCTCCTCTAATTTTGTCTTCTCTGTCTTGTCTCTATTTAGATTGTAGAATCTTTGGGGCAGGGATTTTGTCTGTCTGTAAAGTACCTTGGCATTTCTGAGTGCTGAATAATGGGACTTAAATCCACAATGTGCCCAAACTCCAGTGGGCTATCAAGGGACACATGACCCACAAGCTTCTAGAATTCCCCCCATTTTAATAACCTGAGAACACAGCTGTAAATAAGCAGACTGTAGACCTGTAAATGGCTTTAAACAGAAAATAATGGAAATCCAGCATTTCCATTCTTACACTTCACTTTAAGACAAGTATATATTCATAAAGCTAAGGCATTTTCTGCTGGAACTATGTGGAGCAGAATGGTCATCTTTTGGCCTTTTACATAAGAGACAACCCTGATCTGTATTCTCTGTCAGTTCCTCATGATAGTCACCTTTGTTCAAGTCTGAAACTGTGTAGGTATCAATTTCTCCCAGCACTTGTAGTATCTCCTGTTTTAACCAGCTCCGAACACAGTTCAAAGTTGAATGATGACTTTATTGCAATTCAATTTATCATAATAGAAATTTCAGCAAGATTCAGTATATCTATACCTTTACATCACTGATGCAGCATGGTATGCAAAATGCGAGGCTATTGTAAATCAATAAGGTTATATAATTATTAAAGCTGCAAGCCAACTTGCACTAACTGATTTTAATGAAAACCACAAGGTCAGGGAGATTAAAATTCACAGATTATTAACCGTTTTTCATTACAGGATTTGTCATTCCATCTGCCATCTGGATATACTTCTACACAGTCTTCAATTCCACCAACATTATTTGGTTCTCCTGGAGCCCAGTTTGAGTATCCTATTGCTTCACCATTTAGATACTTAAATGAACCTTCTGTTTGTATATCGTTTATTCCAATATATGCTGCTTTGTTATGACGAACTACTATTTGTTGTATGGCACTGTTCTCTGCAGAATTCCTTGGAGAAGCAATCAGGCCACCAGCTTGGGAACATGTGGCTTTTGAGATCTCAAAGTCACCTTCAGAGCCATTGGCTTGAAATGTATTTTCACCGGCACTATTGCCATTTATGAAAATCCAAGCTAGAAAAAACACAGAAGTACAGTACATCTAAATTACATTTTTTCCCCACACACTATTCTTTAGATTAGAGTAACAAGTTCTTGGATGCTGGAGCAAGAGGCAGTTATTTTTTTTTTGATTCATTCTGTCAGACCAGCTGAGACTTATGCACACCAACCCAGAAGTTTAAAAGGTGAAGAATATTTTACTGGTGTAGAGAAAACAGAGGCAAAAGGTCTCAGGAAGACCCTATAACAACCAGGAAAAATCTTAGGTTGAGGTTTATACTTTATTATTGTTATTTTAGTTAGCAATGAAGGCATAGCTGAGGAAGTTTTTATTGTCCTAGAGAGCAGAGTTGGAATTGTACACAATACCAGAGTTTAATACTATTTTGTTAGCCTAAAATATTGCCATGTCACTATTGTAAGGTGCAGTGTTTGGGAACATTACTGCAGTACTTTTTATGAGGCCAGGCCCATTGTCCTTGATATGACACAGTGAGAAGTCCGGTCATCATTCCATTAACTCAATTAGCATTTGCACCTCTCTTTACAGGTAAAAATCAAGGTCCTGTTCCTGTTCCAGAGGAAGTAAATGGGAAATCAAGGGGCAGAATGAGGCCACACGTGCTGTTGATGTCAGAGAGTGGTTGTCTCCCACTAATCTTTTTGGTCACAGGACAAATCAAATAACATTTCAGACACAAAGTGGACCCTACCCACGCCACACTATTTCATCTTAAGTATACTTTGGATAGGATTTTTTTAGCACTTGATCCCACAGCTATTCTCAGATGGACTTTCCTATTTACATCAAAGTGGAGATCTGCCAAGGCTACCAATACATGTGAGAGATTTAGACCTATACTTCCCATATTGTAGAATTGAGTTACTTTACTAAAACATCCAACAAATACATAGAAGTTTGGAGTATGAACAAATAGCAAGAAGCCCAGATCAGACACCACATATGAATCCTTTTTAACTCTGAAGAAGTGGGGATCTAGATCTGCATCCAAATTACTCCGTTTGGGCCCATCTCTCACTGACTGGAATGAACAGCACTTCATTTGTCTTACCTTTTTGGATTTTGCTTACAGTAGCTTTCAGGGTCTTCAGTTGTTCTTGCAAATCCCACATTTCAGTTTTTAAAAGCTCACAGTCTGAAGAATAAAATAATAGTATTGTTCTTATTGTGTCACATTAAAATATGGAAGGTTTTCTGAAAGCTTAAAGCCAGAAAAGTCACCTCCAGAACTAGTAATGAATCACAAGTGTAACACCTAAGATACTGTTTTTGATTTCTTGGTTCCTCAAGAAGATACAACAAGTTTAATACTGAGGTGTTGAGGCCACAACTCCACTGAAAGTAAAAGGAAACTACCCACTGAGTGCAATTCTTAATAGCATCTGCAGCAATGCTAGCTTTTCAATTCAATTGTAAATGCTAAGTATTAGAAGCAGAAGACAACATAATTATGAAAATAAAACCTTGGAACTTAGAATAAAGTCAATTAGCAATGTTCTGAGGAGAGTTGTGAAGAATATGTGCATTCACTAGAAGCCCACTTGACCTTTGCAGTAGGTACAACTATCATGATGTTTGCCAATCTCAACCTATGCGTGAAAATTTCATGAACAAGAACTGAGATCATTTGTACAGCTACTCCTGGTGAACCCTTGTAGGACTTCTTCCTTGTCTTCCAGCATCACATCCTTCACCCCACAAACCCAGGGATCAGGTACCCATCACTGTGGCGTCTGTCTCCTGTAGGATGCTACTCGTAGACGTTTGAGTTCATCAGACTAACCCTTCAAGCCTCGCTCACTTCTTTCCATTGCAAACGAGACTGTCTGGTTTCCTCAGTGCCCACCTCTGTGTATTTCTTCCCCACATAGACAGAAGCAGCAAAGCCCAACTGGAACATTTATGAAATGAAAACCATTAAAAAGTCCATAATAGTTTCTGTGTATGCGCTGTTAGGCTTCTTCTTTACCCTCCCTCAAAAGAAGTGCACTGCTTACCTCTGCCTCCACAGTCTCCCTTTGGTCCTTCTGCACCTATGTCTCCTTTTGGTCCAGGGGATCCATCCTTTCCTGGAAGACCTGGTATCCCTCTTAATCCTTGCAATCCAATGTGTTTATTCAGGGAAAAGGAAGAGTCAAAAATAAAGCAAGTAAACAATTGAATCTGTAGGTGTTATAAGAGTTTGTGATTACTGTCATAATTACAGATGGATGACGATTAGATCAACAAAAAGACCATAATGAATTTTGGGAAAAGTTCAGATCCTGATCCAGGTCCAAACTTTATAGCTTGACTCCACTGCTATTATTAGAATATCAAATTCAAACATCTGAAATGTGTTCAGAAGTTTGGTTTGGATTCACTTCTTAATGGAAATATTAGTATGTGAGTGTAGCTGGAATTCTTAAAATGTTTCTGAGCATGTACAGATAAAGCCATATTTTCAACAGACTTTGGAACCAGATTTTCAGGTGCTCAGAATCCACAGTTGGGATCAGATTTTCAAAAGAATATAAACTCTCTCATTGTGACACTTGCAACTGGATAGTCAAAATAACTCAGCACTCAGTGCCCTGTTTTGAAAATATAGTGCTTAATAGGAGCTATGCTCTTTTGAAAACCTAGCCCATAATCCCTTATGCCTCTATTGCCCATCTGCAAAATGGACATACTACTCCCATCTTTCTTTCTGTCTCGTCTATTGAGTTTGTAAGTTCTTCAGGGCAGAGATTTTCTCTTACCATGTTTTATGTAGATTGCCCAACAAGATAGTTTTCAGATCTCTGTTAGGGACTCTAAGTGATATTGTAATACAAATAAATACTAAGTACAGTGTGATTAGAGAATAACTTCTTATAGTAACTTCTAGAGATAGGCTGCATGCCCCTTCATCCTTTGCAGCAGTGAGACCTAAACAACTCTTCCAGGGTCTGTCTCTTCAGTGCCAATTCAACTTATTTTGAGGCTTCACAATACCAGAATGTACATCATCCTAAGCACCTCTGCCAAGCTCTGATGTTTCTTCAGTGCCATTTCAATTTATTCTGGGGATTGACAATCCCAGAATGTACATCATCCTGGTTTTGGCCATCTGCTGACATTGCAAAAAGTGCTATTAGTCTTATTTATTATGTGTGTGTGTGTATGTGTCTCTTAACCACCAAGAAATGCACTGAAACAAGTTATTTCACATAGCTCACAGGACAGCCATTGGCTGGTAACAAGTTTCAGACACTGCCAATCTGGATCAGATTCAAAACTGGTGGCCTGGAGGTAAAAGGCTCTAGAGAATATTACCTATCTCAGAAGCATCCCGTTTTAATTTCTAACCTAGCTTTTATTTGACTGTTAGTTTCATCCTAGTGTTTTAGTAATTAGCAATATATTAAGGATCTCCAGATTTTTCATGCTTGACAAATGTTTTTGCTCAAGTTCCATCTAGCTACATGATTTGAATTATGCTTCCCTTTTTATCATTTTTTTTTAAAATACCAATCTGACCAACAGGTGAACAGTAAGTCAATATTTCTATACCTTGATCTCCCTTTTCCCCTTTAGGGCCATCTTTCCCATCGCTTCCTGGTAGTCCGTTCTGAGCAGGTCCGCACACAACAAGTGTACATGCATTCTGATCCCATTTTTGGACAACCTGAGCAGGATTTGAGTTGGAAGTTGTCACCAGAGTAAACACCAAGACAAAAGTGTTGAATATTGGAAGCAGCAGCATTGTTTGATTCCTAGCCTGTGAAAAATCATTAAAAGAATTATCCTAAAGCAGTGGTGGGCAACCTGCAGCCTGTGCCGCTTTCCACAGCTCCCATTGGCTGGGAACGGTGAACCACAGCCACTGGGAACTGCGGGCAGCCATGCAAATGTAAATAAATGGTCTGGAGGCCCGCCAGCGGATTTCCCTGATGGGCTGCATGCGGCCTGTGGGCCGCAGGTTGCCCACCACTGCCCTAAAGGTATTTTGAGTGCAAATAAGCTCTTAATGTTGCAATATTACACATTGGCTATATAAAGGAATGCTAAATGTCTACTTCCTAAAACATTTGTAGTAGTTATTTTTTTAAAATCAGAGCTTCAGTGCTCATGAAAACACTTCTTAACTATTCTTTTCTCAGATCTTAATGAAGTACCCCTAATTATTGGAATTTGTCCTGCTCTAAAAACCCTACAACTCTCATAAAAAAAGGAGAAAATTTCAGTTAAGTCCCATCAGGTTGCCTGCAAACATAATCCTTAACGTTTTAGTAAACAACTGCTTTTAAGAAAGTGAACTTTTTTCAGCCCTGCACAAGTGCACTGGGGATGGTGTAGAAGTGAATACCAGGACTTGCACTTGGTAATACAGCTGCATGCTTTCAATTCAAAGATAATGTAGGGACTAAACTCCCAAACTTACCTGTAAAATCGCATATACTTCCTAAATAAATAGCATAAAAAAGTTAGACAAAACATATTTTGTTGTACAATGAACAAAGTAGGAACATTAAATCATGACTGAAATTTTTTCAAATTAAAATACATAACAAACTATAACACAATGTAACCTTAAACCTTGTCTGATGAAGAAATAAACAGAGTTCTACCTTTTAATACACATAAATCAAAGATTTTAAGGAAATTTCTATTGTAAGTTTACCAACTATGCACAACTTTATAATTAAAGAACAGAATTAAAAGACAGAGCAAAGATACCATCCAGTCACTTACTCTGCAGTTCCTGGTTTGCTAGAAAAAGCATTCACAGGAATAATTTACTGAATTTTACTGTCTATTTATATACTACAGAGTAAGTAACATGAACTCTGGTTTCTCAGCTGTGCTCATTTAAAGTAAATAGGAGTTATAGTTTATGTAAGCATAATTTCACTGGAGAGTAAATGGCCTTATTGGTCTTGAAACCATGATCATAAGGATAAATACAAAGAATAAATATTTTCCCATTGGCAAAACAAAGGAGGAACTGAACCAGAACATTTGCGAAACTTGAAAACAACGTATGTATTGGTTGAAATGATGCCAGGTCACCCCACTAGGACTTACCTGTACCAGCTAACACATATTAACTGCCTTGTTTATAGTAGGATTTTAACATGCATTAAATTACACTTTTTTTCCTGGTGAAGATAAGGAAAGGTTTGCCTATACTATCTAATACATTAATAACAGACAGTAAAAGAGAGGGGGAAAAAAGAGTCTTGTAATCTACATCATCAGTTTTTCCATGAGTCCTAACTCCATTGCAAGAGACCAAAAGAGTCTTACTCACTCAAAAGGCCCATCCAACATGAGAAATGATTGAAGCGCTAGTGTGCTGAAGTGGGATTTGTCCAGTTCCCTTGATGATAAGTGTTCTTGAAACTTGATAGAATGCTTTCTGCAATAATGCTGAAGAAAACATGTTTATGCTTTCAGCCTGGTTCATGTGGACTCATTGCTGACAACAATTGTCAGCATGTGGTCAATTTCCTAGTGTAGACAGGCCTAAAGATCAGGCCAGAGGTCTAAGAAATAAGAGCTCCATGCCATTCTTTATGTTATTTTTGTCCATGTGCTGTTCCAGCTGAAGACTAAGGATAATTACAGACCTCCAGATTATTTTAAAACATAAATAAATAAAAGTAATATGCAAGAGGATGATTTATAAGGCTGAATAAGAATAGAAAAGTTTTCAAGAACTTAATTTCCATATAAAGGAAATGCAGTGTTGTATCACAAATACCACCACTGTACCTGGGACGTGACAATCAGAAAGTGAAGCTCCTGAGAAAATAATTAAATGAAAGTACAACTAATAAATCCATTGTCATTGTCTAAATGGAGAGATTTCAGAGTAGCAGCCGTGTTAGTCTGTATCCGCAAAAATAACAGGAGTACTTGTGGCACCTTAGAGACTAACAAATTTATTAGAGCATAAGCTTTCGTGGGCTACAACCCACTTCTTCGGATGAAGTGGGTTGTAGCCCACGAAAGCTTATGCTCTAATAAATTTGTTAGTCTCTAAGGTGCCACAAGTACTCCTGTTTTTTTAAATGGAGAGAGTTACAAATTAGAGAAAGGTAAATTAGACGTTAATTAGTAATTCAGTTTATTTAATCTAAGATATTATTAACAGAGGGAATGGGCCAGATCCTCACCTGTGGGAAATGAATGGAGTTACGCCGATGTATGGCAGGCGAAGATCTGGCCCATGACATTAATCAACTATATCCTTCTAAAGAAATAAAATCATGCCAACTTACTGCCCACAAGCACTTTTCTCTGTGGGCAGATACCAGTCCAAGCAAGTTTTCTGTTTACTTTACTTTTTGTTTAAACTACCGTTAGCTCTCTGCTCAATTAGTCAAAACTGCCAAGTCTCACAGATTTGAGGGAGACTTCTCATCTGGGATTAATTGTATGAAAGCTCTCCTCTTCTGAAGAAGGATTTCACAGTACGTTTCAATGAGCCAGTCATGATCTGAATTCTTTTAAAATGTCCATTATTCCAGTTGTCAAGGTGACAGCCCACTGTAACTGAGCGGATCACCACCCAAGTACCGCCTCCTGGCCTGAGGTCACTCTACAGGAGTCTGCCTCACTTTCCCCTTCAAGGGACTTCTTAAATAAGCCCTGCACACATAGTCCAAAGGCAATTAAAACATTCCCTTTCTGGGGTCCAATTTATTTAGTCCTGACATAATGCGCCCTTCAGGCCCCAACCCCAGTTCAGTGTCTTTCTCCTCTGAGGTGGGGAGTCCCCAGCCCTCCTTCCTTGAGTTTCGTCCCAATTCAATGGCTCTTTCTCTTTCTTCAACTAGGAGTTTGGCCCGCCGGGCCTCAACTCTTGTTCAATGTCCCTCTTCTCTTAGGTAGGAAGTCCCCAACCGTCCTTCCTAAAGCTCGGTCACAGTTCAATATTTCCCTGCAAGAGACAGTCTTGCTCCCTACAGCAGCTTCCTCACACCAGCTACAGCTTCTCAGGCTTCTGCTTTCTGAGCCTTATTCCCCCCATCTCTGCAGTTTCCTGCTCTCTTCTCGGGGAGTAGTTTGATCTTTGCTCAGGTGTGTCTGTTTAGTAACTAGAGTTGGCTGGCCCTGGCCCACAATGGGCTACATCACCCTGTTACACCCAGTCTCAAAATACTTTAAGGCCCTCTGTACACTGGGAAATCAATCCGTTGCTGATGACTTTTGTCAGCAATGGTTATCCCTGAACTGGTGCTGAAAACATCATTTCCAGCAGTGTTACAAAACCATTCTTGAAAGGGACTTCAGGTCAGTTTCTACTGGGAACCCACTTACAATTTTATCTAATTTGCAGAAATTAAATTATTTCTTTGATTTCTTGATTAATATAGGGACAGTCTAGTTGATATGGGCCCCCCATCCGTAATGCAGACATCCATCTCCTGGCATTTATTGCCTTTCTCTACAATCCAGCCCTAAAATCAAGTTAAAACTCTTGACTGCAGATCTTGAGAAAAAACATTTCACACAGTAATATCATTATGACAGACTGGTGATAACCTGTAATAAAATGAACAAACCTTATGAAATTAAGATAAACGTTACTGAATTAAGTTGAATCTTATTTAATTAGGGTTGACACCTGTGGGGTTCACTGTATTAAACATGTAACTGTGTATATGTTATTGTGGCATTTTATGTATCTCCTCAACTGAGGGTGGGGGGAGGCTAATACACTTCATCCATTATCAACCCTTTAATGACAATCTTCTGGGAAGAAATGGATATACTAGTTCAAACTCAATTTTCCAGGGGCCAACAGACAAATAAAGGATTTTTGGATAAATACCCTGGGGTTTAGTTCCTCCTTCATGATCCTGCAAATGGACAGGATCCTAGTCCACAGAGAGCCCCAATCCTTAGGGGAGGATTGGAAGACTCATAACAGTAGGTGCGTGTTCTAAGATGAAGCTCTGATGAACTTGTAACCACAAGGAAGCCCCTAGGGTGGGGTATTGAAAGACTGCTCTTGCCTGAGCCCATGTGAGAGTTGGGATGAATTCTGGAAAGCTTATCAGCGTGTGTGTATGTTCTTTCATTGTATTTAATATGTTTCAGCTGTAAACCTCTCCTGGCATTAGGTGCCTATGCCGTTTTAGCAAGAAACTGGTGGCGGCAGACTTCCCAGCTTTCAGCCCAGCGGTTAGGGTAGTCACCTGAGACGTGGGAAAAGGGATTAGAACTAGGAACTGCCACCTTTCAGGACAGCGCTCTAACCAGTGAGCTATGGGATATTCCAATGTGGCCCTCTCACAGTCTCTCCTGTTGAAGCTGTTCCACTGTGGATAAAGAATTTTAAAAAGTCACTGGAGCAGGAGGACTGGACCCTGGATCTCCCACTCCAAAGTGAGAGCTCTGTCCACCAGGCTATAGTGTCATTCATGCTTTCTCTTTCTGGCCCAGTGATTCTTTATCCACAGTGGAACAGCCTTAACAGGAGAAAGCCCCTACCCCATCAGAATATCCTCTGGCTCAGTGGCAAAGACACGCACTGGAAGGTGGCAGATGTCATTTCAAATCCCTTTTCCTTTTCCAGTGGAGGGAAGACATGAACTGGTGATCTCCGACAGCACAGGTGAATACACTAACCACTGGGCTAAAAGTTATGAGCATGGCCCTACTAAATTCACGGACCATTTTAGTAAATTTCACGATCGTAGCATTTCAAAAATCTTGAATTTCACGGTTTCAAATATTTAAATCTTACATTTCACAGTGTTGTAACAAAGCATGAATATGAATTTAAAATGGAAAAATATAAACATGTAAAGCCCTTAAGTTAACAAAAGTAGTGAAAAAAAAGTTCTGGTTTCAAATGTCATTAATTGAATGGGAGTATGGAGCATCCTGAAACTGTGTCTTTCTTCATTCCCTGTCTCTGCGCTGAGAACACCTGTCCGTGTTTAGACGCAGCTCTTTCTGCATCCATGGAGTTCACTGGAATTGTCAGACAGTGCCGAGCTAGCCTTGCAAGGTGAGGGATTCTGGCTTCAACTGAAGATCAAGTTCACCATCAGCATGTGCATTTGTGCAGGGTCAAAAATATGCACAGCTTTTAGGAACCCTGCTCCAGGTTGTTGAAACTTTCGAGCCATTTTTTCTGTATTGCTTGACTCTTCCCTGTAGCAGTAATATTGTTTAAGCTTCTTTGCAATGCAAGAAAATACCTGCTGAGCACTGGCATCTAACTCAGCATTGTCAGAGTGATTTTCGTTTGCCTGTCAGTCCAGAACAGTACACCCATTACTTTGTTGTACGCTTGGTGGATTGTGACATGTCGAGATTCAAACCAAGTGATTAAGTCCATCAGACCTGTGGCATTCTTGGCAACGAACTGAACTTCCTCATTCAGCTGAGCATCATTTTTAAGGGTTGAAAGGTCTGTTAAAACCAGTGAGCTGCATGGTATTGTACAGCCCGAAACCAGGAATTCCAATGAGTAATGACTCTGGGAGAAGTGCAATTTTTTGTTCCCCTATTTCAGACATTTCAGTCACATTTGCAATGTTCTGCCTGTATTGAAGTTTGAGGCTAGGGCAGTGTTTAAAGATCATTTTAATGTAACCGACCAGTTTATCAACTTTATCAAGCTCGCATCTCCACAGCTCACTGACAAGAGAAATTATATATGCATTACATCTAATATGGACAGCATTTGGCATTAGACCTTAGAGAACAGATTTGAAAGATTTTGTCATGTAAGTTGCATTGTTGCTTATGAAAACAGATACTTTATCAAAGTCTGCACCATATTTTGAAACGGTCTTAATTATCACTCAAGAAAGTATAGTGTAGTTAACAGCATCCAAGTAAATACAGTCTGCGAACACTGTTGTTAGCTTTCCTGTCTATACATCTCCAGCCTTGTCAGAAATAAAATCAAACAGAACATGCAGTACATAGTTGTCTTGCTCATCAGTGAACTCATCAGAAATAATTGCAAGAGACTCAATTGAAGACTTCATCACCTCAAAATGTGTAGCAAAAACTTTTGGAAGGTACCCTTGTCATAGCTTATTTGTACTTGGGAATAAATTGACATTTTGTACATTCCATTGAATGAATTCAGGCAGCTTTGGGTGATCAAGTGGCATATTAGCACTTGCAAATGTATCCACAAGTTCTATTGTAGCTAAATGATGGGTCTTAGAGCTCTCTGTCATCTTCTTAAAAAGAGATGAAATCGTTTCCCAGCAATGCTCTATCCTCTGCCCTTTTTCTTGTTCTATTGCTTTCCAAGTCTAAGTGGCGCTGAACTGTTCCCCACTGTGGGTGATCCAACAAGACATTGCAGCTTGTACAAAGCAGTTTGCCACCATTGGCATGTAGAATTTGGCTTCCAAATTCTTTCACATGACCCTCTGCAGTTATGATTGTAGAGGTTTTTGATTTACTTTGGACACTCATTTTAAAATAATTCCGCTTGTTTTATGGTAGGCTACTAATTGAGATCACTACAATACAAAACTGCCCTGGATGCTCATTTCTACCAACCAGTGAGTTGAGCCCTGAGTGTTATTTGCTGTTGTAAAGTGTTAATCAGTAAATCCTGTCAAGTTCATGGCCTTTCTTTTTTATATTGAAACAAGCTAATAATCACATCTGGGACCTGTAACGGCACATATAACTGCACTGGATTTTACTATAGGGTAAAAGTACACAAAACATCAGATTTCACGGTCCATGATGCATTTTTCATGGCTGTGAATTGGGTAGTGCCCTAGTTATGAGGGACATCCTCCTCTTCCCAACTCCTATCTAGGTAAGCTTGCCTACAGTGGGCTGATCCTATTGGAGAGGTCAGAGCACACCTATTGGATTGGGTTCCACAGGGGAGTGGGCAGAGGGATGCCTATGTTTCCCTGGTTCATATAGAGGTGTCCAGATGCCTGGCATGGGCTGCATTGTGAGTGCTCAGAGGCAGAAACACAGATGGTAGGGAACTTCTATTGCAAAAATTTAGGTGCCAAGTGAGTTTAGATGCCTATAGGGTTTGGAGGCAGCTGAGAAGGGGTTTTGTGAATCCCACTACATCCTGATTCTGAGTTTTAGGTGCCTAAAGCCTTTTGGGAATCTAACCCTTAGTATTTAAATTTATTTAAAGATTTTAAAATGGTGTACATGGCACGTGATAAACTGACACAAATGTACTAAATATAGGCCTTCATATGTACAAGACAATAGTACACACCTACAATTGTTCAAATGGACAACTAAAGACCTCAGCAAAGAGGTAGGTTTTGCACCTGAATCCCGGTGGGATTCAAGAAGTAGCAAGTCCTGGAAAAGTTAGATCTCCACTGAGCGTACCTGTCCCTGCTCTAGGAGCGTTCAGTCCAGACAGCTACAAGTAGGTAAAATAGGGAGTCAAGCAATTTATCAACACACTGAATCCCAGACCATATACAACTTCATAGATCATGAGCAATATGTTGAACTATACCTGGAAATGGGCAGACAACTAATGCAGAGTTTTGAGGTAATTTCTTCATTTCCCTTTGGAAAAATACAGTTTTTAATTTCACATTTTTGTAGCTGTATCTATTTACAATAAGTACTTAGGTAATGCTATCACTTTCTTACTTTCAATTTAGGCCTACAAAAATTCAACTCCTGGCACATGGTACTCTTAGGCAGTCAGCAAAAACACAAGCATATATTGTGCAAACACAATTAGATAAATACCAGAGCTCTGCATATCATTTAAGTTCATTTCCTGTTACGTGCAATAACAGATATGCATTTGTTGGGCTATGTCAGGGTATGCTGAAATGGAATTAGGGAGTAATGAGTTTGGTCTCTATTAACTTCTGGCTTAGCGCATTGCCTTTCAGAGTCTCTTGTAGCAACAAAGGATGGGGTTCATTGTGTTCCTTTGAAATATATCTGGTTAATATACACCACTGTATGCAAACATTACTAAACAACTGAGTGGTTAGTCAGTTTGCACTGTAAGTCTAGCTATTTGTCAAGACTTAAGTATAGGTTTGGGGGGGTTATTTTATTTTGTTTGTTTTTATTTTAAGAGATACTGAACACAGTTTTATCACGTAGGCAATAGGTCCAAAAGGAATTCAGTTGTCTTGTTAAACTGTGTTTTGGCTGACCAGTGCTTACAGACCTTGTTCTGTACAAAGTATCCTAAAGCACTTCACAAAATACCAGAAGTGCAGTGACTGGGCAGGAAACTGTGACAGCTTTTGTGTACTGAGCAAGAATGTTCTTGTGTAGCCTGTCTGAGCATGACTGATTGAAGAGGAAATGTCAGGCAGGACACTAGGACAGAGTTCTATAGTACACAGGAAGGGCACACCAATTGCTTCTGCCCTTCAGAAAGTGCAGCATTCTACTGCCTGTCAGTCCCATCTCACCCCCATCTAGTCTAGTCTCTCAGTGCTGCTTAGACACAGGGCCAATCCTGTCCCCACAAGTCACTGGAGATTTGCCTTTGGACCAGTATCTGGCTACAATTATGGTATAATTAGATATATGTTATGAATCTGAATTTCTGTTCCATGGGAAATTCCAAATTTCTACAAAAAAGGTGTTCTGTTTCAGAATGAAATGCAGAATATTCTAAATTTCCCACCGCAGGGAAAAAAATAATTTGTAAAATTTGTTTTGGAAATCATTGAAACCCTTCCTTAGAAAAAATCTGAAATGAAATTGAGGCTGGGAGCCCAAGCTCCAGAGCAGAGAAACTCTGGGGGTCACAGCTGAGCTGGGAGCCTTGGAGCGTGGAAGCCTGCTAGCCTCCATGTTTCCAGCTTGTCAGCAGGGAGCCTGGAAGCCTTGAGAGCTCCTTCTCAAGCATTTTCTGATGGAAACCTGTTTCGTCACAACGTTCCCACCAGCTCTACTCAACTCCTGTATTCTTTTGCCTTCTAATGATGTTAATTAAGCTGGACTTGGAAGTTGCTGGGATCCTCATTACATTTGTTTTTTCCTAAGTGTTTTTCCATAAGCAAAACAATACACTTTTTAAAATCTCTTGCAGAGGTACAACCAGCAGTCCAGTTCATAAGGCACAGTATATGCAGGGTATAATTTCTGCCTCATTGTAAGAAAATGCCTCCAATGTATTTTGAAGTAGAAACCATAAGCTACAGCCAACAGTTACACAACTATTTCATGTAAAATGAAGGAGTAGTTTCCATTCCAAGCATATTGATTAAATCTTTCAAGTAAGCTTGCCAAGAACATGAAAACTTTCCCAGAACTGTCAGTAACCAAAGGCTAAATCTATGCAAAAAGCAAAGCAAACTGTATAAAGGAAGGAATTCTGCCCCTGAGAGAGTTGAAAAATCTCATTTTAAATGCTTAAAGATAACGTTCTTTTGGTATGAAAATGGAATTGGAAAATACCCCCTTTGCTGGGAATAACACTACTACTGCATGTCAGAGGAAAGTACAATATAAAGCAATTAAATTTCCCTGGCAAGGTTTGTCTGTCAGGAGTTGTTTTTGCAGATACAGAGTCACCCAAAACAGTGTTTTCACACTACAGACCTATCAGTCAGAAGAGAAAGTGAGTTCATGAAGGTTTAAAAAAATAAAACCCAAGGCATATAAATGGATCTTTAATTGAGTCATCATAAGACTAGGTTTTGACAGAGATTCATTATCTAGGCATATGATAAGATGTTCCCCTAATAAACAAATGTTCACACTCAAAATCTAGGGACCAGTTCTCCTCTCATCAAAACGATGAAGTTTTGTCATTGATTTAAATGAGAGGTGATAACTTAGCCACATTATAAAGTGTGAACACTTGTGATAAATTTTATTTGTCATACACCTGTGACTACCTCACCTGTAGTCTACCAAACTCTAATAGTTGTTCATCTCTAATAGGGCAATTAGTGAGGTAAGAAAGAGATCTTGGAGTCATCGTGGATAGTTCTCTGAAAACATCTGCTCGATGTACTGTAAAATCAAGAATGGTGTGGAGAAAGTGAATAGGGAATTGTTATTTACCTCTTCACATAACACAAGAACCAGGGGCCACCCAATGAAATTAATAGGCAGCAGGTTTAAAACAAATATAACAAATTAAAACAAATATATTTCTTCACATGACACACAGCCAACCTGTAGAACTTATTCCCAGGGGATATTGTGAAGGCCAGAAGCATAACTGGGTTCAAAAAAGAATTAGGTAAGTTCATGGAGGATAGGTCCATCAGTGGCTATTAGCTTAACTGGGCAGGGATGCAACCCCATGCTCTGGGTGTACCTAAACCTCTGACTGCCAGAGGCTGGGACTGGATGACAAGGGATGGCTCACTAGATAATTGCCCTGTTCGGTTCATTCCCTCTGAAGCATCTGGCACCAGCCACTGTTGGAAGACAGGATACTGGGCTGCATAGACCACTTGGTCTGACCCAGTATAGCCATTCTTATGACTATTTCTATAGATTCCAAGCCCCTGTCTTTAAACAGCTTAATTGCATCTGTCTCCAAAAAATAAGCCACAAAAAACCCCTTGCCAGATAAAAATCCCCCACCCACCACAAAGCAAACAACAAAACATAGAAAAGAGCCAATCCCTGCCATGGCAGATGAACAATCTAAAGAAATGTAGAGTTAAATTGAGAACTCAGCCTTAACTCTGACCATTTTGGCTTATCTCTTAGAAAAGTGGTTTCCCTTAATATTGTTAGAGTGCCACTACAAGTTTAGGTCAAATTTAGCAGCATTAGATCAATTTAACCCTGCACCCGTCCACACGACAAAGCCATTTTTGTCAACTTAAAGGGCTCTTAAAATCGATTTCTGTACTCCTCCCCGATGAGGGGATTAGTGCTGAAATCGACCCTGCTGGGTCGAATTTGGGGTAGTGTGGACGCAATTCGACGGTATTGGCCTCCGGGAGCTATCCCAGAGTGCTCCATTGTGACTGCTCTGGCCAGCACTCTCAGCTCAGATGCACTGACCAGGTAGACAGGAAAAGCCCCACGAACTTTTGAATTTCATTTCCTGTTTGGCCAGCGTAGCGAGCTGATCAGCACAGGTGACCATGCAGAGCTTATCAGCACAGGTGACCATGGAGTCCCAGAATCTCAAAAGAGCTCCAGCCTGGACCGAAAGGGAGGTACTGCATCTGATCGCTGTATGGGGAGACGAATCCGTGCTATCCGAACTCCGTTCCAAAAGATGAAATGCCGGAATATTTGAAAAATCTCCAAGTGCATGAAGGACAGAGGTTCTAACAGGGACCCGCAGCAGTGCCGCATGAAGCCTACCAAAGAACCAGAGAGGCAAATGGCCGCTCTGGGTCAGAGCCCCAGACATGCTGCTTCTATGATGAGCTGCATGCCATTCTAGGGGGTGCCCCTACAACTACCCCACCCCTGTGCTTCCTTCGTCCCTCACCCCTCCCGGGCTACCTTGGCAGTTATCCCCCCATTTGTGTGATGAATTAATAAAGAATGCATGAATGTGAAACAACAATGACTTTATTGCCTCTGCAATAAAGAGGGGAGGGCGGTTGGCTTACAGGGAAGTAGAGTGAACCAAGGGGGCAGGTTTTCATCAAGGAGAAACAAACAGAACTTTCACACCATAGCCTGGCCAGTCATGAAACTGGTTTTCAAAGCTTCTCTGATGCACAGCGCACCCTGCTGTGCTCTTCTAACCACCCTGGTGTCTGGCTGCGCGTAATCAGCGGCCAGGCGATTTGCCTCAACCTCCCACCCCGCCATAAACATCTCCCCCCTTACTCTCACAGATATTGTGGAGCACACAGCAAGCAGTAATAACGATGGGAATATTGGTTTCGCTGAGGTCTAACCAAGTCAGTAAACTGCGCCAGTGAGCTTTTAAACGTCCAAAGGCACATTCTACTACCATTATGCACTCGCTCAGCCTATAGTTGAACTGCTCCTTACTACTGTCCAGGCTTCATGAGCCATGGGAGCAAGGGGTAGGCTGGGGTAGGTGCGACCGCGCGGTGCTGCCGACTGGGAGAGCAGCCTGAGGTAGAAGCCTCCAGCTGGCATGATATTCCAGGCAGGACTGAATCTCCATTAGACGAAACTTAAAGAAGAGAATGAGCTGGAGTCATTCCCATTTTTGTCCAGGCGCCCCCGACCAACCTAACTGAGGTCGGCCAGGAGCACCCATGGGACGACAATGATGGCTAGCAGTCGCATTGTACCATCTGCCGTCCGCAAGGCAAGGCAAGGCAAGGCAAGGCAAGGCAAGGCAAGGCAAGGGGATGCTGCTGTGTAGTTGGTGATTTATTCTATAATTAGATTTAGCGAACCACACTGGTTAACCAGAAGTCAAACACAGTCCCCCTTAGGCAATCCAGTGTTTGGCTCCCACCCAGACAGCCAAGTCTATAGTGAGCGGTTATTGAAAACCTTATTCACCACACTTGAAGTTCTACCAATGCGAGAAGACTAGACATATTGCCCACCAGGTCAATCAATATTTCAGTTCTCACCCAAATACACGTTTGCAGCCAATCCTTAGTAACTAAATCTAAGATTTATTAATAAAAGAAAAAAGAGTAGCATATATGGTTAAGAGTTCAATATACATACAAATCTGTGTAAAGTCCTTAGATCAGTTTCATAGCAGAGACGGTGAGGCTACTGATTTGTAAAAGTCTTTCTGGAATCAATTTAAAAGGTTATAGTCCAATAGAATTTGTTCAAATTCTTCCATGAGAACTTCTGGGTAAATCCAGAGTAAACCTGGAGACCTCAGTCTTGTGACTTAGACATTCCCTGTCAAAGTTTAAGCAGACCTGAGATAAAAAGGATCAGGCCTGAAGTTTCTTTTATAGTTGAAGCAAACGGGGCGCTGACAGATAATTCCACCACATGGGCTTTGATGAAAGTGAGCTGACAGTTTGCTCTCTATTTAATGGATCCTTTTTCAGACAAAACATTAAGCAATAGCCATTCAGACTAGTAAAACAGTTCATTATATCAAATAATTAAGCTGAAGACAATGTAAGTAATATTATTTCTTGTAGTATCTTACATCTTTGATCTTTGAGTCAATAGAATACAGTAATGAAGAATTAAAAGACAGGAACAGCATTTTAGAATATATATGCTAATTAGATCTCATTATTAAACTTCTAACAAGATATAAGTAATAATTATTAAGACAAAATATACTTTGCATCTACTCTTAATTCTCTAACACTACAGGCAAACATGTTAAAGATTCAAGTCTAGTTAAGATGGCTTTGATAACTATGTACAAGGAATGACCCTGTTTATCATTTCAGTGCCTCCTGTTGTTATGGGTCACTCACCAGTTTCTCAGTCTGTCAGTCTCCCAATTGGGGTCACCTGCAAGCAATAACCAAGATTGGTGGGAAAGGGTTGCCAGGCATCCTGGCTTTCGACCAGAATGCCCAGTCGAAAAGAGACCCTGGCGGCTCCGGTCGGCACCACTGAGCTGCTAAAAGTCCAGTCGGCAGTGCAGCAGGGGGCCCAGGGCTAAAGCAGCCTCCATGCCTGCCCTAGCTCCGTGAAGCTCCTGGAAGTGGGTGCCAGGTCCTTGCAGCCCTAGGTGCATGGGTGTCCAGGGAAGCTCTGCGCGCTGTCCCCGCCCTGAGTGCCGGCTCCGCAACTCCCATTGGCCGGGAACCACGACCAATGGTGGCTGCAGAGGTGGTGCCTGCGGGCACGAAGGCTGTGTGCGTAGCCTCCCTGGCTGCCCATTTGCCTAGGGACTGCAGGGACCTGGTAGCCGCTTCCAGGGAGCTGTGGTAAGTGCCACCGGGACCCTGCACCCCAACCCACACCCCAACCCACTCTGCCCCAGCCTGGAGTCCCCTCCTGCACGCCAAACCCCTCATCCCTGGCCCCACCCCAGAGGCTGCACCCCCAGATGAAGTCCTCACCCCCCCCCGCTGCAGCCCGGAGCCCTCTCCTGCACCCTGAAACCCTCATTTCTGGCCCCACCTGGACCCCGCATCCCCAGCCCAGAGCCCATACCCACGTCCAGTACTCCAACCCTCTGCCCCAGCCCCCTTCTGTACCCAAAACCCCTCATCCCTGGCCCCACCCCAGAGCACACATCCCCAGCCAGAGCCCTCACCCCCTCCCGCACCCCAACCCCTTGCCCCAGCCCGGTGAAAGTGAGGATGGGAGAGAGCGAGGGACGGGGGGATGGAGTGAGCAGGGGCAGGGCCTCAAAGACTGGGCAGGGCAGAGGTGTTTGGTTTTCTGCCATTAGAAAGTTGGTAACCCTATGGTGGGAGCCAAGGTGGGACTGTTGTTCTGTAGGCAGGCTGCTGGAGTCAGAGTTGCTGATCCAGCTATGCACAGCGCAGACACTTGGTGTGACTTGCATGCTTATCTGCTGCTGTTGAGGTCGTGAGCCACAGCAGCAGGACATTTGAGGCACCAAGGGTACAGGGCCGGTGGTGACAAAACCCTCACTGGTCTGGATTGCACCCCAGAACATGAGCTAATCATATGGATTTCTCTTCTAAGCACCCACTACCCAGTCAGAGACAAAACACACACACCATCAATCACTCCTCCCTCCCCCACATGCTTTGTTCAAAATGAGGAAGTGGAATCTCCTTTAAACTACACAGCTGCTGCTGCTGCTGAATTCTAGTACAATATACTACTTGGGTCATCCTCAGACATATATATTTCAAGTATAGTGCCTAACTTTATTGCCTGATTTTTAAAGCCCTGGCTTTATTGGATAAATAATGTGTGAGGTTATCTACACAGGTGGTGATGCCTACAGATATTTTGGTGGTTACTTGACTATCTGGTATATTTCAGTGCAGGTCTAGCCTCAGGTTCCACACCCGGGACAGAATGTACCTTGCTTAGTATTTCCATGGCTTTTTATCTTATGTGGCCTTTTATTATACAGAAGAGAGTTAAAGCAGAGTAAAACCCATCCTTTGATCTAAATAGGTCATGCTTTTCCACTGTTGCAAGTTAAGGGAAGTCCTAGTGATACCTAGCAGACCATTAGCTATAAAAAGTAGGCATCAGGATTCCATTTCAAGCCAAAACAGAAGAGATTAAATGAGATGCTTATCTCCCAGGTGAAATATTTTAGTACAAACTACTAGAAGCAGTGTAAGCTGCTGTTCACACATCTGATGAATACAACTTCCATCTGTGCCTCATTGAATTCTGGCAACATGCAGTATTGTTTAGCCTATTATTGCTCACTCTGCAGGGAAACTTTGTTATTCCAGGAGATGGAGGCAGCTCTCTCATATATAGAAGAACAAATCTGTGCCTGTGATGAAGTAAGTCAGAACTCCACATTTCAGGGGTCTGCTGATGCACTGAGCTGGTAGTAAGCAGGACCTTGTGACACCTCCAGTTTGGGATATTGAGAACCAGATTCAACACAGTGGTATTCTAGTTTCAGGCCAGTGCATTGCCACTGATTTCAGAGATGCACTGGGGTAAAACTGGTGTAATACAGTGATGAATCAGCTCCTTTCTGCATAAGTGCAACTTAAACTTTCTTCTTGTGTTGACAGCATTAGAGATGAGTTTAGTTTGGGATCCTAAATTAAATATGTTCCAAGAGCTATGTAGTATGAAACAGATTATAGATCTGATAAGGAGATAATGAATAATCAATCAGTAGTTGTAAGTCTGCCTTTTGAAAATACTAGCTTTACACTGTTTGCTTTCTTAGTTCAAGGGGAATATGCTATTAAATTTGATTTAATTATTGTATGTACCACTCAAACTTTCCAGAAGAAAGCCAAGATTTCCCATTATTTAGCCAGACCCTTTTATTATGAGAGTAATCTTCAAAGCAGTATGGGGTGCATTCACTTAGTTACACAAGGAGTAATAGGCATATAGTACATAGAGTTCAACCACGTACTAGTGGCACAACTAAAGGTTGCTTCCTTGCTCATTCATTCTTTTTAATGAGGTCTCCCAGCTGCTTGAATACATAGGTATATGTGTTTCAACTTTAAAGTAGCTAAACGTGATTAAGATTTAATTCTCATTCCTCCTCATCATGGCCTTTGAGAAATGCCAGATATATTCAAGAATCATTTATTTAAATTTATGGAATACATAAGGAGTCACTAAAGTTGTGAATTTATTTGATGAATGCATTTTATTAACAAATGAAAGATGTAAAACAAATTGAGCTTTTCTAGGTTCTCATTTCCTCTGTCATTTTTAGCCACCTTTTAAAGCTACTAGGGCTGAGCTAATAACTCAATATTTGGTTTGGCTACAAATCTGAAAAAGAAAATGTTTCAGGTCAACCAAACATTAAAATGTTTCTAAATTTTCAGCAAAGTGAAATGTCAAAAAACCTTTCATTTCAATTTTAAGGTTTGTAAAAAAATATTTTCAATAAAATTGAATGAAGTTCAGAAACAAAACATCTTTCTGAAATGAAAGATCAAAATGTTTCATTTAGAAAATGCCAGAATGAACTGATTTGACATTTGAGGGTTTTTTTCCTAGCTGAAACAATCAGCAAAAATTGAACCGAATCTATATTTTTCCACAAAAAAGGAGGGCGGGATAACTCAAAAATTTGCACAACTCTACCAGAAAGTATTTCTCTTCCCAAATGCTTAAGATTAAAAATAGTACATTAAATTTGTCATGCATCTGCATATTGTATGTTGTATCCCGTGAGAAAAATAATACATAATGAACATAAAAAAAATTAACAAAAGTATAATTTGGATAAAGAAATGATTGTGTATAAAATCAACTGGATGCATGATATTTTCTCCTTTGATTATTTCGGGGCTGATTTCCTATGTATCTAGAGGTTATGAGGGAAACATTTTAAATCAGTTTGGTCTCTCTTTATAGCTACTTGTCTGAATTAAGTCAATGCCCAATTGTTGATGATGATTTTACTGTATTATTTGTACTTGCCAACTTCTCTTTGCAGAAACAAATAAAATGGCGGAGAGATCATGTCTAAAATCTATCTACGTAGATTTCTGCATTACATATATGCAAGTTTGTAGATATACTGCCTTAGGGATCATTTGTGGCTTTGCCACAACCCTTGCAGAAGCAGCTGTGTTGACCCAGGAATAGACCCAGAGGGGACTAGATTGTGACTCTCAATCTGGTTCCCAGTTCTCTCCTGGGACCAGGCGAAGTAATCTGCAGCCACCCTCTGCCTGACAGATACTGATTCCCTCCTGGTGCCTTATCAAGTGCACCAACTGGCACATTGAGGCCAGGGGGGAGGCCAAGTTTCCACCCAGTCCCTATCCACCTATGCAGGAGGGGAAATAGTTGCTTCACCAAGGCTACTCTCCCCCATTCCCCAGCACGGCTATGCACCAGCAAACGGCAGTAAGAGGGCACCTTAAACCTCCTTACATCCCTGCATGGGCGTAGAGGACAAGTTAGCATCTCACCTTTAAAAACTGGTGTAAAAGGAGGTTCTTGGCCATCATACAGTAAGAAAGCATTTTAATATTCTTTTCATTATCTGCAGTGATATTTTAATTGATATGATCCTTTGTCATTTTTTATGATCAGATATTTTCTTAAAATATCTAAAGTCAAATGGGTAGTTGGTAGGCAGGGAGGGGAACTTGATCTCTACCACGCTCCATTAACTATGTGTCCACAATATAAACAAATATCCATCTGCCTATGGATAGGCAGGGTAGGTAACATCAACTGTTTTATTATCAGCACCTTTCTCATGTTTTGTCATATTGCTTTGAGGTGTTTTGACTCAACTGCCAGAGCTCTGGTTTATGTCAGGTCCTTTTGTATGGTATCTTTCAGCATGAAAAATCATAGTAATTGACATAGCAAGTTACCCTTTGGATATGAAAAATCATGAAACAGCATGAGAAATACTGAAAATGTGTTTGAAGTGATGGGATAATACCTTTAGGGTGAAATTCACCTCTATGTAGAGGCCTAACACCAGACCTACATACAGGAGCGGCGCCAGGGTTTTTGGCGCCCTAGGCAGGGGTCCTTCTGCGCTCCCGGTCGTCGTCGTCAATTCTGCGGCGGGGGGGGGGGGGGGTGTCCTTCCGCGCTCCCGGTCTTCAGGGCACTTCGGCGGCGGGTCCCAGAGTGAGTGAAGGACCCGCCGCAGAATTGCCGCTGAAGACCCGGAGCACGGAAGGACCCCCCGCCGCTGAATTGCCGCCAAGGGTAGCAAAATGCCACCCCCCCAAATCCTGGCGCCCTAGGCGACCGCCTACGTCGCCTAAATGGAAGCGCCGGCCCTGCCTACATACCACTTGTATCTCACATTCGTCTGTCCAGGAATGTCACCACAAGATACTTTGCAAATACAAACCACTCCACAGTTTTACCAACCTCAAACATTCAAAAAAAATGAGTCAGCTCCCCCCCAACATTATGAGGTTGGCTCAAAAATCATTAGAATTTTTTTAAATAAAAAGTTTGGGTTCTTTGTATTTGTCTCCTGGTTTTTGCAACTCTATGGTACACTCATGTAATCGCCTATCTCCAGGAGCTGAGACTTTAAGTCAAACAGCAAATATAATGAAAAACTTGATAAAATTGTGAGTGTTGGCAATACTGCATTCACTGGCCCAGGGTTTACACTGTCTCTCTAAAACAGAGAAGATAAAGAAAATAGAATAAAAACAGCCCCCTTGCCACAAATACTTGTTCTTTCTTTCTCTTTCTTTCTATGCCTATTTGGTGCAGCAAAGAAAAGATAAGATCATGAGGTCTCAAACATGCAACAGCTGTTTATCATACCCTTAAGGAGAAATTCTGAAAGCCAAAACGATTAAGGCCAGAATCTGACAATTAAACTATTGTAAATCTGGAGTAACACTGATGTAACAGAGCCAAAGATATACTTTAAAACATTGGTTTTGATGTATTTCTTAATTTAATCCATTATATTTAGAGGTAAAAAGACATTAAAGCTCAGGCTTCAAACGGTCTTCAGAATTTTTGGGCTACAGCAGAGTAAACATACTAACTTTAATGGAATTACTGAAGATTTAAACTGCCGTGACAAAGCAGAATCTGGCTCAAATTTGAGGAGGTTGATGGGGGAGGGGAGGAGGTAAAGTCACATCAACGGCATTGTAGACAGTAGAGTGACATTATACCTCTTAGCACACATTCCATTACATCCTTCCCAAGCCAGAGGTGGAACACGGCTTGAAAACTAATTTTCCATTCCTCTCTGTCATTTGTTGCTGTTTCCATCTGCTCTCTCAGATCAACTGTTCTGCCCATCCTGCTAAGGGCTCTTATTAAGATTTCTCTTGGACACCCTCTTTTCCTCAAACCAGTTGGTTTCCACTTGAGAGCTTCATGTGACAGTGTGTGTGTTGGCAGCCGGAGTACATGCCCCAAATATGTCCAGTGCTTCCGTACGATTCTGGTGGAGACTAGCTGCTAGTTGGTGATTTCTCGGATTTCTTTGTGAGTGAAAAAGTCTTTCCATCCAATGCCCAGAATCTTTCATAGGCATTTATTTTCAAAGGCATCTAGTTTTCTCTCTAAGGGTTTAGTAGATCTCCAACTCTCACACCCGTATGTTAATGCAGTTTTCATTTCAGCTGAAAATTCTCAGTTTTGTTCTGGGGCTGTATAACTGATTTCCAGATGTTTTTGAGTTTAATTAATGCTGTGGATGCCTTTCCTATCCTTGATGTCACTTCCTTCTCAAGGTCTCTATTGTATAGAATGGTGCTGCCCAAGTAGATGAACTGTTGTACTTTCTTGATGTTTTCGCCTTCTAATGTGATGTTACTGCTTAATGGCTGGGTTTCAAGAATGGTTGTTTTGGCATAACAGATCTTGACCCCTGCTTGACCTGCTCTTTTTGCCAGGTTGTCTGTCTGTCTTTGTAGCTTTTTGGGGGTGTTGCTCAGTAGTGCAACATCAGCAACAAAGTGTAGATCTTCTAGGCATTTGCCATCTACCCATGCTATACCAGTGTTTTTGTTGCTAATAGACTTCTTCACTATCCAGTTTATGGCAATGTGAAACAGCAGCAGAGATAGAATGCAGCCCTGTTTCACGCCAGTGTCCACTTTGAACCACTCTGTTGTCTGGTTTTGAAGTGCTCTGTAAAGGTTACTCCTGGGGCAATACTGCACCACTGTGCATGTGCAGAATTCATGTCCCCTGCAGATTTCTTTGCTTCCCTGCAGAAAATGATGGGCAAGCAAAGGGAAGCCACAAGAGCAGTCCCACAATCTTTCCCAGCAGTGCGGGCATGTTGTTTTGGGCACCCAGAGCAGCCAGTGGAGAGAGAAATCACTACGGGGGTCGGGGACTTCCCAGCCGGTGGCTCCCACCCTGCGCCAGGTTCAGCTGCTAGTCCCATCTGGGACTCTTCCCCTTCAAGGAGAGGCCGGGGTTGGGTTAGACCCATCCCCAGAAACCTCCCCCAGCTGCAGGAAGCTCTGCCCCCCACTTGCTGCCCCCATCACTCCTCAGCCACAGGGGGAGAGGTCACTGTACCAGGAACTGCTCCTGCATGCATCTTGACACTCCCCATACCCTGCCCCCCACACCCTGAACCCCCTGCCAAGCCCCACCCCCACAGACCCAGACCCCTATGCACCCTGACCCCTCCGCTGACCCCCCCTCCTGCATCCAGACCTCCACCCCTGCACCTAGACCACCCCCAATACACTCAAACCCCACCCCGATGAGCCCCACCCCCTGCACCTGGACCACCCTGATGAGCCCCCCACACCCAGACCCCCACCCAGTGATCACCAAACAGCTGCACCCGGATGTTCACCCCATCAAGACCCACTCCCACAGCACCTGGACCCACCCACTGAGCCCCAACCACCTTCACGTGGACCCCCTGCAGAGTCTTATTCCTCCTGCACCCACTGAGCCACCCGCACCCAGATTGCCTCATACAGAACCCTCTCACGCCACACCTGGATCCCTCCACACTAAGCCCCTCTGCACTTGGATCCTACAAGGCTGAGCCTGCCTGCCCTCACCTGGATCGGGGGCCAGGGCTGGGCGTGCATGTGAGACTCTGTCCCTCTCACTTTTGGTGCACGTGGCATGGAGGGGCAGGGCCCTGCGGTGTTTCTGGATCAGGCCCCTCCCTTGCACTGTATCAGAGTCGAGTGCAGATGCACTGCCGAGTCTATGTCCCTTGGGGAGAGCGGGCTGCTGGATGATCTCCAACCTCCGTGCAGCCAGTGGCCTGTGCTCCCCACCGCCACGTTGGAGTCTCCACATTTATTTATTGACAAATAAAATCTGCAGAATTTTGCTGAATGTTTAACTTTTTGGTGCAGAATACTCTCTGGAGAAAAAGGTGAACATCTCTGTATGTGATCTTAATAATGGTGACAGCTTAAGCTTGGATTCCATAGGACAGAAGAATATGCCACCATATATGTCTGTGCAGGCTGACAAATGACTTTTTCTTAGCACGCAGCACTTACTCAGTTAAACAAAAAGAGTGTTAAGAAGTCTGTTACGTTAAGTAGCTTTGATGGAAAACATATGGAAGTATCTTCACTTACTGAATTATATATATCAAATCCTATCAAAGAACTATGGGAAACTTCATTCTGGAGAGAAGACACTTTCCCTGATGTATCCTCTTAAATGTCTTTGATTTTGTCATCAAGAATTCTCTTTGTACTTTCTCAAAGGACAACTAAGGAATAAAAATACTTTCAAAATAATGGTTGAGTTTTCCTTTAAAATATTTTCCCTGTTCTAAACCATTTCACTTTCTTGCTTCTAGAGACTGTCACTTCTTCCACAGACTATATTTTTATGCATAATTCCTAGTTTCTGTTGCAGTTTGTATAAGCTATGTGTAGATGTGTGGGCACTGACAAACACTCACAAGCACGCACACAGGGCAGACACCTTGAAAAATACCACACTATGGTAATAGGTTATTTTTAACAGCAAATACTGTCCACATTCTATGTATATACATGATACCCTTACTCACCTTGAATACTACCTTAGGGCTTGTCTACATTACCCACTGGATCGACGGGGAGTGATTGATTCAGCAGGGGTCGATTTATTGTGTCTAGTCTAGACATGATAAATCGACTGCCGAGCGCTCTCCCAACAACTCCGGTACTCCCCCGGAGCGAGGAGTGGAAGCGGAGTCGACAGGGGAGCATCAGCCATTGACTTACCAGAGTGAAGACACCGCGGCAAGTAGATCTAAGTAGGTTGACTTCAGCTACGTTATTCATGTAGCTGAAGTTGGGTAACTTTGATCGATTCCCCCTCCCAGTGTAGACCAGGCTTTACTGTACTAAGTCAACTTTGTGGAGTAAGGTTCTACTAAACCAAAGTAAGTGTATTAAGACCTGGCTGTATTTTTGTGGTATTCTCTTTAGATGAAACTTCATTTTCTAAAATTTGCCTTCTTGTTGCTGCCACCTCCCCCCCCACAACACACATTCATATCCCATCAATGAGAATGGACATCAGAAAGGGATCAGGAAATTGGCACTAACTGAAAGGGGCATAGGCCTATTATTCCATATCCAAGAATTTGCCTGACTTAGCAGCCAAATTTATTGCCTTGTATTTTGGAGCTAAGGACATTTAAAGGACCAGCTTGGTCCAGGCTATTGAGGAAAGAGAGAAAATTAAAGCTGGAAAGCAAAAGATCAGCAATTATATTCAAAAAATTTTTGTGTACCAATGAACTAGTGGTGCCTAGATAAAGCAGGTTGGAACATACAGTGCCTGTGTGATTTGTTAAGGGTAAGAGAATAGCCAACCTCTACGCATATTTTAAAATTACTACTAATTTCAGGCTGGAAGGAGGTGGTTATGGGAGGATGCGAGCGGGGTGGGGGGGGGTTGGATAACAAATAGAAGACCCAGATTATGTCCTGTCTTCAGGACTGTGCTCTCACTTAGCCCTGTGAGAACTGAGAGTGTTACCGTACAGAGAGAGGCCATGTCCTGTTTCTCCAGTTTACATATGTTGACTCAATACCAAAGACAAATATTCTGACACTTGATTCAAACTAGGACATGCATGTTCTTTTGATTTGGTTTCAGTCAATACTGGAGAAATTTAAACCTGTGCCAGTGTAATCTGAAAAACAGAACAAAATTAAACCTCTTTCTCTGCAAAGGCTAAAGGAGAAGCCAAATCCCTCCTTTTGTTTGGTATATTTCTGACTCGCCTTCATTCTCTCTGCTCTCTCCACATTTTTTCTGGTCCTGAAATTCCTCTTTTTTGTCTTTCTTTCTCTAGGCCTTCCTCATGCTGCCTGCTCCTTAGACTTTTCTTTCATGCACTCTTCTTCATTCTGGTCATGCTTTTTATGTTTTATATCTGTAACTTTTTTGCTACTTCCCTGAATCCCCCCCTCTCTTTCTCCACGGGACACCACTTTGAGTAGCACTGGTCTAGGGTCTATTCCTGCTGCTAGTTCCAGCCTCAGTGTTTGTGCTCCAGGAAATTCAAGGACCAGCAAAGGGAGAAGAGGTTTCATATAATTTAGGTATTTTAAAATCAATTTGTCTCTCTTGTTTTCTCTTTATGATGAAACAAACATACAGCATGATGCATATTCAATTATGAATGAATATTTAGAAAATTCATAAATAAGTGTACTGGGCAAAAGTTTCAAAAGTGCCTAACTGACATAGGAGCCTAAATCCAATTAAAAAAAAGTAAATTAGGAGCCTAAATGCCATTGGAAATTTATGGGACTTAGGTGCATTTTACATTTTTACCCTGTATCATTTTTACTCACTTGCCTTCCTTCTTGCCACATATATATAGTGTCTTACTGTAGTTAGTGATAAAAGAACCAAGACAGGGCCAAATTCCTATCCCTGGGGTAACGCCACAGAGGTTGGGACTGGATTACCAGACACAAATACATAAGAGGTATCGGAGGTTCCACAGGCATTCATAATTTTAAGTACAGGCACCACCCCCAGAATCCAAAAAACACCAAGTCAAGATTTACTGGTCTCTAAAGACTTCCAGGAGGGCAGATAGGAAGCCTAGGAAAAAGCTTTCTCTGGTTCTATATTTTATATCTCCTTTTTCCATGTCTTCTTCCTTCTGCAGTCCTGGCCTCTGCCCACTTCAGAGTTAGGATCAGGCTGCTAGAATTGGGAGTGGGTAGGGAAGGACGTGCTTCCCACAAAAACCTAATTTAGCACAACTTATGTCCACTAATGACAATGTGCAAGCTTCACTTTCCCCACAACACTCCGTGCTCATTTCCCCCCCCCCAGTAACCACCTCTTTCCTCTCTCATGTTGCCCTTATTTTTCCTATTTCTGCTCTTCATTTGCTCTATTCACTTGTTCTCTTTGTGTCTTTGGAGTTGTGCAGTTTTAATGTGGGTTGCTAAGAACCTGCTCAGTTCCACCCAGAAGTAGCTCTCTTTCAATGATCCGTATGTATGTCAGAATTTAATACTATGAGATCCTTTGTTGTCATTATTTATATTGCAGTAGTGTCCATAGAACCTAATCAGGATGGGCTCCCTATAGTGCTAGGGGTTGTACAGAGAGACATGGCTTACCGTCTAATGGATGAAAGACACTAGAGCAATCTAACTCTGCTTTTCTTTTCTTGCACCTCCCTTCTGTTGTTGCTTTCTCCTTACTTTATTTTCCTTTGCCACTGGAAACATTGAGTGAATGAGCTTTTCTTGTGATATTTCATTTAGCATACAGTAAGAACAACTGAAAGTTTTGCCAACAGATGTCTCTATAGCTTTGTGCCAGTATATTTGGAGCTTATTCATTATCAGCTGACCTACAGGGTTTTCTGCAAGGACCCTAAATTTAAAGTGGACAGCTTCCCTGCCTCTAAAGATATTATCTCTGGTAAGACACAGAAGGGGGTGGAGGAACCAAGCAGTGGCTAAAACTAAGGCTCAGCATTGTCATGAACATAGGAGTGATGCAAATAGATCAATGCTACCAAAACACCTTGCAAACAACATCCATAATATTAGGAATGTTCAGTCGTAAAACGTCATGTGGACGAGGAGAGCATGCTGCACAAACTAATGATCTGCAAAGCTGTAACCGAGGCATCCCCTTGTGGACGTGACTGGGCATTAATTAAGCTGTTCATGGTGTTTGCTCAGTACTGTCAATGGCATTTAAGGGAACCCACTGTTTTGATTTTCTTTATACTTTCTGCTGTTAACGTTGATCACGACCAATGAAGAGTTGGCCAGGAAGGGGTGGAAATAAACATGCTCATAATTAATGCAACCCTTACATTAGGAATATTGAAAACAAATGTTAAGAAATCTCTTTTACATTTTGAATATGGGCACAAATATTACTATTCTTACTATTAGATTTAGGGAGAGATGTGTGTACATCTGCCACTGGGGGGAGCTTTAGACTAAATAGTTTCTTAGACTTGAAGAATGAATTGTTTATCCATTTCTGTCAACCGGCTGAATCAGAATCTAGCCTTTATTGATAAGTTTATTGTAATTTCTTTGTTGTTCGTGCAGAGTTTTCTAGGGCTGGCTGCAGTCTTACTCCCTATCTCTCTCAGTTAAACACATTGCCAAGAGTAATCATTTATTGGAGTTGAAACAGCCACCTCATTTGTTTTTGAAGGACATAAGTGAGAGGGCGGGGGGGGGGGGAGAAGTGGATGTTATTTCTGTATTCAAGCAGAGATGCTGCTTTAAGAATCAAATTCTGAGGCGCTGGTTAGCTCAGGTGTAAGTAATGGAATAAGCTGACATGTTCACTCCAGCCTAAGCTAGTAGTGATTGAAAGCCATTACCATCTGACAGCTATTTTATAGCTTAGATGCAGTGAGTTGGTGGTCTCTGTCTGCTTCCCAGTGAGCAGGTGTATGCTCATGCTACAAGAAAGCACCACCCACATAAGCAGTCTTGGTAAACGGGCCAGTTAGTGAGAGACAGACTGAATTCACCGTGGCTGTACTTAACACTGTGATTTTTCATACCCTTAACCCTCTGTGAGTCCAGTTTCACTGGTATGGACTCCAAAAACACCTGACCACTGGCTATGCTTCCATTAATGGGGTTATCCCCACCAATATCACATGTCTGGAAAAACCTGGTGAACTGCCTTTGGCCCTTCTGCATCCATGTTAAGGCTTATGACAGGGGACGGAGCCAAGGATGCTCTCTCTTCCCATTGTATATCTGTTCTGTGGATAAAGAACATGTCAGTCTCCAGTGCTGCTATTCTGACACCTTTCCCCAACTCTAGTACATTTCAATTAGGTCTTCTCTCAGAACGTCAGGGTCTCTCCAAAGGACTATCCTGCACTCTGACTCATTAATCCAAACATAGCACACAATCAGCTGTCACCTTTGTCTGCCCCATTCCACACAAGCCTGTTGCTCTTACATATTGTAAATTGACATCAGAAATACAGAGTCATGAAACTATGGTTACAGAAAACGTTACCTATGGCAACAAACTAAATCCCAGACATTTCAAGGATTGTGCACTAGTTTTTTCCTCTTGCATCTTATTTTGATTGTCACATTTAGGCTATGATAAATTGGCAGATATTAATCTAAATCACCCTCTTCTTTAAAGATTACCCCCCAAGACATCCAGCAGTACCGTAGTAGACTCCCCTGAATGTCACCTGACTGACAGGTATGCAAAGCGATATTATGCCTTGTCAAATATGATTTGAAACCATGTCAGAACTGTCCAATAAGGACTGAGCTGAGAACAGCCAACTCCTCTCATTTTACCCCCAACTCTTCCTCCCTTGTGTTTTGGTACTAATAATACCACCACCTTATCTATTACCTACACTTGCAGCCTTGGGGTCAGTGAATGTTCTCCCCTGCTCAATACACATATATGCTACTCCAAAAGCCTGCCATTTCACTATAAGATATCAACCATTACTCTGCCTTCAGCTAAAACAATTGTCCATGCCTTGTTCATCTCCCTTCCCGACAATTACAACCACTTTCTTTGCTTTCAATTTTCTTTCCCTCCAGTCTATCCAGAGCACAGACACCAACACCATCTCCAGCTGCTATGAGCAGGTCACTCCCCGAGATACCTCTAACTGCTTACTCACCCAGACCCACCAAATCAAGTGGAAGACTCTTGTCCTCACCTTCAGGGCAGACAGTTATCAGGAATAGCTGTGGTGAGGTCTGCATCGAAAGGGAAAGGTTGCAGCTTTCTGGCAAATCATCGTAACACTCTCAGCCCCTGTGCACACTATAAATACCAATATGTTTATATAACCAGTTTGACACTCTCAACTGACCATGTTGCAACAAAGTTTGAGTCACGTGCATGCTGCAGTTCGCTCCCTGAAACTTGGTTGTGCGTCCATAGCACAGTGATTAGCCATGTTTGCATCAGTGCTTTCTGGGAAAATCAGGGCTGCTATTCCACTGTTCCTCATCTGGGAACAGAGCACATATGCAGACACTGGTACAACCAGCATATGAGACAATGCACTCCCAGGATGTCATATTGCACAAAAAGCTGGGAAAGAGAAGGATCAGCTTAAATAGTTACACATGGATGAAAAGGTCCTGTCCACATTGTAAAAACAGTGTGTGAAGAGGTACAGGAAGCAGTAACATGCTAGTCTATGCCTCTGACCATGAAAAACTCTGCTAACTTCCACAGTTACTAACCAAATACTAACCATGTTGTGTGTGGACACAAACCATGTTTGAAGCCAATAATGATACTAGCAGATGAAGAGTTGTAATGTGACTAGAGTCTTAGCCACTTCCTGCTGCTACCTGTATATCCAAAAGGAGATGAGGATCCAACGAAATCCTAGGTTGCAAACTGAGAAACAACAAACAGGGTAACTCCTTCATTTGCCACCTATTAGGGTCGTTTCTACCAGTCTACCCCCATCACCTCCATCTTATCTGGCTTGAATCACTCCAGCCTGCCTGCATCCGAGACCTAGTCCTAGCAAGGCACTAGATAAGCTGATCAAATTCCACAAGCTGAATCTCATGAAGAAGTGACAGAGTCATATGCCATCTGGATTCTAGGGCCCTGTCAAGGCTGCTTCCCCACTTTGAACTTTAGGGTACAAATGTGGGGGCCTGCATGAAAACTTCTAAGCTTAACTACCAGCTTAGATCTGGTCCGCTGCCACCATCCCAAAGCTAATTCCCTTCCCTGGGTAGCCTTGAGAGACCTTCACCAATTCCCTGGTGAATACAGATCCAAACCCCTTGGATCTTAAAACAAGGAGAAATTAACCATCCCCCTCCTTTCTCCCACCAACTCCTGGTGGATAAAGATCCAACCCCCTTGGATCTAAAAACAAGGAAAAATCAATCAGGTTCTTAAAAAGAAGGCTTTTAATTAAAGAAAAAGGTAAAAATCCTCTCTGTAAAATCAGGATGGGAAAATAACTTTACAGGGTAATCAAACTTAAAGAGCTCAGAGGACCTCCCTCTAGCCTCAGGTTCAAAGTACAGCAAACAGAGATAAACACTCTAGTAAAAGGTACATTTACAAGTTGAGAAAACAAAGATAAACTAACACGCCTTGCCTGGCTGTTTACTTACAAGTTTGAAATATGAGAGACTTGTTCAGAAAGATTTGGAGAACCTGGATTGATGTCTGGTCCCTCTCAGTCCCAAGAGCGAACAACCTCCCAAACAAAGAGCACAAACAAAAGCCTTCCACCCCACCCCCCCCCAAGATTTGAAAGTATCTTGTCCCCTTATTGGTCCTTTGGGTCAGGTGTCAGCCAGGTTACCTGAGCTTCTTAACCCTTTACAGGGAAAAGGATTTTGGAGTCTCTGGCCAGGAGGGATTTTATAGTACTGTACACAGGAGAGCTGTTACCCTTCCCCTTTATAGTTATGACAGGCCCCCACAACACATGCTACATTCATCTCCCCAAAGAGACTTGCCTACATGTTGAACAGAAGATGTGATGTGACAGAAAAAAACTCTGCAATAGCTCATGAGAGATCCCTAGAACCAGATGAGCAATCACCTAATACTAGCCTCGGATCCTAGTCAGAAAAGAGTGATCGCACTTTGCTTCTGAAACTGCATCCAGATGAAGCATCCACTCTGACATTGCTCAAGAATGGACCTTATAAAACTATTGGTTGTCAATAATATTAATTGCAAATATAGCCCTTTTTGCAAATTGCTAACTATTGCCCAGTGGGCTAGTTTGCCTTTGTTATATTCACTGCTTTGCATTAGATTCAGGAGTAATGCAAGAAACCTACAGGCCTGTATCCTGTGAGACATTAGCTTCAGCAAGTTAACGTAAGGCTTGAGGCCTATGAATTTTGAACAGGTAAACTTTGCACAGATAAACGGCCCAACGGAAAACTCCAAGTATTTGGGAAGCTGAAAGTTTAAGAGGAAGTTCTGACCACAGGTACATAATTCAACCACAGAAGTGTTCTGGCAATGAACTGACATACATAACAGTTACATGAGATACATCTAAGGCTAGCTTGCTTGCTTGCCTATATATATTTTCTTATAAGTTTTTTATAAGTTTGATTATTTGTTTTATTATAATAGGTTTATAGTTGGAGTATATTTTGGCTGTAACACAAGGGACCTGCAGGCCACATCTTGTATGGTGAGCTAAGGCAAAGTTAGCATACATATGTTTGGGACCTTTCACCTAGATAGATGGTGATGCGCTAAAGCATAAGGTCCATGTATGGCTGCGACCTTTAACATAGAGGATGTGAACCACAGCCACTGGTAGCTGTGGGTGGCCATGCCTGCGGACGGTCAATGTAAACACTGTCTCGCGGCCCGCCAGAGGATTACCATGACAGGCCGCATGTGGCCTGAGGGCCGCAGGTTGCCCACCACTGGCGTAGGAGCTTCCCTAAGTTCATACCCTTTTAAACTTAACAGGTATACAACAACTTGGAACTTGGAAAGAACTGAAATAATCAGTTAAGACAGAAATAACAAATGTGATACCTAACAACAAAAGGGCCTTGGTAACAAATGGACATTTACGATAATAAGATGAGATAATTGATATACTAACCTACAGGAAACAGACACTCCAATGTTAGTAAGATGAGGAAATACAAATAAAGAAAAGGGGGAAAATCCCCTACTGAATATGCATCAAACATAGTGGCATCAGGGTAACATATAAAAGTGGCATCCCAGTCTAGGGTCAGTAGGAAAGAGACAGATGTAGTCCTGCAGGTTGTACAAGAGATGGTGTGAGTATATGGGGGTGCAGATGTACATTCTGTAGTATCTATTTATAGTGTACTTAGATTTCCAGAAAGCCTTTGACAAGGTCCCTCACCAAAGGCTCTTACATAAATTAAGCTGTCATGGGATAAAAGGGAAGGTCCTTTCATGGATTGAGAACTGGTTAAAAGACCGGGAACAAAGGGTAGGAATTAATGGTAAATTCTCAGAATGGAGAGGGGTAACTAGTGGTAACTAGTGGTGTTCCACAAAGGTCAGTCCTCGGACCAATCCTATTCAACTTATTTATAAATGATCTGGAGAAAGGGGTAAACAGTGAGGTGGCAAAGTTTGCAGATGATACTAAACTGCTCAAGATAGTTAAGACCAAAGCAGACTGTGATGAACTTCAAAAAGATCTCACAAAACTAAGTGATTGGGCAACAAAATGGCAAATGAAATTTAATGTGCATAAATGTAAAGTAATGCACATTGGAAAAAATAATCCCAACTATACATACAATATGATGGGGGCTAATTTAGATTCATAGATTCTAGGCCTGGAAGGGACCTCGAGAGGTCATCGAGTCCAGTCCCCTGCCCGCATGGCAGGACCAAATACTGTCTAGACCATCCCTGATAGACATTTATCTAACCTACTCTTATAGATAAAAATTAATGGAGATATCCTATCTCCTAGAACTGGAAGGGACCTTGAAAGGTCATTGAGTCCAGCCCCCTGCCTTCACTAGCAGGACCAAGTACTGATTTTGCCCCAGATCCCTAAGGGGCCCCCTCAAGGATTGAACTCACAACTCTGGGTTTAGCAGGCCAATGCTCAAACCACTGAGCTATCCCTCCCCTCCCCCTTGGTTAGCTACAACAAGTCAGGAAAGATCTTGGAGTCATCGTGGATAGTTCTCTGAAGATGTCCCACCTTATAGTAGCCCCATCTAAATTGTATTTGCCTAGTTTGTCGATAAGAATATCATGCGAGACCGTATCAAATGCCTTACTAAAGTCTAGGTATACCACATCCACAGCTTCTCCCTTATCCACAAGACTCGTTATCCTATCAAAGAAAGCTATCAGATTGGTTTGACATGATTTGTTCTTTACAAATCCATGCTGGCTGTTCCCTATCACCTTACCACCTTCCAAGTGTTTGCAGATGATTTCCTTAATTACTTGCTCCATTATCTTCCCTGGCACAGAAGTTAAACTAACTGGTCTGTAGTTTCCTGGGTTGTTTTTATTTCCCTTTTTATAGATGGGCACTATATTTGCCCTTTTCCAGTCTTCTGGAATCTCTCCCGTCTCCCATGATTTTCCAAAGATAATAGCTAGAGGCTCAGATACCTCCTCTATTAGCTCATGTCAACATGTCAACCTCAAAGTGATAATTATATTGATTACTTAAGAATCCCCAGTTAATACATACTCTAAAGATCAGGCAACATCACAAACTGATCTTTATTACTACCAACGAATTAACTATTTGTAATTGTTCACCTAATAATTTCTTCTACAAATTTCAGTCTATGGACTGTTCAATAACAGTTCACTTTGGCTATATGTGGCACGTGAATAGACGCATGAGTCACATGGTATTGTTTCTGCTCCTTGATTAGGTGGCAAACATTTTAGAGAGAATAATGAATGAAATGTCAAAACATCAGACAATGAACACCACACGTCAAGTGTGAAGTTTTGGATGATTACTGATTTGTGCTATAATTTGTGAAGCTTTTGGGATTCGGATATATTCACAAATACCTGGTGGATGTCCAAATTTGCTCATGCTTGTTGGGTCACAATATTGTAAAAGTGACCTCAACTCACTACTCTTTTTGCAAAAATATTCATGCATCGCTTTCTGTATTACTCAAGCAGCTCTGTCTCATGAAACTGTTCCTGCAGGGAGAAATCTAGGAGTTCATACAAGTTACTGAGAAAGACAGACAGGTTACTACAGAGTACTTAGGATAAGTTCAGGCCTTCAAAATAACTAAAATACGTAGCTACCAGCTGCACAGTCACATCCCAAACCCCATATTCCTCTCCCCATTTTCCAGAAATCTGTCACATACAAATAAATAAATAAATGAGAAGCCACCATTTCCCAGTTCTTTGGCTGTTGCACTTTTGTGCTGGTTTCAATAAGTCAATACGCTGCCTTGGCTCCCAAGCAGCCAAATGATAGTTCCCAGGTTGAGCAGCTGCAGTATAATCATTCTGCTGGATACAAGCCTGACAGACCAATGGTAGTGAAAGCTTTTCTCCAGAGTTCCAACTCTGCCGTTTTTTATCTACCCTGCTATAGATAAAAAAAAGTTCCTTGTAAACCATAAACCCATGCAAATTTCCCCTGGTGCTGATTTGGTTATAAGCTGAAAGGTTCATAAGGTGAACCTGGGCCTAGTGTTGAGCTAACTTTGGCTGAGGCAAGACTGTGTGGAAGCCACATGAAATTTGCAGTTTTGGACAGCCAGTGTGAAATTGGGTTAAAATCAGCTCTATGATTGAACTTTACTATTACTCAACATGAAATTATTGGTAGAGGAAAATTGTTGGGGAAAAAATCAAACAAACCTCAGAAAGAGGTGGGAGAGGAAAAAAACAACAGTAAAAGGAAAGAAAGGGGGAGGGAAAAGGGAACAGACAGAGGAAATGCACAAGAGTCACGCCCCATTGAGGACTGTGGCAAAGAGGAGTCAGAGTCTTCTAGTCCATTAGCTATGGCCAGAGCTGGCTCCAGGTTTTCTGCCGTCCCAAGAAGCGAAAGAAAAAAAAAAGCCGATCGGCGGCACTTTGGCAGCAGCTCAATTGTGCCGCTCTATTCTTCGGTGACAGTTCAGCAGCGGGTCCTTCACTCCTCTCTGAGGGACCCGCCACCAAAGACCCAGACGTGCCGCCCCGATACCAGATGGAGTGCCACCCTTTTGTATTGGCCGCCCCAAGCACCTGCTTCCTTAGCTGCTGCCTGGAGCCGGCCTTGGCTATGGCACTTGCTGTCAAAAGGTCCCTCTGCCTTGCCCAGAGGAAGAGGGTGGACTCCAAGACTGGCTCTGCTCCAGTCATTCTTGAGGGACAGTGAGGGTATATCACAACTGTGGCACAATGAGCATATGAAGGTATTTGGGCACCTTCGTGGTAACACCTGTGGCACTTTTTTGCCCCATCCCTGTAGTTGTGCTGTTCCAGAGAGAACTGACACCATCTCCCTAGAGTGGTGACAAAAGAATCTGAAGAAAGCATGCAAGCCAGCAAAAGAAGTGCAGCTTGGAAGCAGGCTAGTGATCAATCTACCTAGCAAGAGGTAAACAGTAGAGGGAAATTCCATTGGTCCAGACCAAATGGGCAGGAACAGATACTGCACGCAATAGCAGGTATCTTCATACAATACAAAGGCTTTATTTTCTTTCCCAAGCTCAGCCCTACAAATTAATTAATGTACAGGGTCCCTGAAAGATATTACACTCACGGTTTCCATTTGCTTATCAGCAGTTCATTTTCACATCAGCAATTGGCCCTCCCCCAATTAATAAGCATTTTATTTTTCCTTATGTCACCTATACAAGTGTGTGAAGTCTTACTCACTCTCAGCTGCTGTCATCTTTTGTTGGCTTCTGGAATTCTTGCATCCTGTCAAAGCTAAGTTAAACATCTCTGTTGAGCGCCACACAAATTTTGTAGTGATGGACAGACTGATAAGACTTTAGGGCTGACCCAAGGCAGCAGTTTCTGTTTGAGAGAGGAATCAAATCAAAACCAGACTGAGGCTGGAGCTGCCCCCTTGCAAGTTAATTGTTCACAGTCGCAACTGATGATGAGCCAATCTTTTTTGGATGAGTTACACTGGACTAACTGTCTGGGTCAGTTGTTCTCTAATATCTTTCAGTAATTGCAACTTTTCACCTAATCATTTTTCAACCAGCTTCAGCTAGACTAGCTGTCTGTGTCACTCATGGTTTCGTCTCCTTGAAGTAATTATGACCATTAGGCCTTTAATCTCATACCTGCCAACACGGGAAAATGACAAACAACAGAGAGAGGGAGTGGAGTGTGGAATTATCCATACATCAGCTTTGCAGGATCTCCCCTGTTGTTCATGCTTGTCTCACTAGGAAGAATTATACAGATACAGAGCATTCCAAACAACCTAATTAATCACATTGTACAAGTATTTATTTGCATTTAAGATATGTATAAAATACATCTGTTCATTTTAGTACAGTTCTGGCCTTTATTCTTGCTGTTACTGACTTTAGCATTTTCTTCCATCCCTTTCAGCTTTTCCTGTTTGTGGCGTTTTGTTTTCAAATGGAAACTCCCAGCACATTTTTATAATTTAAAAATGGTTGTGAGAGAAATTGTAAGTTTCAAATAAAGTTGGTTTTCTTTTCATAATATGTGTACACTTATTAGTATAGGGCTTTGAGGACTTCTGGATTGATCAGTAAATATTACTTCCTTTTCACACGCTTGTTGGGCACAAATCTGATCTCACTTGATGGATGTCAGTCTGAAGTAATGCCACTGACTTCAGTGGTGTTATTCCAAATTTATAGAAAAGTAACTGAGTTCAGAATCTGGTCCATAGGTTTGCTTGACAAATTCATAAAAGAGTTTCATTTATAGCACTTTGTTTTAACTTGCTCTGAACTTTCCAAGAAATTATCTTTTGGAGTTGAAATTGCTTATATGTAAGCAGTGCTAAAGGATGTTTGTTTTTTTGAGGAGAGAAAAATCTGTAAAGACATTTTTGAGTTATATACGAGTAAAAAAAAATACTGCGAAGCTTTATTTCCATACATATTAACTCAAAAAATGGCCTTGACACTTGAAAGTCAGCATATAAATAGTATTCATTTAGGTTAATAATTGTGATCAAGTTTGAAAAAAAAAAACAGAAATAAGGGGAAAATAAAGTTCTAAGCACAGTTGATAAAAATGTTTCCAATTCTGACAAAAAAATTAAATTGAATTTTTAAAATGTCAACAGAAAAAAGTTGATAAAATGTTCACATTTAATATTTCCCCATTTCTGATAAAGACATATGGAAACATAAGAGTACTGTTGCATTCTTATTTTCAGATGTCCGAAAAACACAAATAGAGGGGCCCAATCCTGCAAATATTTCATTTGTGAAATTTCTCATTGACTTCATTGGGATCAAGCCTAAGTTATATTATGCCTTTATAATGAGTAGCACGTATGAATATTAACATGCCAGTATTGGCGTTGGCTATTTTCTAAAACCCATGCAATTGTTATTTCAGTAGTAGCCACAGACTGTAGAAAGCATTAGCAATTCATGAGCACTGATACAAACTTTAAATATACATGAAGAAATATTAGAATCTATTGAACTAAAGGAAACCCATATGTTATTTACAACCTGGTAAAATCTTCACACCATGTCAGAGAGACAGCATAATTAGGGCAATGCATAGGTGGAGATGAAGGTGGAGGATGGGTGTTGGTTAACATTTTAATATTTTGTTCCAGAACATTGTTCCAGAATGCCCTCTTCCCACAACTTTTTAATGCGTCTTTGTATTCTTATGCTAACTTTAAATTAAGCCCTCTGAAAGTACGGTAGACTCTCTTACTGTTCAGAATTTTTCTTAAAAGAGGAGACCCCTTTATTTTTCTTAGCAATATTCTCTTAGATGTAGCTTTGCTCTTACTTGATATCTCTGAACGTGGCTGCTCCTCTCCCCCTCTTCTATTCACTGTTAGCAGGAATTTATTAGAAAAGCTAAGTCTCAGTGAGTTCAGCTTTGTGCTGATGTGGGTGGAAAGACTGACACAGTTACAGCACTGAAAAGATATAATAACGTATGATGGAAGAGTATGTGTTGATTCATTCTCCCATAACTCACAAAAATGGCCAAAGGAATTTTCCTTAACCTTTCCAATAAATGTTACCTATGGGTGAGAATTAAAAAACAAACAAACCCAAAAAACAAAAATGTTTCAGCTCTCAAGGGGAGTTTATCAGAGAGTTGTGAGCATGTGAAACAAAGGTTTATAATGAGAGTCTCAACATAACCAGAACCAGGTAACCAATATGATATCCACTTTTAAAATATATTTCTCAAAATACTCCTTGAAATTAGCTTTGCTGTGGTTGGCAAGTAAAGTTTAAGTGGGCAAAATTCCATTGACTTCAGTGGTGCCAGGATTTCACTCTATATGCCTGGAATGATGGGTCTGGTTATGGTCACTGATAACAGATGCACACACTCATTGCAATATACAGAAAAAGGTACAGCTACCCTCAAAAGAATCCTGTATGGGGTCAAGGAAAATACTTGGAACAGGGAGGAGACTACATGCCTAATTTACCAAGAAAAACAACAGGTTTTTCTAAACATCTTGTAAAAACTGAATAGCAACTAAAGAAATGAAGCATGGCACCTTGGCTGTCCATGTGGTGAGGCAAGTCCCAAATGGGAAGCATTGGACCTTAGTATTTTTGAACACAAATGGACAGATATTAAAAATATGTTAGGAAAAAGCCTACTCCCTTGTCTTCGTGGTTTAGCCTGTATCTGAGGTGAGAGTTTGACTCGGGACATTTTTCTACTGGGGAGCCAACAAGTGCCTTTACATATCTGTAATTTCAAAACAGAATCAGTGATCACATTCCCCTTCCTTCCCCCCCAACCCCGCAAAGGGCATGTGAACCATGAGGAGAGCACTCAATCGAATGACCCACACCACTTCTTTCCTCTGCCCACCAGCATTGCCATACAATGGGATCTCAAACAAACTCAGGACAGATTTGGACTCCTGTGTGCTAATAAAGATTTTTGGATCAGTTACAATTCTCTTGGTCATCATTCTTAAACAGGTTCAGTCATTTCAGCTTTAAGTCAAGTATTTCTGGAACGTCTGCTGGAACAGGACTAGCTGTCTGGAACATCGATAATTTGTGCTAGCTGTAATAATTCTGACCTTGCTGAGCTTGTAACATTGAAGGTTCACATAGGGGAAGCACTGGTAGAATGCATATATGTATTTAAGATAATGGTTAGTTGTACTATCTTAGTGTTTCTTGCTTTGAACAGGGAGAAAACACATGCTTTGAGTTACTTCACATGTGAGATATTTATGGCTGCTAGAGTTCTAACCAGAGCTTTTCTGAGGTTTGAAAATTTTGGGTTATTTTTTTCTCTCATTATTTTTGCACTTGTACTTACCTCCAGGCTGTAGGTGAAAATAGAGGTACTTTGAATATGACAAAAATAGTTGCTTGCCAATTATTTTCACAAGGAATGGAAGCAAAAAGTATTTGAAATCCTGTGAGAAAGATTGTTTTGCAGGAATTCCTGCTCAACTTTGCACAATCAAGAGCTTAAGAGAGTTCATAAAAGCATCCAAACTTTTGGGAGGTTATCAAAACCAAACTTGTGAACATTTTGAGATACATCTTTCACTATCGCCGACTGGATATAAATTAAGAACAAAAAACTACCTAACAAGGAATGGTTAGCATGCAAAAGCAGGTCGAAAGGACAACACTACAGCAATGGTACAGAATCCCATCATTTCTACAAATCAAGATCTAGGGTAACATTTTCAGAAGTGACTAAGCAACTTAGACTTTGATTTACAATGTGACTTAGGACTCCAAGTGCCTATTTCACTTTTGAAAATAGGACTTAGGCTCCTTAGTCACTCAGACCCTTTTGAAAATTTGATTCCTAGGCAAAGAGATGTTTCTACAGAACAAGTCTTCCAATTTCACTCTCAAGTACTGTTCACGTTCTACATTAGAAAGCCCAGTGGTTGGTGTAATGTGAAACGTCGTTGTACAACTTTGATAGATTCTATACAGACTTTCAGTAGTGATTATGCAGACTTCACAAAAGCAGGGTTTTTTTTGTTTCACTAATGATAAGAACAAAGGTCCATCTAGCCCAGTATCCTATCTACCGACAGTGGCCAATGCCAGGTGCCCCAGAGGGAGTGGACCTAACAGACAATGATCAAGTGATCTCTCTCCTGCCATCCATCTCCATCCTCTGACAAACAGAGGCTAGGGACACCATTCCTTACCCATCCTGGCTAATAGCCATTAATGTGACAAATCATTATAGCTCCATGACTTCTTTGATTGTATATATATTCTTAGTTAAAATTACACCAATGAGGTCTAAATAGCTTTCAGGCAAACAGAAGGTGGCTACACAGAAAGCCATTAGCCAAATGAACTCTTGGGTCTTATCATATAACTTCAGCAGTGAGCATACCTGCAAGATTTAAATTCTGGCTTGAATTTATGACAGTTTTGTCCAATGAACATTGGACTGAATGGCACCAAGGGACCAACCTAAATAGTTCACAGAGCAAACCAGCATATAAAGAGAAAATTCCACAAACTCAAAATCCCTCTGAAAGCTCCTGCCAGCTACCCCAGAAAGAAAGTGCTCTTTCTGTATAGCAAATGGACCTTGACTAAATATATGTGGGTTCACTCATGAGCACATGTCCTCTTGAGTTTTACCAGAATATGAAAACATACAGTGCTGAAATCTGACCATCACCTCAGACATTCTCCCTGTCTCTCAAAGTAATTGGGGGGAAATGTGGATGGAGGAGGAGGAAGAGGGGAAAAGATGCTTAAGTTAAAGAGGAAAACAGGTGGGGAAAGCAGTAATATGATAAAGAGGTGCATGGAGAGGTTGAGATTAAGAAATGAAAATAGAAACAGAGAAAAATAACTTTGGAGTAGACTGGCAGGAGGAGATTGGGAGGTAGAAACAAGTTATTGTCTAGAAAATAAGAAAGGAATTTTGCTCTTTAAAGTACAGTTTAAAAGTTGAAACTTCCTTTTCTCCAATATGTATCAGCTCCTTTACAGGAGACATTTATAAAGCGTCAATATGAGCACCTTGTGAGTGCCTCCACCATGTACAGTAATTACACAACTTCTGTCTCAGTAGGACTGAAAATCTGTGTGATTAAACAGAGGATTCCCCCTGACAGGTCTGTAGTTTAATGCACCAGTGGTTCCCCACACAGACTTCTACAACTGTCTGTCACTCCTGCGGCTGAAAGGAATGCTCTGCAGGAGCTGGTAAGAGGAGGAAGCAGCTCTGTTAGGGGTTATTCCAGTTTATATTATTAGCACAAACAAGAAGTTCCAGACCAGTTTATAGAAGCTTAAAGTATTTTTAAAATGACACAATAGACAGTGTATACGGATAGAAATGATGTTGACTGTGATACTGTAGGGAAAAACACAGCCATCATGTGCTTAACCATAGCTCAAACACACATTGCTGCGGGGAACAGAACCTGCATTATTGAGAGAGGGAGTATTGGTTGGACACGGATTATCCCCTGCTTGGTAGGAAAAGTTCCTTAAAGTTTCATTTCCTCAGATGGGCACAATGGAGCTTAGTTGATCATAACATCTTCAGGATACACCTCTGACAATGCAGCTTTCCTCTATCACTGAAATACAGTGCCAGCATTGGGGATAAGCCCAATGCCTGATACAGAGATGAAAACCATAACCTTCTGGACAAGAGAGAGCACCGCCAACAACTGAGTCATCCTTACTGAGACCTTATACAGTGTGTCTTACATTAGAAAAATTAAACAGAAATGATTGCTGTCGGGATCAATTCATTTCAGTGGCAGGAAGGGAGATGACAGAGATGAGATAGGTGGCTAAGACAAAGTTTATACCTGTATGGACTGCTCTTTGCAAGTTCTGGTGAGCTTAGATGACTGTAGCTAACCTCAATCAAAACTGAAGACACAACTTAATCCAAGATGAAAACAAACAACACTATCTGAAAGATGATCGCGAGCATTAGCAAACAGGAATAATGCCAGCACCAGCTGGGAAAAAGAAAGGGCTAATCAGCTAAGAATTGTACACACACAGCTAGTCATGATTTGTTAAAACATATTATTTATTTTTGTTAACCCTGGCTTCCTCAACCCCAACAAGACCACAGGTCTGTTTCATGCCCCTGTTACATCTTGGTCTTTCAAACTGTGAACTCTATGGGGCAGTGACTGTCATTTACTATAAACCTAGCACAACAGGCTCCCAAACTGGTTTAGTCGTTTGTGCTAATAACAATGTTAAGCAATAAATAACAACAAAAATAAAAAGAAGGCTGAAGCACCCAGGCAAACAATTTGATAGAAAATCTGTCACAGAACCATTGGTTGTATATAAAATTTTCAACCATGTGTTCTCAGAGTGCTTGAGATGAAAAAAAAAGTACCGCATTCTGAAAACCAGAAAAAAAAAAGTAACCTGTTGCAATTCACCAGTGAAAAATAGTCACGATTCACTCTTAGCTGCTTTAATCCACTGTGGTTCTAAATGCTCCATCAGGACTTTAGTAGCAACCTGACTACAAAAGTGGAGTAATTTCACCATGGTCTTTTAGAACATCATATAAAATCCCCTTAACTCAAAGTATTAGAAGAGCCTCAATTTGATACCTGTATAGCCTTCTTCAGGACAGGGAGTGTGTCTGGGATATTTTATGCCTTTCTGACTCACCAGAAGCTATATTATGGCTAGAGGTAATTAAAGAGAAACTCTCATTGGAACAAACTTGGAAGAGAAGAGAGGACATTTATACAAAAAGAAATTAACTTGGACAATCAACTCTCTCTCTCCCCCTACCCCCTCCCCCTTTTAGATATTTGTGCTTGGGTGAAAACACACAGTCCCCCAGTGTCTAGTTCTTCTACTGCTTAATCCAGGCATGAAATCATAATTCCATGTTTACAATATCACTAGACTGGAAATGAATGTGATGTCACATAATCAACTGTGTACAATTCTTCTGCAGGATGAATTAAGAAGTTAAAGGGCTCATCCTGCATGGTGCTGTGTGTTTGGGAGAATGTTGAGTGCCCTCCACAATCATTGAGAAATCCTTGTAAAGCCAATTGGTTTCAGCTAGTTTGGGATATGGCAGGAGAATTCCAAGATATATAAAACTATTAATGTATGGAACTTAAAAAAGTTTATTTTGAGTCTTGTGAAGTGGGAAAACCATTCTACCTAAACATATCCCTAAACAAAACAGGAGTTTGCAATAGTTTAAAGTACTTGTAAAGTACAGCACCGCTTCAATTTACATAACATCTTTCATAGAAACAGTATTTCAAATCACACTGCAGAGATACTCTAAGTTCAACTGCAGAGTTCAATAAAGATTAAACCATGGGTGAAGTGAGGGTGACAGGGAAAGGAAATAAGAGATATTGGCAAAGAACAGATTTGAGTAGAGCTTAGAGACAAGTTGTTCCAGCAGCTGCAGAGGATAAGGCTCTTGCACCACAAATAATAAGTGTATGTGGACAGACAAGGAGGAAACAAATGCAGAAGTGAAGCAGTTTTCATGAGATTAAGAGAAAGCAAAGGGAAAGGTGTTAAAATGAGATTGACATTGATGGACTTTATCTAGAAATGAATGAGCAGTTGGTGCGTGGTCACACTTTGTGCACAGGGGTGGATGTGCCTTTTACTTTGGCTATATTCTGAAATCTGCATGGGATGACTACACCAAGTCCTGAATTAAATAAATAATATTAATAAAGGAAAGCAAATAAAATGGGCTTCTTAACCAATCTGAGAATTTCTTTGTTCATCCTTCTACAGGACCCACCTTTCAGCCTGTCTTAGGGCATGATTCACAGATACATTAGCATTAGAACCCAAACCAAGGTGTGCATCTGATACATAGGTATTGGAATTTAACTGTACTTGCTAACTACCTAGAAAAGGGCACAATTATAGCACAGTCTCGTTGTCTGTGCTCCAACGGCCAGCAGTGCCAAACACTGCTAGTTGCTGTTGGCTAGCTACCTGTTTGGATGAATCTAGGCTGACCAGGCTTCCTCATGAGGGAGGAAGATGAAGGATTTCAGAATGGAAGAAATAAAAGAATCCATCTGGAGGCTGGGTGTCGGAAAGGAGAGTCTGTCTGGGCAGGACTAATATGAGTAGCCAGAAGTGACTTGGTTGGGTTGCAAGCCAATTTGGACAGACACCAGAATGGGGAAGTACTGTGTATGCTCTGGTTAAGTGTCAACACCGGGCTTGTGTTTAATAATTATTAAATAATTTAATAATTTAATAATACCACCACCTAGCTCTTAGCGCTTTTTTTAATCAGTAGGTCTGTCTTTAATGTATTTATCCTCACGATACCCCTGTGACATAGGAAAGTGCTATTATCTCCATTTTACAGATGAGGAACAGAGAGACTAGTTACTGGCCCAAAGTCACATAGGAAGTCTGTGGTAGAGCAGGGAATTGAACTTGCATCTCCCAAGTCCTAGGCTTGCACCCTATGGCCGTCCAACATCTTATTTACTTTATGGTTTTCCAAAAGCCCACAAAGGAGTGTGTTAAAGTAATCACTGATGTCCAGTTACTAACTAAATGATCAAGCATATAAAAAGGAGCGCCAATGATTTGTCTAAGCTCAGGAGCTGTTTTATTCTTGCAGCTGAGTCTGGAGTTATTGACACCATCAGAAAATAGGCATGTGCCCATGTATCTGGTTAAGACAACACTACCCTAAAATCAATCTCTCTCTCCTTCCAAGACACTTAAGGTGCCTACAGCCATAGCATCTAAGCACTATATTACAAGACCACGGACTCTCAGCATTCTACCATGACGCATACACTGAATATGCCTAAAATATATGTAATATTTCTTGAAAGTGTTCCTGTTATAAATCACTTTTATGATAGTTATGTATAATTATGGACTGTGTTATGCAGGAGCTCATAGTAGATTATCATAATGGTCTCTCCTTTGTCTTAAAAATGTATGAAAAATTACAAAATAACCCTTTCACATCAAACATCCAATTTCACACATCAAACAACATAGAATAAATTAACAAGGAAGTCTCATTTAAGAGGATTTCCTCTTAGGAAGAACTTTCAGAATGTAGCAGGGGGAACTCCTGGTGCTTTATGACAAGCCGGTGGATTGTATTGTTTTAATAAGACACCTTTAACCTTTTCTCACCATAGCAGGCTGTTGAACCACTCGGCAGATCCCCTATCTTTTTTCAGGAAGGTCAATGGCATGCCTGTCCTAAAGTTACTTAGGGCTTTAAAACACCTTCAGATTAGGTTTTACTCAATTCACAGCTCAGACAGTATATGTATACGGTTTCTAATTGGGCAATTCTAGTTTATAGCAGGGGATGAAGATTTTGGAGATGGAGCTAGTGCAAATGCCTGTTGTGTTAGAACAGCAAACACCTCTTTCAAAAATGATAAGATTGGATAATAAAATTAAGCACAACAGGAAGAGAAGAAAATAACACACATTTCAAAATAATATTGTGCATCTGGGGGTTGAAGCATATTGTTAACCCTGCTTAAACTTGCAAATGTCTGACATAGAAGCCTGACATAAGGAAATGACAAGAGGATCTGATATGTATCTTGGGTCCATCTTAAAAATTCACTACAGCACAAAGCAATGAGGGACTATAACAAACGTCTTATCCACACAAAAGAAATCAATGAATCAAAAAGTATCCAACTCATTTGAAATCATAAACAGAATGTACTGCCCGTTGGGCCCTGAATTGTGTATTGGGGATTGTTATTGTTATAACCACAAACAGAGCTATGTAGTAACAGGAGAAATATGGGGTCTTGAGCCATGGAGAGGTGAAGATTGAGCTTGTCAGAGAGGTGATGTGTTGAGCCCTTAGAGAAAAGGAGAATGAAAACCGCCACTCAAAAAAGAGCTCTGGTAACCGATCCATAAATCTGCACCGCATCTGCTACCCTGACTTTCAGGAGACGTGCAGATGCAATTCTGGGCAGCAACTTCAAGGGAAGAAAGGAAAGAAGAAGGGAAACAATAAAAAAAAGAAGAAGAAAGACTGCAGAAGATGAATATGGGTAAAGACCTGCCTCTACTGAAGTAAAGGTAAACCTCCCATTGATTTCTATGAGAGTGAGGCACCTAAGTACCTTTAAATATCTTGCCTCCAATGACTTTATAAAATATGCATAAAAATTAGGAGACGTTTTCTCTATTTAATTATTTTTAGTGCTAACCCAATATAATTTATTTGCCAAAAAGTAGCATTAATTCTGGCCCCTGAAGTTTTGGCATCTTCACTGAATTCATTGGGTCAATCTGAAGATTTATTTGCAACGGTGAGGATCCAATTTAATTTTTTTAATTAAAAAGTTGGTTACAAATTACTCATAGAATTGAATAGATGTGTCCCAGGCACTTGCAGCCAGATGAAGAACGAACGAAGAGTAGTGTCACTGTACTCAGAGCTCAATGCAAAACCCATCTCTCCACCTAGGCTTTACTGCAATAGCACCCCATGCTCACTGATTCATTAGCACATCCCCTCCCCACTACTGAAATCACAAGCCCTGCCTCTTGGTGGCAGGGAAGGCAGAGATTTAACTTGTTGAAGGCACACAGATGATGATGAAAGCCAAATAAGGATGTAGATAAAGGCACCCTGTTTTCATGTACCTTCCAGTACATACATCTTCTAATAGTACAACTTTTTCTAACTATTTTCATACCCACTCTTCTAACTGCACCTCATAAACACTGTGTTGGGGGCATCAGTTACAATGGAGTCAAAACAAAATCACCAGCAACACATTCTGTAGCACCAAGGGAGGGAGAACCCCCAAGGAAGGCCTAAGTTCTGACTCAGCTAGGCTTGCAAAAGCTGACTGGATCACTGTATAAGGTACCATGCAGCCCATTGCAAAAGGAACGATCACAGTACACTACAGCTGCAGGCATTGTATGGTTTATAGTATGAAATTGCTTCAATTTCAATAACTAAACAATGTCTGAGTGGCTTTTATCCTTTTCCACTAAACAATATTAAAGTTACAATAGAGTATATTGCCTTTTAAAAGAAATTAGCATGTTAAATTCAAGATGAGTGCACTTATTTTGCCTAATTCAATCCCCAATCAAAGATTCCACATTCAAAAAAAAAAAAAAAAAAAAAAGTCAGCTTGAACTCTAGCTTTATTGGATTCACATTCCACTTAAGTAAGACTGAAAAAAAAGTGGGGCATAATGGAGCTGTGTACAGAGTGAAAAACAAATACAGAGAGACTGTGGACAAAGAAGCAGAGAGGGTGAGAAGCATTCTAATAAAAAGTACAATCCATAGACCTGATCCAAATTTCACAGAAGTCAATGGAAAGACTCCATTGACTTGTGTGGACTTTGCATCAAACCCCATAGGAACACAGGACATTTCAGAGTTCTTCATCTCCAGTATATAGCTAGGAAAAGCTTGTTTTTAAAATCAAATCACCCTTGCAAAAGCATGGTCCTAAATTACAGGAAAAAGAGGGTCAGAAACATGAACTAACTAACCTCCTATTTCCATTTCAAATGTACTTGAGCAACACAATTTTTTCATGTATATAACGAGACTTCTGAGAACTACAGTAAACCATCTACGTTAGCCTCTTCCATGCAATGCTGAAATCTGAAAATGAAGCAGTTGTAATTAAAAGCACAGACATAAATTATAAGTAGGGCTGTCGATTAATCGCAGTTAACTCACGCAATTAACAAAAACAAATCACAATTAAAAAAATTAATCACGATTAATCGCAGTTTTAATCACACTGTTAAACAATAGAATACCAATTGAAATTTATGAAATATTTTTGGATTTTTTCTACGTTTTCAAATATATTGACTTAAATTACAACACAGAATACAAAGTGTACAGTGCTCACTTTATATTGTTTTTTATTACAAATATTTGCATTGTAAAGAAGATAAACAAAAACAGTAGGATTTTTCACTTCACCTGTAGTGCAATCTCTTTATCATGAAAATGCAACTTACAAATGTAGATTATTTTTGTTACATAACTGCACTCAAAAACAAAACAATGCAAAACTTTAGAGCCTATAAGCCCACTCAGTCTTACTTCTTGTTCAGCCAATCGCTAAGGGTATGTCTACACTACGAGGGTAGTTCGATTTCACTTAAATCGAATATGTGGAATCGATATTGCAAAGTCGAACGTGTGTGTCCACACTAAGGACAGTAATTCGACTTTGTGAGTCCACACTAACGGGGAAAGCGTCGACATTGGAAGCGGTGCACTGTGGGCAGCTATCCCACAGTTCCCGCAGTCCCCGCTGCCCATTGGAATTCTGGGTCGAGCCGCCAATGCCTTCTGGGTAAAAAAAATGTGTCGAGGGTGCTTTTGGGTAATTGTCGTCATCCGTCCGTCACTACCGCCCTCCCTGAAAGCGCCGGCGGGAAATCAGTTCGCGCACTTTTCTGGTCAGTGACAGCGCGGACGCCACAGCACTGCGAGCATGGATCCCGCTGCGACTATCGCTGCAGTTGTGGCCGTTGTCAACGCCTCGCAGCTTATCATCCACCTTTACCAGAGGCAGATGCAGATAAACCAGGCGAGGAGGCTACGGCACCGCGGTGAGGGCCTGAAGTCTGAGAGTAGCACAGGCCTGTCAGAAAGCACGGGACCCAGCGCCGAGGACATCACGGTGACAATGGGTCATGTGGATGTTGTGGAACGGCGATTCTGGGCACGGGAAACAAGCACGGACTGGTGGGACCGCATAGTGCTGCAGGTCTGGGATGAATCCCAGTGGCTGCGAAACTTTCGCATGCGGAAGGGGACTTTCCTTGAACTTTGTGAGTTGCTGTCCCCTGCCCTGAAGCGCAATGACACCCGGATGCGAGCAGCCCTGACTGTCCAGAAGCGAGTGGCCATAGCCCTCTGGAAGCTTGCAACGCCAGACAGCTACCGGTCAGTCGCGAACCACTTTGGCGTGGGCAAATCTACCGTGGGGGTTGTTGTGATGCAAGTAGCCAATGGAATCGTTAAGGTACTGGTCTCAAAGGTAGTGACCCTGGGAAACGTGGAGGTCATCATAGATGGCTTCGCCGCGATGGGATTCCCAAACTGCGGTGGGGCTATAGATGGAACTCACATCCCTATCCTGGGACCGGACCACCAGGCCAGCCAGTACATCAACCGAAAGGGCTACTTTTCAATGGTGCTGCAAGCACTGGTGGACCACAGGGGACGTTTGACCAACATCAACGTCGGATGGCCGGGCAAGGTTCATGACGCTCGCGTCTTCAGGAACTCTGGTCTGTTTAGACGGCTGCAGGAAGGTATTTACTTCCTGGACCACAAAATAACTCTTGGGGATGTGGAGATGCCTACAGTGATCCTCGGGGACCCAGCCTACCCGCTAATGCCCTGGCTCATGAAGCCCTATACTGGCGCCCTGGACACTGAAAAAGAACTGTTCAACTACCGGCTGAGCAAGTGCAGAATGGTGGTGGAGTGTGCTTTTGGCCGTCTCAAGGGGAGATGGAGAAGCTTACTGACTCGCTGTGATCTCAGCGAAACCAATATCCCCATTGTTATAGCAGCTTGCTGTGTGCTCCACAATCTCTGTGAGAGCAAGGGGGAGACCTTTATGGCAGGGTGGGAGGTTGAGGCAAATAGCCTGGCTTCTGATTACACCCAGCCAGACAGCCGGGCGATTAGAAGAGCCCAGCGGGACGCGCTGTGCATCCGGGAGGCTTTGAAAGCTAGGTTGCAGAGTGAGCACGGTTACCAGTGACTTTTCAGTTTGTGTACAGAGAAGCTGAACCTGCCCCCGTTTCTTTACCCAGTTAATGTTGACTATCCTCTCCAGTTACATACCCCCTTCACCCCCTTCCAAAAAAATAAAATCAGTTTTATTTTGTTAATGAACACCGTTGTCTTGATTACTGTTTTCGCGGGAATGTTTTAAACCTGGGACGCAGACTGTGGTGGGGAGCGGGTGTAGTGTACTGATGCAAATGATGCTTCTAAACTCCAGGAATGACAGGATTCGCAGTGGTGGACTGGTTGTTTCAACGGAGCCTGCCAGCCCTCCTGAGCGGGACTGCGTGTATGTGGGGGCTATGTGACTTTATGGCAGGGGGAGGAGGGTTACAGATCCCCTGCTGCGTGGCTCTGTGATCCAGGAAAAGGACCGCTGCATAAGATCTGTAACTGCCCTCCCCCGCCACAAAGTCACTGAGCAACCCCGCCCCCCCCCCAGAACATGAAAACCACCTCCCAGACTGACCAGGGTAACTAGTCACTGCACTGTGTATGTGCCCTGCTGCTGGACCTGCCCCCGCCTCTGTACCCTGCTAAAGGTGACTGTCCTGTCCAATTACCAAGCCCCTTCCCCCCCTTCAGACAGACTCTCCTCCAAAAGAACATGATGGAAACAGTAATGAACAGAAACGTATTTTTTATTAACAACCACACATGAAACTGGGGGGTGAAACTTGGACGGGGGCTTGGGTGAGGCGGGAAGGAAAGGACTTTTCAAATTTTGGGGAATGACAGCCTTCTGGTGCTTGAGCAGTCTGCAGGGGTGGAGTGAGAGTTTTCACGGACTCTGCCGCCCCTCCTTCTTTGGAATTTGGGCGAGGGGGGTATGGGACTTGGTGGCGGGGGAGGGCGGTTACTGATAGACTGCAGCGGGGCTCTGTCCTCCTGCCTCCGTTCCTGCAGAACATCAACAAGGCGCCGGAGCGTGTCCGTTTGCTCCCTCATAAGTCCAAGCAGCGTTTGAGTCGCCTGCTGGTCTTCCTGCCGCCACCTCTCCTCACGTTCCATGTGTGTCCAGTGCATTTGGGACAAATTCTCCCTCCACTGGTTCTGCTGTGCTGCCTGGGCTCGGGAGCAGCCCACTAGTTCTGAGAACATGTCCTCTCGCGTCTTCTTCTTCCTCCGCCTAATCTGCGCTAGCCTCTGGGAGTGTGATGCCAGGCTGGGTTGGGAGACAGTCGCAGATGTGGCTGTGGGAATGAGAAAAAGGTAGTGAATTCCTCCGAAAGATAAATGTAGTTGTGAACAAAGAACATAGTCTTTCTCTGTGAACAAGACCATGCACTGCACCTATCACATGCGCACTCAGGACAAGGTCGAATTTTCAGACCTCGCCTTCAGTGCCTGGGGTCTTGCACTGCCGATCTGGGAAGCAGGGCAGGACACCGGAATTTCTGTAGCAGGCAGACATGGTAAGCCGTAGACTTGTGGCTGCTTAAAACTTTAATAGTAGCACTGGCCTCCTTTCACATTGAAAGCAATGCCAGTCTCTGCTGCCAGCAATCGGCCAAGCATGAACTCTGCCCCTGTCCCACCCCCTCGCGGCTGTCCCAGGGAAAGATCCCTGTATGCTGCCCCTCTCCCGCCTCCACCGCGTGGCTGTAAACCGGCGGTTACAGTTCTGTAAAGGAACGGGCAAGCAGTCCCAATACTAACAGTCCCCTACCTAATTCAAAGCAGGTCATCATGAGCGACATCACAATCATGAGGATCTCAGACAGCGATAAAGAACGAATGCTTCGGGAAAGCCAGCAAAAACCAGGGCCGTATGCCGCCATGCTGTGCAAGGCTATGATCCCGGAGTACTTGAGGATCTCCTGGCGCGGAAACGTCTCCTACTTCGGAGGACCCAATAAGGCCACTCTCCCCAGGAACCTGATGCACAGGCTTTCCAGTTACCTCCAGGAGAGCTTCCTCGGATGTCCCTGGAGGATTGCAGCTCTATCCCCGGACATATAGACCGCATTTTAATATAGCTGCACTGGCAGGGACTAAAGAGTGGATCGGCTTGGGCAGCAGAATCATGCAAAACCGGACATTGTTAGATTTTTTTAAAATAGTTGGGACTGAATAGTTAAGCGCCTAGGGCAAACAAATCATGAAAAACACATTGTTGTTATTGTTAATATTCCAGTTCTGTTAAAAATAAATGTTTAGATGTTTAAAACACTTACTGCTTGATCCTTCCCCTGAATCTGTGTCCGGGTTAAATGCTGGGGACGGTTGGTAGGGGATCTCTGTAAGGGTGATGAAGAGATCCTGGCTGTCGGGGAAATCAGCTTGGTAAGCGCTGTCGACTGCCTCGTCCTCCTCATCTCCTTCCTCATCTTCCCCGTCCGCTAACATGTCCGAGGAACCGGCCGTGGACAATATCCCATCCTCAGAGTCCACGGTCAGTGGTGGGGTAGTGGTGGCGGCCGCACCTAGGATGGAATGCAGTGCCTCGTAGAAACGGGATGTGTGGGGCTGGGATCCGGATCGTCCGTTTGCCTCTTTGGTCTTCTGGTAGCCTTGTCTCAGCTCCTTGATTTTCACGTGGCACTGCATTGCATCCCAGCTGTATCGTCTCTCTGCCATGGCTTTAGAGATCTTCTCATAGATCTTTGCATTCCGTCTTTTCGATCGCAGCTCGGAAAGCAGGGACTCATCACCCCACACAGCGATCAGATCCAAGACTTCCCGATCAGTCCATGCTGGGGCCCTCTTTCTATTCTGGCATTGCATTGCCATCTCTGCTGGAGAGCTCTGCATCGTTGCCAGTGCTGCTGAGCTCGCCACGATGTCCAAACAGGAAATGAGATTCAAACTGCCCAGACAGGAAAAGGAATTCAAATTTTCTCGGGGCTTTTCCTGTGTGGCTGGTCAGAGCATCCGAGCTCGGACTGCTGTCCAGAGCGTCAACAGAGTGGTGCACTGTGGGATAGCTCCCGGAGCTATTAGCGTCGATTTCCATCCACACCAAGCCTAATTCGATATGGCCATGTCGAATTTAGCGCTACTCCCCTCGTTGGGGAGGAGTACAGAAGTCGAATTTAAGAGACCTCTATGTCGAACTAAATAGCCTCGTGGTGTGGACGGGTGCAGGGTTAATTCGATGTAACGGCGCTAAATTCGACATAAACGCCTAGTGTAGACCAGGCCTAAGACAAACATGTAAGTTTGTTTACATTTATGGGAGATAATGCTGCCCACTTCTTATCTACGTCACTAGAAAGTGAGAACAGGAGTTCGCATGGGACTTTTGTATCCAGCATTGCAAGGTATTTACATGCCAGATATGCTAAACATTGATATGCCCCTTCATGCTTCAACCAACATTCCAGAGGACATGCTTCCATGCTGATGAAGCTCGTTTAAAAAAAATGTGTTAATTCAATTTGTGACTGAACTTGGGGGAGAATTGTATGTCTCCGGCTCTGTTTTACCCGCATTCTGCCATATATTTTGTGTTACAGTAGTCTTGGATGATGACTCAGCACGTTGCTCATTTTAAGAACACTTTCACTGCAAATTTGACAAAACGCAAAGAAGATACCAATGTGAGATTTCTATAGATAACTACAGCACTTGACCCAAGGTTTAAGAATCTGAAGTGCCTTCCAAAATCTGAAAGCGATGAGGTGTGGAGCATGCTTTCAGAAGTCTTAACAGAGCAACACTTTGATGCGGAAACTACAGAACCCGAACCACCAAAAAAGAAAATCAACCTTCTGCTGGTGGCATCTGACTCTGCTTTGGATTGTTATCAACCAGAACCCGTCATCAGCATGGACACCTGTCCTCTGGAATGGTGGTTGAAGCATGAAGGGACATATGAATCTTTAGCACATCTGGCATGTAAATATCTTGCGACACCAGCTACAACAGTACCATGCGTACGCCTGTTCTCACTTTCATGTGACATTGTAAATAAGAAGTGGGCAGCATTATCTCTTGCAAATGCAAACAAACTTGTTTGTCTGAGCTATTGGCTGAACAAGAAATAGGACTGAGTGGACTTGTAGACTCTAAAGTTTTACATTGTTTTATTTTTAATGCAGTTATTTTTTGTACATAATTCTACATTTGTAAATTCAACTTTCATGATAAAGAGATTGCATGACAGTACTTGTATTAGGTGAATTGAAAAATACTATTTCTTTTGTTGTTTTTTTTACAGTGCAAATATTTGTAATAAAAAATAAATATAAAGTGAGCTACTTGCTACTGTACACTTTGTAGTCTGTGTTGTTACTGAAGTCAATATATTTGAAAATGTAGAAAATATCCAAAAATATTTAAATAAATGGTATTCTATTATTAACAGTGTGATTAATCACACAATTAATTTCTTTAATTGTGTGATTAATCGTGATTAATTTTTTTAATCGATTGCCAGCCCTAATTTATAAGTCTCAGTACAAATATTTTTGACAGAAGAAAGTGAAACAGCAGCAGGAAAAAAGTGAGAGGGAACAGAAGAGACTAATTTGTTGTTCATTTAGTTTTATTTCTCATGTAATTTTTTGCCTCTTGTACAACTTGGTCTTTTTTCAATGTCTGAATCTTTGGACATGAACTCTTCCTATCCTATGGTATTATTTGTTGAAGTTTGTGCTATGTCTCATTGGAAAGTATAGTCACCTCTCTTGGGGCACCGCTCTCCCTCCTGAATGGGGTATTTCCAGGCTGCAGTTCCCTGCCTACACTATGAGTTTCCCAGAAAGTCAGATTGCCTAAGCAGGCCTGCTTTGCCTTCCCTTCTTCCTCAGAGGCGATCAACAGAGCAATTGCCCATAGTTAAGTTACCACACAGGTTTTTAGAGCAAGCACATTTCTTTAAAGGTAAAATCACTACGGAGGAAACATATTAAAAACAATAAAAGAATGTACACGCATGCTGATAATCTTACCAGCGCTCAGCTTTCCCTCCATCTCCACAAGGACTCTGGTTGGTGTCAGTCCTGCCAACCCTAGCCTAAGGATTGGGCTCTCCCCTTGGACAGAAGGTCCTGTCCATATGCTGGATCAGAAAGCAGGCCTTGAGAAAGTTTAAACTCAGGCTATTCATCCAAAAGCCCTTTCTTTGTCTGTTGGCCTCTATGGAGTCTAGTTTGAACTAATCTAGATGAGTCTTCCCAGGAGCTCTCTGGAGGTGTTGCAACATGAGTGAATTTGCTTAATCACCCCTCACTGTTCTTAGTTCCTGGAGGGGCTGTGGTCACCCTCCCCCATGGAATTTCCCTGCCCTACAATGATACATACGCTAATACAGTAAGATTTTCCAAAGATATTGCAGGAAATTGCCATAACTTCATAAAAAATAGCTACCAAATACCATACTGTTTATTTACCATTGTAAAAGAAAATGGTACACAAACAGATGTTATCCCTAGAGTATTAATAATAATAGTACCTAACTATCATATAGGACGCAAAGCTGTTTACTAAGGATATCTCATTACCTCCATTTTACAGATGGGGAAACTGAGGCATAGAGGGATGAAGTGACTTGCCCAGCAAACCAGTGCTGGAGGAATAAAACCGAGGTAAACCCAGTGCTCTATCCACTGGGCTGCACCACCTCCCTATCCTATGTGCAAGGCTATAGTTTTCGGGGAAGCCAGCATACAATAGAACATTGGTCAGACAAGATTTTGTTCCTGTCTAATATAAACATCAGTCTTGTGGTAGGCTGGCTGTAGCACAGAGTAGTTCTGGGAAGCAGGTTATTTTTCCAGATGAGGGGCATGCCATTGCATTGATCTAGGAATGGCACCTGATTTTCATTACATGCTAAGGCAATGCACAACAGCTCTTTATGAAAGGAGGGTCACGTTTTTGTCTTCCCAGCAAGAGGTTAGGGTCTTGCTGCTCTGCAGTTGATTGTGAAGGTGAAAGGAGAGATGGATGTGGGGAGAAAAGAGGTACAAAAGGAGTAAGAGACCCTTTCTTAGATCACATAATTAGTCAGCGTTGGAGAGACAGGGTCCTTGTTCAGTCTGTAGGTACAAAAGAGAAAGGAAAAGCAGCACTAGAGTAGATACTCTCACCCTTACTTGTAACATTTGGGGATATGAACCTCATGCTGTTTTTACAGTGCTGGGACAATCCTTGCCCCCACTGAAGTTAATGGGACTCTTTTCATTGACTTCTATTCAAGCAGGATCCAGGCCCCTGCTTTGTTCAGTTCATTCAGCTTCCAGCTTAGCCTAACATTAATCAAAAGGTCCAAGTTGCTGATTATCTCACACAGAATTGAGGAGGTTGCTGCAACTGAGATCATTATCAATATATTGCAGCACTATGAAGGCTTCCAAAGAGATTTATTTGCTGTATTATACTCTCTGAATACACTGTCCATGCTCTGTCTATGCATTTCACACTTGCTCACATCAATACCTTAATCTTTCTGTTGTTCAGATGATGGATATGACTTTAGGAAATGTGTTCATGGTTGAGGATGTTCCGTTTATTGCAACATCTGAAGCGATCCTCCCACACTCAGATTCCCCTGCTTTAACTCTGCTCGTCTGCTGGTTGCCCAGCAAATCAAAGTGATGCTTGGAAGAAAGGGGAGAATCCTCTTAATTCCAAGTGATGGACTTTGTGACATCAGACCAAATAGCCCATTTTTATTTTTGGAAGGGTGGTCTCTAGGGTTCTTGGAAAATAACTGGCTTGTGTCCGCCCCTTCTGCCCTCCCCACAAAGTGGAGAAGTCAGATGCTTATAAAGCTCAGGATGCAGTGAGCTGTGAGAAAGGCCATGCCAGGGTCAGACGCAGTCATTGTCTCACTGTCAGGGCACTAATCACTCTCCCCACATCAATCTCCCAGTCCCTGATGGCAGCATAAATTACAGGCAGTGAATAGAAAGTTAATTTTTCACCTATCAGTAAATAAAGACACAACCTAAAAGTCCCTGTGCAGTACTTAGAAGAGAGTGCGAAAATGAAAAATGGATCCATTTTCAGCAGATAAAATTCGATATATGCTTTTTATTATTTTTTTGCTGCAAAGTGAATTAGAGCAATAGGTATTTCAAAAGTGCATCCAATTGTAATATTTACTGTGCAAAGCACAGCTCTGGAGAAAGGGGATAAATTACAATAATACAAACAGTGGTTAAAAAGATGCACATTAGAGTTTTGTAGCTCTCTTGTGAGTTGAATGATTCCTGTCAGCTTTTGTTTAAAAGCAACTAGAGTGATTACAGTAAGCAAAATAAGCCATTGCTGGTTTAGCTACACTCTTCAAAAATATTTACACCAACCCCAAATGTTTTCTTTTCCCAGCCATCTTCAACCCACTGAGGAGTCACCTTTGAGAAAATCTGGATCTGGTAAGATTATTTGGTTAGCTGAGAATGTGATTCATGTTATCAGCACGAAAAGCAGAAAAAATGCACAGGACAACATCATGACACAAAAGAAGTGCTGAGACTGCATTGCCCACTCAACCTAATGGCCTATTAGTGCCAAAACATTACCCACTTCTGATGGTAATCAGGATGTACCTGCTAATTACCCACACATATGGGTGTCATCTTGGCTTTTGCTACTTGAATTAATTGGATACATATACTGCTTAGACTAGGAGTTGATAAACCTGAGATAGTTCATAAACATTTATATCTTCCCTATTATATTTAAATATGTCATTCAGCAAGAAAGTGGAAGGGAGAGAGATGGAAAAAGTGGAGGAGGGGTAAAAGAAAGACAGAAGAGTGAGGGAAGATAAGAGAGAGAAAGGATGGATGGTGGAGAGCAAAAGAATGAGAAGAGGAAAGAGGTGCAGAAAGAATTTTGACCGTGCTGTGCCAAGTATGTCAACAGCATCCGATTTGTCTGCAGACCTTTACATGGAACCCATGGGTGGTGGTAAAAGCATCTGTGAGTCACCACGTCTTTTTGTTTAGACCATGGGGAATCAAAATGGCACAGCATCCCTGTCTGTTTCATACTCTCTCAGAAACATCAGAAGATAGAATCCTTAAAAAGAAGTAGGTATAAAATCCTTTCATATCAATCAAATAGCATCACTGGATACCTACACTGCCACGTGCGACAGTGGCAGCAACCACTGGCCACTTTAGTTTCCTGTAACAAAAGCTAAAGGTTTTATTTATGCTGTGTGTCTTAGAGGAATTTCCATACTTTAGATTCAGCCAAGTAGCCCTTGTCAGTATTATTTTACATGCTCAGAATGGTATACCCTAAATTTCAACATTTCTCTGTTTTATATAAATTAGCCTGATGCTATCTAGTTTTTCCAAATCTGCATGATCCCATGATGAAGGCAAGTAGCCCACAATGAAGCACAACCATTAAGTGAGACACCATGAAAGCATGGTAAATACCTCTGGGGAAAAAGGGAAAAAATACCCCCAAACACTTCTTGAATTTTAGTAGACTTGGGAGATGATTTTATGATTTATACCTTTGAGGGTTCATAATAGAAAACCTCTGCAAGGAAAAGACAAAACTGCTGATATAACGTACCAAGCACCAGAGTAGCATTAGCTATGAAATGTGTTTGGTAACCATGGGTACTAAACATTTTCATGAAGACTTTAGATAATCTAAAAACCATAAATGGATTTTGGAAACAAGGTAGAAGCTTAATTACAGTATCCATGGATTACTGATATTAACAAAATACATTTGTATATCTTCTGACAGGCATTTAAAGGTATTTTCAGGCAATCCAGTCATCTATTTATTATCTGTTTCTCTTTCCGTTCACCCCTGCCCCTCCACCTCTTGAGCCTGAAGCAAGCTGCAGTCAGGGAGATAATAAGTACTCTGCTTATTATCAACTCTCACCTACCTACACTTTAATTTTAGAAAAGGGGACAATGGCAGAATTATGCATGCCACCCAAGCACCAAGGAAAATGAAAGGTAAGCAGTCGCTAAGCAATTCAGCATGTGAAGGATGGCAGGGGTATTAAGCTGGCTGTAGAAACAGATCACTACAGAAGTTAAAGTGATTTGTAAGTCTTTTGCAATGTTATAACGCGTTTATTCTCTCTTGTTCTTTATCACTCCCCTCTGTAAAAAGGACATTTTCCTTAGCAATGATTTAAGCAAGTCGGTAGAGCTCCCCATCTGTATAGGGAATGCTAATGTTAAGCAATATATAGCTAAAATTGACATGCAGCTACCTTAACAATCAAACTATTTAAGCCAGGTTCTAAATGCTCCAACCCCAAAATGGCCATTTAAAATTAACACCAGTACTGCAGCTTCTGAGATGAAAACTCTGCTGGTCAGATTAATAGGCGGGGTTCTGTTATTTTACCTAGACAAGACCCTGATACGTTTATTCAACATCTTCAGTTCAGACTTTAACATATGATTCTCTGCCTTTTTAATCATCTACAACTGTCCTTTATATTTCTGTGCTTTAGAAGAAACATGAACTTGCGGCTCTCATTGGGGATTTCTCTATGAATATAACAAAAAGACACTATAATTCATGGAAACATGAGTATGTTAAGCCTTATGTCTCTTTACTGGTAACAAGGGGCAAATCATTGGTATTTGAGATTGGACATAAAAATCAGGAAGTCTCTAAATAGGGAGAGGGATAGAAACAAAAATATGATACCTTGAAAACTTTTAGAAGACTATAAAAATTCAAAATGTGGTCATCCTACATTGCAAACATTTCTGATATACTGTTTAAACTTGGGACCAAATCCTGAGATCTTTATTCAGTCCTTGCTGAGGCAAACTACCACTGACTTAAGTAGGAGTTTGTCAGGCTTGTCTTCACTGCAGCTTTAGCTCACTGGAGTGTTGCCCCTAACCCAACTCCTGTCCACACACAAAAATCTTTAGCTTGAGGTCAGCTGTTCTTTAAACCCAAGCTAGCTGGCCTCTTGAGGGCATGGGGGGTTGACACTTGAGTTAGTAATACAGTAATGCAGCTATAAGATACAGTTTGAATTGCCCAAATCATCAACAAATCATCAGCTAATACAGTCACTCTTTACTTCAGGGCTGTTGCACAGTCTGGCTACTCTCACTCACTCATTAGGCTAGCTTGGGTGGAGTTACTCAAACCCTGAGTGACCCTCAAGTAAAAACTGAGTAAAAACCTCAGGGGTTGGTCCTTAGTGAATATAATTCATGGATGCTCAGTCCTTAAGGGAAGATCCTACAGAACATAAAAGAAAATGCCTCCTTTTCTATAAGTTAACTGGTATGTGGAATTTACACTGTAGCTGACATATAATGATCATTAAAGAATCTTCTCATTACTTTTTCACCACCTCTAGCTTTACAATGAAAAAGTATGTAAAATATAAGATTCAGGCAGAGATGTATTTTGATTCATCCTTATGCCTAGCATGGGTTATTAGATTGTTCATTTTGAAACAAAAGTTATTAATAATCTCTTTCAGAATGGACTGCATCTCCATTAACTGCTTACTATTATAATTTTAATTGCCCATTAATTAAGATTTTAATTGCTAAGCTATTAGCACTTAGCATTTCAAACTTTTAAGAGGTTATCTGCATTCAAGAGATACCAGAAGTTGAGGAACAAAGTTGAGTGGGTCATTGGGAAGAGATGGGAACTGAACTCAAGGAGGCCTGGAGGAGACCAAAGAGTTGCTTTGAACTCCAAGATGCTGGCAGAGCTGCACAGATCTCACAAAGGGAGTTTACATTTAACAGACCTAAAGAACAATGCTCCCTTCCTACAGACCTTAGCAGAGGGGACAATGGGAATCAAGGAAAGGGGCTAGAACCAGGAACTCTCTGAGGACAACATTCTCTGAGGTCTGATACCAGGGAACAGAGCTGGTTTGAAAAGCCAGAATGACCACTGCCAATTTTTTCTGCAATCTAGTGATCTTACTACTCATCATTGTTATTTGATCCAAATTGTTTGGGCAGCTATGGCATCATCATCTGGAAATGACTTTTTTCATCTATAGCGGCCCAAACAATTGGTTAATGTCGTATCAGCTGGTCATGAGTAAATCATACTGAAATCAAGGGGTTAGGCATGACTTGTCCCTATCTACAGTGACTGCAAAGTTGTTTAACATAATATTTATTAATATGACTCCTCAAAGTCATGTGCTATCATAATTTAATCTAGTGAAGACAAGCTCTAAGAGTGATGCTCACAGTATCTATTCTAGAGCATTCTCAGTGGAAACTCTAGAGTTTTTACCATGGGAAATACAGTTAAGCATAAACTGGGCCACTTTAATGGATCAGGGCATAGGCAGTCTGGCCTAGCAGTCACGACAAGGCTGAGGTCTGCCCAGCAAAAGATGGCACTCATTGGCAGGAGCTGGTGATGCTGGCAGTCGTAGTCACAGATCTGCATGTAGGGTGCTCACAACACCAATTATAATTGCTTTGTGGAATGTTAGGACTTTATGTGACAATCCTACCACCAGCCAGTGCTTGCTGCAAGAGAACTGGCCAGGTATAGGGTTGACATTGCCGCACTCAGTGAAACCAAACTCACTAATGAAGGGGAACTCACAGAGATGGGTGCAGGGTACACGTTCTTCTGCTGAGGTCATCCATCCTCAGACCCATGGAAATCGGGCGTTGGCTTTGCCATGCAACTCCGTTGCTTCCAAGATTGAAAGTCTACATTAAGGCATTAGTGATCATTTATGGTTTTACAGTTGCTATTGAAACATAAGCATTTTGTTACCATCATCAGTGCTTATGCTCTTACCATGACAAATGCTGACAGTAAGAAAAGAAAGTTCTACAGTGACCTAGACAAACTCATTATGTGCACACCAGTGTCAGATAAACTGATGATCATGGGGGACTTTAACGCAAGAGTTGGAAGTAATATAGTACTCTGGCAGCATGCCATCAGACAGCATGGAGGGGATGGTATGATGAGACTGCCTACAATGGCATGTAGCTGATCTGTGACTGCTAACAGCAAATATCCCCAATGGCAGATGATGGCACTCTAGATGGGGAGGGCTCTGAGTTACTACCGAGAATTCTTGACTGGCTGGTGGGTCTTGCCCACATGCTTAGGATCTAATGATAGCTATATTTGGAGTTGGGAAGGAATTTCCCCCCCGGATCAGATTGGCTGAGACCCTGGGTTTTTTTTTTTTGGCCTTCCTCTGCAGCATGGGACATGGTCACTTGCTGGTTTAAACTAATGTAAATGATGGATTCTCTGTAACTTGAAGTCTTTAAACTATGATTTGAAGACTTCAGTAACTCAGCCCGTGGTTAGGGGTTGATTACAAGAGTGGGTGGGTGAGGTTCTGTGGCCTGCAATGTGTGCAGGAGGTCAGACTAGATGATCATGATGATCCCTTCTGACCTTTAAGTCTATGAGTCTATGAGGATGGGACTGGGAAACAGAATAGTAATGGAACTCTTCTACTTAGTGAGCATGTTACGTGGCAATTAGCAATCATGAATATCTTTTTCCGCTTGCCAGAAAAAAGAAAAACATCATGGGTGCACCAAAGGTCCAAACAAAGGGATCTTATCAACTACACCATCGTCTTGCAGCAAGCTCTACTGGATGTACAAATCACCCATGCACAGGGCAGAATGCTGGGCAGACCACTGCATGCTCCACTCCAAATTGTTGTGGTTAATTCAACCAGTGTGGTGCAAGTCCTCATGTAAATTTATCAAATGGCTCAATGTAAAGCGATTACAAGATGAAGCTACACAAGCACAGCTGTGTAATAACATTATGGCAGCTTTGTCTGACCCTGATGGCTTGACTACTAATGCTAATGTAAACAGTGAGTGAGCGACTTTTTGCAACACTGTATATCAATTTGCTCTTGCCACCTTGAGTACAGCAAAATGATGTCATCAAGATTGGTTGGATGAGAGTGATCCAGAAATTCAACAGCTACTCACTAAAAAACATAAGATGCATCGTCAAATTCTTGTATGCCATGTCCCTGTAGGCACAGTTATAACATTCAGGAATCTGTGTCATGACATCTAAACTAAGTCTAGAGATGCAGGATCAATGGTGCAATACCAAGGCAAATGAAACCAGGACTATGATGACTATCATAGGGCCAAAGACTTCTTTGGAAGACTACTTTGAAAGATACATATGGTCCTAAACACACCACAACAGTGCTTTTGAAGAATGAGGATGACCTAATGCTGATCACTGACAAAGGAGAAATCCTTCAGAGATGGCAACAGTCTTTCAATGATCTTTTGAATCCATCACCACAGACGAGGTACTAATAAGAGTAGTACATTAGTAAACACATAATGACAACATGGATGCAGCCCTGTCCCTTGACAAAGTCAACACTGCAGTCAGTGCCATGAGGAACTGCAGGGCTTCCAGATCTGATGGCATTCCTTCAGAAATTTTCAAGTAGGGAGATGGATTCCTGCTAAGATGACTGCACAGACTATTTCTCAATACGTGGAGTACTGAAGACATACAACAAAACTTCAAAGACAGCACCATAGTCACCATACACAAGAGGCAAGGTGAGAAGTCTGACTGTGGTAACTACCACAGTATCTTGTTACTCTCCATTGCTGGAAAGGTTCTGACTGGAGTTCTCTTTGATCATATGCTATGCAACATCGCTAATCACATTCTACTGGAGTCACAAGGAGGTTTTAGGCCAACATGAGGAATGGCAGACATGATATTTGTAGCCTGTCAGGTACAGGAGAAATGTAGAGAACTGGACCGGGACCTTTACACTGTGTCTTTATTGACCTGGCTAAAGCATTTGACATCATCAGTAGACCTGTGCTTTGGCAATTACTGCCTCAGTTTGGACATCCAGAAATATTCACCAACACTCAGAGGCTGTTTCACGATGGAATGATCAGACAAATCTGTATAGATGGTGTTCTGTCTGATCCATTTCCTATCACTAATGGCTGCTTAACTGGTCCAGTCTTATTTAATCTCTCCTATGCAGCAATGCTTGATGATGCTACAAGAGACCTAAATGCTGGTATCAGGATACATTTCTGATCCACTGGAAAATTATTTAATTTGAACAGGCTGCCATCTTCCACAAAGATGTTGGAGGCAATTCTGCTGTATGCTGATGACTTTGCTCTAGAGGCCCATGCTCTAGAAGAGCTACCATTGATTATGGACAGATTCGCAGACTGCGGAAAGGTAGAGGCTGACAATCAATCTGAAAAAAGAGGTCACATGTCAACCTGCACCAGAGAAACCCTGCACAAAACCAAATGTCACCATCAGCAACACACAGCTGAATGCTCATATAGATTTCTGCTGTCTTGGTAGTATATTGTCAAATGATGTTACTACACCTCTACCTTGATATAACGCTGTCCTCGGGAGCCAAAAAATCTTACCGCGTTACAGGTGAAACCGCGTTATATCGAACTTGCTTTGATCCGCCGGAGTGCGCAGCCCCGCCCCCCCGGAGCACTGCTTTACCGCGTTATATCAGAACTTGTGTTATATCGGGTCGCATTATATCGGGGTAGAGGTGTATAGACAAGGAGCAGACAAGTCGTATCAAAGCCAATTCATCATTTGGCAGACTCTGGCAGCAACATGGTATTAATCTTCAAACTAAGTTAAAAGTCTAAAAAGTGGTTGTGCTGTCCAACTTGTTGTAAGGGAGTGAGACCTGCTACAGGCATCATATTAAGCTTCTAGATAAGTTCCATTTAAGATATCAGGGTGCCATACACTCCACCAAATGACAGGATAAAGTTACCAACAATGAGGTTCTGGAACATAGTCACTCCGCAGTGATTGAAGACATGTTTATCACATCACAGTTACGCTGGGCTGGTCATTTGCTGAGGATGGACGACACCTGAACACCGAACAGTTGCTGTATGACAAACTGAAAGTGAGCAACTGCATATGAGGCAGCCAGAAGAAACATTTCAAGGACACGCTGAAGCATAACTCAAAAGAGTGCAACATTGATGTTGACAACTGGGAGTCGTCAGCAACAGATAGACCATGCTGGCAAACAGTAGTCAGCGATGGGGTTCCCACTTCGAGATTTACTGCTGTATGCAGCTTGAGGCACAGAGCCAGAGTTGTAAGCAATAGCAGGACTCAGCAGTCACAGATTGTAATCTCTTCCTTGGCATCGGGTTACCTATGCACTTCATACGGAAAGGACTGCCACTGGAGCATTGGCCTTTTTAGCCACAACCATACTCACGAGATGTAAAACTGTCATCAGCGTCATCTTTGGTCATGAACGGCAACACCACAAAGTTCTGGAACAGCCACCCAATAAGAGTTGTGGGGGCAAACAATTTAATTAGTTTTAAGAGCGAACTAGGCAAATTTATGTATGGCATTGTATGACAGGGTTGCTTATGCTAGTGGGAGGTAAGGCTTGGCAGCCCTTCTGGTTCATGTTGGATATTCCTAAAATCTCGGGCTTCAACTGGTCACCTGTAGGGTTCAGGAAGGGATTCCCTCCTCCAACCCCCAGTGTTTTCTGTGGTTCTTGTTGTTGTGTGGTAGGTTTTTTCCTCCTTCCTTTGAAGACTCATAGATGGCCAGAGCTGGAGATGAGATTGTGACCCAAAGGCCTCTTAATGCCAACTTGCAAGGAGTTACAGAAATTTCATGAGTCTTGTATGTACATTCGAGTTCACTGCAGAATGTCATGTGAGGTTTGAAATAAAAGCTAGAGCTGTCACAGTGGTCCTTAATATCCTTGTGAAATATATGATATCGTATGTGTATATATATAGAAAATATGTTTTCAAGTCTGTTTCAAGGCAGTAGTCACCAGCAAAAGATGACAAACGGGTTTCCTCCAGGCAGGAGGTAAGACATGTATCTCTCAACATGTAAATTAAAAATTGCAATGGACACAATGGATGCACACTTACACCCCCCATCATCCTGCACCTAGGAAGTAAACAGACTGTTTACATTCATGCAAATGGGATCTCAATCAATTTTGATTCCAAATGGTGCAGAGGACTTTGGATGAAAAATATGGGGTCTTTATTACCACTTAAACTAATGGAGCTTTCATTATGGGAACCTTTACATCGTCATAATGAGAGAAGGACACTTTTAAAAAGTTTATTAAAATAAATATACATTTAATTTCATCTGAGGTGGAGCACAAGTTCTCAAGGAGAAGAACCTTGTAAATTAATAAGTGTAACATGTTGTTTGTATAACTATGATGCTATATAAATAATAATGATATTCAAACCTACCAATTATTTTTCCAGTGAGGGCCTACTCAACTCCTACAACATACTAAGGGTGAGAGATACTAAATGCTCTCAGCTTCCAATCAGATCAGCATCTCAGAAGATTGGGTCTTTAAGAGAGATTCTGATAACACAGGGAAAAGCGCATCAGAGAGAAAAAATTTCAAAGTGGCCTCACCAGGCAAAGGTCACAAGAAAGCTATGGCAGCAGCAAGCATTCAGTTGCAGAGCAGTGTACAGCTTGGTGGTGGCCAGTGTTTAAAACCATATACAGTATAATTCAGAGGTAATCAGTGCTATAGTCAGAGACAATCAATGGTTTAAATGGTGTCCAAACAAGATAAATCAATCTATTTCCTTTTTTAAGATTACTATGTGATGAAAAGGACAGTAAGTCCAAACAGCGAAGAAGATTTAGGAGAACATCTTTTTCTGGGCAAAATGTCTCCCAGCTACAGCTAAGAGGGCAACATGCCAAATTAGCAAAGGAACATAATTCATCTTCCTATCAATCCCTGGCATGAGTTCCCATGCTTGGGGCTAGCCATACATGCCTCTCTTCCTAACACCTCCCAAGGCTCAGACAGTCTGCTGTACTAATATACTCTTCTGCTGACTTTCAGTGTTGGAACACAGCTCCTTATCCCTTCCAGCTTGTACACTCACCTCCTCCCATATGGCTGTAGATACACTGTATTTTAAAGGGCTTATATTATTCTTGGTGCGATTCCAAAAGAGCACATGGGATGTTTGCTCAACAGACTGTCAGAAATGCTGGATTTTCTGTTGTTCTCATCAAAAATTCCCAATTTCCCACTTTACATAATTATAAGAAAACACCATTGCTCTGCAATGTTAAATTCTCTGGAAAATAGTGTTTAATTGTAAAGAGAATTCTGCCAGGCAATATTTTAAATAAAGGTTTATCCAAGATTTCCATGTTTTGTATTCATTATTCTGCATGTTGTGTAAAATGAGAAAAACAGTAATGACTTTATTAGTTTCTTACATGTGATATTTTACTAGTTGCTGGCAGGAACTCTCAGAGTGTGCTCTAGCACTTAGAGAAAGAGAATGAAAAAGCAAGACTCTGTGCTTCTGCCTGGATAGTCTCTCAGGGTTTGGGTAACCTTCCTGTGCCTCAAATTTCCATAATAATAATACTTAATACTTGTCAGGTGCTTTGAGGTCCTCAGCTGAAGATTGCTATAGCACTGAAAAATACTAATATTAGTGAAACTTCAGTAGAAGGGATTTGGGCCAAACCTTCAGAGCTCAACTGATAACATTTTGAGGTGGTTGAACTGCATGTTATCAGCTACACAGACCAAAGAGTGTTCCACTGTACAGTAACATACAAAGGCAATAGTTAAGTTTTAAATTCTGTCTGCGGATATAGGTGGCCAATTCCTAATAGGAGTTTTGTGCCCATAACTGAGAATAGAATGTGGTTCTTACTCCATACGTTATCTCCACATCCCCTCAAACAGTGTACAAACCAAGAAGATACAGGGGAGGAGACACCCAAAGCCCACAATACATATTGTTCAGGCAACATTACCATCTATTTCAGAGGTGGGCAAACTACGGCCCGCGGGACTGTCCTGTCCGGCTCTTGAGCTCTGGGCCAGGGTGGCTAGCCCCCGGCACCTTCCCTGCTGTCTCCCACTCCCCACAGCCTCAGCTTGCCGTGCCACCAGCGTTCTGGGCAGCGGGGCTGTGAGCTCCTGCCGGGCAGCGCGGCGGTGTGGCTGGCTCCGGCGGCACGGCTGTCAGTCCTGCTGCTCTGAGCGGCCTGGTAAGGGGGCAGAGGGGTTGGATAAGGGGCAGGGAGTCCTGGGGGGCAGTCAGGGTACAGGGAGCGGTTGGATGGAGCAGAGGTTCTGGGGCGGGCAGGCAGGAGACAGGGAGTGGGGGTGTGGATAGGGGTTGGTGTAGTCAGGGGTTAGATAGGGGTTGGGGTCCTGGGGGGGCGATTAGGGGACAAGGAGCAGGGGGGATTGGATGGGTGGGGGGTTCTGAGGGGCAGGAAGTTGGAGGGGGTGGATAGGGGGCTGGGGCTAGGCTGTATGAGTAGGCACAATCTTCCCTACCCAGCTCTCCATACATTTTTGGAACCCTGATGTGGCCCTCAGGCCAAAAAGTTTGCCCACCCCTGATATAATTACAGCAGATTTTAACATATCAAAATACAAATGTCATTGTGAAATGTTAACATTACTTCAAAAAGAAAAAGCGCATTTATACAGATCACCAAGTTTCATAGATTCATAGGCCAGAAAGTGTCATTGTGTTTCATAGATTCATAGATTCTAGGACTGGAAGGGACCTCGAGAGGTCATCGAGTCCAGTCCCCTGCCCGCATGGCAGGACCAAATACTGTCTAGACCATCCCTGATAGACATTTATCTAACCTACTCTTAAATATCTCCAGAGATGGAGATTCCACAACCTCCCTAGGCAATTTATTCCAGTGTTTAGACACCCTGACAGTTAGGAACTTTTTCCTAATGTCCAACCTAGACCTCCCTTGCTGCAGTTTCAGCCCATTGCTTCTTGTTCTATCCTTAGAGGCTAAGGTGAACAAGTTTTCTCCCTCCTCCTTATGACACCCTTTTAGATACCTGAAAACTGCTATCATGTCCCCTCTCAGTCTTCTCTTTTCCAAACTAAACAAACCCAGTTATTTCAGCCTTCCTTCATAGGTCATGTTCTCAAGACCTTTAATCATTCTTGTTGCTCTTCTCTGGACCCTCTCCAATTTCTCCACATCTTTGTTGAAATGCGGTGCCCAGAACTGGACACAATACTCCAGCTGAGGCCTAACCAGAGCAGAGTAGAGCGGAAGAATGACTTCTGGTGTCTTGCTCACAACACACTGGTTAATACATCCCAGAATCATGTTTGCTTTTTTTGCAACAGCTTCACATTGTTGACTCATATTTAGCTTGTGGTCCACTATAACCCCTAGATCCCTTTCTGCCGTACTCCTTCCTAGACAGTCTCTTCCCATTCTGTATGTGTGAAACTGATTTTTTCTTCCTAAGTGGAGCACTTTGCATTTGTCTTTGTTAAACTTCATCCTGTTTAACTCAGACCATTTCTCCAATTTGTCCAGATCATTTTGAATTATGACCCTGTCCTCCAAAGCAGTTGCAATCCCTCCCAGTTTGGTATCATCCGCAAACTTAATAAGCGTACTTTCTATGCCAATATCTAAGTCGTTAATGAAGATATTGAACAGAGCCGGTCCCAAAACAGACCCCTGCGGAACCCCACTCGTTATGCCTTTCCAGCAGAATTGGGAACCATTAATAACAACTCTCTGAGTACGGTTATCCAGCCAGTTATGCACCCACCTTATAGAAGCCCAATCTAAATTGTATTTGCCTAGTTTATCAATAAGAATATCATGCGAGACCGTATCAAATGCCTTACTAAAGTCTAGGTATACCACATCCACAGCTTCTCCCTTATCCACAAGACTCGTTATCCTATCAAAGAAAGCTATCAGATTGGTTTGACATGATTTGTTCTTTACAAATCCATGCTGGCTGTTCCCTATCACCTTACCACCTTCCAAGTGTTTGCAGATGATTTCCTTAATTACTTGCTCCATTATCTTCCCTGGCACAGAAGTTAAACTAACTGGTCTGTAGTTTCCTGGGTTGTTTTTATTTCCCTTTTTATAGATGGGGCACTATATTTGCCCTTTTCCAGTCTTCTGGAATCTCTCCCGTCTCCCATGATTTTCCAAAGATAATAGCTAGAGGCTCAGATACCTCCTCTATTAGCTCCTTGAGTATTCTAGGATGCATTTCATCAGGCCCTGGTGACTTGCAGGCATCTAACTTTTCTAAGTGATTTTTAACTTGTTCTTTTTTTATTTTATCTGCTAAACCTACCCCCTTCCCATTAGCATTCACTATGTTAGGCATTCCTTAAGACTTCTCGGTGAAGACCGAAACAAAGAAGTCATTAAGCATCTCTGCCATTTCCAAGTTTCCTGTTACTGTTTCTCCCTCTTCACTAAGCAGTGGGCCTACCCTGTCTTTGGTCTTCCTCTTGCTTCTAATGTATTGATAAGAAGTCTTCTTGTTTCCCTTTATTCCTGTAGCTAGTTTGAGCTCATTTTGTGCCTTTGCCTTTCTAATCTTGCCCCTGCATTCCTGTGTTGTTTGCCTATATTCATCCTTTGTAATCCGTCCTAGTTTCCATTTTTTATAGGACTCCTTTTTATTTTTTAGATCATGCAAGATCTCGTGGTTAAGCCAAGGTGGTCTTTTGCCACATTTTCTATCTTTCCTAACCAGCGGAATAGCTTGCTTTTGGGCCCTTAATAGTGTCCCTTTGAAAAAACTGCCAACTCTCCTCAGTTGTTTTTCCCCTCAGTCTTGATTCCCATGGGACCTTACCTATCAGCTCTCTGAGCTTACCAAAATCTGCCTTCCTGAAATCCATTGTCTCTATTTTGCTGTTCTCCCTTCTACCCTTCCTTAGAATTGCAAACTCTATGATTTCATGATCACTTTCACCCAAGCTGCCTTCTACTTTCAAATTCTCAACGAGTTCCTCCCTATTTGTTAAAATCAAGTCTAGAACAGCTTCCCCCCAGTAGCTTTTTCAACCTTCTGAAATAAAAAGTTGTCTGCAATGCAGTCCAAGAATTTGTTGGATAGTCTGTGCCCCGCTGTGTTATTTTCCCAACATGTATCCGGATAGTTGAAGTCCCCCATCACCACCAAATCTTGGGCTTTGGATGATTTTGTTAGTTGTTTAAAAAAAGCCTCATCCACCTCTTCCACCTGGTTAGGTGGCCTGTAGTAGACTCCTAGCATGACATCACCCTTGTTTTTTACCCCTTTTAGCCTAACCCAGAGACTCTCAACACTTCCGTCTCCTATGTCCATCTCTACCTCAGTCCAAGTGTGTACATTTTTAATATATAAGGCAACACCTCCTCCCTTTTTCCCCTGTCTATCCTTCCTGAGCAAGCTGTACCCATCCACACCAACATTCCAATTATGTGTATTATCCCACCAAGTTTCAGTGATGCCAACAATGTCATAGTTGTATTTATTTATTAGCACTTCCAGTTCTTCCTGCTTATTACCCATACTTCTCGCATTTGTATAGAGGCATCTAAGATACTGGTTTGATCTTTCCTCCCAGTTTTGTCCTGACCCTCCTTTCTCTCTGCCAATATAGCCCACACTCCCTCTCGTTTCCGACCCATCTCCCAGGTCTCCATGTTCCCCACTTACCTGTGGGCTTTGCTCACCTGTCCCCGTCGAACCTAGTTTAAAGCCCTCCTCACTAGGTTCGCCAGTCTGTGTCCAAATAGGGTCTTTCCCCTCCTCGAAAGGTGAACGCCATCTCTGCCTAGCAGTCCTTCCTCGAATAGCATCCCGTGGTCTAGGAAGCCAAAGCCCTCCTGCCGACACCATCTTCGCAGCCAGGCATTCACCTCCATGATGCATCTGTCTCTGCCCGGGCCCCTACCTTTGACAGGAAGAATCGAAGAGAATACCACCTGCGCTCCAAACTCCTTCACCTGTACTCCCAGAGCCCTGTAGTCACTCTTGATCCGCTCAGTGTCACACCACGCAGTATCATTTGTGCCCACATGGATGAGTAGCATGGGGTAGTAGTCAGAGGGCTGGATAATCCTCAACAATGCTGCCGTAACATTTCGGATACGGGCTCCCGGCAGCAGCATACCTCCCGAGATGAAATGTCAGGGCGACAGATGGGCACCTCCGTCCCCCTCAGCAGAGAGTCTCCGACCACCACTACCCTACATTTCCTATTCGCAGTGGTGGCAGCAGACCTCCCAGCGTTAGGGGTACGAGGCTTCTCCTCCTTTACTGTAGGGGGTGATTCCTTCTTTCCTGTATCAAGAAGAGCAGAACGGTTACCTATTACCATGGTGGGAGGGTTCGGAGCAGGGGTGGAGCACTGCCTGCTGCCAGAAGTAACCAGCTGCCAGTGTCCACCCTGAGACATCTCCTCCTCCACCAGTGGTGTATCAGCAGTCCTGTGTACTGGGACAGCTACCTCAGCTGTCTCCACATGGACACTGTCCAGGAATTGCTCGTGGATTCGGATGCTCCTCAACCTAGCCACCTCCTCCTGTAGCTCTCCCACCTGCTGCTGTTCATCTAGTCTTGTATAACACAGGCCATAGAACTGCACCAAAATAATTCCTAGATCATATATTTTAGATAAACATCCAGTCTTGATTGAAAAATTGTGAGTTATGGAGAATCCACCATGACTGTGGGTAAATTGTTCCAACAGTTAATTACTCTCACCATTTAAAATGTACACCTTCTTTCCAATCTGAATTTGTCCAGCTTTCACATCCAGCCATTGGATTATGTTATACCTTTCTCTGCCAGATGGAAGAACCCATTATTAAATATTTGTTCCCCACATAGGTACTGACAGTCTGTAATCAAGTCTTCCCTACCAGCCACTGGCATAGTCTTGAATTAGAGGATGGCCTGGAAGGGCAACCAGGCAGTCGATCTGCTGAGACTTTGATACCCGTGGAAGGGAAACACATATAGTGACCTGTCCAGAAGGCCAACTCATGAAGAGGGAATGTGCTGAGTCCCAGCGAGCAAGAGGGGCTGTGGTGAGAACAAATGACAGATGGTGTCAAACTTGGATGGAGATAATCCCCTGAGCAGCCAGAGGAACAGCCCTAGCAGTGAATAGAGCATCTTGTTACAAGCTGATTCTCTCTCTCTCGGGTTTGTTTTAAAAGAGACAGCCCAATGGAGGTATATTTCTCTCTCTTCCACTCCACCCCCCTACTGTTTCTGCAGCAACCCAATTATTTCTTAGCTCATATGCTTATTCTGTGACAACTACACACATGGCATAATTAATGTGGTGTTCAGTTTAATTGGTGCTCATTATCTCATATTATTTCATTTTATTTTGGTTTTAATTTCCCCCCCCTCTAAGATGTCCTCCAATAGATGCCAGAAAAATAAAGGAGGAAATATTTATCCAACATAGTAGTCTAGGGACCAATTAAGTTGAAAAAATTGGCATAGGGATTCCTGGTTTTCCTTTCCCCTTTGTACTCCAGAGTAGATGCTGTTAAATCAGTTGAAACATTGTCTTCTGCTGGTCCTTTAAAATTAGCATCAATGAGTGAACTTGTTTTATAAAGCAAAACAGGCCATTGAATCTTGACTGGGTCTATTCAAATCTAACTTAGATCTAGTTAATTTTAAAACAACTCTCTTGGGGGTAGGGTGACCAGATGTTCCGATTTTATAGGGACAGTCCCGATTTTTGGGTCTTTTTCTTATATAGGCTCCTATTACCCCCCAACCCCTGTCCTGATTTTTCACATTTGCTGTCTGGTCACCCTACTTGGGGGGGAGGAAAGGCAAGATCTGTTGAAGATTTAATGAATAATTTAAGACATAAATAATCTGATTTAAAACTCATACTGGGAGTTTAAAGACTCTCTCTCGAGTTACTAAGCATACTGATTTGCAAGCTTGAAGTTATGAAAAATAGTCTTTAAAGCGTGTAACATTCATAGTCTCATGCCACCAGAAAAAAAAACAGAAGTTAATTCACTAGGTAAATTAATTTAAATTACTGGTGGCTGTGTTAAAATGAAATAAAATCTCCATGCAAACTATCAAACTTTGTAAGGATACTTCTGAAAACTATGCCATTTGCTCCAACTTTTCAGTACACTGCTGAACTTTAGTTTTAAGGTCTGTGTCTAATTCAGATAAGGAGAAAGTCATGGGAACAGTCTAGAAACAAAAAAGTTACTTGAACAACTGTACCTAGGGAATAAGGGCCCAGTTCAGCAGAACACTTAGGTAAATACCTAACATTAAGAATGCACATTATCACATTGACTTCAAAGATCTACTCATGTGTTTAAAGATAGGTATGCGCTTAAATACTTTGCTAAAATGATGCCCTAGTGCCCATATTTCCCCGCAGAGCAAGAGGAATATAGGCAAGGAAGGAGAAACTAAAGCTTTTTATGTAAGACCTATGGCCATGGCAGTGGGTGACAATCTCCATCTTGTTCTCTTCTATATAGTAGATTATTTCTGAAGGATAAAAAATACAGTTACTTTAAAAGTGATGTTAAATTGATATTGTCTGAACAATTAGGACCATTAAAGTTGACTATTGGCTTCCATTAATTTCAGAGGGCTTATGATGCATCCTTAGAAAAAGAAAGGGAGATTTGACAAAAGATTCTCTCTGGTTTTGGTGAGGATTTAGGCCCAGATCTTCAAAGGTATTTGGGTGCTAACTCTCAAAGGGACTTAGGTGCCTGGTTACCTTTGAGGATCTGGGCCTCAGTGTCTGATTCTATAACTCCCAAAGGTGATATCATGTATAGTTTTTTTACTTAACTGCTTTATGTATAAGCCATTTATATTCCAACAAGCTCATCTTTAATTGCAGGATTCCTGGGCTGTTAAAGCTGTCTAGCTGTTCCTTAGCCTGTTCTCTTAATTTCCCAGGATATTTAAAAGGCTTTGACAAGCTTTTATCCCCCTCTTTCCTCATTACCGTCAATTTGAACAATCTGTTATTGACTTTTCATCATGAAAATATAATGGTTTTAAAAAGAAACATCATAGATCTAAACATGGTCCTACTGCACCTTGACTGCAATCATAGGAGTTAAGTAATGGGTGTATTTGGCTCATTGTGTATGCCAATGGGGAGTTTTCAGAACTAAATATCTCTTTGAATTTATTTCCAAACTAACAAGACGAAGAAATGCACAATATGAAATAATTGCTGGATGTTTTCAGTTATACCAGGAGGAACAAATGTAGCTTAATGTAACTTTCCATTTGTTATACTTTCATAACCAAAAAAAAAAATTGCATATGGAGAATAATATATATTTCTCTTAGCTAATGCACATACATAAGATAATGCAACTTTAAGGTAGAAAAATCAAATGCTACAAGATTCAGACAATGCAAAAAAAATATGGCTCATGTTTATGCCTGAAAAATATGGTCTCTTTATGTTTGTCAATATATAATTAACCTAAAATAATTCTGCAGCTTCAGAAAAAGCAAATTTTCACCACTGAATTATAAACGATTAAGCACAATTTGGATTATGGAGTTGCTGGAAGAGCCTTAATTGCTGACAAAGTGCATGGAGTGCTGCTAACAGATGAATCTAGGAGGTAAACCTAATAGGAAGCTTTAGTATTATAGGTTGATGTAGGGCCAGAACTACATGAATTTCAATGGCTTGATATTTTGACTGCAATTACATGGGGCCCTATGGAATGATATGATCTGAACTGAGCTCTTTTTGGCTTTGCATGAAAGATTGTGCACAGAGCATATACCAAGTCATCATTGGGCAGTGATTGAAAGGGGAGTGGACAATGGTATTTAGAAATACATCAGAGAAAGTCCAGGAGCTGAGGGATCCCTGTCTGATACCTGGAGCATCAAAGCAGGCAGTTTTCAAAGAGGCAGCTACTAGAAGAGACCTCTGTAGCAGTGCTCCCAACCAATGAAAATCAGGACCCTTTTGAAGTATCTCAAGATGGGCACCCAAAATCACTAGTTGCTCTGAAAATCTTGGCCTGGGAACTTTTTCACAGTGACCTCCCTTTCAGAGGATGTGGTGTTATACTTTGTTATTATGTAACGTGAAGTAACATTGCTAGATCTTTTGAATAATTGATATTTTAATTTCCAAAACCAAGATGATGGGAAACCTGAGGCAAGTCTAGGTCCAGTCAAAAGTCTGTTTGGTGAAGGTATTGAACTGAAATAGACAGTTCTACAGAAAACTGCAAGATAACTGTTCCTGTGTCTATTCAAAGGGAAGTTTTATGATTTTTAATGTGGAAAGGCAACTAAGCAAGACATGGTGAGGTGATTTGGGAAGCTACACAGCAGCTCGTGTGCTAAAGATGTGCATGCTGGGAAGCAGCCTTCTTTAGATGTTATAAAACCCCCTTAAATAAAAGTTACAAAGTGAAGCAGCAGAGTCAGCAAGTTTGAGTTCTAAGATCAAAAGGTGTGGGCAGATCTTACCTACTATTCCCTCACTTTCCTAGTGAAATACCATATTAGCTGTTCAATGGATATCAAAAAAGGAGACTTCTAATGAAAACTAACACTTCGCAATATTACATCTGCCACTATATTTTTTCATTGTTACTAAAGAAAGTGTTTAAGATGACATTAATAGCAGACTGATTTAATTTTTATTTAAAGGGAGAATATGCAATTTTAACTCCATTTACTTATGTAAAGTCTTTTTTTTAACCCTAATCTGCCAGGAAGGAAGTCTGACATTTGGACAAATGAGATTGTTGACTGAATATTGATAATCCAATTTTTGATGTATCAAAGGTTGTACGGAGGCACCATACTTATGCTACATAATAATGAGAAACTCCAAGTGTTGAGAGATGATGATGTGTGCAGTAAAATATTGCTTGGGGGGCTAGAGCTCTGGATGGGCTGGTATTATTAGAATCAGAACCTCAGAATGGGAATACAAAGTGACTTCCTTAGGGGAAATTAAAAGCAGGCGAGGATCGTGTCAGAAGGGCTGAGCTGAACAGGTGAAATATTTGTGTCTAGTCTGCACATAAAATCCACTTCAAATCTGTATGAAAGCATGAAGCTCTTTATGCAAAGAAGAGTTAACAGCACAAAAAATGTTAATGTTTCACTTCACCAAGTTTTCACAGCAAACCAAGTAATTGGTACAGAAGTTTCAGCATGCAACCCAGATTGTCAAAATCTGCAAAGGCCTACAAAATTTAACATCCAAACAGAGCAGAGAGGGAGAAGATTATTATCATCATCTTTAGTATATTCAGAAAAAACTCAAAGGGCTGCAACAATCACAAAGCCAGAGGTGGGGGTAAGATTTCAGGAGAGGGAACATAATCCCCCACCCCCCAAACCATGGGTTGATTGTAAAGAATAAAATGGCATTTTATAGTAGAAATGACCCAGTGTTTGAAGGCTGAAAAACGTTCATTTCAGTTTGGATATGCAATTAAATACTCTGAAGCTCAGATGTTTGTAGCCTAGATGAACTACATATAACTCTTGGATGTGCACAAAATTGGACCAGGATTCTCAAAAGAACAGGCTTTCTTTTGGGATTTACAGTTAGTCTTTTTTTTTATTCAAGCTGGAAATACCCTAAGAACCAGGCTTTCTGGCCTTTTTGCTTCCACTGAGGATGAGAAAACATTAATGTGTGGAAAAGGGGGGGAGAGGAAGAGGAGTGGGGAGAGAGATTAATGGAATGTTTTAGAACTTTGTAAAAAGTTGGAGTCAAAACTTGAGGAAGTTTCACTGGCACAAGCCACTTTGCCCAGTGTGACAAAGTTCCTCCTCTATCTTGGTCGGTCCTGCGCTTATTGGCGGATTTTCTTGCCTCAGAGATTCACCATGTGGGTTGGGGAACAGCCCAGAGACCTTCTCCTCTGGGAGAACCCACAGTCCAGGTCAATTGGGAGGTTTGGGGGGAACCCGGGCCCGCCCTCTACTCTGGGTTCCAGCCCAGGGCCCTGTGGACTGCAGCTGTCTATAGTGCCTCCTGTAACAGCTGCAACTCCCTGGGCTACTTCCCCATGGCCTCCTCCAAACACCTTCCTTATTCTCACCACAGGACCTTCCTCCTGGTGTCTGATAACGCTTGTGCTCCTCAGTCCTCCAGCAGCACACCCTCTCACTCTCAGCTCCTTGCACCTCTTGCTCCCAGCTCCTCACACTCGCACCACAAACTGAAGTGAGCTCCTTTTTTAAAACCCAGGTGCCCTGATTAGCCTGCCTTAATTGATTCTAACAGCTTCTTCTTAATTGGCTCCAGGTGTCCTAATTAGCCTGCCTGCCTTAACTGGTTCTAGCAGGTTCCTGATTACTCTAGTGCAGCCCCTGCTCTGGTCACTCAGGGAACAGAAAACTACTCATCAAGTGACCAGTATATTTGCCCTCTACCAGACTCCTGTACCCCACTGGTCTGGGTCTGTCACACCAGCCACAGTGCAGTTACAATACATATAATTTCTTCTTTTATTACAATCCTGGATCTTCACTTTCTACCTGCCTTGCAGGGAAGGAGGGAGGATCATTTTTTTGCAGACACCCAGTGACATTGAAGTAATTCATGCTGCAAGGCAGGAAGTCTCTTGCATGCTAGCTGAGCCTTTGGTCCAGCATTTTAGGAATAAACAGGCATTACATGCCTGCTTACTCCATCTCTGGAAGAGATAGGTGGATCCTCAACTTCATTACCCCTATCTTCCCAATCACTAGCCAATGCAGCGAGGCAGACGTAGGAGAGGGTGTTGTAAAATTTACTGCACTAAATTACTACCTTGCCAAACCCATTGAAGAAAGGAGGAAACAAGAGAGTTGTTCCTGAATTACAATGTCTAGCAGCGCTACTCTTGGGGTGCAGCTTAGACACCACTGAGCTCTGTGCCCAAAGTCACAATCTAACCATTAGGTTACATTTTTATAGGCTTAGCTGTCGAGTTATTGGTGTGTGTGCAAAACAGAAGCAATATTCCCCCAATACAACTCCAATTTCAGAAAACTCAGTTTTGGGCTTATCCCAAAAACAGTGAAGGTTAAACCCACAAGGTAAATATTTCAAAAAAAATTATGAGCATCTGAAAACACATGCTATAATGGCAACCGTTTTGCATTCTTAATTATGATTGCCACTTGCAAGTGGCATAGCATTAAGGGTTTGCTATTGCTTCAAGAAAATCATCATTTACATACAGTAGTATACATAGACACCAGATTTTTAATTTTCACATGCAAATATTTATGCTTCCAGTGGCTGCAAGCTTGTCCATTCTAGGGAGAAAAATAATACAAGCTGTCATATATGCCTAATTTAAAACATGAATTCATGATCAGATTCTTAGAGCACAAAATTTCAGAATGAGCAGATATTCCATTAAGAAAAAGAATCTGGCCCTAAATTATGAATTTGGACTCTGGTATACTTACTACTCACTTTCAATAGTACGTTACACCATTAGTAGAACTACTGAAGTCAATTGGATGGTTGTGGAGTAAGTTACTACTAAGCTTGTATAAGGGTATCAGAATTTGGCCCCTTGTTTTAAATTATTCATTCAACTCCCAAATGCTCACTCACTCTCTCTCTCTCTCTCTCTGTGCATATTTAAAATATGAAACAAAGCATAAAGGTTTCATTAACATGTATCTGGGGTGGTTATATTACTTTTACTTGAGCTCTGAAGATCATCCCAATAAAATGCATGGATATACAATGGGGCTGAAATTCAGTGGAGATCAACTCACTGAAAGAATTTGGCCTCATTTGTACAATCCATAATACTGTCTCAATTCAAATTTCTCCACCCTTGGATCCTACTAATTGGGAACAGGAACTTGAAATATTAAATTGATAATGAACAACATTTTAGACATTGTCTTCTAATAAGAGTGCATCAATTTGCATAGTTCTGTGAACCTGTCTGTGGGAATTAATGATGCTTCTCTATATCAGTATGATAGAGAGAGAGGGATATGACAACGTTTACTTCTGATACTATTAGGGTCCCTTCAATGACAATCATTAAGAAGTCCATTAATGAGAAAATATTGCCCTGAGGCACTACTGCAGTTAGACATCTTACTTTAAATCTATGCTCTCCAGAAACTGTATTAATAAAGCAATGAAGTCTCTGAACTGTACAAGGTTATTAGTCAAATTATCTCACTTAGCAAAAGACAGACTTCTTCATATACTGTATGCAGATGACACTGAAGATTAGGGTGGACAGTATTCTAAATGTTTCACCAAGCACTGTATTAGAAATACAATGGTTAAAAATTTCACCTCTAATGACTCTAGATATGAGCAGCATACACCCCTACACACAGACACACACACACCTTTAAAAGATCAAACTTAAGTGCAGTAAGATCAGAAATTGATCACACTAATTAATTTTATTATCTGATAATAGAATCATTGACTTGTTAAATCAAAAATCCTGCACCATATACTCATGAGTGAGGATTTGACTGGAATAAGAGCTATTGTAACATGTAATTTTATTTCTCCTTAGTAGATGATACAATAGCTTCAAAAAGAGACACATTAATTGTAACCTAAAATGATTTTACTATCAGGAAATATAATCAGTGTATTGGCCCCTGTGAAACTGGTTTCAAGCTAGTGCCTAACAAATGGTGGCCATGTAACCCTCCCCACACCACAACTGCATTCATGTTGGTGCTCTCAGACTACACTTATTGGGGTGTGCGGAGTACAGGCTCTACACGGGTCGCTACACACCACAATGAAAGGCTCCAGCAGTGAGGAGAGATTCTAGCAGGGGGAGGTTTCAGCATGGGGGAGCTGCCAGAGACTTTCCCCACAATGTCCCCCTGCCAGAGCCTTTCACTGCTATTTATGCCCATGCTAGCTGGGCGTGCAGTGTCTGTATGTTACACGCTGCCATAAATATAGACCTACCTTCAGAATGACAACTACTGATGAACAAGAAAGTGGTGACAAATTCAAAACAGATAAAGGGGAATTTTTTCATACAACGTGCAAATAGAGTGCAGGCTCACTGCCACAGGAAGTCATGAAGGCCAAGAATTTAGCAAAATTAAAAAAAAAAAAAGATTGGCATTTATATGAATAACAAGAATATCAAGTGTTAGAATAGTTAACACTAACAAACATTTTGGAAGAGATATTCAACTTCATGCCTTAGGAGACCTAAAAGTGTGGGGCAGATTCTCCAACTTCTGCCAACTGTAGGATTCTCACATCTTCCTCTCACATATCTGGTGTGTCCACTGTCAGAGGCCAGGTACTGCAGTAGATGGACCTGTCATCTGATCCTGTCTGAGAATTCCTCTGTGGACTACAGACACAGGTATTTTGGTTTAAAACGCAATTATTTCCATTTAACTTAATCCTGTAAAAACAATGAATTAAATTAAATTGAAATAAGCCTTTCAAACCAAAAGAAGAGCATCTATATGCAAACCCACATAAGTTAAGATCAGTTTAAAAAAACACATTAGGTCCAATGGTGCAAATCTATGTGTAAGCAAAGCCTCTGACATTGACTCTCACAGTGGCTTTGGACAAGTCACTTGCAATAATTGTCTCTTTCTCAGTTTCCCCATGTGTGAAAATCCTTGCTGTAATTTACAGGTTAATTAAGTACCTTCCATGCACAACACAACACAATTATTACTGGTAGTTGGAAAGGAAAATAAGTTTCTCAATAAGCAAGAGTATTGAACTTTGAAGCTGTTAGAATCTATTCTGAGTTTAACATTTTTAAAAGGAATTCTGCACGTTTACAAAATGGGTAGATTTTATTTAATGGACATTAAAATCTCTTTTGAGTAACTGTTTACAAAACGTCACTCTCTTTAAAATGCAAAACCGGGGTTGGGGTATACAGGTAGAATGAAGCATTTTAAAATCTGAAACCCCGCCCCTCCCCCCCATTAAAAAGATACAAACTCTTTCATTGCTGGAAATCTATCGTGATAATGTGTGCTGAACTCAGACTATGTTTGCCAAATCTTAGTCCAGAACGAATACGTTACAGATCAGTTAGAGTCCCCTAATAAGAGGAGGCACATTGTAATGATTGTGCCTGATTAGAACAGCAGTACTTACAGGGCCTTGTTATGGGAATAAATATTGTGCCAAAATTAATCACTGCCAAAAATTTACAGCTTCTTCATTTTAATCTGCTTACTTCTACCAAGAATGCTGATTTATTTTAAAAGGCACCAATATAATAAGAGATGAAAGCATGGTAGGGGAAGTCTCATCTACAGCTGAAATGATAAATGGAGGTGAAAGTTTTGTTTGATTTTTAAAGATAACTCTCTATGGACCAAAAATGCTTTGCATTCTGCAAACCAATATGATCGACATTTCTGGTGTATTCAGCACTCAGATAAGGAATGATCAGGTCTTCAAATTTGCTAGGGAATTGTGCCCAGACCTATACATTTAGCCACTTAGAATGTTCTAATGATATATTTCTCCTATGCGTTGTTTCATTGTCTGAGGATGAGGTCACTCAATGTCCTGGAATCACATCTCATGTAGTTGAATTAAAGTTCTTAATAAAAACCCTTTTTAAATGTCTCTCTTTACACATCACACATTTTGTGTTACATAAGGGGGGCTGGCTCCAAGGTATCTACTTCCCTTGGCAAATCAGCAAATGTCTATTCCTACCAGCCCCAGCCTCCTTTACAAATAGTCACTGCATTTATTGCCTCAAGTAACCAACTACTACTATGTTGTCATAACTATAAAGGGAAGAGTAACAGCTCTCCTGTGTACAGTACTATAAAATCCCTCCTGGCCAGAGACTCCAAAATCCTTTTACCTGTAAAGGGTTAAGAAGCTCGGGTAACCTGGCTGACACCTGACCCAAAGGACCAATAAGGGGACAAGATACTTTCAAATCTTGGGGGGGGGGAAAGGCTTTTGTTTGTGCTCTTTGTTTGGGGGTTGTTCGCTCTTGGGACTGAGAGGGACCAGACATCAATCCAGGTTCTCCCCATCTTTCTAAACAAGTCTCTCATATTTCAAACTTGTAAGTAAAAAGCCAGGCAAGGGTCTTAGTTTTACTTTGTTTTCTCAACTTGTAAATGTACCTTTTACTAGAGTGTTTATCTTTGTTTGCTGTACTTTGAACCTGAGACTAGAGGGGGGTCCTCTGAGCTCTTTAAGTTTGATTACCCTGTAAAGTTATTTTCCATACTGAATTTTACAGAGATGATTTTTACCTTTTTCTTTAATTAAAAGCCTTCTTTTTAAGAACCTGGTTGATTTTTCCTTGTTTTTAGATCCAAGGGAGTTGGATCTGTATTCACCAGGAGTTGGTGAAAGGAAGGAGGGGGGGGAGGGTCAATTTCTCCTTGTTTTAAGATCCAAGGGGTTTGGATCTGTATTCACCAGGAGTTGGTGAAAGGAAGGAGGTGGGAAGGGTCAATTTCTCCTTGTTTTAAGATCCAAGGGGTTTGGATCTGTATTCACCAGGGAATTGGTGAAAGGTTTCTTAAAGCTTCCCAGGGAAGGGAATTAGCTTGTGGGAATGGTGGCAGCAGACCAGATCTAAGCTGGTAGTTAAGCTTAGAAGTCTTCATGCAGGCCCCCACACTTGTACCCTAAAGTTCAAAGTGGGGATACAGCCTTGACATGGTGGCATAGCGGTGGAGATCATTTTAAACCCAAAAGCCAGTAAGAGATTTTTTTTTTTCCTTCTAGCTGCTTGGAAAGCAGAGCTGAAGGTAGATGCATATCTTATCTCTCCTTGCCTGAAGGCAGAGGTGTTAAGTTTTTTTTAACAAGGGCCTTTGTTAAGAGAAGGGTTCAATCATTGAGCAAACAACTGGTAAAAGGAATTTACAAGCTGAATTGTTTTTTTTTCTTTTTACCTCCTCGGGAGTAGCTAGTTAGAAAGTCTCTGTTAACTCAGCAGCAGCCTGAGCTGAGTACATCCCAGTTTCAGTCAACTGCAGAGGGGTGTGGCCCAGCACAGGAAAGCAGGAAAATGACTACCAGTGAAGCAGCTAACAAACTAGAACTGGCCAGACTAGAAGCAGAAGAAAATGAAAAAAAACATCAAAGACTGCTTCAATTAAAAAAAAAATCGAGGCGGAGGAGAGAGAAAAAGAGAGGAAGCATGAACTGGAAGTAGCAAGGGCTAGGCCAGATACAACAGCCAGTCCTAACAACCCCTCTCCAGGTACCACTTCCCATCCCAGAAAATTCCCCACCTACAAGGCAGGCGATGATACTGAGGCCTTCTTAGAAAATTTTGAAAGGGCCTGCCTTGGATACAGCATCGCTGCAGACCAGTACATGGTAGAGCTGAGGCCGCAGCTCAGTGGACCCTTAGCAGAGGTGGTGGCTGAAATGCCTAAGGAACACATGAACAGTTATGAACTTTTTAAAAACAAGGCCAGAATCAGAATGGGGCTAACACCTGAACATGCCCGTCAGCGGTTCAGAGCCCTATGGTGGAAACCAGACGTGTCATTTACCCGGCATGCCTACCACATTGACAAAAATTGTGATGCCTGGATATCAGGAGCAAATGTTAAATCTCTGGAAGATCTGGTTTCCCTAGTAAAAATGGAGCAGTTTTTAGAGGGTGTTCCTGAGGAAATAGAAAGGTACATCCTAGATAGGAAGCCCAAAACTGTAACCGAGGCGGGGGAGATTGGAGCCAAATGGGTGGAGGTGGCAGAAAAGAAAAAAACTAGTAGCAGTTGGAGCTAATACCAGAAGGGGCAAGCCGAAACAAAACCTTACCACCGGGGACAACCCAAGGCCCCACCCACATCCCAAGGGAAACCCCAGACGCCTTCTCACCCCACCCCACCAGTCTCCACCAACCAACATCGCCCCGGTGATACCTTAGCAGGGCGATGTTTTAAATGTAATGAATTGGGGCATATAAAGGCTCACTGCCCCAAGAACCCCAACCGATTACAGTTCATTACACCCCAATCACACCAAAGATCTCCAGACCCAGATGCCTCTCTCATACCCTCGGAGCGAAGGGAAACCTTGAGAGTGGGCAGAAAGAAGGTTATCGCTTGGAGGGACACTGGGGCACGAGTGTCAACTATCCACCAATCCCTAGTGGACCCCAAACTCATCAACCCGGAGGCTCCAGTGACAATTCAACCCTTCGTGTCACAGTCTGTAACCTTGCCTACAGCCAAGTTGCATGTCCAGTACAAGGGCTGGTCAGGAATGTGGACTTTTGCAGTCTATGACAATTATCCCATCCCCATGCTGCTGGGGGAAGACTTGGCCAACCATGTGAAGCTAGCCAAGAGGGTGGGAATAGTCACCCGCAGCCAGGCTAAGCAAGCGTTCACCCCCATCCCTGTTCCTGAGCCGTCCACCAGGGCCCTGTCTGTGTTACCAGAGACCCAAACAAAGGTGGTGGAACCAGATACCCTGCCAACGACTGCAACAGCCGTAGTGGATCCCATCCCAGAGACCCAGCCAAAGCCAGTCCCAGAACCGGAACTGGCAACGCAACCAGCACCAGAACCATTGCCAGCACTGAGTCCAGCACTTGCAAACCCGTCTACAACTCCAATGCCAGAGGGCACCAGCGAGCCTGAACTGGCGGAAGCAGCAGATAACCCTACCCAAGAGGCTCAGCCAGAGCCTGAGATACCACATAGTGCACCAGCGGACAGCGGTTCACAGTCAATGGAAACAGCCCCAGCACCTGCATCGCTTCCAGAGGGACCAAGCCCCAGTCCACAGTCCAAGGAGGAACTGATGTCTCCAGCATCAAGGGAACAGTTCCAGGCCGAGCAGGAAGCAGATGACAGCCTTCAGAACGCTTGGGCGGCGGCGCGGAGCACCCCACTGCCTCTCAGCTCTTCTAACCGATCCCGGTTTGTTGTAGAACAAGGACTTTTATACAAGGAGACTCTTTCTGGTGGGCACCAGGAAGACTGGCATCCTCAAAGACAGTTGGTAGTTCCCACTAAGTATCGGGTAAAGCTCTTGAGCTTAGCCCATGATCATCCCAGTGGCCATTCTGGGGTGAACAGAACCAAAGACCGGTTGGGGAACTCCTTCCACTGGGAGGGAATGGGCAAGGACGTTGCTAATTATGTCCGGTCTTGTGAGGTGTGCCAGCAAGTGGGAAAGCCCCAAGACCAGGTTAAAGCCCCTCTCCAGCCACTACCCATAATTGAGGTCCCATTTCAGCGAGTAGCTGTGGATATTCTGGGTCCTTTCCCAAAGAAGAAACCCAGAGGAAAGCAGTATGTACTGACTTTCATGGATTTTGCTACCCGATGGCCGGAAGCAGTACCCTTAAGCAACACCAGGGCTAAAAGTGTGTGCCAGGCATTAGCAGACATTTTTGCCAGGGTAGGTTGGCCCTCCGACATCCTTACAGATTCGGGAACTAATTTCCTGGCAGGGACCATAAAAAACCTGTGGGAAGCTCATGGGGTGAATCACTTGGTTGCCACCCCTTACTACCATCAAACCAATGGCCTGGTGGAGAGGTTTAATGGAACTTTGGGGGCCATGATACGTAAATTTGTAAATGAACACTCCAATGATTGGGACCTAGTGTTGCAGCAGTTGCTTTTTGCCTACAGGGCTGTACCACATCCCAGTTTAGGGTTTTCACCATTTGAACTTGTGTATGGCCGCGAAGTTAAGGGGCCATTACAGTTGGTGAAGCAGCAATGGGAGGGGTTTACGCCTTCTCCAGGAACTAACATTCTAGACTTTGTAAGCAACCTACAAAGCACCCTCCGACACTCTTTAGCCCTTGCTAAAGAAAACCTAAAGGATGCTCAGGAAGAGCAAAAGGCCTGGTATGATAAACATTCCAGAGAACGGTCCTTCAAAGTAGGAGACCAAGTCATGGTCTTAAAGGCGCTCCAGGCCCATAAAATGGAAGCGTCGTGGGAAGGACCATTCACGGTCCAGGAGCGCCTAGGAGCTGTTAACTATCTCATAGCCTCCCCCACCTCCAACATAAAGCCTAAGGTATACCATGTTAATTCTCTTAAGCCCTTTTATTCCAGAGAATTAAACGTTTGCCAGTTTACAGCCCAGGAAACAGATGACGCGGAGTGGCCTGAAGGTGTCTACTACGAAGGAAAAAGGAATGGTGGCGTGGAAGAGGTGAAGCTCTCCACGACCCTTGGACGTCTGCAGCGACAGCAGATCAAGGAGCTGTGCACAAGCTTTGCACCAATTTTCTCAGCCACTCCAGGACGGACCGAACGGGCATACCACTCCATTGACACAGGTAATGCTCACCCAATTAAAACCCCACCCTACCGGGAGTCACCTCATGCCCAAACTGCTATACAAAGGGAGATCCAGGACATGCTACAGATGGGTATAATCCGCCCCTCTAACAGTGCATGGGCATCTCCAGTGGTTCTAGTTCCCAAACCAGATGGGGAAATATGCTTTTGCATGGACTACCGTAAGCTAAATGCGGTAACTCGTCCTGACAACTATCCAATGCCACGCACAGATGAGCTATTGGAGAAATTGGGACATGCCCAATTCATCTCTACTTTAGACTTAACCAAAGGGTACTGGCAAGTACCACTAGATGAACCCGCTAAGGAAAGGTCAGCCTTCGTCACCCAAGCAGGGGTGTATGAATTCAATGTACTCCCTTTCGGGTTGCGAAATGCACCCGCCACCTTCCAAAGACTTGTAGATGGTCTCCTAGCGGGATTGGGAGAATCTGCAGTTGCCTACCTCGATGATGTGGCCATTTTTTCTGATTCATGGACAGAACACCTGGAGCACCTGGAAAAAGTCTTCGAGCGCATCCAGCAGGCAGGACTAACTGTTAAGGCTAAAAAGTGTCAAATAGGCCAAAACAGAGTGACTTACCTGGGGCACCAGGTGGGTCAAGGAACTATAAATCCCCTACAGGCCAAAGTGGATGCTATCGAAAAGTGGCCGGTTCCAAAGTCAAAGAAACAGGTCCAATCCTTCTTAGGCTTGGCCGGATATCATAGGCGATTTGTACCACACTACAGCCAAATCGCCGCCCCGCTGACAGACCTAACCAGAAAGAAACAGCCAAATGCAGTTCAGTGGACTAATGAGTGTCAAAAGGCCTTTAACCAGCTTAAGGCGACGCTCATGTCTGACCCTGTGCTAAGGGCCCCAGACTTTGACAAACTGTTCCTAGTAACCACAGATGCGTCCGAGCGGGGCGTGGGAGCAGTTTTAATGCAGGAAGGACCGGATCAAGAATTCCATCCTGTCGTGTTTCTCAGCAAGAAACTGTCTGAGAGGGAAAGCCACTGGTCAATCAGCGAAAAGGAATGCTACGCCATTGTGTACGCGCTGGAAAAGCTACGCCCATATGTTTGGGGACGGCGTTTCCAACTACAAACAGACCATGCTGCGCTACAGTGGCTTCATACCGCCAAGGGGAATAACAAAAATCTTCTTCGGTGGTGTTTAGCTCTCCAAGATTTTGATTTTGAAATACAACACATTTCAGGAGCTTCTAACAAAGTGGCTGATGCACTCTCCCGGGAAAGTTTCCCGGAGTCAACTGGTTAAAAATTGTTCTTGGACTGGAACATATTGTTAGTTTTTTAATAATCAGTAGTATGTGTCTTATTAACTCTGTTTTCTCCTAGAGCTCCAGGAAGAAATCACAGCCAGTGTGGAACCGGACGTCCAACACTATCTGTGATTTGGGGGGCGTGTCATAACTATAAAGGGAAGGGTAACAGCTCTCCTGTGTACAGTACTATAAAATCCCTCCTGGCCAGAGACTCCAAAATCCTTTTACCTGTAAAGGGTTAAGAAGCTCAGGTAACCTGGCTGACACCTGACCCAGAGGACCAATAAGGGGACAAGATACTTTCAAATCTTGGGGGGGGGGGAGGCTTTTGTTTGTGCTCTTTGTTTGGTTGTTGTTCGCTCTTGGGACAGCCTTGACATATGTAATAGCCACTGTTGTGTATATTAGTGTTTGGCATCTTCAAAACTACTCCTCATAGGAAAGTCAATTCAATGAAGCTTTAGGTTTTCCCCATAAGATAATTCACAAAGTATCTTATGTAGACTTTATAGAATAATTGTCTCAAGTGTTTCTATCTTAAGAGGGCAGTGAGTATTGTATATTTTGTGATGCCTTATCCTGTGCCAAACAGTCTACTAATGCATACCTTGTTGTACTTCATTATTCTGTCTCCTTGAGACTTGGCATCTCGTTAACAAGATGGTCCCTGTGGAAATAAGAGAGAGATTTTTAATTCTCTTGGGGCAATGCCTCTGTTTTTGCTCCATAACTCTGCTGCTGACTCAGTGCCTCTGCAAATCACACACAGGATGCGCTGCCTCCAAAAATGCTGACTTTGCAAGACAGGAAGGCAGCCTGGGCTAACAGCTTTAAGAAAATGGTTGGAAAAAATCATTGGAAATTTACCAAGGGGGAAAAAGGTGTGTGGGGGGGAATAAAGTAGTACAATGAAAGGAAAGGGAGAGCTGGGAAAGAGGAGGAGAGGGGAAGGAGAAAAAAGGAAGATGAAATAGGATGACAAAGATGGGCAAGAGAAGGGAAGGAAAGACAGGGGAGAGCATAGAGACAAATACATGGATAATTACACTTTCCTCCATCTCCATAAATATATAGTATACATAGTGTAATCGCTCTCTCTCTCTCTCACATACATACACACACACACAGGAACCACTTCACCTACCGATGAAATACAGCCACTTCTAAAGGGAAACTTGTCAGCTGTCTAAAAGGGTATAATATTAATCAACAGATTGTTGAAGATTGGGCATTCCTATTAATTCTCTCAAGAGCAAGGAATTAGATACTAAAAGTAAAAAAAAAAAAGAAAAAGAAAATACTTTTTGGCCCAATGCATAATTAATCTGTGGAACTCAGGACCACAAAACATGATTGCAGATCAACAATCCCTTCTAGCAGCCTGGCTGGCTCCCTTGGGTTGAAAGCTGAAGTTCTAAGTGAATGCTGCAGGAGATAACATTTAACTTCCACAGGAAACTGCAGCAGTCGTGTAGTCGAGGGTAAACATGCATTGTTTACCCACTTCTCATTTGAGGAATATGGAGTTGAGGTTAGTTTACCCCCCTTTTTTTTTTAATCACTACATCTCTGAATTGCAGCCCAAATTGTGTGGATTTACAGACGGCGTAAGCTGCATGTCTCTCTGGATGGTCAAACATCTCTTCCCAAATCACATGGCATTTCAGTGGAGGGGCTGCTGTCAGTTTACAGGCTGGAAGAGGGAGTAAGTATGTTTCATAACTTTCACTAACCTCTGCACATGGCTGGATTTGGCACATGTTTGGCCTCCTCTAATGCACCACTTGTTCCAACTTGATGCAAGTTACAAAGCCACTTATAACCAGTTACACCACCATTTATTTCCCCACAACTTCTGAGAACCTCAGGATCAAAACCAGAAGTAAGGTATGATTGATGTATTTTTGCCACTTAAACATCACTCAATTGCTATTCAATGTACAATGGAACTATCATCAGTAGACAAACCTACCAACTACCAAATATACCTTTAGTGAAGACTGATGAAAAATACAGCTAAGCAATATCTGTAATAAAGAATAATCTTATGATCTGCAGGGCTCCGTACTAGAACATAGTTCAAAATTTCCAGAAGGGGAGCTCAGGGCATGACACTTTCAACTCAGATTCTGATGCATTGGGAAGGGAGGAGAAGAGAGGAATTGGGAGTCTGGTGGCATCAAGATCCTCCATCAAGATCCCATTTGTCAGTCTCTGAGTTGGAAGGCTTACGTTGCATATAAGCAGATGAAGTGGATTCTTGCTTTGCCTAAGTTTAAGGCCGGCGTTCACCTATAAACTTCACTTTTGTGAAATTTAGCAAAAATAAAATATCCTGTGATGCACAGTCCATCCTACTAGTTCACCGGGGATTCTGAAAACCATAGAACAATAAAGGTTGCACTTGGGATGGGCAAACTGCTTTGGATGAGGATCATTCAAAATGTTTGCTCAAACTTAACCCAGAACTTGAAATTTCGAGAAAGGTGAGCTATTTTCCCCTTCTTGTTGTTATTGACATTTGCTCACCTAAAGCACATCCTGGCGCCAACCAGGACTAAAACAGGAAGTGTCAAAATACAACAAAAGCCTTTGTGGTATTATTTTCAGTCCTGCTGGAAGGAGGAAATTCCAGAGGTCTCATGAATCTATAACTATAATTCCAACTGATTTTTCTTAAGCTTCTTGTGTGGCACTATTTATAAAGTGACTTGAAAATTTTAGTCTCATCCCAATAACCAATTGAAAAATCAAAGTAAGTTTTTTAGATAGACCTCAGGTATGAAGGCTTTAGTCTTTTCAAATAAAATGTAAAATATAACATAACTGTGAATGGTAGTTTGGCAGGAAAGTACATTAACTCACAACATATTTCACATCTGTTTAAGTTGACCTGGCTAAATTGCAAGAAGTAAAAATTAGTTGATCATGAATTTAAAATATTCAGGATGATATATTTAAACTGTCACTCTTTGTGTATGGGTTCACCAATCAGTTCTTTTTAAACTGCATAACATTTGGTATTACTGCTAACATCTAAGTTAATTACAGATGCCAACATGCAATCAAATATGATTACGTTGCATTTTTGGAAACTGATCAAATGGTTCATACTGAAGCTTAAAATAGACCTTAAAAGGTGGTGTTAATTAAGCAAGCTATAAAGTTCTACTATTTTGTCAGCTTTAGAATTACAATGACAAATTCTCAGTATCCCATGCACTCAAAAGTTTTGCACTGGGAAAACTGAAAGGAGAACTGTGGGGAATTCTGTAATGACATCTTTTATACTCCAGGAAAACGAGCCAAAGGAATGTTCTCAGGACAAGACTCAAGCTTGGGTAAGGGCTTTCCACTTTTTTCTTACTAAATCCCATAGCACCTTAGGACAAATAGCACATGTGCACTTGATAGTTTGGTTCATTGAAAAGGCAATGAAGAGGGTAGAGAAGTTGAGTAAACTACAATATTCCAAAGAAAAGAGACTGAAGACAGCAGCTGAGGGAGCAGCACTCTACCTGCAAAAAGAAGAGATAAGAAGAGGGGAAAACAAAAGGGAGATGGGGATAGAAGACATCTATGGAGTAAGTTGGAAACTGGAGTTCCATAATGCGATAAGTGTTTAATATCACCAAGAATATACAATTCTCTCTCTTACTTTGGCTTTCCTTTCAGTCAGCCACCCATTATCTCCCATCTTGTTTGAAGTAACCTCTTCTTCAATGGCCTCCCTAACATCCACATTGCCCCTATGCAGTCCATTCACAATGTTGGTGATAAGTTTTCACTTCCTTCTGACCACATCACCCCTCCTCTCCTTGAATCCCTACATTGGCTGCCCATTTTTTTAGCACATCAAAGTCAAGAAGCCTGTCCTTGCCGTCAAGTCCCTTCATCACCATGACCCTCCTGTCTCTTTACTTCATCACTCTTCCCGCATCAGTGCTGCCACTTACACCAGGTTTCCCTAGGGGTGCTGGAACAATTTGAATATTGGGGGTGCTGAGAGCCATGGAACCAAACTGTAAACTCTGTATATGAGGAAAACCACTTCAAGTCAGGGGGCGCAGCAGTACCCCTAGTTCCAGCACCTATGGGTCTCCCACAAAGATAACCCTGCTTTCTTCCATGCTGTCCTTTATGCGTGAAATACCCATCCTGGAACTGATCTACAAGGATGCTACCCCCTTGCCTCCTTCGGCTCCCTCCACAGGATGCTCTTCTGCAGTGATACCTAAACACCTACTGTCATCACTATTGATGGTTAAATTAAAAAGGCAGTTGGGGCAATGAACATTTATTTTTTAAAGCTTCAAATAATTGGGAATCTTCAATTTGTGCACAGCCATCTAGCCTATGTAACTGTACTTTCATAACCATTACTCCTGTACTTCTTCCCCACTGTTTGTTACACTCATTCATTGCATCTTGTTTCAAAATAAACTGAAAATTCTTTGGGGGCAGGGATGTGCCTGTGTGATTGTACAATGACTAGCAATATAAGGTGTCTGAATCTGATTGAGGTTTCTATGCAGAATTGCTATGCAAATAATACATCTATTTGACATAGTAAGCAAGATGGCATATGGTTCTGAGCTCTGTATGCATGGCCAAAACTGAATACTTAAAGACAAAAAGTCAAATTAGTTTTATACTTGGTCAAAATTCAGGCAAAAGTCTTCCTTTTCCGCCTTCTACGAAATAAAAAATTCTGTTACCTCACTGAATTCATAAATGAAATGAGAGCAGATGCAGTTTAAAATTAAGTGCTGAGAGATGTTAAAATAATAATGAAAAGCTCTGTTTTTATGAGTCATCCGAGCTAGGAGCCAGGCACTCAGGAAGCTGCAGCAACCAACTCTTGTTTTGCTCGGTAATATATTTTTCCACTTGTAGCATTATTTGTTAATCAGTTTGCTATTAATGAGTCCCACAGCGGAACACTTCAGATGAAGAAAGTAGGGTGTGGGTGGATAGACAGATACAGCCTGTAGGTGCCTGATCAGAAAATGGAATTATTCGTAAATGGGGCTTTCATGTGCAATATTAGGTGGCAGAGCCATATCTATTTTCTTAAAAATAACTACAACCACAGCCCCCCAGGTCCAACCAGCACAAGCCCTAGTAGCAAATCGAAATAGTTTTATATTTCATATTACTAATCAAGGGCCTGATCCTGGGTGGTGCTAAGCACCTTCCACTACCATTTACTTCAACGGGACAACTTGCATGAATAAGCACCATTCCTGTGAGAAAGGGTTTGCAGGATCAGATGCCTCATGTAATTGATGTGCTGGAGGGATGTTTTCGAAAGCTCCCAGGGGCCCCTTATTAAAATTTATCCATCAAATTGAAGGGAAGATTGGGATGATTTCCCTGCTTCTGTTGGAGTCAAGCCCCTTTGGAAACTGCTAAATCATCCCAGCTAGAAAGGATTATATCTCTGACACTTACAAAACTATTAATGAAGAGCATATTGTTGCCTTTGGAATGGACTGATTGCATCAAATGGCTGAAATTTAAAAAGGATTTCCCAGGGAAGGACAGTTCTGAATCATACTACAAGTTCTTCAAACCCACACCCACTCAAATGGCAAAAGGTACTATTAATATACTGCTTAGCATGTGTTTTAATAAAAAATGCAGCGTGAGGTAGTTACATCCTTCCTTGATTATTGTTCTAAAAGGGTCTTCATCCCCAATGCAATAATTTTCCTGATCTCTGATCCCACTCCTCTTCTGCAAACCTCTATCCCTCCAATCTCTCTTGTCCGCACAGAACCTCATTCCCATCACACCTATTCTGCACACTTCCCCATCCTTGAACAGTTAAAAAAAAATCCATCACAACTACCAAGACCTCTGCATAAACAAACTCTGAAACTGCTAAATTTTACTTCTGTAACCCTTGCCACCATTTCTTCTCCCACCGTCTGTGGCTCACTCTTTTAGCACATTTGGCTACATGGTGACTGTGAATGCTTCAGGGCAGGAAATGTGTTCTTTAATCAGTCTTGGAATCAAAATTAATACATACACAATAGAATGGAAATGCAGATGCATGAAAAATAACACCAAAGAAGTTAACCACTGCATTTCAGACTTTGAGTTTGGTTTGATTTTGGGGAGAAAATTGAAGGTGGTTTGTTTTCCCTTCTTTATTTTTTTTTTAATTGAAACTGTGTCCTCTATCCTTTCTCAGATAATCTCTATCCTTTCAGAATAGCTGTGGCTGTACTTGTTCTTTTATCATTTAGTTCTGCAAAGTTCCTCCCCCCCCCCCCAGGAGACAGAGTGAAAGACATGAGGTTTGAGGCCAGAATTTACAGATTTTGTTTTTTATTTGGGTGCATTGAGGTAGCACATAACTTTACTACACATGTAGGTTCCTTTTCAGAAATGGGATTCGCTGTGAATGTCAGACACCTGAAGCACTGTAAATGGTGGAAAGAGACCAAAGTGAGAATGTTGCAGCTGCCCAATAAAGTAATCTACTTTATATGTGTGCTTTCTCTCACAACAAACAACTCATCAAGTGGAATGATGCCATGGAGCAAGGCATAAATAATAGGAAACTAAGGTCATCTCCAAAAGTAGCCTCCTACTCCTAATGAAATTGATGCTACAACTACAAGATGCTTCTTACTTGCACAGAAGAAGTAAGACACCAACCCAATGAATCATAATTCAAGGACACAATGGACCATACCTGTTCTTCACGTAGGTTAATTCATTTAAGTGGAGTTACACAAGGAATACACTTGACCCAATGGGTTGCTGCTTTAAAACTATGTTTTCCTAGGAACTGTAGTTGCAGCAGCAGCATTGCTGTCATTGATGCACTGGATGCAGGTTTAACAAAGACATATACAAGTTCAGGTTTGTTTGTTTTTCTCAATCCCTGTAACCTAGGCCTTCCCTAGCATTTACTGTGCTGTGACAGCTTCTTTAGAACAGGGGTTCCCAAACTGTGGCACATGTACCCTTAGGGATATTTGAGATATCTCTGGAGGGTACGAGAGAGATTGTATAATGGGGGATTTTATTTATTCCATTTTCATAATAGACTACTCCAGATGAAGCTTTAAAACTGTGGGAATTTGTTATTTAAAATACAGTAGTTAATTTACTTCAAGATGTACCAATGAGAACACAGACACACAGAGACGCTCACCTCCAATCCCCGTACAGCATGGGTTCAGTTGCCCAGCAACTGTCCACTCTAACTGAGCTCATAACTTAGACCTTGTCTACACTGCCACTTTACAGCGCTGCAACTTTCTTGCTCAGGGGTGTGAAAAAAACCCTCCCCTGAGCGCTGCAAGTTTCAGCGCTGTAAAGTGGCAGTGTAGACAGTGCACCAGCGCTGATAGCCGTGCTCCCAGCGCTGGTAGCTACTCCCCTCATGGAGGTGGTTTTTTGTATAGCGCTGGGAGAGCTCTCTCCCAGCACTGGTGCCGCGACTACACAGCCACACTAAAGCACTGCCATGGCAGCGCTTTAACGTTGCTAGTGAAGACGTGCCCTCTCAGGGTTGTTGTTTTTTCCTGGTTGTATACATCACACTATAACTATACCTGTGCATAACAATGAAATATGGACAGGTAGTGTTAAGAACACCACACAAAATATCAGGGATGAGAAGGGCAGGGACATGTGGGCAGCTGGTAGATTGGGAATGGGGTCCACAATAAAAAAAAGTTTGGGAACCTCTGCTCTGGAACACATACAGGCTGTCTCTGGGTGAGGTATCGCTACAGAACACACTTTGGGGCTAGAAGTACCTGATTTTGTTAAGGAACTTGTCTCTGTCTCATTTGCAACTGAAGAAATACTAGTGTCAGTGATCAAATGGCTTAGCGGAAATAAAAATGGAGAGAACCTTTTACATCTAGGTCACCATAACAAATCTAGACAGGACAGTACTGACTGAAGGATATTATCTGAAAATGGTTTGGGGATGGTGACCTAGATGTAAAATGGTTTGTGAAGGGATGTGATGTCACAATCTATTCCTCGTGAACAGGTGTGCACATCACAGTTGACAGTCACCAGAAAGGTCAAGGATTGAATGGGAATGAAAAATGACAGTCCTCAACTAAGTGGCTGTGCTTCTTTCCTGTTCTTGAGGGACATTGGCAAGGCAGTGAGGGAAAACTTAAGAAGCAGTTTCCTGTGTGAACCAGTTTTGCTAATAAGTAAGGGAGACATAAGTCTTCAGAGCTGTCATCCCAGGACTTTTCACGAGCTTTGAATTCATGTTTTGAAAACTAAAGTAACAATCCATGACTTGTAGCTTTAAATTACTTTCATCTGTCAATTACAGTAAAATATTCTGGTTTTACAGCTTGTTTAGAGCAAATGATTAATTTGTATTACAAGAGTTATTTGCTCATACATTTTTAATCATTGCACAGGGATTCACACTTTTTTTGCTATCATCATCTTCGGATACATTTTTTCTTTATGTTTTGATAGTATTTTTGGTGTGTAAGTGCCAAGTTACAATGTGCTTAAGTTTTACTATTTAACTGTGAACATGGATTTATGTCGTGACTCTATCACATATCATTATTAACAAGTAGAAATATAAAGCAACGAGAATGCTCCTCTTGCTGTTATGTGAGAGAATGGCTGATATTCTAAACACCAATTCTTTACTGCTATGGTGCTAATTAAGGCATATATGTTCTAATTTTGCTTGGAACAACATAAGGATCGCTCTCTCTCTGCTAGCTATGTCTTTGGATAAACATACATCTAGTTTAGATTTCGGAATAGCAAGGATTGTAAGTTAATCAAATGGCCATTAATTATTTAAAATGTGCCATTTGATGTTCAACACTATACAAATGAATGATACAGATTAAGTTATTCTAGTTAAGACTAAAAAAAAAAAGGATGTTTTAGCAATCAGTTAATAGCCAGTGTTTAACAAATACATTTGGCAGCAAATTGGTGTTTAATTATACATGAAGTGTCTTATTAAAATCAAACTTAAATCCCTGTTTTAAAAAAAGGCATGATCTCACTTACATTGGTTTTACTCCTTTAATTTCAGTGGGGTTATTCCAGTCTCACACTAGCATCATATCAGGATCAGGGCTAATGAATTTAAAGTGTGACCAACAATTTTAAACTTTCTTAAAACAGTATCATTAAAAACATTTTAAGCATAATATGCAGCAAAACCTGATCTCCATATTGCACATTGTTTGCCCAGAGTAACTTAATATTCAAAGCCAGGCCAAAAAATAATTTGTATTGGTTTCCTGTATTCTCCCCTTCTCATTTATACGGATACTTCACCATTTTAAACAAAAAGGTGCATGAACTGGCTTCAGAGACAATGTGATTTTATTATGAATAGCTGGAGCTCAGCTAGATTAGATAAACTGAAGCTCAGCCTTTATAAACAGATCTCCCCCTCCCCGCCTGCACTGGAGCACTGTGTCCATGTTACCCTCATCCTCCCAAGGAACCCAGGAGTGCCTCTATGAGTGCACAGTGAGGTTTTGTGGGTAGGAGCAGGAGGGGAGAAAGCAAGGGACTGGTTGATCTCTGTCATGCTATGTCCTGTTTAATGGGAATGAGAGGAAGGATGTTCTTGTGATCAAGTAACTGGACTGGGACTCAGGAGATCAGAGTTCAATTCCCAACTCTGTTTCACATTGAGCAAATCATATAATCCTCTTTGCCTTATTGTCCCCATTTTACAGATGGGAAAGTAATACTTCCTTTCTCCAATCCTTTGTCTGTCTTGTCTATTTAGACTGGGGCAAGGACTGTCTCTTATGATGCAAAATGGGGTCCTGATCTCAACTAGGGTCTCTAGGTGCTACAAATAAAAAAAAAAAACTAATGTGGAAGCCTGGGGGGTGGGGAATTACTACAGCATGGAGATGCAGTTACTTCCTCTGAGTAGCCTTTGCTAATGAGTAGCCTAAGGAAGACCTAGTCAGTGGAATTATGCCTCCTAGTGGAGTCAAGCTAGCCAGGCAAAGAAGGGGACAGATCCACAGAGCAGCATGGAGGCAGGAAGCATCCTGCTTCCACCAACCTGGGATCAATCCATCCCTTCAAAATTCTACAGCAGCCAAAACTCCGCAAGAGCTTTCCTGCCTTCTGGACCCTCCTGTAGATTACCTTGCAGTAGGGAGTGATCGGTTCCCACGGGTTTTAAAAAAGCCCAACACTCTATGATAAATAGGAAATTGTAACTGTGTCACACCATGTCCCTATAAACCAAACCTACAGGTCAACAACATTTTTGGATAGTGAGGATTGTTTTATTATTTAATAACATGATCATGATTGAAATATAAATTAATGCAACCAGGGCTTTGGAGCGGAGCCCGGAGCTAGAGCGCGGAGCAGCTCCAGAGCAGTGGAGCAGCACGTTTTTGCCTGGACCTGGAATGGAGCTGGAGCACAGCTCCAAAGCCCTGAATGCAACTGTCCACCTCTCCATGGGTAGCTAGGGAAATGCATTGTGAATTACTCAGTTGTGACAGAATATACCCCTCTATTCACTCCCTACACATTATTGTAATTATTTTTGTACAAGGCATGTCTTGTGAGTTATTTAAAAACTCATAATTTGCGGATCGATAGTATCATGGCAAAATGCACGTAGTTGTGTTATATGTGACGTTATAAACATATAAGCAGAGATAATGACTAAAAGTATGTTTTCATAGAAGTGGCCAAACCAGTTCCTCAGAGACAAAGGGTAGGCTGACACCTCAGCCAGGCATAAACAAGGCTGATGGGCCATTACCTGCTAAGTAGGGTGACCAGATGTCCTGATTTTATAGGGACAGTCCCGATATTCTGAGCTTTTTCTTATATAGGCTCCTATTACCCCCCTCCCCGTCCCGATTTTTCACATTTGCTATCTGGTCACCCTACTGCTAAGTGACCATTCTTTGACTAGAAAGGGGACAGGGGTAAAAGAACCCTACATCTTAGCAAAGAAACAGCATGGATTTCCCTTCCACACAGACTGCCTGTTGTGTTCCCTTCCACACAGACTGCCTGTTGTGTTACTCCCAGTTAGAGATGCTTCTCAAAGGGGGGACAGGACTATTAAAGAAGGGGAAGACACCCCAAGACACACCTCTCTCTCGCCCTCCCCACCACATTCACTGCACCTGAAGCAATAAAAGAAGCATTCATTGGACTCTGGGAGAAGGCATCCTTTGGTCAGTAAGACTGCTGAAAGCATGTGGTGAGAAATTTTGGTTGGCTCTGATATAGTTTAAGTTAGGTATTAGTAAATGTCATATATTTATTTTTATTGTAATAATTTCTGACTTTTATGCCTCATTACTTGTACTTATTCACAATCTCTCTTTTTGTAGTTAATAAACATGTTTTATCTAATCCAGTGTGTTTAAATTGAAGTGTCTGGGAAACTCCATTTGGGGTGGCAAGTTGTGTGCATATTATTCCTTTTAAAGAAATAACAGACTTAATATAACCTGTATTGTCCCAGGAGAGGGCTGGGCAGTACAGGACATACATTTCTGGAGGTAAATCTAAGAGTGGGTGATGGGGGGTGTTCAGGTCCCCTGCAGTATAACCAAGGTTGGTGAGAACCAGACTGTAACCCAGGTGTGACTGACCAGCTGCAATTACACACAAACACTGCAGGCATGGCTTGCATGCTGGAAGGCTGTTTGTGAGCAGCCCAGGCGGGAGCTGCTTCAACCAAAGCATTGTAAGAGACCAAGGCAGGGCCGGCTTTAGGCCGATTCCCCTGATTCCCCCGGCCGGAGCGCGGCAAGCCCCGCGGCGCCACTACCCCGGCCAGAGCGCAGCAATCCGAAGTGCCGCTGAAGACTCGGAGCGCCGCCCAGTGAGTACAAGCCCCACGAATCGGGCCCCGCACTTGCTAAAGCCAGCCCTGCACCCAGGGCAGGGTTGACACAGCTGCTCATTAATCTGGATTGTACCTGGATATGTCACATCCATCCATGTATCATCCAGGACAAAACTGGCTCTCTCAATCAGTGCCACAGTCAGCAGTTTACAGACAAGACCCTTCTTGTTTTCAAGTTTTTATTTTGTTTAAAATTTCCCAGGAATTTATCAGTGTTTATTACAAAAAATTAAAAAATGGATAAAAATCAGTGCAAAAAATAGCCTCTCTGTTTTCTGGCAAATACTGGGGTTAATATTGGGGGATGGGAGGAAATTAAAAAAAAAAAAACCCTATTAGAGACAAGAAAGAATATTGAAAGTAAAGGCAGTTTAATGCTGCGGTTTATTTAATAAATTGTATACTAACATACCTTCACAGGTGCTTGTGTGTATCTTCTACATTGCGTTACTTTAACGGACAGCCTCACATTTACACTTCCACTAACATTATTAATATAAACATTTCTACCTAATGTAATATATTGGATTTTCTTAATGTAATCAGTATTTTCATGTACTTGAGTGGTCCAAAATTCAGATGAAAAATCAGTGAAAACTGAATAATAGCTTTTGTAAAACCTGGGAAATTTTCAGTTAAAAAACAAAACAAAACAAAAAACAGTACAAACTGAAGGGCCCTATTTACAGATTATGCCCATGATTTCCTTTTAAAGTACCTATGCAATCCTCCTGATATTCCATGTCACATAACTTCCTTCTATAGGTGACCAATTTGCCAAATAGGAACATAAGAAAGATTTAGAATATAAAATAAATCCTGACAATTCTTGTTTTCTTAATATTATTGTTATTATTTATGTACTTCTCTAAAGGTATTCATTTTTGTGGAGCTTTTGTTTGTTTGTTTGTTTAGGAATTACAAATGAACCTAAAAATAATATTAATGAGGTTTTCAAAGTTAGATAGGGGGTTTAAATTTCATAGAATATCAGGGTTGGAAAGGACCTCATGAGGTCATCTAGTCCAACCCCCTACTCAAAGCAGGACCACTTCCCAGACAGATTTTTACCCCAGTTCCCTAAATGGCCCCCTCAAGGATTGAACTCACAACCCTGGGTTTAACAGGTGAATGCTCAAAGCACTGAGCTATCCCTCCCCCAGGAATATAGGCATAAGGGATCCAAATCCCATAGGGCCTTGAAAAATCTCAGCCTGCACATATGTACTGCTTTGCTCAGCATCCCTTGATTTCTTGATGAGCATCAAGGTCTAGGCAAAAGCATGAGTGTCAGTTTAGCAAAGCAAACCCAATATTTGGACTAACTTCTCTGCTACACCAATTCACTATTGAAATCAATAAAATTGCACCAATGTAACAGAGGGGAGAATAAATTTGTTTGTGAGAGGTACCTGGATGAAAATAGGGGGGATGAAAATAAATGTATATAACATTGAAAGAAACTAATGAAGAAATGGTTTGAAACATCACCCTTCAAATTCCTGGGCCTCATCAGTGAGTGGAAGCCCCAGTGGGGTCAAGGAGACATTCCCACATGGAAGTCTGTGTGATCCAGTTTCCTTTCTACTTTTTACTTACAGTGAAAATGATCAATCTATTTTGCATTTGATTTCCTCTATGTGGAGAGCTGAGAAGGTGGTACCAACTTGTAAGGAGTTATACCATAATCTATGCTCAAACCTTCATTCCTTAGGCAGACGAAACTCCCGTTGAGTTCAATGGGACTTCAGTGGTACATGTCCAAGAACAAAGTTTGGTTCAGATTTTAATTTATTGTTGTCACTTACATTTTCTAATTTTGCATTTATTTGTGTAATGAGCTGGGAACTAACATTAAGCCACAGGGCTGACCAAAACTACTGGTAAGTGTTATAGGTGTGTATACAGCTCTGGACTTTCAATTATTATAAGCCATGGATGGTGTTGCTGCCTGCCAGCACAACAGCTAAAGGGTTTGCTTTAAAAGTATCAGTACACCTTCACCATTCACAAATTTGGGATTTAAAGGAATTATTTTGCCTTTTAATCTGTCCAAGTAACAGCATATTTGTCGCGGAACCAGCAAAATTACATAACCACACATTCCCGCCAAAACTGTGGGTTTTTACAAGTTTGAAAATGTATTATTTTCACATCCAAAAAGATTTCTCATGGTGAAATGACAGTTTTTAGCATATAGAAACACTACTTTTTTGTTTCCAAGAGCAAAATATGTTTCTTTCCACAAAACTTGGGCAGTGCTGGTGGTGGTGGGGAATGATTCTTTGCACCAGACCATCAGTGAGAATTTGCTTCCCTCATATGCTTATGCCAACAATCCTAACCTTAAAACAAGAAGTCAGACATAAATGGTGAGATCAGATTCAATGATGCACCTATTAAATAGATATAAAAAGTGTATATTCTAAAGGCTTGACGGAAAGAGGGAATGAATCACTTTGACATAGAAAGGATCTGATGTCACCACAGAAAGTTCCATTCGCAAATGAGAAGCCTGATCTTAACTACTCGCCATCTCTGGATTACATTAGGCATAGATGCCTAATGTGAATGGCATATATGCTGACACACCATAGTGGTTTGTGCTTTTATCTGCCTATCTAGCTAGTCTAAAGCAGTTCCTTTACACTTTCCATCTCTGGCTGGCTCAGCTGCTGCTGTCTATGAATATTTTAATTCTCATCAAAAATACATCACCGCTACATTGCACTTATAGCTTTGCCAGGCTGCTGGAGGCATACATATAATCTTCCCATGCCTGTCCAAGACTGACAAATTTCAAGAAACTATTCTAAGGCCAAGCTGGACTCATTTTCTGCATGTTTTCTGTGTGGAGATGGTCATTTATAGTTTAAGCCATATAGGATAATTACTCTTTTAAATTTTGTGTAATGACACTACTTTGGTGAATTCATAACACCTTTTCACCCCTCAACAACTCACAGCTCGATAGTAATGTGTCCATTTTTGACTAAGATAAAATTGAGATGTTAAGATTATAAACTCTTCAAGTAGGGACCAGATGTTCCCACATCTTTATACAGTATGTAACACAATGGGCTGTACCCTAATTCAGGCTTCTGGATGGTACTGAAATATTGCTACATTGTCAGTGGTAATAATACACACTAAAAGTCAAATAACTACTATAGATATAGATACATACATACATATTGCACATAAAAACATTGACGTTATCAAGGTTGCAAAGTCAAGCCCCCCAAAATTAGGAAATGCCACAATTAAGAATGCCTGTGCAACCTTAATTTGTCCCCCTTGCATGTATGGATTGAGATTGAGACAGTTTTTAATTACATCATCACATACTATTTTTTTCCCCTACAGGACCCTTACATCATTCAGCACACAGGACGGACCTGCTCTGGGGATGAATCTGGGTTGTGTAGTGAAGGAGACACTTCTGCCCACTCCTCCCCTAAGCGTGACATCCTCTGCAACCTGTCCTTGTCCCAGTCCCTTTCCCCCTCCCCAGCTCCTCATCCCAGTCCCATTTTTCTCATTGAGACAGTTTCAAGTTACTCCTCAAGCTTCTCATTGTAATCCCAACCTCCTTCCCCAACAAGTCCTTCCCCACTGCAGCCTTCCTGTCCCATCCCACTCATTCCCACCACTCCCAGCCCCAGTCCCCTTGCCCAGCCATTCCTAATTCCCCATCCCCAGGGTTCCTTGCCCAGCCTGTCACAGCCCTTTCCTGGCTACTCATCTGATCCCTCCCCCACTCACCCATGTTCTCCATCTTGACTGGTTCCCAGTCTCAGTCTCCCTCCACAGGCTCCTTTTCCAATCTCAGTCTCATCTTGCTCCCCAGCTCCTTGACCACCCAGCCATTCCCAGCTCTTTCCCTACATCCAGACTCCTCCCCAGATGTGTTCCCCCCCACCCTGTTTTTCCTCATATACCAACTCATATTCCCAGTCCCATGCTCCTTGCCCAGCCAGTTTTAGTCTCTGCCCCCAACTACTCATTCAATACCAGCCTTCCCCAACCACTGGCTCCCAAGCCCAGCTTCACTCCCCTCAACATTACCATCAGTCTCCAGTCCCAGTCTCCCTATCACACAGGCTCCTTCCCTCGATCCACTTCAACTGACCATACAGAGGATACAGCTTTTATCCCATGTGCATTCAAATCAGGCCATTTCCTTCTCCCTGTTGGTTGGGCCTAGCAGGGGGTGGTACTGAATGCTCAACAGAGAGAGGTTCTCTGCTCAGTTCTGGTGCCCAGCCTGGCCTGCAGCAGCCCTGAACTGCAATCAGAGGGAAAGTCTGACTCCGCTCCTGAGTAATCTTTGGGGAATGTAGCAGAGAAGCTCTACTAAATCTCTACTGAAGATGTGCAAACTGTGATTTTTGAAAGGCTTGTAACTTGACCAAGTTTGGGCATATTTTCCTGGGGATGGCAAAAGGCACATGCAAAGGCACTCCCCTGCCAAATTTCAAGTCCCTCGGGAAATTTCACCAGGTGTTTTTAAACATGGACAGAACATATTTCTCCCTAGCCTCATTCATAGAAATATCTAAACTGTTTAGCCTGAGGCAGACACCCAGCATGGAAAATTTCAGCCCAAATGGCTAAGTTTGGCAATTTTACAAGCAACAAAACTGGGTCTTATGATGGGAAGTGTCTGGTAACCTTAATAACAAGTGTCATTACACACACCCACACACACACCCTCTTCATATCACTTCAACATTATTTTCTAAATAAACAACACCAAAAATATTATTTCTCTATCTGTAGTGTTATTGATCACTAAAGAATCATTACAAATGAACTCAAAGATATGAATGATAGCAAGGGGCTCTTAGCCCTGGTCTACACTACAGGGTTAGGTCAAATTTAGCCACGTTAGGTCAATTTTATAATGAATGTGTCTATACAACCAACCCAGTTCTGTCGACCTAAAGGGCTCTTAAAATCGACTTCTGTACTTCTCCCCGGCGAGGGGAGTAGTGCTAAAATCAACCTTGCTGGATCAAATTTGAGGTACTGCAGATGCAATTCGACATTATTGGCCTCTGGGAGCCAATGTGACTGCTCTGGACAGCGCTTTCAACTTCGATGCACTAGCCAGGTACATAGGAAAAGCCCCAGGAACTTTTGAATTTCATGTCCTGTTTGGTCAGCATGGCGAGCTCAGCAGCACAGGTGATCAGGTGACAGTCCCCCCAGAATCACAAACGAGCTCCAGCATGGACTGAACGGGAGACACTGGATCTGATTGTTGTATGGGGAGAAGAATCTGTGCAGGCAGAACTCCGATCAAAAAGAAGAAATGCTAATATATATGCCAAAATCGCACAGGGCTTGATGGACAGAGGCTACAACAGGGACACACTGCAGTGCCGTGTGAAAGTTAAGGAGCTCAGGCAAGCCTACCAAAAGACAAAGGAGGCAAACGGTCACTCCGGGTCAGAGCCCCATACATGCCGCTTCTATGATCAGCTGCATGACATTCTAGGGGGGACCCTACCACTACCCCACCACTGTCTGTAGACACCTGCAAGGGGGGAGTCTCACGCAACAGGGAGGAGGATTTTGTTAATGAGGAGGAAGAGGAGAATGTGCAGCAGGCAAGCGGTGAATCTGTTCTTCCCAGCAGCCAGGACCTTTTCATCACTCTGGAGACAATACCCTCCCAAGGCGGGATCCCCAACCCTGAAGGCGGAGAAGGCACCTCTGGTGAGTGCACATTTGTAACAACAGTACAGGGTTTAAAAGCAATAGTGTTTAATGTTTGATTTGCCCTGAAGACTTGGGATGCATTTGTGGCTAGTACAGCTACAGGAAAAGTCTGTTAACGTGTCTGGGGATGGAGCGGGAATCCTCCAGGGACATCTCCATGAAGCTCTCCTGGGGGTACTCTGAAAGCCTTTGTAGAAGGTTTCTGGGGAGGGCTGCCTTATTTCATCCTCTACAGTAGAACACTGTAGCAGGGTGGATACCTGCTCCTGCCTGGAAGGGCCTGGGATAGCCCAGGGAGCAGGCAGAGTGAAAGCTGAGCTGATTGGGGGAAGTGGCTGCAGCTGGGGTGTCATAACTATAAAGGGAAGGGTAACAGCTCTCCTGTGTACAGTACTATAAAATCCCTCCTGGCCAGAGACTCCAAAATCCTTTTACCTGTAAAGGGTTAAGAAGCTCGGGTAACCTGGCTGACACCTGACCCAAAGGACCAATAAGGGGACAAGATACTTTCAAATCTTGGGCGGGGGAAAGGCTTTTGTTTGTGCTCTTTGTTTTGGTTGTTGTTCGCTCTTGGGACTGAGAGGGACCAGACATCAGTCCAGGTTCTCCCCATCTTTCTAAACAAGTCTCTCATATTTCAAACTTGTAAGTAAACAGCCAGGCCAGGCGTGTTAGTTTTTATCTTTGTTTTCTCAACTTGTAAATGTACCTTTTACTAGAGTGTTTATCTCTGTTTGCGGTACTTTGAACCTAAGACTAGAGGGGGGTCCTCTGAGCTCTTTAAGTTTGATTACCCTGTAAAGTTATTTTCCATACTGATTTTACAGAGATGATTTTTACCTTTTTCTTTAATTAAAAGCCTTCTTTTTAAGAACCTGATTGATTTTTTCCTTGTTTTTAGATCCAAGGGGATTGGATCTGTATTCACCAGGAGTTGGTGAAAGGAAGGAGGGGGGATGGTTAATTTCTCCTTGTTTTAAGATCCCAGGGGGGTTGGAACTGTATCCACCAGGAGTTGGTGGAAGGAAGGAGGGGGAATGGTTAATTTCTTCTTGTTTTAAAATCCAAGGGGTTTGGATCTGTATTCACCAGGGAATTGGTGAATGTCTCTCAAGGCTACCCAGGGAAGGGAATTAGCTTTGGGATGGTGGCAGCGGACCAGATCTAAGCTGGTAGTTAAGCTTAGAAGTTTTCATGCAGGCCCCCACATTTGTACCCTAAAGTTCAAAGTGGGGAAGCAGCCTTGACATGGGGCCATGCCCCAATCAGGCTTCAGCTGGCCTATATAAGAGGCTAGGAGCCAGGAGCTCAGTAGAGTCTCTCTCTGCCTTCAGAGAGAGAAGGGCCTGGGCTGCAGGGAGCTAGACAGGGTACCTGTAGTGGAGCAGGGCTAGGGAAAGGCTGAGGAGCTGGGGAGCTCCAGCCTGGATAGCCCCAGGCTGCGGCCTGGTAATAGGCCAAGGGGTACTGGGGGTTGCAGAGGGCAGCCCAGGGGTAGGCTGAGGCAGCAGGTCCAAACCCAACCTTGCCAGTGATGAGTGGCCTATACTGCAGTCTGCCCCAGAGAGTGGGGGCTAGTTGGTGACTGGCAGTGGCCTTATCCTGAGGCGAGGTGGGGTTAGTGGGTGGGGTTCCCCTGGGAGGGGAGACCCAGCGTGTGTGGGTATTGCCAGGGGGCAGCACCCAGAGCAAGGGGCACTGGGGTCCTGGGAGGGACACGGGGGCCAGAGCAGAGGACAAGGCGGATCACCGGCCTGCAGAGGGCGCTCCAGAGGCTGGTGAGCTAATTCCCTGGACGACCAGCAGGAGGCGCCGCAAGGGTGAGTCCGGGACCCTCTTACAAACACTTTACCATGCCAAGCCAGTAGCAAGTAGTCTGGAATCACTGCAGCACGAAGCATGGCAGCAAATGTTGCTTGAATGCGACCAAAATCCAGGACCATTCGGTCTATATCTTTCTGTGTTAGCCTCAGGAGAGTGATATCATTCATGGTCACCTGGTTGAAATAGGGGAATTTTTGTAAGGGAAAAGTAAAAGGACCCCAATCATGCTGAGCTGTTTGCGCTTGGCTAAAAGGGATCATCCCTGAGAATAGACACACAATGGGATAGGGGGAGATGTGTGCTGCACATCCACCTGAAAACCGCAGCCTCTCCTTTTAAATGGCAAACCCAACCGGCATTGCTTGCTATGGGAAAGGCGGGTGCTACAGTTTGAAACCATTCCCACATGTTATGAAGGCGTTAGAAGCCAACCCCGTGTACCCTTTGGCTTACCATGGCTGCCTGGAAACCGAATTCTGTTGCCCAGCCGTGTGTGATGTGTCACCATACCGGCAGGCGCTCAATATAAAAGGCAAAATGCAACCTTGTACCTAAAGCACATGTGCTGTCTGCTGTGAATTGCTTGATTCACTGTGAAAGAGTCTCCCTTTTGTTCTCAGAAATGTATCATCTTAAATTTTATTCTCCCTTTTTATCCCCACACAGGTGTAAATGTTTCTATGCTCCCCCTATCATCTCCATCCCTGAGATTATCGCAGATTAGAAGGCGAAAAAAACTCACTCACGATGACATGTTTTCCGAGCTCATGTTTTCCCACACTGATAGGGCACAGCTGAATGCGTGGAGGCATTCAGTGGCAGAGTCTAGGAAAGCATTAAGTGAGTGGGATGAGAAGAGGCAGGATGTGATGCTGAGGCTAATGGGGGGAGCAAATGGATATGCTCAGGTGTCTGGTGGAGCTGCAGGAAAGCCAACAAGAGCACAGACCACTGCTGCATCCACTGTACAAGAGCCTGCCCTCCTCCCCAAGTTCCATATCCTCCTCACCCAGATGCCCAACAACGCGGGGTGAGGCTCTGGGCACCCAGCCACTCCACTCCAGAGGATGGCCCAAGCAACAGAAGGCTGTCATTCAAACAGTTTTGATTTGTAGTGTGGCTACAATAAGCAATGTGGCCTTGTCCTTCCCTCCTACCCTTCTCCACCACCCCACCCAGGCTACCTTGTCAGTTATCTCACTTTTTTTTTAATTAATAAAGAAAGAATTCATGGTTTCAAAACAATAGTGACTTTATTTCCTTTGCCAGCTGTGGTCGAAGGGGGGAGGAGGTTGGCTTACAGGGAATTAAAATCAACAAAGGGGGCGGATTTGCATAAAGGAGAAACACTCACAACTCTCACACAGTAGCCTGGCCAGTCATGAAACTGGTTTTCAAAGCCTCTCTTATGTGCAGTGTGCCTAGCTGTGCTCTTCTAATCGCTCTGGTGTCTGGCTGCTCAAAATCAGATGCCAGGCGATTTGCCTCAACCTCCCACCCCGTCATAAACGTCTCCCCCTTACTCTCACAGATATTATGGAGCACACAGCAAGCAGCAATAACAATGGTAATATTGGTTGCACTGACGTCTAACCTAGTAAGCAAACAGCGCCAGCGAGCTTTTAAACATCCAAAGGCACATTCTACCACCCTTCTGCACTTGCTCAGCCTATAGTTGAACTGCTCCTTACTACTGTCCAGGCTGCCTGTGTATGGCTTCATGAGCCATGGGAGCAAGGCTGGATCTCCAAGGATAACTATTGGCATTTCAACATCCCCCACAGTAATTTTATGGTCTGGGAAGTAAGTCCCTTCTTGCAGCTGTTCAAACAGCCCACAGTTCCTAAAGATTCGAGCATAATGCACCTTTCCCGGCCATCCCATGTTGATGTCGGTGAAACGTCCCTTGCGATCCACCAGTGCTTGCAGCACCATTGAGAAGTACCCCTTGCAGTTTACGTACTGGTTGGCAAGGTGGTCTGGTGCCAAGATAGGGATATGCATTCCATCTATCGCTCCAACTCAGTTAGGGAAACCCATTGCAGCAAAGCCATCCACTATGACCCGCACATTTCCCAGAGTCACTACCCTTGATAACAGAAGGTCAGTGATTGCATTGGCTACTTGGATCACAGCAGTCCGCACAGTAGATTGATTCCTGACTGACCGGTAGCAGTCAGGCGTTGCAAGCTTCCACAGGGCTATCGCCACTCGCTTCTCAACTGTCAGGGCAGTTCACATCTTGGTATTCCTGCGCTTCAGGGTGGGGGAAAGCAACTCACAGAGTTCCAGGAAAGTAGTGTTATGCATGTGAAAGTTTCGCAGCCACTGGGAATCATCCCATACCTGCAACACTATGCGGTCCCACCAGTCTGTGCTTGTTTGCCGGACCTAGAATCAGTGTTCCACTGTATCAACCAGAGCCACTGCCACCATGATGTCCCAATTGCCACATCCCGTGCTTTCAGGAATGTCTGTGTCCATGTCCTCCTCACAATCGTCCTTGTGCTGCTGTCTCTTAGCCAGGTTCTTCACATACTGCAGTATAATGCGCGAGGTGTTTACAATGCTCACCGCAGCAGCGGTGAGCTGAGCGGGCTCCATGCTTGCCATGCTATGGCATCTGCACAGGTAAGCCAAGAAAAAAGGCACGAAATGATTGTCTGCAGTTGCTTTTACGGAGGGAGGGGAGACTGATGACTTGTACCCAAAACCACCCACGACAATGTTTTTGCCCCATCAGACATTGGGAGCTTAACCCAGAATTCCAATGGGCTGCAGAGACTACAGGAACTGTGGGATAGCTGCCCAAAGTGCACCGCTCCGTGAGTCGATGCTAGCCATGGTACTGAGGACACACTCCGCAGACTTAATGTGCTTAGTGGGGACATACACAGTTGACCGTATAAAATCGACCTAATTTCGTAGTGTAGACATAACCTTAGAAGCTGTGCTATAGGCTGTCTAAAGGTGCATTTATAATGGGGTTCAATAGAGCTGGAAGCTAGTCTAACAGCTTGATGTAAAAAACAAAGTTTGCTAGCTAATGATATTAAAATGAACATCATGTGTTATCCTAAAAGGATCATTGGCATCCTCTGTGTTTAATAAAAATAATTTTCAAGTGCTGGAATCCAGTTATCAGTGACATCATGAGATTTTTGCACAACCTTGACTTCAATAGCTGAAGCAGGTTATTAACTGTCACATTCTGGGGTGCAATCCAGACCAGTGAGGGGTTGTGTCATCACCTGCCCAGTAACCCTGGGTGCCTTAAAATGCTCTGCTGCTGTAGCTCCCTTGTCTGGATGGTCCCAGCCAGCATAACAGCATGCACTGAGTCTCTGTGTGATAAGCAACCCTGGGGATCAGCAGCTCTGTCCCTAGCAGCCAGCTTGCTACACCACAGCCACACTCTTGCCTCTACCAGCTTTTTGGTTACACCTGACAAAATGACCCCAGCATCTCTCCCCCACTCCCAAATTTTCCCCAAACCATGTGTTCTGCAATGTCCAGCCCTTTCCTGGACCATTCAGAGGAATGATAAGGTTTATTTATTCCTCTAAAGCAATTTCTCTCTTTAATCATTAATGCACAGCTTATCACTTTAACAGGATAACTGGATTTATCTGTCACTTCAGTTAAAACACAGCACTGGGCTGGTTTAGATTACAAATAAAAACAATTTTAATAACAATTTTAAGTGAATCCAAGTATGAAGGATAGAGTAAGAAATGGTTACAAGCAAATAAAAGTGAAAAATGCTTTCCAGTGGCTAAGATTTAACAAAACTACAGTTGTGGTTCAAGGTAAGATATTTACCACACTACTTTCCAGCAAGATGGCTAACCAACCGCTCTGTTCAGAATCTCCCACGAAGTGCAAAGTGCTCAGTTCCTGTCACGAGGTTCACTCACTGCTGGTGGTGCCTCCTTCTGACTGTCCTGGGGATTAGCTCTGGCCAGAAGTCGCACCCTCCCCTGGTGGTTTCTCTCCCATTGTCCTCTCACACTAAGGACACCTCTTACTCCAGGAACCGCAGCCTCCTCTTCATGACTCAGCCCTCTGGCCAGGTAACCATACAAGTTCCCTGCTTTTGAGGTATCAAAGCCCCACTTGACAAATGGGCTCAGGCAGTCTTCCTGCTTACTGCCCAGGGCCACCCTCTACTCTGGTCCCAGCTTACAAGCCCTCATTAGCAGCCAAGGTTTGACCTATCCCATACTTGGCTGCTTTTCTCCTGAGCCTGGCCCACCTCTCTGGGCTTGCCAAGCCACCCTCCCCCTCCTCCCAGGGAGCAACTGTAGACTACTTGCTCCTAGCCCCAGACACACCTCCCTTCTCCTGGGGAGTGACTGCAGACTTTCCCTGCAGCCACTTCTGTTACCGGCTTCCTGGCTTACATAAGCCCGTCCAGTTAAGCCTGTTTCCAATCAATTCCCTGATCCCTGGCTCCTCCTCCAGGTGCAGCCTGCGGAGTTAATTGGCCCATCTTAACCCCTTCCAATCCTGTGCGCAGTGGACACTCAATCACAGTTCCGATGTATCATTAGGTGAAAAATAAATTGGGTTTTTTTGGTCCTCTCTTATACTCCAGTGAATTTTTCACATGGATTCTTTTGAAGTTTATCCCTCAAAGTAAAGTTTATTCAAGCTGTGAGAAAGTAGACAAGGGAATCTCATGGTGAAGGAGGTTTCAGGCTGGCTTCTTTCCCCACTTGGTGTTTGATAAAATGCATGTTGATCTGGTCCTTCAATCTTCTCCCCCTGCTGTGATGCTGAGTGGTTATCTCCTCCCCTTGTTGGCTTGATGGTTTTGTTTACCTTTTATGTCAATTGCATTCCCATTGTCTCTTAAAGTACCACAGGATATCTTCAAGGTGGTAGAACCACATTCCTTAGTCTGGGGTGGGGTAACTTCAGCACTTCCTGGCAGACACACTTTAAGAACACAGTTCCCAATATGTCTGTAATTTGAATTTATCCTTCATACATACTCCACACAATTATATTAATGATCAGTATGTTATTAGCTTTCTATTGATATGTTATAACTTGTATCTAAAAGGCATCATGTAACAGGTAAGTCAGGCCAGCTGAAACTCTCTACCAGATTCCAATGAGCCCCTTGCCCTCTTGCATTGGGAAGCTATTAGGGTCACATTAGAAAATTCTGACTAGGAAGTGATTCACAATCTTTGTATATTTGAAAGATGTATGCATGATGTTGATCTGTTGTATTTCCCTACCTTTGTATTAGCATGTCACCCAATTGCTTGTGCATATTACAGTCACAGCAGGCTAGAGACCCTAGAGGTGAGAGCAATCACATTCAGAAATATCTAATCCCCTTACTTTTCAATTTTTTATTATTACTACTGTTCTAATGAGCAGAAAGAATTAAAACTGCCTCATGTAATAACATTAAAAAAAGCTTGTACAGCCAAAACAAACCACCATGAATCTGAATCAGCAACCTGCATCATGGCATATTGTAAAGCCAGGACATGTATGGAAATGTACAATAATGATGAAATAGAAGCAAATGGGTGACTCAGGTCTATCCCTCTGTTTAGTTAACAATTTCTTTCCTTCAAATATTTACTTAAATCCATTAAATCTCTTACATTAGCTATTACTTTCTTCACTGAATCAATTCATTTTCTTAATACTGTCAGGCTGAAGGAGTTCCATCTGAATTCCATAGGACTTGATGTTTCATTACTTCTTTAGTATATCTTTAGTTCAAGACCCCTCATTCTTGGATTTGACATAGTTCAACTTGTCTTGTAGCATCTATCTTGACCTTCAGAACAGTTTTTGCCTCACTGAGGTCACCTTTCATCGCTTCATCCTTTTTTTCTTTTAATATTATACTTATTCAATGTCATGTTGAAACAAAGAGCACAAAGAAAATAAAAAACATAGCCAGAATTTATCTAGTACAGGACTGTGTTCCAATTACACAGCTTTTCAATAACTTGTTCCTACTGTATGTCAAAAAAGGGAAAACCCAACAATTATACTAGATCATAACGGAAAAAAATATTATAATATTGTCCCTGCCAGCAGGTATATGGGATCTTGGGGAGCAATTACCACACAGGTGGGGTGCCAATTAATTTCTTTATTAAGGGAAAAAGGAAGTGGTGGGAATTTAACAATGAAATAGGATGGGATGGGGTGTATAGGGTGTTTACAATAGACAATGATGGGGGGGTTCTTCTACTAAATGTGATAGGGGGTTTCAATAGTGGGGTACAATACAGTGGGGTACAATACAGTTGGTAACCAATTAACACTGAAGTATAAATGTAACAGGTAGCTAACAATTTCTATGTAAAGAGTGTGTCACAGCAGCATATAACCAACTAACAGTATGGGTAAAATGGGTTAAATAACCAACAACTTTAGGTAAAAATGTGTCACAGTGGTGTAAATGTAAAATGTGAGGTGTGTTAGAGAGAAAAGGGGTGACCAATGGGGTTTTACGCTAGAAAGAGAGAGAGAGAGAAAGAAAGTGGTAGAGAAGCGAGGTTGGGGGATGGGGGAAGAGGAGCACGTGGTGGAGGGAGATTTAAACTCAGGGAGACACAGAGAGCAGACAGGCTGCAAGTTTAAACAGAAGAGAGACAATTATACAAAACACAGCAAAATCTTATCTATGATTTAACTTAACCAAAACTACACAAATTAGCAAGTAACAAAACACAATGCAACAGTTCTTTAAGCCTAACTTACAGGGTACAATGCAAGCAATTTTCTAAACCTAACTTAACTACAGCTATGCAAAATGAAATTACAACTTATCTAGACTAAAGGACAAAATCTAACCTAATGGGTGCACCTTATACTAGGGGTAGTTCCAGAGGGCAGAGTGGTGTGTGCCCAGGATACAGCTCCAAGGGGGGAGGGGGATTTAACTAGTGGTGGCTGCAAGCTGGCAGCCCAGGATACAGTCCAGGAAGGCACAGGCTTATTTCTAGCAGCAAAGGCGCTGCAAAGCAAGAAACAGATCAGAGATACAGACCAAGGAGTTTAAGAGAGGTTTTAAGACACAGACCAAGGTTTAGCTTTAGTCTGTGTGCTGGGGAAACAGAGCCAGCAGCTAAAGTAATAAAAGTATAGAAAGTTTCACAGAGGGATTCTTACCAGTCCCCAAGGCAGCAGCAAAGGCAGAAGCAGCAACAACATCAGAAGAAGCAAGGAGGGCTCGGTACGGTCTTGATAATCAGGAGGTCTCTCAGGCAGCAATTCGTTCTTCGTGGGGGGGGTGTTAAAAACGGGGGTACGCTCAAAAATAAAACGAGAGCGGAGAAAGGACCCCCCAGAACTCCTGGCTGATCAGACCAGGTAGCAATGCAGGAACCTTTCTGATGTTTGTTTCAAAAATGCCTGTTCTTAAAGGCAATCTCAGGCAGTTTCCCCACCAGTAATCCTGATAGGCTCCTTCTGTCACAGGGGAGGAGATACAGGGAAAAACTGCAGGTGAGCATAGAGACATGCCTGGGCAGAGTCCTGGACCATAGGCGTGAGTTCCCACCTCAGGACTCAAAAGCACATGAGGCCTATGACTCATGCCCAGGATCTTAAAAACACATTAGGTCTTGCAGCTCTGGACATTGCCTACCCTACACCGAGCCCAGGTTTAACAAGGTGATAACAGGACCAACCCTTTGAACAGGGCAGTAGTCCCACTTAGCACGTAGCACAAGTGGCCATCCCTTTGAGAAGGGCAATGGCTCTTGGTAAACAATTTAAGGGGCCCTCCCTTTGAGAAGGGCAGTGGCCCTGGTAAACAACTTAACAGCCAGGGAGGGGCGGCCACAGGAGGAGAACAAAAACAAAATGGAGTAAGGGGACAGCTGTAAGAAACAAAATGGAATAGGGGGAAAGCTGTAACAGACAAATATATATACACAATTTTTCAATTGCTGAGGAGGGAGGAAGGAACTGGCAGAGACATTTTGTTACCCCTCATTTGATGGTGAGGGGGACTTGAGGTGGAATGGGGAAGGGGCCCCTCTCTTCAAAATAGTACCCATGGACTTCCCCTGGTGGGAAGGAGGAGCTGATAGATCTTCATTTAGAAAGGAGCAGGTGGAGAAGCCCCTCTTTTTCTTCTACTTGGTGCTATTGTCAATGCAGCCCTGAAACTCCACAGCTAGACGCTACTTCCACTTCATATTTCTCTGAATGGTGAGGCCTCATTTCAACAGCCAACAATACAGTGGGAGGAGCAGTCTTGTGGGAGTTTGGCCACCCAAGCCAGGGAAAAGGAGAGAAAAGGGAACACAATGTACTCAAAATTTAGCTAAGTATGGAGCACAATATTCCAAAGCTGGCCTCAGGTTACCAATCCCTTACTTACAATAGAGCCAGGTGAAATATTTTCTGCAAATAATTCCATTGTCTTCATCATGAATGACTATGAATTGCCACACTGGGCTAGGGAAAGAGAGTGGACACATGACTCTATAGCCTGATGGTTAAGGCACTCACCTAGGATGTGGGAGACCCAAGCTTCAAGTCACTGCTGCAATAACTAATTATTTATATGAAGTGGAACAGCGTCAACATGAAAGACTGAGAAAACCCCACACTAGAATATCCCACAGCCCCGTGGCTAGGACACTGTTCTGCAGTGAAAGACCCCCAAATTCAAATCCTTTCTTCACAACAGTCAGAGGGGAAAACTGACCCCAGGGTCTCCCATATCCCATGAGAGTGCCCTAAGCAGTAGGCTAAATTTCATAAGGGAACTGCTGCCATCATAACCATCTCTTCCAGCCGTTTTGAGAACCTACTTCTCCTTTCCTTTGATTTTGTCAAAAAAGCCTAAAATCAAAACAAAAGTGTTCAAGTCCAACAAAACGTTTTGTTTCAACCCAACTCAAATTTTTTTTGGCTTTTCAATTTGCCAAAATGTTTCAACAACATCATTACTTTCAGTTTGACTCCAAAGATTTTTATTTTTCACAATTGACAGTGAATGGGGGGGGGGGGGGGGATGGGAGGAAATCCACTTTTTTGCCCAGCTCTCACACTACGGTGTTTTCAAGCTGACTTGTCCTCATTCTGATTCATGAAAGATTCTCACCTATTGATGCCAGCTGCCTGGGACTAGCTTACTTTTCAACACAATGTAATACTAGTGAAAAAACAACCACTGACAATAATTGGAATGGAAGGATGGGAGGCATTATTTCTCTATGCTGTTTAATAAACCTGAATCCTTGCAGCTGACCTCCTGCAAGGTCCCAGAGTACCCTAATGGTTAGACTAGGGCATGTAATGTGTGCGTACACCTGTTGCCAGTTTAAAGCTAATAGCAGTCTCCAACCATTTTAACAGCGGAATTGATTTCTTCCTCAGTAACAGCTGAAAACATCCAACACTTTGACCTCTGGAATATTTTCAGCAAAACAATTAAGAGTCTCATAACAAGTTGTAATGATGAGGCTAATAATGCTGCCACTTTCCTGACTCTGGTGGCAGCTTAGAGCTGACCCTGCATTAACCAGTATGGCATGCTACTACATGGCATTATAGGCCTACCTAAAAGAGAGCCGTGTCTGTTTCAGAAGAACTGCAACGATGTTTTTCTGTGACATCCGTTATCCCCAAACTCATGTCACCCATCAGACACATGAGAAATGCCATATGTATGATGAACTAACTTGTCCGGATTAACACCGGTCGGACTGATCTCTCACCCTATCCCCGCTGTATCCTGAACTCTTTTTAAAATAATATCTATAAATTTTTTAGTGTCACTGACAGAGTGGAATCAATAGATAAATGGTGGTGGTGAACTTCATGGCATTTGAGTCCAGGCATTCCAGAGTGAATTCACTGGACTTACTTGGTGGCCATGTGAAATGAGTTTAGTTATCTCATTCCAGTTCCCATTGGGCAGGTGTTCGCAACACAGAAACCACTACCATAATTTCCTCCAATTGGTGCCCTTGTCGGCAGTGTCTGAAATAAGGTCAAGTACTGAATGAGCAGAGGCGATGAGTTACCTTTTCACTGCTGAAGGTGATTCATGAACATGAGAGTTTGGGCATTTAGGTAGGGTACATGGAGAAGCAATGTAGTGGTACCTGTTCTGTGGATGAACAGAGGACTTCTTCCTTCAGGGATGTCAATCTGTACTTATAATAAAAACTCTATTCTCATATATACAAAAATAAGAGACTCATTGGGACACAGAACCACTCCAACACGCTGTAGCACTTTAGATGGATAACAATTTCCATTAATGATCATTAAGATTGCCCTTGGCTCACAACCTTAGTGAATTTGGCAGCTCTGGTTTCTAAGCCTGCTTCCTTTATATGAAGGTTTACCCAAGCTCCTCTTGAGGAATAACAGATGGAGAAACACGATCATAAATAATGCCAAAAGATGTTTGCTTAATGATGTGGGGAGGGTGGGGGGCGGGGAGTGAAGAGAGGGAAAAGCCCATAAAGTTCCAAAGACATTTTTCTATTATAATGTTATTTTTCAGTAATTGTAATGGAGTTTTAAATAACCCATTATTAACAGAAGTATTTGTGAATTAATACAGAGCACTAAGAAGAAATGTAAAATGTGTTCGAAAAGATAAAAGAGGACAGCGTCATTGGCTGTCACTTGTTTCATTGAAGTAAAAGCTTGACTCCCCACTATTTTTTGGCATTTGGAAATCTAATAAGATATATATATATAAATGCCATTTGTTTTGGTTCTCTATAATATATTAATATAAAGAATAAAATGTCATAACACTATGCACTCTGAATGGGGAGCAGATAACAGGACAGGAGAATGCGGTTACACCTTTTAAAAGACAGCTCAGGAAAGGTCTCTCAAGGAGACAACTAAATGCAAAATCTACCAGACAAAAAATTGCAAAAAAGAACAGCAGCTTTCAAGTCTTCCTAGAAAATGTGTCCAGCTATGGGCCAGATTCTTATCTCATTCACACTGGTGTAAATCCAGAGCAACTCCATTTAATTCCCATTATGCCATTGCAATCAGACATTGGTTCACAGAGAGACAAGTTTCCCAATAACTATTTCTTCCAAATGAAATCTAGTATGTTTTCCCTATTTGAAATCTGGTATTAGTGAATGAATTTGTACAGTCCCAGGGATTAAACACTAGCGGCATGTCTACACAGTAGCTAGGAGCTTGGCTAGATGCACATGCACTAGCTCTGCTCAAGCTAGCATCTAAAAACAGCTGTGTGCCCACGGCCACATGAGCGGCAGCTGGGGCTAGCTGTATGACCATGTACCCAGGGGGTCAGGTGGGATTGTACTCAGGCAGTTAGCCTGAGCTGTTGCCCATGCTGCTGTCGCCAAGGTGCTATTTTTAGGCTCTAACTGGAGCAGAGCTAGCACGTGTACGACCATCCTATATGAGTAGGCACAAGACTGGCTTCCATTCCTGCTTCTGCCTCTGACCTGCTGTATGCCTCAATTTTCACAATCTGCAAAATGAAGAAATGATCAGTCCCTTTCCTTCTGAAGTATTTTGCGATACATGGATGAACAGTACTATACAACAGCTAAGTGTTATCAACAGTGCACAGCAACATTACACAACACTTTAGAACAAGAAGCGAGGAAGAATGCCACATCCATTTGAAACCAGAGTGTAATAAACTGATCTGGGGTTTTCCTCGGCACTGGGATCACCAACACTCTCATCCAAGTGGGAGCCACTGGAAGGCTTAGATTCAAACATTTCAGAAAGATGATAGCAATGCAGTTTACTACCTTACTCTATCACTGACTCCAGGGGAACAGTCAGGAAAATAATGATGGCTAATAACAAACACCTCCCTCATTAATTAACATGTGCCATATTACTTTGCTTTCACTACAGGTATGGACAATGCTTTCTTCTATGCCAGAACTGTTTGAGATTTTTAAGAGACGGTTCCCTTTTTTAACTGATACAGCCACAAGAGCAGTTATACCCCATGCAATCTTTCTTAGGTATTTACATGGCCCTCACCACCTCAGCGCCTCGCAGCCTCTTAACATATTGATCCTCACAACACCCCTATGAAGTAAGGCAATGCTATTGTCCCCATTGTGCAGTTGGGGCACAGAGAGGCTAAGTGACCTGCCCAAGGTCACACAGGAAGTTGGTGCCAGAATAGGGAATTGAACCCAAGACTCTTGAGTCTTAGATTACTTCCTTAACCACTGGACCCTCTTTCTTCTAACCCAGTGGTGGGCAACCTGCAGCCCGGATGCGGCCCTTCCCACAGCTCCCATTGGCCAGGAACGGTGAACTGCAGGGGGCCGTGCCTGCGGATGGTCAACATCAGCAAAATGTCTCGCAGCCCGCAATCAGCTTACCCTGATGGGCCACTGCTCTAACCTCATCACATACGGGCCTGTGCCCTACGTTCAAATTGAGATCCAAAGGATTCTGGTTTGGAACTACTTCTAAAGCTTAATAAACCTCACATTTATACCACTTTTAATATAGAATAGAACACGGCCCACAGTATTTAATTCACAAATCTTAGTTCAGACCAGTATTTACAATGCTGCTATTCTTTGGTTTCCTTCTTGTTCTCAGTAGATATGCTGAGATAGTGAACTTGATTGATATCTGCTGCCTGTCCAAATTAAATCCATGCCTGTTCTCTATTTCCACTGTTCTGTGTTGGTGGTTTCTATTTCATAGTCACTAACTGGTAACACAGTAATGGAAATGTAAGACTTGCCACAAGGGATCAGACCACTGATCCTGGTATCCTGTCTCTATATAGGCGCACATTTTTCAGTATTTGAGTTTCATATTTCAAACAAGCTTTGTGTATGCGATGGGAAGAGTTTAACACAACTTCCTCATTTGTTTTGGGTTTCATTTTGTTAGTACCTGATTTGGCTGAATTTAAAACCACAAAAATCAAGGTTGCAAAAAGTTACAAAATAGTTATCCAAGGCATCAAGTGCCCCAACATCAACTATGTGGGTGAAACCAGATAATCACTATGCTCTTGAATGAGCTCACACAGAGAAGCAATAAAAGACAAAAACACCCTAGCTAGCCTGTGAGTGATCACATTTTTCACAAAATGATCACGCCATATCTGACCACTCAGTACTTGTCCTCAAAGGAAACCTGAACACCACCTTCAAAAGAGGAGCCTGTGAACTTAATTCATAATTCTGCTTGACACTAAAAACCATGGTCTTATTAGATCAATGGTTTTACGGCCCATGACAGCAACTTGTAACACAGCCTGCTGTCTACTACTCCCCATTGTCCCACCACAGCAGGGGTTTTAATTGACCATTTCATTTTTAAGTGGTCTCCTACACTATGTGTGAACCCCTTATGCTTAACTATCTGTCCCATCTTGTACTTAGCTTGAACGCTCTGGTGTCCTTCCTCAGACCTGAAGAAGAGCTCTGTGAAGCTCAAAAGCTTGTCCCTTCCACCAACAGAAATTGGTCCAATAAAAATTATCTCATCCAACTTGTGTCTCTCATATCCTGGGACCAACAGGGCTACAACACTGCAAACAAAAAAGTTAGTCAATCTAAAACCAAGTTAAATAAAACAAGCAAATTGCACACAGCTCTCTCTCTCTCTCTCTTTTCTTCTCTCATATACATAATATAAATAGTATATTATTTACAAGAGAGAGAAAGAAAGACAGATTTTTCAGTCACCTAAGGGATTTAGGCATCCAATTCCCATGAAATTAATGGGCATTGAAGAGCAAATGCCATGGGCAGCTATGAGATTATCAGCAATAATAATATTCCTCACTCACAAACTTTCTGCAGTTTAAAAAAAAAACATAGAGAAATAAAATCAAGTTAAGACTGCACATTCTGTATGCTTGACACAGCATTTTTCCTTACCAAGTGAAATGGGTAACAGGCCTAAATATCCACAGGCATAAGTAAGTATCTATCTGGATATCTGCAGATTGAACTAAGCGAATCATTGCATGCGAGCATGTGTTCATGGAGAGTCATCTCACACTCAGTGTACTCTCATTACATTTATTTTATTTAAAAATCAAACACAATTTAATACAAAGTCAATACACAGTTTAATACAAATACAATAATGAATGCAAGATTGCAGTGGAGAAGTTTAAATGAATTAAAGTGAGGAAAACCAAACCTATCTATCCCAGTCACATTGTGGTGCTAAACCTACACACACACACACATACACACACACACAGTATACTATACATGCACAAGAGGGTCTTCAGTGAACCATTGCTTTAAATCTCTTGACTTCTGTGCATTTAAGATTTTCAACCTTCACATGATATACACAGAATTGTTTGGCATTAACGTAGCAGTGAATCGGCACTGTCCACCCACAGACAGTGGAAGTGCCACCAATAAACCAACAAAGCAGTAGCATCCAGATAGCATGTGGGGTTGGTAACTTGGGGCTTGACACTCAGTGCTCCAGTGCTAAGAAAAGAAGAGCTGGAAAACACTTCTAAGTACTTCTGGAAGGGGATAGTCCTGGAAGTACCAAAAGGCTGGTACAAAGTGCAGGTACAGCGTTCTGAAGTCTTCCAGCACAAGCCCTGTCAATGCTGCATGTCAACGGGAGTTCCAGACACACAGAGCTTGCAGCATCAGCAGGGCCAGCGCAACCCATTAGGCAACCTAGGCATCAGGGCCTACAATGCAGACAGTATACAGGTGCCAGGCATTTGAACACATCATTATGCTAATAAGGCAGCATCAGGAGGGATCTGGCGGCATATGGAGGCAGGATACAGGAGATCACTGGAGTGCTGTGACTACATTGGCAACAAATGTGTGTAACAGCAAACAGAGTTTGGAGTGGAATTAGCCCTAGCACTGCATGTCCAAGATAGGGCAACTGACACTGGATACAACCAGGAGCGCCGCCAGCTTTTTTGCCACCCTAGGCGGCGGAAGGTCCCGCCCCCAAAATGCCGCCCCCAACAGAGGCGGCGGAAGGTCCCGCCCCCGAAATGCTGCCCCCAACCGGGGCGGCCGAAGATCCGGCCGCCGCAGTCACCGCCCCCCAAATGTTAGCGCCCTAGGTGACCGCCTAGGTCGCCTAATGGGTTGCGCTGGCCCTGGATACAACACAGTCCGTGCAGAAAAATAGGGTGACCCAGAAAGTAGGAGAAAAAGTAAACACTCCTTCTCTGTTGTTTGCCATTGGTGCTGGACCACAACATAACCAAGATCATTTTGTGGTTTAGATACTATACACTTCTGTGATCATTATATGGAGACAGCCTTGATCTTGCACCATTGAAGTAAACAGGAGTTGTGCCATTGATTTAAATGAGTGCAGGGTCAGGCCATCTATTTACTCATTATGGGTATGTAATTGCAAGTGTCAGGCAGCCTTAACCATGGACAATGCTACCAGCTCCATCTATCCCACCTCCTCTTAGGAACCCAGTATCTCTAATTCCTTGACCCGCATCTGGTGAATTTTGGGGACTGGAACACAACAGCTTGCACATATCAAATAATGGACTTTGTTTTTTGTTTTGTTCCCCCCCCACACACTTAATTCCCCAATAGTAATTCCCTGTAGGATTTCCCCACAACTACCCTCATTGCATTGAATGTCCTAGCTTCCAAGAGTCGAGCCTCAAATATTCTTAACACTTTCTGAGGAATAAATACTATTCTCCTAATTGTTGAGCCACAGATCCCTGGAGCTAATCTGCATACAGGAAGGATTTCACAGAGCCTGTTGTGTTTTTCCTCTTTTCTAATTCCTCCAGATGCAGCAGCAGAGCTTGGCTGAACTGTCAGCTCCCATTGCCTCGTCAGACAGCGAGGAATGGCTGTAGTTATTGAGAAACCAATTGCTTTGAACCATGTTTATAAAAGTCAGCATTCCTTGCTGACATCAGGCAGAGGAAGGTGGTCTCTGAAGACTTAAACACTCACAATATGCTGCATATCCAAGCCTGGAGCCTGGTCAGAATATTTTCTACTAAATGAAATTTGGTTGAAGCTAAATTTTTCACGGAGACGTATCCATCCTCTACAGATCTGTGTGATGTTGTGACTACATATATCCTAGACTCTGGTCACCTTAGAGTTCAGGATTGTGTGTGCAGAGACAGCAATTGTCCTTGTTAAAATGAAAGCAATAAGTTTAATAAATAGAGAGTGTTGAAAGGACAGGGAGCTGCTCTTGATACACTGGGCTTACAATGGTACAAGTTTATTTCACCCTCTGCAACCAGATACTCTATAAAGCTCTCCAGTGAAGTACATTGCTTTCTGAAGTTTCTTTGAGCAGTAATGTAGGAAACAAGCACTGCACACTAGCTGACTTTTACCTTTAAGGAGTTTGTGGAAATTAAATCTGATAAATTATTTGCCCTAGTTTATTGCAAAGGGGAAAAAAGTGAGCAGGTATCTAGGGGATTAAGAGGTTGGGAATGTTTAGGGTTTTGTGCATGAAATCTCTCTGCCTCTTCAAACCAAACTAAATATCAGTAGAAACTTATTTTGGATCTGAGACTCTAGTGGGCTGGACTATAGACCGTGGGCTGAGAGCAAGGAGACTCTTCCTGCTACATCTGTTTTTTCAAGACTTGTAATCCCACTGGATAAACAAAATTTTGTTTGTAGATCAGATATATCTTGTGCCTGACTGCATCAGTGGTTCATACTAACATGAGGACCTTGTTTTCAGTGATAAGCAGAGGGGTTGAAAATGGTATAATGTGCACCTGAGGTGAAAAGCCAATAGAATTTCAATTATCTTTCATCTCTTTGGCCCCTAAAGTCTGTACATTCACATTTATTTACTGGCAGAAATCCCCAAGTATTTCATCCTGTTTTCCATATTAATATAAACTAAGAGCCTTTCTTTTTACATTTCTGTGTATGGAGCATTTTGCATGCATATTGCTTCCCAGTGTAATTTTTGCAATGTGGAACTTTACTCGGGGGGTAGTACAAGGTTGCCCTAGAAAATTTTCATAGCTAGGCACCACTCCTTAGTGGATAGTTTCACTGACAGCAGAATCTGAGCCAAAGTGTTATAGTAGGGCTTCAGTGAAGCAAGCCCAAAGAAACTCCACCAGCCAGTAGCAGCCAAGGCAGGGACAGTCGGATTGGCTGTTTGCTCCAATCCTTCCCTTTCCCCTCCCTCATGATATCTTCATCTCAGCTTCACTCCACCCTTCTGTCCTGCCCTCTGAAGTAAACACCACCCCACACACGCATACACTCCACCCCACACACGCAAGCACCCCCCCCCAAATAATTATGACACTCATATGACATTTGGCACCATCACATTATTCACTTGGCTTGTGTGATCCACCCCTTCCCCCACCCTGTATCTAGTCTATTTAGACAATATGACCTCATTGTTTCTTTGTACTCCCCCATCTGTCTATGTCCATCTGCTGTCTCTTACACTTACCTTGTGAGCTCTTTGGGGTAGGGACTGTCTTTCTGTTCTGTGTTTGTACAGCGCCTAGGAAAATGGGGTCCAGGGCCATGACTGGGGCTTCTGGGCACTACCAAAATACAAATCATGTAAGATACAATAATAAAACTATATATATTCTACCCATTTACTTTGGGGTTATTAATATACTTGGACTATACTTTAAACATTTACTAGCTATAATCTATACAGTAATGATTGACTACTTCAAAGTCTGGAAATCAAGTTTTGATAAATGTATTAGTTTTGCTTCAATTTGGCAATAGGGCTTGGAAGTCTAGACACTCTCATAATATTACAGTGCTACTGCCCTCTGTACCACCTAAAATCATCATCACTGAGTACCAAGAAGGCCTAAAATGAACTGTCACAGGAGGATAAGAATTGCTCAGACTCTGAATATTTATAATCATGTTATCATTCTATATATCATACAGATTGTAAAGGATATGGCTTAATTTAGCTTCCAGTGTTAGTAGGTAGGTAGTTTTTAATCAGAGAATTGATTGCCAACATTCTTTTTCATTGTTGTACATGATTCCAAATGGATTTAAAATATTTAAAACATGTTTGCCAGAAGCTGGGAATGGACAACAGGGAATGGATCACTTGATGATTACCTGGTCTGTTCATTCCCTCTGGGGCACCTGGCATTGGCCACTGTCGGCAGACAGGATACTGGGCTAGATGGACCTTTGGTCTGACCCAGTATGGCCGTTCTTATTTATCTTTCCGTCTCTTATGCCATTAGTCTAGTGACATGCTATATAGTTACAAGGTCATATTTGCCTTTTTCTATTTAAATACATAACTGTACTTGACTGCAGCTCCTGACATATGTCTCATTCTACAGTAAGGACATAGTGAGAGCATCCTGTACATTATTGGATGAGAAATTAACTACAGCAGAACATCTGAATTACAAACACCAGAGTTATGAACTGACCAGTCAACCAGACACCACATTTGGAAACAGAAGTACGCAATCAAGCAGTAGTAGAGATGGGGGAAAAAATAGCAATTATAGTACAGTGCTGTGTTAAACTACTAAAAAAAATATAAACGGAAAGCAGCATTTTTCTTTTGCATAGTAAAATTTCAAATCTGTATTAAGTCAATGTTCCGTTGTAAACTTTTGACAGAACAACAATAAAGTTTTGTTCAGAGTTACGAACAAAATCTCTTCCCAAGGTGTTCGTAACTCTGAGGTTCTACTGTAATACTTTTGTTTCATTACAGTAGCATGCATAAAAAAACACTGAGGCTAGACTACTCTAGCTGCAGAAAGAGCACACGGAACATAGCTCTAAAGAAAATAGCTATTACTATTCATAATATCAGTGCTGGTGTCTTGTCAGAGTCCTGTATGCAGGTGATAAATTACACCAGTACAGAGTTGAAAAATTGCCTTCTTAAAATACAGTAGTAACTAAAATAAGGCAGCTGATCTCAATCAGATTAGATTTAAACACCCTCCTAATATATTGCTCTTTTTTTAAATTAACAGTTATGGCACTACATAATGTCATGCCTCTCAAGTGTACCTGACCTGAACTCCAAATTTTCCATCCCTGTGTTGTCTGTGAGTAAACAACTGCCAGAAATGAACTTCAGCATAACATTTTGACATTGCTCCTCTGTTTCTAATGTTTGCTTAGGTGACATCATCAGGGAGCCAACAGGTTGCATTGCACTAGGGTCACATTAATCCCCAATCTTCCACTGTAATTCAATATGAACAGGCAAGATAACTTTACTGTGCTTCTTCCTTTCCCCCATACAGAACAGACCCTATTACAGAATTATCCAATAACATACCCCTTTTCCTTAAACTCATGGATTCTCTAAAGCAACATAAGACTCATCTTCAGACCTTGCTTTGATAATTGCGTTTTAAGAGGGATGGGGGATTTCTCCTTTAAGGACCACCAGCAGTCCTTCCCCCTCTTGCCTCAGAGAGACATTCAGCCTTTTATGTTCCCGAGTTAAACCTCAAGATGTGCCTGGGCTAGTTACCAGTATAAATCAGAAGAAAACCTCTGTTTCAGCCCACAGGGTTCTGAAGCCTGATCTCCAGTGACAACTTCCAACATACATCTCCATATGACATCTCTTTATAGCTTCCAAGATTGGAAAATGGCAGTCATCCAAAGTTATATAGTGTATTACAAATGTAGATGGGTTCAAGTCAGAATCCTAAATAACCCCAAACTCTGAGGCTATATGTTTAAAAGCCAAACCCACATCTAAATATTGCAGTTTAGGGCCAGTTCTAATTAAAGTTAGCCTTTCACCAATATGTGATTTTTCTGAGCAATGAAACCTTAAACTGCTTCCAGACTGGCTGTTCTTGATCTTTCAGCTGTATGTAGTAAGCATTTTAGTCAAAGGAGTGGGAGTGAGAACTTGGATTCTCTTCTAATTTTTACTACTGAGATTCGCGGTGTGACCTTGAGCAAGTCACCGAACCTTTCAGTTTATCCATCCATAAAGCATACCATTAGCTCTGTGTGAAAAATAAATAAATACATAAAAATTGTAAAATAACAGTGAAAAAATATATCAGTTGCATTTTATGTCTCCAAAATTGCACCTATGAAATTCCAGGGCATGGATATTAAATTTGTTGATAAGAAGTGGAAGTGGGATAGTAGCCAATATTGACATTTTTTCTAGAAAAGCCACATGGAGGGGCAGAGGAAATAAGAAAAGCAGAAATTTTCCATGCTGCATCATGTACTTTCTTCAAGATCTTCTATCCCAGTCCAGACTCTTGGATTATAGGCCTATCAAACCAGCTAAATGAGACAGAACATAAAGGGATGGATTCTTTAATGTGCTACGGCTACTTTGTGTCTTATACATGACTCAGAATGGCATTAAAACTAGAGCTGGTTGGGAATTTTCCAACTAAACCGTTTTATCCAACAGAAAATATCAAATTTGTTGAAACCAAAACTGTGGGAAAAGGCTGGTTTTCATTGAATCTTCCTGTGGCGAGGTTCCTGGGGTGCAACCTGAACTGTGGGACCACTGAGCCCTCTGTCCCACAAACCTGGGGTATCCCTCTCACTCTGATGCTGTTGCCAAGTTACAAACCTCTGACAGGTGCTGCACTTACACAGACATCCACAGATAGGGACACACCCAGCTGAGTTACATGAATGCTTCTCCCAGCCACTTATGAACCAACAATAGAGGCGCTCCAGCCAATCTCTCCCCCCCACCAGCTCCCCAGCCTTGCACCCCAGAACTGGAGCGTCTTGCTCTGGTCAGAAGCCTGACCAGTGTAAGTTCATTACCCAGTCTGCCCCTCCCTCGATGTGAAGAGGACACACACTAGCCTTAGTAAACTGAGTGGAGATTTCCCAAACACGTCAACCAAAATGCACTGCTTTAGGTAAAATATAAAACAGATTTATTAACTACAGAAAGATAGATTTTAAGTGACTATAAGTAGCAAGTATAGAGATCAAACTTCGTTACCTCAGAAACAAATATAAATTTGCAGTCTGAGTTCTATAGACTAAACAGGATTTGAATCAAGCAGTGCTCACCCTGATAAATGATACAAACGGGTCACAGATCTTTAATACACAGGCTGGAACTGCCTTTCAGTCCGGGACCACCCTCCCCACCAGTTCAAAGTCTTCATCCTCCGGATGTGTTTCCAGGTGTTGAATTGTGGCGAGAGTGAGGCCATGTCATGTCGTCACTTCCCCTCTTTTATAGTTTCTTCCAGCTTACTGGAAAGATCCTTTGCTATGACTTGGATCAAGCAGTCTCCATTGTATACGTGCTCTCTGAGAAGTCTCCGTTGTATACAGTTCATGAGATAGCGGATTCCCTTTAATGGGCCATCAGCACGTCTGGCTACTCCATTGTTGTACCTGAAAGGCTGGTTGTGGGCGTTCCCAACCTCAAAGCATGGGATGGGAGAAATTTTTGAAGCCTCAAAAACCATTTCCCACCCAGCCAGTGGAGAATTTCCCCTGTGTACAGGAATTCTCTACTAATGGAGTCACTTCCTGAGCCAGCTGCTGCCCCATCACCATCACACAAATCCCTGGCATAAGAGGAGGGATGGGGCTCCACTGGCAGGAACTTTACAGCAATGGCCAAAGTCAGAATGGGCTTCCTGTTGCTCTAACTTCTGCTGGGGCTGGTCAGCCTAAGATCAGGGAGCCACAACCACCTCCCTGCAGCCACCGCTAACCATGTAGCCACCACTATATCTGGACTACACTAAGTCTTTTAATTACATCGTACCCTCACAAAATAACATGGAAAAGTTACACTGGCCATTCTCCATTCTGACAGCTTTAAAAACAATGATTTGGAAATTTCAGTGACTCTGTCACGCATCTCAAACAAATCAGACAAATACAAGTTTTTCCAGGATAGGGTCAGGAAAAGAAGATCTTGCAGAAACAAGCAGGGACTTTAAATGAGACTTAGGCTCCTAAGGGCCTAAATCACTTTTGAAAGTGGAACTTGGGCTTTGCAACACTGAGCAAAGAAAAGCCTAAATGCCTTTAAAAATCTGGGCCCAGGAGCCCATTCTTTAAGCGCTAGGGCAGGATGAATAGTTTCTGTGACTGACCAAATTTAGCTGTCCTTACAATTGTAAATCCAGAGTGCCCTATGGATGTCCAGATAATATAACCTTCCCTGGATGCCATCAGACGTCTGAAAACCATCCCAAATTTCCAAGAATATGGTAGCTTCCATCAGCATACAATCCCCTTTCCGGGAACAGTTCTTGTGATAAAACCTTCCTCAATCAAATTCCAACATCCCTCTGTTTTCTTTCTGGGCAAAGAACCATTGGCCTGCTACCCCTACCAATGTTTGTGGTGGTTGGCAGGCCTGCTTCCCCCTTCAGCCATAATTTGGAGACAGCTTCTCACTCCTACATAGGCCAAAGCAAACTAGTCAAAATGGATTTTAATATCTCACTGAGAATATGGGGAAGAGCCAGGCCATCAGGGAATGTGAAGAAATACAATAAGGCTTCAATGTCAATCCACTTCAAAAATGGAAAATGTACTACAAGAAGTGACATGGACACACTGTGGACTTTCAGGTCATGAATGTAAAAGTTATTTCCATCATCAATTATTTGAATTCTATGGGATCGCTGAGATCTCCAAGAGCCTCCAATTTTGTCATGAATATTTCACACAGCCCTAGGAACAGCAACACTTAAATACGTCACAGGGGTGTTGTGAGGCTTAATTAATATTTGTAAATCACTGAGTTCCTGGGATGAAAGGTGCTACAGAAGAGCAAAGTGTTATTGTTAAAGCTAATAAGGCCAGATTCTCATCTGGTGTTAATTGGCATTGCTCCACTGAAGTCAAAGGAGCTATCCAATTTATATGAACGAAGAATCTGCTCCATAAAATCAAATGGGTGTTTACAAAAGCACAAATACTATTATTTTTACAAGGACTTTTGCAAGAGAAAAGGGCAGTATATCAGCATACTTCATTTGCTAGTCATCATAAGAGTTTTAAAATCATCTGAAAGGAATTACTTTATTTCTGATATATGAATATACAAAAGAAAGACTGTTTGTGTTTTGTAATTTAAGAAAGTACCCAACAGCCCAGAACAGCAAAATGTTCCATTTGTATTGATAGAGATAGAGATCTTTCTTGGTTTCTTATATGGCAGCAATCAGATAACACAGTGACAGTTGTCATATAAAATATATTAAATTGGAAATGAGGGGTCAGACCCTTGGCTAATGTGAATTGGCAGAGCTTTTTGGCTGAGATGACTGCATTAGATAGATCTAGGTACTCTATTGATGTCCACCAGACAGCTGGAATTTTAAAATAAAGATATTTTCATATCTATGTGGTTTTGTTTATGAACAATTTTCAGTGCTCCATAAAGAGTACAAAATTGCATTGCAATTCCTCAGCTCTATGACTCACACTTGCAGGTGCAAATGGTTACCAAGGTGACACAGATTTACTGTGTACACGGCTCAGAATCACGTGCGATTTCTTGCCATATCCTGCAACAAGCTTCTGTACCACAAACCAGAATTCCTTCTACAGGGGTTCAATGCAATTAACCCACAAGACATTAACTGGGGGGAGCTTGCACCGGGAATGAAGCATCAGCATTCTTTCAACTGCCTGACTGTGCTTCTAATGAGGGATGAGAGAAGAAGTCAGAGACAGTCAATGTTTGGTATTAAGATTGTGTTCTGAGGTCAAACTTGCATTCAAAAAAAGTAAAGATTTATAAAGAATAGAACAGAGGCATTTCATGAGGATTTTTGCCATAACAAGTATTTTAGCATCTAACAAATAATCTCAAAGTATTCATAAGTGCGCACACATGCGATATTCTGAAATGCTATTTTCTTTAACATAATTAGCTTGGGAGGAGTAAAAAAACAAAGAACAATCAACATCAAAATACCAACCCTGGTATAACAAACAAAAGGAAAAAGGAGCCAAAGCCTCTTGTGCCTACATAACCCTCTGCTAAGTCCCTTGAAGACATTGTCTCTCTCACCAGGGACAATAGGTGGGACCCAAACTTTAATCAACCTTCATTCAACACTATTTGCTGTCACTAAATCACAACTGCTGCACTAGGGTCTGTCACTGCAGCTTTTGGAATGCACACTCTTAACAACACAATCAGTAAGTGCAATATCATACTAATAAACCAACCTAGAATGACAGGGTCTAAAACAGCCCCACAGTTCAAAAATAATTATAACAAAACATGAAATAAAAATTTCTGCTTACTTAGGACCTTCCAACCAAGGACCCCAAAGTGCTTCCTAGAAACATGAATGAATTAAGCCTCACAGCATCCCGAGAGGTGGTTAAATAACAATATCTTCATTTTGTAGATAGGGAAACCTGCAGTGCCCCACATATTTTCTTCTCTGTGCTATTTGGGAAGACATATGTAAGTCTCATTACAGTATCATTATTGCGTTCAAAGCATTTTGAATATAATTAAGAGGTTGTCTTATAATGAAGATGATTATAAGAAGTTGTGATGTAGCTGGGAGCCACAGGATAGAACTCATCATTTAGAGAGAGGAAGAGACATACAGCCAAAACATAATCATAACGAAAATTAATTGGAAAGAGGAATACACTTGTTTTGTCATACAAGACAGTTATGCTAGAGGGACTCTCCTTTTATCCAAAGTTCTGTGGAGGCACTGCAAATTTCAAGGCAATCTGAGTCACCACATGGATTTTAGAGCACTTAGAATAGTCAACCTTTAAACAGCAAAGAGTCCTGTGGCACCTTATAGACTAACAGATGTATTGGAGCATGAGCTTTTGTGGGTGAATACCCACTTCGAAGTGGGTATTCACCCACGAAAGCTCATGCTCCAATATGTCTGTTAGTCTATAAGGTGCCACAGGACTCTTTGCTGCTTTTACAGATCCAGACTAACATGGCTTCCCCTTTGATACTTAACCTTTAAACAGAAAGTGACACTCAACCTTAACTATAGCAGAGATTATTATTGTTAGAAAAATCTAGTAGGGGGGGGGGGGCGGAATCTATGCAGCAAATGAGTAGTGCAAAACTGAAAACCTTGTGAAGTGAAATCCAGACCAGTATGGTCACCTGCTTTTAAATTTCATCACAAACCTGAAACTCAAGACACGGACACAACCACTGCTGCATGGGACGGAGGCGCCCATCTGTCGCCCTGACATTTCATCTCGGGAGGTATGCTGCCTGCTGGGAGCCCGTATCCGAGACGTTACGGAGGCATTGTCGAGGATTATCCAGCCCTCTGACTACTACCCCATGCTACTCATCCATGTGGGCACAAATGATACTGCGTGGTGTGACACTGAGCGGATCAAGAGTGACTACAGGGCTCTGGGAGTACGGGTGAAGGAGTTTGGAGCGCAGGTGGTATTCTCTTCGATTCTTCCTGTCAAAGGTAGGGGCCCGGGCAGAGACAGATGCATCATGGAGGTGAATGCCTGGCTGCGAAGATGGTGTCGGCAGGAGGGCTTTGGCTTCCTAGACCACGGGATGCTATTTGAGGAAGGACTGCTAGGCAGAGATGGCGTTCACCTTTCGAGGAGGGGAAAGACCCTATTTGGACACAGACTGGCGAACCTAGTGAGGAGGGCTTTAAACTAGGTTCGACGGGGACAGGTGAGCAAAGCCCGCAGGTAAGTGGGGAACATGGAGACCTGGGAGATGGGTCGGAAACGAGAGGGAGTGTGGGCTATATTGGCAGAGAGAAAGGAGGGTCAGGACAAAACTGGGAGGAAAGATCAAACCAGTATCTTAGATGCCTATATACAAATGCGAGAACTATGGGTAATAAGCAGGAAGAACTGGAAGTGCTAATAAATAAATACAACTATGACATTGTTGGCATCACTGAAACTTGGTGGGATAATGCACATAATTGGAATGTTGGTGTGGATGGATACAGCTTGCTCAGGAAGGATAGACAGGGGAAAAAGGGAGGAGGTGTTGCCTTATATATTAAAAATGTACACACTTGGACTGAGGTGGAGATGGAAGTGTTGAGAGTCTCTGGGTTAGGCTAAAAGGGGTAAAAAACAAGGGTGATGTCATGCTAGGAGTCTACTACAGGCCACCTAACCAGGTGGAAGAGGTGGATGAGGCTTTTTTTAAACAACTAACAAAATCATCCAAAGCCCAAGATTTGGTGGTGATGGGGGACTTCAACTATCCGGATATATGTTGGGAAAATAACACAGCGGAGCACAGACTATCCAACAAATTCTTGGACTGCATTGCAGACAACTTTTTATTTCAGAAGGTTGAAAAAGCTACTAGGGGGGAAGCTGTTCTAGACTTGATTTTAACAAATAGGGAGGAACTCGTTGAGAATTTGAAAGTAGAAGGCAGCTTGGGTGAAAGTGATCATGAAATCATAGAGTTTGCAATTCTAAGGAAGGGTAGAAGGGAGAACAGCAAAATAGAGACAATGGATTTCAGGAAGGCGGATTTTGGTAAGCTCAGAGAGCTGATAGGTAAGGTCCCATGGGAATCAAGACTGAGGGGAAAAACAACTGAGGAGAGTTGGCAGTTTTTCAAAGGGACACTATTAAGGGCCCAAAAGCAAGCTATTCCGCTGGTTAGGAAAGATAGAAAATGTGGCAAAAGACCACCTTGGCTTAACCACGAGATCTTGCATGATCTAAAAAATAAAAAGGAGTCATACAAAAAATGGAAACTAGGACAGATTACAAAGGATGAATATAGGCAAACAACACAGGAATGCAGGGGCAAGATTAGAAAGGCAAAGGCACAAAATGAGCTCAAACTAGCTACGGGAATAAAGGGGAACAAGAAGACTTTTTATCAATACATTAGAAGCAAGAGGAAGACCAAAGACAGGGTAGGCCCACTGCTTAGTGAAGAGGGAGAAACAGTAACAGGAAACTTGGAAATGGTGGAGATGCTTAATGACTTCTTTGTTTCGGTCTTCACCGAGAAGTCTGAAGGAATGCCTAACATAGTGAATGCTAATGGGAAGGGGGTAGGTTTAGCAGATAAAATAAAAAAAGAACAAGTTAAAAATCACTTAGAAAAGTTAGATGCCTGCAAGTCACCAGGGCCTGATGAAATGCATCCTAGAATACTCAAGGAGCTAATAGAGGAGGTATCTGAGCCTCTAGCTATTATCTTTGGAAAATCATGGGAGATGGGAGAGATTCCAGAAGACTGGAAAAGGGCAAATATAGTGCCCATCTATAAAAAGGGAAATAAAAACAACCCAGGAAACTACAGACCAGTTAGTTTAACTTCTGTGCCAGGGAAGATAATGGAGCAAGTAATTAAGGAAATCATCTGCAAACACTTGGAAGGTGGTAAGGTGATAGGGAACAGCCAACATGGATTTGTAAAGAACAAATCATGTCAAACCAATCTGATAGCTTTCTTCGATAGGATAACGAGTCTTGTGGATAAGGGAGAAGCTGTGGATGTGGTATACCTAGACTTTAGTAAGGCATTTGATACGGTCTCGCATGATATTCTTATCGACAAACTAGGCAAATACAATTTAGATGGGGCTACTATAAGGTGGGTGCATAACTGGCTGGATAACCGTACTCAGAGAGTTGTTATTAATGGTTCCCAATCCTGCTGGAAAGGCATAACGAGTGGGGTTCCGCAGGGGTCTGTTTTGGGACCGGCTCTGTTCAATATCTTCATTAACGACTTAGATATTGGCATAGAAAGTACGCTTATTAAGTTTGCGGATGATACCAAACTGGGAGGGATTGCAACTGCTTTGGAGGACAGGGTCATAATTCAAAATGATCTGCACAAATTGGAGAAATGGTCTGAGTTAAATAGGATGAAGTTTAACAAAGACAAATGCAAAGTGCTCCACTTAGGAAGAAAAAATCAGTTTCACACATACAGAATGGGAAGAGACTGTCTAGGAAGGAGTACGGCAGAAAGGGATCTAGGGGTTATAGTGGACCACAAGCTAAATATGAGTCAACAGTGTGATGCTGTTGCAAAAAAAGCAAACATGATTCTGGGATGTATTAACAGGTGTGTTGTGAGCAAGACACGAGAAGTCATTCTTCCGCTCTACTCTGCTCTGGTTAGGCCTCAGCTGGAGTATTGTGTCCAATTCTGGGCACCGCATTTCAAGAAAGATGTGGAGAAATTGGAAAGGGTCCAGAGAAGAGCAACAAGAATGATTAAAGGTCTTGAGAACATGACCTATGAAGGAAGGCTGAAAGAATTGGGTTTGTTTAGTTTGGAAAAGAGAAGACTGAGAGGGGACATGATAGCAGTTTTCAGGTATCTAAAAGGGTGTCATAAGGAGGAGGGAGAAAACTTGTTCACCTTAGCCTCTGAGGATAGAACAAGAAGCAATGGGCTTAAACTGCAGCAAGGGAGGTCTAGGTTGGACATTAGGAAAAAGTTCCTAACTGTCAGGGTGGTTAAACACTGGAATAAATTGCCTAGGGAGGTTGTGGAATCTCCATCTCTGGAGATATTTAAGAGTAGGTTAGATAAATGTCTATCAGGGATGGTCTAGACAGTATTTGGTCCTGCCATGCGGGCAGGGGACTGGACTCGATGACCTCTCGAGGTCCCTTATAGTCCTAGAATCTATGAATCTATGATTTTTTAGGGAATCTGGGCCAAATTCCTGGAAAGCTTTTGCTGAGTTTGGAACAAACCTCAGCTGAGTTTTGAGTGAATCCGGGCCAGTTTGCAGGGTGGAGTTAGAAATGTGCAGAACTTACAAAATGATGTGAGCTTTTACCATGTAATGCTCCTAGGGTGACCAGATGTCCCGATAAAATTGGGACTGTCTGATATTTAACCTTTTGTCCTGCGTCCCGATCAATGTACGATCGGGACGCCATGTGTCCCAATATTCAGGTAAGGAGGTGAGCGGGAGGGAGGCGCCGACTCCGTGGGTACTCCAGGGTCGGAGCACCCACGGGGAAAAATTGCAGCCAAGCTCCCCTCTCCTTGCCTCCTTCCCCCCCGACCCCCCAGCGCGCCGCATCCCTGCTCCTCCCCCCTCCCAGTGCTTCCCGCCACCTATCAGCTGTTTGGCGGTGCTTGGCACTTTCCAGAAGAGAGGGGGGATGAGCGGGGACGCGGCACGCTAAGGGGAGGAGGTGGAGAAGAGGCAGGGTGGGGCGGGGACATGGGGGAAGGGGGTGGAATGGGGGCGGAGTGAGGGCGGATGCTTGGGCGGGAAAAGGCGGGGGGTGGGCGAGCACCCTCCCAGCAGGGGGGAAGTCGGCGCCGTAGGGGTGAGTGGCAGGCGGGGAGGGTGAAGAGGCAAGTGAGCGGCCAGCCAGCCAGCGGGCGGGCGGGGAGAGTGAGGAGGCGAACGGTGGGTGGGGGACTGAGGAGGGACGCAGCAAGCCGGTCGGGGGATGAGGAAGGGCACGGTGGGGGGGTCGAGTGGGGAGGGGCGGGACCTGGGGCAGAGCGGGGGTGGAGCCTGGGAGGAGCGGGGGTGGACTGTGGGCAGGACTGACAGCACTCCAATGTGTCCTGATATTTTAGTGTTGTGATCTGGTCACCCTAAATGCTCCTAAAAGCAAGTTAAATGCTGACCTCCGCAAGAATTTTCCATATAGCTCAGACAGGAATTCACAGACACATGAGAATCTATTTTCATGCAAAAACAAGGAGTAATTTCTTCCCAAAGCAGAAGGCCAAAGAATGCTACAAACTGACCCAGCAACCTCATGTTGCCGTGAGACTGTCCAGTAAGTAAAGATGAGATGCAAAATCTGAGAAATCTAAATTGGTCCTAGAATAGAAAGACTGAGCTACTGTGAGTGAAATCCTGAAATCTTTCCCATGCATGGAGCAGTATTGGTGCAAAAATGAGCTTCCAGGCAGGATATCATTTTACTTAAGACAAGTGGGGAAGGTACTTTCCAGTTCTCTTGAAGCTATTTAGAATGCTGTTGGCACTCTATTGTTTATCAATGCGTCACTGCATCTCTTAGGAAAATAAAATATGTTGGGAGGGAGGACTAAAGAAATATTAAGTTAAAATGTATGTTAATCAAACATTGCTATTCTAAGACAATGTTTTCAAGATTATGGCCCAGATCCTCTCCTCCTATAGCTCCACTGAATTCAAAGGAGTCAATGTACATCAGTTGAGGATCTGGCTGCGAGAGTCACAGTGCAACAAATGCCTATTTCTAGAATTACTGATGTTAGCATTCGGAAAAAAAAGTTGATAAAGAACACTGGTCTATTGAAGTCTTACAAAATTCCACTTATCTGCTCACCTGGGAACAAGAACTTAATATTATATATGCCACAAAGCTGGAAATGCAGAATATGTCAGAGTCAGATAACTTGGGCCCTATTCCCGGTTCTTCCAGTGACATGCTTTGTGGCTTTGGGCAAGTTGTTTAACCTCTGCATGCCTTGGTTCATCCATCTAGAAAAGAAGCATAATAATACATACGTAACAGGGATGATGTGAAGTTTAAGCCATTAAATGTTTGTTTTCCTGCTCCACATAGGAGGGGTTTATAAAAGTGCTAAGGCTAATTATCTCATGCACTGTGTGAAATGATCAATGTTTTTCCATACTTTTTTGCAATTTGTTTTGGACTGCTTTGCACTTACAAAATTTAAACGGAGGAGGACAAGTTCCCTTGTCATTTCTGTTATCCTCGTTTGGATTCTTTCCATCATACTTCTTTAGTGGTATACACATTAGAGCTTGATGCTTTTAAAAATAAACTGCAGACACTCCTCCAAGTGTAGCCTAACCAATGTTGTAAACAGAGGAATATTTACCTCTATCCTACACTTACCACTTAAAAAAAAAAAAAAAACATCACAGTATAGCTTTTTCATAGCAGCAGCAAACTGCATGTTCAAGTTAATTTTTTTCATCACTCTCAGTTATAGATATTTTTCTCCAGCACCATTTCTTAACTAGCATTCTCCTAAATTACAAAGGAACCACCTTGACATTTTATTCTAATTAATCCTCATTCTATTGATTTCTTCCCATTGTTGTAACTCCCCTAGATTCTGTCTTCTTTAGATTTTAACATCTCTCCTGAGCATTGAATCATCAGCAATTTTGAACAATATACTCTCCACTTTGTACAAAGTTATTAGTCTCCAAAGTTAGTTCATTAAGAGTGGCAATAAGCTAATCAAAATGAACCAAACACAAATAGTTTGAGGATGGAGGCTACAGAATCCATCCTACAACACTGGGGCTTTTTCTTTTGTGGCAATTTCACAGCAAATCGAAAATTCCACAGGTTTTGTATTATGAAAAACAATTCAATTTTATGTATGCAGTGCAGTTGTAACTATACTGGTTCTGGATACTAGAGAGGTGGGTGATGTAATATCTTTTATTGGATCAACTTCTGCTGGTGAGAGACAAGCTTTCAAGCCACACAGAGATCTTCTTGACCTGAAGAAGAGTTCTGCGTTAGCTCGAAAGCTTGTCTCTCTCACCAACAGAAGTTGATCCAATAAAAGATATTACATCACCCACCTCTCTAGTATCCAGAACCAGTATAGTTACAACTGCACTGCATACATAAAAGTTGATCCAATAAAAGGTATTACCTCACACATCTTGTCTCTCCAATTCAATTTTAGATAATTCTTTAAAATGGTTATTTTTAAATTTTATGGACATCGACATCAGCAACAGGAGATTTACCTACTTCTTGCTACTAAGTATGTGCGGGAGGGGTTGCACTCTCAAAATTATATGAGGTGAGGTGAGCATTCAAGATCCCCACTAGCGTAGGGCTAGTGCTGTCAGGTTTCCACCCCAAATTATAGAAATCTTGTGTAATCAGCTATTCTCAGAAGTTTTTCACTAACTTGAGGTGTTGGCTGCATCCCAACTAGATGTGGAAAACAGACCATTTCTGGTTTTGGATTCAATGTGCAAACAAAGCCTGACAGTTGGGTTTTGATTTAGTGATTTTCATCTACTCCGACCTCATGGGATTTGAAGAGGTTCTGATTCAAAGGTCTAATTCCAACCCATTTCCACTACAATAGGATCCCTTTCAACTTGCTGCGAAGCTGTCCAGAAGCCAAGTTTTATCAATTTAACTTTCATGCAAACTATTTAGCACAACCCTCTCTCTGCCCCTGGATATAGGAGGAGGGGTGATGGGACCAATTTCTCTGTGTTTTTCATCCTGTAACTACTACCCTTTGAGAAAGTGATGATTCCCCATGAATAATGCAGATGTACTGAACACACAAATACTCGAGAGGCAAATATTCTTCCCAGAACTATTACCTTTCATAGGTGAAAGGGTCTGAAGTGGACAAAAATGTCTTAATTCTTTGCTATTGAAACCACATGGTTTCCATGTGGATAGTCTACGTTTACAAGGATGTTGGAATCCACTGTGAAAAGTAAAGTGTCTTGTCCTGATCTGGCAGTCAATTATTTGAGAGGTATTTATCACAGCTTGGCATTGTCTTTTATGTCTTTCAACAGCAAAGTTACCAGAATTTTCAATTAAAATCGATTTGTCTCTCTCTCCCCTGCCCCCCATATGCTACTATCTGGATGTTTTCTGCTTACAGGCATAAAACGGATACAGTAGCAGTTAACTGTAGAATTTAACTTTGACAGGCTATTGAACACAGTAGTTTACCCAGTTTTAGTACTATCTCCTGGGTTACCTGGTTTTATCAGCTATTTATAGGTGAATTTTTCATGGTGGAGGTTTGAAATTTCAGTTGTAAGCCATACAAGAACAGACCTGTCTTTGACAGAGTGCAGGACAAAGGTATTTTGATATTTAAAACATGTGTCTTGGAATTTTATTAGCAAAAGGAGATAACAAAGGGAACACGTCAGCATCATAAAACTGCGTTGTCTGGCTTTTCCCCTGAGATGGAACGGGGAATTTGCAGATGATGTGTTAGTTTGATATAGAAGTCCTCAAATAGGGTAGCAACAACAATGATGGAAAGTGAAGTACACCAGCTTCTGGTCAGTGCTTCCCTGTTCTCACTGAGCATCCAAGAGAGGACATGAACTTCCTCGTCAAACCTTAATGGTGCAGAAATTTCCCTGACTACAGCAGTCTGAGGCACATGCTCTAATTTATTGCATTTAGGGCTATAAAGCCATGTTTTACTACTGAGACTAATTGTACTTGACACTTTCATCACATTAACACGCATTAGGCACCATGACCTTTGGATGATCAAGGAAGCCCTAATTTAATAATTTAGAGAGCGTGTGAGGTCTCTGCAGACCCAAAGGGGAAGGAGATGTGGTGTGAAAAATTATCCTATTTTAGTAGTGGGCAGATTTGCTTACTAAATCTGCCAGATGAACTTTGGGGGATGCTTCGCTGTAATATTTATGTGTCACATACGGTACTCCATGCTTTCACAGTACGGTTAGAAAACTGTGTAATGAATTGTTTTAGTCATATATATATATATATATATATATATATATATATATATATATATATATATATATATATATATATATATATATATATTCGAGAAATTCTTTTGTCTATATTGTGTTATAAAAAAAATGAAATGATGCAGCATTTCATAAGTTAGCTGAAATAACTTCAAGGTTGTGTAAACCCTGCTGGAGCATCTTATTTGTAAAAATCTTGGTTGGGGTAAATAGTGGGGTGAAGCTGAATGTCCCAAGGGAATTGTTAACTAGGTGCCCCCCAAGACAAGCTAACAAGCAAAAATCCAAGGCCCAAAGAACAGACTAATAAATAGAATAACAATTGTAAGATAAGGATGGCATAGAGCCAGTGAAGTGGACAGCAAAGAATAGATGAGAAAAGTAGACAGATAAAAGTTTTTGCAGGATCAGCAAAATTGCATTAATTTAGGTTAGTTAAAACATTCCCATGCATAAATCTCAATAAAGTAGGGGTTTAGAACTACGGGTTCTAGATGAGGTAACTAAGTCTCCGCAAAGTTTTGGAGCAAGGGATTAAAAAATAGGAGTTTCACAACAAGAGAGTGGAAAAGACACAGGGAAAGAACATAGCAGAGACCAGAGATTTGAAGAGGCATCCTGTTCCCAGGAAGCCTAACAATCAATTATCTTTCTTGCCTTGTCTGGTTTTGCATGTAGATGTAATTTGTAGGAGATAACAACAGTGTCTTAAAGCATACAGAATAAAGGCTAAAAGAAACTGTTTAAGCAGATCTCATTTTTCACTCAATAGTACCATCTAGCCCCCAGTGCTGGTCATGTAGTGTTCTATCACACACAGTTTTCAGATTTAAAAATTTTATTAAGATGATGTTAAAAAAAATAGTGAACAGAGTTTGAGCATAGAAGTTTCTGGTTATCAGGGAATAACATACAGATTATCGAGGGTGCAAAGTTTGGTTTAAGATAAGGTGGCATGAGGAATATATAATCTGCAATATCCCCGATTGGGGGTAAAAGGTTGATGGGTCAAAGTACAGACATTGAGATATGAGGGTATGAAGTTCATAAAGTGGCTATGTTCGGGTGTGGCTAATAATGAGTGGATATGATGATGAGGATGGATTGACCCTCATTTGGTGAGATTTAATGTTCAGGGAGTTTATGGTTCCAGTTCATATGATCCAACGGAGAAGGTCACTTGGTCCCTTTCTCGTAGTGGGAGAACGATGTCACTCTGGCTCACGCCTCCTGGTACTGTCGGTGGCCGGTGATGTGCTCGATGTAGATGTCCCTGGACCATTGGATGGCATCTGAGACCATGAGGCGCTGCATGAGACGTGCGTAGCGTCGACCGATCCCGCAGGTCCGCAGCACACGCTCGTTGCTGGGGTCCCAGGCGCCCAGGGCTACCACAATCAGGGCGTCCATCTGCACCTCATAGCCCTTCGCTCTCAGGGTGTCAGCCAGGGGGGAGTACTTTTCCAGCTTACGAGCTCGGGCTTTGCGAAATGCCGGGGTCCTGTTCTCAAAGGAGACCGTGACGTCGACGAGGGTGATCTTTTTCTGGGCCCCGTCGGTGACGACCACGTCAGGTTGTAGCTGGCTGTCAGTACCGGCGATGGTGCAGTTCACAGAGATCTCCCCTAGGCGTGGCGCAATGGCTTTCACCAGGCGGTTCTGGATGGCGTTGTGGCGCAGCTGCCAGGCTCTGGAGTGGGGTTTGCAGCTGCACAGGACGTGGGGCAGGGTCTCGTTGGGGTAGCCGCACTTTCTGCGACGCTTGTCTCGGTTCCCGTGGCGGACGGCTCCGTTGAGCGGGACTCAGTTGAGCCGGGAACGGTGGATGAACTGCCAGTCGGCGAAACGGGTGAAGCCGCCCCCGGCGAGGAAGTGGTTGCTGGCGTCCCACTTGCTGGTCAACTCAAAGGCTTTACCCTGGTCCGGTTTACGCTTCAGGGTTTCCACGTACAGCGAGCGGATGGCAGCCTTCAGAGTCCTCTCCAGCAAGCCCCTGGCCGTCGGGGTGACGATGGTGTTGTCGTCCGACCTGATCTGCGGCACCCAGACTCCCAGCTCCTGGCGCTCCTCGCACCACTCCCAGCGGCAACCGATGCGCTTCCCCAGGCGACGCGTGGCGTTGCGAGTGCGGGACCACAATGAAGCGATGTCGCGCCCATCCCGTCCGAATTCCCCATCCAGGGAGCCGCTCAGGAAGGTGGCAATGTCTTGGTTCGAGGGGGCTCTGCCGATCCGCTTCTCTGTCGCATCACGCAGGGCGTTCGCCGCAATGTTCCTCACCGTGGCGTCGGGACATGTCAGCAGGCGGAAGGCGTGGGTGATCACCGCGATGTCGCACAGGTCACCCATGCGGGGGACGTTGGCACCGCCGTGCCTGTGGGTGGTGTAGACCAGCTCGTTGCTGGCTCTCTGGGGAAGGAACAGCCACTTCTTCACCAGCTTCCAGATGATCTTGTCTGCCTTGTTGAGGGGCACCTTCGCCACGGCGGATCCCCTTAGGGTGAACGAGATGCGTGGGATCAGGAAGGTGTTCAGGGCGTTTATCTTCTGCCACGGTGCCAGCAGGGAGGCATCAATCTTGGCGGCGTCCTGCAAGATCTCCTGGATGGTGTCCTCGGGTGTCTGCCGGACACGGAACCCTGTTGGTGTGCCCAGGTGCTGGTATGCCTGCCCCTCTGCCAGGGGGATGACGGGCTCACCCTGGATCTGGAACCCCGTTGTCTGCACCGAGTCCCTTTTGCTGCCGTCAGTGTGCAGAGTTGTGCACTTCTTCGCATTGAAGTGGAGCCCCATCCAGTCAGTAGCTCGGCTGGTGGCATCTAGTATACCTTGGAGGCTCTCTGGGTCGTCCGCGGTCAGGACCAGATCATCCACGTAGGCCAGAATGCTGAGTTTCTTGCCATGCAGGTCAAAGCCGTTCGGGCTGCTGGAGATGGCTCGGATGAGCGGTTCCATGGCCAGGTTGAAGATGATGGGGCTAAGGGAGCATCCTTGTTTCACGCCGCGGCGGCTGGGGATGGCGTCCGTCTCCCCGTCCGTGGTGCGGATGGTGGTGGTGCAGTCCTTGTAGAGGTCCCGGAGGATCTGGATGAAGGTTTCTGGCATCCCGAACTCTCCCAGGGTGGCAAAGATGTGATGGTGGGGTATGGACCCAAAGGCGTTGGTCAGGTCAAGCCATGCTACTGCGCACTGCCTCTTGGACCTCCTGGCCTCCTGGATGGCCGTCTGAAGGAGGAAGTTGTGCTCACAGCATCCCTCGCAGGACATGAAACCCTTCTGCACTGAGCTGACGGCGCCCCCGCACACTGACCAGTCTGTGATCCTTGCCGCGAGGCAGCTGGCATACAGCTTGTAGATGGTGGAGCAGAGGGAGATGGGCCTCCAGTTGCCGGGGTCGTCTTGTTCGCCTTTTTTGTGGATGAGCACGGTCATGGACTTTTTCCAGGAGCGGGGAACGCGATGGAGCTGCTTGCATTTGTTGAAGATGGCAGCGAGCACCAAGCAGCCGGGGTCTCGCTTCTTCAGCAGGGGGTAGCGGATGCCATCTTTTCCAGGGGCGGTGTTTTTGGTCCTCGACAGCCTCGCCTGCACCTCCTGCGGGGAAAAATCTCGCTCCAAGTCCTCCGTGAGGTCGATCCAGGGTAGCGGGGAAAGGCACTCTGGGAGTCGCAAGTTGGTCTGGGCCTCATGATCGAACACATCCTTGAAGTAGGAGTAGAGCCTCTCGGGCTGGATGGCACAGTAGGAGGAGGTCCCATCGAGGATCTCCCTCATGGCTTTCGTCCGGTTCATCCTGTATAGTTTCTGAATACGGGATGCAGCCGCCGGATCGTAGCGGCAGCCGACGTCCCCTCTCCTGCCTTCTCTGGCGGTGTTGTTACGGCTCGGTGCAGGGAATCTGCGAGTGGCCCGTGCGGCTTCCTGGGGTTCCCTCCTTCTGGCCGTAATTTCCGCAGACAGTTCTGCAGTCAGTCTGTCCATCAGGGTGTCGAAGTTCTCAAAGTCCTCAGCCTTTGCCAGCTCCTCCATCCAGGCGGATTGCCACGGCGTGGCGACCCTCGCTCGTGGCCGTCGCTCCTCCTGCTGCGTTGTCTCTGCAGGTTCAGGTGCTGCGGGGACGGTTTGCGGCCTTGTTGTCCCTCGGACTGTGGAGCGGTGTTCAGGTGGGTCTTGAGGCGGGGGTCCTGGTGTGGTGGGGAGGGCAGCTCTCGGTGTCTCCGAGGCAGCACTGGATCTTCCGGGAGGGAGTGGGGTTCTAGAAGCACCGGTGCTGGGCTTTGTCGGGGCGCGGTCGTGTTTGGAAGTGCTCGGGATGGTTCTGGTTCTTCTGCGGGCGGCATCCGGCTGGTGGGTCCTCGGTGGGGCATGGGGTTTTTGGCGGTCAGAGGCTCTTTGGGTAACCTTGGAGGAGGTGTTGGGTCTCCCGGGGGCGGGGTCTGGCTGTGGGATCTGGGGGCTACGGGAGGCTCCTCCGTTGGCTGGATCTCGCCGTGCAGCCTGGGGTACGATGCTAGTTGCTCCTACGGCAGGGCGGCATGAGGTTACCTGTGGGGGAGCGCTGCAGCGTCTCGTGTCCGTGTTGTGCCGGATGGTTTTTATGAGGTCGCTGAGGCATCTGGTGAGATTTTGACCTGAGAGGTGGCGGTGGTTGCCCTCACAGCAGGGTCCGGTGTGGGGATTCTGGAGATGGGACTGGTCCTTTTGGTGGCATCGTCAGTCCTCGAGGCGGGGGTTACGCTTCCCTCAGTTGGCGGTTGGTCCCCCCTTATCTGCTGTGACTCTGGGGACGCTGGCTGGGGTGCTGAAGCCAGATCATCGGTGGGGGTCAGGGTTGGAACCCGGAGGATGTCAGTGGGATTCACTTTCGCAGTTGTGGGGGGTCCCCTGCACGTGGCTTGATGAAACTTATATTTCTTTTGGGTCTCGAAGGGGAGATCGCAGTGGCTACACCGGAAAGCAATCCGTTTGTTGTAGGTCTTACGAACGTGTTTGCTGAGGGCCGCGAGGGTCTGGACTCCATGGACGGGGAGACAGAAGGGGCAGAGGAGGAGACCTGTAGGGAGCGGGTACTGGAAGTAGATGCAGTCGTCTTCCCCTGCCTCACCCTCCGTGGGCTGGATCTCTGTTGTGCCTGCAGACTCGCCAGGTGATTCCTCTGGGTCTGGTAGAGAAGCTTGGGGAGGTGAAGTCGCTCTTGGGGGGGCGCTGGACTCACTGGCCACGTTGTCTCTTTGCCCGGAAGGGCAGCATGTGGCATCGAGATCTTGGGCTCTGAGGTGCATTCCCCTTCGAGTGGCCCTCCTCCGGACAGCCGGGTGGTAAGTAGTTTTGGGGTCTGGGGTTGAGGAGGTGGTTCCTTCCGGAGCATCCCTCACTGGAGCAGCGGGGCAGCGATCAGCATCCTGGTCCTGGGTCGTCCGGGGGGCTCCTCCGCTGGCATCCTTCCCGGCGGGGCGGCGATCAGCATCCTGGTCCTGGGTCGTCGGGGGGGCTCCCCCGGTGGCACCTTTCCTGGCGGGGCGGCGATCAACATGCTGGTCCTGGGTCGTCCGGGGGGCTCCTCCGCTGGCATCCTTCCCGGCGGGGCAGCGATCAGCATCCTGGTCCTGGGTCGTTGGGGGGGCTCCCCCAGTGGCGTCCTTCCCGGCGGGGCAGCGATCAGCCTCCTGGTCCTGGGTCGCCGGGGGGGCTCCTCCGCTGGCATCCTTCCCGGCGGGGCGGCGATCAGCATCCTGGTCCTGGGTCGCCGGGGGGGCTCCTCCGCTGGCGTCCTTCCCGGCGGGGCGGCGATCAGCCTCCTGGTCCTGGGTCGCCGGGGGGGCTCCTCCGCTGGCATCCTTCCCGGCGGGGCGGCAATCAGCATCCTGGTCCTGGGTCGTCGGGGGGGCTCCCGTGATGGCGTCCTTCCTGGCGGGGCGGTGATCAGCATCCTGGTCCTGGGTCGTCGGGGGGGCTCCCGTGATGGCGTCCTTCCTGGCGGGGCGGCAATCAGCATCCTGGTCCTGGGTCGTCGGGGGGGCTCCCGTGATGGCGTCCTTCCTGGCGGGGCAGCGATCACACACAGTCTTCAAACTACAAACTCTCCTCCTCCCTCTGGGAGCTCATTGACCCTAACAACACTACCAAAAAAGAAACATTCCAAAAATGGCAACCAAAGTAGCATCAGAGTAGCACATATAGTTAAAATAAATTGCATTAAGAAAACACATCTGCAATTCAAGGGACACTCGTGTAGTTCAGGGTTCAGATTTGACATTTGTTAAAGAGATAGTTATGCAAGAAATTACAGGGCCAGATTTGGCTCTTGGATGACAGCACACAACATTCAATTATTTAACTGCATGTTCGTGTGAAAGCAGACTGCGGTTTAACCCAAACAGAAATGTTTTAATAAATTCTTCTTTTAAACACAAGCCAGTGGAAACAGATTCTTGTTAAAAATTCATTATTTCCCCAAGCGGTGGCACTCAGAACTAGCAACACTCTGTGAGCGCATGAGAACTAAAAGCTGAACAAACAGGAAGAGACTGGCCAGCCTCGTTTTATTTTACAGCACAAGCTGAGGTCCCAACACAGGAAGCACATAAGCATGTGCTTAACCTTAAAGTAAATGCTTATGTCCCAATCCCACTGGGATTTAAGTACAGTATGTCCTTAAGTGTTATTCTGAACAAGGATGTGTTACTGAATCGGGGCCACAGTGAATTGCCCAATGTGCCTTGGGAAGTTAGAGTTCTAAATTTTTCATCTTTAATTCATGGCTTTATTATTCCAGTAATTACTTTTATGTGAACATATGCTCTAAATTTCTTACTTCAGATATTAATTTTAATTTAATAAAACAGTTATGATATGTTAAAACAGTAAATAGGCTTTTAACAGGAAACAAATGTTTAATAAATCCGTAATAGTTACTGCATGGTTTTTAATCAGGAGAAAACTGCTACATGCATTCACACAGCATGATTATTTTTAAGCAAATTTAACACTCACCAAAAGGTGACAGATGAACAGCATTGGAGAATGCAGTCTTATTTATCCACAGACAAGGCATTATATGAGCCACAGTAACAAAATTTCACCACACCACCTTTCCAGTAAGCCTCAGACCTGCTTGGTAATACTCTGATGTAAAAAATTTCTAGTGTTTCAAGAATTATCAGACACATAAAAGAACATGCTTTGTTGGGGAAGAGACAACATGGTTTTTGTAAAGGGAAGTCATGTCTCATCAATCTACTAGAATTCTTTGAGGGAGTCAACAAGCATGTGGATAAGCGTGAACCAATGGATATAGTGTACTTAGATTTTCAGAAAGCCTTTGACAAGGTCCCTCACCAAATGCTCTTAAGCAAAGTAAGCTGTCATGGGATAAGAGAGAAGGTCCTCTGATGCATCAAGAACTGGTTAAAGAATAGGAAACAAAGGGTAGGAATATATGGTCAGTTTTCAGAATGGAGAGAGGTAAATAGTGGTATCCCCCAGAGGTCTGTACTGTTCAACATATTCATAAATGATCTGGAGAAAGGGTTAAACAGTGAGGTGGCAAAGTATACACATAATACAAAATTACTCAAGATAGTTAAGTCCAAAGCAGACTGTGAAGAGTTACAAAGGGACCTCACACAACTGGGTGACTGGGCAACAAAATGGCAGATGAAATTCAATGTTGATAAATGCAAAGTAATGCCCATTAGAAAATATAATCCCAACTAGACATATAAAATGTTGGGGTCTAAATTAGCTGTTAATACTCAAGAAAGATCTTGGTGTTATTGTGGATAGTTCTCTGAAAACATCTGCTCAATATGCATCGTCAGTCAAAAAAGCTAACAGAATTTTGGGAATCATTAGGAAAGGAATAGATAATAAGACTGAAAATATCATATTGCCTCTATATAAATTCATGGTATGCCCACATCTTGAATACTGTGCACAGTTCTGGTCACCCCATCTCAGAAAAGATATATTGAAATTGGAAAAGGTACAGAAAAGGGCAACAAAAATTATTAGGGGTATGGAACAGCTTCCGTATGAGGAAAGATTAATAAGACTGGGAATGTACATCTTGGAAAAGAGATTAAGGAGGGATATGATAGATGTCTATAAAATCATGACTGGTGTGGAGAAAGTAAATAAGGAAGTGTTATTTACTCCTCGTTACACAAGAACGAGGGGTTACCCAATGAAATTAATAGGCAGCAGGTTTAAAACAAAAGCAAGCATTTGTTACGCAGTGGAACTCTTTGCCAGATGTTGTGAAGGCCAAGACTATAACAGTGATCAAAAAAGAACTAGATATGTTCATGGAGGATAGCTCCATCAATGGCTATTAGCTAGGATGGGCAAGGGATGATGTCCCTAGCCTCTGTTTGCCAGAAGCTGGGAATGGGTGACAGGGGATATATCACTTGATGATTACCTGTTCTGTTCATTCCCTCTGAAGCACCTGGCATTATCCACTGTTAGAAGACTGGATACTGGGTTAGATGGACCTTTGGTCTGAACCAGTATGGCCATTCTTATGTTATTAAGTGTTGCCAACCCTCCTGCAAATTGCATGGTGCTATTTTCATGACTGTGTGTACTCAGCCAATCAGTGCCTGGGCCACTGCAGTTCTTACTTATGGTCACTAGAGGATGTAATTTCACCTGCTGAGCAGGCAGATTCTGCTCCCCACAGTTACTCCACTCCTTGATTTGCATTGTGAAACAGGATTTTCAAAAATAGGAATCTATGACATGGGTCCTAAATAAACAGGGTGATTTTCAAAGGTGCTGGGTGTCCAGCAGCTCTCACTGAAGTCACCACAGCTTTAGATTCTACCAACTAAGTTAACTTTTCTTTCTTTTTTACAGTAGGGTTCCTAACCCACAAGGATATGAAGACATCATTCCAAATATGAACTAAGTGTAACCTAGAGCAGCATTAGTTCCCTGAGTCTACAGGCAGCCTGAAACAATAGCTTTAACAGGTACAAACTCCATTCATCTCACTGGGGCAATAGCTCTAAAACCAGATGACACTAATGTAAGAACTAACTACTCAACTACTGATTATGTTAGTGGATTAAAGGTGAGGGAGTGAAGCCCAAGGGAGGTGGGACCAGGAAGGAAATGCAGAAAGAAGAGTAAAGATGCACAGATAGGGAAGAAAGAGAAAAACAGAGAAAGAAAGAAAGATGCAGTAGGAAAGGGGGACAAATTGCATAAATGGTAATAATCCTAAAGGGGAACATATTTCCTCTCCGAGTGGTGCTGAAACCAACAATAAGGTACTGAATAAACTACTATTAAAAGTTTAGTTACTACATAACAGCCAGATTCTACCCCTTATCTTTATGCAAAACTCCCATTGACATCAGTGGGAGTTATGGTATTTAGTGAGGAGAGTGTGCAGTCCTAAATTTATACCCTGGATCATAATTAAAAATGGAATCCAGCATTTCCCACAGAATTAATTGGACACCTCTGTTCTGGAGAAAGAAAACCTTGGAGAATATCTCAAACGGAAAGTGCACACTTTTTCAGCCATGCAGCATTGTATGCTTCTTGTTATACCCATAAAAGTTATTTCATTAGAAATGGGGCAGCATGATGAAAATGCATAAGCTGTTAAATTACAGGGCAGCTCTGCTGCTGACTCAGCCTCCATGGAATTAATAAGCTCCAAACATCTTGATCTAAATACAGACTGAGAAAGGTAATCTGTTGATACATATTTCACTCTACAGAATGTAAGGAGACTACTTAGTTTTCTCTCTCATTAGAAGGGATGCTTCATTCTTGCCAAGAATAGCATATGTACTTTCTGTGGCAGCTGTGACTTCCAGTCTGCTCTAAAACAAAGAGCAAGAAGAAAAGAAACTAGTTACATTCACTTTATGAGGGTGGGCAATATTTATACTTAGGCTGTTTTCACACTTTGAGCAGAGTGGCCTAGATTTCTGATTTTCTTCACTCACTACACGATTAATAGTTGTGTCATGCTTCTCTCTCTGTAATGCAAGCAATTTTGTCTTGGACACGGAATTACAGTCTTCAGCATTTAGAACCCATTTCATGAACAATTTCTGCCCTAGTTATACTAGGATTTTGCAGTAACTTTATTGTAAAAGCAATTTAACACACCTCTACTCACAGTGCATTCTTCAACACAGCTTGTACATGGCAGCCTGGTTCCTTGGGGGAAGCAGTTTGCAGTGCCATCCAGGACAGCTAGGTTTCAGGAGGACATCTAGACTTTCATTCCCTGGGCCAGTGCAGCTCAGACATACAACAGCGGTGATACGTTCACACCTACGTGAGGATACTTATCATACCCTTCTGACCCCTAGGGTATGTTCACTGCAGAGTTTACCTGGGTCCAGGCAACTAGACTAAAGAAAAGTAATGTAATTAATGACAATCTACGTGGATTTATGGAAAACAAATCCTATCAAGAACAGGAGTACTTGTGGCACCTTAGAGACTAACAAATTTATTAGAGCATAAGCTTTCATGGGCTACAACCCACTTCTTCGGTTGCATCCGAAGAAGTGGGTTGTAGCCCACGAAAGCTTATGCTCTAATAAATTTGTTAGTCTCTAAGGTGCCACAAGTACTCCTGTTCTTTTTGCGGATACAGACTAACACGGCTGCTACTCTAAATCCTATCAACCTAACTAGAGATTTTTTTTTTAAAACGAGATTACAAGTTTGGTCAATAAAGGTCATAGTGTTGATGTAACATACTTGGACTTCTGCAATGCAATTGACTTGGTACCACATGACAACTTGATTAAGAAACTAGAAGAATACAAAATTAACATGGCACACATTAAATGGATTAAATGCTGTCTAACTGAGAAGTCTCAACACATAGCTGTAAAAGGGGAATCATCATTGAGTGGGTGAAATGGCATTGCTTCCACATGCAAATGAACTAAAATCCATCCCATAGCATGTAATATCCTCCATAACAATAAATGCATTGACTATAAACTGGTGAAACCCTCACACTTATGATGCAATTCCCCCCAACAACAACAGTGGACTGGCAGTGGACTCTTAAACCCTGCAGTGGCTGTGCTTCTGATGCTGCTTCTTCTCCCATCTGTTCCCTAATCCCCAAATAGATCTCCATGGACTCTGGGCTGAAGACATCCTTTAGTCCCTCTGCCCTGGTGGTCTGCTACAGCTTAAGAATCTGTTTCAGTTCCCCTGGTCCAAGAAAAGGACATTTGGTCGCAGAAGCCCATCAAGCTTGACAAGAGGCTCAGTGCTGAGCAACTGTTCAAACTCCTTGTAGTAGGTTGATGGAGTTTTCAGATTTGCTGTTGGCAACTTCTGCTTTGCAATTCGTGTCCTTCATATTTTTATTCTCTCCCTGCACTGATTTACTCTCTGCTTAATTCTCTCCTCTAAGAGGCTAGAGGAGATGTTCTTGTGGAGGGGCTGATTTCAGATACATTTCCCAAAAATCATCTCCAGTGCCATGAAGAAATGGAGCAGGTAGCATGGAATGAGGAGTTTGGATGCAAGTCAGGTGTGTGTAAACTGGTAGGTGACTTCTGGCACAGAAGAAATGAGTAGGTAGAAGAGCAGGAAAATACAGCCCATGGGAAATTATAGGAAGGCACTGGAGAAATATCAACACCAGAAACGGAGCCTTCAGCCTGCAACCATATTGCAAAGTGGGCAAGTTAGAGCCTGTGTTGATGTGAAACATGGGCTCCAATCTATACCCCCAACAAGGTAAGCAAACCCAGGTTCAAAGCATATATAAAGCCAGGTAAAAGGATTTTCTTTGTGGATGGCAGGAGGGTTTGGGCCAAAACCCAGGCATGAGCCCAAGTTAACTCTGCAGTGCAGATATACCCTTAGTGAGTTTTTGGCTTGATTGGTTTGTATTCCAGTGTAGTGGATATTGAGTCTCAGTCTCCAAGTAACAGAACATATTTAGAAATCTCAATTCCCCAATAATAATTTTGAGAGACCTTGAATAGTGTGTGCACCAGCTAATAGTCTGTTCTACATTCTGGAAGGGTAAATGGGTATCCTGACCTGGGGGAGAAACCCATATTTCTTTGCTCTGGTCCTGCTACTGGGTATTGGTGTGTAAAGGGCTAAAGGACACAACAGGCATGTTCTCAGCTTAGGGATCAGGACTAAAGCCACATGTGTATCTGTGATCAGGGTCCTAAAAGAGCTAGCTGAAGTCACTCAATTAGGGTGAACTGCAAAGGATGGGGAAGATAATCCCCAAAGCTGGTAGATATTACAATACTTAGATTTACGAAGCCAGAATTACAGCTTCTATTGTACCTTACTGGTTACTCAGAAGTCCAAAACACAGTTCGCTTAAAGTAACCCAGCCTCAGGCCTCCACCTAATTACCTAAGTCAGATATGATGAGGATTAATGAAAATCCCAAAGGATCGGACACATTACCTCCCAGATTAATGAATATTCCAGATCTCACTCAAATACACGCTTACAGCCAATTCTTATTAACTAAACTAAAATGTATTAAAAAAAGAAAAGAGAGAGTATGGTTAAAAGATCAATATACATACAGACATGAGTTCAATTCTTGAGGTTCAGATTCATAGCAGAAATGGCGAGCTTTGTAATTGCAAAGAGTTCTTTTAGAATTGAGTCCATAGGTTATGGTCCAATGTCCAATATCATATTCAGGGTGTACCAGCTTAACTGGGACCTCAATCTGGCAACTCAAACTTCTCCTGATGAAGCTTAAGCACGCCTGAGATGACAGGATCAGGACCCAAGGATCTTTTATACAATGTTCTAGCATCCACTTGATCATACAGTCCTGGGTAAACAATAGGCAATCAGGACGACTTTGAAGTAGGTCCATCACTGGTACTTAGCTACATGAATCAACATAAGGCAATTGCCTGTTTCTCCACCATTCACAGATGATTTGCTAAAAATTTCAAAGGGCTGGTCTACACTACATCGTTAGATCGACGTTCCCTGCATTAGGTCAAATTTATAATGTGCTTGTCTACATTACAAAGCCCTTCCCGCCGACCTAAAGGGCTTTTAAAATCAATGCCTGTACTCCACCTCAATGAGAGAAGTAGTGCTAGATTCAACCTTCCTGGGTCAAATTAGGGGTAGTGTAGACACAGGGCAGTGTATTTCGACTTGTTTGGCCTCGGGAAGTGTTCCAGAGTGCTCCAATGTGCCTGCTCTGGAAAGAACTTTCAACTCCACTGCACTTCAGCCAGGTAAACAGGAAGAGCCCTGGGAACTTTTGAATTTCATTTCCTGTTTGATTAGCGTGGAGAGCTCACCACCACAGCTGACCATGGTTGCCCAGGTACGCAAACGCACTCCAGTGTGGAGCATACAGGAGACACTGGATCTGATTGCTGGGTTGGGAGAAGAGTCTGTGCAGGCAGAGCTCATAACCAGCAGAAAAAAAGCTGACATCTATGCCAAAATCACACAGGGCATGGGGGAAAAAGGCTACACCAGGGACACAAAGCAGTGCTGTGTGAAAATAAAGGAGCTCAGCCAAGTGTACCAGAAGACAAGAGAGGCGAATAGTCACTGTGGTGCTGAGCCACAGACATGCCGCTTCTATGAGCAGCTGCATGCAATTCTAGACAGGGACCCCACCAGTTCCCCAATACTCTATGTGGATACCTCCCAGGGGACCCAGGTAGCCAACAACAAGGAGGACATTGTTGATGAGGAAGAGGAGGAGAATGCGCAGCAGGCAAGCAGAGGATCCATTCTCCCCAATAGCCAGGACCTTTTCCTAACTCTGGAGCCAGTCCCCTTCCAGAACCCACTGGAACGGGACTGTGATGGCAGGGAAGGCACCTCTGGTGAGCGCACACTTGTCTAACACTATAGGGGTTAAATGTAATTGTGGTTATTGTTTAATTTGAGGTAAACAATTGGGATCCAGTGGCGGCCAGTGTAGCCACGCAAAGGGTGCTCCCCAGAAAAGCCCTTGTTTATGTGCCAATAGTTTCCACACTAAAAATTTTTCCTGAGTGCGCGCTTACACCGTCTACCCTTTTGTGTGTGCTTACCATGCCTGCCTGCAAACCGAAATCTACTGCCCAGCGCTCTGCCATGTATTGTACCTCACTGGCAGGCTCTTCTTTTAAAACACAAAATTTGGCCAAGTACCTTAGGGAATGTATTTACTGCTGTGAATTATTTCATTCATTGCAACAGTTAACCTTTTGTTTTCAACATGTATGCTTTTCCTTGCAGCTGCAACTTTTTCTCCGGGTGCTTCCTCCACTCCAGCACAAAGGCTGTCCCAGATTTGAAGGTGAAAAAAGCGGACAAGGGAAGACATTCTGTGATTTGATGCGTTCCTCCAAGACTGACAGGGCCCAGCTGCATGCATGGAGGCTCACACTCTCAGAGAGCATGTGCATCGACTAAGAGAGCAGGAAAGCAAGTAGGGAACAAGAGCATAACACGTAAGAGGAGCTGTTGTGGCTTATGGGGGAGTAAACAGATATGTTGAGGCAGACATCCTAGAATGCGGGGGGCGGGGGGGGGGCAGGAAAGGGAAGCTCCTTTATCCCTTGAACTCAACTCCAGGGGATGGCTCATGGAGCAGAAAGCGCTCATTCCCACAGCTTTGATTGCTAGACAGTGCAATTGTTATAAGCTATGTGTCCTTGCCTTTCCCTCCCTGTGTTATCAGGTCCTTACCTGGTTATCATTGCTGTCTCTGTTCAGTGTTTGTTAGCATAATAAAAATGCATGAATTGAGGACAAGAGGCTCTTTATTCACTGTGCACATTGTGGTTGGTGGGGGTTTAGTTTACAGGGCAGTACATGTGAAAAAGGGGGCAGGTTGGTAAGGAACAACACACAGAACTGTCACATCAGTGTTGGATCATTCATGAAACTGGTTTTCAAAGCCTCTTGGAGACGCAGTGCACCTTGATATGCTCTTCTTATTGCCCTTGTGTCTGGCTGCTCATAATGGGCAGCCAGGCGATCTGCCTCAACCCCCCATCCCACCAGAAACTTTCCCCCCTTACTTTCACAGATTATGTAGAACACAGCAAGCAGCAATAATAGGAGTATTGCTTTCGCTGAGGTCTAACCTAGTGAGTAAACTGCGCCAGCGCCCCTTTAGACATCCAAAGGCACATTCTACCACCATTCTGCACTTACTCATCCTATGGTTGAACTGCTCCTTACTGCTGTCCAGGCTGCCTGTGTACAGATTCATGAACCATGGGGTAGGCTGGGTCTCCAAGGATAACTATTGGCATTTCAACATCACCAACAGTAATTTTCTGGTCTGGGAAGAAAGTTCCTTCTTGAAGTTTTCTGAAGAGACCAGAGTTCTTAATGATGCGTGCCTCACGTCCCTTTCCCGACCATCCCACGTTGATGTCGGTGAAACGGCCCCTGTGATTCACTAGCGCTTGCAACACCATTGAGAAGTAGCCCTTCCAGTTTATGTACTCTTTGGCAAAGTGGTCTGGTGCCAAGATAGGGATGTGCCTTCCATCTATTGCCCCACCACAGTTAGGGAACCCCATCGGGGCAAAGCCGCCCCTATGTCCTGCATGTTTCCCAGAGTCACTACCCTTCTTAGCAGAAGTGAATGGATTGCCCTGGCTACTTGGATCACAGCAGCCCCCATGGTAGATTTACCCACTCCAAACTGATTCCCGACTGACCGGTAGCAATCTGGCGTTGGAAGCTTCCACAGGGCTATCGCCACTCACTTCTCAACTGTCAGAGCAGGTCTCATTTTGGTATTTCTGCACTTAAGGCCTGGGGAAAGCAATTCGCAAAGTTCCATGAAAGTGGCCTTATGCATTCAAAAGTTATGCAGCCACTGCTCCTCATCTCATAACTGCATCACGATGCGGTCCCACCAGTCTGTGCTTGTTTCCCTGGTCCAGAAGTGGCGTTCCACTGTGTCAATGAGCCACTGGCTGCCACTGCCAGTATGTGCAAATTGCTCTGTTCCATGGCTTCCAGCACAGCTATTTGCATGGCATCACGTTCTTCTGTGCAGCTGCTCCTGGCTAGGCTCTGCAAATACCACAGGACAATGTGCGAGGTGTTTGTGACGCTCACAACAACAGCGTACAGCTTTGCGGGGTCCATGCTTGCTGTTCTATGGCATCTGCATGAGTAACTCAGGCTTAGGCGCAAAAATGATTCTTTGTCATTGCTTTCAAGGAGGGAGGGAGGGAGGAGCCAAGTGCATCGTGGGAGGCTGATATGTACCCAAAACACCTCAAGAAAATGTTTTTGTCCCATCAGGCTTTGGGAGCCTAACCCAGAATTCCAATCAGCAGCAGGAAGTGTGGGATAGCTGCCCACAGTGCATTGCTCCATGAGTCGATGTTACCCAGCATAGTGGGGATGTGCTCCGCCGACAGAATGTGCATAGTGGGGACATACACCATCGATTTTGTAAAATCGGAGGCTACAGGTCAACTTTAATAAATTGGACCTTATTTTGTTGTGTAGACAAGTCCAAAGAGACATGAATAAAGCGATATCCCGCATTTACAATTCATTTAAATGCTAGGATGTTCTTTTGATCTCTGAATTAACAGAATACAGCATTGACAGGGACTGTTGGTTACATTGTTGACCACTACCAATATATATGTAAATACACAAAAACACAAACATTATCTCCATATATCTTTAAGGGTTGAAATTGAGTCATTTATCCTGCAAGATGTTTAACTCTTTCTGGCCATGTGTCACAGTATCATTGATGCTTCTTTAGCAGAGTCCTTTAACTGTTGCACCTATGACCAGTATCTCTCTCTTCTGATTCAATAATGGGCACTTTAAATCAGTCTTGACCTGCTTTAGTCTCCAAATTTACAAAGCACTTACGTACATGTTTAAGTCCCATTGAAGTCAATAGGACTACTCACATGCAAGAGAACTTTAATGCTAGATGCTTTGTTTTCAGTGTGGCCTACATGATACGTGCATGCTTTAAAACAGATGCAGGCAAATTTCAGCAACAAGTCACTGTTCCGTTATGTAGTGTTTGCTTGTAATGTATCAAATGTGATTATAATTCCTATTACTTGTGTAAGGAATGCAGGATCTGCCTATACCATTAATTTAGATTGGCGATGCTTCCTTTCTTTCAGTGCTAGATCTTTCCCACACCTTTCATTCTCCTTCATTTCCCATGAGAGACAGTAATGCAGAATGTACAGTATATGTTAAGAGGCTGTTGTAGCCCTGGGTACGCTGTATAAGGGTCCCTTAATGTGCAACCTGCTGTGTCCTTATGTAACCCTTCTGCCAGGCCGAGTTGAAAGCAGCAAGGGCCGGGTTCAGTACATAGGAGTCCGGTCCCAACAACCAGCTCGAGCCCCCACCCAGTGACCTGGGAAAATCTTACACACACCCCTGGGCACCTCAAAGAGGCAATACTTCCCCACTCACAAGCACAGAGTCTCAGTGTAGCAGAAAACTTTTAATAACATGAGGTAAATGACATCAGCATTAAATCGGGAAAACACCACAACTAGGATTCATAGACCAATCCATGAGCAAAGACCCACCCCAGCAAATTGGGCCGTGTCCTTTCCCTTTGGTTCTTGAGTTCAGCAACCCAAAAATCACCCAAAGTCCCAAAAGTCCAACAATCCAAAAGTCTCTGTCCCTGGTCAGTGCAGCCCCAGAGTTCAAAAGTTTATCTGCAGAGTTTTAACCCCCCCCCCCCCAAAGCCTGGGAGGAAATGGGGTGTTAAGGGGCACCTTACGTGGTCCGAGGCCGACTGCCCTGCCTCGCCATGGGGTTCTGCTGCAGCCTTCACCATGAGCCGCTCCACTCCACCAGCCATCCTGTGAGCCGCTCCAGCCACCCCGCAAACTGCTCAGCTCCGCTCTGCTTCACTCCACCAGCCGTCCCGTGGGCCACGCCAACCATCCCACAAACTGCTCTGCTTTGCCAGCCGCTTAGCAATATATCTTCAGCACCCCCGCCCCACTAGTTAACACAGCACTCAGTGATCTCAGCTCTTAATAATTTTAGCTCTTTAGTGATTTCAGCTTGTAGTAGGGAGCCTCAGTGCTGGTACACCATTGGCCGAAAGTGAATTCAGCTCAGCAGCCTGTAACTAGACTCCTAATAGAATCAAAATTAGCTCTGATATTCCACAGTGGATAGGAGGTGGTACAATTGGTGTTTCAGGCCCTCAAAAGGGGCCCACACCACCAGGTACAAATACCTGTCCCCAGCCTCTCTCAATTCACTGGGTTTTGGAACCCATGTCCCTTGTCTAGCGAGTGCTACTTAGTTGATGGTGAGTCCCTCTGTCATAAAACAGTTCCACTGGCCTTGATTCACATAATCAGGGTAACAACACTTTATTCTTCCTGCCCCAATAATAGAGAAACTGGGGATCCCACAGCAGCCAAAGTGACCATTTGGGTGGCTGTGGGCTCATGCTAGGCGGGGTGGGTGTGCCTATGCAAACAAGATCAGCCCCTGAAGTTCTTTTGCACAACTCACCACAATTCACCACCAGATGTCAAGGTAGAGCTCATCATGACTCCGCTTACATTTAGATACTTATAGGGTTAATAAAAATGACAATTTCTTATCTGGGTAAAATTACAGGGTTCTCTAAGCAACCAAAGTACTTTTTCCTATATTTAAATATGTATTTACCCCAGACAGAAAATTATTAGTATAAAAATTATTATTGTTGGAGGGAAACGAGGGAAAATTATAGCCTAAAATATTTGAAATATACCTCTGCCTCCTGTCTGAAGGGAAAATTTCATCTATAATTTACACAAAACACTGAATAGAATGGCATCCTTCCTTGAAATGATTTTCACATGCTCTAGTGCCTTATTTGGTTTTGACGTGATAACTAACCTTTAAAGTGCGGACTATCCATCTAAAGAACAATCAGAGAAACACTGGTGCCATGTGTGAGCATTGCATGGAATAGTTGGGGGAAGGGGAGAGGAAATAAAGGATGATGCATTTGGGACCACTTTACATATTGGCTAAGAAGAGCCTTACAAGAGATTAAAACATTTCAAAGAAATATAATTTCACTGTAAAGGTGCAAAGTGAATTCGGTCTTGCAATTTACAGTCTGCAGCCAGAGTCACTAAATGCTAATTAACCAGCCTCTAAAAGTGCTGAAATCAAGAATGTGAGGAAGAGAGAGAGACAGAGAGAAAGAGAAATTTTGGAGACAAGAAGAAATTTCCATAACTAACAAGAGTCTTATTGCTCTTATTTTAATATTAAGAACATGGAAAGGGGCAGGTTAGAGTGAAAATGAACCTCTCTGAATAAGTGCGCTGCATTGCAATTCAACTCTCAGGGCAGAGAAGCATTCTGTTACCATACATCTCCAACTGGCTGGGGCAGAGAGAAATGTGAATGGCACTACATGCCTCCTTCATATTCCTCATTGACACAACACATCTTCTGTGAGTTCTATGAAGACACCTTCCTCAGCAAGTTAGTATTTTCAGAGTTGTAGCCGTGTTAGTCCTTAACAGTAAAAACAACAAGTAGTACTTGTGGTCAGGACCGGCTCCAGGGTTTTTGCCGCCCCAAGCGGCGGAAAAAAAAAAAAAAAAAGCAGCGATGGCAATTGCGATCGGCGGCACTCCGGCGGCAGCTCCACTGCACCGCTTTCTTCTTCGGCGGGAATTCGGCGGCAAGTGCTTCCCTCCAAGAGGAACCCGCTGCCGAATTGCCGCCGAACAGCCTGACGTGCTGCCCCTTCCTCTTGGCCGCCCCAAGCACCTGCTTGCTGGGCTGGTGCCGGCCCTGCTTGTGGTACTCCTACTTGTTTTTAGTATTTTCAGATGTTTTCCACTGTTGGTCTAGAATGGACGCACATGTCTTTTCACTTTTTTGCCCACCTACGAACTTGGGGCAGGAATTTCAAAAGCACCCAGGAGGCTAAGGAGCACAAGTTGAAAGTCAAAGTGACTTGTTCTTCCCAAGTCACTTGAGACCTATTGAAAACCACACTGTGACATTTTGGGGTCACCCAGACCGGTAAGTGGTTCTGTCACTGCCTGCCCTGTAAGCTCAGGTGTCTTGGTGCCCGGTGGCTATGGTTCAGATTCCTGACATCAGTAGCCTGCCCACAAACACAAGGTATCATCACCCTAGCTTCCGCCAGTCGACTCCCTCCTTGCAGGGTGACATCTACATCCCTTCCAATCCCAAGTCTCCCCAGATCCATCTTCCCTAAGTTCCCAAGTACCAGACACTTGGGATGTTCCCCTATGGTTCATCACCTACAAATGCAGGAAATCTGCACCCAGTTATCAATTCCTTTTTGGTGCACACACTCCATGGTTTGCACAACAGAGATCTTCCTGAGGTAAACATGAAAAGTATATTTAGTAAAAAAAACATAGATTTCAAGATGAAATAGTACAGGGGAAGCAAACACATACAAGTTACACAGTAAATAAACAAAACGAAATCTCAGGTTTTATACCTCCACATTAGATAAAATCTCTTTTCTAATAGAAGTTACCTATTGCCTTTGAACAGTTTCCGCCATAGCCCCTAGCACAATAGGGAACCAGCATTGATGGACAGCTTCCCGGCTGGCCTGCCTACAGGCTGTCTCTCAGTTTCTAGATGAAAACGTCCGTTTCAAGCCTCCTTTTTTAAAGGCAAATTTTTCCCTCTCCCCGCCCCACCTTGGCATAGTGACTCATGGTTATTCAGGGAGGGGGAATTCCCAGTTGTCTCAGTCTCCTTCCATTAACTCTAATGATCCATCATTGTAGGTTGCACAAAGGATTATTACTTGATTCTGGTTTTCTGTAAATACCTGGTTTCTGAGGGGCCTTTCTCTGTCTGACCACCCCACTGTGAGGGGGAGCCAAAATGTATGAGCCCAGTTCTCTATATGCACAAATACATACATTCATAACCATAGCCTGTATACATATCTCATAATGATTAAGTTCTGAAAGCTTGCAATGTTCTAAAAAGACCTTGCTACATATATTTCCATAGTACAACAATACAGTACACAATTAGTTGGTTCAGTTGCTCATTTTGGGGTCTTAACGTTCTGTTCTTCCCTTAGGGCATTGGAACCTTTGGTCCCAGTAAAAAGGTGAAAAGAAAGTCATATGTCATTACCTTTTGTTGCCATCTTTATAGGTATAGGAACATCATGTTGTGCCAGCTATTAATTTATGCTGAAACTCCCTGCCCAGAGTTGCTATGTAAAAATAATGTTAAAATAGAAGAGTGCTTGAATATGACATTTTCCCGATAGTGCTTCAAAATCAGAGCTGTGTTCTGCCTCTCAAGTCTGCACATTATTTATTATCCATTTAGCACATTAAAAATGATTCACCTTGTGGGGGCTGGATGGTTTCAGCACCACATCTGACTGGCATGTATTTTCTTTTCTATTTTGATGGCAGTCAAGGAAGGTGGGGGGGGGAGATCTTTTTGAATCAATCCCCTCCTAACGGTGAAATCTTTGTTATAATGCTCTGATGCCAGCTACGGTGATTTTTTTTTTTAATGTCCTCATTTATCTTTCTCATCCCTTATCCTTGTTGGCCACAGAATACATGGCCCGCAGACCCATGTTCAGGATGGCCAACTATTTTATTTTAGCAGTGTAGCCCCAAATGTCAGATTTTATTGAATGTTTCATAATATTTGGTGTTTTCCTTAAAACTCAGCTACTGGAGTCATGCGTTTATATGAGAATTTCAGCTTTCATTAAAAATATTAGCTCTCCTGGGTGAGAAAAGTTCAAAAATGTGAACTTCTCCCTCGGTGGCTGCAGTCTATTGATGATATAAGCCCGAGTACACTGATCTACTACAGCTATTGGAGATTCTCCATCAAGCAGTAAAAAAGTTTGTTCAAATCAAAAGCTAAGTGAATCAATAGTGCCAAACCTGCAGAAAGACCTCACAGGGTTAGGTTGCATAAACTATCTGAATCCAGTCCTGCAGATTTGATTCAGCTCTACTCACAGCAGTGATAGAAAATGACAATCAGGAACCTTTTAAGTGGAAAACATCTAGCAAAATCCATTAGATGCTTGAGTGTTTTACTAGATTTACAAGACATTTCAGAAATGAACTAGAATAGCGTGAAGTCCAACAGCTCGAGGCGCTGCCAGGGCTTGTCATGCTTTGAGTGGACTGCCTGAGAAGCCAAGACTGATTGTATGGAGTGTCTAAAATAGCACTTGTTGGGCACATCTCTGTGTTGCAGGGACCTTTTATTTTGGCCCACACTTATCTCCTCATATCCCATTAATGTTTAACGGTCTTCTCTTTGTCATGCCTTGGAGCCACAAAAATTGCCATGGTTTCCTGTCAGCCACCCTATAAAGAAATCAGCTGAAATTCAACTATCTGCTGACATTTTGAACACAGACATTTTGTCTTATGTGGCAGCTAGAGCTGCAAAGCACTAACAGAGGATGTAATAGCTAAAAAAAAATTAAAAATTCTCTCAATCATGCTCTAGAAATACATTAAGTGGATGAATATTCTCCCAAACAAACTGTTTGAAGCCCTGTCACTTGGCACCTTAGCCAAAGGCTAGGAAAAACTGAAGGTGATGATAGTCCTACATCTGCAGGGAAGGTAGCTGTGATCTAGTAGCACAGGATGGGAAAGCAGGTGCCAACTTGGGTTATGCTCCTGAGTCAGTTGCTGACTTGAAGTGTGTCCTTAGGCAAGTCACTTAACTTGCATTTCAATATACGATGGTAGCTCAGAGAAACCCATAAAATGTGTAAGTTTCGAGCCCAAATAAATCTTAACATGAATCTCCTTGTCATCTCTCTCCAGATCTGACCCATCTGATGAGTGACCCACGCCTCCATACTTGTTTCCTCTGTTGCATCTATCACCTTTAAAAAAAAAATTCCCATGAGTCCCTTTAGTTTAAGCACCCGACATGGCATCTCCTATAGATGTACTTCCACGAACTCATCTAAAACACATTATGTTCCATCCTACATTATCTCTAATTTTCCTAAGACTTCAAGACACTGACCCCAAATTCTCCAGCCTTTCACCAACACTGCAAAAGGAGAGAGAAATTAAGAGGAATAGGACAAAGAGAAAAGATGTTTTCTTTCAACAGAGATTTCCAGTGACGTGTATGGCCAAAGAGATGGGAAGATACAGGAAGACTATTCCAGATAGCAGGCACTGCAGGGATGAATTCTCCCACCCTAAGAACTGTGGGATTACCAGAAGGGGCAGGGAGGAGGCTAGTGATAGGTGAGCAGAGAGAGGGGTGTGGGACACCTTTTCTTAGTATTACAAACCTTACGAGTACCACCAAAGTCTTCCTCTCCTTGTTAATCAGAAACATTTCTTTCCCAAGAGCAGGTACTTTGGCAAAATGAAGAACCTGGCGCTGGAATCATTTCCTATATAAATAACTGTCTAGAAGTGCCACGATTTAAATGGAAAGCTGGGACTTTATCCAAATCAATAAACTGCATTGCCTTCCGTTTTCCATAATCCAAAAACAAGCAAAGCAGCCAAAGAATGACATCTGTGTATCCCAGATGCAAGAAAAGCACATTTATATTTTATATAGATGCCTAAAGACAACCATAGCAATTATTAGCATTTTTTCAAAAAGCAAACATAAGAGAAGGTGTCCCCTCCAAGAAGGATAAAACTGGCAATCCAAAATGCTTGTGAAAAAGGGTATCTCCCTAGCTACAAAAAAGCAATTAGATGGAAAGTGATTGAAAGAGAATATATATGTTAACTTGAGAAATGGTTCCACATAGTGCAGCAACACAATCTTCCGAGCATATTAGAAAATGTTGGGTGCTCATTTTTGTGAGCTTTTTGCATGGTTGGTCAGCATCACTCCTTTAACTACCTCTTTACAAGCTGTGTTTTCGGGGTAACCAAAGTTAGACTTGGGGAGGGGAGAGAGGAAACGTTGAGTCTAAAATACTCAGCCCCTGCAGGACACGGGGGGAAAAAAAATCTCCAAATGATGTGGCTCTGCCATTTTATGCAATGTTTTATTACTTAATATTTCAGATGGTTCCTGTAACAAAAGTAAGGCAATAGTGTGCAAGACGATTAAAGCGGACAAGAATCAAAGAGATTCCTAAAATGTATTCTTCATAAAAGCTCCCCTAATCCAAATCACCCCAACACAAAACAGAACAATTTTTAGTCTAAAGCAAGACTCAGTGCCAAAAAAAAAAAAAGGGGGGGGTGTAGGAGCATGATCTAAAGCCTGTCATATTTGGGCTGCAATGGATAGTTAGCAGGAGCAAAGCTGTACCAGGCAAGTTTGGGGGGCAGGAGAGAATAAAATGTTCTGAGATACACAATTACGGGGCCTTGCAAATGAAAGTGTTCTAATGTTAACCCCCAGATCGAGGCAGTACAGCTTTCCCGGCAGACCTCAACTGTCACAAAGGGACTAAGGATGCTTCTACTACCTGGTGCATTCACCTAAACATGGAACTTGTAGTGTGGTTAGCTTAGCAGCTTCTGCATTCCTATTGCTTCCTTAGCTGGATCTATATGGGTAACTCAGAGGGAATCCATCAGGTATTTTACAACCTTCATCCCTGGACACCAGGATATTTGTATGATATACACAGACATTTAAGGATGTGAGTCTTCTTTGGACTCCGTACAATCATGCTCCTTGTGATAATGCAGGGCACTTTGAGGAAACACTTTCTTTATGAGAGCAGTTATGCTATTTAAATAGTCTAACCCTCTGGATGCTACTTCCAGAATAAGGCTGAGTTTGTACAAGGCCAAATGGTGTTATCTTTATAGGCCGGAAGGTCCTTCATATAATATGGTACTGAACTGAATGAACTGGGTAAGGACTTCTGGATTTGGCCTATGTAATACAAGTCATATGAATGGCATTGGAAGACACACCATTCAGACCAGATCTAAAGCTTTATTTCATGTGTCAGACATCACACCAAGAAATGAAGAACATCGTTAAAAATCAATGCAGTTATGAAGAAAGCCTGACTGACTGAGGTATAAATTACTTCACCCAGAAACTCAATACCTACCATAATAGATTGCTTAGGGTATGTCTATACTACCCGCCGGATCGACGGGCAGTGATCGATCCAGCGGGGGGTGGGGGAGAGTTGATTTATCGCGTCTAGTCTAGACGTGATAAATCAACTCCCGAGCGCTCTCCCGTTGACTCCTGTACTCCACCGCCACAAGAGGCATAGGTAGAGTTGACGGGTGAGCAGCAGCAGTCGACTCACCACAGTGAAGACACCACAGTGAGTAGGTCTAAGTACATCGACTTCAACTATGTTATTCACGTAGCTGAAGTTGCGTAACTTAGATCGGCCTTAGTGGCTCTGTCCACGGGATGAAGAGAGAGAGCAAACACAGTTCGGCCAATACAGATAATCTCTTTCAGAATTAAAGACACAGAAAATCATGGCCTACTTTGCAAACTAAGCTCCTGAGGCTTCCTACTGGGCTGGGGAAGGCAAGCATGTTTCATTTATGGAGAGTTCCATCTTTGTGAATTGGCAGAAGTCGTTTCTTGGAAAAGGAGACTTTTTTTTAAGGGAATCTCAGCACAATTCACAAAGTGCAGCTGAAATGTATTACAATCTTTCCTGAGGATGGTTTTCTTGAGCTAAACTGCCAGGCAAGTGGTTGCCAGCAGGAACCCACACTCTCCAACTTCCTCCTCTTTTCACTCCACGGGTGGTTGTATTTGTTTTAGATTTGCATTTAATGAAAGTTTCCCATGATTTATTTCCTAAAGTAATCAAGACAATAGCAGCCAGAGTGACAGAAGTTGACTCTCAAGGAAAAAACAAAACTGCCTTGTATAACTTAGCTGAGCCAGTTGCCTGAACTATACTTGATACACAGCCTTTGCCCCTTTCTTCTCTGAAAATTTAGCAATCTTTCTACAAATCAACCATTAACATTTTACCTGCCATACAGCTGTGCTTTACTGCAACCAATCTACAAAATCATGAAATGTATAGCGCATTCCAGTGAGAAAATAGTCCGCATGGTCTCCTCAGCACACACTGCCCCCTCTTGAGGGGGCGTCATTCAAACAAACAGCAATTTTCCCTGGATAAATTAGTTTTACCTATGGCAATCCTTAATTCTCACCCAAAGTAAGTCCTATGTGCGTTTTACCCTGGTTTACTAAGAAAGATGCACTAGACGGGACTTGTAGTCATACTTATTTAATTTTACACTCTACCCCCACTCCCCTCCCCAGAGCACACAATCGTCTTGCTTGGCAAATAAGTTCATTCCCCAGTTATCAGTATCAATAGACAGAGTGAAAAATATTTGTAAGGTTTTCTTATTTTGAATCAATTCGATGAATTGTGGGTTCCATTCTCTGAATGCTGCTGACTGCAACACCAAATCAAATTGTTAGCTTTCCAAATGCCACCCACCTGCATCAATGGGTGGGGGAAATAGATGGAGCCGGCGGTGAAAGGGGGACAATGTCAGCCACAAGGGAGGGAGACATTCACCAAGCGACAATAGGTAGCTCAAAAGGGAGTCACTGGCACCCATTGGCCAGCTGGGGGAGACGGTGCTGATTGGACAGTATTCCCCAGCTCCCAGGATTTAGATGGGTGCAGGGGCCATGTGAAGCTTCTTCTGGCTCCTTTCCAGCAGCCCAGCCCACCAGTGGTGCAAGTAAGTGGGTACGGTCAGGTACGCCATACCATTAAGACATTTATTGCTGGTACGCCATACCGGAAAGACACATTCGGTATCGGCTGAACACTGCAGAGCTCTCCCGGGAACTGCAGCAGTGAAAGGAGCAGAATGTGGGGCTGCCCCACACCTGCAGGTCCTCCAGTGTGACTGTAATGCCCCCAGCCATACCCCCAGTCTGTGTTTCTGAAGAGTATAACCAAAGCCAGCACAAGGACATGAGAATGAGAAAGCATGGAATCAAAGGGAAGATGAGCTTTGCTCTCAAAGAAGCGAAGGACTTTGGAATGGTAGGCGACAAAGAACTAAAAGCAATATTTGGTGGCCCATATAGTGAACAATTCAGCAGTGTTTTGCTGTGCATTAGTATTACAATTAAATACACACTTTCCCCCTTTTTCCACATGTAATGTTGCTTTCATTTTGCTAATTTCTGCAGGATGATGTCCTGGATAATTTCCAATAACTAAGTTAAATAAACCAAAATTGTTAAATACATAACCAGTGTCCTCCTGCAACATGAATTTAATCCAGAATCTTCATTCTTCTGCCATTTGCTGTACAATTTCAACAGTTAGCCATTTACAATAAAATATTTTATAGTCAATAAAATGGCATTGTTTTATTCAGTCATGTTACTGTATTGCACTGGGCAGTAATTTCCTATACCCTTTATCAACTAGTTATGCCTTGAAAAGAAATCACAGAATAAAGCTTAATCTGGCTGTGTATTCCAAAAAGCCAGAAATGTTGTTAATATAATAGGAGAAACTGAAAAACATACTTACGGGGATGATCCCATTATATTCACTCACTTGAGGAAAAAGTTCAATTATTCAAACAGTGTGGAAAGAAGCATTATAATCTTCAATGGGCAAGATTTACATTTTTACCAGTCAAGCAGATTGCAAAAAATTAGATTTTAACATTCCTAAAATTTTGAATGCTTACCAGATAAAGGCCTTTTCCTAATACTTATTCACATAAGACCAATCCAATTAAATTTTTAAATAAAATCCAATTTGCTGCAACTTGATTGATTGGAATTATAAAGAGCTTAAAAAACCCACACAGCTGGATGGCAGAAAAATGGCAGAAGACCGAGAACAAAAAACAAAACAAAAAAACCCAAACAAACCCAAAACCAAACCCCAAATGGGCACATGCTTTATTGCAACATTTGGCAGCATAAAAACAAGTGAACTTGCCTGAGTATTCTTGTAGAATATATGTATACATGCACTGTACTAAAAATACCACCATCAACAACCAGGGTTCATCAGTGTGCATCTGCTTATTGCCTTAGAAATCCACCAAGTAGAAAACATATCACCAGATTACAGTACACTGCAAGCCTAGTAATTGTTTATATACTTTGACAGCATTTGCTTTGTTCTCATATATCCAGATAATGGAACAAAACAAAGTCAAATAAAGGCAGCTTAGAGCAGAATGATTTGTGAATTTGGTAATAGTATACTTGGCATTTTACATGCACAATGTACAACTCTTCCTTAGTTTCACTGTCAGATATCATTGCTGCAGCGCAGAGCTGGTCAAATTAATAGTTTGTGAAGAAAGTAACCCCTTTTCTGTTTGCAAATTGCCCATAAGTGGCTTGGGGTGTGTGTGTTTTGTTTTGTTTGTTTTATTAACTTATTTTAACGAATGTGTTTGTTATTTGAAACATTTGACAAGCCCTTTGTGCAAACAGATTCTAGCCTACAGTTTGTGCAGGATGATGATGATCATCAAAAGGATCAGATTAGATTAGAATCATTTGGAATTTTTTATGTTTGTACCCTATGATACATCATATAAACCATATAGTATTATTTGTTTTTCCTTATTGGATGCCCTAAGCATAAGGTTCCCAAACTTTGCTTCATGCTGTGTTAAGCATTCATTGGTAGACTGCAGAGATCTGGCTAACTACCAGGAGCAGCATTGTTAACTATCGTAAGTCTTACGATAGTTGGCATTTTACTTAAACACCCAGCTTCTGAAAACAAGTTACTCAAGAATCTCAGCTTTCATCCCTCCATCCCTCGCAAACACACACACACACACACACACACTTTTAGTCCTCATAGTTGTGGAGAAAAGCTTGCAAATGTGACCCATGTGGATCCTAAAGGCTTAGAAACCAGAAGGAAATGAAAAGAAACCAAATGTTATGCATATATTTGAAATTTCATGATTTGGAGGGGGGGGGGTCAATTTATTTATTTATTTTTGAACTATCTGGGGTTGACAATACTTTGAAGTTGGCTCTGCACCTCGTTACCAGTTGAAGAAAACAAAACAGATGGAAGTGGGAGAGAAAAAATATCAAACAAACAGCAAAAATCAGTGTGGTTTTCTTTTTCCAAAACCATCCAAAAGCTTGATCACCCCAAAGAGAGCTGAAAATGTACAAATACTTTCCTAACATTTATTCCTCCATGGAAGCAATTGCCATAGTTGACACTGAAGTCATCTGATGTTAAATGGGAGAAGAGATCGTCAGTGTGACTGCAAGGAGGAGGGGACAGCTCATGCATATGGGCAGCCACCTGCAGGAAGCCCCAAAGGAATCACTGCCGATAGAGTGAGTGGTAAGAAAAGCAGTGATGAGACAGGGGACAATATGTTGTTGTAGTCAGGTGGAAGCCTAACAGAAGCAGGGTGTATTTTAATGTAGAACAGGGTTACAGTTTGTAGGTCTTCTTTAAAAACAGTGCAGTTTGAGAAAGGATTTTAAGAGCAGAGAGAAAAACATGTGGTTGAAATTGGCAGGTAGTTCCAGGCATAGCAGGAAGTGGGAAAGAAGGCAAACATGGGCCTGGGAAGAAGACATAATGGAAGAGAGCATCTAAGGGTAGGTCTACACTTACCCGTTAGTTCGGCGGCAAGCAAATCGAACTTCTGGGTTCGACTTATCGCGTCTTGTCTGGACGCGATAAGTCGAACCCGGAAGTGCTCGCCGTCGACTGCGGTACTCCAGCTCAGCGAGAGGAGTACGCGAAGTCGACGGGGGAGCCTGCCTGCCACGTCTGGACTGAGGTAAGTTCGAACTAAGGTACTTCGATCTTCAGCTACGTTATTCACGTAGCTGAAGTTGCGTACCTTAGTTCGAATTTGGGGGTTAGTATAGACCTGCCCTAAGTGAAGAAGACTTGGGGGAGGAGAGTAAATGGGGGCCTTGAAATGGAGCAAATATAAGTGTAACCCACACACCTCCTGGGTTTGGTGTTTTGTCCCATCTAGTGGCACCAAGCCCACTTAGAGAGAGAGATTGAGTCTGCTCTACAGCCTCAGCTAACAGCTAGGTAGCTTTTAGCTCATGCGGTAGAGGCTCCTGTACTAAACTCCAGAGACCCTAGGTTCAATCCCGCCTGCTGACAACTGGGGTCTGTTGGCATTACATAAGCAGATAGGAACATCCCAAATTAGGGCCTGACCCAAAGCCCACTACAACCAACGTAAGACTCTCATTTGACTTTGCTGGAGCTGAATCGAGCCCAGGTCAGTTCTGTAAAGGGTTTTATTATTGGTAATGAGTGGCCCCAACGCCCAGAGGTCTGGGGGAATATGAGTAGAAAAGGCACTGGAGTGAGGCTTCCCTTGGGGAAAACTATGGAGCACTGTTTCTAAGATGTAATCTGCAATCCAACTCTGCTGCATCTGTTTCCACAGTGTGGCTTGCTGGAGCAGCACTGAGTGATATGACATTGAGATGCTCTCTCTACCTTTCTCAATGATCCTACAAATAAAATAAAGGCACTAAAGGGAGAGCCACTGAATAGTTAGAAGGGATAAAAAAAACAAGATGTGGACTTGGACCAGCTCAAGACTTGGGCAAGTTGAAATAAATGGATTAGAAATGAATAGTTATATTTTCCCATCAAATCATAGCATGATGCAGATTGGTTATTTAGAGTTAAAATATTCAAATACCAGTTGGAGGCCATGGTAATATCTTGATTTCAATACTACTGGGTGATTGAATTTCAGAAATATCTCATTAGTTTGAAAGACTGCCAGATGCAGCAGTCAGAACAGGAATCATATTAATACCTTTCACTCCACAGGTCCCAAAGGCAATGGATTTCATGGTGGGTGGGGGAATCTAACTGACATGAGGGAGTTGGTCCAACATAGAATAGAATATTTCTTGCAGGATCATAATATTCCAGAGAGGAACAGACGATTGAATACAGCATATTTAGCCTAATCAGAGGGTTCTGAACCACTGAACAAAAATTACTGTCACTTTAAAGTGTAGTTCAAATCCTGAAAAAACAGCATTGTGCAATTCCACATTTGTTGTGCACCCGCAATCTCCATATTACATTTTCTCAGTTTCCTAGTAAAAAGATGGATTTTATTCCTTAACTACTAGTCCTGCATACACAGTGTAGGAAGTAAAAGTCAAGCTGGATTCTGTTGGTCTCATGCATCATCACCAGGAATAAAGATTCTGCAAGGAAGTTGCTTACCTCAGTTATACCTCATTGTGCAACCCCATTGTCCTTAAGTTACATGCCCTGATACTCCTCTGAAATTCTATTGCCTTCGGTGGTGAATTGCACAGGTGTAACCAAGTACATAGTTTGAAGACAATGGAGTTGCATAGGTGGCCCTGCAACTGGAATGTAGTTAATAATTTTGCTGATAACATTTGAACCAGAAAAGAATCCAGTTCATTTCACTCAGAGCTGTGTTGGTTCTGCGGGACAGACAATAGAAAAAAATCAATTTACTTTTACTGAAGCTAACAGATCTAAGTCTGCTGAATGTAATACCTAGTCCTTATATAGCACTTTTCATCCATATATCTCAAAACACTTTACAAAGCAGGGCGGGAGCATTATCATGGTTTTATAGATGGGGAAACTGAGGCACAGAGCAGGGAAATGACTTGCTCAAGGTCACCCAGCAGGCCAGCGGCAAAGCCAGGAATGGAACCCAAGTCTCCTGAGTCCCAGTCTAGTGTTCTAAGAATAAGAGTAAGATGGTGCCTTTTGTACAGTCCTAGAGCCCTAAAATTCCACCTGTTCTGCAATAGACACACTCCGTCTGCAGGCTACATGGAATGGTAAGGCCCCAGAACTGTACATCATCTCTTTCTCACATTAAAAGGGTGGTTGAAACAAACCTCATTTATCATGCAGACAAGTCACACAGACTTGTGCATCAGAATTACACACACACACTGCACAAAAGTGTAGTATAAAGATTTTATCAGCATGTGTTTAAGATGGCTGCATTACTCAAGTGTCCCAAATAAATGCCAGTCAAACCTTTATACCACTCCTATCGCCCACTATTCTATGCATGCCACATACGTTTCAGAAAAACAATTTTACAAACGTTTTAGAGGATTTTTTTTTTAAATTGGAACTATTTTTTTAAAAATCCTATCCTATTGACGGAAGGAGGGGTAAATGTGTTTCTGGAAGGCTGTTTTTTGTTTGTTTGCTTGCTTGCTGTTTGGTTTTGTTTTTTAATGGCAGCTGTTTGTAGCTGCTTAAAGATTTGAAATGTTAGAATGATTCTTGGGAGATTGACTAGTGGGCAAAGGGAAGGTGAAGAGGACAGAGGTTTCATGATACATTTGTTTATCAAATGGCCCTGAAATTTATTAATGATTATAATTTCCACAGGCAGGGTACATGTGTGTATACAATGTGTGCACTTCATAGATTAGAAGGCCAGAAGGGCCATGATCATCTAGTTTGACCTCCAAACTCAACTCTGCACCGGCCAGGACCCAAACTCGGGCTTCCCACATGGGAGGCAAGATTTTTACCCCCTAAATTTTACCAAACCACTAATGTGTGTTTGACATAGAGCTGCAGTGATGCAAACTGTTAGGTTGATAAACCAGACAATTCTATATTATTCTAAAGCAATATTTTCTTGCAGACTTATGTGCCTGTTGTCATAATGTTCAATGGACTGACAAGGCCAAATCAAATTGGATTTTAACCATTTTCTATTGCGCACAAGACGACAGACAAAGCAATGAACATTTGTTGCCTGAGATGTTCAATTTGCAGTTGAAGGGATGTTATTTAATTATAGGGAATATGAATAAGGGCATGATAATTAAATTATGACCTTCTTCAGGGCAGGGAGTTTCATATCACAAAGGAATTCATGTTGTTACATTGTAATAAATCAGATCTATTGTGCCATTTTGAATTCAATTTGATAGCCTTTTTATTAACTCTCATACATCTCAGACCCATGAAACACAGCAAGTGGATCAGGGTGGAAGTTTTAAGGATAAAAAAGTCTGAATGTTATAAAACTGATTTAGATTGCTCATAAATATACTTAACTGGTTTTCCTGCTAAAACATTTACCAGAGAACTCTGCCCTATAACATGTTATGCTGATAAGAAGCCCCATTTACTTCTTGACAGCATACAATAGCAATTCCAAATTTTACATATACTACTCTGTTGAACAAAATGATTCTGTTTAAATGTTCCATTTTGGAAGACAGAGAAAGAGGAACAGAAAGATGTGCTGGTTGTTGATTCTGTAAACAGAACAGCTAGTGACATATCCACTATACCATGCCTGACTTCATTAGTACCATGACTTCATCTGCACCATTTCCCAGGTTTCAGCTACTGCAACTGTGGACTACTGACCAGAAAGTGCATTACTATATAATTATTTGTATGTCCTGGGCTCTGTATCTCCATCATTATCACATTAGTGCAGGTTAATGTTTATGCTACAGAGGGAATAATAGAAAGACTATAGAGAAATCAGAATGGTTAATGACTTCTTTCTTGGTATGCAGGCTACTCTTTACATTAATGGAACTCCTCGGTGACAAAACTGATACTCCATTTAGGCAAAGAGTACCAAGAAGGTAAGATGATATAACCCCAACTCGCTGACACAGATACTTCCTGCTGTTAATCACCACATCTTTTAATGTATTAACTCATCCATCCTCACATTGGCAGGTCAGTGTGGAGCTGGCTCAGCTACAGACAACTAGCATTCGCAGTGACATCCATATGGCTCATGTGCTACAGCAAAAATGCCCAGAGCCCCTCAAAAAGGGGGCTGTGGGGTTTCCCCCAGGGCAATGTTACAATATTCCATACTAATGGGTCCAAACCAAGGTAGCAGCATGATAGCACAATACAATGTTTTAGACCAGTGTTTTCCCAAACTTGGGATGACGCTTGTGTAGGGAAAGCCCCTGGCGGGCCGGGCCGGTTTGTTTACCTGCCGTGTCCACAGGTTTGGCCGATCGCAGCTCCCACTCGCCGCGGTTCGCTGCTCCAGGCCAATAGGGGCTGCGGGAAGCAGCGACCAGTACGTCCCTCGGCCCACGCCGCTTCCAGCAGCCCCCATTGGCCTGGAGCAGCGAACCGCGGCCAGTGGGAGCTGCGATCGGCCGAACCTGCGGACGCGGCAGGTAAACAAACCGGCCCGGCCCACCAGGGGCTTTCCTTACATAAGCGGCATCCCAAGTTTGAGAAACACTGTTTTAGACCATTATGGCAGTATTGTCTGTAAAAGGATTTGTGTGCTCTAGTGGCTAGTGTTGGATGGGGAATCCTGATGGAAGACCATGAATAACCACCCTCAGGGAAAGTGACCATACAGGAACTCTCAACTCAACTAAAGTTGTTTTTCATTTTAAACAACTCTGCTACAGATAGCACTAGCGATTAGTTTGAAATTAACACAGAGGTTAGCATTGCCATTTAAAGCGTCCCAAAAATAAAGCGTCCCTGGCTGCAGGCTTAAAATGCCAGCCACATGAGATGTTGAGCCTACACGCCTCTAGGTTACCAGTTTGAATCCAGTTCAGGTTAGTGGGAACTGCAGACCAGACATTCTGCTCTTGCAAAGGGTGGCCAGAGGTGCAGAAAAACTCCACAGAGCTACCTTTTCAGAGTTTCCTTTGCATTGCTCTATTGGGGGGCAGGGGGGAGGGTCAGAATTTAAAGGGAAAGAGTCTTTGGTTGCCAAAGCTCTCAGGCCAAGATGGTCAAGATTTAAAGAGGCCTGATTTTAGAAGGTGGGAGCTCATCATTTTCTGAAAATCACACTCCTTTAAGATCTAAGATTGTGCACCCAGCTATAAATGCAACCAAATTCACCGGTCACTTTTGAAAATCTTGGCCTGAGAGCTCTGGCAACCAAAATTTAGGGGATCCACAGGATGTGAAGGCAGTATATCTGGAGACCCAGGGTTTCATGCCTGCCTCCTCCTTCCCCTGGCAATGTGGTCACTGAAGATGCATTGCATAGGCTGCTGCAGATAGTGGGTTCCTCCAGACAACCCTGCAGGCAGGGATTCCAGAATGTGCAAGGAGCACACAGCAGAAAGTTAATAACATCTCTGTCATAATAATCTTTACTGCAGAGTCCTAAGTGGGGGATGGCGGGATCTACTGGCCCTGACCTGAGCCCATGCATGGGCCCACTACTCTTCAAAAAGATATCTGCAAGAAAGGGAAATTGTTCCACAGGAGTGAAGATTTTCATCCCTCTGCACATGGAAGGCCAGGGTGGGGAAATGGGCCTGTGTTATTGCCCTTTGACAACTGTTCAGCCACCAGCTGGTGGATTCATTGCAATTCTTAGGCTATGTCTACACTACCACTTTTGTCGGTATAATTTATGTCACTAAGGGGTGTGAAACCCCCATACCCCCACGAGCCGGTGTGGACAGTGCTATGTTGGCGGGAGAGTTTCTCCCACTGACATAGCTACCACCACTCGATGGAGGTGGTTTAATTATGTGAACAGGAGAGCTCTCTCCCATCAGCATAGAGCGGCTACACGAGAGATGTTACAGTGGTGCAGCTGCATCGGTACAGCTGTACCGCTGTAAGCTCTCTAGTGTAGACATGGCCCTAGTGAAGGCATTTCTCAGCTGGCAAGACATTACTATACCGCCATAACTGACACCTTTTGTAGGCAGCCTCTGTAGAGAGGCCAACGAATGCACGGGAACAGAGAATCAAAAGCCCTCTCATTGCTAGAATGGATCCCAATTCAGGACTGAGGCAAGTTAAAAGGCTGATGTGGGAAACTGTCATTGTCACTATCTATGTTGTACCTTTTCTATGAATTAAAAGAGGACTTTGGATTTCCAGCACTGTGAAGCTAACGCCTTTTATGAGTTCAAGGTATGTAAAAGAACTATGCAGCTACCGTACCTATCAGCAAAGTGTAATTACTCACAGTACAGCATTTATGGCAAGCTCATCTTCTCCCAAGTTTATTTATCTCACTCATTTGGCCTACAGTCTGATGTTTTCTATGTTCTCCATTTCTTTTTGGAATATTGCATATTAACGTATACTTGTCATGTATCATGATGTGTGGCCAAAAATCTAAGTGGCTGAAAAAGCCAGTTCATAGATCATCTCCTTTTTAACCATTTTTCCTTGTTACGCTGCATAATACCTTGACTTACTGCAACGCATATACACAGGAGAACATGTTTTGTTCCTCCTTCTAAGACAACTGCATGGCTACAAAGCATCTGTCTAATTCTAGCTAGGAGAGCCCATTAATAGGATAATGGATTTTAAAAGTGTTATTAACAGTATTCAATGCCCCAAAGCGCTATGAAACCCAAACAAAGTGTCTTTTTGTCAAAGGGAGCAGATTAGGAATGAAAACATTCCTTTATTCAGTTCAGTTTCTACAGAGTGAGAAGTGGCTGCAGTGAAAGGAAATGTGTCCCTTCCATGCAGACTGTTCCAGCATGAAAACTTCCTATTCCATCACTCTGCTTCAAGACTGCACAGCAAGTTGGTTTCTTCAGACTGCACTACATGCAGTCAGGGAGAATCAAACACGTACTGAATGGAGGCAATTGTGACATCTGGCCGTCAGACACCTGAAAGGAAGAACTCACTTGATGCTAAGTGCTAGTGTAAATGCCATTGTTTTTGACCGTCATGCAAATACTAGCTAATAGGAATCAGAGATGGGATTGATTTCAAGTACCAAACACCTCGATGCTGATGAAATTCCAGCATATATTCCTGGATATATTTCCCGCAGCTGGAAACACAAAGTGCAGAAATGGTGTTACAGAAGCAAAAATAAAATAAAAAAAATAAAATTGACAACTATTTTTTCCCCACACCATTAAAAAGGGGCTTAGCGTAGGGTTATCTCAAGTTTGGGTCATCTCTTTTCTTTATCTTATTTATTCACTTTGCCTAAGGTTGTTTTCTATAAGGCCCCATTTCAGCAAAACATTGAAGGCCATGCCTGACTTCAAGCATGTGAGTAATCCCATTCACTAACTACATACTTAAAGCTAGGCACATGAGAGTGGGTGAGGATTTTTTTTTCCTTCAATGAAAAATTGAAACTTTTGTTTTTGACCAAACTTTTCCACAATTTTTTGGGGCTTTTCATTGAAAAAAATGATTTTTTAGATTTTTTTGTTTTTGTTTCAACCAAATATTGAAAATTTTCACCCAACTGACCAAAACCAACAAATTTTTGCTGAAAATGGACCTTTCTTGGGGAAATATCAAAGGTATTTTCATCAAAAAAATTTCAAATGAAAAAGGTTCACCCAGTGGTATGCTGTCTAAGTATGCAAGGCATGCATTTCATGCCCTACTAGCTATGCATTTTTCAACTGGCAGCCCATGGGACAGATCTGGCTGGTGGGACAATTCCATCCATCCCCCATGGAGGATGCCATTTTGTACACAGAGTGACTTTGCACACACCCTACCTGTGAGGTCAAGCTGCACAGAGGACGCCATTTTGGACCATCTAAGGCATGCAAGTGAGTTGTTGCATGTCTTAATAGAGCTATCACAGCATGCTACTGAGTTCTAGTAAGTACCTTGCTGAATTGAGGCCTTAAGGTTTAAAGTGTAACCATTTATGAAAAAGTAACTCTTACTAATGCTTTAATTTTTGTGTCCTTCACAGCAAACAGAAGTCAGATCTTTTAGGTAGAGTAGGATGTGTTTTTGATGGCTCTGAATGTCATTGTTTTGCCCCCTTCTCCAAGATGGAAGAAATACACTAAGGTTATTTTTCTTTATCCTCTGTTTCATAGATGGATGGAAGGGATCTGAGGCCTCCGTCATGCCAAGTAGAGTGGGACCACTACCTCCTATGTCTTACATATGACATTCCTGTTAATATATCCCAGAATGATATTAGCCTTTTTTGCAATTGTATCACAAGGCTGATCTTCACTATGGGGAGATTGATGCTACTGCAATCAATGCAGCAGGGGTCGATTTAGCTGGTCTAGTGAAGATCCACTAAATCGACGGCATACCTCCACCTCGCCAAGAAGAGTAAGGTTGACCAGAGAGCATCTCCTGTCGACGCAGTGCAGTGAAGACACTGGGGTAAATCAACCTAAGCTATGTGGACTCCAGAATAGCGTAACTTAGGTAGACATACCCCAGTAGTGAAGACAAGCCCACATTGTTGACTCATTCAATTTGTGATCCACTAAATCCCCAGATCCCTTTCAGCACTTCTACCACGTAGCCAGTTATTCCCCATTTTATAGTTGTGCATTTGATTTTTTTCCTTCCTAAGTGCAGTGCTGACGAAACTAACAAAAGCATGATGAACTCTACTGTGATTGTCCAATGGTTGTTTCAGTAGCCTTAGTGAAATGGGTTGGTAGCGTCAGTCTGTTTCCTAGTTGACTAGTGTCTATTCTGTCACACAAACTACCACAAAAATTGTAGTATGTGTTAGGGTCCCATGCCAGAGCACACACCCTCATATCACAGCATTGCCACAAGTACCAGGATATATCTTTGCACCTAATAATAATGTTTTTCTATGAGATGGCGGTGGGTCTTTATGGTGTTCAGAGATCTACGGCTTATTGAAAATTTCCTAGCTAATGAAATTATAGTTTTGCAAGCCATTATGTAAAGATGATATGCAAAATCATAACAAATTAATGACAAAGTGCAATGTAGCAATACACATGTCAAATGCGGAAATTCAAATATGTGCTCTGAAAAGCAGATGAAAAGCCTTTTCACATAAAGAGGTCTTTGATAAACAATTAAAAGGTAATTTATATTAAAAAGGTAAGATTTCTTTACAATGAAAGACTAGCAGTTCAAGAAGCAACACCACACACTGGGCTATATCCTCAGTTGAAGTAAATTGACATAGCTGACATGACACTAACATGGAGCTAAGGCTATGTCTACACTAGCACTTTTGTCAGTAAAACTTTTGTCCATCAGGGGTGTGAAAAAACATCCCCCTGAATAACAAATTTCACCGACAAAAGCACCAGTGTGGGCAGTGCTATGTCAGCGAGAGACACTCTCCTGCCAACATTGCTACTGCTGCTCATTAGGGGTGGTTTAATTATGCCGATGGGAGAGCTCCCTCCCGCCAGCATAGAGCGGCTACACGGGAGACCTTACAGTGGCACAGCTGCAGTGGTACAACTGTGCCACTGTAAGAGCTGTAGTGTAGACATAACCAGAGCGCCAAGTGACCTACAAATATACTGATGTACCCTAACTGAGGATCTGGCCCTTCTAAAGCCATGGATGCAGGGCTTCCTGTGGACAGCGAAAGAGGAAAAACTCATCTATAGCTATCTAACATCTAAAAGAATTTCCAAGGATGGAGTCTAATTTTACTCCAGTGGGATGCTGGGGGATGACTTCAGAGAGAAATTGGGGTATACGTGGTGCCTCCGGAACTCTAAACGGGGGGTGGTGTTCTCTGTAACTGTAAATCAGCCAGGGAGATGGAATAGGCCCACCTGGGTCTCAAGAGAACAACATTCATGTTCACATTTCAAAGCAGAGCTATCAGTGAATCGGGAGGACGTGTACTCTCATCCTTCCCAATGACCTTTAAAATGACCCAAGATACTGAATATTTTTCTTATCTTTTCAAGACTTCAGGTCCCTTTCCCTCTTTCCATTCCTAGCCCTTGTGTGAAAGAGGAAAGCATTGAGATATGCATACGGCATATGTATGTGTGTTCATTCATTTACATTACATCCTTCAGCACCAGATTGGGTCCTGTCCCTGGAGTCCTCTGCTCTCCTTCTGCACTGAACCCATCATGCTTGGTCACCCTGTTGCAGAACCAGCCCATCCCTCCCTTTCATACTTAGGGTACGTCTATACTTACTTCCTGGTCCGGATGTAAGCGATCGATCTTCTGGGATCGATCCCGGAAGTGCTTGCCGTCGACGCCGGTACTCCAGCTCAGCGAGAGGAGTATGCGGCATCGACGGGGGAGCCTGCCTGCAGCGTCTGGACCCGCGGTAAGTTCGGACTAAGGTACTTCGAATTCAGCTACATTATTAACGTAGCTGAATTTGCGTACCTTAGTCTGAAGTGGGGGGTTAGTGTGGACCAGGCCTTAGACTGTAAGCTTCTTGGGACAGTCTTTTTTGTTCCATGTTTGTACAGCAGCTAGCACAATGGGGGTTTGGTCCACGCCCAGGTGTCCTAGGGTAATACAAATAATATATATATATACACACACACACAGAGTCACTGTTCTCTTGAAGTTTTAGTCAACATGTCTGTACTGAACACAAGGCTCCACACATACTGTCCTAACATTTATTGGGAACTCCAGAACTATAACCGAGCTACAATAGGTAAGGGAACTTTGTGGGGGGAGGGGGTGTGGAGGGTCTCCTGGTTTTCTCACACATAATCAAAGACATCCTGCACCTTTAAGCAAAGAGTAAGACTGCTATTGAAAAAGGGGGAGAAAGGGTCTTGTAAACACTCTTTAAAATGTTAATTCCAATGTTTAATTGTAGCTCACTGTGAGCCTATTAAACCCTGACTAAGTGCACCTGACAGACTGACAACAGCATAATGCTAATGCATGCCAGGGAAGAGCAGTAATTAGCTTTTTAAATGGGTGTGATTTGGGGGAACTGCTATCAGAACAAAAGGAAACACTTTTGAATGGGGGGGGGATGACTTTTTTGTGGTTATCATACCTTTTAAGCCTTTGTGCAGATCTCTCCCCAGAGCAGAGAAGAATACATGGGGGAGGGGGAGGGGGAGGTGCAGAGGAGTTTTGAAAGGCAAATGAGCCAATGACAGAAGTTCCCCCCCCCCCTTCTTGTGTGGTGTATGGATAAAGTAAGACAAAACTAAAATTAGTCTGGGAGAGGGGGCGGGGAAGTGTTGTACTAGTTCCTAGACTTCACTTGTCAGAGCTATCTGCCATCTTACTGTGTGGAGCTGGGGGTTTATTCAGTGAATATAATCTTGTATAATTAATTCCAATCTTACCATAAATGTTAGAGGACAGAAGAGCTCCAAACAGAGCAAGGGAGAAGTGGAATGGGTGCATACCCACACTGAGCTCATAGTAGGCAATCTCCTCTTCCGCTAGCTGGTGACTTTACATTTAACTGCATATGAAAATTGAAAGCCAGCACTGGGATTTACAGTGCAGCCCTGGTTTATTGAATTCCAATTAAACAAAGGTCAGTTGTGTCCTCTAAGGCCTGGTCTACACTTAAAAATTAGATTGACCTAGCTACATCACTCAGAGCTGCGAAAAATTTTGCACTCTGAGCACTGTAGTAGATAGACAACCTGCGATGTGAACATGGCTAAGGATGACCGAAGAATTCTTCCATCGAGCTAGCACTGCCTCTCAGAGAGGTGGATTAACTACATAGACATACAAAACCTTTTTGTTGATATAGAAAGTGTCTACACTGCTGTAGCATAGACTGGCCCTTCGGGCTTTGGTGCTGTGGAGCACTGAAGCACCTTAAGGGTGGAGCTTCGCTTTAGCTCTCTAAATGTTTCAAATTTCCCCATAGCCATTAATAAAAATACGTATTTACTTGAACTTTAGAGCTATCATACTGAAAACACAGCAAGCTTGGAGGGGAAGTCTGGTTAGTAAATCATTGATGAACTAGTCCTGGTGGATGCTAATATATTTGGTATATTCATAGCTATTCACTGAATACTTCAGAGGAAAGATTTTCCAACAATTGATTGTTCAGGAGTTGTTCATTTTGATGATCTGCTATTTATGGTGATTGGTCATGTGATACCGTTCCTGCTCCTAACTGGAGGACAGGCTATGTAACAAATAATGCATTTCCAGAACAAATGACTGAGACTTTTGAGACCTGTGAATGCAGCAGGGTGCCTAGTTCTAGAACCCTGTGGAAGGTTACAACTCTTCTGCTGAGGAAACATGGGCAGAGCCAGAGGGGATCTTTCGGGCAACAACCTTAGACATTACCAAGCTCAGGAATGAGCTCAGGCAGAAATCTGTTTGTTATTTAAGTCTACAAGCAAGGAAAACTCTAGGAATACTGCAAGTTTGGACCATGTTCAGGGACTATATACTGCTTGGAGCAAGGTGGGAATGCCACCTGCTTCAGTTATAACTAATATTTTATGAAGTCCCAGGGGTATGTGTGTGAATAATGGAATAGGATGATCCCTTGAATAGGAATGAACAGATGTCATGCTTCTTATACACTAATATTTCTACGTACTTGTTTTATTACTAGTCGGCTAACTTCACCGTACACTTTAGAGTCCTACTCAAGATAAGCCAGATGGATCCAAAATTCTTTACTTCGCCAATTTCAATTTTGATTACTATACTTAAACCACTTAAAAACTAATTTGATTCTCACTTTTTGCATTTCACTCATCTGGGACAGAACTGCGACTATAATGGGTTTTGCTTTCTGCTTCTAGTTTCATTTTTTGGTTCACATGCACTAGCACAAGTCTGCTGTGTTTAGCCTCCCAAAACTTCAGGGAATATTTACATTAAAAATAATCATATTTTGTTTTGATAATATGTTTAATTTCGTTAGGTTTGTTAAAACAGCTCTTTTGCAAAGCAGAAATGTGAGTGCACTTGAGTACATCCCTTTAACTGCTATTTAGTTAAGGGTTGTAAATAGCAGAGCAGTGTACAATATGTCAGGTTACTTAAGAGTTACTGCTCTTATAGAGCACAATTCCCCCTCAGGCCCTCAGATTAAGAACCATAACCACAGTAATTAGCAGCCATTTTTGTTGTAGAGCTTTTTGTGCACCTGGAAGAGTGCTGTTACTCTAAATGGCTGCCCTAGGGAAGGGGAAAATCTGAGAATTGAAGTGATCCAGTACTAGCAGCACAAGCTGTTCAATCATTGGCCAAACACCTGCTCTTTGTTGTAAGTGACCTTGCAATGTTGCGGTGTGTGACCCTAAATGACAAATGCCAGCTGGTGGTGTTGAGGGGAATGCAAAATATTGAAAATAGGAGGGGGGACAAAAAAAGTGTCTGTGTGGGGAGAGAATAATCAGTCATCCTGCTGTTTGCTCATAGAGGTTTGCTTTTCCTGGATTTCCCATCACCCACAAATATCTTATTTGTCATATTTATTTATTTATTTATTTATTTGTGGAGCAAAATTCAACACAAATTCCCTACCAAAACAACAGGATGTTAGCTTGCAATCTATTATGTTTATCATCCACAGTTTTGGTTGCCAAGAGTAATAGTGGTGAGCTATTCAAAGCTATTTTATATCTGAGATATTCCCCTATGTATTACACATTGGCTCATGAATTGTAACAGCTCTTAATGTTTCTGTGGGTCAGCACATCTCTCAGTACAATCAATTACTGTAAGTAAGAGTCTAAATCAATTAAGTTGTCTGTTTTTGCTGTTGTAAAGAGATTTGTGATAAAAATGATCCTGTTGGTCTCCGTTTGTGTCTTTATAGTGACCCACCAACATTTGGAAGCACTTGTTCACAAGCTGCCTTTGTTCCTGGATCATTTTCATCATCTCTGTTTCCCCACCTGGGATCTGTGGTGATTCACATGATTATGCCAACTTCCTCACTGTGATACCATGTGTCTGTATGGGAGGCAGTCATTCTCTGTGTGGCTTGTCCTGTGGCTTTTCTCACACCTAATTCAGTTCATCATCTGAGCCATATAGTAAATGGGGGAGGAGATTTGGAGTAGGGAGAACTATAGGTCACCAGCTGTTGTTGGAAGTCGCTTGCTGTCCTAAAAAAGGGCACCTCCAACTAGCTCTCAATTTCCCCCAAGGCAATGACTTGAAGTATGTCAGCCGGATCCCTATAGAGAGAGGAGTCTGCCACTTTCTCTTTATTCCTATCATTTCTCCTCACTTTTCCAATAATCATCCCTGGAATACTTAGCTTTTGACATATAGTTGGAAAAGCAAGCAACCAGCCTCTATCAATGCTTCTATTCGTCCCACCTCATAGACCAGCCAGCGGAGGGCACTTGCGACCACACCAAGTTAGTTACCACAACAGACATATAATCTCTTCTAGGGGAGTAAGCACAAGTCCCAGCCAACTCAGATGGTTTTCACCCACATCAATGTGTTGCACTCCCACTCAAGACACCAAACTGCACTATATAATTTGTTATCCATTCATTTTGTCACAAGAAGAAAAAACAAGGGTCTGAACACTCTTAACAAAGATCCCCCTGAACTTTTCACAAAAGCAGTAAAGTTTTGTGCATTTGAAATGTCAGGCAAATGTGTCACAAGGATCATCTGTGAGAACGAGGAAATAGTAAAACACTATCACAGACATACCATACACAGACAATAAAAGAGGGCAGCAGCTAGTAGATCTCTACTCTGGATGGGAGCAGACCATAGTCCAAAAGAGACCAGCCCCTCTTTTTTATTTTCTATTTTATTTTCCTCTTTGCTATACCGACTGGTAGGGAAAACAGCCATTGAAATCTAGCCAAAATTATCAGGCCAATAAAGGAAAAGCACTGAGGAACCCTACAGCCATTCAAAATAACATTTGTAAAATCATGTAAGGACTACTTATTGCACATTTTCTCATTCACTGATACAGCTGCCGCAAGCACTTCAAGAAGCAACCCAACCCAAACTCATTTCTTAGGTTCAAGAAAGTTTGGGAGAGGTCTTTAAAAACAAAAAACAAAAACAATATTTGTGCATCTCTGCAATTAGTTAGTTTCATGCTGAAGTGAAAATACCACAAGAAAAGCTATTCTCACAACATGTCTGATTAGGCTGACAGAATTGGATTAAGAGTAAACAAATGGAAACCAGATCCACCAAAATAATCAGCACCCTATATAGAAGCTTCCCTTCAGTCCCACTACACCATATGATTCTGTGTCTTCCTCCTACAGTCCCTTAAATAGACAATGCCTTCTTTTTTCATCGCTCTGGATGGATCCTTCCTCTCGGTTACCCCCTACACATCACCTAAACTCCATCTTCCTCTCCTAGCTGTCGACAGACCCTTGGTGCCAGACGTTCTACTCATTCACACCTGCACAACACAACTGGCTTTAATGGAGTTGCAAAGGAGTAACTGAGGACACAGACTGGCCCTTGGATTCTCAGTGGCTCACTGCTCCGTCCAGGCCCCCTCTAACCAATAGGCCCCAATTCAAAGGATCCTTCATCCAATAGCGAGATGTAATTAATTTTTCCTGAGAGAGCTTGTTCTCTTGCTGTTTCTAGACAAAAGAGGCTCACAGTTAAGCATTTTAGAAGTCTATTCTACCCAAACTGACAAACATTCCTCCACCACTGTGAATGATAAAATGGGTTCGAGCCTTAGTTCAGAGATCCTCATGAAAGACAGGTAAGGTAAGGGCAGGGGGGGGGAAAGAGAGAGAGGAAAGAAGAAAGAAAACAGAACACATTCTAAATGTTATATTTGATATAAAAATTTTAAAACCCTTAAGTCAACCATGAAATTAGTGATTGAACAACAATCTGTGCTCTTCAAAAACTGAAATCGCTACTGCAAAAACTCCCATTTACAAAAATCAATATCCCCACATAAAGATTACTCAAATTCCTCCAAGGATATGTTTTTTTTAAACTGCTACAGATAATATTCTCATTAAAATAAAATAAACAGAATGCATTCTACAGTGAAGGCTTAAAGCTTATTCAATCTCTTCTTGCTAGAGAATTCTGGCTCTTTGTGTCCAAATAAATAGCTCCTAAGGATGGCTTTCCAATTTTAATTCTGGAAAGTGTTATATCTCCTGCCATGTTTTCCTCAGAACACGTACGGAGCTCAGCATTTTAAAGAAGGGAACAGTGTGAAAGGGGCACACAGATGAAGTAGTGAGAATTTACTTTTATGTTCAAGAAAATTTTTTGAACAGCACATGGCCAAGTGTATTATTATCCTCTAGTAGCAACAGATTCAATAATTGACTACATCATATCCAGTTTTGGGGGAGGTATCTCATGGGATACTATAATAAGGTCTAGGGTTTTTAAAAATATCTTGATAATGATCTAATGTGCTAATGAAATTTGCAGACAGTACTAAATTGGTAGGAGTTATGAACACCATTTACAACGGAGAATTATTATAAAGAAATCCAGAGAGATTAATGGGCAGAAAATGACCAATTTCAGTTTAGAAAAATACAAGTAAACACATTTAGGGAACACAAGAACATAAAAATGGACAACTGGATCAGACAGTGGTCAATCCAGCTCAGTAACCTGTCTTCTGACAGTGGCCAATGTCAGATGCTTTAGAAGGCATCACTGTGGGTCACAACTGAGAATACCAAATTTAGGACAAGCTGCTGGGAAAAAGGGCAGACACACCAAACCAGCAACAAAAGTAAACTTCTGTCTCACCCACTGGCTAACAAGTCAGAAATGAAGCCTCCTAAGGTATTGCAGTCCTGGATCCAACACCCAGACACTAGATTTAATGATGAGTGGTTATTTAAAACTAATTTCATCAAACAAAAGGGGTTTTCTGCTCCCAAAGGACCAGCCACACACCCAACTCAAAATATAACTCAGATCTTATCCAATAATCACACTGTTGCCAATCCTTTAGTATCGAATATCTAAAAGTTTATTTATAAAAGAAAAAGGTGAGTTAAAATTGGCTAAAGGAATCAAATACATACAATAAATGCAAAGTTATTGGATCAAGCTTGTAGCAGTGATGTTAAGTCTCTGGTTGCTTCCAAATCACTGGGAGGTTCTCAGTCCCTTGGTTAGAATGCTCCCATTAGTATAAGTTCATAGTCCAGAGGTTTGAGCAGGAAAAAGGCAAAATGGAGGGGTTTCCAGGGCCTTTTATAGCCCCTGCCAAGTGAGAACCCACTGTGGAAAATTGTTCTCACTGTGGAAAATTACAGGGTACAAGATGGTATTTGGAGTCACATGGGCAAGTCACATGCCCGTGCATGCTTTGCTTAGTCATAGTAGAAGCCATCACCCATACTCTAATTAGAACGGTCACAGGAAAGTCCATCAAGTGTAGTTAGGTGTCTCCCATGGTCCATTGTGAGTTAAGTGTTCCTTGATGAGCCATTTAACTTTAGTAGTCCCTTTAAGATGCGCAGGCTAAATACCTTGTGGGTGTTACCACAGGAGCAAACATTTGAAATCCAGGTATAGAACCAATACTCATAACTTCAAATACAAAAGTGATACATGCATACAAATAGCATAATCATATTCAGCAAATCATAACCTTTCCATAGACACCTTACTTGACACTTTGTATAAGATTTGTTGCAATTATACAACAGTGGTAGCAACAATGATCTACATGGTCATTTTAATCAGATAACGTCACAGAAGGAATTAACAGAACAGGGCACTTATCAAGTGATCCATCCACTGTCATCCAGTCCCAGCATCTGGCATGTAGAAGCTTAGGGACACCCAGAGCATGGGGCTGCATCTCTGACCATCTTGGTTAATCTTGACCTATCCTCCATGAACTTATCTAGTTCTTTTTTGAACCTTGTTATAGTCTTGATCTTCACAACATCCTCTGGCAAAGAGTTCCACAGGTTGACTGTGTGCTGTGTGAATACTTCCTTGTGTTTGTTTTAAACCTGCTGCCTATTAATTTCATTGGGTGACCCCTGGTTGTTATGTTATGTGAAGGGGTAAATAACACTTCCTTATTCACTTTCTACACACCAGTCATGATTTTATAGACCTCTATCACATCCCCCCTTAATCGTCTCTTTTCCAAGCTGAACAGTCTCAGTGTTTTTAATCTCTACCCTCATATGGAAGCTGTTCCATACCCCTAATAATTTTTATTGCCCTGCTTTGTACCTTTCCCAATTCTAGTATATCTTTTTTAAGATGGAGCAACCAAAAGGGCACACAGTGTTCAAGGTGTGGGCGTGCCATGGTTTTATATAGTGGCATTATGATATTTATTATCTTATTATCTATCCCTTTCCTAATGGTTCCTAGACATTCTGTTCATTTTTTTTTTACTGCCACTGCACATTGAGCAAATGTTTTTAGAGAACTATCCACAATGACTCTAAGATCTCTTTCTTGAGTGGGAATAGCTAACATAGACCCCATCATTTTGTATATATAGTTGGGATTAAGTTTTCCAATGTGCATTACTTTTCATTTATCACCACTGAATTTCATCTGCCATTTTGTTGCTCAGTCACCCAGTTTTGGGAGATTTCTTTTATAACTCTTCGCAGTCTGCTGCGGACTCAACTATCTTGAGTAATTTTGTATTATGTGCAAACTTTGCCACCTCACTGTTTACCCCTTTCTCCAGATCATTTATGAATATATTGAACAGCACAGATCAAAGTACAGATCCTTGGGGGGCACTGCTATTTACCTCTCTCCATTCTGAAAACTGACCTTTTATTCCTACCTTTTTGTTTCCTGTCTTAAATAGTTACTGATCCATGAGAGGGCCTTCCCTCTTATCTGATGAACGTTTACTTTGCTTAAGAGCCTTTGGCCAGGGACCTGGTCAAAGGCTTTCTGGAAGTCTAAGTACACTATATCTACTGAATCACCCTTGTCCACATGTTTGTTGACCCCTTTATAATTCAGCACATGACTGGACAAAAAACCACGAGCAAATACACAATATGAACAATCCCATAGTGGCTTGGACATAATTAGTTGAGCTCTGTAATTCTCTAAGATACGTTATCTATACAATTGTAAATTCTGATACACCAGTTCCACTGCCACCGTACTACATGTAAGGATCAATTAGGATGAACTCCCACCCAACTTTTGATCTTTACAGGTGGATTCATATGATGATGATGGTTTCCCAAGTGAGCCAAATACACAGACTCAAAATACAACAGATGTTTGCCAAGTCAGGACACTCAAGTTATTATTAGCTCTAATTAGCGTTTCTGCAAACTATAATATTCTTAAAACTGCAGCTGACAGGCCCTGAAAAAGGCATGAGATTATTTCCTGACTTTGATAACATGAAAGAAAAATCAAAGAAACTTCCAATCTGTTCTGCACAAGGGAATGACCCAGTGATCTGTGCAAGTTGAGGGGCAGATGCATCAGCAGCAACTGAAAAGCAAGTTTTAATTTATAGATCCAAATGGTCATTACAGCGATGAACAAAATCCAGCTGTACTGTGCATGAACTTGATCAATTATGAGCAAGGAAAAAAAGAGTGAAAATGATGTAAGGAAAGGGGAGGAAAAGAATCACTGATGTGAATGGCACAGAATATCTTCAAGGATTATATCATTACTGTGGATTCATTAAAATCAGAAAATCACTTGCATATTCTAATTAAGTCGATCCATGTTTTGCTTATCTGATTTTGCTCTTCCATATTTAAAATATGTATTTTTAATATATGCACTGATGTTAAGTGCCCCTTTGGAAGCAAGAAAGGGAAATATTTTCTCAGCCCTGGTCTACAATACTATGAGTTTAGGTCAAATTTAGCAGCATTAGATCGATTTAACCCTGCACCCGTCCACACGACGAAGCCATTTTTGTCGACTTAAAGGGCTCTTAAAATCAATTTCGGTACTCCTCCCCGACGAGGGGATTAGCTCTGAAATCGACCTTGCTGGGTCGAATTTGGGGTAGTGTGAATGCAATTCAATGGTATTGGCCTCCGGGAGCTATCCCAGAGTGCTCCATTGTGACCACTCTGGACAGCACTCTCAACTCCGATGCACTGGCTAGGTAGACAGGAAAAGTCCTGCGAACTTTTGAATTTCATTTCCTGTTTGGCCAGCGTGGTGAATTGATCAGCACAAGTGACCATGCAGAGCTCATCAGCACAGGTGACCGTGCAGTCCCAGAATAGCAAAAGAGCTCCAGCATGGACTGAATGGGAGGTACTGGATCTGATCGCTGTATGGGGAGAAGAATCCGTGCTATCAGTACTCTGTTCCAAAAGACTAAATGCCCAAATATTTGAAAAAATCTCCAAGGGCATGAAGGACAGAGGTTATAACAGGGACCCGCAGCAGTGCCGCGTGAAGCCTACCAAAGAACCAGAAAGGCAAACGGACGCTCCGGGTCAGAGCCCCAGACATGCTGCTTCTATGATGAGCTGCATGCCATTCTAGGGGGTGCCCCTACAACTACCCCACCCCTGTGCATGGACTCCATCAATGGATTCTCACGCAACAGGGATGCGGATTTTGGGGACGAGGAAGATGACGATGATGAGGACGTTGAAGATAGCGCACAGCATGCAAGTGGAGAAAACGTTTTCCCCGACAGCCAGGAACTGTTTATCACCCTGGACCCAGTACCCTCCCAACCCCCGCAAGGCGGGCTCACGGACCTTGAAGGCGGAGAAGAGACCTCTGGTGAGTGTACCTTTGTAAATATTGTACATGGTTTAAAAGCAAGCGTGTTTAATGATTAATTTGCCCTGAAGACTTGGAATGCATTCACGGCCAGTACAGCTACTGGAAAAGTCTGTTAATGTCTATGGGGATGGAACGTAAACTCCTGGATGTACTCCCAAAGCCTTTGCAAAATGTTTCTGGGGAGGGCAGCTTTATTCCGTCCTCCATGGTAGGACACTTTACCATGCCAGGCCAGTAGCACGTAGTCTGGAATCATTGCATAACAAAGCATGGCAGCGTATGGTCCCGGTGTTTGCTGGCATTCAAGCAACATCCATTCTTTATCTCTCTGTGTTATCCTCAGGAGAGTGATATCATTCATGGTCACCTGGTTGAAACAGGGGAATTTTATTAAGGGGACATTCAGAGGTGGCCGTTCCTGCTGGGCTGTTTGCCTGTGGCTGAACAGAAATCATCCCCGCTGTGTGCCACGCGGTGGGGAGAGGGGTGAAGCAATCATCCCAGAGAATAGGGTGTGCGTGTGTGGGGGGAGGGTTTAGTTGGGTTTGTGCTGCACGTTAACCCAAAAACCGCAGCCCCTCCTTTTAAATGGCAAACCCATTTGAAATGGTCAATCCAACGGGTGCTTGGTATGGGAAATGAGGGCGCTGCTGTTTGAAACCATGTAATGTTAACAGCTTGGTTCACCGTGAAAGAGTCTACCCATTGTTCTCTAAAATGTGTCTTTTTAAATACTACTCTCCTTTTTTTCCCTCCCGCAGCTGCAAATGTTTCAACACTCCCCGTATCATCTGTGTCTCAGAGGCTAGCGAAGATTAGAAGGCGAGAAAAAACACACTCGCGATGAAATGTTCTCTGAGCTCATGCAGTCCTCCCACACTCAAAGAGCCCAGCAGAATGCATGGAGGCAGACGCTGTCAGAGTGCAGGAAAGCACTAAATGAACGCGAGGACATGTGGCGGGATCAAGATGATAGGTGGCGTGAGTGTGATGAGAGGAGGCAGGATGCAATGCTCAGGCTACTAGAAGATCAAACTGATATTCTCCAGCATATTGTTGAGGTGCAGGAAAGGCAGCAGGAGCACAAACTGCCGCTGCAGCCCCTGTGTAATGAACCGCCCTCCTCCCCAAGTTCCATAGCCTCCTCACCCAGATGCCCAAGAACGCGGTGGGGGGGCCTCCGGACACCCAGCCACTCCACCCCAGAGGACTGCCCAAGCAACAAAAGGCTAGCATTCAATAAGTTTTGAAGTGCAATGTGGCCTTGTCCTTCCCTCCCCCCTTCCTCCACCACCCCACCCGGTGCTTCCCTCCTCCCCCACCCCTCCTGAGCTACCTTGGCAGTTATCCCCCCATTTGTGTGATGAAGTAATATAGAATGCATGAATTTGAAACAACAATGACTTTATTGCCTCTGCAAGCAGAGATCAAAGGGGGGAGGGGAGGGCGGTTAGCTTACAGGGAAGTAGAAGGGGGCAGGCTTTCATCAAGGAGAAACAAACAGAAATTTCACACCGTAGCCTGGCCAGTCGTGAATAGGGTGACCAGACAGCAAGTGTGAAAAATCGGGACGGGGGTGGGGGGTAATAGGAGCCTATATAAGAAAAAGACCCAAAAATCGGGACTGTCCCTATAAAATCGGGACATCTGGTCACCCTAGTCGTGAAACTGGTTTTCAAAGCTTCTCTGATGCACAGCGCACCCTGCTGTGCTCTTCTAACCACCCTGGTGTCTGGCTGCGTGACCTCCCACCCTGCCATAAATGTCTCCCCCTTACTCTCACAGATATTGTGGAGCACACAGCAAGCAGTAATAACGATGGGAATATTGGCTTGTCTGAGGTCTAACCGAGTCAGTAAACTGCGCCAGAGTGCTTTTAAACGTCCAAATGTACATTCTACCACCATTCTGCACTTGCTCAGCCTATAGTTGAACAGCTCCTGACTACTGTCCAGGATGCCTGTGTATGGTTTCATGAGCCATGGCATTAAGGGGTAGGCTGGGTCCCCAAGGATAACTATAGGCATTTCAATATCCTCAATGGTTACTCTCTGGTCTGGAAAGTAAGTCCCTTGCTGCAGCCGTTCACACAGACCAGAGTTCCTAAAGATGCGAGCGTCATGTACCTTTCCCGGCCATCCCATGTTGATGTTGGTGAAACGTCCCTTGTGATCCACCAGTGCTTGCAGCAGCATTGAAAAGTACCCCTTTCGGTTTATGTATTGGCTGCCTTGGTGCTCCGGTCCCAAGATAGGGATATGCGTTTCGTCTATCGCCCCACCACAGTTGTGGAATCCCATTGCAGCAAAGCCATCCACTATGACCTGCACATTTCCCAGAGTCACTACCCTTGATAACAGCAGCTCAGTGATCACGCTGGCTACTTGGATCACAGCAGCCCCCACAGTAGATTTGCCCACTCCAAATTGATTCCCGACTGACTGGTGGCTGTCTGGCACTTCAAGCTTCCACAGGGCTATCACCACTCGCTTGTGAACTGTGAGGGCTACTCTCATCTTGGTATTCTTGCGCTTCAGAGCAGGGGAAAGCAAGTCACAAAGTTCTATGAAAGTGGCCTTATGCATGCGAAAGTTTCGCAGCCACTGGGAATCATCCCAGACCTGCAACACTATGCGGTCCCACCAGTCTGTGCTTGTTTCCTGGGCCCAGAATCTGCGTTCCATGGCATGAACCTGCCCCATTATCACCATAATGTCCAAATTGTCAGGGCCCGTGCTTTGAGAGAAGTCTGTGTCCATGTCCTCATCACTCTCGTCACCGCGCTGCCCTCGCCTCCTTTTGCAGGTTCTGGTGCTGCATATACTGCAGGATAATGTGCGTGGTGTTTACAGTGCTCATAACTGCCATGGAGATCTGAGTGGGCTCCATGCTTGCCATGGTATGGCATCTGTGTGGAAAAAAGGTGCAAAACGATTCTCAGCCGTTGCTCTCACTGAGGGAGGCGGGCCTGATGACATGTACCCAGAACCACCCACAACAATGTTTTTGCCCCATCAGGCATTGGGAGCTCAACCCAGAATTCCAATGGGCGGCGGAGACTGTGGGAACTGTGGGATAGCTACCACAGTGCAACGCTCCGAAAGTTGACGCTAGCCTCGGTACTGTGGATGCACTCCGCCGACTTAATGCACTTAGTGGGGACACACACAATCAACTGTATCAAATCGATTTCTAAAAAATTGACTTCTATTAAATCGACCTAATTTCATAGTGTAGACATACCCTCAGTCTTTTCACTTTCCATTAAACACCTGTACATGGCTTATTATAGGGTCATTCATGTTGATTTTAGTTCATGAAAAAAGGTATGTCAATTTTGCCAATTACGTGCATAAGATATTATGATACAGTAGGTTATACATATTTTATTTGCATGAGTTCAAGACTGCTGCATTGTGCAGTTGATCACACATTTGTATTGGGACCTGCAATCTAGCAACTTTTGATGTCTCTGCAGCTCACAGCCCTATTGTATATAGGTATTTATATGATCCTGATCACAACAGTATCTATGTCTCTCACACCTAGGGCTGATTGGAAACCAAGAATTATGTTTTGCAAAAACAAATTAATGATTTTGAGATTTGTTTTCATTCCACACTGGAACAAAAGGAAAAACTTACAAGTTCAAGCATAAAAAATAGAGATGCCCCCATCCCCCCTTGTATAACAGCCAATATTTCAGTGGTCAGGGCACTTGCCTGAGACATGGAAGACCAGGTTCAAGTCCCTGCTTTGCCTGATTCAGAGTTGGGACTTGAATCAGGGTCTCCCACATAAAAGGTGAGTCCCTAATCAACAGGCTATTGGCCATTACTGCCCCGGGTGGGGTTCCCAGATATTCCATCTTAGACCCGAGAAAACTTCCTAACAACATTTTTGTCAAAACTGATACATTTCTAGGAAAAAAATTCAGTTTTGTACTTTCCAACAAAAATTGTTTGGTTGAAAATTCCTAACCAGCTTCACTCACTGCATAGTCTTTAATATATTGATCCTCACCATACCCTCATGAGGTAGGGCAGTGATGTTATCTCCACTTTGCAGATGGGGAAATGACACATGGAGGGGCTAAATTACTTGCCCAAACTGACACACAGGAAGCCTGTAGCAGAGCAGGGAATTAAATCCAGGTCTCCTAAAACTCCGGCCAGTGTCCTAAGTCCAGGAGGGCAGGGAAAGAAAGAAGGCCTCTCCACCCTCTCTAATTGTCTTCCATCCTGCTATCTCACTGGTTTCCACCTTCATCTCCTTCTATTCTACACTGCTGTTCTTCCCCAATAATACCCTGTCTATCCCACCAACCCTTTTTATCAGCTGCCTTTACTTCTGTTCCATACTGCGTGCTGAAGTTATCTTCACAGGGGGAGGTATGATTTCAGTTTTGCCTAGAAGAAGCTATTTAAAAAAAACCTGCACTATTCCAGGTGAGTGCTAACAAATTATTAGCCTGACAACTCTAAAATTTGGTAATATTAATTAGCAAGGCAGAGATTCTTGTAATGAGGTGCATAATATGTCTGTGGTGTAAAATACAATTTCTAACACACAGGTTGCCTTCTGCAGCCTACTATACATGTGGTAGATTGTTTATGTCCCTGGGTAGGTTTTCTGCCTAAAAACTGCATTTAGGAATGAAGTAAATCAGTTTTAGAAACATCTGAGTACTCTTTGAAACCAGCAGCCACGCATCAAAGTGGCTATCAGAAAAGGAAACGGGATGATCAACCATGGAGCAAGTTTCTGATAATTATCTGTGCAAATATACATCGCCTCAATAAGTTAATATGGTATCTGATGACAGGTAGTGTGGCCTTCGGGAAGAGCACTGGACTGGGATTCAGGAGACTTGGGTTCTATGCCTAGCTGGCCTGACTGAATGATCTTGGCCAAATCATTTCACCACTCTGTGCATTAGTTTCCCCATATTCCAATAGAAGTAATTATACTGACTTTTTTTTATAAAGCATTTTGAGATCTACAGCTGAAAAGCATTATACAAGAGCTAAGTATCATCATCTCTCTGTGTGTAGGGCTTTCTGCCTGCTTTACTGCAGGGTATCTAAAATATACCAGTTTTGGTGCAGTGAGTTACCTCTGCTCAACAAAGCCACCACAGTTCAGCCTACATACGAGCAACTCTCTATATTTAACCATTTTTACAGCTATCATCCTTCCCTGTCATAGAAAAAAAAATTAAAAGGAGGCTGTAAACCTATCTAGTGACTGGAAAACCATATCAACCCCATTCTCTCTCACTGAGCTCTACCTCCTTATGTACTCACATCTGAATCCAATTCAAAATTGCCCTGGTAATTTTTAAGCCTCTCTGAACGTATGCCTGGCTAACACCTCTTGGATCCATCTACCTAGTATTCTCCCTGTGCACTCTGCTCCTTCATTCTTGTCTTCCTTCCCCCCCAGCTGAGGATTTCGCTTCACTTGTGCTCCTCTCTTGAGCCACCAAGCCATCTTTAATTTTCACTATAAAACCTCCCTGCTTTGAACAAACTTGGCCACTGGACAGTGCAATTTACTGAAAATAGCTGGAAGTACGAACAACATCTATTTGGCAGGAAATATCATCATAGAATAGCTAGCTGGGAGCAATTATTCCCTCGATGAAGAATGAACGGGAGACTTAATAGGATATGCCTTTAACACTTTGGCTATAGGCAGATAAAATCCATACCATGCTTGTTGCAGTTGTTTTAACACAGGGTCCTAGATCCATCTCCTAAATGGTGCTATTTTATTTTGCAGATGCATCGTGTTAAATTTCTCAGTTTACACATGTACTGATGGATTTACATACATAAGATTTCTTGTAGGAATTAGATTAAAAGTCACCCATAACTTAGCACGTTGGGTATTATAAAGTCCATGCTCAGTTTCCTGCCTTCCATTAAAAGTGCATTGGTTTCCATTTTAAAGCTATATGTGGAGCCACAAGAGAGATTTCCATGCTACACGTTTCCACCAGCTGCAGTCTATGGTAGGTTAGCAACATCAGAACAAGAAATAGAGATGTTGGCATTGCTAGACAACCACTTGTCTTTTTAACCCTACCAGTTCCTGACTCAAGCTGTAAGAGGGAAGAGGAGAATTTATTGCCTGTCCTCAGAAACCTCTTCAGATGTATTTATTTTTGTTGCTTTTTGTTTTTAATAAAGAAATACACTCACGCTTGATTCACACTTCACATTTAGGGTTTACAAATAAAAAAGGGAGCAGAAGGAGAAGGTGGGTTTACGAGAACTATGACTAATTTGATATTTTATTTCAAATGACTTTGTCCCCCTTAAATATTTTCCTGCAATAAGGTGAAGCTAAACACAATAGCATTATACTAGTGCATGAGAACTGTAAGACATGCAAACAAAATTAGGTTTAAACATTTCTTTAAACTTTAGTAGTTTTTGGTGGTGTTAACACACAGGTAGGACTTTTTTTTTTAAAATGATTTTTTTAAACTAGATAATGCCTCTTTGAAATCCACCTGCATTTTCGATAAGCCTACTAGCTGATGGTGAAGTGTGATTAGTACAGTGCTGCTAGTAGCTTTTTTATTAGATAATCTACAAGAGATACGTCCTCTGAAAGGGGGCAAAATCATAAATAATCAGCAATTTCCATGCTCTGTTATGCTATATCTCTCTGTAGTCCATGCAAAACAATAGTGTGTTAATGTAATATTAAGGCTAATAAATCAAGTACTCAAAAGGGGGGAAATGCATAATTGTACTTGAAAGTCCAACCATAAAACCTCACCCTTGACCCAATTCATTGTTGCCCTGTACCTGGTATAGTCATTGACACCCGTATAAAGTGAGTGTAAATACTATCAAACAAGAAAGAAGGTCTTATGCACACAGTTGGCATGGCCTAAACGATATAAGTGTGTGGCAATGATGAATCAGGTCCATTGTGTTTATAAAATGTGATCTCTCTTTCTATCTTATATGTATTTATATTGACTGAACAGAAAACACTTGACATTAAAGTGAGCTATGTATGTGTCCTCATTGTTTTACATAGTAAGCCAAGAAAAGGAATCTAAAGGAAAACCCTGCTGTGTACTCAAGAGGAAAATACAAATAATAACTTGCTGAAAGTTGTCCAGAATAGCATTCCTTTTCCATTTCCTCAGAAGCTCCATGATAAATAGATTTGCCCGAATTAAGGTGTCTTGTACCATTGCAATCAGATATGCCAAAGACATGGAGTTTGATCTCTGACTTCTAAAGAGTAAGCAACATGAAGGTGGGTTTTTTGAGGGGGAGGGGTTTTTAAATGCACAGAGAGAGAGAGAGAGAGAGAGAGAGAGAAAGAAAAGGATGAAAAGCAATGCCATGGGAGGCTAAAATGATTTTACGATAATATAGTCCAAACACATACTCTTTATAAAAGGAAAATCAGGGCAGGAGGGATGATTTTATTAGCTCAAATTTAATTAAAAAAAGGAAAAGCATTTTTAGTGTTTTCACTGTACTGTGTTATGTTGATATCATCACAGACAGATAATTTTTGTATCTCAAAGATCTGATTTGAAACAAAGGTAATTAACAAAGCTTTTTTTTAGAAAAAAAATCCCATTTGGCTTTGCATTTTATACGGTACATCCAATTCTAACATTGGCCTCCATATGAACAACAAGGATTTCCATACAGCATATGCATCTCACAGTATTTTCTACTCAATATTTTGTATTCAGTTGTAATACATAAAAGCATGCAGTACCATCCACAAGGATAAGAGATAGGATTTCCCTCCCCACCAGCTCTAAGTACTGTCACTGCACCAATTGACCAGAAGCTTCATTTCTGTGGGTTAGATTCATTTACCTCTTTCAATCAGATCGAGACCAGAGTTTGGATAGTAGAGAAGATGAAACAATTGTCTAATCACGTTTGGCAAATCCTATATTTTAGCCACAGCTGTAAGAAGGGCTGTGGTACATCTGAAGTCTCTGGCTAAATGAAGGAATAGATCAGGTACTGCAAATAAACACAATTCTTTTGGACAATATTCACAATCCCCTTCTTATTCATTCTTGTGAAAAGTTGTGAAAGCAAAATCTGGCTCACAAGAATGTTCGCAGAAAGGAAGTACTAGGAATATTTTCCAAACACACATTCACAAAGAAAATGTACACACAGCAACATGCAGTCTCTTAGTGGTGGTTTGGAATAATCCAGCCTTGGAGCAGAAACAAAACCATATGAAAACAATCATACAGCACAGAAAATAAATTATGAATTTTAACTAAGCAAGAATTTGTGTGAAGTTAGGTAGCAATGCATAGGCTGAAATACATTCACATATACCAGTCATCTAATGATGTCAACTAAACATGTTATTGCAAGTCCAAGTCAGGTTCACAGATAACAGAAAAGGGGGGTAAAATAATCAAATAAGGTGTTTGCTTCAAATACTTTGGCCATTTATTTGGCAAAGAAAAACACAGTATGAACAGCTGTCAAGAGGACAATCAACTAGGAATTAGTTATACATAGTTTGCAACACAATTCTACCTGCACACAATGATGATACAGTACCTGCTAGTGTCACTACATTTAGGGTTTATTTCCATTTGCATTATTGCCCCCTAACTATAGTTTTATGACAGTAGCTAAAGGTCAGATTGAACAGCCAGGTAAGATCCTGTGTTCTGAAGGGACCACCCAGAAATGGAGTACAAATGCCAATCTCTTCTCATGGGCTTGGGGGGAGAGTTTGGGGTTCTGTATCTTGTCTTCCAATAGAACGTTAATTGTCTTCCAACAAGAAAGAGATCTGCTGGGAGAAAGGGAAGTGGGGTGAGCCCAAAGAAGACATGTCACAGAAGCCACAGAAATTCAAAGGAATATATATTTATAGCTGGTATGGTGTACTGGAGAAACACTGGCGGAGTTGAACGTGGAGCCGCTGGGTGGCCCCATGCCGGCAAGTCCTCCGGCATAGCTGTACTGCCCCCAGCCCTTCCAGGCAAGGTCTCCTCCATCTGTACAGCAGCCCTGCCGGACGACAGGGCTGGAGGAGGTACAGCCGCGGTGAAGGAGCTGCCAGTGTGGGGCTGCCCAGTGGCCCCATGTTCTGCTCCTTTCCCTGCTGCGGTTCCCTGGAGACCCAGTCTCCCAGGAACCGCAGCAGGGAAAGAAGAAGAACCCCCAGCCCTGCTCCCTGCCCTTCCATGGAGCTGCGTCTCCTTCAGCTCCATCTATGCAGCAGCAGCCCCGCTGGAGGACAAGGCTGGTGGGGTGGGGCTGGGAGTGGTACAGCCACCGGAGGAGCTGTCAGCGTTCTGCTCCTTTCCCTGTTGAGGTTCCCGGGAGAGCCATGAACCGCAGGGCTCTCCCAGTAACCACAGCAGGGAAAGGAGCAGAACATGGGGCCACCGGGTAGCCCCATGCTGGCAGCTCCTCCAGTGCAGCTGTACCAACCCCAGCCCTGTACTCCGGCGGGCCTGCTGTATAGACGGAGAAGACCCTGCATGGAAAGGCTAGGGCAGTACAGCCGCACCGGAGGAACTGAGGGCATGTTCTGCTTCTTTTGCCGCTGCGGTTCTGAAGTCTCCAGCACAGTGGGAGGAGGACAGAGCCTCCCCCCCCCCCTCCAGATAAGGGGGTGGATCATGGGGAGGGGACGGGGAGACTGTGGGGGCCCCGGGCAGGGGGCGGAGCAGGGAGGAGTCACGTGGAGGGCCATGTGAGGAGGTCACGTGTCTCCCCCCCATTATCTGCTGCCCCCCCACCCCGTACTGGTAAGGAATGGATTCCACTTGCACCACTGATGAGCAATACAACTTTGGGGTGGGTTCTCTGTCACCAAAACACATGGTGAAATGCAGCCTGAACTCAGAATCTCTGGGTCAGATTGTTTGACTAGGGCTTACATTCGTTTGTTGCATATTTGTAGTTCATGGAACCAGACTAAGGAAATGGAAGTTGCTGAGCCAGCTCATCTCCCAAGGCACCTAGCCCTTCAGAAGAAGCGCTCAGTACTTTTCAGGATGCGGTACTGGAGGAAAGATGAAAGTGAAATTTTTGTTTGTGCCCAATGCTTAGAAAAATCAGCTGTGTACTCCTGACTTGTTTCCTCAGTCAGTCCCCCATCCTCCCCTTGCACTTTGAGAGAAAACTCATCATATTGAGATTGGATTTATTTTGCTTGAGCCAACTCATTCTGGCAAGATTTTATCTTTCAGCCCCCATCATCCCATATAAATGCTGAATGCTCACATCTCCCACGGCAGAGTACAACCCAGACCTCAAACAGACATCTTAGAAAATTAGATAAAAACACATTTGCATCTGGAAACAGGGCAAGCAGAATCAATTCTGCATAGATCATGTTTATTAGACACAGGGAAACTAAAAGCCTGTGGGTTTAATCTGTGAAATTATGCACGCTTGAACATGCATCTCAGATAGTAAAATTACTGTGTTGGAGTGCATAGCAAGAGAATGTTGATGTGCAAACTTTCAATGATTGTGCTCAGCTCTTCTTCCCTGGTATCCATACTAAATAGATGCTAAATCTTTCAGATTAGGGTGAAGAATCCATCATTTTTATGCATTAGATTAATTTGCAGTAAAGTATTTAGAGCACCGCAATATATCTCAGGACATCTCCAGTAGGGTTCCAGATTTATTTTTGTAAAGGCAAATATCCAAGATTGATAGGTGTGATGGGAAGGGTTTCTAATAAAATTACTTCTCTGCTGGATTTAAAGTTTCTCTTTCTGTAGAGAAGCAAGAGTGAAAATCTTCTCCCCCCAAATCAAGACTGTAATCGCAAGGAGCCCTTCCTATCAAGGTGCTCAAAATGTGGGGTGAAATCCTGGCCCCACTGAAGCCATTGAGAGTTTTCCCATTAACTTTAAGAGGGCCAGGATTTCACCTTTGGTGTTTAAACTGATCTAGGCGAGGTCTACCACTACACAGAACCTATGTTGGCCTCCTAATGTAGACCCACTGTATTCTAATACAAGGAGGTTGTCGGCAGATGTAGGAACTTCACCTTCCCAGACAATGTTACCTATGCCGACAGAAGCACTCTGCCGGTGTAAAATTGTAAACACTGGAGGTTTTGTTAGCATAGCTATGTCCCTGAGGGAGGTTGTTTTTTCATAACTTGGACCGATATAAGGTAAGTGTAAGGTTTAAGTGTTAAAAGTCATTTATTGGACTATGTGGTTGGTCTGGTTAAATCTTGCAGTTTGTGAGAGAGAGTCTCCTAAACACCAAGAATAGTTTTCCTTAAAAATAAATTTCCCTTTTGATTTGAAGAGTGGATTTGGATGGTAATTACAAGCTGCCTTTTAAAAAAAATTCTCTTGCCAAGTAGTTGCTGCAGCTGCAGCAACACTTTGGAAAAAAAAACAACCTTCAAATACTGGGAGGAATTTGGGCTACATTATGCCCCAGACTCACTGGTATATTTGTCCTAGGTTGCAGGCTGAATGCGGGGACCTTTTCAAGCTGTGGTACCTGGAAGCCCATACACGTGGATGCTGGATCAATAAAAAAAAAAAGCTAATCTTCATCACAAGTGAAGATCCACTGCTGTGTATAACAAGGTGGAATGGGGACTTTCATGAAGTCCTACAGATAGAGTTGGTAAAGCATCAAAAACAGATCTCCACCTCCCCACCCCCCAATGGAAAGGATTTCTCTACAAAACAAATATTTTCAGGGAAAATGTCAATTTATTACAAATTGTAAGTTTTCATCTAAACACTTTTTAATATAAATAATTGCTAACTATCCTCATTAGCCCTTTAATCTAGCTCTCAAATTGATTGGCAGGTGGCATGATAAAAGAGAGTCTTGAGGAGAGGGTAATTACCCTTGCAGGTCAGTTGATGGAGGATCCTTCTTTACATAAGGCAAAGCAAATTGAAAGATTCGGATGTTTGTGCAAAAAGTTGACAAATGGACAGAAAAGGCATCTTTGTCTCAGGAGACGGAAGTGTTGATGAGGGGGGATGAGACATGATAAGAGACAAGAGTGGAGAAGAAGGGAGGGTGAGATGTAAATAACCTTGCAACTCCACTTCGGTGACAGGGGAAAAGGAAGAAAGGGTGTTGAACCAAGGGGAGGCCAGAGAGAAGTCACAGGAGACCTGGCTGATCTGTTATTTGTGAAAAGCCCACACAGTGGGAGAACATGCTGCAATTTAAGCCCCCTGAATATAAAAGGCAATACATCCTCGTTCTTAATGGGAGCCAAAGTCATTCAACTGAAAGATGCCAAAAAATCAAGATCTACAGTGAACAAGTGAAGTTGCTGAATTCCAAATGGACTACAAAAATGAGAGTTAACGGCAGTAAATTCAAAGCAAGGGTCTGATAATTTCTTATAGATGGGCAGCTGCTTTGAGATACAGAGCAGAACTGACTCAGCAAATGAAGTGAAAGGTAAATACAGTGATGCATCAAACTAGTTTAAAAAGGAACCCCACAGATTGGCAGAATTAAAAACCTATGCAGTTTTAATTTTGTATTGATATTTTTTTAAAGTTTTTTTTAAAGGCAACATTGGCATTTTGAGATGTTTTTTAATGTTAAAATTCCACTTGATACTGAATGATCATATTGTGAAAAGTGTATTGGGACAATATTTTCCTATGCCCCATGAAATTTCACTCGGAAAAAAAAAAGTGATCAACATTATCACACTATCCTAGTAAGAATCCTTAACGCGGGGCCTTTCCCATAAAAGCAAAGAATCAAAACTGAAATCTGTACAAATCCACCTTCATGGTTAGACCCTAGAAAAGACAGTAAGAAACTGAAGGAAAGAAGGAAGGCAAATTAATGGATCAATAATTGTGGAGTAATGGAAAAACTCATTTAGCATGTTCTTTTAAGTAAGACAATGACAAAATCATTTTCAATGCAAATGGAAAGATTCTGGAATCCAATGATGAAATAAAGGTATCAATTAGGAGAAAAGCAATGATAGGGAAAAGCAGTAAGACTCCTTTAAAAGGTGGAATTGAAAGGGATCACCCATGCAAGATGTTTAATTAACTTCTTTTATTAAGCAAATTGGTCACAGCAACTATAGGTCTTATCACCACCGGCACTATAAATTCTATGATATTAAGCAATCCTGTGCTAGGAAAACAAGTTGCTACTCCCACTGCTGTGGCAACTGGTGCTAAGTGTCAATGGAAAGCAGTTCAACCGATATACTGTATGGTGTCACTTGTATTTCAGCCTTAGAAACAGTAAAACTTGGGTACTTGTACAAGAGTGCTCTACAGAACAGATGTTCTGTATATATGTAGATAGATAAGGTGCCAGGAGATGACACTTGAGTATGCAGTGCTGTTCATGGGACCAACAGAAGCGGTTACGGCTGTTGCAAATGGTTTCCAGTGTGCAGCTTTTTTAGAAGCACTAATGCTAGCAAGGACATTGCTGTCCATGCCCCTCCAACTACAGGACCTGTTGAAGACAACTGAGATCTCCCCAATATGTCAGGCCATTCAGCAGATGTGGGAGGGGGACAGCGGGGGGGGGGGGGGGGGTAATGCAAGGAGTAGGTAGTATATCAGCATAGACAGAAGGGGGATCTAATTAAGAATGAGGCTAGCCATCTTGGAGGAGCTGCAGATTCCACTCTCCAGCAGGAGGAATTTATGAAGTGTGCTGCCTCTGCTGGAAGGGATGACAGAGGATCTCAATGGTAGGAGCCGTTACTTCCTGGCCGGTTGTAACTTAAAATAGCAACCGTACTGTAGCACTGTGAGCCCTTTACGTTAGGGCAGCGCATCACAACAAAGGAAGTTATGATTATTAGTACAGAGAACCATTTTAATTATGGCTAGGCTAGTGCTGGAAGGAGAACGTAGTAGTGTAGCAGAAGTAACAGAGCTGATTCAGTTTTGCTAAAGCTTCCAAAAAATCACCGAGGCTTAAGTACATTATCAACATTTGATATTGGCTCTGTAAAAATGTGTCACGTTTTTACAAATGTGGAACGTTCAGGTCCTCTCTGGGGGACCAGCCACCTGAGCACTTCTGCCTCTAATGACAAAGGGCTCTAGATAAGCCCAGAAGATGGGTTTGGAAGGAGGCCAGATAGCCACCTCTCCCACATCCCGCAGCTTTTCTTCAGGGTAAGTCAGGGATGAGAAAGGAAGAAGGTGACAGTCATCTTCCTCCCCTCTCTGTGTGATGGCAACAGAGGCAGCAATGGGACCTTTGTCAGACTCTTTGCTAGACACCCCCACTACTACTGAACTCAAGCCCCGTTCACTATCAGAGAGTATAGGAAATTCGAGATAAAGAAACAGTTAGGGCTAAAAGACTGCCCGACACGTCATGTCTTGCCATGCAATGAATGAAAGGTAAAGGGAGGAGTCATAGGAAAGAGGATCTGTACAGGAGGAAACCAAGGCCAGCAGGGCAGTACTGCTCTTAGGAAATGTGGAAGGCAGCGGGGCCCATGTTGACACCTCCTCTAGGTCTTGACACTGAGCAGAAGAAAGAAGATGGCCATTATGTTTGATTTCAGGTCCTTTCCATGGATGGGAAAAGTTAATAATTTTGCATGTTGGATTTGTTTTAGCTGAACCAAGTCTCCCAACCCTAGTGAATAATGGTCGAAGAAGAGAAGCACTGTTTTGCATTTTTATCAGCAGGTATATTATACAGAAAGCAAAGAAACACAAATATACCTAACCTCTCTGGCCTCCTAGTGGATCAGTGGGCTTGTCTTCCCTTGTCTCACTGCAGGCAGTTTTGTACTGGTGATAAAATCTCCATATCTATATGTTAGTGTGTATACACGGTTTCTTGAGTCTGAGCCAGTATCATGTTTGCAGGCTCAACAATCACTTAAAAATATTACTGACTTCTGCCAGGAAATGCACGATAAAAATATGGCTAAACTTAAATCCCATCCTGAATTCCTGTGGAAGAGTAATTGAGAAAAAGAGAAACTGTTTTTTTATAACACGAGTGGGAGTTTGAGCTTTGTAAATATAACAGCTAATTGTAAAAATTAAAAATCGACATCCAAATATCTTAAGTTGGGCAGAGCTGAAAGGTGAAACATTCAAAACTGTCATTAAACAAATAATCGCTGTCTGTATTCCTCTCCCCATTTATATTGTTATAGATTATATTCCCGATATTACAGACTAACTAGATACAGGAAACATTGCCATAAGATTTACCCCAAATATGGATAATAATAGTTCCATTATATTTTGTTTAGACAAATATAAAATACATATAAAATAATTTGCCTGTTATTCATATTTACGGTAAAGCCATTGGTTTTCATGGCACTATCCAGAGGTAAAATATACATTAATTGTAGTTAAGATTGCCCAACACATCCCATTATAAGACCCTGTTTTCAGTTGCTCGTAATTTTGCCAAACTGACTGTTCGGGCTGAAAATTTCCATGCCCGGTGTCTGCCTCAGGCTAAATCTATATCGAAAGAGTCTTTCCTGTGTTCTCAATGCTCTCACGTCTGGTAACCTGGCTGCCTGAAGGAAGAAGAAACTGCCTGAATGGAACACAGAGGGATGAGGAACAGGGCGGGGAGCTGGCAGAGGCTGCATAGGCAGAGCATGGGGGGAGGTGGATAGGAACAGAGAAGTGGAGGGAGGCCAGACTGGAGGAGAGGGGACCAGACACAGATGGGGGCACAATGGCTTATCACCACTAAAGCACACTCCCCTCCAGAACCTGGAATTGAACCCAGGAGTGCAAAGTCTTTACATTCCTCAGCTGTAAGCAAAGAGCCATGAAACCCACTAGCAAGGTATGTGTGTCTCCCTCCCTCCCACTACTCTTCCAGCTCAAGCAGTAGCTGTCTGTGCTGTGGATCTAAAGGTCCAAACCCCACTGATGATCCAAACTGGGGGTCAAAGTGGTGCCACATGCATAGATGGATTAGGGGATTGTGGAGCCCTGGGCCAGAGCAAGCGGGGACTCCTCCCCACCCCTTCTACCTGCAGTCCCCGCCTCCTGGCACACCTGCCGGGGAGCTGGGTCAGGGAACAGGGGCTTGCCCCATTTGGCCTGCCCAGTGCTTCTGTGCAGGGCAGGCAGAGTGGATCAGGACACGGGGGCACCCAATTTTCATGGGCTAATCTGCCACTGGCCACATGAGAGAATTTAAAAAAAAAAAATTATAAGAGGAAATTTTATCCAAAATACTGACATTAAAAGAACATTAAGGTTGCAAAGCCAAGCACTCAAAGTTAAGAAATGCCAGAACTGAATAACTACCCATTTATTGAATGCGGCAGGGGTTTTGTGGAAAACATAGTATGTGATCTTGTAATTAATTACTGTATACATAAGGGGTCCAAATTAAGGTTGCACAGGCATCCTTAATTCAGGCATTTGCGAACTAACATTCTTTTAAGGTAGTGGTTTTGGATGCAATATTATACACTTATAATAACTGGACAAGTAATTATGTACGCACTCCATATTTTCACAAGACGGATCCAGCTCTTCCTGTGCACTCTGGGATCTCTACACAGTTCTGGCAGTGCAAAGCAACCCTAACACCAGTAGGTTGGCATCTTGAGGATTCTCCCTCACTAGGGGAATCTTTGGATGGCAAAGTGTTAGTGGTTCCTCTCAGCAACTGATGGAAGGAGAGTGGCTGGAGCATCTGGAGCACATTGAGTCTGGTCAAGGGAATGGCCCTTCAAGCCTAAAGACACCAATGCTGCTACAGTTAACACCAAATAAAACTGACAGCACGTTCTTACCTACAGCAGACACTAGCTACAAGACATGAATTGTCTTTACACTAGACTTCTGTGTTCCAGACACATTTTCTCCTTGATTATTTCTGGCACCTAGGGGGGTAGGGATAGCTCAGTGGTTTGAGCATTGGCCTGCTAAACCCAGGGTTGTGAGTTCAATCCTTGAGGGGGCCGTTTAGGGATCTGGGGCAAAAATCTGTTTGGGGATTGGTCCTGCTTTGAGCAAGGGGTTGGACTAGATGACCTCCTGAGGTCCCTTCCAACCCTGATATTCTATGTTTTCATGGCTATGTTTCCCACAGTAACACAGCACCTGTCTAGTGCTGTAATATGAGGTTTTTCACTAGGCCATCCTTTCTGCATTCCCCCCAGGTCTCTCTATACCATTAACAAAAGACAATCAGGAAGACAGATATTAAACTGAGAAGCAACTGATGGATTTTACAGTGAGTAACAAATCTCAATAGTAAATACATTATTTGTAACATTTAGATTGTGGTGGAGCCTAGAGGCCAATACAGTCAAAGAGAGTCCAGGAGATGCCACAGAGGCCTGATCTGCAATGGGGGCTTGTGAGCAAAAGCATTTCATTTGATACTGCTAATGCCAAAGCTACTGGATACTTAAAGCATAACTAAGTAAAGACCATTACAGAAAGACTCTCCTTTCCAACTACAGAGCACGCATACTGCACCCAGGTTAGGCTTTTGGTTTGTTTGTCTGATGCTGACATTTAAAGCAAGATAAATCAAAAGTAGAAGAAAGTGAATGTGTTTAATTAGCTAATTAACTGCACCATTTAGTTTATTTTTAAAGGTAGTTTAACAGCACCCACCGAGGAGTAACCTCTTAAAGCACATATTTATCTAAACCTAGGAATGGACCAATTAATCTACAATAGACGGGGGATATGAATTGCTTTTGACATGCAAAATGGCAAAAGAAAATAAAAAAATGCAAAATGGCATAAGTATAGTTTAATTCATGCTATTAGCAGGAAAAAATAGATTCATTCCAATCTAGTATTTCAACTGAGAAAGAGATTAGAAGGCTACTGCTCTGAAATTAGGAATAATACACTAAGTGTTCCAACCGAGTAAATTCATTTTCTATGGGGATAAGCCTATTTTAAGTAACAAGTGCAATGGGTTATTTGATGTCCACTCATCCCCACCAAGCAATAACTTTTTGAGTATTAGGTCTTTCTGGGGGATTTGCTGAGAAAAAAGAATCAATGGCCTGAAATAAAATTATTTCCTTGGAAATGCCCTGGGTCTTTATTGCTATTGTAGCTTTAATATATAAATAAAAGAACTAATAATAATATATTTATTGTCTTGCTTTGAAAGAATGATGACACCATGGGGAAAAACACCATGGGAAGGATGTGTTTGAGGTCTAATATTTATTGTATGGAATTCTCTTTTAGAGCAGGTTTCCACAATTCAGTTTAAGTGCTTATTTTAAATATTGCCCTTAAAGTTATACGCAAAACTAAGTTTCAAGTAAAAAAAAAAAAAAGAAAGGCTGTAACACAAATGGCCAGATAAACAAATACAAAAATGTATTTCAGCAATAAATAAACTGAAGCCAAACACTGAGGTTTTTTTTGTTTTGTTTTGTTTTTGTTTTTTTAATATTGCTGCTTTTTCATTTATAATTCAGTAGCAAACTCTTACTGTCTAATTTAAAAGGTGGCAATAAATTTAAATTGAACATCTAGGGTTAAATTCTAACCTCAGGCTCTCCAGATATACAAGAAAGTCTTTTGTGTTATGTTGCTAGATTGTTGCTGTTCACCAGACAATTTCTAACTGTTGTAAGAAACACAATGTTTTAAACAAGCTGGTGGATTTTTCCTGTGGTGCTTTCACAGATTTCACTTCCTGAAGGTGGACATTCTGATGGAAATTACACAAAAGGATGTGTAACAAAAGGTGTGAAACTAGCAGTTTAAGCAGTGTGGGAATACCACCCTGATTGTAGAGTTGGTTTGTTTTGTTTTTTAAAGAAGTTAATTTCAGCCTACCACTTTTCAGACTGCTGTTTTACTATTATGTTGGAAAGGTAAAAGAGATTTAATACCTACGCCACTCCATTCTCAGGTTAGTTTACTGAGACAGACCCAGTGCTGACAACTGCTGATACACTCACTGAAACAATAATGAAACTGGACTAATATTTAATGCAACTACTAGTATTACAGATGTGAATATCTGTATAGTCCCTTCCCATATATCTTTATAAACCACAGGAAGATGGATGCTTACAAGTTTACCTTTGCTTTTATTTCAAAATAACTTCATTCAGAAAAGCTATTCTGCCTAAAGTGGTGTGTGCTTTGTTTTTGTTTTTTAAATCATATGAAATCCTAGCTACACCTCTACCTCGATATAACGCTGTCCTCAGGAGCCAAAAAATCTTACCGCGCTATAGGTGAAACCTCGTTAAATTGAACTTGCTTTGATCCACCGGAGTGCACAGCCCCGCCCCCCTGGAGCACTGCTTTACCGTGTTGTATCCAAATTCGTGTTATATCGGGTGGCTTTATATCGAGGTAGCAGTGTATTTATGCTTAATAACAACTTGACTATAACATTTTAGTTTCCCAAGTTTTTCTTAATATTAAATAGGGTGACATCTTCCTGTTTATCATAAACAGGTTTCAGATGAAACCTCCCCAAGTCTCAAGTGTCAACCCTGAGATTCCCATGATTTAGCAACCTCCACACAGTCACGTGCCATTGGGATTTGTGCGTTTCTCCCACCTCATTCGCCAGTCTTGGTCATTGCTAGTTGTTCAGTACACAGGAGGCTACCTGAGTGTAGGAAACATTCCTCAGAACACAGGGTAGCACACACATTTCACCTCAAAAAGGCAACATTTCCTATGGCAACTGGTGGGATGTTGCTCTTCAGACATTATATTAACACATTACTAAACAGTGCTATTTAACACTACACCCATTCTATGAGTGATCATCTTGCACATAAATTGGGCATAATGGTTGGACTGCCATATATGGAAAAATTGGCCAGGAGATGTATAATTTTTCAATAGTACACTGCTAGCAAGAAGGCCCTCTGAAGAGGCATTATCCCTTTAATTTTCAAACCCTTCTGTGGAGATTTAGCAAAGTGGGATTCATTATTTATGTGTTTATAAATATGTACCCCTAGTATTTGGATGCAGTGACTGAAAATATTTAAAAAAATTACAACAAAACCACTGAAATCCACACTATAACAGCAATACTCACCAAGACGGATAGTAATCTGCAGCTTGACGACAACATCAACAACCCAGCTCAGGAGGGCAAAAGAAAACTTTTAAACAGACGTATTTAAAAGTCAGTGAGAGTCAAGCAGATAAAAATCTAGTGCAACACTTTGAAACTGCAACCTTTCCATTGGAGTTGTGCACAAAAAAGTGAGCCTGTAAATATGATGTCAAGTGGTTGCATAGTGATTCTCTGTGCTTCACATCAGGGCTTTGACGTGTGGCTATTGGTAGCGGGAATTCTCTCAGTGGGTAATTGTTGGGAATGGAGAGAGTCAGCATGAAAGAAATGAGGGGACAATGAGAAAGTGGACTTTTGAGTTAGTTTCTTTGTGCTTTAAAGAAAGGCCAAGACCAAAACCTACTAGGTAAGTGTCCCACTGCTCCCACACTTTGGGGTTTATATAGGTCAAACACTTGGCTATGACCCACTTCTGATTCTGCAAAACCAAAACCCAGTTGGCTAAGTTTTGCAAAACTAAAATTGATCTCTTCTCCAGTTTGGCTCATCTCTGGCTGGTTTAAAAATAAAACCTGTGAATTATTTTATTTTTGGGACTGCAGGGGATTCAGTCAAATCAGTCATTCTTGTCAGATCACTCTTATTTCTTCTCCAGTGTCTTGTGATTAAAAGCACTGATACTGACACACGTTAACAACACAATGACAAAAGTTAATGCAAAGGCTAACAGATAGTGTCTCTCACCATAGACCATTTCATAACATTAATAATACAGAAAACAGCCATTAATATGTAATTCAATATCCAGAATGCACAGGCTGTCAAAACTAGGTAGCCAAAATCATTCTTCACGTACTTTTAAGCCTCTCGCTACCCCTGGTGCCCCAAATAGAGATTGTATCAGGCAAGGCTGTGAAACTGTTTTCCCTACAAAAGAGGGCTGGCATGTCACCAGATACTGATTCTACCAGCAATCAGTGCCAGCTCAGTGAAGCAAGATGCCTTTTCTAAGCCACTTCCATCTGGGAGAGAAGCAAATATTTAGGTTGCTAACCTGTATTCCTGGTATACGTATGCAAATATAACTGCAGATATAGATTCATCATTTGCATTACTTGAAATTTCAGGGTTATGAACAATGTAATTTTAAATATTATTTATACCCCTACCGTTGCTAGATTGAATTAATTAACAAAGCCAAATCCTGCCATTTTTATTGCTTCGGAAACCATGCCTGCACTACACCAATATAAAAGATTTAGAGAAAAATACACCTTGTTAACCTGGGGTTTGAGATAGAGACATGCCTGTGAAGTGTCCAGCATCCTATTAGTATTATATAAATAAAAACAAGACCCAAGTTTTCCAAGCAACTCACGATTTTGGCTGGCAACTTGAGGCACCTAAAAAGGGGCCTGATATTCAGAAGGAGAATACTGAATACTATCTGAAGATGAGGCCCAAAGTGCCGCAAAATGGGAGTTCAAACACAGAGCCTCCTAAAGTAGTGAGTCACTTAATAAAGTAGGCCTAAACAAATCACAAAAAAACTGTGTCAAGAAAACAATAAGTCTCAACCCTTTAATATTTCTGGAGAACAAAACAGAAGTGGGGTAACTCTTTGAGGCTACGTCTACACTGCAATCAGGGAGTGTAATTGCAGTGAGTGGAGACATAGCCGAATTAGCTTCAATCTAGCTAGCTCAGATATTGGAGCAGAGAAGCTGCGGCATCATGGACTTCAGTGCAGGCTATTGAAGCCCATCCAGATAATTATCCTGGGTCCTGAGTGGGCTTGTACAACCTGCGCTGAAGCCTGTGCTGCCGTGGCTTCTTGGTACCTGAGCTAGCTTGATTAAAGCTATCTCAGGTATGTCTACACCTGCTGTAGTCACTCCTAGATTGCATACCTTTAAATATCACCCAGCTTCAAGCATCCCACAAACAACATCCACCGAGACACTCCCCACAATTCCTCCTCACTCAGTCAGCTAACCAGAGAGTCACCAGTTTCTCCTAACCAACCCCACCCAATGCTGCCAAGCTTTGTACAAACTTCCAGTTCCAATCCTACCACTGCTTGTAAATTTATAAATATGCAAATTAACTGAACTAATCTGCATAAAGTGTCACATGGAGCTGCACAAAACTTGGCAGTTATTGTAACATTGTAAAACAATATAACTTTTGCACTTCTACATCTTTCATCCAAGGCCCAAGCACTTTGCAAACACTAATTAAGCCTCATAGATTTACTACATCCTGTCAGTAGATTCATTCTTGATCAGTTCTTGTAGATAGCCTGACCATCTGTCTAAGTCTTCAATTTGCCTGTGGACAAGAGTCATAAATTTTACCCTGCTGTTCCTCGGTAAAGCTTATTTTCTGCTCATCAGCATCATAATGAAAATGTATGAAAGCCTATCATCAAAACTAGTAATTTTACCTTGGCAAAAGAAGCCATTTCCAAAAGCCAGAAAATTTAGATTTTTTAAAAGCCAATTGCTAGATTCATAATATGTAGATTTAAAAAATATATGTAAGTGTAGTGTTGTAATAATGTTTAGGTTCTGACTCAGGCAAAAAAGTCTTAGAAATTTCTCAGTTGAGAATGTTTCTGGGTTAACTCATCTCATTGTGTCTAGAGAAAGCAACTCCTTGAGGCCCCATTCCTGCAATCAGATCTTGCAGCAGATTCTTGCACCCATGCAGAAACCCATGGTCTTTCCATGCAGATACAAGGGTGTATGTATAGGAATTGCTTTCTCTCTATATATAGTCCCTTGGAAGCCATTGGCCCTCTGTATAGGCACTAGCAGCTGTCCACACGGATCTAAAGCAAGATCAGGGCTGTAGTCCTCAGTGGGCCCCTGAACATGGGATGATTATCCTCAACTGCAATATACAATTCCTGAATCAATGGATTGGATAAGATAGATAGATACTTTATGGATCACCTGGTTGCAAACATCCCTGATTTGAGGGGGAATTTTACAACTCTAAAAAGAGTCAAAGGTCCTAGCTAACTCTTCATTCTGACAAGGGTCAAGGGTCAAAATCCAGAGCTGACTTTGGGGCTCAGGTACATCTATCAGATGTTGCCATTGGTCTTCTCAAAGCAATATAATGACCTCTGTGATAATTTAGCAACAGTGAAGGGGGAAAGTTATTCTTGGTCTGAAGCCTTGAACCAACTGCCAACCAGAAGGAAATTTTCAAATTTTATAGACACCAAAAGCAAGCATTTTCAGTGGGAATGGCAGCTGACCCTAAATCACAGTATTACACACATGTTATGGAAAATTGTTTTCAAGGTTTTAGCTTTTAGGTGGGATCATGTAGTGCTTCTCATCTATCAAGGCTATTGTTTAAAAGTGAGATAAGAAAGTGTCTTCTTGCTGATCAGGGAATATTGATTTTCCAGTACACTCCAACACAAATCAGTTCAAATGAATATACTGCAGTAAGCCCATCCACATACTTTTCAATGGAATCCTCTCAGACAAATATAATCAGAGGAAATGATTTTCAGAAATAGATGCCCAATGTGAGACTTAAAGCCATAGTTAGCTGTATTTAGATTTTCAATGGTGCTGAATACTGAGCTGATTCTACTGAAGTCCATGATAGCGATGGGTGCTCAGCACCTTAGAAACTTATTTAGATAGCTAAATAAGGATTTTGAAGCCTCACTTTAGGCATCTTTTTCTCCCCAAGCCTTAGCCAGACCTTACAATTATATATGTTTATATTATTATAAGCTGAGCTTTATATCTGTGCTTAATATTAACACTTCCCATTGTAAAACTCTGTTTTCAGTTGTGTATAACTTGACCAAACTTTCACCATTCACTGTCTCAGGCTGAAGTTTTTTCTTGCTCGTTTTCAGCCAAAATGGTTCAGCCATTTTGAGAATGAGACCAGGGAAATGTACATTGTTTTGCTCATGTTAAAAAAATTCTTGAGACCTTCTTTGAATAGCTCCAGCACCTGCAAGTTTTGGACCCAAAGTTGTTGTTTTTTTAAAAAAAATTTGGGAGTGCGGGGAGGAGGGGGGAGGAGAACCTTTGTATCAGGGATGTACCTACAGCTGTCCCCAAGAAAATCTGCCTGACTTTGGCCAAGTTATAAGCCTTTGAATAAATTGCATGCTCAGTAAAGATTTCAATTTTAGCAGCTAAAATCTCTGAAGACTCCATACTCACTAAATATTCTTGAGCCTCTCAATTCCGACTGCTGAGCATCCCCTCATAGCTTCTAGTGCTCCATACCAGGGTGGGGCTGGGTGACACCTAAGAACTAAGAAATAAGCTGTCTGATTCAATTGCAGAGGGGACAAAAGCTGGATGGGGGTGGGGAGGGAAAAGGAGTGTATTGGAGCAAGGAGTCTGGTGAGACAGACTGGGGGAGAGAAAAATGTAACTAGGAGTTGAAGGAGGTGGGGTGACTAGGACTGGTTGGGCAAGGAACTGGGGTAGGGGACAAAGGCAGGAGAGACAGGTCTCACAAGGAACTGGGGTAGGGGACAAAGGCAGGAGAGACAGGTCTTACAAGGAACTGGGGAAGAACTGGGTCTGGCTGGGCAAAATACACTGGGATAAGGAGCCAAGAAGGTGGAGGGCAGAGACAGATTCAATGAGGGTCTCAGGGAAGGAGACTGGGAACGGGGTGGGAAAAGACAGAGACAGATAGGGTGAGGCATTAGAAGGAAGAACTGTGACTGGGGAAGGAGAGATTGGGACTCAGACAGTGAGCATAGAGGGTGAGACTATGACTGGCTGGGCAAGTAGACTGAGGTTACGATGAGAAACCTGAGGAGACTGGACTTGGTAGGCTAGATCAATGGGACTGGGACAGGTTGGAGGGGATGAGGCAGGTGTGCCTGACTTTGCAATCTTAATGCTCTTTTAACAGTGTGTGTGTGTAAAATGCATACATATTGGCCCGATTTTGAAAGGTTCCGCGCACCTGCTGCTCCCATTGACTGGAGCCGGACATGTGGGCTCTCAGTACTTCTGATAATTAGGCTAATAATGTACATAATATATGGGATACAATGTACATGTATAGTACACATGTAATATCATGTACATATAGGTGCATGCACAGGAATGTCTGTTCATGTGGTGTAGGATGTTTGTTGGCATTTATTTGGGGTGACTTCCATAACAATTTGCAAGCACTGTTAGATCCTTCTTACTGAAGAGCCCTATCATGTGATTTGTAAGTTGATCTTTTCCAGCATGAGCAACTAATACGGACTGGCCTCAATCTCTCAAACATTTATGCACATGCTTGACATTAGTAGTTCCACTGATTTTGATGGGACTATAGTTGAGATTAAAGTTATCTGCAGGATTGGGGCTTGTACTGTTAAAGGTAATTAAGCAAATATCCTTGGGTTTTTTTATTATCTATATGAATGACTTAATGTGTTCAATGTAAGTGCATCCAGAAACATCAGGCCATATTTAAATCAATGGATTTGCAGGAGATTATGTCAGGTCAGAATTGGGCATATTGCGACAAGTATAGTTTTTTGAAATTATAACACTAATATAGCGTACAGATCCACTAGAGACTGAAGAAATTAGGATCGGAAGAGGAGAATATGGAATGAAAACCCTAAGAATAACCAGCCTTGGGATGATTGTAGTTTGGGAATTTGTCTTAACAAATAAGTAAAGCCAAACCCCAAGAAGTAGGTGGTTTGGACTATACACTTAAATATACAAGGGTGGGAACTCCAGCTGTTTACACAAAGATATACTGGTATCTCTGGAACCTGAATACACAGCCCTGATACATATGCTCAGAGGAAACCCTTCATCTATTGAGCTGCAGGAACATGAAAATAGTTTAATAGCCCACAAGACTTCAGCACAGAAAATGAAGATAAGTATAGTTTGCAAGTCAAGTTCCTAGAGGAATTTAAGTAGGAATGTGGGCAAGACTTTCAGCTCTAGCCTTGCAGAAGATGCATGTAAGCTACTGGGTGATCCAACAGCTGGGGAAGATAAAATCCTACTCCAAATAACTGTACTGTTCCCGTTGCTTCTCTTGGGGGTTTTCTTTATTAACTTAGAAACAAAGATTAAAAAAATCACACAACGTGAACAGTCTCACAGCCACTCAGGATCTTGTCTACAGGGCTTCATAACACAGACCTTGTCTACAGACACCTTCTCTCAACAGGCACCAGAAGCCCCATTCTTGGTCCTTCCATAGTCCTGGATCTCTCCTGCCTAAAAGTCTGGAAAGCTTTCCATTAAATGGCCTGGAAGGCATGTGATTGGGGCAGGCATGTGACCTTTTAATCATAATAGTCAAATGAAAAGTTCCGGCTCTCACTCACAGAGATCCCCAATACCACATTGGAGTAGTCACCTGGCCTGACTACGAGGGAAGAGTTTTCACTGAATCAGCACAACAACTTCCTGGAACACACCTGATGTTCTCCCACTCAGATCCTGAAAAGAGCTGCTTAAGAATTGTGTCATCTTTTTTGGGGGGCGGGGGGGAGGAGGAGAAAGGTAGGGAGAAGTGGGGTAGAAAATGTCTGCAAAATTGAACTTTTTCCACATGAAAATAGAAACTATTTCATGTTTAACGTTGAATCGATTCATCTTCATTCACCTGTGCATCCACACTGCCTCCTGAGAGTTGTGCTTTGGGTGCCTAGGGGCTGGACTCCCCGGTCAGACTACATCTGCCATGATGCACTACAGTGCTTCATGCAGACACGGACTCCTGTTAAGCTGATCCAAAACAAAATGTTCCAACGTTTCTGACTCAGTTTTTCTCAACTTTCATTCAGCAAAAAAGGTTTGATATTTTGTCTTTTCATGCTGACCCAAGATGAAAATAAAATGTAGAAATATCAGAATTTCCCAAGAGAAGGAAATCCCATTTTTCAATTTGGTATAGCACTCATAAGCCATTCTTAGTTTATCGGATTACAGCTTGTAATAAGATGGTCGCAGAGGAAAAAAAATCCCTCTGTTTGTGAGCTCTCCCTCATAACCTGACCTCATATGGTAAGGCTTGATTTAACTACACACACACACACACACACACACACACACACACACACACGTGAGTGCATACAGAAACTGAAGTGTGGTTTGAATCAGCAGGTGAAGTCTGTAGCCATCTTCCTGTCTAAAGCCAAGCAGGGGGAGATCAGAGTTTATTATTTCATTGATATAATGTTATGCAGTATTTCATATGAATAGCTTTATTAAGAAGGACAACAGACCACAAGAGTAGATATTGACTTAGGTATATATTTACTTTTCCTACAACATTCTTTAAAACCTTGTATTAACCATTCTGACAGCAACATAAGTGATTCTGTAGACTTCATGTTCAGTATTGTGAAAGATCAAGCAGAACAATACAGCTATTTTTGTAATAGTTTTGCACTGCTGAATTGTATTTTACAAATAAATAGCTTCTATATACTCCAGATCATGTTATTAAGTTTGCCATTATCAATTCAGGCAACATTTTCTCTGAATTCTACATTACTTGCGAGAATTCAAGTAATTCAGAACAACATTACTCAACCTCAAGACTCAAGTTCACGAGAAGGGAAGACAAGGTTCTTCCCAGCACAAGGCTTTGGAACTCATTACTGGTGGTAAGAACCACCACATATTCCACAGCCTTCCGAATTAAGTGTAAAATCTTACTTCTTTGACTTAGCTTTCTCATCACCTCAACTGAAATTGTAAAGAAGAAGAGAGGAATTTAAAAGAGAACCTTGTCTACAGGGCTTCATGACCCTCCCCAGCTGAGATTTCTTCCCTACAGGGGAAAGTTGAAGGCAAGAAGGAAGCATGTAAAGGGAAAGAATAGGATGGGGGTAGAATACAGAAGAATTGGGGGGGAAATTGCAATAGCCCCAATTGCCCCTAGGGACGTAGGTAGAAAATTAGACCACTGGCCTATTGTGATTTTGGTTTATTCATTCTTTGGAAGGTGCTCAGATGCTACAGAAACCTGGATTAGATTGACTGTGGTACTATACATCAATCTAAATTCTATTTTGTGCTCATGAAACTAAGAAACTGATAACATACCAACTACAGCCAGGCAGGGTGTCCTATAGGCGTTCACACACAACCCCACCAAAAGTACTTTAAATCCTGACTGATAACACACTTTCCATTCCAGCTCATGTGTCATCTCTAGATCAGAGACTTCTGATCATACCATACTAGGTACGTTTTGTGTGACAAATGCACACACAAGACCAGGCTGATATCACCAACTCCTCACTGCTTATGTCCAGTCATAGAAGACATCAACCCAGTTCTCTCCAGAAGTTTATGACCTTAATCACTGTGCCACCAGCCAACTCCTGGAGCCACAAGACATGGGTATGTCAAGTCAAATGTTGCTGTTATACCCAGGCAGTTCTTCGGATACCAGTGCAGCTAAATAAGTATAACTGAACAGAATTGAGCCAAGTATTTCTATTCTGATACAGGTATATTCTGCCAGAGCAGGAGAAGCCCTCCAACAGGCAAATTAAAACCAAAACGAGTCTGTGCAGGCTCTACTGTTCATTAACCTTTCGCTTCAGATATTGGAAGCTGGAAGTCTGCAAATAACTAATAAATTATCCTGTCAGGGATTTAAAGAATAAGGCTGCACAGAGGAGGTTCTGAAGCTGCCCCTTTCTTAGTTATAAAGGCATTTTTCATTTTCATGTTGATATTAATATTAATGTATTGTTGATAACAACGTGAGTCGGCAATACAGTGACAGTTCAATCAACATGAACAGTGGAATGAATTGTACTACAAAATAATCTACTGAGTGTTGTTTTCTGTGTACGCATGAATCTCAATTACAGCCCCTCCAATTGCTCTAAAAAGACGGCAATTGATTATCTCTCACCAGCTTCATTTCTTCTCCATCAGTAAAAGTTGGGGATCCAACTTCCGACTACAGGGAAATCAATTATGTGGGCAGAAACATACAAGTATAACCCTTCTCTGCAACGTGTTGTCTGCAACAACAATAGGTAGGGGTCCCTGTTAAAACTAAAACACCATCAGCTCCAGCCCCCACCTAGAATTTCTGGGATCACTAAATAGCTTTCACTTGTAAGCACTGAATCTGTTTATGAAACAAGGAAAACTCTATAAGGGAAAAGGAAACCCAACATCAAACTTGGGAAAACATAGCGAACTATATCTATATGACTGATTCATAAAACACTCCCGCTTATGGTAACTTTGGCAGTCGTGCACCTGGTTCCCCACCTATCACTGAGAACAACCTATAAGCAAGTGTTGATGTCTGTGGGTAGCATAGTCAGAGTCCTGAGGTGCATTTGGTGAGTCCTTTGGGAAGTGCTGCCTGGTTTTGCCCAGAGGCTTCACCGACTAAAGCACTACAGTGATGTCAGCTTTATATAGTGTCTGGGTAGGAGGATCCCTACCAGAGTTCACTTACCTCTGCTGCTGTCCTCTAGGCCTATCAAAGAACTGCCTCTGCATAATCTCCCATCACAAAGTTCTCTGTAACTGCTCTCACAATTAAGTCCTCAGTCTGGGTGATTACTCACCACATAGTTCTCTCAACAGCACAGCATCCTTAGGGAAGGGGAACCAGTAGCATACAGGACCCTTGAGAAGACTCCTTGTCACTGGTGATGCACTCTGTAACAAGATAGGAATCCCTCCCCTTCAGTTCAGTTCCCTTATCAACCAATTCTGGCTTGTGTACAGGTCTGTTGACTCCTCAGGTGTCACTGGAGGAGTTCTGGATAGAAAGATTATGTAAATATAGTTGTACTTTTCTCTTACAGATGATGGGAGAGAACTCCTTCCCCTCTGGAGCTTCTGGGTAATATCTTACGCAGATGAAGCAGTTCTGTGGCCATTCCTCCCCTTGTTTGCCAACAGATAGGAGCAAAGCTCCTTACCCTCTAGAGCTCGAAGCCACAGGACTTACATAAAGAATAGTAAACCATGCTCTGTGGATAAGGGTCAGGAGTTGCACCATTTATAAATCTGTGTACTGTGGTCCTGAAAGTGTTTGCTGGGAGTAGGGGAGGAAGGAAGTGGAAATAAACAAATAAATGTTTATTTTAAAAAATGTAAATAAACTTAGTTACCCAGAAAACAAACAGTATAAAGAAGATCTGGTAGCCTCTTAGAAATAGGGAAAGTGGTCCAAAAGCATCATGAATGTGGTCCCACCTCTGTGATCAAAGCAAAGCAGATACACAGTCCCTTCAAATCTGCAGAAATACAGAGGTCACTGCCAGGGAAAGGACACTTATAAATATGCAGATCTTGTTGCAGCTCAGAGTAAGCACACCTTTGGTTCCCGCTGTGGAAACCATGTGGAGCAGCCCTTCTGCAATGTTCTACGGAAGCCAGAAAAAGAGTAGATGCAACTTATACCCTATCTCCTATTGCTGGCCACAGGTTTTCCAGCAGGCAATTCTGTAAAGTACAGCCCAGAAATTGGCCCGTGCCTTGTAAAAATGCAGTTAATTGATTGGGACAGGCAAGTCAGTGTGAAAATAAAAATCAATCTGTGAATTTGCCCCAAACTCTACATATGCCAGTTTTGAGTTTCATAAAAGTTAGTGAAAACTTGTGTCTTTTTAGAGCTTCTTTTCCAATTTCATGCACCTCTGTAAGTCCTGCTCTCAGCCCCGACTAGAAGCAGGATGTGTTGACTACCAAGAAAAGCCTGTCCCTGGAAGAGTTCCAGTTCAGTTTTACAAGCTCAAAGGTCTGGATGGCTATTGCCTCAAACAAAAATGCAAATTTTTGGCTGCTTACAGACAACTTCTGAACCGTTTGAGGTTCACACAAGCAGTATCAATTGGTTGAATCACACTGCACTAAGAGACACTTGGTTAGATCATGTCCTTCTGATTTTTAAGATGAAGGTCTACTTGACCTCTCACAAAAATGTCACTGTGGGATTCTACGTTTGGTGCATCTCAGTAACACCAGGTCACATATGCTCAGTCTACACAATATTTTTTCCTAATTGCCAGCTCTAGTAAACTACCTGTGGTCTGAGAATCAGGTTCTTTTCCATTTCACACATCTTATCGCCACCAGAAATAAATATTCTGAAGGCCAAACTGGACTTTCAGATATGATGCAACTGGGCCTTGTCTCAACTGACTGGAATTTAGTGCACAGTGCTACTGATGATGCACAAGGGGAAAGAGATTCTATCACACCTCATTTCCTCTAGCCATGTGTGATTCTGCAGAGCTAATGGAGTAAAGAGCAATAAAAACTTTCTTTTTTCATTAAAGGGAGCAGATATGACATTGAATAAATACAGGAAGCAGACATAATGGATATTTAGCTGGTGCAATTTTTAAATAGCCCAGAGTAAATTTGGAGTCAGATTATTTGACTGATATTTGAATTTTAACCTGGGTGTTACACAGCATTAAACACTGTATCAGAGCACCAGAAGCCCACCACCCTGACATCCCAGCATTATATTACTTTGAATGGAAAATATATTGCAAAGATGATTCCAACAACTCTCAAGATTGGAGACTCCTATGCACTGGATATTGCTCTTTACAGAGAGTTCATAACAATAGAGGTACTATTATTTCTGTTCTTAGAAATGAGTCTAAAAGACTCTTTCATAAGACCTTTCGGGGTTATGGAGCACTGTCTTATTGCATTAGGAATGGTCAGCCTACTAAATCCTTACTACATTTAGTGAAGTCACAAATTATGCATGTAATAAAAGTAATCATTTTAAAAAAGATGTAGAGACCTCACCTCTCATTCTCACAGGCTGACACTAGCAGATAACTTAGCCAATGCCCTTACAATACAAAAATCTCATTTTTCCAAGTATGTATGGCTGTGTATGTATGGGTTAACTTCAATTCTTCCACCTTTCCCCTTTCATTTTGTTTTTGGTGCACATTTACACTGGCAGGTCTGGGCCAAGAATAGAAGTAAAAGTGCCAGTTAATCATGGTTAAGACTATCCAGAAGGCCAAATTTAGGCTGCTAGGTAAGAGATTGAAGTCCAGGACCGCCATAGTAGCATTCTCTGAAATGCTTCCAGTTCCATGTGCAGGGCCAGTTAGACAGGCAGAACTGCAGAGACTCAATGGGTGGATGAGACGATGGTGTAGGGAGGAGGGATTTAGATTTATTAGGAACTGGGGAAACTTTTGGGAAAGGGGGAACCTATACAGGAAGGATGGGCTACACCTAAACCAAAATGGAACCAGATTGCTGGCACTTAAAATTAAAAAGGTCGTAGAGCAGTTTTTAAACTAAGTGCTGGGGGAGAGCCAACAGGTGTGGAGGAGCATGTGGTTTGGACAGAAACATCCCTTAGGGGAGGATCTATTAATGGAGACTATATGTCCTGGTAAGGAGGAGAGAATGGAAGATGATAAAATATGGGTAGGATCTGATCAGAAACAGTCAAATGAAAAAAAAAGTCCCATTCAATTACATCATGTAATGGCAGACAGCTAAAAAGTGACAAGTTTTAAAAGTGTCTATATACAAATGCTAGAAGTCTAAATAATAAGCTGGGTAAACTAAAGTGCCTCATATTAAATGAGGATATTGATATAATAGGCATCACAGAAACATGGTGGAATGAGGATAATCAATGGGATACAGTAATACCAGGGTACAAAATATATCGGCAGGACAGAACAGATCGTGCTGGTGGGGGAGTGGCACTATATGTGAAAGAAAGTGTAGACTCAAATGAAGTAAAAACTTTAAATGAACCAAACTGTACCATAGAATCTCTATGGATAGTAATTCCATGCTATAATAAGAATACATCACTAGGGCTATATTACCAACCACCTGACCAGGATGGTGATAGTGACCGTGAAATGCTCAGGGAAATTAGAGAGGCTATTAAAATAAAAAACAATAATAATGGGGGATTTCTACTATCTTCATATTGACTGGGTACATGACACCTCAGGATGGGATGCAGAGATAAAGTTTCTTGACACCTTAAATGACTGCTTCTTGGAGCAGCTAGTCCTGGAACCCACAAGGGGAGAGGTAATTCTTGAATTAGTCCCAAGTGGAGCACAGGATCTGATCCAAGAGGTGAATATAGCTGGACCACTTGGTAATAGTGGCCATAATAGAATTAAATTTAACATTCCTGTGGCAGGGAAAACAGCACAGCAGCCCAACACTGTAGTATTTCAGAAAGGGGGACTACACAAAAATGAGGAAGTTAGTTAAACAGAAAGTAAAAGCTACAACACAAAAACTTAAATCCCTGCAAGCTTCATGGAAACTTTTTAAAGACACCATAATAGAAGCTCAACTTAAATGTATACCCAAAATTAAAAAAACATAGTAAGAGAACCAAAAAAGTGCCGCCGTGGCTAAACAACGAAGTAAAAGAAGCAGTGAGAGGCAAAAAGGCATCCTTTAAAAAGTGGAAGTTAAATCCTAATGAGAGAAATAGAAAGGAGCATAAACTCTGGCAAATGAAGTGTAAAAATATCATTAGGAAGGCCAAAAAAAAATAATTTGAAGAACAAAGACTCAAAAAGTAATAGCAAAAAATTTTTTAAGTACATCAGAAGCAGGAAGCCCGATAAACAACCAGTGGGGCTACTGGACGATCAAGATGCTAAAGGAGCACTCAAGGATGATAAGGCCATTGCGGAGAAACTAAATGAATTCTTTGCATCGGTCTTTATGGCTGAGGATGTGAGGGAGATTCCTAAACTTGAGCCATTCTTTTTAGGTGACAAATCTGAGGAACTGTCCCAGATTGAGGTGTCATTAGAGGAGGTTTTGGAACAAATTGATAAACTAAACAGTAATAAGTCACCAGGACCAGATGGTATTCACCCAAGAGTTCTGAAGAAACTCAAATGTGAAATTGCAGAACTACATTTAAATCAGCTTCTGTACCAAATGATTGGAGGATAGCTAATGTGATGCCAATTTTTAAAAAGGGCTCCAGAGGTGATCCCAGCAATCACAGACTGGTAAACCTGACTTCAGTACCGGGCAAACTGGTTGAAACTATAGTAAAGAACAAAATTGTCAGACATATAGATGAACATAATTTGTTGGGGATGAGTCAACATGGTTTTTGTAAAGGGAAATCATGCCTCACCAATCTACTAGAATCCTTTGACGGGGTCAACAGCATGTGGACCAGGGGAATCCAGGGGATATAATGTACTTAGATTTTCAGAAAGCCTTTGACAAGGTCCCTCACCAAAGGCACTTAAGAAAAGTAAGCTGTCATGGGATAACAGGGAAGGTCCTCTTATGGACTGGGAACTGGTTAAAGATAGGAAACAAAGGGTAGGAATAAATGATCAGTTTTCAGAATGGAGAGCGGTAAATAGTGGTGTCCCCCAGGGGTCTGTACTGGACCAGTCCTATTCAACATATTCATAAATGATCTGGAAAAAGGGTAAACAGTGAGGTGGCAAAATTTGCAGATGATCCAAAACTACTCAAGATAGTTAAGTCCCAGGCAGACTGTGAAGAGCTACAAAAGGATCTCTCAAAACTGGGTGACTGGGCAACAAAATGGCAGATGAAATTCAGTGTTGATAAATGCAAAGTAATGCACATTGGAAAACATAATCCCAACTATACATATAAAATGACGGGGTCTAAATTAGCTGTTACCAATCAAGAAAGAGATCTTGCAGTTATTGTGGATAGTTCTCTGAAAACATCTACTCAATATGCAGTGGCAGTCAAAAAAGCGAATGTTGGGAATCATTAAGAAAGGGATAGATAATAAGACAGAAAATATCATATTGCCTCTATATAAATCCATGGTACACCCACATCTTGAATACTTTGTGCAGATGTGGTCGCCCCGTCTCAAAAAAGATATATTGGAATTGGAAAAGGTTCAGAAAAGAGCAACAAAAATGATTAAGCGTCTGGAACAGCTTTCAGCTGAGGAGAGATTAATAAGACTGGGACTTTTCACCTTGGAAAAGAGATGACTAAGGGGGGGTATGATAGAGATCTATAAAATCATGACTGCTGTGGAGAAAGTAAATAAGGAAGTGTTAATTACTCCTTCTCATAACACAAGAACTAGGGGTCACCAAATGACTAACAGGCAGCAGGTTTAAAACAAGTAAAAGAAAGAATTTTTGCACACAACGCAGTCAGTCAGTCTGTGGAACTCTTTGCCAGAGGATGTTGTGATGGACAAGACTATAATGGGGTTCAAAAAAGAACTAGATAAGTTCATGGAGGATAGATCCATCAATGGCTATTAGCCAGGAAAGGCAGGGATGGTGTCCCAGGGGATGGATCTCTTGATGATTAACTGTTCTGTTCATTCCCTCTGGGGCACCTGGCACTGGCCACTGTCAGAAGACAGGATACTGGGCTAGATGGACCTTTGGTCTGACCCAGTATGGTCACACTTTTATTCTTATCTTCCCAGTGACCTGTCCCAAGTACCATCATATATGCAAAACCACGTGATTTTTCAGACCCAGGAGAGTGGGATAATAGGGTGACCAGATGTCACGATTTTATAGGGACAGTCCCAGTATTTGGGTTATTTTCTTATATAGGCACCTATTACCCCTCCCCCCCCCCCCAGTCCCTATTTTTCACACTTTCTATCTGGTCACCCTACTGGATAAGAATATGGTATTTCTAAACATAGTGAGGTTCGCTTAGCTCTAGCAGTGACACACAGTGAATGGTAACACTCCCAGGTCATCAGCAGGGATGTACTGCCAGTGTTTTCAACAAAGCTCCCCACCCCAAAAAAGATATCTTTACCATTTAGCTTGTGGCAGCAGCACATGCAGTGGGAACCTATTCATTTCTACCCCTCCATCACTCCCTCTGCCCTAAGACACAAAACACTCTCTCAGTAACCACAAACTTCTATTAAGCTACACTGGAAATATTTCTTTTTTCTGAAAAGAGAAAAAAAACATACTGAATTTGACAGTAGAATACAATGTTCTTGTATTTTGTATTTTGAAAGGTAGGGGGGAGTAGTGTCTGGGCATATCCTTCCCTGGGAAAATACCTGCCATTTGGTGCAATCTGGTCTATCACAAACACAAAATATTTGCTCCTTGGAGGTATTTTTATGATCCCCAAGGATAAGTCACATCTCTGGAATTGAGGATTTAGCAATGTCCAGACACACAAGCAGGGATGATCCAGCAGAGGCTGGGAAATCATCCCAACCTTCACTTCCATTTGAAGGCAGAATTTTTACATGTTTGATCCTGGGAGCCCCCAAGAGCCCTCTCCAGAATGTCTTGTGATTATGTAATGTTTTCTTTTTGCCCACTCTTCATGTCCCAGAATTACCACTGCACCTCCACTAGTCTGCCACCCTACGATTGCAGGGACTCTATACACCCTGCCAGTTACACGCTACCTTTCACACATACACAAGTCAGATCTGCTGCTACTTGACATACTCTTTGTATAGCATTTAAACCATTCCACTGACACACACAGAGAAACTGGAATCACTGAAACATCCAGAAGTTGCTCTGTGCATAGATTTTTTTTAAGGGCAAAATTGGGGAGGTTTTTAAATCAGAGGCTGCATTACATATTAAAAAGTAACTTTTAAACAGTGCATCATATGTCTGTGCACCAAGCAGAGAGGGGGAGAGAACATCTACATGGTATATTCCTGTCTTTTTCTCTCTTTTGCTTTCTCTCTCACCCTCCTGTTTCACTCGCTCTCTCCCTCCTCAAACTCCCCCTGCAGTAGGCTGCAGAATGGGACACTCTTGTTCCAAAGCCAGCCGGCAGCTGTCACACAGCAGAGGCAGCAAGCAGCCTGTGCAAAGAGTGAGCCTACTCTGTCATTTAGGATGACTCACTGGGATCTGGCATTAATTTCTCTTTTTCTGGTAGTGGACGGAGAACAACCAAAAAGCTACACTGGATCTGATCAAGGTAAGAGATTAACACATCTTTTATGATATATCATTGAGTTTGAAGAGGTGCCAAGCTCTGTACAGAGGCTGGCACTGGAGCTAATTCAGTGGGTGTTTTAACACCTGGCAGTACATGCCACCAGTGTGCCTTCCTGGTGTTAACCCTGAGGATGCCGTTCTAAGCTGCATCCACTGAATAGAAAGCCGGTGAAAATACAGCATTTAAAGTGCATTTTCCTCCTTAATGCAACTTTTATGAGAACACCACCACCTGCCCCAGCGCATATGAGAAGCATCTCAATGTTTCTAAATGATCAAGCATGCTTTTGTACTCGACTTCTGGGAATACAGTGTGTCAGGATTCTGTCATGGACTACTTGCAGATTCATCCACACGGCATTTGTTTCATCACTTTAATTAGTTGAAATTCCATACTCTAAACATCTCCCTGGCACGTTTTCCCCAGAAAGTGTTCTGAATGCAAATAGATTATATTCAATTTTTAGTCATTTTTAAAACTCCAGTACTTACTAAAACCATCAGAACAAGTCTGCTGAGCACTGTACTCTCTCTCTCTCTCTGTGTGCGCGCGCGCGCACGCATACATACATACAAATTTTGTCAATACATTTCTTCGCTGTTGATCCAAAAAATGCAGCATGCAGGAGAGTTTTACTTATTTGTTTTTGGCTAGGACAAAATCCCCCCCTATCCCTAGATTCTTAAATTCCTGGAGAAATTCCCTTCTTCCATTTTCTGAGGAGGCATGTAATTTTAAGCAGAGTGATCTAAGCAGGCATCTACTGCTGCTCATACTTTTTAATTTTTGCTCTCTATTTGAAGCTTTCATCTAGCCTGTGTAGCCTCATCCCCAGCAAGCCAAATGCCCCATTTACCAAGTGGGTTACTTCTAAAAGGTGGCACCATTAAATTAATCCTGCATTATGTTTCTTTCGTGCCATAAACAGAACAGCAGACTAGCTGGTATCAACGCAGAATCCCATAATTTTACCCTTAGATCCCTTATGGGTTAACTGTACTGAAGACAGTTCTTTTGCACTATTTCTCTTACCTGTTCTGTGGAATGTCTTCTTGCAATTGTGACTGGATGTACCCTTATTTATCGCCCATTAAAAGGTGTTCTATACAGCATTGCCTCATATATTCTGTTTAGTCAGACCTGCTAGAATTTGACTTTTATCTGAGTTTTCTTTTTTTTAGAGCATTTAAAACAAGAGAACTTCCCTGCAATTGTTAATATGAAAGAGTCTCTGTACAGACATGACCACAGGTCCTACATTGGTCACGTCTAAGATGCTGACAAAACAGCAATTAATGCTGAATACCATACAGCATCTGAGTAGCCAGTAAGACCAATGGATTCTTGACATAGTGTATATATTTTTGGAATCAACTCTTGCTTTCTCCACTAGGGAAAAGATGTTAATAGACCCTTCTGTACCTACTGCCATGCCACACAAACATTTACACTAGTACAAAGCAATCTCAAAATTAATTGTGATTTAAATGTCCTTTTGTACCGATCTTCAAAAACAAGCAAAACAAAAAATTTTTGATATGTCAGCAGGGATTATACCATATCTTCTATTGGAATCAGATTTTCTTGTGAAATGTGTATCAAAACTATATTTTAAGGTAATTCTTTATCACTTGGGGGGCTTACAGGCAGTTAAATTCATAAATGCCATGGATTTTCACAGCCATTTCACCTTTCTTAATTCAATGGGTCCACAGAAGAAAACAAACCAAGATACAGTTTGGTTGATAGATCACCATGATACTGCTTTTAAAGACTTAATACTCATTCTGTTTAATTATAAATTAGTAGTTATTTATTTCACACAAACTCAGTCACTTGCTACAGTGGTATATGCCAGGGTCTCTGGGGACTGAAGAGCTATATTTGACCATGTCTAGCCAATGTCTAGAATAAAAATTATCTTATTTGTAATTTCCCCCCCCAAGAGACATCAGTATATGATCAATTTTTAATCAGCATGGCTCCTTTTGGCTGGGAATTTAGTCTATTTAAAGGTAGACAATCCAGTGAGATAACACTTTTTTGTAACTTGGCAACAAGAGGGGGAAAAAAATCAAGTTACATCAATCATGCATGCAAACCTTGTATTGTGCTGTCCCCTCCCTAGAGAATTAAACCCTTCACAGAGCTGATGTTCTAGACTTGTGAACCAGTAAGTTTAATATAATTAACTAATCCAACCAGTTGTTCTAATTACAAGAGTCAGACTGCAGGAAGCCAATGCAGACTCAGTACATGTGCAAGGAGCTGCCTCTAGAACAGAACAGAGTGCTTTTTTTGAAGCTTCATTCTTGAAACATGAATTATTCAAAAAAAAATATGCCATTGGTGTAACCCAAATTCTGAGACTTGTAAGCTAATGGGAGGTTGTCTGCTTTTGTTCTCGGAGACTTCATATCTGGCATTGTTCCATTTTTAGGGAAGAATGAGTGTTCACTTTAAATCCCATTTTGCTCCATTCAGTTTATTGGTTATTCGGGTATATTATTTGCTGGTGGGAGCTGGAAGAAAGAAAGAAAGAAAGAAAGAAAGAAAGAAAGAAAGAAAGAAAGAAAGAAAGAAAGAAAGAAAGAAAGAAAGAAAGAAAGAAAGAAAGAAAGAAAGAAAGAAAGGTTAAAATAAGTTGCGTTGCTCTGTAAAGAAATGCTATCACCATGGCATCCTGTGCCTCTATGGTATTTCTGGAGTGCCCATCACCTTTGTATATAAGTATTAGGGATGGCCCAAAACTGCCATGTTTAGATTTCAGTGTAAACTTCCCTTAATTGAGAGTTTGTTCAGATCTGGAGTTCTGGTTCAGCCAGTTGCAAAAGACAGACCATAGAAAAGTAGGATTCTCAATCCAAAGTTTGGAGCGCTTGGAGCCAGAGTTTTGCTGTGGAACCATTTCTGATAGGAGCTTGGGGAGCCAGCCATTAACTCATATTTGATGTTACTTTTGGCTATGCCACTTTTGGAAGGAAGGGTTTATACTGTTATTACAGACAGTGTCAGACTCTCAGCATTTCTGAAGTGGCTGCATCCTGTTCAGAGGTTGTGTTATCCAAGGGACAGTAACATATGGGAAGATGGCATAAAAATGACATCCCATAGAGGTAGCAAAATACTTTAACTGCCCAAGAGCCACTAAACTAAAGCAGAATGAAATTTTCATAATGAAACTCAAAACCAGATTAAATCTCACCTAGTTTGTAATTTAGTTACCAATGTGAACCCAGGGCTAGTTTTCCAGAAGTTTTGCCATAGTTTATAACCTGTGGGGAGGTAGGTTTATGGTAGAGATCTATTTCAGAAATTGTGGACATTTCATAAAGTTGCAAACCAAACCCTAATAAAATCAACTACTTTGCTCAAATCTGCACTTAGAGTTTTGGGTTTATGTGAATCCAAAACATCAATATCAGGGGCTACAAATAAACAAAACCCCTAAGTTTTGCACATCTGTGTTCCAGTGCTCTGGACAGGGCCGGCTCCAGGGTTTTGGCCACCCCAAGCAGCCAAAAAAAAAAAAAAAAGCCACGATCGCGATCTGCAGCGGCAATTCGGCGGAAGGTCCTTCGCTCCGAGCGGGAGTGAGGGACCGTCCGCCGAATTGCCGCCGAATTGCTGGACCTGCCGCCCCTTTCCGGAGTGGCCGCCCCAAGCACCTGCTTGCCAAGCTGGTGCCTGGAGCCAGCCCTGGTTCTGGAGAGATCAGGCCTAGGTGACATCTGTAAGGAAGATTTCTATTTCATTGCAGCTACTCTCCTGTACTTGGGCTTGCCTAGAATAAGGGCCAAACTCCATTCCTCCATTCTGCATCACATATTGTATTCCTCCTTTCACATTTTATTTAATCAAATTACGAACAAGTCACAGATTCAAGTGACTACTTATGGAAATGAAACTCAAGCTGCATTAGGAAGTGCTATGCATTGAACATGGTCAATATCATTACCATCTTATTGTATGGTACTTCATACAAGAACTGAATGATACCAACAAGTAGAATTCAGTGCACTTGTGCCATCGTAAGGCATTTGTAACCCCAAGACAAGTTGTACATAGACATTACTTTTAGAAGAAGAAAAAGAAAAAGGACGTCACATCTTGCCTATTTTACCTTCCTGTGTGATTCTTCCAGGGCAGGACTTAGTTCCGGAATGTCCTTAAACAATATCTAGTCCCCACCAAAGAAAATCTAACCTCAGGCTAGGCCGTTTCATATGAATGAAAGTCATGTATCATCATCATCATTATGCAAAACATCCATAAAATACTTATGATTAAACGTTAAACATAGCTTGCTTTGATGAGAACAATCTCTTTTCAGATGGGTACAGTTTGACTAAAGCAATCTTTAGGTTCAAATGCAATTGAAATTAGGGATGAGCGATCCAGTTTGGGTATGTCTACACTACAGGATTAATTCGAATTTATATAATTCGAATTTAGGAAACCGATATTATAAATTCGAATGTATTCGGCCACACTAGGCACCATTAATTCGGTGGTGTGCGTCCAAGCTACCATAGTAGCATCGATTTCCAGAGCGTTGCATTGTGGGTAGCTTTTACATAGCTATCCCATAGTTCCCGCAGTCTCCACCCCCCTTGGAATTCTGGGTTGAGACCCCAGTGCATGATGGGGCAAAAAACATTGTCGCAGGTAGTTCTGGGTACAGCCTCCCCCTCCCTCCCTGAAAGCAACGGCAGACAACCATTTCGCGCCTTTTTTCCTGAGTGAACTCTGCAGACTCCATTCTGCATCAAGCATGGATCCCGTTGTGCTCCAGAACGCAGTCTTGAACATTATAAACACCTCGCGCTTTCTCGTGGAGTTTATGCTTACACAGGACCAGAAAAAAGAGGCGAGGAGGAGGAGGCGGCGATTGCAGCGCAGCGACCAGCGTGATGAGGACATGGACACGGACACAGAATTCTCTGAGACCGCGGGCCCCGGTGCTTTGGAGATTATGATGTTAATGGACCAGGTTATAGGCTTGGAACGCCGATTCTGGGCCCGGGAAACAAGCACAGACTGGTGGGACCGCATAGTGTTGCAGGTGTGGGACGATTCCCAGTGGCTGAGAAACTTTCGCATGCGTAAGGGCACTTTCATGGAACTTTGTGACTTGCTTTCCCCTGCCCTGAAGCGCCAGAATACCAAGATGAGAGCAGCCCTCACAGTTGAGAAGCGAGTGGCGATAGCCCTGTGGAAGCTTGCAACGCCAGACAGCTACCGGTCAGTCGGGAATCAATTTGGAGTGGGCAAATCTACTGTGGGGGCTGCTGTGATGCAAGTAGCCAAAGCAATCACGGAGGTGCTGCTACGAAAGGTAGTGACTCTGGGAAATGTGCAGGTCATAGTGGATGGCTTTGCTGCAATGGGATTCCCTAACTGTGGTGGGGCAATAGATGGAACCCATATTCCTATCTTGGCACCGGAGCACCAGGGTACCCAGTACATAAACCACAAGGGATACTTCTCAATGGTGCTGCAAGCACTTGTGGATCACAAGGGACGTTTCACCAACATCCATGTGGGCTGGCCGGGAAGGGTTCATGACGCTCGCGTCTTCAGGAACACCAATCTGTTTAAACGGCTGCAGCAAGGGACTTACTTTCCGGACCAGAAAATAACCGTGGGGGATGTTGAAATGCCAATTGTTATTCTTGGGGACCCAGCCTACCCCTTAATGCCATGGCTCATGAAGCCATACACAGGCAGCCTGGACAGGAGTCAGGAGTTGTTCAACTACAGGCTGAGCAAGTGCAGAATGGTGGTAGATTGTGCATTTGGCCGTTTAAAAGGTCGCTGGCGATCCTTATTGACTCGCTCAGACCTCAGCCAAACCAATATCCCCATTGTTATTACTGCTTGCTGTGTGCTTCACAATCTCTGTGAGAGCAAGGGGGAGACCTTTATGGCAGGGTGGGAGGCTGAGGCAAATCGCCTGGCTGCTGATTACTCGCAGCCAGACACCAGGGCGATTAGAAGAGCACACGATGAAGCGCTGCGCATTAGGGAAGCTTTGAAAACCAGTTTCATGACTGGCCAGGCTACAGTGTGAAATTTATGTTTGTTTATCCTTCCTGAAAACCCGCCCCCTTTATTGACTCATTCTCTGTAAGGAACCCACCCTCCCCCTTCCCCCAGCTTGCTTTCAAAGGAAATAAAGTCACCATTGTTTAAAAATCATTTATTCTTTATTAATTGATTATAAAAAGAGGGAGAGAACCTGAGTGGGGTTTGGGAGGAGGATCAGCGGGAAGGAAAAGCCCAGTAAAAAAAGGTTAAGAAAATGGCAGCCTTTTGCTTGGGCTGTCCACTGGGGTGGAATGGGAGGGTGTACGGAGCCTCCCCCCCGTGTTCTTACACGTCTGGGTGTGGAGGCTATGGAACATGGTGAGGAGGTAGGGGGGTTATACAGGGGCTGTAGCGGCACAGAACCTGAGTGGGGTTTGGGAGGAGGATCTGCGGGAAGGAAAAGCCCAGTAAAAAAAGGTTAAAAAAATGGCAGCCTTTTGCTTGGGCTGTCCACTGGGGTGGAATGGGAGGGTGTACGGAGCCTCCCCCCCGTGTTCTTACACGTCTGGGTGTGGAGGCTATGGAACATGGTGAGGAGGTAGGGGGGTTATACAGGGGCTGTAGCGGCACTCTGTTCTCCAGCAGCCGTTCCTGAAGCTCCACCAGACGCCGGAGCATGTCTGTTTGCTCACGCAGCAGCCCCAGCGTTGCTTCCCGACTCCTCTGATCTTCCTGCCGCCACCTCTCATCTCGAGCGTCTCTCCTCTCCTCACGTTGGTCCCTTCTGTCCTCACGTTGGTCCCTCATGTCCTCACGTTGGTCCCTCCTGTCCTCACGGTCACTGGCTTCTTTCCTATACTTGCAAACCGTCTCCTTCCACTCATTCAGATGAGCTCTTTCATTCCTGGTGGATTGCATGATTTCGGAAAACATCTCTTCTCTCGTCTTTTTTTTACGATGCCTTATCTGGGATAGCCTTCGGGAAGGAGGAGGGAGGCTTGAAACATTTGCACCTGCTGGAGGGAGTGAAAAAAGGAGAGAATTTTTTTAAAAGATACATTTTTCAGAACAATGCTTATACTCTTTCACGGTGTATACTATTCACATTACATAGCACATGTGATTTCTGTGCAAGGTCGCATTTTGCCTCTTAATATTGAGTGCCTGTGGCTTTGCTGCTAGAGATCACAGACGCAGGTCGGGGCAACAGAATTCACCTTGCATGCTGCCATGGTAAGCCACTGTCTTTAGGCTTCTGCGCCCTGCTTTCCCACATACCAAGCAAAGCCCGTTGTGCTGCAGTTTTCCTGTTAGCTTGTTTTCTGCTGCTGAAGGTTAACACCCCCCCCCCATCCAATTCTCTGGGATGAGTGCTTTCTCCCTCCCCCCACCGCGTGGCTGGTATCAGGGAAGATCCCTGCAGGAACCAAACTAACACCCCCCCCCCACCCGCCATGAATTCTCTGGGATGAGTGCTTTCTCCCTCCCCCCACCGCGTGGCTGGTATCAGGGAAGATCCCTGCAGGAACCAAACTAACACCCCCCCCCCCACACCCGCCATGAATTCTCTGGGATGAGTGCTTTCTCCCTCCCCCCACCGCGTGGCTGGTATCAGGGAAGATCCCTGCAGGAACCAAACTAACACCCCCCCCCCCCACCCGCCATGAATTCTCTGGGATGAGTGCTTTCTCCCTCCCCCCACCGCGTGGCTGGTATCAGGGAAGATCCCTGCAGGAACCAAACTAACACCCCCCCCCCCCCCCACCCGCCATGAATTCTCTGGGATGAGTGCTTTCTCCCTCCCCCCACCGCCTGGCTGGTATCAGGGAAGATCCCTGCTAGCAAAACGCGAAAAGCTCTGGGCCAATCCTCCCCCCCCCCTTTGCACTTGGCTAAATGCAGGGAAGGATTTCTTTTCAGCCACAGGCAAACAGCCCAGTAGGAACGGCCACCTCAGTCCCCTTAATTAAATTCCCTTATTTCAACCAGGTTACCCTAAGCGATATCACTCGCCTGAGGATTACACAGCAAGATAAAGAACGGATGTTGCTTGAATGCCAGCAAACACCGGGACCATACGCTGCCAGGCTCTGTCAGGCAATGATACCAGATTACTTGCTACTAGCATGGCGTGGTCAAGTGTCCTACCATGGAGGACGGAATAAGGCTGCACTGCCCAGAAACCTTGTGGCAAGGCTTTTGGAGTACCTCCAGGAGAGCTTCATGGAGATGTCCCTGGAGGATTTCCGCTCCATCCCCAGACATGTTAACAGACTTTTCCAGTAGCTGTACTGGCTGCGAATGCATCCCAAGTGCTCAGGGCAAATTAATCATTAAAAATGCTTGCTTTTAAACCATGTTTTATATTTTAAAAGGTAAACTCACCTGAGGTCCCTTCCATGGGGTCATGGTCTTGGGTGCTGGCTTGGGAGGCTTGGGAGGGTACTTCAGTCAGGGTGAGAAACAGTTCCTGGCTGTTGGGGAGAACGGAGAGCTGGGTGCTCTCTGCCAGCTCGTCCTCCTCCTCCTCCTCTTCCCCTTCCACGGAATCATCAGGTGTACCTGATGAGATTATCCCCAGCTCGGAATCCACAGTCAGAGGTGGGGTAGTGGTGGCGGCCCCCCCTAGAAATGCATTTAGCTCAGCGTAGAAGCGGCATGTCCGCGGCTCTGACCCGGAGCGACCGTTTGCCTCCTTTGCTTTTTGATAGGCTTGTCTCAGCTCCTTGACTTTCACGCGGCACTGATCTGTGTCCCTATTGTGGCCTCTCTCCATCATGCCCTTGGAAATTTTTTCATAAGTTTTGGCATTTCGTCTTTTCGAACGCAGTTCAGCTAGCACTGAATCCTCTCCCCATATAGAGATCAAATCCAGTACCTCCTGTACGGTCCATGCTGGTGCTCTTTTTCGATTATCAGCCTGCATGGTTACCTGTGCTGATGAGCTCTCTGTGGTCACCTGTGCTCTCCACGCTGTGCAAACAGGAAATGAAATTCAAATGTTCCCGGGGCTTTTCCTGTCCACCTGGCCAGTGCATGCGAGTTCAGATTGCTGGCCAGAGCGGTCACAATGGTGCACTGTGGGATAGCTCCTGGAGGCCAATAACATCGAATTGCGGCCACACTAACGCTAATTCGAATTGACAAATTCGATTTTGGCGCTACTCCGCTCGTCGGGGTGGAGTACAGAAATCGAATTAAAGGGCCCTTTAATTCGAATTAAATGGCTTCGTTGTGTGGACGGGTCAAGCGTTAATTCGAATTAAGGCAGCTAAATCCGAATTAAAGTCGTAGTGTAGACCAGGCCTTTGGATTAAGTAAGAGCTGACTTGCACCTTCACCCCAAACTGAACAGCTACATTTTATTAAAGCTGACAGGTTTTATAAAAAGTTGGTTTAAGCTTAGGTGCTCAGCATTTTCAAAATCATGCTCAAGAGATGTACACAATCTCGCTTAAGAAAACCCGCTCTCGCAAGTTCTTCGGTCCATTTCTTTAGAGTCAAGCACATTTGGGTAAGCATCAAGTAAACATTCACAATTTCAGGATTTATCTTAACCTCTGAACATTTAATTCATCCTTCACTACTTCATCCCATTTCTTCTGATAGCGTTTTAATTCTCCATTAGGCAGCAGTATATAAAATGATGTTACATATAGTGGGGATTAGGGCTGTCAAGCAATAAAAAAAAATTAATCGCAATTAATCATGCGATTAAAAAAATAAATCTGGATTAATCGCATTGTTAAACAATAGAATACCATTGATTTAAATATTTTTGGAGGTTTTCTACATTTTCAAATATATTGATTTCAATTACAACACAGAATACAACGTGTATAATGCTCACTTTATATTTATTTTTGATTACAAATATTTGAACTGTAAAAACAAAAGAAATAGCATTTTCAATTCACCTCATACAAGTACTGTAGTATCATCTCTTTATCATGAAAGTTGAATTTACAAATGTAGAATTATGTACAAAAAATAACTGCATTGAAAAATAAAACAATGTAAAACTTTAGAACCTACAAGTCCACTCAGTCTTACTTCAGCCAATCTCTCAGACAACCAAATTTGGTTACAATTTACAGGAGATAATGCTGCCTGCTTCTTGTTTACAATGTCACCTGAAAGTGAGAACAGGTATTCACAGTTGCGATAGCTGGTGTCGCAAAATATTTACATGCCAGAAGCGCTAAATATTCATATATCCCTTCAACTTCAACCACCATTCCATAGGACATGCATCCATGCTTATGATGGGTTCTGCTCGGTAAAAATCCAAAGCAGAGTGGACCGATGCATGTTCATTTTCATTATCTGAGTCAGGTGCCACCAGCAGAAGTTTGATTTTATTTTTTGGTAATTCCGGTTCTATAGTTTCTGCATCTGAGTGTTGCTCTTTTAAGACTTCTGAAAGCATGCTCCACACTTCGTCCCTCTCAGATTTTGGAAGGCACTTCTGATTCCTAAACCTTGGGTCGAGTGCTGTAGCTATTTTTAGATATCTCACATGCGTTTTGTCAAATCTGCTGCGAAAGTGTTCTTAAAACGAACATGTGTTGGGTCATCATCTGAAACTGCTATAACATGAAATATATGGCAGAATGCGGGTAAAACAGAGCTGAAGACATATAGTTCTCCCCCAAGGAGTTCAGTCACAAATTTAATTAACGCATTCTTTTTAATGAGCATCATCAGCATGGAAGCATTTCCTCTGGAATGGTGGCCGAAGCATGAAGAGACATACGAATGTTTAGCATATCTGGCATGTAAATACCTTGCAACGCCAGCTACAAAAGTGCCATGCAAACGCCTGTTCTCACTTTCAGGTGACATTGTAAATAAGCAGCAGGAAGCAGCATCTCCTGTAAATGTAAACAAACTTGTTTGTCTTAGTGATTGGCTGAATAAGAAGTAGGACTGAGCGGACTTGTAGGCTCTACAGTTTTACATTGTTTTGTTTTTGAGAGCTGTTATGTAACAAAAAAACCTGCATTTATAAGTTACACTTTAAGGATAAAGAGATTGCACTATAGTACTTGTATGAGGTTAATTGAAAAATACAATTTCTTTTATCATTTTTACAGTGCAAATATTTGTAATAAAAATAATATAAAGTGAGCACTGTACACTTCATATTCTGTGTTGTAATAGAAACCAATATATTTGAAAATATAGAAAAACACCCAAAATATTTAATAAATTTCAATTGGTATTCTATTGTTTAACAGGGCAATTAATAGCGATAAATTTTTAAAATTGCAATAAATTTTTTTTAATTAATCGCGTGAGTTAACTGCAATTAATTGACCACCCTAATGTGGATACTTACAAGGGGATTCACTCCTCTCTAGCTGCCATTTGTATTTAACTCTCTTACTATGAGGATCCTTGATGTATAAAAAGATGGCATATGTATGACCATTCCTGATCCCCTACCGTGCATGGCTGTCAGCCAAACAGGTGTTAAACTAAATGCTGTATTTTAAATACGAATACTACAGTATATCCCTCCTTATTTTTTCAACTGTGATATAAGCTTGATAATTCTGCTTGACAGACTCCTTTAAGCAAATTATATATACATAACAAACATTGAGAGAGATGGTTAAGGTTGCAAAGACAAAAAAAACTCAAAAGTTAGGAAATGCCAGAATTAAGGTTACTTGTGCAATAAATGGTACATAAAGTATTTAAGCTCTTCTTAAAATAATTAAAGCAAAAAGCTTGTGTGCCTCTCAGTCCCACTTTCTTGACTTGCCATTTGAGCTATTTGAAAAATGCCAATTATTTTTCATGGGAAATTAAAAAAAAAATGTTTTGTTTGTTTAGTTGAAATTTCCCAAGGAAACATATTAAAAAAAACCCTGAAACTTTCATTTTTTAAAGAACAAATTTGGTTAACACAAAAAAAAAAGAAACAAAGTTGTTAGGGCTTGTTTAACTGAAAACGAAAACACTTCTTTTACTGCAAACTTTTCAGTTTTTCATTGAAAAAAATAAATCAAAAAATGTTTTAAAATTGAACTTTTTTCTGCAAAATTTGTTTATGATAAATAGAGACTTTTTGATTGAAATTACTCTGCCAAAAATTAAATAAAACATAAAAATTGACCAGCTCTAATTAACAGTTTATCATTTAAATACACTCTGCTTTTGGCTAGAGCTGTACAAATGGAATAATTCCATTCATGTCATTTTCAGAGTGGAAACACTAAAGAAAATGTAAAAAGCCATCCAAACCAACATGCTTGCTCATTTGAATCCATTTTATTCTTTGGGACTCCACGGATCCCTTCTTAGGAGAAAGGCAGCTCTACTAACAGGGCCGGCTCCAGGCACCAGCTTGCCAAGCAGGTGCTTGGGACGGCCACTCCGGAGAGGGGCGGCACGTCCAGCTATTCGGCGGCAATTCGGCGGACGGTCCCTCACTCCCGCTTGGCGCGAAGGACTTCCTGCCGAATTGCCGCCGGAGATCGCGATCGCGACTTTTTTTTTTTTTGCGCCGCTTGGGGCGGCAAAAACCCTGGAGCCGGCCCTGTCTACTAGCCCTCCCAATTCAGATAACACTTCTTCGGACAATGAATAGGACTCCCAATTTACACAAGTTAACTTGTAGCCATGTCCCTTTTCATCCAGATTCCTATCTTGGACAGACACAGGAAGGGTAATGAGACTGCAGAATTTGGGTTAAAAGGGAAAATATCATTAGCACACTGATAATATTACACCCCTGAAGTTGCATAATGTTCCTTAGTGGCATCACTTAAATGAACAGGAGGAGGCAACAAGAACCCTTACATGTGGGATGCCAGGAAGGATAAGTAATCGCTCCCCACAGTACTACTCCGAGATTTGTGGGAGACTAAGAAGCAAACTAACCAAATCCTTGCCACATCCTACCTTCATTCTCTCCTATGGGTCAGGCACCCTGGCCAGACTGCATTTCCCATGATGCACCACAACAAAGGACATCTATGATGCACCATCTTCCCCCTCCAAAAGGGGAACTGAACTGTGGTGCATCATGGAAGATGTAATCCAACCATGGAGCCTGGCCTTCAGAGAAATATGGAAGCATGAAACACCATGGCAACATTTCCAAATCAAGGTGTTTTTTTCCCCCCCAAGAAGCTCTAATTGAAAGCTGGTCTAAAACAATCAGCAAGGACACTTTAATCCTTGCCAGTAGAAAAAATTCCCCAACGGCTGCAGGTGGGACACTAGATGGGGAGGGCTCCGAGTTACTACAGAAAATTCTTTCCTAGGTCTCTGCCTGGTGGGTCTTACCCACATATTCGGGGTCTAACTGATTGCCATGTTTGGGGTCAAGAAGGAATTTTCCCCTGGGGTCAGCTTGGCAGAGGCCCTGGGGGCACGGGTCACTTGCAGGTTTAAACTAGTGTAGATGGTGAATTCTCTGTAACTGGAAGTCTTTAAACCATGATTTGAGGACTTCAGCAACTCAACCAGAGGTTAGGGGTCTATTTCAGGAGTGGGTGAGGTTCTGTGGCTTGCAATATGCAGGAGGTCAGACTAGATGATCATGACGGTGCCTTCTAACCTTAAAGTCTAGGAGTCAACCAGCAATATCAGGTGTGTCTCTGTTCCCTATCGAGGCCTTAAACCAGACAAACAAGGATAGTGATCACTGCTACACACAGTACACCCCATGTAGTTTCCAATCTCCACACTTTATGCATTGCTATTTTTGCTGTATTAATACTCCAAGGTAGCATGTGCCTTCTAGAACCTCAACTGAATACAGGGCTGAGGGTGTTTGTTTGTTTGTTTTTTTAATTAAAGAGAGTCCCCACATCCATTTCATTAGCTCTGTGCTGGATACGTGTATCATTTAATACAAATTGCCTGGTTTAGTTCCTTGTTTATAAGCTAATTATTTTATATTTGTTGACACTGAAAGGCATTTGCCATCCACTGTCACAAATAACTAAATTAACCAAATCTGCTAATCTGATTTTGCTGTTCCTCATTATTTTCTTCTGCCTCTAATTTTAGTATGCTCAGCAAATTTGGAAATCCTATTTTCAGCATTGTCATTCAAATGGGATTTGACCCCTTGACCATCCAGCCTAGAGGCAAGGGTGCCATCAGCTGTGTCATAATGACATCATGTGAGAATGTGCTACTTATCCAAGGATACATGTATTAAAGAAGTAGTGCAAGTACCTGATTGCAAAGATGGTATGCTACCTTATGCCTCAATCCATGTGAGACGGTCGGACTCAATAGACAGAATTTTGTTAAAAATAGGAATTTCAAACAACATTCACAGTTTCTGGTTTTATTATGATGTTAGGCCCTTCCCTTTGACCATCAACCCCGCATTTTAGTCAACAATATCTCATATTTGCCCTCAGCCAAGTGAATGGTGGTCGAATTTCTAACCTATCCCATTTCGTCCTTCCTTTTTAGTGCAGGAGGGAATTATTGAGTTCACTGGAACATCATTTATCCCCCTTCTTGCCAAGTTTGTCATAGAATCTTCAGTTGAGACACTTGACATGTATGAACAATTCATGAACCAAAAAAACCCGCACGCTCTTTCCCCCTCCCCTTTTTCACCATCAACTGAAAAGTACTTTAATTCAATGGCATTTTGTTTGTTTGTTTTGCCAGAATTAGAGTTATAATTTACAAAAAGACAAAGAAACTAAGCAAGCTGGCATGTGTCCCCTTCACTCAGTTAGAAATACTGTAGTAGAGACAATTTACAGAGAGAAACTCAGAGCAGGTAGAGGAAGAAGAAATGTATTAGATCACAGAGTCCAGGTCACATAGCAGACCCGTGACAGATGACGTATCTGCTTTTAGCTATGTTCTACATATACAAGTAGTACATAGCATTTTATCCCTGCTCTCTGTCCTCCTCCCCCACCATACAGGGCTTTAACTACACAGTTATCTTTTAGGTAACAAATTCTTTGAAGCATGCATCATCCAAGAAGTTTTTAAGTCACACACAGGACAATTTTATCATCCATAAAGAGACTCCAACCAGAGGAGAAATCGTCCAGAACCAACTTCTTACTAATAGGGAGGAAATGATTGAGAATGTGAGAGTAGTATGGAAGCTTGGTATCTGTAGCAACAAGCTACTTGAAATCTCTAAGGGATGGGTTCACATATAATGCAGAGTTACAAGAAAGTATTAAAGGACACCACCAACTTGAACTCTAGTCAATCTCAAAGAGATGTGGAAGTGGTTTCATCTAATACATCTGTCTGAGTCCTCTGGCCAATTTCTGTGGCTTTACAATAATATTTTTATTACTTTAAAATGTTTCTCTCTCCCTGATTGCTTCTGAAAAACGCATACCAAAACCATATGAAACTGACTGCCCACACAGGAGAAACAATGAAATCATCCAGTCACAAAGTAGCCCTCAACAGCAATACTATATTCAATTTAGAAAAATTGGATGGAATTTAGAGAAGGGCAGCAAATGTTCTTCTGACTTAGGAGGCAGCATAAAAGGGATAAATATTCATGACTTGCTTGAGTGATGACTAAGTGATGGAAGTAAACATCAAGAATTAAAAGGATTTATTTGAAAGGTCACAATGAAGCAGGGGTGAATAGGTGGACCGCGGGCCAAATCCAGACCACCAATTTTGAATGGACCGTGAAATCTTTTCATTTACATTATTGCAGTTTGAAAAATGTTTCTCTGAAGTCTGGACCTTGACCAAAAAATTTGGACTTTCACAAAAAATAATTGACTACTCCTGCAGTGGAGTGTAACTATAAGTCATTGTAAGGAAAACAAAAAAAGACAAAAAAAAAAACAACTGTACCACTTAAATGGTACCTGCAATCCAATCTCAATGCAATAGTTAATTTAGCATCAGAACACCCATAGGAATTAGGTAAATATTTTTCCATTGCACCGGTAGGGAAACTGAGGCACTGGGACTTACCAAGGTTGCACAGGGAGTATGTGGCAGAGGTATCGATAGAATCCTGATATCTTCTGTCTCAGTCTTATTCTTCTTCCCATCTTCCAAGATGGAAGGGATAAAGATCCTCCTTCATACAGTCCATCCACATGCTAGAATAAAATAAACTTTTTAAGGAGGGGGGAAATCAGTTCCAGCAGCACAAGTGTTCAAGGAACAAAGAGAAACAAAGTGAATCACACTGAAAAGAGAACAGTTTAAACAACTGAGATGCCTCAGATTATGAGTTCTTCAGAGCAAGGAGAATGAGAGCATTTCCTATGCAATTGAAAAGCCATAGGCAACAGAGTTGGGGGCGGGGCTTGTATCCAGGCCATGGCCCAGATACTTTTTGGCAGGGTCAAACCTGAATGGTGCTGCGACCCCACACACCAGGTCACAATACCACTCACTCAAACTTGCAGTGGGGGATGTAGGGTCTCGTGGGCCAGGGAGTCAAGCTGCAGGTGTTGGGGGGCACCTGAGAGAGGAAGAGGAGGATCAGGGGCAGGAATCTATACCCCCTCCATCTTTAAATGGTGCTCTACAGCTCCTGTGTACAGCACCTGCTAAGTGGAGCCCTGAATCTGATTGTGTTTGTGACAAGGCTGGAGAAGGAATGGGGTTCAGCTTTAAACAAACAACCTGTTCAGGAGCTTGGGGTTTGTTTCATGGGCTCTGGTTTAGCAAAAACAATACAAACTTGGCAGAAGTTCTGCAGCTGCATTCCTTCCCTGCAGCTTCCCACCCTGGCTTCTGGTCACTCCAAACCACTTTCTCTCCTCTATCCGCTACTCTTTATAGTGCTAAACCTAAGTAAACGCAGCTGTACTAACTGACTCCCAACTGGGATTGCCTCCTTGAGCTGAATGAAATTAACCCATAAAACTCCCACTAGAGGGCACCAAAAAACCTGTATACCCCCATCACCAGGCTTTGGAGCACAACTGCAATACAAAACACTAGTAGTAACAGTCATAGCCAGTTGGGGAAAGAAAGGAAGAAAAAAGAAACAAAGGGAAAAAACGTAACAAGAGCCACACACAGTGTAAAGAACTAAGAAGAGTACCCACTACATTACAGTATTATTTAAAAAAACAAAACAAAAACAAAAACTGCTATTAGCATAAAACCAAGCAAACCTAAAGCTAGGGATTTGGCAAGAGAAACCAAAAGAGGGGAAGTAATTTACTTTCACAGAAAGAGTTAATTATACAATTAGCTCCAGTTTGAAATATTTGCCTAACAACCATTTACCTTTTGTGAAAAAGCTTTAATAATGATAACTGCTTACGCCCATGTTTTCTCATTGTTTTGCTTACCATCCTCTGCTGCAACTACTATTATTACAATTGCAGTATCAGTAATAAAACAATTACCCAGTCTCAGTGCTGTTGAATGGGTTTGAAACTCAGAGTTGAAAATAATTAAATTGGGCATTCACGCTCATGATGAAGTTTGATATTAGAGAAAGGAAAAAATAAATAGAAATACTAATACATTTTATGCCAAGAAAGGACCATTATATTATCTAGTTTGACCTCCTGTCTATCACAGGCCATAGAATTTCATCCTGCTACTCCTATATTGAGTCCAATAACTTGTACAGAGAAAGGATACTGTCTGTTTGGTTTGGTTTTACATAACCTACTTCAGGCCTATCTGTGGTCTGATTGCTGTATGGGGGAAATAATTTCCCTTTGCTCCATGCACATAAAAATGGCTCAACTAGTTTTGCTCACGCTTTCAAATAAATTCACTCGCACCAAACCTGGAAAACTTCATCCCAAAATGTATTTGTGAAAGTTAAGAGCAAATGAAAGAAGTGGGTTATAATGGAAGTTAGAATCCAACCTTATAATAAAGCCTTACCCCCACTGGTTGTATATTTAAAAAAAAAAAGAAAGAAACAGCAGCAGCCAAGAGTCTAATATGACAATGACATAAGGGTTCTTATAAATTATTTTACTGACGGTATCATTTATATTTCTTTGAACAAATTGTTCATGGAGACCATAATTGGAGGGAAAAGCCCCACAACTTTAAGCTGTAACATTAATGAAAAGTTCACCAGTGCTGCACCTCAAAATGTAAATGAACAAATGCGCTTTGTGTGCCTTCTGACAAAGAGTATTTAAAGTTTCCTGCAGCCAAACACCTATGTACTGCAAAGAAGGAACTAAAAGATGAAAAGCTGCCTTTTGTGAAGTAGGAGAAAAAGTGAGACCAGGAGAGAGTAATATCCCTGTACATCTCTATAGGAGGATTAACTGTGCAGAGAGGGGAAAAAAAAAAAAAAACAGGCTGTGTTCCTAGCTTTCTCTGTGCTCCTTACTGCAAGATCAGTCTGCAGCATATCTTCTGCCAGTGATTAAAATGAGGACCAGTGAGGATGAGAGGGGAGAAAGGAAAGTGGGGAAAGGAAAATAGAACTGAGGGCTTCTCTGCACTGGCAATTTACAGCGCTGCAACTTTCTCACTCAGGGCTGTGAAAAAACACCCCTCCACCCCCGAGCGCAGCAAGTTGCAGCGCTGTAAAGTGCCAGTGTAGACAGTGCACCAGCGCCCTAAGAGGGGCAGACAGAGGAGCTGGAAAGGATCAATAAGGAAATGAGGAGAAAATAATAAAGGAACACAAAAGAGAACGAAGAAAAGAGAAGGGGGACTAAAGGTAAGAGAAGCATGCAGCAAGCTCTCCCCTCAGGATGGCATAACTTATAATACAGTAAGAGTTCAAGTCAACACTGCTCTTGGCAACAGTAACTCCCTCTCCTCCCCATTTTTGAGACACTGAAGAAGAACGGGCCCTCCATTGTCAGTGTGATACTGTGCTGTGGAGCTTCTGATGGTGAGATACACAGTTCTACGTCCACAAGTGATGCCCCAGGATAGACATTCCTAAGCGGTGTGGTGCATTCAGCAGTACATTGGTTCCACAATGAGGAAAAATAGCCTTTACAACCGCAAAAACCATGGGAACTTTTAGAATATGAAGGTGGGCATAGTAGAATAGGCAACCAGTTCCCAGGAGAACTGCCCTGGAGGTTGGGGTAAGAAGTAACAACAAGCAGAGCTTTCTAGCCCCACCACAGATAAAAGATAGAGGAATGGGACACCCCAGAAGATAGATCAAGCTGGAAGGAACTAGGGACACAAAAAAATAATCAGAGGTTAAATGAAGACAGCAAAAAGGAGGAGGAAGTGGAGGTCTGTTGTGGAGAACAAATTGTATGGGAGAGGAATTGAGGTGCTGTGGTATCATTTGGTGTTAAGTTCATGAGCAATGGAAGACATTGGGACTTCAATTTTATTTTACAGGTCTGGGGTGACTTATGGCCATCTTAACCCATTGTGATTCTCTTCCCTGAACACTTTGGGTGCTCCAGAACCAAGCCTCCCACATCAATTAACTACTCATGCATAGAGCCTAAGGAGCTGTCACCGCCATTGAGCAAACCTAAGCACTGCATGTAGGAGAAAAAGAAATTAAAGTCATTTAAAAATCTACTATTTAATCTATCACCCATCTACAGCTCTGACATCAAGGCATTGCTTTTTTTTCCTGAGTTTTATGGCATTAACTCATGGCAACTAATTGCTCATTAATACACCAGCTCTGGATGTGTTTTGACAGCCGGAAAATTGTCCCTCTTCTTGAATTTAGGAAACCATCTATTTTCCAACACTTAAGTGTAAATACAGTGAGACAGGGTGGAGATGCTCCAGCCTGTCCCTGGCAAACAAGGAATTAAAGGTAAATTAGGCCCCATCCTGAAAACTTATGAACATGTCTAAATTTATGCACTCAAGTAGTCCCACTGATTGCAAAGAGCCAAGCATGAGTAAAATTGATTGAAGGCTACAAATTTTAATTGTAGGATCGCATACTAATTCTCAGATATCACCCTGTTTCTTTCTACACTGAATCAACATGTGAAATGTTCTTCAACTATTTTCATTGTTGTATTGGTCAATTTGATGTAAGTTCTCTGCCAGCAAACTTTCACTATTAACTGATTGTTGCACCAGATTACAATCAATAGCACTCTTTGTTAAGTATAGAGTTTTGCCCAGTGCTTAATTTGTGCCAGGGCTTGCCATGGCTGAGTCTCGGCACCTCTAAACATGGCAGTTCATAGCCCTGGCACCTCTGAGCTCACCGTGTCAGCTATGAAAGTAAAAAAGTGCTTGAGTCCTGGCACCTTTTTCATTACAAATTAAGCACTGGGTTTGCCCTTGAATCCTTGACCAAACCATTTCCCCATTGTTAAGAAGAGTACGGTATGTCAGCTCACTGTCTGCCGCTATCCTACCTCAATAGTGACATGAATCCACCATTTCAGCAATGGTGAACATATAACAAGTTTTCCCAAGTCCAATAAGCTACATACACAAAGCAGAAGCAGAGGATCTATTAGTTCTGGACCAACTGTAAGAGATTTCCCTAGAATCACTGTGTATAATCACTAGTAAATAGATGTCCCATGATTGGTACTCCAGACTTGCATGATTGTTGCTCCCTAATAATACTTGATGCATCTGTAGTACTTTCCATCCTGCAGGATGCCAAAGCATTTTATAAACCACATTCCTCATCACTGAAATGCAGCCACCCTTGAGGCAGGAAGGTGACTGTCAACTGGCTGATGCATAACAGGGCAAGGAAAGAACATTTTGGCCAAGGACGCAAGGGAATACCCCACTCTTATAGAAAGTACTAGAGAATCTTTAATGTCTATATTGAAACACAGGACCCTCAGTTTTAAAAGCGAAGAGACAAACGTTACTCTGAATTCATATTATCTGCCTTGTAAGGATGAAGGAAGAGTTGATTCAACCCTGCCTAATTAGGCTCCGTGGTTCCAGGGAGTGTAGGCAGCCCAAATCAAACACACAGGCCACTCTGCTTTATTGTCCAGCTCCTGACACTAAGCTTCCCCTCCCTACCTCAGGGCTTGACCTTGCTGAAGCGCCTCTGCAGTGCTGAGTGTGCACAACTCAAAGTTAACAAGGAGTCTGGTGGCACCTTAAAGACTAACAGATTTATTTGGGCATAAGCTTTCGTGGGTAAAAACCTCACTTCTTCGGATACATAGAGTGAAAGTTACAGATGCAGGCATTATATACTGACACATGGAGAGCAGGGAGTTACTTCGCAAGTGGAGAACCAGTGTTGACAGGGCCAATTCAATCAGGGTGGATGTAGTCCACTCCCAATAATAGATGAGGAGGTGTCAATTCCAGGAGAGGAAAAGCTGCTTCTGTAATGAGCCAGCCACTCCCAGTCCCTATTCAAGCCCAGATTAATGGTGTTGAATTTGCAAATGAATTTTAGTTCTGCTGTTTCTCTTTGAAGTCTGTTTCTGAAGTTTTTTTGTTCAATGATAGTGACTTTTAAATCTGTAATAGAATGACCAGGGAGATTGAAGTGTTCACTTACTGGCTTATGTATGTTACCATTCCTGATGTCCGATTTGTGTCCATTTATTCTTTTGCGGAGGGACTGTCCGGTTTGGCCAATGTACATGGCAGAGGGGCATTGCTGGCACATGATGGCATATATAACATTAGTGGATGTGCAGGTGAATGAGCCCTTGATGGTGTGGCTGATGTGGTTGGGCCTCTGATGGTGTCACCAGAGTAGATATGGGGACAGAGTAGGCAACGAGGTTTGTTACAGGGATTGGTTCCTGGGTTGGTGTTTCTGTGGTGTGGTGTGTAGTTGCTGGTGAGTATTTGCTTCAGGTTGGGGGGTTGTCTGTAAGCGAGGACTGGCCTGCCTCCCAAGGTCTGTGAGAGTGAGGGATCATTTTCCAGGATAGGTTGTAGATCGTGGATAATGCGCTGGAGAGGTTTTAGCTGGGGGCTGTATGTGATGGCCAGTGGTGTTCTGTTATTGTCCTTGTTGGGCCTGTCCTGTAGTAGGTGATTTCTGGGTACCCATCTTGCTCTGTCAATCTGTTTCCTCACTTCCCCAGGTGTAGTTTACGAATGCTTGATAAAGATCTTGTAGGTGTTTGTCTCTGTCTGAGGGGTTGGAGCAAATTCGGTTGTATCTTAGGGCTTGGCTGTAGACAATGGATCGTGTGATGTGTCTTGGATGGAAGCTGGAGGCATGTAGGTACATATAGCGGTCAGTAGGTTTCCGGTATAGGGTGGTGTTTATGTGACCATCACTTATTTGCACTGTAGTATCCAGGAAGTGGATCTCTTGTGTGGACTGGTCCAGGCTGAGGTTGATGGTGGGGTGGAAATTGTTGAAGTCCAGGTGGAATTCTTCAAGGGCCTCCTTTCCGTGGGTCCATATGATGAAGATGTCATCAATGTAGCGCAAGTAGAGGAGGGGCACTAGGGGACGAGAGCTGAGGAAGCGTTGTTCTAAGTCAGCCATAAAAATGTTGGCATACTGTGGGGCCATGTGGGTACCCATAGCAGTGCCACTGACTTGAAGGTATAAGTTGTCCCCAAATCTGAAGTGGTTGTGGGTGAGGACAAAGTCACAAAGTTCAGCCACCAGGCTTGCTGTGGCCTCATCAGGGATACTGTTCCTGACAGCTTGTAGTCCATCCTCATGTGGAATATTGGTGTAAAGTGCTTCTGCATCCATGGTGGCCAGGATGGTGTTTTCAGGAAGAACACCAATGCATTGTAGTTTCCTCAGGAAGTCGGTGGTGTCTCGAAGATAGCTGGGAGTGCTGGTAGCGTAGGGTCTCAGGAGAGAGAGTCCAAATAGCCAGATAATCCTGCTGTAAGAGTGCCAATGCCTGAGATGATGAGGCGTCCAGAGTTTCCGGGTTTATGGATCTTGGGTAGCAGATAGAATACCCCTGGTCGGGGTTCTGGGGGTGTGTCCATGTAGATTTGTTCCCGTACTGTAGCTGGGAATTTCTTGAGCAGATGGTGTAGTTTCTTTTGGTATTCCTCAGTGGGATCAGAGGATAGTGGCCTGTAGAATGTGGTCTTGGAGAGTTGCCTGGCAGCCTCCTGTTCATAATCCGACCTGTTCATTATGACTACAGCACCTCCTTTGTCAGCCCCTTTGATGATAATGTCAGAGTTGTTTCTGAGGCTGTGGATGGCATTGCGTTCTGTACGGCTGAGGTTATGGGACAAGTGATGTTGTTTGTCCACAATTTCAGCCTGTGCACGTCTGCGGAAGCACTCTATGTAGAGATCCAGTCTGTCATTTCGACCGTCGGGAGGAGTCCACATATCTACTCTGGTGACACCATCAGAAGACCCAACCACATCAGCCACACCATCAAGGGCTCATTCACCTGCACATCCACTAATGTTATATATGCCATCATGTGCCAGCAATGCCCCTCTGCTAGATTTAAACTTTTCCCACTAGGATCAGAGCCAGAAATAAAAAAGCATGAGAACCGCTGTTAGTGGAGTAGATGCAGAACCTTACAGGAAGGGTTGGGGTGTTTTTATATGCAAGCAAGAAGTAGCTAATTGAAAATTGCTGCAGGTAGCCTTGATCAAGAATGCTCCTGGCCCTTAACTCTAATTTTCAGACCCAGGGACACATTTCAGTTACAACATTTTTTTTTTTTTTTTTAAAGAGTGTGCAGAGTAGCTTACAGCAAATAGACTGGGGGGAGAATTCAGGCCCTCAGGGGTGTTAGCTCCCCAAAATTAGGTCACTGCTGATGCAGAACTAGATGCAATGTTCTGCTGACCAAGCCAAAAAGGAGAGTGTCTTTTTAATCCAGAATTCTGCACTGTAACATTGTAGCCTGCTTGATGTTATCAAATGTGGGTCAGGTATCTTTCCATGACTGCCAGCTGTTTTCAATTGCCCTCATCTGTTGCAGTTTGATTGAAGTGTCCAAGCCTGAGCATAAATGGGAATTTGCAGGTTCACAAACAGGGGCAAAATATTTAAAGACAAGATATATTTTGCATGATTTATAATACTAATAAGGCCTTAAAGTGTTGTTCAGAACAACAATTACAGACTTTACCTTTGGGCATTCACAGTGGTTTGGAGACATTTATTATATTCAATTGCTTAAGTATTGCCTAATTTAATTGCTTTCTATGAGCTTGCAAATGGAAAGCTAAGATCCACAAGCTTCCACTTCAAGTCACTCAAAATTAACATTTAGAGTGAAGAGATCAAAGAGCAGAACATGTGCATGGAGGAGAGGTGGTGATGTCACACAGAACAGGGCAAGAGGGTCTTGGGCCATACAAACTAATCGTTTTGAACAATACCTTCCGCAAATCAGTCTTCGCCATTTACTGCAGCATTGAAATTATACCATATCCTTCATGCTTGAAAATCCAAAGACTGAGAGAAAGGGAAATGATATTTTTCTAGGAATAAATGAACTGACCCTTACTTAAGAAGGCCCAGCTGAACAATAAATCTGGCTTGTCATGATGAAACAGAAGCGTGCATGACAAATAATACTCATTTCTAGCTTCTTAGTACTTTAGGACAGTTACTCAATATTTTTTTACAGGCTTTGTTTAAACAACATCAAGTACCTATTGGATACAGGATACATCTTTTAGATTTCACCCAGCTGTCCAGTACCAGTTAGGCTGCATCTACCCTGGTAGAGTATCACATTTTTCACATTCAGATATGTACGTGCTACATCAGTTTTTTAAATAAATGACAAATGTACTTTCATCATCTCAAAATAAAGACTTTTTAATTAGTCTTCTAATCTCAGCAGGGTTAAATTAGACACCTGAAGCAAAACCAAAAAAACCCCAACCAAACAAAAAAACCCCACTACTAACATTTTCACGAGTGTATCCAGTGTGAATTGAAACAACTGCAGCTTAGCCTAGAAGGCACTTTTCTCTTTCAATACAGGACCACTACTTAAACACTATGGCACAAGAGGATTTTTAATTTCTCATCAAAGCGGCTGTCCCTCCTCGCTTCTGAGCTCAAAGTTCAACCACATGTTCAACAAGATGTATATTTATTACAAGGGTTCCCTATAAAGGGAATATTTCTGTCTTCCCAGACATGCACCTATTTGTAACCATGACAATAAGCTGCACATTACTTTCCATCTGAAATCAGTTTTAGTGAATCCTAGTTGTTTCTACTCCTTTTCTCCCCAAGATACACATTTCAAGCAATATCCTCTAAGTACCACTTCCACTACTGCATACGTAACAACCATTGTTTTTTTTTTGTTCATTAATGATTCTCATTCAATCTGACTAAATCTGATTTATGATCTTGTATTAATCTCCTGTATGATTAACTTGAACTAATATTTTTTGAGGCTAAGGTCTACCTAGTAGACCCTGATTTGATGTGCATCAACCAAAGAAATGATGGTGTTACAGGGAGTGTTAAGGTGGGTGCTCACCCCTGGACCAATGCCTTGTATTAAGTTTGGCATTTTTTCCTGCATGGCCCCTGGCAGCCTGGTGTGGAACTGCAGTCACATGCCTTTCTTAGTTTCCCCTAAGGGCTTTTCAGTTAGTTCAATGAGGCTTTCATGTAGTGAACAGTGCTCCTAATTTATTTAACCAAAGGCCAAGCAAATATGCAAAGAAGCCTTCAAACTCAGCCTCCTAGCTGGGAATAGGGGGAGGGGAGTTAATTAGTCCATGTGCCCCACTTAAGTCCCTCCGGAATCCTTACCACCAGTAAGATCCTCTCAACCCAACATCTCCCTCAGGAGGCAGGCTTCTTCTCATTACCTGGGGAAGAGTTCCTTCTTATGGCTCAGGGCCCCCACAGAGATCAAATCACTGAAACTTTTGTTTGGAGCAGCATGTATTTCCTCTGTGGCCTGGACTGCTTGCTGCTGTCCGGTGAAGGTCATTTCGGTGGAGCCAGGTCTCCCTAGGGGCTTGGCATGCATAGTTCTCCCTATTTCAGTACTTATTCCCTCCAGGATTGCCTTTCCTGGTGAGCTCCTTAACCGGTTCCCCTGAAAAGTCTTTCTCCACAGGAACGTCCTCTGTTTTGGGCTTCCTGACTGAGGTGTCATGGCCCTTCATTAGGCTCAAGTGCTCCTTAGATAATTAACTATCCACAAGTGAATCTGGGTTAGCTCATTCTCCTTAGCAGAGATGCCCAGCCCATCTGTAACCAGGCTGACCACCAGCTACTCTGTGACAGGGACCAATAGTCAGATGGAAAAGGTGACTAGAGGATCATGAATACTAATGGCTATGTATGCACAACTGGAAGGGGGCAATTTAACAGGATACTGCATGTTGTCCAAACCTGTTGGGGCTGGGAAGGTGAAGGAAGATTCCAAACAGGTTATGAAGATATCCATATAATTCAATTATATATTGTCATTAAGGGATGGGAGGTGTTTGAGGAGAAAAAAAAAAAAAAAGCAAAAAGATTCACCTGGAACACAGACTTCATAGGTCTTGAAATAAAGACACACACACACACACACTCTCCCCTTTTCTGAGACACTGAAATAAAAACAGGCAGCAAGTAGCTGGATAATGTAAAGAACTTCCAGATAACTAAACTTTTCTTATTAACATAACTACTATTCACTATAACTCAGCACAGTCTCACTAGTTATAGGACTGTCAGCCACTTGTCTAGTTGTGTTTATGTTCTGCCTCATGTTTCTTTGGATGGCAAGTTCTCTTGCTTTTTCTCTAATAACTGCTTTTATTTAAGACAACCTGAACAGGAAGTGAAGGCTAGTGAGCTGAGGTAGCCAAGGTTGGGACAATGGAAAGCAGGAAACTGACTTCTGACCTTAAGGGAAACAGAAGGAAGGAGGTAATACTTGGGCACGGTCAAAGGCTAGAAAGTTGCCACAGCCCTCTCCAAATGATGCTAAACAATACAGGGATGATAGGTATGGGTCCAGTGTCTGAGTCAAAGTCTTTGGCCAGTCTGGCATGAAAAGTTACTTGGCAGTAAAAGCTCTTCTCTGAATAGATGTTATCAAACATAGTTTAAGTGCATATTGACTAATGGCAGCCACACCTGGGCAGGGATTTTACCTTTTTATTTGTTGGTGGCCATCCCTAGAGCTCAGCCTTGCATGGCACAGCACCCTCGGGTCCTCTTGCTTTTCCCAATAACTTGTTGACAGCCCAAAGTGCTTGAAGTCACATTCCTCTTCCCAGGCTCCCATTTAAGTGTTTATAAATATGCAGTTTTCTTTACCCCTCCCCTCTGGTTAAAGGATTCCACTGCCCTCCTTCTTGGGCTGTGCAATGAGTCAAGGCAGCTAGCCCAGCCCAGCCATAGTCAGATTCTAGCCCTACCTGACAGAACTTCTCTTCTCTCCTCACAGAGTCAACTGGGTTTTTAATCTTTCAGGAGGTAGCTTCCTGATTAACACCTGGCCCTCATACACCAGCTCATCTGCTGCTCCCTTGAACACCTGTTTCCTCAAACAAGCATGTCATGAAACAGGGTTGATTGGCCCTGAGTCCCCATTCTCCTTAAAGGGTCCAGGCTACCCTGTTACACAGTATGCTCCCAGTTATCCGAATAGCATGAGGGACACAGATTTTATTTGGATACTCAGGTGTTCAGCTATTGGATAAGGCAGGAGCCATTCAGCAGCAGGGAGTCCTCCCATGCAGAAAGGGGCCTATCTTCCTTCTCGCAGCATAAGATACATGGGGGAGAAGGAAGGGATTTGGATAATGCAAATGTTTAGATAATAGTGTTTCAGATAAACAGGAGTATACTGTATCAAATTTTGGGATGTGCCTATAGCATGGGATAGATGTGATTGTAAAAGGGGACAAAGTAAAATAAAATAAATGAACATCACAGTTAATGTGTCCAGATAGCCATTATGGCACAATTGTATCGCCATGTTCCTCTCCTCCCTCAGTGAACCATCCAAACTAAATTTGGCCAGCCCAGATCAACTGGTTCAGAGGTGACTTAACTATACTATATGAATGGGTGGCCCAACTTACTGACCCTCCAAGCTGCATCAATAATCTTCAGAAGTTCAAGAGCTGGGCATGCCTGCTGGGGCTCGTGGCTTCTGCCAGGCAAGGCGGTGTGTGTGTGTGTCTCTCAGGGATCAAGGCTTCAGCGAGAGCAGGTCTGAACCCCCAAGCCCTGGGTCGCTGGGCAGAAACCCCAAGAGCCACCACCTTGCTGCAGGGCAGAAACCCAGAGCTCCCCTCCCAAGTTTGATGGGAGGAGAAAGGGGTGGGGGGGGCATGGAGGTCTCTGAGAGATGCACTTTAACTGTAAAAGAGCTGCATGCAGCTCACAAGCTGTGGTTTGGCCACCCCTGCTATATGATCATGCAGTAGAGCTAGAAATCTTGGGGCAATGTAATCTTGCGAGTTTTCTTCTTCCACTCAGTCCACAAATACTATGAGAGCAGCTGCTTGTATGCATCCTTTAAACTTCTGACTTCAGAAGTCACTTCAAAACCTTCGAAATATTTTGTTCCAGATCAGTTTTTGAAATGGGCAACCATTTTAGGGGGGACAGATTGGTTCCTATTTTCTGAACTAGTTCTCCTATTTCTAGTGAAATGTATTGAGTAATCATAGAATATCAGGGTTGGAAGGGACCTCAGGAGGTCATCTAGTCCAACTCCCTACTCAAAGCAGGACTAATCCCCAGACAGATTTTTGCTCCAAATCCCTAAATGGCCCCCTCAAGGATTGAACTCACAACCCTGGATTTAGCAGGCCAATGCTCAAACCACAGAGCTATTCCTTCCCCCTGCATGAATTGCCTTCTAATTTCTCCACCAAATTAATGGCATTCTTACTGTCTGCTGCTAACAGATTTTGCTAGCAGCTACTTTACACCTGTGACCCTCCACATGGGAGGTTTCTTGTCTAGTTACTCCCTTGTGTGTAAGCTAATGAAAGGGCCAGACGAGTTCTATCTAAATTTTATATGTGCCACGATCTTGAACGGTTGCTTTTAAGACTCATACATGAAAGGAACAAGGAGTCCGGTGGCACCTTAAAGGCTAACAGATTTATTTAGGCATATGCTTTCTTGGGTAAAAAAAACCTCACTTGAAGTGAAGTTTTTTACCCACGAAAGCTTATGCCCAAATAAATCTGTTAGTCTTTAAGGTGCCACCGGACTCCTTGTTTTCGTGGATATAGACTAATACGGCTACCCCCTGATACTTGACACATGAAAAGCACGTTCTTGTCAGCTGATCTTTTCAGAGGACCCTATGAAATCACCCAGGGGCGCCAGACAGTCAGCACAGCAACCAGTGAGCATTGTGCTGATGGCCAGAATAAGCCATGCAGCGGATGAAGGCAGTGGGCATATTGCACCATTTTTAAGACTGACTATGGATTTCGTTGTGTCTCACATCAAGACTCCAGCAAAGCACATGGTTCTCACATTAGAGGGCTTTACTAAAGCTCTTTTAAACCAGGGCCACGCTATCTTGCCTCTATTTGCTTTAGGTGCACAGCAAGTGAGATCAAGTCACCAGGCTAATGTGTATTTGCTGGCTTTATCTCAGCTCTTGTAACACATGCATGGGCTACGATAAGCCAATTAGATTCTCTCAAGACCAGATACCATCTGGCTGAGAAATTGCTGGCAGTCCAGTAGGCAGCACTTCTGCAGTCCCCGAGGGGGTTTCACATTTTCCCACTCAGTCCTCACAATCATCCCTTCTCAGTGCCAGAATTAAAACAAAACAAAACAAAATCACAACCCTTTAGAGTTTATTTAATTAATTCTGTATTGTAAGAAGTAGGAGAGCAATGTGTGTTTGGAGGAAGACGTTGGCACTTGCGTATCCATCCTCGTCACACTTTTGACTGTACCTTGAAGAGATCTAGAGTTATAGTTGTCATAGCAACCCTATTAACAAATAGCAGCCTAGGCTTTACACAGGAGATGTGACTGCTGGGGTTTGTTGGGAATTTTATTAGCAATTTCTGCTAAAATGCACGGTTTCTGTAAGCCTCCCATCTATCACCTCTCATTCTTTTGGGTTTTTTTCCTTACAGTGAACCTCTCACTTTATGGCACCCAAATTTTTGATTGTTTAAAGTGAATATCCCTATAGAAGAAGCCCCACAATTTGCTATATTCTTTCTCTCATGCTGGAAGAAGACATATGAATGTACCATTCTTTAAAAGAAATAAATTGATTTGCATTAACACTCTCTGTGAGCTAACTGTGGGACTATAATAATCGTTTCAGTCTTCAGGGTTACTAAACAATTCCCCTCATTTCCCCCCAACCGCCCCCCCAATAAAAGAATGATCTAGTTAGAAAGATAAGGGGGGTGGGGTCCATTCTATACATCATCCAAAAATGGATTGATTTATTTGCTGCGATTGTTTAAGACAAAGATTTTTAAAGACTGAATTACAGAGATTTCAATACCTGAAGGTTTATTCTGCATGGTTTTCATGACTCATAACCATCTGTAGATGCATTACTGCTACTTTGCTGGACCAGGATTTAAATATGAACCCCTGGCAGATTTTATTTCTAGATAGATTAGAATTAGATTATCTGTCTGAGCTATATTTATTACAATAGCAATAATACTTTGCATTTCTATAGCACCTTTCATCTCATGATCTTAAAGCACTTTTCAAATGCTAATTAATTAAATCTCTAATTAAACATCCCTATGAAGAACATAACGAGTATCCCCATTTTAAGGATGTACTAACTGAGGCAGAAGTTAGATATCTTTCTCAAGGTCTCCCAGGAAGTCAAGAGTGAGAGCAGGGACAAGACTTCTTGCTATTTAATTCCCAGTGGGCACTCTGTCCTCAAGAGTGATTATTGATCTTTCCCCAGCACAAACACTTTGTCATGTCTTTTATTAGCAGAGTGAGGCACCTCAAAAAGTTTCCCAACAAACGAAAGAACACTTATAAGCCAAATGTTTGTTTAAAGCAGACATCCCTGTTACCAGTGTAGCAGCAGACAGCAGAAGCATCCCAGCTTTCCCACTGTACTGAGTTTGCTTTCACCATCACAGAGATGAGGTAGAAAGAGACGCTTCTGGAACCACTAACTTTTGACCACCATCCGAAGAACTGTCTACTAGAGAGCTACTATCATGAAATGCCTATAGCCGACTCCCTCTAATCTCTCTGAGGATTTCCGGTAACCTCTCCATTCCTACCAACATGGTTCTGAGAGGAAGCTGTATTCAGGACTCCAACAACTGAAATTTAAACAAAGTGAATTCCCTTTCTCTACTAACTGTTCCTCCTACTTTATCAAGCTAATCCACTTATTTAAGGGGAACAGTTTCCACCTCAGCTCGAGTCCTAAACAATGCCTCTAGGTCAATGGCGGATTAATAATTTTGCTGCCCCTAGGCTGGGAAATAATTGCCGCCCTGGCCCCGCCCCGACTCCGCCCTTTTCCCCGCCCCCATTCCAACCCCCTCCCCAAAGTCCCCGCCCCAACTCCGCCCTCTCCCTTCCCCTATTGGATCCCTTCCCCAAATCCCGGCCCCTGGCCCCGCCTCTTCCCCCAGCGCATGGCGTTCCCCCTCCTCCCCGCTCCCTCCCTGCCCCACGAAACACCTGTTTCGCAGCGCAAGCACTGGGAGGGGAGAGAAACAGGACATGGCGGCACGCTTGCAGAGGAGGCGGAGGTGAGCTGGAGCAGGGGGGCGGGGCATGGAGGGGAGCTTCCGCCCCTGCAAATTTGCCGCCCTAGGCTTAGGCCTTGTCGGCCTAGGCAATAATACGGCGCTGCTCTAGGTGTTTCTTGTACTGGTTTAACTAAAAAAGACCTCCTCTGTCTGAGAAGGAAACAGGGCACTGTACAAGAGTTTGCCGGGGCTCGACCCTCTCTGGGGCGGCGGGGAGCCACACCGGCTCACTACACCCTGTTGAGGTTGGGGGGATTCGTCCGGCCATGGCGGTCTCACTCGGCAGCTCTTGCTGTAACTGGAAGAAACATGGTAAGCTCAGGGCGGGGCAACAATGCTAAGTCAGCGCTTTGGCCCTCAGTCAGGGCTGAGCAACAAATAAGTACAAAGGACTAAGCCCAGGCCCTAGGTCAGGGCGGGGCAACAAACGCTGGGTCAGGAGCTCAGGCCCTCAGTCAGGGCTGAGCAACAAATAGTAGGCTCTAAGCCTCCAAAGGCCTGGGAGAGGGGGAGACTGCCACCCATGGGTTGGGTGGCAGGGGGGACGCAGGCCCTTCCACTCCACTGCGTCCCAGCCCGGGGCCCTAACAGCGGCAGAAGAGCCGCTGCTTAGTCAGTGGGGATCCTGGCTGCAACACACTGACATGGACTCTGGCAGTGCTGCAGCCAGACTAGGGTCGGCTGCCCCCAAGCTACTTCCAGACTCCCCCTCGGGGCCTACCTGGATCTGGGTGTTGTCCTCCGGGGGGGGGGGGGGGGGTCCAGTACCATGGGTTCCTCTGGGTAGTGGGCAAGTGGCAGGCCCAGCAGCTCCTCCGGGTAGTGGGCGCAGGGCAGGCCTGGCCAGTCCTGGTGGCCCCCTTAGGCTGCGGAGTCTTCCCAGTCATGAGTTAGGTTGGAGATGTCTGGTCTCTCCGGCGGCTGGGGCCGGAATGAGCTCTGAGGGCGAGCCTTTATACTTCTGGGTCGCCGCCTGACCCTCTGAGGGGCGAGCTCAGGGGTCCCTAGCTCCACCCACTCCAGCTTCCGGATGGGCTTTTCCCCTTCCGGGGCAGCGGGGAGCCACACCGCCTCACTACAGCATCATTCTTCTCAGCAGAAGTCCAGCCTTTCTTCTACAATGGCTATTCTTTTCCTTGTCCTCCTTTCATATGTCAGCTTGGCCTGGTAAGCTAACGAGATACAGCAGCACCTGCCTTCCAGCTACTTAGCCCCCTGCCCCTTCTTCACAAACACTACAAACTTTATTTTCTGGTAAATTGATGACATGCAATACTTCAGACAGTCTGCATCAACCACCCAAACTCTCCTCACCGATTTCAACAGAGAATTCACTACCCATCTTCACTAATATAACCTAATTAAACTTCAAATATTTACAGAGCACCTTCCATCCCAAACTTTATATACCTTAGAGAGAATTTACTTCACCCACTTCTGGGGTATAACACAGCAGCTGTTTGATAGCTCACAGCACCACCACACAACAGATTAGGGCAGGGAGTGAAGGAGAAAAATGTTTCCAGTTCACATTTTAGGGAAAATGTTGGTAGGATGATTACAATTACACAATTAGTACTGAGGCTTGGACACAGATTAACTACCCTGCTGTAGTAAAACCTTTCATGGGATGTTGAATTACTAATAGCATCTGGGGTGTTGGTTTCAAATCTCATTCAAAAGACAGTACTTCCTTTGCCCAGCCCCATGCTGGGACATGAGGCTAGAATGCTGCCTAATCAACACCACTACCTACAACTCCCTGTCAGGGTTTTCTTAGAAGTTCTTCCATCCAAGTACTAACCAGGCTGACTCTGCTCAAGCTGGGAGATCTAATGAGATAGTTCCTGGGGGTGTCATGGCTGTAGGCAGCCCCTGCCACTCTGATTATATAGATTCACAATGTCATTGTTATGTTTAATGTCTAATACAATAGACAAGTCTATTGTAACAGGGTGAACGGACTTCAATCTGCATCTGTCAAGGCTGCTTCCCCACTTTGAACTTTAGGGTACAAATGTGGGGGCCTGCATGAAAACTTCTAAGCTTAACTACCAGCTTAGATCTGGTCCGCTGCCACCACTCCCAAAGCTAATTCCCTTCCCTGGGTAGCCTTGAGAGACTCTTCACCAATTCCCTGGTGAATACAGATCCAAACCCCTTGGATCTTAAAACAAGGAGAAATTAACCATCCCCCCTCCTTCCTCCCACCAACTCCTGGTGGATCAAGATCCAACCCCCTTGGATCTAAAAACAAGGAAAAATCAATCAGGTTCTTAAAAAGAAGGCTTTTAATTAAAGAAAAAGGTAAAAATCATCTCTGTAAAATCAGGATGGAAAATAACTTTACAGGGTAATCAAACTTAAAGAGCTCAGAGGACCCCCCTCTAGCCTTAGGTTCAAAGTACAGCAAACAGAGATAAACACTCTAGCAAAAGGTACATTTACAAGTTGAGAAAACAAAGATAAACTAACACGCCTTGCCTGGCTGTTTACTTACAAGTTTGAAATATGAGAGACTTGTTCAGAAAGATTTGGAGAGCCTGGATTGATGTCTGGTCCCTCTTAGTCCCAAGAGCGAACAACAACCAAACAAAGAGCACAAACAAAAGCCTTCCCCCCCCCCAAGATTTGAAAGTATCTTGTCCCCTTAGGGTCAGGTGTCAGCCAGGTTACCTGAGCTTCTTAACCCTTTACAGGTAAAAGGATTTTGGAGTCTCTGGCCAGGAGGGATTTTATAGTACTGTACACAGGAGAGCTGTTACCCTTCCCTTTATAGTTATGACACGCCCCCCAAATCACAGATAGTGTTGGACAGCCGGTTCCACACTGGCTGTGATTTCTTCCTGGAGCTCTAGGAGAAAACAGAGTTAATAAGACACATGCACCTTTAGACATACTACTGATTATATAAAAACTAACAATATGTTCCACATTCCAAGAACAATTTTTAACCAGTTGATTCTGGGAAACTTTCCCGGGAGAGTGCATCAGTCACTTTGTTAGAAGGTCCTGAAATGTGTTGTATTTCAAAATCAAAATCTTGGAGAGCTAAACTCCACCGAAGAAGTTTTTTGTTATTCCCCTTGGCGGTATGAAGCCACTGTAGCGCAGCATGGTCTGTTTGTAGTTGGAAACGCCATCCCCAAACGTATGGGCGTAGCTTTTCCAGCGCGTACACAATGGCGTAGCATTCCTTTTCACTGATTGACCAGTGGCTTTCCCTCTCAGACAGTTTCTTGCTGAGAAACACAACAGGATGGAATTCTTGATCCGGTCCTTCCTGCATTAAAACTGCTCCCACGCCTCGCTCGGACGCATCTGTGGTTACTAGGAACGGTTTGTCAAAGTCTGGGGCCCTTAGCACAGGGTCAGACATGAGTGTCGCCTTAAGCTGGTTAAAGGCCTTTTGACACTCATCAGTCCACTGAACTGCATTTGGCTGTTTCTTTCTGGTTAGGTCTGTCAGCGGGGCGGCGATTTGGCTGTAGTGTGGTACAAATCGCCTATAATATCCGGCCAAGCCTAAGAAGGATTGGACCTGTTTCTTTGACTTTGGAACCGGCCACTTTTGAATAGCATCCACTTTGGCCTGTAGGGGATTTATAGTTCCTTGACCCACCTGGTGCCCCAGGTAAGTCACTCTGTTTTGGCCTATTTGACACTTTTTAGCCTTAACAGTTAGTCCTGCCTGCCTGATGCGCTCGAAGACTTTTTCCAGGTGCTCCAGGTGTTCTGCCCATGAATCAGAAAAAATGGCCACATCATCGAGGTAGGCAACTGCAGATTCTCCCAATCCTGCTAGGAGACCATCTACAAGTCTTTGGAAGGTGGCGGGTGCATTTCGCAGCCCGAAAGGGAGTACATTGAATTCATACACCCCTGCCTGGGTGACGAAGGCTGACCTTTCCTTGGCGGGTTCATCTAGTGGTACTTGCCAGTACCCCTTGGTTAAGTCTAAAGTAGAGATGAATTGGGCATGTCCCAATTTCTCCAATAGCTCATCTGTGCGTGGCATTGGATAGTTGTCAGGACGAGTTACAGCATTTAGCTTACGGTAGTCCACGCAAAAGCGTATGTCCCCATCTGGTTTGGGAACTAGAACCACTGGAGATGCCCATGCACTGTTCGAGGGGCGGATTATACCCATCTGTAGCATGTCCTGGATCTCCCTTTGTATAGCAGTTTGGGCATGAGGTGACTCCCGGTAGGGTGGGGTTCTAATTGGGTGAGCATTACCTGTGTCAATGGAGTGGTATGCCCGTTCGGTCCGTCCTGGAGTGGCTGAGAAAATTGGTGCAAAGCTTGTGCACAGCTCCTTGATCTGCTGTCGCTGCAGACGTCCAAGGGTCGCGGAGAGGTTCACCTCTTCCACGCCACCATCCCTTTTTCCTTCGTAGTAGACACCTTCAGGCCACTCCGCGTCATCTGTTTCCTGGGCTGTAAACTGGCAAACGTTTAATTCTCTGGAATAAAAGGGCTTAAGAGAATTAACATGGTATACCTTAGGCTTTATGTTGGAGGTGGGGGAGGCTATGAGATAGTTAACAGCTCCTAGGCGCTCCTGGACCGTGAATGGTCCTTCCCACGACGCTTCCATTTTATGGGCCTGGAGCACCTTTAAGACCATGACTTGGTCTCCTACTTTGAAGGACCGTTCTCTGGAATGTTTATCATACCAGGCCTTTTGCTCTTCCTGAGCATCCTTTAGGTTTTCTTTAGCAAGGGCTAAAGAGTGTCGGAGGGTGCTTTGTAGGTTGCTTACAAAGTCTAGAATGTTAGTTCCTGGAGAAGGCGTAAACCCCTCCCATTGCTGCTTCACCAACTGTAATGGCCCCTTAACCTTGCGGCCATATACAAGTTCAAATGGTGAAAACCCTAAACTGGGATGTGGTACAGCCCTGTAGGCAAAAAGCAACTGCTGCAACACTAGGTCCCAATCATTGGAGTGTTCATTTACGAATTTACGTATCATGGCCCCCAAAGTTCCATTAAACCTCTCCACCAGGCCATTGGTTTGATGGTGGTAAGGGGTGGCAACCAAGTGATTCACCCCATGAGCTTCCCACAGGTTTTTCATGGTCCCTGCCAGGAAATTAGTTCCCGAATCTGTAAGGATGTCGGAGGGCCAACCTACCCTGGCAAAAATGTCTGCTAATGCCTGGCACACACTTTTAGCCCTGGTGTTGCTTAAGGGTACTGCTTCCGGCCATCGGGTAGCAAAATCCATGAAAGTCAGTATGTACTGCTTTCCTCCGGGTGTCTTCTTTGGGAAAGGACCCAGAATATCTACAGCTACTCGCTGAAATGGGACCTCAATTATGGGTAGTGGCTGGAGAGGGGCTTTAACCTGGTCTTGGGGCTTTCCCACTCGTTGGCACACCTCACAAGACCGGACATAATTAGCAATGTCCTTGCCCATTCCCTCCCAGTGGAAGGACTTCCCCAACCGGTCTTTGGTTCTGTTCACCCCAGAATGGCCACTGGGATGATCATGGGCTAACCTCAAGAGCTTTACCCAATACTTAGTGGGAACTACCAACTGTCTTTGAGGATGCCAGTCTTCCTGGTGCCCACCAGAAAGAGTCTCCTTGTATAAAAGTCCTTGTTCTACAACAAACCGGGATCGGTTAGAAGAGCTGAGAGGCGGTGGGGTGCTCCATGCCACCGCCCAAGCTTTCTGAAGGCTGTCATCTGCTTCCTGCTCGGCCTGGAACTGTTCCCTTGATGCTGGAGACATCAGTTCCTCCTTGGACTGTGGACTGGGGCTTGGTCCCTCTGGAAGCGATGCAGGTGCTGGGGCTTTTTCCATTGACTGTGAACCGCTGTCCGCTGGTGCACTATGTGGTATTTCAGGCTCTGGCTGAGCCTCTTGGGTAGGGTTATCTGCTGCTTCTGCCAGTTCAGGCTCGCTGGTGCCCTCTGGCGTTGGAGTGGTAGACGGGTTTGTAAGCGCTGGACTCAGTGCTGGCAATGGTTCTGGTGCTGGTTGCGTTGCCAGTTCCGGTTCTGGGACTGGCTTTGGCTGGGTCTCTGGGATTGGATCCACTATGGCTGTTGCAGTCGTTAGCAGGGGATCCGGTTCCACCACCTTTGTTTGGGTCTCTGGTAACACAGACGGGGCCCTGGTGGACGGCTCAGGAACAGGGATGGGGGTGAAAGCTTGCTTAGCCTGGCTGCGGGTGACTATTCCCACCCTCTTGGCTAGCTTCACATGGTTGGCCAAGTCTTCCCCCAGCAGCATGGGGATGGGATAATTGTCATAGATTGCAAAAGTCCACATTCCTGACCAGCCCTTGTACTGAACATGCAACTTGGCTGTAGGCAAGGTTACAGACTGTGACATGAAGGGTTGAATTGTCACTGGAACCTCCGGGTTGATGAGTTTGGGGTCCACTAGGGATTGGTGGATAGTTGACACTTGTGCCCCAGTGTCCCTCCAAGCGATAACCTTCTTTCCGCCCACTCTCAAGGTTTCCCTTCGCTCCGAGGGTATGAGAGAGGCATCTGGGTCTGGGGATCTTTGGTGTGATTGTGGTGTAATGAACTGTAATCGGTTGGGGTTCTTGGGGCAGTGAGCCTTTATATGTCCCAGTTCATTACATTTAAAACATCGCCCTGCTAAGGTATCACCGGGGCGATGTTGGGTGGTGGAGACTGGTGTGGTGGGGTGAGAAGGCGTCTGGGATTTCCCTTGGGATGTGGGTGGGGCCTTGGGTTGTCCCCGGTGGTAAGGTTTTGTTTCGGCTTGCCCCTTCTGATATTCGCTCCAACTGCTACTAGTTTGTTTCTTTTCTGCCACCTCCACCCATTTGGCTCCAATCTCCCCCACCTCGGTTACAGTTTTGGGCTTCCCATCTAGGATGTACCTTTCTATTTCCTCAGGAACACCCTCTAAAAACTGCTCCATTTTTACTAGGGAAACCAGATCTTCCAGAGATTTAACATTTGCTCCTGATACCCAGGCATCACAATTTTTGTCAATGTGGTAGGCATGTCGGGTAAATGACACGTCTGGTTTCCACCTTAGGGCTCTGAACCGCCAACGGGCATGCTCGGGTGTTAGCCCCATTCTGAGTCTGGCCTTGTTTTTAAAAAGTTCATAACTGTTCATGTGTTCCTTAGGCATTTCAGCCGCCACCTCTGCTAAAGGTCCACTGAGCTGTGGCCTCAGCTCTACCATGTACTGGTCTGTAGTGATGCTGTATCCAAGGCAGGCCCTTTCAAAATTTTCTAAGAAGGCCTCAGTATCATCGCCTGCCTTGTAGGTGGGGAATTTTCTGGGATGGGAAGTGGTACCTGGAGAGGGGTTGTTAGGGGTGGCTGGTATATCTGGCCTAGCCCTTGCTAATTCCAGTTCATGCTTCCTCTCTTTTTCCCTCTCCTCCATCTCTTTTTCTTTCAGCTCCATCTCTTTTTGTTTCAGCTCCATAGCTCTCTTGTGGGCCTCCTCTTTGGCTTTCTCTTCAGCTTCTTGCTCGAGTTTTTTTAATTGAAGCAGTCTCTGATGTTTTTTTTCATTTTCTTCTGCTTCTAGTCTGGCCAGTTCTAGTTTGTTAGCTACTTCTTTGGTAGTCATTTTCCTGTTTTCTTGTGCTGGGCCACACCCCTCTGCAGTTGACTGAAACTGGGATGCACTCAGCTCAGGCTGCTGCTGAGGTAACAGAGACTTTCTAACTAGCTATCCCCGAGAGGTAGAAAGAAAAAAAACAATTCAGCTTGTAAATTCCTTTTACCAGCTGTTTGCTCACTGATTGAACCCTTCTTTTAACAAAGACCCTTGTTAAAAAAAACGTAACACCTCTGCCTTCAGGCAAGGAGAGATAAGATATGCATCTACCTTCAGCTCTGCTTTCCAAGCAGCTAGAAAGGAGAAAAAAAAATCTTACTGGCTTTTGGTTTAAAATGATCCCACCGCTCTGCCACCATGTCAAGGCTTCTTCCCCACTTTGAACTTTAGGGTACAAATGTGGGGGCCTGCATGAAAACTTCTAAGCTTAACTACCAGCTTAGATCTGGTCCGCTGCCACCACCCCCAAAGCTAATTCCCTTCCCTGGGTAGCCTTGAGAGACTCTTCACCAATTCCCTGGTGAATACAGATCCAAACCCCTTGGATCTTAAAACAAGGAGAAATTAACCATCCCCCCTCCTTCCTCCCACCAACTCCTGGTGGATCAAGATCCAACCCCCTTGGATCTAAAAACAAGGAAAAATCAATCAGGTTCTTAAAAAGAAGGCTTTTAATTAAAGAAAAAGGTAAAAATGCGGGCAGGGGACTGGACTTGATGACCTCTCGAGGTCCCTTCCAGTCCTAGAATCTATGAATCTATGACTCTATGAATCTCTGTAAAATCAGGATGGAAAATAACTTTACAGGGTAATCAAATTTAAAGAGCTCAGAGGACCCCCCTCTAGCCTTAGGTTCAAAGTACAGCAAACAGAGATAAACACTCTAGCAAAAGGTACATTTACAAGTTGAGAAAACAAAGATAAACTAACACGCCTTGCCTGGCTGTTTACTTACAAGTTTGAAATATGAGAGACTTGTTCAGAAAGATTTGGAGAGCCTGGATTGATGTCTGGTCCCTCTTAGTCCCAAGAGTGAACAACAACCAAACAAAGAGCACAAACAAAAGCCTCCCCCCCGCCCAAGATTTGAAAGTATCTTGTCCCCTTATTGGTCCTTTGGGTCAGGTGTCAGCCAGGTTACCTGAGCTTCTTAACCCTTTACAGGTAAAAGGATTTTGGAGTCTCTGGCCAGGAGGGATTTTATAGTACTGTACACAGGAGAGCTGTTACCCTTCCCTTTATAGTTATGACAGCATCGCACTAGGAAAGGATGTTATATAGCCACACATCCCTGCAAATGTGGCTGGCCTTGTGGATACAGTGGCTGCAAGCAATCCCAGTAGAGACGCCTAAGAGGTCAGTAGTTGCTTAAAATGAGTACCAATAAGCTTAACAGGCAGCTTGTCTCCCGTGGCAATATAAACAGTCCAGTGGCAGGAGCTCAGGGATTCTGAAGTCCTGGAAACATCAGGATGTTCTCCTTATCATGCTTCTCACTTAGGGGCTGTAAAGAAGCCTAAGACTTTAACGTTTGGGATCTCAGAAGGCCTTTTTCTTTTTGTGACCTGTTACTAGATTACTTATAGGATGGAACTGCAACTCATCGGCCCAGGTTCTTTTTCTCCTGCTCCCCTGCTCCAGCTGACCTACTGCACAGAGACTGTACTGTATGTGAAAATGTATAAATATATTCAATGTCTTTTTAAAACTAGGAAATGCTGTTTTGGTTATTAAATTAATGGGCCCAGTGGCATATTTAGGGGGATTTTATTGTGCTTGAGAACAGTGCCAGATTGGCACAGCCATGAAGACTGAACTACCCCATTAACTTGCAGACAAGTGAAGCATGGGTAGCAGCCATGCAAGCTGCCTCCACATTACTGCCATGGCCTTGAGAGGCCAAGTCTAACAATGTAGATAGTTCAGTCTCCACACCCATTCAATCCCTGGCCTCGCTGACTGACTGCCAACATGAATGCCAGTTGTGTGTATGGACAGCTGCCCACTAGTAACCAGCCAAAACTGTCAAATCTTTGCATAAAACATGTCAAATAACTGTCAGGTGATAACAGATTTTGGTCTCTACTAACCAGAGATAAAAGGTTCCATACCCCATTACTAACCCCATGAACCATCCATCCCTTGTCATTATTTTGATAGAAGACTCTGGCATACTAAGCATATCTTGGCCTCACGTTTTATGGCTTCTGGATTTCAGGTCTGATTTGTGTGGTGAAAGCAGTATGTAGTTGAAGCATGCCCGACATTAGCTTTTATGGTATTGTTTGCTTCTGGGGATGCTCAGATATGCTTCCCAGAATCTGAATACTGCTACTGCTTTTTTTTTTTTTTTTTTTTTTTTTGCTGTTCTTAATTAGTTTCCACAGTTCTTAACAATGAACATAGCCACTTATGTCACATGACTTGCAACTATCTTGAAATATACAGACTACAATACAATACTTAGAACATCGTTTTGAATAGAACAGCAGTAACATGGAGGCAGGCAATAGCACTGGATAGTCCTTTTTCATATTAGCTCTTTTTTCCCCCCATACACCAGGTATTCTTCTGACAGGACCATTCTGACATTTTTTGAACAGTTCTGACAATACCCCTACTGGAAACTGTGAAAGATGACAGTAATTTGGGAATATTCTAAATGGGAGACTGAAAAGAGAGAGAGTCAGTATGTCTGAGACAACTATGTAATTTGTCATCCCAGTGATTTCTCTCACACACGGAAAGACTCTGCTGAGGACTACACAATACAATTATACTCACATGCACCTTGATGAAATGATCTTGGGATGTAGGGAGGAAATATACAGAGACAGCACAGTCTACTGGATGGAGCACTTGACTGCGGCCAGGTCTGCACTATAGACTTCGTGAAGAGATGTGATCCCTGACTGAAATACCTGTAGCTGGCAGAAGCCCCTTGTGCAGATGAGGTTATCGTGGCAAAACTGTGCTTTTACCAACAGAGTTTGTTTCCCTCGGGGGGGGGGGGGAGGGGAGGGTGATTTTACTATACCAGTGACAAGTGCAGTTTCACCAGTATATTCCCAGCCGCTGACCCACTAGGTGACCCTGGGGAAGTCACTTCACCTCTCTATACCACTGTTTCCCATCCCATCCTTTGGCTTGTTTACATGATATGTGATCTATAGTACAGACTGTCTCTCACTAAATGTATGGACCATGCTTAGCACAGTGAGCCCCTCGTCTCAGCTGGGGCCTCTAGGTGTTACCATAATCTAAAATAAATAATATCGATACACAGGATGAGCTAGTAGCGAAGAAGAAACATAACTGCCCACTTACAAAAGTATCAGATAACTGTTCTTGCATAGAAAAAAAAACCCAATGCACTAGATGCTGCTTCTAGTTATGGTGAATCTGAAGAGTAGAACACTGTTCTCGTGAAGGAGGGAATTCCTGCAAGGAGACAGCTTAGAACCACATTGGAGGGCTGAATCTGCACAAAGGCAAATGACAGCATTGCCAACCACTGGCCAGCAGTGGAACTATGGGACCATTCTTATCCTGGCCCCTCTAAACGATGGAGACAGCTTCCAGGATAGAACCTATGGAGGTAGGATAGTAATAGCCTTGGGTTGAACAGCATGGTTGACATTATGTACACACCTTGACTAGGCAGTTATTGGTATTGTATTTTATAGCACCCAAAAACATGCTAGGAACTTCACAGAAGACACAGAAATAAAGGCTCCTGTCCCAAAGAACTTCCAGTCTACTTATGAGACATGACAAAATGACCGAGGATGTCAAGCAATAGGAAAATGGATGTTGCAAAGAATAGGGTAATTGTGGTAACAGCAATAAGATCGTGGGGTTACTCAATGTAGCCACCAGTGAATTTTGGGAGTTTTGTTAAATTTTCTGGTCTTGAAAAAATACATTTAAAAAAGCTAAGGAAGATTCAAATATAAGATGGTGAATATGATTGGATCCTTTAATGTAGGCACTGCAAAAGAACTGAGTTTTCGGGATAGGGTAGTAGGATTTGGTAGACCATAGAAGAGGGTGTCCCATGCATAGGAAGGACTGCTGAACAAGTGACAAAGATACTTGTTGGAGAAATAGATGAATGGGACACAAGGCTAGTGTCACTGATGGACCAGAGGGGTCAATATGATAAGAAGCTATGGTCCGAAAACAAGGGGTAAGAAGAACAACATAATGCCCCGAAGGTGAGAACTAAGAGGTAGCACCAGCTGGGACCTCTTCACACTCTTTAGTAGGAATAGAGTGCTCAAAGAGGGCTTTTCATGGTGCTAAGGGGGCTCCTCCAGTCATAATATGACAATATATTTTATCTGCTTTTGCACTGTATACAAGCTCCCATTTGGAGGAAACCTACAGCTATTCCCATGTGCCTACATGAATACAGCCCAGAACAGATATCCTGCTGCAACAACCACCTCACTAGAAGATGGCATGTACAGCATGTATTTATTACAGGTTTCATTTTTACATTTTTGCTTTGCGTGAACAATATGTTTTTTAGGGAGACATTTATTTTTCATGAGTCTTGAAGTCTCTTACTAAGATTGCAAATTGGTAATAAGAAAAATTTAAAATCCTCCTGCAGCAAGAGGCAAATCTAGGAAATATATTGTCTTATTCACTCCTCACAAGTTCAGGAGCTATTTTCTGCTCCTGCAATATTCACCCAGTGCTTTGTCTTCACTTTCTCTCATTCCCTCAGTCTCTCCCAGCCAGTGGGCAAAAAGCAATTTGTACATCGCTGTCCTGTGACTCATCCTTAATGTAAAAATATCTCTTTGTGTGGCATGTGGTGTTAATCATTGTCTCTCTCTTGCTTAATGTCAGAGTTGGCAATTTTCTTCATCTTCTCTGGGTGGCCAATGTGTGCATCATTTCTAATTTTCTTCATTATACCAATGAGTGGGTGGCAACTGCAGCTAAACTAATCTCTCTTTTCAAGTGCAGTGGCACATGTGGTTACTTACAGTCTGTCTTTCAGACAGCATCAGAGATCAGAGATTAAACAGTCCTCAGTTCCAACAGACCTAACATGATATAGATGGTATTTATACATTTTTCTTATATTGCTGTGTCTCCCACCGTTATTTATTTATAGGAGGGGGACGCTAAGAACATTTTTCCATCCCCTGCTAATAAACTGATTGTTCCCTGGCTCAAGCTGTTCAAAACATTCAAAACTGTAGCTGGGAAGTTATTTGTCCTGAACTGTTTGGCAGTGCTGTGTTCTGTTAAATAGATGCTACGTTTCATTCCCCATCAATAGCTACATATCAGTAGTGGATGTAAAGATCCTCGTATGCTAGCTTTGTAAAGTACCTTATGTCCCTGTGGTGTAAGAGGCACAATACAAATGTCATTTTTTTCCCCTCTGCAATTTGCACTGTTTGCTAAATATATTATGAAACATTGTTTAGATCAGGTCTTCTGTGCTACATCCTTTCACAAACAAATCTCTGGTGTCCCCTTGGGGGCTGAGTTACAATATTTGCTGAAACGTAAATGCTAATGAGAGCTGTATAATTTGTGAACAAATAGGAGGAATGTATGGAGGGAAATTCTCATGTCACACAGGAATGGTCTACTGTGGCTGCATTTCTTGGCCAACTGCCAGCTCATTTCTTGGCCAATTGTATATGGAACGGATTGTTCAAGAAACAAACAGTCAGTTAACACGCCCCCCCCCACCCCTCCCACACACACACAGTTACATAGCAAATAAATATCAGGCAGAATGAGAAACTCCAGAAAGCTTTGATCAATCCAATATGGATTATTATTTTCTACAAGTACAAAGGATTTGACTTTGGGTAAATTTTCACAGGGACAGCAAAAGGCACATTCCTGACACCAGAGCAACCCACCTACCAAATACCAAGTCCCATTCAAAAGTTTGGTGGTGCTAAACTTTCCGTCTTGAAATGGTTGTCACGTTTTGACATGGGGAAAAACATATTTTCCCCTAATTTCCACTCTTGGAAATGGCTGAACCAATTTATCTGAAACTTAAAAAAAATAAAATAATTCAGCCTGAGACCGATATCCAGCATGGAAAATTTCAGCCCCAATGGTTACAGTTTTGCATATCAAGCAGCTCACAATGCACACAAAGGCGGCTGGACATTTTGACCAACAACACTAGGTCATATCTCTACTCTGATAAAAAGTATTTCTGTAGTCATATAGGGTACGTCTACACTACCTGCCGGATCGGCGGGTAGCGATCGATCTATCGGGAATCGATTTATCGCGTATAGTGTAGACGTGATAAATCGATCCCCGATCGCTCTCCCGTTGACTGCTGAATTCCAGCTCGGCGAGAGGCGGAAGCAAAGTTGACGAGGGAGCCATGGCGCACCGTGAAGACACGAAGTAAGTAATTTTAATTCGATCTAAGATACATCGACTTCAGCTACGCTATTCTCGTAGCTGAAGTTCCGTATCTTACATCGATCCGCCCCCCCTCCCTCGTGTAGACCAGGCCATAGTGTTGTGTCTGCTCCCTGATTTATCTTCTCTTTTTGCACCCTTCTTCTCAAAGGTCCCTTTATTATGGTTATTCTGTCCCTCCTCAATGAGGGCAACCACAGGATGCAGTGTCATTTGGAAACTCCTAAGGACAAATCCTCTGATAACTAAAAGTGGCTACTGAAGAGCAGTACAAGACCTCTGTTCTTTCCCTCTCTTGGCCCCAGTACAGTTGGCTCCATAGCATTCCAGACCCCAAAGCAAGGGACTGAGTTTGGATCATCAAGTTGTGGACTAGGATCTTTATATGCAGCACACGCACTAGAGCAGCAGGCCAGCCTGCATACGTTTGGTGCGAGCCAATCATTCCCTTTAAAAAAATCCTGCTTCATAGCTGTTTTCCCTGTGCATAATCAATCCCCAGTGCTAACAAGTTCTTCATACCATTGTTAATACTTAATATGATACCCACAGTAGGTACCTTGCTGTGGATGTATTTTTATAGTCAAAAACAGAGCTTCAACATTTACTGCTCTGGCAAAGTACCTCAACCTTAGAGATGGGCAAAAAATGGAAAACACAAAATTGCTGAAATTGCTAACTACTGCCAAATTATTGGTGTGGCTTTGTAACATGGCCATATGCCCAGTATGAACAGAAACCACCAGTGTATTTAATGTATGCTAGTAAATAGCTTCAGGTGCTCCAATACTATATACTATATAAATGCCAAAATAGGATAATAGTACTCAATCATTACTGACCTGGTCTAGATTTGAACTGGTGATGTGGCGAGACTAAGGGCTATCTATTTTATTATCAATTCACTGGACCATTCAGTCTTCAGTCAGCATGGTTTTATGTGGAAAGGTCTTGCTAACGAAGATCAATGTTTAGAACCAGCACCAGACCCAGCACCACTAAAACACAGAGAAAGTGAAGAATTTAAGACATTGGGAACTGTTCTGAAAGAAGAATCCTTTCTTGTGAAATGAGGAGACAACACAGGAAACAAGAATTTTTCAGGCCACAGTTTGGCATCAAAGCTGCACCATATTAGTGGACAACAACAAACTCCACATAAGCACCTTTGCCTAACGTTGAGGATAAAGATAACACAATAAAAGGAATGTTGGAGGAATTGTTATAAAGAATGGAGTAACTTCTGAGTGTGTATACTATAATAAATGTGAGCGATAATAAAGTAACAAGACCAGAGGATAAGATGTAGAAGACTGAAGAGACAACATTAGAACATACAGCAAAAACTAAAGCACAGATAAAAAGTAATATAGCAAAAGGAAGAACAACAAAACTACTGGGGAATAAATCAGAATTATAATGAGACTCAAACATAACAATTCTTGTGATGCTAGCAGAAAAAGAAATCCCAGTTCACTGAAATATGATGAACAATTTCTGATGAAATTACTCAATTTAAATGCTACAGAAGACCCTATGGAGAGAAAGAAATGCTTCAGAGTTCCTTCCGGATCTGTATAAGGCACGAGTTTCAATGCCTTTTGGTAGGACCAAAAGTGCCATAATTTCTGATCTTAGAGACAAAAGAACAAAAAAGAAAGAAAGGTCTTCAGAAAAATGTGGACTTCTCCCCTTTCAAACCAAATTTATACTCCATGAGTCAAGTCACAGGAGGACAATTTGCAGAGAAAGAAATAACTCAGGTCAGGAGGTTTATTTATTATACCCAACCAAATTCCAGGTCTCATACAACAGGAAAATATTCTATGTTCTGGAATATAAATTCATATGATAGGTCTCAGATAAAATTCACAATGGGAACTTAAAATATCTGTCATGAATCTGAAGAATTAGTGACGAACCAAACTCACTGTCACAAACAAGTTTGGGATTGGATGATGTACATTTAACAACATCCAATAATTGGACACAATGTTTTGTCTTGAATTTTTAAAAAAAAGCCATGTTAAAAAAAACAAAAAACAAAAAACCAGCCTCATCCTAATTCCATACTTCCATGCTTGGTGATATTTTTGGCAGGCAGGAGCGAATGAGCATATAGATTCAATTACATTCACTCCCTTGTATGTGGCCCTCCTACAGATGAGATACACTGGAAGGGTAGCACATGGGGACATTAGCAATGTTGCTACCTATGATGTTCTACTCCATATACAAACACTGTTTGGATTCCACTGTTGTTGCTCCAACAACTTTAAATTAGAAAGAAAAAAATCCCCAACACCCATTATTTGAACTAAATTCTCTTCTTTAATTAGGAATGAATTTAAATCTGAATTATGTAAATCAGAGTACTCCGCTGAGTTTCTAAAAACATAAGTATCAGAAAATTAATCTTGAATTCCAAGCACTCTGAATCAGTGCAGCACAGCAGCTGCTGCCTGGCTGCTCTCTGAGAACTCCCTGTCAACACTTACCAATCTAGATCGACTTCATGACGCTAGGGGCAGCTTTCCAAGGAGGTATACCTGGCAAGCGATTCTCCCCTCAACACCATTCCCATGTGGCACAGGTACTCTATAACATCTCTGCAGCCAGTCAGGGGGAAATGGCCATGGCACAGACACATAGATGTCCACTGTAAGCATCCTATGCTCTCTCCACCCCTCTGACAAGCCCAGGCATCAGGAGCAAGCATGTTGAGGGATTCTTTATAGCGCTCAGCATTATGGGAATTCTGTGCTCATACACTGCACCCTATATGTGGCCTGAAGAGAGCAGGTCTTGATGTAAATTAGAGCAACTGGTGGCTGCTCTAATTTATAGTGAAATCCACACTGGCCCCTGGAACAGACCAGAAACAGACAGGTATAAAAATAGGCTTTAGATCACTCAGTCTGGGGGCAGAGGGGACAGTACCATGACTTCTGGAATCACAGCACAGGATCCCATCTGTGAACAGATTTCACAGGTTTGGTCTGGTAGGCAGGGAACAGGCTATTGATATGGGAGCAAATCTTCCTAGGATATGTGAGATCGAGGGTTAGACCCAGGGATTTCCCTACACCCCCCCGAATACCCCCCCCCCCAGTTTTGTGAATTAGTTGCATGCAGTGTTGCCAATTTAGTGATTGTTTGGAAATTTGAACTGAAATTGAAACAATACATACTTTAAAAGCATATAAAGTGTATGATAAAATATGTGTATCTGAAAAAGTATCATGGATTTGAAAAGTATGAACATAGACTAGCTTCCTTATACAGCTTTTGTTTTTATGACTATGTCAGTGCATTCATTTCGGTGATGTTGGCCAAATTATGATTTGTCAGCAGTCTAAATGAGCTCTCCCTGACAGCTAGTGATGAGCCTGGGGGGAAAGGCTTCAAGACCAGATTGTATTTACAGTCACACCTAATCTACCTAGATATCCAGCAAACAGAGCTGTGTTGCCCAAGTGATAGATTTTGGCTGGGGTTGGGTTACAAATTACTTGAATGTGTGTGTGTGTGGGGGGGGAGAAATGTTATTCTTATTGTATGAGTAAAGGGCAGTAGAACTGTACTTAGCCTGTGCTGATTGAGGGCATCAAGAAAGAGGGTGAGGACAGGTGTTTTGCTTGATGGTCTGCCTGAGTCACAAGTATTATTTGACCTGCCCCTCTCCACTGTTTAAAGACAGAGCTGATTAGGCGCCATAGATAGTCTTTTGTTTTGTTAAATAACCATTACAGCTGAAATCACTGATAATCAGGTCTAAGTGGAAGAGAGGGCCCAGTCTGCACTAGCAGCAAGGTTCCCCCACGGAGAGCTCAGCTGAAATCACTGTGAGTTGGGTGGAACCTCAAGAGACATGCGAACAAACATGGGTGTGGCATCATACTTTCTATTTAAGCAAGAGATACCACACACTACAAACTGGAGGCCAATATTAAGTGCATTGTCACTTGTTCATTCTGAAGTTGAACACTGGTTATGAACAAGACCAGCAAATACTTACTATCTTTCTGCAAGAAACTCAATTGACTGGCTAGAAGCATATGGTGCAACAGTGAAAGACTCAACAGTTGAAAAAGTGAAGACCTCTCTCACCACATTCAAAAAATGTGCATACATGGCTGATGAATGCACCGATGCAAATGGGCAAGTATTAAGTCATCGTGTACGTTATCTTGATGTCAGTGGTAGGCCAGTATATGCATTTCCAGATGTTCAAGTTATAGAAGACACATTGGCTGCATCTGTGACAACCCACATCTTAGAAGAGTTAAATGCTTGTCAATTGGACCCCAATCAGATGGCTGCTTGTGCATTTGATGGAGCTGCAAACTTCTCTGGAAGACATGGTGGAGTACAAGCTTTGCTCAGAGAAAAGTGTAACCCTAATCTCTCCTATACACACTGCAGAGGCCATCTACTCCAACTAGTGCTAGTACAAGCTGCAGACTCTTCAAAAGACATTTTAAAAGCTATAAATTTAATGTCTTCATCATATTCTTTTTTCAGCAAGAGTCCAAAAAGACTGAATATCTTGGAAAATATAGAAGATACACTGGGACTGAAGTTCAAATTAGTCCAACCTGGGAAAACCCTCTGGCTCTCTCATGAGTGATCCTTGGCTGTTATCTTAATTACTCCACCCTTTATTACTGACTTTGGAAAGTATCTACCAAGATGAGATGGATCTAAGTAGTGAGGCTGGTGGATTACTTTTGCTACTACATTCAGAGAAGCCTATTGCCATTCTCTCTCTTGTAAGTCTATTGTTGAAACCACTTGGGTCATTAAACAATGCCATCCAGGCATCCAGGATCTTTGTCCAGCAATAGAAACTACATTTGGATCAATCAGAGAGCTATCCATTGAAAAGGTACTGGAAGAAGCAAAGACTTCAGTCCAGAAGTTGACTAATGAAGGCATTTATATTGAATCCTTAAGTGAAGAAGACAAGAATTGTTTGTTAAGACAACTGAAAAAGTACACAGACTTTGTTCTTAAAAATCTACAACAGCGACTTCTAGATTCTACTCAACCTCTACGTAGCTTTTACAGATCCCTGTCCTATAAAACACTGACAGTTGAGTGAAGGGAGGCACTACCAGCAATGGGGCTGCCATGTGTTCGGGACAGAATAGAAAATTTGAAGACAGAATGGAATATCATACGATGAATGAATGACTTCAACTTTTTTTTTTTATCATCACTAGTGGCTCCACCCGATCTTTATGCTATGTTTCCTGGGATGAAAGAAGTAGGAATTCATCTCTTGCTACTCCCAGTCACAACAGCTACAACTGAGTGTTCTTTTTCATCATTGAATAGAATTTTGTGTTCTGAAAGAAGTTGCCTTCTGCCTGATCATGTGAATGAACTAATGAGCATATCAACTGAAGGAATGGAAGTACTGGACACACAAGAAGCCACCAAAGATGAACGCATTGTATTCAAGAAGTTCATTAATAGAGTTGTGCAAAATTATAATAAGAAACCAAGAAGGATGTAGATGTCATGCTTCATAGAATGCTTGAGTAGCCAACTTTAATTTGTGCAATGATTTCAAAACATGAGTTAAATCTAATAAAATGGTCATGAAACAGTTTTCAGTTTTTACTATGGTGCCATACAGCCCACTTTCACCCTCACAGTCTCACCCCTCATCAGCCCTGACCCTCCCCCCCCCCATAAATTCAAACACCCCCCCTAATTTCAATTCCTGGGGAAAACACTGTCAGACCTTCTACACAGACTGATGAGCTCAAAGTCTGGCACCATGCCTAATAAATATGAATATTAGGGACAGTCATGTGGTGAATGCAAACTGTCTTGGCTGAAATTGACTTTCAAAGGAGGGGAGACCTGAGATTTTCAATTATATAGGGCTTGCTTTCTTCTCAAGTGTCAGAAATTAGGGTGGCTAGAAGGATCGAGCTGCTCCAGGAAGATCTCTAGCCTGAAAAGTTAGGAAGCTATGTATTTTGGTATTGACTCTACGTGTGCCCATGTACAATTATGAAAGTTACTAATCTCTCCATTGTTAGGTTGCAATGAACTTCCTGTTATAAACCCAATTTTAAAATCCCCCTGCCCCCACAAAAAAACAACCAATCAAAAACAAATATGAATTCCCCATTCCAGAGCAGATTTTTTCTGTAAAGATGGGGGCAGGAGGAAGTAATTCAATGATTTTTAAAGATATAGTTGTTAATACAGCGTATACCCCCCCCACCCCATTCGTTTTGGCCAGGCCGCTTCGCAGCCCCTTTTGGGCTGAACAATAGTGTTTCCAAATTTCCATGTAATTCTGTTGCTCTTTAATACTTCTTTAATATAATAATTGTAGGAAAGTGTGTATATTTCTATAAGTAATACATAGAGATTTGAAAATATGACTTCCAGAGCATTGGTTGTATAAGTTGGTATTGTCTCTGAATAACTAAGTGTGATGGTACAAAAGAGATGCCTTTTTCACATAAAGGGACATTATTTTGTGGTCTCCCATAAGACTTAGGATTAGGATATGTTCAAGCTTTGCATCTAATGATATTCTCTGAGAAGTGACACATTGAATTATATTGCTGAATTGGAAAAAGATGGCTGTACTTATAATATTCATTTAGTCTTCATATTATATAATGTTTTTTAAAAAGACCAGATTTAGTGCAATCTTTGTCTGAATAAAAATAAAGTATTCAAGTGCTAGGCACAACTATAAGACAGAAGAATAAGGTTTGTTTAAACTCAGTACTTGGAAATATTTTATCACTGAGGAAGAGGCAAGGTTGTTTGAGGGGTGACCAGTTAGAATATTTCAGTTGAATTTGTGTGTGCATGGACCAGATGTTGAAATTGATGTCAGAAGTGTTTATGCATCATTAGTTTATGACTTCTTAGATGTGATGTGCAATGGTATGTCTTTTTTTGTACCGCAGTTAGCAACTAATTTCAGTTTTATTTTATATGAATTATAGGCCAGCCTAGTAGCACAGCTTATAGTTAAGGTTGCCTGACACTTCGCACTTTAAAGTACCCGTTAACCATTTTATATTATAGAAACCCAGGATTCCTAATGCCCACTATTACACTGTTATCTAGCAAACAGTTGTGCAAGACAATGGCAAAGTGTCTGTTTGCTTATTTATTGTACAGCAGTCTTGCCTCATTCAGTGCACAATAAGGACTGTGAATAAGGCAGAAATTTATAACAAGAATAAAGATATTATCTTGTGATTAATACACTGTACTGGATCCAAGGAGAGTTAGGTTCTGTTTGTATCTTTGACACAGATTTCCTAAATGATGTTGGACTGGACTATGACAATATATTAGTACAAGGGGTTTTATTTAAGATTGCATGGACACACTTAATTTTGGCATTTCTTAACTTAAGTGCTAAACTATGCAACCTTCATGTACTTTTAATGTAGTTTTTTCTGTTTGTAATAAGTATTCTTATGCCATATATAATATAATTCACTTCTGTTTTAAAAAAAAACAACAACATTAAAAACGTACATTGCTTTAACTGTTTTTTGGGATACGTCTGGTCTACCTGAATCTGCATCTAGAGAACCTCATATGTAGCTAAATTAAACCAAAAAGACAAAGAAATCATTTTTATGCTTCTATAAAAGTAGATCTCACCTTTCTAGTCCAGCAATGCCAGCTGCTATTATCAGACTTCACCACATTCCATTACTCCATCCCAGCCCACCATATACACATGCACATGGCTTTGATAGGACAGGGCTTTAAGTCTGAACCTAGGCTTGTGGGAGAGAGAAAATTAGCATCCCCAGTTCTCTCCAGACCTTAAAAGCAGCACCTCTCTTTTCATGTGTTCCTCCTCTCCCTTTAGAATCTTTGTGGGGAGGAGTCACTGCAGCATGGAAGACGAGACCTTCTCTTTAGCTTTGGGAGCATCATGAAAATGAATGCAGGCAAGTGAAAGAAAGGAAAATTAATCAAACTTTTGAAATTCAAAAAAAAAAAAAAAAAGTTGGTCCTGAGTTTTGGGAGGAAGGCCAGGTTTATTTTATCCCATGTGGTTTGCTCATCCCTACTCATTAAGACTGATTTACAGTGTAGTGATGAAGAGCTGCAGAGTAAAAATAAAATAAAAGCCTATCCATGAAATATAAAGGTGGAAAAGAGCCTTATCATCCATAAAGATACCTAACCAATTCAGGTTTAAGAAAGTACTACACTAAACCCTCTTTCAGGCATTTTTGCAAGAGACTGTTTCTATCAATAACTAAATAAAAAAATATAAAGAGGAAAATATTTTAACACAAACTTTCCTACCACAGCAGCAAAAATGTAAAAGTGACTATGGTAGGCAGAACTCCCACAGGACGAGTTAGCATTGATCTTGGTTTAAACCACAATTGATCATATATTAATAGTCTAGATATAAACTCTTCCATCCTGCTTCATCCTTTAATGAGATCTTACGTCTCTCTGGATGCAGCCAGCCTACTCTCTGAGACACAGTGGGGGAGACTGTCACTGGAGTGCTTATTCTTCAGTGTTTAAAATAAAGCAATAGTTTTACTTGGAAAGCTTACACAGTTTTAAGGTTTAACACATTTCTGTGGTCACTGTGTGGCTCTCAAAAATCTATAATGTAGATTCAGAAAAGCAGCCAACTTGTGTGATTTAAATAGCAATTGATCATTAAAAGCACTTATTGATATTTCACAAGTTCAGCTAGCTAACAGTTAACAGATACAGATGGCAGCTTATTACAAAGTTAATAAACTTTAATAATTGAAAGCTAAGAAGCTTTTGGAACTGGATGTATTTCTTTAGATTTAGTAAAATACATTTGATTTTAACACCAACTCACAATTACATGAGGTACTATGCACAACTCTAAGTTATGATCACAGCTGCTGAATCTCTATAAAATTGATGATCAGTTGATATTCAATTAATATACAACTACCGCAACTGCTTGTTTGCCTTCCATCCCCAGCACACATCCCATTTCTAACACTAGGAGACGCTGGGAAACTCCACTGCTGTAAGTTGGCAAATCTCCACTGATGTCATCAATGGAGCTGTGGTAATTTACAGCAGCTGAGATTGTGGCTCACTGTTCCAAGGGGGTTAAGTAAGGTATATTTTGTCAGCTAAATATAAATTAATGATTAAAACATATTGGTATTTAACAGATGCATCTAATCTCCCACATAATTGTTGATAAACCTCAGTAAAGATGTTCACTGACCCACTGAAGGTAATAGCAAAACTCACATTGACTTCAGTGGGATCAGGATTTCACTTCATATTTTGATAACATACCCGAGATGGAATTAAAGAGAGTTTGAGAGCTGTGCGTCAATATCCATGGGAGGATATGGCTTTGTGCCATTAACATGCGAGTTAAATGGAACATTATTTATAAGTAATCTGTTTTAGGGGGGGGGAAATTGGGCTTGCAGTCTTTACTTTTGCATCTTTATGAAGAAAACCTAAAAGTTTTTTGTTTTAATTTCTCCCCCCCCCCGCCATTAAAAAAATACCCAAAAAACAAACAAACAAACAAAACCATTAGACATTCAGGTCTGTTCTATCCTAGAAGACTTTCTGGTGATTGGGGAACTATGGTATTATGACACCAACAGACAAAAGATTGCAATTAAGAAGGGAAGGGCTGATTAGTCAGTTTAACATACTTTGTTTTGTGTTTGCTTTGTTCACGCCTTTTTAATACCAGGGCCTAATGAACAGTTGGAAGAAAAGCTATGTTGGCAAAAGATGCAAAAAACCATCATTGCAATCAAGTTCATAGAGTTCCCATTATACATCTCTGAGATCTTGCACCCCAAAGAGATCCCTCCAGTTATATTAGGAAAGACCAGACTCAACATGCTGATCCTTCAGAGGTAAAAGACAAAAAAGAAAAAAAGAAAGAAAAATAACCCTTCGGGGGGTATGTGGTTTTTTTTAAAAACACTTCATAAGATAGGGACACAAGTAGCAAACTCCCAATTATTCCCCTTTTAAAGGTCACATTTAACTCCAGAAGTATCTTGAATATTAAGGAGCTACAATATTTGAAGCCATGCAAAACTTCCAGTGAACATTCAGCCATCAGGTACATATCTTCCCTAGGACAATAATGGTGTTACTATTCTGAATGTGAATTCCAATGCCCATCAGACATGTCTGAGTGTATATATAGTATTTAGGATACTTGATTATCTAATAGCTGATGTTTACCTCGGGCTATATATAACGTTTAAAAAGCACTGGGTAAAAATATTAACTAATTAACCTTCAAAGCACTCCTTAGTTAGCCTTATTGTCAAGAAGCAAAGTCTGAGACAGAGGTTTAGTCTAGTTGGGATGAGAAACCAGTTCCTGGTTCCCAGCATTATGCTTAGACCATTATGCTATAGCCCTCTGGTATAAAGTGCTACTTTATTTTTCTATAGTGCTATCACCTGGGTAGCTAAGCATCAATTATTTCAGATTACTGCTAGGAAACCTCACTCTTAAATATGGTTCTGTGCTCTGAGAAGCTTTCAGACAACTACTGTGCAGAATTTCTCTCTCAATAGTTAGTTTTTCACTGAGCATTTAATGACAGCTAAATGCTATACTTTTGTTTCCTGAAAACTAAAAAAGTAGTAATGTGAAATGCATATAATTTGTTACCATTTTCATTTTGACTGTGCAATGTACATTCCAAAAGGAAGTCCCAGCTTGAGTTAATAGTTAGATTCAAGTCCAATGGAAAAGGTAGAAATGGAAATATACAAGAAAGTACTGCTAGAAAGTGGGAGCTGTACTTTTACAAACAACTTTTCACTCAATACCCTTCTGTAGGAAAACTTGGCACAGCCAGAAACACATCACTAATGATTCCCATCTGTGATCTAATCTGTAATAACAAGATGACTGATATCATTATGCAATGTAATCTTCTATCAAATGCTTTGATGGGGTTTGATTTCAAAGTCTAAGCAAGGCATATGGTTTCTCACAGCACTGGCCCACAAAAAAATGAATCTGTCATATCTCACTGTGAAGCAAAACCAGGTTAAAAAAAACTAACTCCCATATCCCCCATGGTTTGGGAGCAGAGCCTGTTGAATTAAGCATTGTGAATAATTTATCAAATGAACTTTTTCTTCAAAATAATCTGTTTCCAAATACTTTCATTATTCAACTGAGTTTGATTGAGTAGTACTTGGCAACTAAATTATACAACCTCCCTCCTCCCCCCGTCGATTCTTGAATAATGAAAATTTTTGTTGCAAACAAATTACTTAACGGGTTTATTTGCAAGTGACTGCTTTTGTTCAGCATTGGCTTGCTAATATAAAGATCCAAGTAATGCATTACACAGAAGTATAAATATGAGGAGGAGACCTCATGGTTAAAGGTCCAGTTCAGCTTGCTTTGGCACTTAGACTTGATCTGAATCAGTTTGCATGATCAGTAGCACTTGATGTCTATATTGGATAGGCAATAAGACAGATGCAGTGTCATCACGCAAGTCTGAGCCAAAGACATTTAAAGGAAATACTCTGCATGCAGCACATGACTTAATGGTCCATCATCAGGGATCTTGGATGCAAGAGTGTCAAACATACTTGAAATGAATGGGCGTGATAAAGCATTCTCTGTTGTACCCAAGCATGGGAGCAACTGAGATTTTAGCAGCACAAAAGAGATGAAGCCAAAGGACAGGACTGACTCCAGAAGGCAGGAGCAAGCCCATGCAGCTAGAGGGAGACAGTGGAACTGACAAGGTTCCCGAGGGTCCTAACACAGGGCCAAGGTGTTGCTAGGTGAACAGAAGCAGTTTGTTGGGCACAGGGCTGAAATGTCTCACTTGGGATTTTTGCAAACACTGATTTCCCATTCAAAATGGAACTACTCTATAAGAGCCTGAATGTCACCTTCCTATTTGAATGAAGGGGAAACAAACACACACACAAACTTACTTTCAAAGTGATTTTGTGTGTGCTTAAATTAACCCTAGGCACCCGCACATTCAAATATCCTCACTTTACAGAAAAAGGGAAAAATGAGGTGACAGAGTGGATCAATGTTAGGGAAGATTTCAACCCAAGAATTCCTGTCTCTTCATCTTATGCTCACTCTAACACACCAGAGTCCTCTTTAGTGGATAATTTGGTAGGATTTCAGATTAAACACAGTCACATGATTAAATACATAAAACTGCACACAGATTCATACAATCTGAAGTGCCAGGAGAAAGAACGACGGACAAAATTATCTTCCCAGATATGTATAGTAGAACTCAAGCCAAACAGCATGCTTGTCCTATTTTGTATGGTTCTCTCCTGTCATTAGGAAGAGAGTAGAGTGGTATATTGGAGTTGAGACCTCCTACGTGGACTTGAACAAAATAATTTGTTTGCTGTTTAACAGCAAGATCTGTGATCCGCTTTGTGTGGTGAAAAAGAAGTGTGAGGCATAAAAATAGGGAAGCAGAGAGAAAGAAAAATACAGATCCATCACTGAACAAGGCCATCAACTTAATGTATCAGTATGACAAGTAGCATGAGATATAGTGAGCCTTCATGTTAACCAGAAATAAGTGCAACTCCCGTCCAGACTTTTGAACTTATCATTCAATTGGAAAGTTTAAAATGAACTTCCAATAGAGGGAGACTATTTTATGTATTTGCTTGACATGCACCATGGATCTGAACAAACAAATTGATTGTGTTTGCTATCCTGTGACATTCCCACTTCCTATATTAACATCCAATTCAGCCCTGCTAAACTGTGGTTCAAAATTCAATCTCTACCAGCTTCCCTGTCTCACCACCATTCCTGATTTTTCCCCCCCTCTCTTGAAGAATCTTTGCCTGGATAAAGAACTGCAAGGAGCTGCAAAGGCCAAAGGGGTGATAATATCCCTCAGGGTTTCACAGCCTGTCACAAAACCCTACTAAATGATTAGTTAGCACCCTTACATAGTACACCATCCGGTCCCATCTCTTCTGAAGCAATGGCCTTCCTGTCGAAGAAAAGACCTATCAAACCAAACTACAGAAGATGAAGTAAAGGGGCTACTTAGTGATCTCTAGGAGACCTGAAAAACGTAGCAGTGTCTCAGTGAAGTATGAAATGTTGTCACAAGACAGATGAGCAGCCCTTTGTAATCCTTTCTGATCTCAGGCAGGAGCATTTTATTTTCTACTTTTACTAAAAACATACAAAGACCAATTCAGCAGTTGGGGTCCATGCTCCGGGAGGGAGTTTGGGGGTGGGAGGGCGCTCAGGGCTGAGACAGGTGGTTGGAGGGGGTTTGGGGTGTGGACTCCGGCCGGGTGGTGCTTACCTCAGGCGGCTGCCAGGAAACAGCCGGCATGTCCGGCTCCTAAGCCCAGGGGCGGCCAGGTGGCTCTGCGTTCTGCCGCTGCCTGCAGACACTGCCCCCACAGCTCCCGTTGGTCACGGTTCCCAGCCAATGGGAGCTGCAGAGTCGGTGCTTGGGGCGGGGGCAGTGCGAAGAGACCCCCTGAGCCAGGGGGATGTACCGGCCCCTTCCGGGAGCTGCACGGAGCCAGGGCAGGTAGGGAGCCTGCTTTAGTCCCACTGTGCCACCCACCAGACTTTTAGAGGCCTAAAATCTCCCTGATTGGCTTCAGTATCCACCGGGAGATTGAGGCCCATTCCGGCCAATCTGGGAGAGTTGGCAACCCTACCCTCACTTAAAAATTTGCATCCTACTTCCAGTCAATTTATTTTTTTTTAGCTTCAACTTCCAACCATTGGATCTAGTTATACCTTTGTCTGCTGAAGGTTGTAGCTTTCTAAATTACTGTTCTTATAGGCTGATCAAGTCATCTCTCAACCTTCTCTTTGTTAAACTAAATTGATTACTAGAAGGCATGTTTTCCATTCCTTTAATCCTTCTTATGGCTCTTTTCTGAACCTCCAAACCATCTCCAATTTATCAACATCCTTCTTGACTTGTAGACACCAGAACTGGACCCAGCAGTCATCCCAGTGAGAAATACAGTGGTAATGCAACCTCATTATTCCTACTTGAGATTCTCTTGTTTATATATCTGAGGATTCCATTAGCCTTTTTAGCCACAGTATTGCACTGGGAGCTCATGTGCAGCAGGTAAAGCCTACATTCCTGGATATATGACTTTACATTTGGACATATTGAAACACACAAACTCACCTTGCCAACTGAAAATGGAGAAAAGGCATGCTCTTGGTTGTGGCTGTTCCCGCATCATGCACCAACCTTGGGCCCAAGCAGAGCTGCAAGCTGTTGACTTGTGTTACCATGGCTGCCACACGCTCTCGAAAAGGAGGAGCCTGAAAATTATTTTAATTGCTTCCCTCAACTTTCCAACATCACTTCCATTTTATCAGTGTTGTGGTTTAGCCCGTCAGCTTTCATTCAGTCCCCATTCCACTATGCTGACAGGGCTACACTAAATGGAGATATAGAGCTAGTTGGCTTTAGCACAACCTGAAGACAACACAGCCCTCTTTCCTCTCACTAATCCTCGCAGCAGCTACACACACATGTAGAACAGGAAATGAGGTAGGAGTAGAACCTTATGGTATCCCATATGAAAGGGAATCTTGGGCATAAGATATAACCCATGGTTGACTTTAGGATCTTTCTACCTAAAAGAGGCGTAATGTTGATCCATCCACTCGAAATATCTGTATTTTTACAATATGTGATGTGATTATGCGACAGTTTGGCTCCAGTAACAAAATTTGGAAATTTTCTAGAGTGTCTGTATCCAAGCTAGATTAATTCAGTCCCACCTTTAACAACAATATGGTATATCACACAGATGTTAAAATTCCAATCTGAAGAGCAGAATCAATAGCAAATACTTCTTTGTGGACAGTAGATCTAGGTTTTCCCTAGTGTTTGACAATAGACTAGTAAGGAGTAATTTATTACCAGGGCACTAGCAACGTCTCAGCTCAGCTGTTTTAGTTTTTTTCCATGGAAGCAGTGGTATAATTTTCTTTTTTAAATGTCAACTTTAGGTTTAAATAAATAAATGAAAGTCCTGTGCAGCCATTTTTAGACCCGCTCATCGGGTTACTGTTAACAAGATAAACTAAATGAGGAAATATTTCTTTTTAGTCTTCAAGCTTTTGATTCACTTAACCCTTCATTGGGTACATTTGCATATTGGCAACTATACATGGAGCCAAAATATGCATAAAGATTTAAGATGTTAAATGGGGGGCAGAAGATTTTGTTTTTCAAATGTGAGAGCAAAAGGCCCGGAACAGTCTCAATATGCCTAGGGCTTGACACCTGCAAGTTTGCTGCTCGAAAGTGTTTCAGCAGATGTTATTTGAGAGGCCAGAACAGGATTGCATCTGTGGATCTGAGCCTTAAAATCTTGCAGTGTTGCATGAATAGGCACACAATTCAATTCAATTCAACAAAACAAAACATGCACAAAGTTTCTAGGAACATGTCACTCTCAAAGCTCTGCTGCTGACCTATATAAGATTTATGATCCAGCTCAATTCTTTAATTTGTTTGCCTCATTGCTTGCAGTCATACCCACTTGTACTTTCATCCCATTTCTCATGGTAAGTAGGGTAGGGTTTGGATGGAAATCTCAATTCAACTCCCAAGTGCTTTCAGAAAAATGGTGCTCCTTTTGTGGTGGCACTCTTCTCTTTGAGAAAACAGCGAATTAGTGCCCTGTCATTCACTGTGCTGCTGGAAGTGCTCTTTCAGGTAAGATGTAAAATTAAGGCTTTGGCCTCTTATGGTTATCAAGGCTCCCATGACACTTTTGTAATAGTAGGGCAGAAGCAAATTAGTGCATACTGATGTCCTTGTCACATTGCACATTGGTTAAGTACATTCTGCCTACCTAGTTCCAGTGCAGAAGATATTTCCCACAAGTAGCTCCAAGTTACCTAGTTTTTTAAATTCTAGTTGATAGTTCTTATCTAACCAACCACTCTCCAACCCCTGACAAGCCTTATAATTTCTGACTGTTGCTAACATGATGTGCATCTCCACCAGTGGCAGCAAAACTGGGAGTGCTAGCATAGAAAGGGCTCCAGAGGGCTGCAAGAGTTCCTTAGCACCATGTTGTAGATGATATGGTGGTTAAAAGCTGGCCACCGTCCAGAGTCCCATGTACCCTACCACTCCTAACATTCCAGTACCGGTGGAGCTGCTCCAGTGTCATCAACAGTAAAATTAAAATAATAATAAAAAAATTCTGAGGACAGTGCTACTCTAGGCCAGGCCATAGACATAGCTATACACTGTGATATGTGACTGAGACACAGAGTTTGCAGGGAGCGACAGCTCTGGAACAAAACAAAACAAAGACTTTTCTGCCATAGCATTGATCCAGTTAATATTTTAATATTCTGTAATTAAGCTTAGTGCAGCTTGGCAATCATCATAAAATTCACTCAGGTGTGTTTATTTCTATCCATCTTTTATTCATAGGAATTCTTCTTTAATTCTGTAACATGTCCAGAAAAAAAACTGGCTTTTTATTTTTAAATAACACAAGCGTGAACATTTGTGCTGGCAAAACTTGATTGCACAAACATTTGGGCTAGGCAAACACTAAAGGGGCATGAACTCTGCCAAAGTGAATTCATTTAAACATTGAAATGAATATTCAAAGGAAATATTTGTCTGCTATTCATCCCCCAGCTCTGTTTGATACACAGAAGATTCACTCTCCAGGACTGTCAATCAAGCACCTTTCACAACCACCAAATTAACTTGAAGTTATTGGGGGGGGAAAATTAGATGCAACAGCACAGAGACCTGTCACAATTGTAAAATGCCAGCCAAACCATTTTCTCTCTATTTTTATGACAGCTAGTGCATTTCTTCCCCTGCCCAAGGTACTGAAGGGAATGTCAGACCTATTGACTGTCAATACTTTCTTCCAAGAAGTTCAAGAAGGGTCTATTAATAATTACCAAATGCAATATTTTAATCAGTCTTTACAACAGTTTATGGCCATTTTTATCAACAGCAATCAAATACCCCCAAATGTTCTGTGTTATTAAAAACACAACGTGTAATTAGAAAACGAAACCATATTCTCTTTCTCAAGGCACAAACCATGCAGTCACTGTATGGATATAGACGCATATGGATATTTAACGCATAATTATTGTAGCTGCTTAACTAGCTCTGTGTGCCCTTCACATTGCATGGTTGATGGATGTGGATTTTCATGTAATTTCTGGCTTGCATGTTTGGACACAGCTAAGGGAAAAGGAAATAAGTGCAGAAAGCTACTTGTTATTGCTGCTTAATACACTTGCATATATTTTGGAATTATAGTAAACTGGTATGCGGAACATGCAAGAGAAATCTGCAGATAACAGAGTGATGGACAAAGCTCTAAAAACAGACGTTCAATTTGGATAAGCAACCAAATCCTTGTCTATACAGGGACAATGTCTTCTATGCCAAACAGGTGTCTGCACTCCCTGCAGCACCTGTTTCTGGCTGATTCTTACTCAGAGTCTATCCAAATTCACAGTCTTGTATCCATTTCAAAGTTCCTTTGTCTGGTCTGCGAATCCTGAGCCTGGAAAATCAGTTCATGCATCTCACCCGGGAGGTGAGGGAAGGTACACAGGTAAATTTCCAGCAGTGGAGGAAAGATGGTCCAGTGGCTAGGGCAGTAATGGAGGATTTGGGAGACTGGGTTCCCTTAACTTCTCTCTGCCTCAATTCCCCCTCTGTAAAATGGGAAAAAGAGTACATCCCTATCTCACGGGGGTGTTGTGAGGATAAATACATTCAAGGATGTGAGGTGCTGGGGGCCATATTTGTACCTACGATAGATACATTCAGGCCAATTTTTATTTTAGCCAAACTGGTTCATTCCTGTTATTATCTTAACTAAACACAGAAATCATTGATGGGGATTTATTTAATTCCCCTTTGCATTGTAAGGTGCATTTCACCAGTTCTGAAAGGACAGTAGTCAGAATAAAAGAACAAAATGATAGGTGCGTCAACCTGCCAAATGTCTGTATTGACAGTCTCCCACCCGAAACTCACAGTACAAATCCATCTAAAACACAATATCGAAAATACTGCATATAGTTACAAAGTCTTGTGTATCACTTTCCACATATACAATTGAGCTCATTCTCCACCTGCACAGATAAGATCATATCAAATTCATACTTTGATGCAAAGCCATGAGTGTAACCAAAACTGCAGCACAAATAATTATTGTTAATGTGTCTTTATTAGGGGTACAGTACTTGGTGTCCATACTACTCTTTCCTCTGTACTAATCCCCTTCCAATCCCTCATCAGAATATATGCATCTGCTTCATCATTAACATCTTATTAAGATACAAAACTTACTTCAGCTAAGTAATACTAACCCTATAACTTGTTGTGCCCATATTTTATTATTATATATATGCAGCTGGTGTATGCCACAGGATTCCAGTCAGGGAAAGATGAGGAAAGGATACACGATAGTTGACATTTTAGCGCTCCTATTTAAAACATATAAAACATACCTGGCACTTATATAGCACTTTTCAACCATAAATTAAAAATGAGGCAATTCCCTTGCTAAAACTCACTGGCAAATCCCCAATGAAAAATCTTCCAGAGTACAAATATTTCACACCTATACTGGACTAGGGATGAAACCTTTTCAATATGATGAAATACACTCTGCTCCTGCAATCCAGTTCAGCAGAGCACTTAAGCATGTGCTTGAGTCCTATTGGCTTCAATTAGATTTATGCAGGTACTTAAGTACTTTGTTGAATCAGGGCCCTAGTTTTTACAGAGAGTGAGTGAGTGAGTGAGTGAGTGAGTGAGTGAGTGTGTGTGCGTGCGCGGAGGGATCGCCATTGAGTCTGTCCACCAGCTGTCAGCTCAGAATGAGCTGCCTGCTTTAGACAAAAATCAAACCGGACCTGAATTTTCATCCAGAAACTGCAATAGAACCTAAACACATTTTTTGAACTCTGAAAGAAGTTCCAATACATTCCCACACACCTCTGCACTTATTGTTTTCACCCAGTGTTTTGAATACTTACCTGTATAGAACCTTATGAATTATACTCACTACTTTCAGGTTCACTGCTGTTCTAATGTCTTTGACAGGTTCAGCCCAACCTCATTCTTTACATCTATCTGTTCTTCATCAAATATACCACAGATCACATGAGTTTATTTCCAGCTAGCACCTTCTTTTTTTAAGCACCATAATACTTCAGTCCTCAGCTGGGAATCAGTTATGGTCTTCAGTCACCTACATTATAATGGACCATCTGAAGGAAATCAACGAGAGCCTTTCCACTGATTTCAGTTTTCTTTGGATCAGGCCAGATTTCTTCACCTGGGCTTACCCATCTCTTTACATGAAAGGTCATATTCATAAAACACCTCTCTGTTTATCCTGGCTATCCTTCCTTATAATGTAACTACCACCTGGGGAAAAATCAGGGCTGTATCAAAATAAGTCTAATAAGCTTGAATTCTGAAGAAATAACTATTTTATCTTTTGAGTAGCACATAGTAGTATGTTTTGAATCATACACACTTTGATGAAGCCTGTATTTCATGAGAAAGGTTACATACATCTCCCATCTATATCTCATAAGTACGTGTACCAAATAAAACAAAAAACTTTACGTCAAAATCTTTGGGAATAGGATCAAACAATGGTGCTCCTAGAGTAAGTGAGCATTTTAATTTATAACTCGTTACCTCACTATCAGTCATTCCTTTGGTTTCGCCAGCCTATTGAATGAGTCTCATAACCGTCAGGGTGTTGAACAAAATTTGTAAACTTATACTTTTAATATATTTTAAACTACTTTTTTTCATTAAAGAGATACTATAATACTAAATACTGTTAATTCAGAGATGTATCTCAAGGAGCTTTTCAGAAAATACACTTGCAGGGTTTTAACGTGATTTTATGTTTTGTTATAGGTGTTAACTCTAATATCTCATCTATCCAGAAAAGTCTATGGCTCCCATTACTGTAGTATCTGAGCATCTCACAGTCATTACTGAATGTATGCACACAACCCCCAGTCCCTACACATGAGGTAGGGAAGTGCTGTAATCTTTGTTTTACAAATGAACAATCAAGTCACAGAGGGATTAAGTGACTTGCTGAAGGTCACATAGGCAGCCTGTAGCAGAGTCAGGAAATGAACTCTGATCTCCAGAGTCCTGGCTCAATTCCTTAACTGCAAAACAATTTCTCCTTTTATGTAGAAGTATGGAACTTTGAGAACTCTGCTGAATAAGGTTATTGAACCATTGAGGTTTCTACCCTTGCATAGTAGCCTTAAAAAACAGAGACTTGTCAGTGTGAAGCTGGGATTGGTTGGAGTCTTAAGCCTAGGAATGGAATTGCTTTGATGTTATTTATTATCATTGTTCTAACTTGATTATTTTGTTGTTCTTTTATGTTTTTGCTAATGTTATCCTGCTCCAACCAAAGTCATTGTAATTAAATTGAAAGGCCTGATTGGATTTTTGGGAGACAAAGCATAACTGATTTGTATTTTTCATATGATTGTTGCAAAGTGGCTGGCCTTTTAAAAGGAGATGGGCCTTAGCACCACCTGTGACACAGCCAACTTTTCTCCCCAGGTGGGAAAAATGAAGGTCATGTGACTGGTGGGTAGGGTAACCACCTTTGAAATGCAAAAAAATGGCACTACATCACCCCTCCACTGTAACCTAGGATACCACCTTTGAAATGCAAAAAAGACATCTCCCACAAGGTAAGCTAGCTGCAACCTTAACCCCCGACCATAAGGCAACTCTGCAACCCCCACACCTTTCAACAGCAACTTAGCCTATCTAGAGAGATAACGCATAAAGATAAGATTGATAACATCATTTTCTTACTTAAACTGCAGAAGAGGGAACACTTCAGCATCTTTATCTGGGCACAGAAACTTTTAACATTAGATATCCCCATGTATCGTGATAATAATGCAAATCTTTAGACCCATGTAAAAAAAACCCAGCAGATTAAATTATTTTCTGGCAACTGGCAAATCCTTAAAAAAAAAAAAAAAAAAAATAGCCAAGTCAGTCAAATACCATCCAGGTGGTAACCCTACTGGTGGTCCATGTGACTCAATTAAGCCTCTGGGTACACAAGGAAGAGGCCTGGGGATAGACTCCAGGCAGGGAGGCCCAGGAGTGGGCTTCAGGGAACAAGGCAGCTCCTCCAGGGGACCCTGAGACACCAAGGGAGAAAAGACCCCAGGCTAGGCAGGGCTGGGCCTGGCCTGTCAGGACAGGGAGGACTCCAGGCAGGCAGGCAGGCAGACCTAGTAGTGGCTTGATGAAGAGTGGGAAAGAACAGATATATAAACCCTAAAATATATGAATTTTCAATATGGACTTTGAAGACTTCACTTTGGAAAGGTTTATAAATAATAAACCAGCCTGAGTATGAGTGATATTGACTATGAAAAAGCCCTAATGATATTACTAAGGCACCCTGAGGCAGTGGCCACCCCAGGTCATGAGGGAGTGCTTTGGAGAAAGTGATCCTGTTACAATGACCAGTTCTTAAACTGTTCATACATTACTTTCTCAGAGTATTAAACTGTATTTCCTGAACTATTTCTGTAATGAAAATTTGCAAAAAACAAAACAAACAAACAAAAACACACACACGCTACTTTGGAACAATGGGAAAATATTTGGAGGAAGGCCAAAACCACCTCTATTTGTGTTACCATTAAGGAAAATGATCACATAAATACTTTTATCAATGGTATCAGAAATCCATTTAAACTAAGGAAAATCTACAAAAAGATTGCCCTAAGATAATATTTTTGAGGAAAAATAAATAGCATTTTCAAGGACACTAAAAGAAGGCTTCTCACAAAACCCACAGAGATTCTGTTAGGTTAGAATCCAAAGGAGATTATGGACTCTGGGAAGGAGCCATTGATAACACAATTATTACTAGCAGACAGATGTGTGATAGCTTGTTTTTGGAAAAGGACATTAACCAGCCTTATATTAGGGTAAAGTATATTTTGTGTGTGGTTATTTTTGGAACCTGAAGGAAAAAAAAAAAAAAAAAAAGTAGACAGAGAACAAGAGATTGTCCAAACACAAATGGGCCTTTTTAAAAGGTAACAAGGAATGAGATTTGTAATGCTAATATGGAAAGTTCAAGTATGTTAATAATGACAAAACACAAAGTTGAAAAATAATACACACACACACACACCTCGATTTTTATTTGGCTGTGTATTAACAAGTCTGAATTAAATATTTCATAACTTTTTAATATCCGGGTCACCACCAGTAAACCTCTTGGCATTAATACTGTCTAAATTAAATAGTTGTCTTTGCTATTCACTACCATTAGGCTAAATGGTTTTCTCAACATAGCCTGACACTATAAAGTATATTTTACATTTATATATCCTTTTACTCCAAAGCATTGAGCACATTATATGCACACAGTTGTAAGAACTGTAGCAGCCACTGTGATGGAGGACAGCAGCCAGCAAATACCCAAGATGCAGCACAAGAATAAAGCCTTATTTTTCAATGTACCCATACTCCCCCCCCCCGCCCCCCTCCCCCCCCCACACAGAACGTCACTTTGTAACATATGGTGGGAATCCAGACAAAGTAACACACAGAACTTTGTTAATCTATTTGAGGATGAAGGTCTAAGCAAACCCTGCCTAGATTTGACACAGTGGATTCACGCAGTCTAAACATTCCACACCTGAGGTTTACCCCACAGTATATCATGCACAGCTCTGTTGCTACACTGAGTGCATTCTCTCATTTCCTTTTCAAGACAGCTGGCACTGGTCTACAATTTTTGAGAAGTCGTCTGCTTCAGAGATAAAATGTGCTATTTATTATGTATTTTGATGTGCTGAATTCAAATATGACAATTAAAACAACTGATTGGCTACTGTTTCTAAGATATTTAAGTTTTTACATTTTATGTCTATGTATATTGTGTAGATAGTAGAGTTTTAATCATAAATTGTAAACCTAGGTCTTTTCATGTGTTTATGGTTGCTTTACATGATAATATTTCACCTGTCTTGTTTATGTAACACTTTAAAAATCAGCAAAAGGGTTATATAAATAAAATTTATTATGAAACAAAAGGCAAAAAACTATTCTGTACATAGTTTAGTCCTATTCAGTGTCTACTCGGCGCTTCTTGGCTTGTCTCTTGTATTCATGAAATGGAGCATCTCTTGTCACTGTCCAGCAATAGTCTGCAAGCATTGATGGGCTCCATTTGCCCTGATAGCGTTTCTCCATTGTTGCAATGTCCTCGTGAAATCGCTCGCCGTGCTCGTCGCTCACTGCTCCACAGTTCGGTGGACTAAAATCTAGATGAGAGTGCAAAAAATGTATCTTTAGTGACATGTTGCAACCAAGGCTTTTGTATGCCTTGAGGAGGTTTTCCACCAACAACCTGTAGTTGTCTGCCTTGTTGTTTCCGAGAAAATTTATTACCACTAACTGGAAGGCTTTCCATGCCGTCTTTTCCTTGCCACGCAGTGCATGGTCAAATGCATCATCTCGAAGAAGTTCACGAATCTGAGGACCAACAAAAACAACTTCCTTTATCTTAGCTTCACTTAACCTTGGAAATTTTCCATGGAGGTACTTGAAAGCTGCTTGTGTTTTGTCAATGGCCTTGACAAAGTTCTTCATCAGACCCAGCTTGATGTGTAAGGGTGGTAACAAAATCTTCCTTGATTCAACAAGTGGTGGATGCTGAACACTTTTCCTCCCGGGCTCCAATGACTGACGGAGTGGCCAATCTTTCTTGATGTAGTGGGAATCTCTTGCACGACTATCCCATTCGCAGAGAAAACAGCAGTACTTTGTGTATCCAGTCTGCAGACCAAGCAAGAGAGCAACAACCTTCAAATCGCCACAAAGCTGTTGATTTCATGAAACAACATGAAAAAGTTGTTTCATGTTGTCATAGGTTTCCTTCCTATGGACTGCATGACCAACTGGAATTGATGGCAAAACATTGCCATTATGCAGTAAAACAGCTTTAAGACTCGTCTTTGATGAATCAATGAACAGTCTCCACTCATCTGGATCGTGAACGATGTTGAGGGCTGCCATCACACCATCGATGTTGTTGCAGGCTACAAGATCACCTTCCATGAAGAAGAATGGGACAAGATCCTTTTGACGGTCACGGAACATGGAAACCCTAACATCACCTGCCAGGAGATTCCACTGCTGTAGTCTGGAGCCCAACAGCTCTGCCTTACTCTTGGGTAGTTCCAAATCCCTGACAAGGTCATTCAGTTCACCTTGTGTTATGAGGTGTGGTTCAGAGGAGGAGGATGGGAGAAAATGTGGGTCCTGTGACATTGATGGTTCAGGACCAGAAGTTTCATCCTCTTCCTCGTCTGACTCAAGTGAGAATGATTCTGGTGCATCGGGAACCGGCAGTCCTTCTCCGTGGGGTACTGGGCGTATAGCTGATGGAATGTTTGGATAATGCACAGTCCACTTTTTCTTCTTTGACACACCTTTCCCAACTGGAGGCACCATGCAGAAGTAACAATTGCTGGTATGATCTGTTGGCTCTCTCCAAATCATTGGCACTGCAAAAGGCATAGATTTCCTTTTCCTGTTCAACCACTGGCGAAGATTTGTTGCACAAGTGTTGCAGCATATGTGTGGGGCCCACCTCTTGTCCTGATCTCCAATTTTGCAGCCAAAATAAAGGTGATAGGCTTTCTCAACCATAGTGGTTATACTGCACTTTTGTGATGCAAAAGTCACTTCACCACAAACATAGCAGAAGTTATCTGCACTGTTCACACAAGTACGAGGCATCTCCGCTCACTTTGGCTAAACAGAAATGTGTCCCTTTGCAAAATCAAACACTGACAAATAAGAGAGCACGACACTGTATGATTTCTAGAGCTGATATAGGGCAATTTGTTCAGCAGAGTGATGTAAGCTTTGTTATGATTGCATCATCCATGACTTCTAGGAATAATATGATGCAATTCATATCATGTATGATGCAATACCAGCTTCAGATTGCATCATTCATTGTTTTGCCTAAAAAGCAAGTACTGTCCAAACCCAGTCATAGATTTATTCATAGATCCAGTCAAAGATGTATTTTAGTCATTTCTGGTTTAAATTGAGATCCCTTCCCTTTATAACTCACTTATCCTCCGCCATTCCCAAGCCAAGGGTCGTATATACTGACCCAATAGCATATCTTGAAAACTAGAGCCAATCAACAATTTTAAGCATCATTTTCGTTCTCAGTGACCCAGAATTAGTAAAGTTTGACTACATTTATTTCAGAAGCATTTTGGCTGTAGAGCAGTGTGGTCTCTCCACAGAAAGTGTTTGTGATGAAAGCATTTCCACTCCCCCAGTGCCTTCTATTCCTTCTCCTTATTTCTCCCTCGAGAACCCACTGTCCACCCTACCTCTTCCCCCCCAAAACAAAACAACAAAAAACAAAGTTCTGTGGGAGACAGTAAGCTTTGGACATAGGGAGAGATGTATATTTTCCCCTGTGAACAGTGAAGCACACGCTGTCCCTCCATCTGAGGGGTGGGGAGGAGAGGAAATACTTACTTAGGACATTCTTGTCAAGGCACCATAAGCACTTTCCTAATTAATCCTCACACTCTCCACAGTGAGGCAGGTAAATGGGTATTAGTTGAGTGAATAGATATTTTACAGAGACACAAGCAGGAGATTAAGTGACTATTCACAGGTGTAAACAAAGTAGCTTTCATGGAAATATAGGACATAACTCCTTCCCACTCCCTTCATAGGCTTAGATTAAGAAGTGCACATCTTCATATCTTCAGTGTAGGATGAACGAGCCAATAACTCAGACTGCTTGTGAGCCAGCAAGTGCGACACTTCAGCGGTCAGATTGCTTTCAGAACCTCTACAACATAGCCGAGAATTCTCCAAAGCTCACAAATTGCTTGATGCATTAGATGATTGTGCATTCAACCCAGCAAGTGCCCACAGACTGTTTTGTACACCTCCTTTCCCATTTATTAACCCTTTAGTACTAATATGTTACAGAGGTGCAGTGTCAAAAGCAGCCAGAGATCAAAGGCTTGCAACTCTCTCACCACATTATAACATCTTTGGGGGGGGAGGAGGGGGAGTTGGAATCAGCTCTCTTTGGCCTGTTCTGCTCTTTCCCTTGCACTGTGACTTTTCATCACTTCCCAGCACACTGCTCCTTCAGGATACACAACAGGCACAAAACTTCAGCCAGCCAGTTTCAGCTCTTAAAACATGTGCTTGATAGTCACGCTCTCCTTAGGATTCCCTCCTCATCTAGCTCACTCTCTTCTACACCCCCTTTTCACTCTGTTTATATGCATTTAGCTAATTCTCCACACAGTATAGCAACAAAATGGCTATGACCAAGGCCCATTGGTTGCTATTGCCTTGGTTGATGGATCAGCTGTGAACTGACTCTAGGGTGACCAGATCAGCAGTCCAAAATATCCGGACGGGGGGAGGGGAAAAAAAGGGGGGGCGGAGCCAAAAAAAAAAAAAGGCGTTTAAAAGGGGCTGGGGGTGTTAGCAGGCCCCGGCCCCACGCGCTGACCTCCCCGCGGAGCCTCCCGCCCCGGGCATATGCGGCACGCGGTGGATCCGGGCGGGGGCAGCGCGGAGCGGGCAGGAGCCGGGTGGGCGGCAGGGGCCGAATCCCCGCTGCTGCCAGGGAACCCCGCGCCTCTCCCGCCCGCTCGCGGCTGCGGCTCCTTCCCGGCAGGACGCGCCTCCCGCCGCCCCGGCCACATGCGGCGCGCGTCCCCCGCGCCTACTCTCCCTCCCGCCGGGAAGGAACAGCTGGACGCGTGTCGCATGTGGCCGGGGCAGGCCGGGGGGCGCATCCCGCCGGGAAGGAGCCGCAGCCGTGAGCGGGAGGGAGAGGCACAGGGCTCCCTGGCAGCAGTAGGGATTCGGCCCACGCCGCCCAACCGGCCCCTGCCCGCTCCACGCTGCCCCCGCCCGGACCCACCGCGCTGCCCCTGGGGCTGCAGGGCTGGAGCAGCCTCCAGGCTGCGCTCCCAGCCCCGGGTGCAGTGGCCCGGGCAGGAGCCCTCTGTCGCGGCGGGGGGCTCAAAGCTGAGCCCCCCGTCTCCCTCCCTTGCCAGCCCCCCTTTGCCCGCCGGGTGCCCGGGTGCCGGAGCTGCCTCACCAGCTCCAGGATCCAGGCACCACCGCCACCCCCTCCCTCCCAGGCTTGCGCCGCCATGCTGCAAGCCTGGGAGGGAGGAGGAATGCTACGTGGTTGGGGAAGAGGCGGGGCCAGGGCGGGGATTTGGGGAGGGAGCCAATGGGGGGAGGGGGGGTGGAGCCGGGGGGGGGGGGCGGAGCCGGGGCGGAGCGCAACATTTCTTTTTTGTCCAGTGTCCCGACTAAACATCGGTCGGGACGCGGGACAAAGCAGCAAAAATCGGGACAGTCCCGATAAAATCGGGACGTCTGGTCACCCTAACTGACTCACAGCTTGGAATTCCAATAGAAGCTGGAGATTTAGCAAACAATGTATTTAAGGGGTGTAAAGATTTCTCTTCTACTCCTGAGAAACTTGTCTGTTCAAGAAGCAGGGAAGAAAGGAGTGTCTTACAGACCCCTTAAAATATTCTATTGCCAGTCTTAATTCCAAAAGAATTCTTAGAACCATCAGCTTTAACTTCTTCTCTGAGCCCTTTTAAATGTCCAGCAGCTAGCACCAGAGAGGGCACCTTGACAACTCAATAAGCCATTACCAACTATAGCCATCACACAATACCCTAACAAATGCCCTCCTTGAAACACAAAACATTCTGTTCTGCTGTACTTCAACTACAGTACGAGAATGCTGCTTATTCTTCACTATTAATCTTATATCTCAGGAAGGCATGGAAGAGAACAAGAGTATGAACTGTTTCAAGATATAAATAAAAAAATGTGGAGGAGCATATTGCCATGGTAATAATTGTGAATGCCTATATTTCTGAGTCACACTAGGCCAGGGAGTTTCCAAGCACTCTGAATATGACTCAAGTGTTTGTCTCTCATTTGCAAATTATATCCCAATTATGTCTGGATTTTTAGGTATCTTTCTACAATGTCTTAGATTTGTCCATGGTGAGTCACCCTCATATTATTTAATTAAACAAAGTATCATCAGAAACACAAAATACTTTCTCATTTCTATGCCAGATTTAAATCCTTTGTGTCAGACACTAGCTCAGCACAGAAGGCACTGGCAGTTGACCTGGGCACCATAATCACCTTTTAAATATTTACAGCCCTAAATTCATCAGCGACGTCTCTTTGAATCTAGAGAAAATTCCTCACTCAAGGTCAAATGCTTGCTCATGGAATTCAAGAAAGTGAATTTCACAGCTTTTCAGACCTGGCATGTACAGACAACAACACAGTCATTCAGCAGCTGTAAGCAAGACAGCCCCAAATTGTACTAGCTGCCTGTGTTTCTTACTATGTGATGCAGACAAGAATGTCTCATTTTTCAGCTTATTTTATCTGTTGCTACTTTATCACAGGAGTGCGGATGGGGGACGCGGGGAGAAGAGGCAGATAAAACTTTTCTCTACCCATTTCTGGACAGTTTATTCCTCTGGGAGTTTCAGAACATGATCTTTTTCTCACTTGCACCATTCTCTCTATCTCCCGCTCTTACCTTGTCCTATTCAGGAGCACATTTAGAACTAAAGAAAGTTAAGTTGGTAGCACTAGAGATGGAAGTCCTAGCCATTCTACATGCTTCTCAATGCTGTCAAGTTAACATATCATACCTCAATACCTGATCTAGATTATACCTGGGGGAGTCAAAAGAGACTTCATTCTCCATGGCCCATTTAGTCTCTGCAGAAGCTGGGTTTGCCAACAAGAAAGATGAATTAGGGCCTGAGCCAAAGGATGCTGAATTCAATGGTTCTCTTTCCATCAAATGCAATGTGCTTTTTGTCAGGCTCTTAATTACCAGTTGTAATGGTAGCTTGTGTAATGAGAACATCTGCCCAGTTCCCATTACAAACAAATATGAAACCAAAAACTTTTTTCACATACTACAAGCCACCAAGCAGTTATGAAATATTTACCTATAAGAGCTGAATTCAAATCAACATTATAGTGGTATAAAATTATGCACCACTTTTTATTAAGTTCTTGACTCTTTCTAGTTTTCTAACAATGCTCTCATAACAAATATTGAGGTTTCAAGCAGTTAATTTCATTTTCTGTACAATATAGAAGTGGAGACAATGTGGGATTCTGCTTAAATTATTAAACAGACATTAAATTCTTAAGTCCCCCTTACCCTCCCCAGCTCTCAATCTTCAATCCTTGCTTAGCACCACCTCATGTCCTTTGATCTGTGAATTCCTAGTCCTGCCAAGGAACAGTAATATAATTTGAAGATGTTATTAAAAAAAGACAGGCTTTAGCAGAATGCACTTATTACAAAGGAAACACACACACACACACACACACACACACACACACACCTTTGACTTTAGCAAAGCTTTTGATACGGTCTCCCACAGTATTCTTGCCAGCAAGTTAAAGAAATATGGGCTGGATGAATGGACTATAAGGTGGATAGAAAGCTGGCTAGATCGTCGGGCTCAATGGGTACTGATCAATGGCTCCATGTCTAGCTGGCAGCCGGTATCAAGCGGAGTGCCCCAAGGGTCGGTCCTGGGGCCGGTTTTCTTCAATATCTTCATTTAATGATCTGGAGGATGGCGTGGATTGCACCCTCAGCAAGTTTGCAGATGACACTAACCTGGGAGGAGTGGTAGATATGCTTGAGGGTAGGGATAGGATACAGAGGGACCTAGACAAATTAGAGGATTGGGCCAAAAAAAATCTGATGAGGTTCAACAAGGACAAGTGCAGAGTCCTGCACTTAGGACAGAAGAATCCCATGTACTGCTACAGACTAGGGACTGAGTGGCTAGGCACCAGTTCTGCAGAGAAGGACCTAGGGGTTACAGTGGATGAGAAGCTGGATATGAGTCGACAGTGTGCCCTTGTTGCCAAGAAGGCTAACGGCATTTTGGGCTGTATAAGTAGGGGCATTGCCAGCAGATCGAGTGACGTGATCATTCACCTCTATTCGACATTGGTGAGGCCTCATCTGGAATATTGTGTCCAGTTTTGGGCCCCACACTACAAGAAGGATGTGGAAAAATTGGAAAGAGTCCAGCGGAGGGCAACAAAAATGATTAGCGGGCTGGAGCATATGACTTATGAGGAGAGGCTGAGGGAACTGGGATTGTTTAGTCTGAAGAAGAGAAGAATGAGGGGGGATTTGATAGCTGCTTTCAACTATCTGAAAGGGGGTTCCAAAGAGAATGGATCTAGACTGTTCTCAGTGGTACCAGATGACAGAACAAGGAGTAATGGTCTTAAGTTGCAGTGGGGGAGGTTTAGGTTGGATATTAGGAAAAACTTTTTCACTAGGAGGGTGGTGAAGTACTGGAATGGGTTACCTAGGGAGGAGGTGGAATCTCCTTCCTTAGAGGTTTTTAAGGTCAGACTTGACAAATCCCTGGCTGGGATGATTTAGTTGGGGATTGGTCCTGCTTTGAGCAGGGGGTGGGACTAGATGACCTTCTGAGGTCCCTTCCAACCCTGATATTCTATGATTCTATGAAAGGCAGTTAAGAGGAAGAAAGGGAAAAAAGCATTGCCCAATAGTTGTGTCACTAACTAGTCAATTTTATTATGCTGCAATATTCCACTGTTCGCTTTTGTGTAGCAAAGGTGCAGAAAAGCAATTGTATGGATCCCAGAAAAGCCGTTGTAACAAGCCAAGCATAGTAGATGAAACATACTGAGCAGTCATATTACTTCATTTCTCCTCTGTGATATGAATGGGCTTTGAATACAGTTTCTTTTTCCTTAGCCAAAAGTTTTCCCTCAAAAATCAGTGGAGTAAATCTTTTACTGTTTTCCTATCCTGGGGTTGAGCATGTGTGGCCCTGCTCTCTGAAACTATATATCTATTCTTTATTTTGTTTTTTAAAAGGGTTGAAAGAAAGTTGAGCTGGGCAAAACCTGTGGATTTCTGTTTAAAGAAGGCTTTTGAGGCCACATCTGATTTTTTTAAGTCCTTTCATGTGGGTTGAAAGCTAATCTGAGTGTCTAAATAGCATGTGTAAATTCTCTCATGAATCAACATCTTTTGGGATCTCTATAGTAGCAAAAATTGCACCAAAGCTTTAGCAAGTATAAACAGGTGTTTTTGCAACCTGCTGCAAAACACAGTCCACACACACTAGGCCACATTGTTTCAAAGGACATCAGGGCCAGATTTTCAAGTGCTAAGCACACAAAACCGAGATCAGATTTTGAAGTGAGCCTCAGCTCCCATTTAGGTACCTACATAAGGACCACATTTCAGAAGTGCTCAGCACCCAGCAGCCCCATGACGACACTTGTGGTTGGACTTTCAAAAGAGCTCAGCACTCAACATGCTGAGATCTTATAATTGGTGACAGATTTTTTTTGAGAGGGCTGAGCATTTTTGAAAATCGGTCTATTATGTTGTGCCAACACTCATCCCTTCACTGGGGTTTGGTTTCATTAACACAGACATCAACACATAGGCTCCAACTCCGTGGGTGCTCCGGGGCTGGAGCACCCACAGGGGGAAAATGGTGGGCGCTGAGCACCCACCGGCAGCCCCCCTATCAGGGCCTCCCCCTCCCTGCAGTGCCTCCTGCCCACCAGCGGGCCCTGCCGATCAGCGCCTCCCCCTCCCTCCTTGTGACTCCCGCCTGCCACAATCAGCTGTTTTGCAGCATGTAGGAGGCTCAGGGGGGAGGATGCAGTGCGCTCGGGGGAGGGACAGGAAGAGGCAGGGTGGGGCTTGGGGGAGGGGGTGGGGCTTGGGGCAGAGCCAGGTGTCGAGCACATTGGAAAGTTGGCGCCTGTGCATCAACAGTCAGGTAACAGAGGTCAGTTTGAGCCTGCTCCTTAGACATGGCTGCTCATATGTTTCTATCTCAAGATTACTTAGCCTGCACATTAGGCTGTTCTTTTTAACCTAAATATCTTTCTGTCAGGGCAGCAACCCTATGAAGCTGCTTCCACCCTTTTTATCCCCCTCCTCTCTCACTTAATAAAAACAACCAAAATACTGAACATGAAGAGCCTTGGCCAGTGGTTTAAGACTCCATGTGAATTTTTCTCCTTTTCCAGTTTCCTTCTGTGTGTGGTAGATGGAAAGAGATGTTCTTGTTCTCTTTTCCTTCCTGCTGTTAATTTTTCAGGTCTAATCATCTCTCTCCTCAGCCTTACAAGTCAGTTTAATAATAAAAAAAAGCAGCTAGTTTAAAACAGGTTAGGAAGTCATACATAGAATCATGGTAATAGAGCTGTGTTCTGAGCCTACATGATTGCCTGTGCTAAGCACTATTATCACACTGCTGTTTGAGTGCATATACAATACCCATCAGGGACTTCCCTAGACCCTTCAACATAAGCCCTGTTGGAAAGGGTAGCTTTAAAACAACAACTAGAATGTGGGGCTAGGACAGTGTATTATAGATTAAGACACTGAGTTCAATCCCACCTCTTGTGACTTTTTTCACCTATTAAGGGAACTGTAAGAAAATTAGAAAACAAATTCCCTAAACACTTAAACAACCATTTGAAGTTGAGTACACTCTGCGCCTCATTCTGTAGGTATGTCAACACAGCAGCTGGGAGCCTGGGTAGACAGACTCATGCTCATGCGGCTTGGGCTAGGGCTCTAAAAATATTAGAGTGGACATGGTTGCACCGGTGGTGGCTTGGGCTAGGCACCTGAGCGCAGGCCCGGGAGCCAGAGAGTTCTGAGCTCAGTTGTCTAGCACAAGCTTCAGTGGAGCAGCAATGTCCACACTGCTATTTTTAGTGCATTAGCCCAAGCCCCGTTTGGGTGTGTCTGTTTGCCTGGGCTGAGTGACTCGCTCCCGGCTGCTATGTGCACATACCTTTAAAGTGGCAACTGCACTAATACCTTCAATGGGTTTGTAGTATAGCAAAAACAATTGCTTTCTCTCATCACTTGCTGCGTTCTGTTCTCCTCCAATCCCGTTTTCATGTTCTTCCTTCACTTGCTGAAACAGCATACAGCTAGTGAAAGCAGTGGTAGCATCAGGAACTTTGCTTTACCCACACTGATGCAGCGAACAGTATGGAACCTAAGTTACTGGAACACATTGTCCTTCCCAAGCACTTCTTTTTTCTCTTTCCCACACTTTGGAACCGTTGTTCCACAGCCTGTAAGAAGAATGTATAAAAATATTGTGTAAATTCTTGAGACATATAACAATATTTTTCAAATATCAGTTCTCTTTGGAGGATATTCCATTTCAGTGACTGTGTATTTACCCTCCCTTCAATTAAACTTAAAGGTGGCCCGCAAAAAAAAAAAAAAAAAAACTTAAAAAAGTTTTTACTGTAAATAAAAAAGGTCTGAGTATTTAATTTTTGGCAGCTTTGAGTCATATTGGTGGAGGTTTTTTTGGGGGGGTGGCGATTCAGAAGTTCAATGGGCATTTTCCTCCTTGTCTCTTTACACTAGAACAGGGGTTCTCAAACTGGGGGTCAGGACCTCTCAGGGGGTTGTGAGATTACATAGGGGTCATGAGCTGTCACCCTCCACCCGAAACCCCACTTTGCCTCCAGCATTTATAATAGTGTTAAATATGAAAAAAAAATGAGTTTTAGGGGGGGTTGCACTCAAAGGCTTGCTATGTAAAAGGGGTCACTAGTACAAAAGTTTGAGAACCACTGCACTTGAAGTATTAGATTTTTAGCAATCCTGGTTTCCCGAGAGAATTCTGTGGATGACTGGAGAGCTCATGGAGTTTACATAAGACAATGAAAATACACTAATGGCAGGGGGAGAAGAGGGAAGTGATTTTTTAGTCAGAGTATTTAGAAGTCTTTGTTTGTGCTTATTTACACCTGTTTAATTTTAACTTCTAAAACCGGAGAGAAAATCTGTTAAAGATTCAAACACCCATGTCACTTCAAGTGAGGGTTCAGAAAGCAGTTTTCTAGTGACTCAAGGAATCATCCAGCAAAAAACAGGTAAGGGCAGCCATGACATTCACTTTGGAACATCTGGAAGTGTTATGGTATGCCAGCAAAAATAATTAACATCATCAAGGTTTTACATCAAAGTGCAGCTTGCACATGAGAAGTAAACGCAGACTTGAGCAAATGGTTTACAGACACTAGTATCAAACAAGGACACATTCTCTCTCTTCTCCTATTTTGCATTAACTTCATTATGAAAAAGAGTGCAGGCAGGCACTGCATGGCTCAACAACAGCACACTAGAAGATTTAGATTGTGCTGACAACATAACTCTATCTAATCTCAACCAACAAACAGTAAAAGATGAAAAGACTGCCCAGTATTACAAACAAGATAGGGTTAATAATCAGTTATGGAAAAGTGAAAACCTCAGCAACTCTAATTCAAGCATTACATTAGAAGCAAAAGAATAAAAGAAGTGAGTCAATCTACATACCTTGACAGTAGCATGCAAGCCCTGGTGATATCCAGAAGGAAATCATGTCACAAATTGGCAAGGTGGCAGCTGTGCTCATCAGCTCAAACAATATTTGGTGATCCAAAATCTATAACTTAAAGATCAAACTACAAATCTTCAGCTCAAATGTTGTTTTCATCTTAACACATGGATGCAAAATCTGGAAATCCACCCAAGGTACAGACAGACATCTGAATACCTTTGAAAGAAAGTGCCAAAGGCAAGTACTAAGTATTAAAAAGAACGAATTTATAACAAATGCGGAGACTTGTCAGAGAGTTAAACAACCCCTTATCTTCAAAGTCATCCAGGAAAGAAGATAATAAATTTCCCAACTATTTCAAAGAATGAATACAGAGTGCCTGCTATGGCAGGCATGCCATTGGGCATCTGGAGGAACACGCAAAAGGCCTACTAAAAGAATCACTCAATCGAACATTCTCAGAAAGAGAAAACGTATGGGACTGAACACCACAGAAGACATACAAAGAATGGTCTAAGATAGACAGAGACAGCGGAGTCTTGTTTGTGCCCTAAGCAATGGAATGGATTCAGAGATATTTCTAATGTACAGAAAAAGTAGGGAAAAAATTGTTTCAGTCCACCTTCTACATAATAAAAAATGGCAAAACCATTTTTCTTCCCTTCACTAGAGACATTTATGCTGATCATGCACTGCTCCATTCTTCAAAATTATACAGTTGTGGCCATACGTATGAAAACAAAAATCATGATGCTTATGCTGTTTCCCAAACAAGACTTACCAAAGCTTTCTAAGCCTCCCTAAATATTTCCCAAAACCGAGAGACACTGCAAGATTCTCCTCTCAGATATAGTGTTCCTTACCTCGGATATCCTGCTCTCCCAAAACTCAATGAAAGTGGAATATCAAAGCTTAGATTTGCCATCTCTGTGGGGACATTTCCCTCAGTTTGTAGCCTGTGAAATCCTCACATTCCAGCTGCGGTTCATATTCTGAAAATGTAACGTATTAAAATATACCAACTTGAATTAATCCAACCCAACACAAGCATTTTGAACAGTAAAAACAATGACGCTTCATACCATATCATAGCATTTGCTCTTGGCAAATGCTTTATACTTTGCAACATTTCTCTAGATATCATTTTCTTAGAGGATGCATAGAGTATCTTCATTTTGCAACAGTGGCAATTGACAAATGACCTTTAATATGGCAAAAGTAGGAATGACAAAGGCTAATTCTTCAGAGGCAAAAATATGTGGAAGTGGAAAGGTTAAGGTTACCTTGGTAACTGAAGTGGTCATCAAAAGCAAAAGTCATTGTATTCCAACTGCAATATGTAATTATTGCTATGCAGAACCTATTCAATTTGTCTTCTTGATAAACGCTAACAAGAAAGGGTACAGCCCCTGAATAACTCCTGCAAGTAGAGCAAGTAACAAATAAGGAGGCAAATCATGTTATACTGATCACCTGTTCAGGATCTCTGATGAAAACCCAGGTTTCAGAATTTCTCCATATACCTTAATTTAGATTCCCAGGATACCAGCAAAGCTATTGTAATTGGAAACACAAATAATTATCATTAGCAAAGGCAGACTTCTTGCATGCTATTGATCCATCTATATCTTCACCCCATCCCTTCATTGCCTAGCTGTCCTCCTAACTTGGAATTACTTTCATTCATGATGAATTTCAAGTACCCAAACATGCAACAAAAGGAGACAAGAGAGATTAATTAGGTATTGAGCAGTCTGTGTCAGATTAAATTCACGGTTAACTCCAAATTGGTCCCATTCAATTATTCCAGACAGTATATCTCTAATAGTTAGAGAGAGTTGTCCACAAACAAATCCAACACTCACTGGACATCAATGACATATAGTAGATCACTCTACACTAATGTGTATAGTAGATCCAACAGCTTTTTGGTGAAACTGAAGAATGGAAACTGACCAAGCTATGATCTTCAATATTCCAATTACATGGATGGGTTCCTGGGGAGGGATCAGGAGCATCTTCAAGCAACTTGCACTTCCACCCCAAGAAGATGTAAGAGAGGGAGAGAGAAGATTTAAGTCACATGTGCTCTCAAAACAGCCGTTGATGTATGACTGCTGGCACGTTCAGCAGCACTGTGCCCTAGGGGGGAAGAAATCTAAAATACCAGAGTAAAACAGACACTGCATACGGAACAATAAAAAAATATATAGCACCAAGTGATTGTTCTCATAAAGCAAAAGTTTGGCACTTGTAGTTTGTCTGCAGAAGCAAAATTCCCCACACTGGAATATTTTCCAGTTTTAGTGACCTTATTTTTCAAAATGTCATTTCATTCTGAAGTAATTACAAAATCAAAAAAGTAAAGATTTTAGTAAAGACAGAAGGACTGAAATTACAGCATGAGAGGTATATGATGAAAGCAATTTTATATACAGTATGTTTATATACAGACAGTATGCAGGGCTCTGTTTCAGAGAGAGCATGGTCTAATGGACAGGGCACCGGACTGAAAGTCAAGAGACATTGTGGCCCTGCCACTAACTTGCTGTTTGACCTTGGGCAACTCACTTTGCCTCTTTCTCCTTCCTACTGTCTATTTGGATTGTAAGCTCTTCAACTGTGTTTCTACAGTTCCTAGCACCATGGAACCCCTCTCTTGTTTGGGGCCTTTAGGTGCTACTGTATTACAAATAATAAACAGTAATATCCATATTAGATATTTTGGGCCAATATTTGGATATGGAATTGGTTATAAGTTTGGTATCAGCTGCTTGACGAGCTCCCCAGCGCTTCCTATCTTGACCAAAAAAAGCTATGCCAAATCCAGGCCAAGCCAGGAAAACCTGGCATTCCCAAGGCCCCAAATATTTTCTTTTTAAGATCTCATAGGAGCCTTGTGTCATTCCATTTTACCCATCCCAGATTCATCTGGAGTTCAGAGATTCTCCTCAATTCTTCCATCCCAAACCCTCAGGGGTCACTTGGCCACCCAGCTGCTGCTCCCATTCAGTCCTGCACTTTGCAGTCTTTTTTCAGAGTGGATGGGGGAATTTTTAGTCCCCAGACAGCTAGAACTCCAGCTAACTCGGGACATTTGCTTCAACAAAATGGTGTGCTGCTCTAGCATACACAAGCCGAGTCTGAAGAAGAAAGTTGAAACATTCTGCTATGTAGCTATTATGCAAACAAGTTAGGAACCAGGAAGAGTAGCATGAAGTTCCTCATGGATATTTTTCCCTTTAAAATTTTTGGATCTAAAGATGTGCCTGGAAGAGACCTGAAGATGGCAGACCAATTAAAATGGGCTAAAAAGGCCTGTTATTTTTATTATATATTGTATTAGGGGAGTGCCTAGAAGCCCTATTCATGGACCATGACCCCACTGTGCTAGGTGCTGTGCAAACACAGAATAATAAGATGGTCACCCCTGCCCCAAAGAGACTTACAATCTAATTAAAGTTTTACAGTCTAATTACAGTTTAAGCTTACCCTCTCTGGAAATTGGGTATGCATATCCACTCCAAATCACTCAACCTAACAGCCACCTCTCAGGTGCATGATTCTCACACCCATATCTCAAACTCAAGCTGCCCACAGCTAAACAGGCACTCAGCAAACTGTTCATCTTCCACATCTTTGTAGCCAAAGAGACCTCATGCAGACTGCATTACTGAAACATGGTTAGATGCCACCACAGATCTTGCACTTGTCCTGCAACATAACCACCATGTCAGCCAACGATGTGTAAGTCCCCTCACCTGCAGATTTGTTTTCTAAGAATATTCTCCAATATTTGCTTAAAGTTCAGTATTTCTGAAAGCATTCTTGCTGAATCTCACTGCACTAGAATATTCATGGAAAGAGAACATGAAAGGGGCACAAAGAGTGGAAGGGATTTTGTTTAAAAATGGACAGAAATTTTCATGGATTCCCCCCTCCATTCACCCTCCTTTAATCTAAACCTCCCTTTTAATGAGCTGCCACATGTCTCCCTATCTATTAGCTCCCATGTGATAGGCCAAGCTGTTCAGATAATCAGGATCCTGCAACATTTGGCTTTGACTGAACATGAGTTGAGCCAGCTGACTTGAAGATTTCAATGAGACGTATGAGGGAATATGGGGGTTTATCTGCATTTAATCGTTAACTTTTTAAATTAAGGATCAGTGCTTAAATTTATCCCATTAAAAACAAGAGTGTGATGGGCCCTGCTGCCAAGTACTCATTCTGTCCTGTATGGCCTCAGTTTTCAGTAGTACCTTTTAGAAGCGGCGTCTGCAGTACCACTCCACCTACACAACTAGTAACTCAGACATCATCTCCCCGTGTCAGTGAAGAAGGGTCTAGACATTGCCCTCTCTGATGCACTAGGCCACACTGTAAACTACTGCACCCAACTTTTAATTTTTAAAAAACAGACAATATAAGATAAGCTACAATGGCATATATGTTAACAAAGGCTTGAAAAATGGCCACAACACCTTTTCATTGGTAATTAAGTTTATTAGTCTGACCAGCCAGCCCTAGAACATCCTTTCCATCTTCAAGAATAGCTAGCAGTTCCTGGGATTCTCATATAGCACACAGAGAGGATCTCCTTATTTTGGGTTCCAGGTAGGTGCTTCTCTCAGTCATTAAACTGAATGAAAAGAACAAAAGAGAATAAATAGTTTACACTGGTCATAAAGCCTCCTTAGCTGGATGGGTTAGAATCCCGAAGGCTCACATGGTTGTGCCTGATCTCTCAGGGGGATTTACTAAGAAGTGTATGACCTCCTGACCTTCCCTAATAGGTAGTTAGCAGGACCACTTGCCAAAGGAAGGGAGGGGATGGTGAGTTTAACATCCAAGCTCTGAAATCTAATGGCCCACAGGTTGGGTTTTTTTTGTTTTTTTAAATCCACTGTTTTCCCCCAACATCATCATCATGTAGGCTTCTACCATCTTCCTTTATGATGCTGTTTACATTTGACATGGCCAAAGAAGATTCTTGAAGGGAATTAGCATTCAAGTAGCCTGGTGACATTTTTTTATATCTGTGTATAATAGTGTTTCCCCAGTTTCACGTGTTAAGGCCTTAACTCTGGTCAAGCCAGAATAACATTTTTCCTAACATGTTCCACATTAAAAATTAAAATTCATAGGTACAGTCTCTGAATGCTTAATGATCATTTCAAAAACTGCTGAATTAGATGAAGCCAAACCCTAGGCTTTTGATTCAGTAGGTGGCATCCTTCCCAACTCTTATCCAATGTCTCAGCATGCTGTTAGGAGGCCCTGTGATGCTGGAGCACATCCTGAAGCCAATGTTCTAACCATTTGTGGCCATTAAAGAGCCCATGGCACTTTCAGTAAGAGGAGGAATATTAGCCCCCCCATGTCCTGTCAAATTCCCATTTTGGTAAGTATTTTGCATTCTGGCTACCTACATTCCACCTCAAGTTTTCCATAGGTATAGTATACACTTCTTCACTTCCTGTTCTAAAGTTTATAATTCATATATGTTTATAAAGCATGTTGGGATCTTCAAAAGATTTATTGCTATCATGAGATATTTTACAGTAACTTTTTGAGAAAACAAACATGAAACCTTCCAAACTCTATATGGTTTGTCCATTAAGTCTGCTTTTCTTTCTGAGTCATATACAAGTTTCTGTCTCGAATAAAAGTGAACCAGTTTGTCCAAAGAGTTCAATTGGGTCCTTGCCTAGTAACAATAAATACCCACTGACTCAAACTCAAACAAGGAATTGACAAATACTATGAAAGGGAAATTAAAAATTTCCTTAACAGAAAACAATGATTTCTTCCATCTATCTTAGGCCTGGTCTTCACTACAAAGTTATTCCAGCATAGCTGTGCTGGTCACAGATGTGGAAAAAAAAAAAAAAACATGGAAACATGGCTATGCCAGCAAAGACACTCGTGTAGATCCAACTATTCTGAAAGAAGAGTGCAAGTGTCAGCATAGCGAATACCATTCAGGGAGGTGGTATTACTGTGCTAGCAGAACTCCTCTGTCAGCATACACTTTGTCTATACTAGGGAGCTATGGCATACCAGCATAGACTGCAGTGTAGACGTGGTTTTAGGTATTTATATAGCCCCAGTACCACAGCATCTAGTCCCTCACAATCATTAATGTTTTTATCTTCAAAAACACTCCTGTGAGGTAAGGAAATACTAATCCCCATTTTACTGATGATGAACTGAGGCACAGAGAGACTAAGGAATGTCAACACTGAAAATGTTGCAGCACCACTGCTGCAGCACTGTAGCACTTCAGTGTAAACACTACTTACACTGATGGGAGGCTGTCAAGGCTGTATCCCCACTTTGAACTTTAGGGTACAAGTGTGGGGGCCTGCATGAGGACTTCTAAGCTTAACTACCAGCTTAGATCTGGTCCGCTGCCACCATTCCCTTCCCTGGGAAGCTTTGAGAAACCTTTCACCAATTCCCTGGTGAATACAGATCCAAACCCCTTGGATCTTAAAACAAGGAGAAATTGACCCTTCCCCCCTCCTTCCTTTCACCAACTCCTGGTGAATACAGATCCAACTCCCTTGGATCTAAAAACAAGGAGAAATTGACCCTTCCCCCCTCCTTCCTTTCACCAACTCCTGGTGAATACAGATCAAATTCCATTGGATCTAAAAACAAGGAAAAATCAATCAGGTTCTTAAAAAGAAGGCTTTTAATTAAAGAAAAAGGTAAAAATCATCTCTGTAAAATCAGTATGGAAAATAACTTTACAGGGTAATCAAACTTAAAGAGCTCAGAGGACTCCCCTCTAGTCTCAGGTTCAAAGTACAGCAAACAAAGATAAACACTCTAGTAAAAGGTACATTTACAAGTTGAGAAAACAAAGTAAAACTAAGACGCCTTGCCTGGCTTTTTACTTACAAGTTTGAAATATGAGAGACTTGTTTGGAAAGATGGGGAGAACCTGGATTGATGTCTGGTCCCTCTCAGTCCCAAGAGCGAACAACCCCTTAAACAAAGAGCACAAACAAAAGCCTTTCCCCCCCCCCAAAGATTTGAAAGTATCTTGTCCCCTTATTGGTCCTTTGGGTCAGGTGTCAACCAGGTTACCCGAGCTTCTTAACCCTTTAGAGGTAAAAGGATTTTGGAGTCTCTGGCCAGGAGGGATTTTACAGTACTGTACACAGGAGAGCTGTTACCCTTCCCTTTATAGTTATGACAGAGGCTTCTCCCATCAGCATTGGTAATCCATCTCCCTGAGAGGCAGTAGCTAGGTCAATGCAAGAATTCTTCTGTCAACCTAATGCTGTCTACACTGCAGGTTAGGTTGGCATAGCTACATCTCTCAGGAGTGCGAATTTTTCACACCCCTGAAACGTAACTATGCCAATGTAAGTTCTCAGTGTAGACCAGCCCTAAGTGATTTGCCGAAGATCATGCAGAAACTTGCGTCTTCCAAGATGTAGGCGAATGCCTTTGCCACTTAAGGCCACATCTCCACTAGAAAATTAGGTCAATTTAACTATGTCCATCAGGGATGTGAAAAATCCACACCCCTCAGTGGTATATTTAAGAAGACCTAAGTACCCATGTAGACAGCACTAGGTTGATGGACAAAGTCGTCCACCAACCTCGCCACTGCCTCTCGGGAAGGTGGATTACCTGTGCCAATGGAAACAGTGGGGGCGAAAGACCTCTCTGGCTTTAAGATTAAGCTTGATAAGTTTATGGAGGGGATGGTTTGATGGGATAACGTGATTTTAGTCAATAGGTCAATAACGTGCCATCGCTGGTAATTAGTAACAATGGTCAATGATGGGATATTAAAAGTTACTACAGAGAACTTTTTCCGGAGGGTCTGGCTGGAGAAACTTGCCCGCATGCTCGGGGTTCAGCTGATCGCCATATTTGGGGTTGGGAAGGAATTTTCCTCCAGGGTAAATTGGCAGAGGCCCTGGAGGTTTTTCGCCTTCCTCCGCAGCATGGGGCAGGGGTCGCTTGCTGGAGGATTCTCTGCGACTTGAAGTCTTTAAATCATGATTTGGGGACTTCAACAGCTGAGTCAAGGGAGAGAATTATCCCAGGAGTGGGTGGGTCAGCTTTTGTGGCCTGCATCATGCGGGAGGTCAGACTAGATGATCATAATGGTCCCTTCTGACCTTAAAGTCTATGAGTCTACGAGTCTATCCCTCCAGTCAGCATAGGTAGTATCTACACGGAAACGCTACAGTAGAGTAGCTGCAGCCATGCTGCTGTAGCATTTTAAGTGTAGGTAGGCTCTTCTTCTCTTCACCTAGGTATAGTCATGCTGCCTGTTACACCGCTTCAACCTAAAGAAGAGGGGAAGACACTAGCCCCTGTGTATGAATGAGACTTTACCAACTATGGTCCCAGTCCTTCAATCAGTTCTTTGTGGATGGACCTTTGCATCTGTGCAGAGTCGCAGTAAATCAGAGGTCTGCTTGAGTGGATCACATTGCAAGAGTGGTGTTAAATTTATTGCCCTCACTTCACATGCCACTGTAATGCAGCTACCCCCGTTGCACAGCGTGGCGAGTGCTCAACAGAACACAGCAACACTACCCAATACCTGAGTACAAGAAGAATACAACATTCAAATGAGAACACAGGCAATATTTATGCAGGGTGTTGTAGTGACGTGGTGGTCATCAAGGGGTCAACAGGGTTTATCACTCAGAGTATTGTGGTTTGGAGCCATGGTCCACTCCTCCCTTACTTCCTCTTTCAGTTACTGTATGTTTACCTTCCATTCTGTTGTTGCCAGGCTGCACTACTGGGAAAGTGTTTCTTGTGCACAGAGTGGTCTCTTTACAAAAAAGCCCAATTAGGAAAATGGAATTTGGCCAGGGCAGGCTAGTCATTAAGTGTATTTTTCACAAGACAAGTGGTCAAGATCTTGGGTTTATGTCTCATCATTTAATTCATGCTTTGGGTTCAAATTCAGAAATAAAGGCATTCAGATTTCTTAGAACAACAAGTTTAAGTGTAAATGCCAATTCTTCTACTCTGTGTAACATTTCTTTTACATGGACTATGGCCTATATAGTACAGCGCACCACCGTCCTCACCCTGCCATCATGCTGAAGAGTATTATAGTTCACAACAATTACATTCTACTCTCAAGGCCCTCAGAGACTACACTGCTCTTAGTGGAGCTTCCTATTCACATGGTAGGAGGTCAATGCATTAGTAAGACCTCTGTTCATTGAGTAACAGGATGGATATGTGGAGAGCGCAACCTAACATTATGAAGCAAAGACAGATTACATTAATGGCTATTCACCAAATATACATTTAAAGGTGAAGTAGTGAGACTGTCCTATCTCTGATTTAATCAATCACCAATTAAAATGCATCAGGAAGACAGAATAGCAGGAAGCGGGAGCACTTCATAAATTGAAATAGCAGCATTGCTGTAAACACTTCAGCACCGTATTGTGTGCTGCTTCACCAACACCTTTCACACAAAGTTGTTACTGGTTAGATGCAAATGCATCAGCTCTATTTATAGCACCCGCTTGCTAGCAGCCCACATTACTTGTGGCTTACAACAAAGAAGCCACTTGCTTGTACAATGTTGTTCCTTTGTACTTTTATTACCTTAGAGGAGAACATACAAATCAAATCTCTTGACTGGGACATTAAACTAGCGTCACAATGTCTAGAATTCAGTAACAGGATTCCCATAGGCTCTTCTTTTTGGAGGGGATATTCCTCCATATCTACATTAACAAATGATAAATGGATCAAAACTGTTGCTCCTTAGCCAGAAAAAAATCTTACTCTTCACATCAGAAGATATTTACTTTTTAAAAAAAATAAAATAAGCTATGCAATAGTAGTACATAGGAAACAATTTGATTCTAGTCCCAGAATTCTGTCAAACAAAAAGTTAAGATACATATAATCTGCTTAGGTATTTCTCTCAAATTGAGTTGACTGAGATAGTATGTGTGGGGGACTATGATCTATACTCCTGAACATTATCTCCAAGCCATTTGTAATAGGATTAATGTATGGTTTAGAACCTCTAAGGCCAGAATATATCACTGGAAAAAAAACTACATATGTATACATATATGATATATTCTCTCTCTCTCACACACACACACACACACACACACACACAGCAAAAGAATTGGATATGATTAGCTTCAGCATGTCTGACTCAGATACATTGCCTATAATTCAGAATTGCTTCTTCTTGGGTTAAAGAACAGTTTCACAGTTAAATGAAGAGCAAAGCATGATATTGTTAATAAAAACAGCCACAGCCACTATGTAGACAGTGAAGATACATATGTCACTTCCCCTCCCCTCCCTGCATCCTAATCCTCTTTATTTACTTTGTGTATTATGATGAGTCTGATATTTTGATATATTTGTTGTATTTGAAAAAAATAAAACATTATAAATTAAAAAGGACAGAGGTACTAAATAGTAAATGGAAAACTTTCTTTAAATGAATTCTTTCAGAAAAGATTTAAGATGCATCACATATCAGACAATTCTGTATGTAGATGAAACAGATTATTAAGCGCTCAGGGTTAAGCCTATCCACACCAGAAACTATTGAATAATCAAAAACTCATTCTTTTTCACCTCTCTAGACAGAAAACAGAACGTACAGCTAACTGAAAGTAACTCAATGTAGTACAGAGATATGAAAGAGACTGCACATGTGTGAACTGAAGACGTTATTTCACATAGAGAGTTACTTAATCAATAGCAGGCACAACATTATTCCCACCAGTACATGAACTGAAGTGTGGCAGAGGAAGGAAGCAGATAAAATGAATGACCCCCAGAATACCCATGTCCCCTAATACTAGAAGTACTTTAAATTAACCTTTCGTGGAAGTAGTACCCTCCAAGGGTGGCTGCCCTGCTTCTCTAACATAGTACACATATTAGATCTGCTCAAACTCACTCTTCCTAGATTACCTTTATTATTAATTTAAAAAACAACAAAGCAAACCTTAGCATTAGATTTCTCTTGAGCTTGGCTCTTCATAGGGCTAAGACGACGTCACCTGGTCTGGTTGCCAGGTGAGCCAGCAGAAGAGATGTAACATTCTGTGCACTGTCCTGTCATGCCATCACACACTCACAGTAAAATTAATTTCTTGATCATTCAAAAGTGTCTTTAAAACCTCTGTATGTTTTAGCTTAGTGGGAAATCACTGATCGTTTGGAACCCTCTACTAAATCCACTGCAAATTTGATGATCATTAAGAACGTTAGGGAGACGGAGCTATGGCCTTTCAGTAACAAGTAGGTGTGTTATTTATTACAGAGTATTTAGAGGGAGTGCCTTAAAAAGACCATTCAAAACGGTGCTAGTAACTGCTGGAATAACTTTTTTGAAAACCTGCAGACTCTACTCATGGTAAATTTGGGCAGTAAATCAAAAACTGAACATGGGATCCAAATGAATTCTGCATCGTATAGCTGGAGCTGCAGGGAATAGTTTGCCAGAAATTCAAAGTCTGCTAAATAAGCCCCTAAAGACTCCCTTGGAAAAGCTTGAAAACTGGCATTTTCCCATTAAGCATGGGATGAAAAGCAAACCTGAGAGCTGCCAATATTTATCTCCCTATGTTTGGAGACAGTGTGGTTTTTATCTGTGGAGGCAACCGGCTAGGGAAAGGGGGCAGAAAGACTTTGTGAGATGAGAACAAACATTTAACAGCTCAGTTTTTTTCCACAGAGATTTCTCTGCTGACATTAATTAAGATTTCTTGTAGGTTATGCACTTGAAGAGGTTTGTTTTCTTTTAGTTCTTAAAGAGCTTACTCACTAGGAGACAGATTCTGCTCTGTGCAGCTTGATGCATTAGAGAGTATGGGATGGGTAGAAGAGGGTGTAGCAAGCCTCTTACCCCAGTGATCTCAACCTAGCACTCAGGACAGGCTTAGGAGAGGAGCCTGGCTCTTTTGAACATGTTTTTAGGCCCAAAAGCAGCATGGCCAGTCAATTGGGCTTCTGTCCAACTTGGAATTTATGCAGCACGTCAGAATAAGCTGTGAACGGTACCCACTGCAAAGCCCCTCTTGCCTGCCATGAGCCATCATCCCCAGGGGACGGATACACACTGTGATGGCTCCTGGACACAACAAGCAGTCAGCACTGGACCATGACCCTCAAAACAGCCGCAGTAAGGGTAGGATTTAGCACTCAGGTACAACCATGGTGAATGCCGTATCAATACCTAGACAGATTTGATAAATAAACCCTATTTTAGCTAGATAGAGGGATGAGCCATTTACAGGTGCCTCAGACAGCCAGCCAAAGCTTTGTGATCAGTATCTCTGTTATATTTTGAGGATGTGGCATATCTTTAGGGAGCTTGTATTAGTGTTCTAGTATTTGATACTACGTAAAAAACTAGCTTATGTTAGAAAAACTGAAAATTCTCTTCTTCCCTTCTCTCTCTCCCCTTCCCCCCCACAATCTATTTAACTAGCAGGACATCTAGCTAGAACAGGAAGAAGATTGTATGTGTGTGTAAAAGCACAAACCAGCAGAAATTAATACTAGTGATGAGAGAACCTTGAAAGGGTCAGAAGCTTTGGTTTGGTTGGGTTGGAATAAGTATAAAAAAATGCAGATGTTCCTCTGAGCCTCCCAAGTCTGCAAAATTTGGCAGAAAATCTCATGAGAACAGAGTCTCTCTAATGCTGCCAGTACTTTGTTTCCCATTAGGCTGAGTTAATAGCCCCACATAGTATCACAGCATGTCCAGCCCTATTGGGAACATGGAAATACACAGACTGTGAAAGTTCATGGAATATCACAAAGGTTCAGGAAGGAAGTGTCTTATTTTTTTCCAGAACTGGTTTGGCTATTCTCATCTTAGAGCCTAAAGACAGGCCTAAAATATTGCAAGAGTGCAGTGTGTGGTATCCAGAGCATGGGAACTGGACATTCAGAGGGAAACAGTCACAGTGGCAGATTCTCCATTACTCCTGAACTTAAAAGCTACTGTGGTATTCCCCATGTTCTTGGCATATTTCAGAGCAAAAGGGAGAGCAGTGTAAAATTAGTTCAGCTTCTCCATGCTGCTCAAATAACCCCCTACCCCTCAGATGGCAGAAGTATTGCTGGTTCTGCCAGCTATACAGCATAAAGGGGTTAGAGTAGAACATGGAAACTAGACTAGTGTGTTGACTTGGGAAAGACTAGACTGGTGGCTTTGTAACAGTCTTTTGAGTGACTCAGATTTGTTATTCCAGGTTTTTTTCTTCTTCTGAAGTTTATAGATGGTGATTTAGGAGTCTTAGGACACACTTTTTCAGACTGCCCTTATCAGCTATCCCCTTTTGAAAGAATGTGGATTGTTAAGGGAGTGCAACTGGGATTAATAAACTGAAAATTTAGGCTGGCTACTAGGAAATATTTTCCACAGTGAGATCTATTACCCCGTGGAATAATCTACCAATGGGAATGGTGGAAGTTTCATCATGAGTCATTTAAAACTGGACAGGGTCCAGTCTTGCAAGAAGCTTAGCACCTCTCATACAACTTATGTTACTCTGAGAAACTCTCTGAACTTTGTGAGATCAGGTCCTTGTTATTTCAGTTTTAAGTGACTAGGAAATATTCCCCAATACTAACTCTCTATATTTTTTACTAATCCTAAACTACCCTCAACTACCATTAGCTGTATTGGGAGTTGAGGGTACTAAACACCCACCCAGATTGGGCCCATAATCATTAGAAAATATTATGTAGGGAACAATGCAGCACTGGCAAGAGGATGAATGAGATGTTCTTACAGATTTAGTCTACATACACACAATATTATATATACAAACAAACATGGGTCGCTTTATGAACCTGTGTAGCACCGTCTGTCTACACAGTACTCTGTTAGCTCAGAAATAATCCCTATTTTCAGAACACAGACCTAGTTGTCACTTAATATGACAGCATCTTTTTCCTAACAAGTGTAGTCCTTAAGGGCTACATTTATGTGAGTCAGCTTCAACAGATGAGAACAGATTGCATAAGAGCTAGGCAAGGAAGTTAAACCTATAACTTAGGTTCACCTCATTATTCTACTTGTTTTTTTTACCACTTCACATCCCTCTTTGTCAGGGTTGCCATTGCTTTCTGGAATGCTTCTCCAATAAACACCTTCATGCCTTCTTCCACACCACTCCAACACATGGCATAACTGAGCCAACCCAATGCACAGCCCGAATACCCTCACCTCTTCACATTATTTCTCAAGCCTCACCTCTACTGTCATACATACACTAAACTACCTAATAATAATGGTGACATGTTAAACTTTTAATTTTCACTTATTAAAAAACCCTGTATGTCTAACCTATGTAACCATGTGTTCTTAAAGCTGGAAACCTAGCCTCCCACCTTCCCCACCCTCCGTATTATATATTACATCCACCAGTTGCATCTTTTTTATGTATATATTTTATAAACGTATGTACTTGGGTTAGAGGCCATCTTTTACTGTATGTTTATACAGCATCTAGAATAATGGGGCGTGAGCCGGATTAGGCACTTTTTATTTTATTATCATATTTAAATAGCAGCAGCAATCAAAATACTCAGTAGCAAGGCAAACTGTTAAAGATTTATTATCTCTGTCAATCTGATTTAATCCTCATTAATTCAGGACCTTCCCACACACCCAATTCCTCCACAAATAGTACTGAGCACAATTCAGTTAATATGTCATGATGCTCATTATTGTGGTGGAGGTGATTTTGTGTAAGCAGTGGAGTGATTACAGAACCTTGTTCTGCTTTCTAAAATTTATTTTTGACAACCTACTACCGATGAAAGAGGATAATTGCTTAACCCTAGTTTACAATACAGTGACTGGAAAAACAATGGACTGGTGACTGTAAAACACATCTAAAACAAAACCCTTCAGAAATTGGTTTGAGGAACAAGGGCTCTTATGGAAGAGATGTTTCTAATTACTGATTATGTTGTTGTGCTCCTCAGACCTGTGCTTACTAATGATAAACATGAATTACATTTAAAGTTTATTCAAATACACTTTTACTTCAAACCATTGGCCAATATAACAATTAAATATACTGATATGATCATGGGTATGTATACCCATATGATCATGGAATTTAGTAGCAAATGCTTGCCTAAATAGTCCTGGCTCTTCAATTGTGTACAATAGTATCTTTATATATGGTCCTTAAATTCTCATGAACAGTTATAATAGCTGTCCATCCATACCCCACACTGCCCAGAGATGGCTGTGTTTGAATAGTAGGTGGAGTAAGCAATGTATATTCTCAATCAAGACACTGCTAATCAGCAATTAAAGCAGGATGCTGGCAATCCCCTAGGCTCTGTTCTAGGATCTATCACTAATATCTCTCCCCCATTTTCTTACAAGAGAAAGTCAAAGCAGTACTTTAAATGTTATCCAGACCATCAAGTATCAGCAGACTTTTTCCACCACAATAAGTATCATATGATCACTCAGTAATATTCAGAAACTGTTCGGCTCCCAGCAGGCACTCATCTTATCAGATTCAGGTTCTTCGGCCAAAATATGAAATGGTCATTTCCCCAGCATAACAAGAGTATTACCTGCAAAAATAACAGGAGTACTTGTGGCAGAGTATTACCTGTTAATTCATTTTCTTCCTAGTGCCATTTCTACAAATAGAATCATAGAATCATGGAAGAATAGGGTTGGAAGAGACCTCAGGAGGTCATCTAGTCTAACCCCCTGCTCAAAGCAGGACCAACCCCAACTAAATCATCCCACCCAGGGCTTTGTCAAGCCGAGGATGGAGATTCCACCACCTCCCTAGGTAACCCATTCCAGTGCTTCACCTCCTAGTGAAATAGTTTTCCCTAATATCCAACCTAGACTTCCCCCACTGTAACTTGAGACCATTGCTCCTTGTTCTGTCATCTGCCACCACTGAGAACAGCCTAGCTCCATCCTCTTTGGAACACCCCCTTCAGGTAGTGGAAGGCTGATATCAAAACCCCCTCACTCTTCTTTTCTGCAGACTAAATAAACCCAGTTCCCTCAGCCTCTCCTCATAAGTCATGTGCCCCATTCCCCTAATCATTTTCATTGCCCTCCACTGGACTCTCTCCAATTTATCCACATCTTTTCTATAGTGGGGGGGCCCAAAACTGGATGCAATACTCCAGATGTGGCCTCACCAGTGCCAAATAGAGGGAAGAAATCACTTCCCTCGATCTGCTGGCAATGCTTCTACTAATGCAGCCCAATATGCTGTTAGCTTTCTTGGCAACAAGGACACACTGTTGACTCATATCCAGCTTCTCATCCACTGTAATCTCCAGGTCCTTTTCTGAAGAACTGCTGCTTAGCCAGTTGGTCCCCAGCCTGCAGCAGTGCATGGGATTCTTCCATCTTAAGTACAGGACTCTGCACTTGTCCTTGTTGAACCTCCTCAGATTTCTTTTGGCCCAATCCTCCAATTTGTCTAGGTCACTATGGACCCTATCCCTACCCTCCAGCATATCTACCTCTCCCCCAGCTTAGTGTCATCTGCGAACTTGCTGAGGGTGCAATCCATTAATGAAGATGTTGAACAAAAAACAGCCCCAGGACCGACCCCTGGGGCACTCCGCTGGATACCGGCTGCCAACTAGACATCGAGCCATTGATCAGTAACCATTGAGCCTGAAGATCTAGCCAGCTTTCTTTCCACCTTATAGTCCATTCATCCAATCCATACTTGCTGGCAAGACTACCTCAAAGGCTAAAGGATACATGCATATAATTCCCTCAATGGCCATGAAATTCCCATTAGCTGCCATGTGGAAGGCTTAGAGAAAGAGTTTAAAATATCCTTCTGTTCAGGGGAAGGTGATGGATATCAAATATACTACTCTATCATAGTTTGCAATTCATTAGGCAAATGCTGACTTAACTCGCTGCCCAAGGAGAAATCCTATTTTTCTAGCTGCTGGCTACTGATTTTCATTAAAACTTCTCAGGAACACTTCATAAACTCTTACTTTGGCTGTTCTCTCTTTTGAACTCTAATTTCGTTCCACATGGCTTTCCTTTAGTGTACCCAAAGGATAATTGGCCATTACTTATCAAACTGGAAGCAGCTTTGCTTCGCCATCCCCGTTTCTGTTTATTTCTTCGGAAGATTTTTGTCAATGTTAGAGCTTTCAAACATGGTAGACTGATACCGGTGTTAAGTATGTAGGCATAGTGTGGGCCATAGGAATAGGGAAATAGCGTCACGGCACCCTGATATCGAACAATCCTACTCTTCAATACTAGGGCCTCAGCTGTACCCAGCTTATGTAGGGCTAGATTCTGCCTTCAGAAACACATACCCAGCTCCTACTGGCTTCATTTCTGGCTTCACTCTCCTTGCACACAGATGTCTCTCTTTACCTCCTATTCACTCATTAAGACACACACACACCATCCAATGAATATAGTGGGCATAGAGAATTTTGTGCAAGCGTAAATGAAGAGGTTTCACCTGGCTGGAGATTGGTGTATGGCTGAGACATTAAAAAAGCCACAAAGAGAATGAGGCTTTGGATGATCAATGTTCCCATTCATACTCTAATATATCCTATTTTATCTGAGTTACTGTATTCTCCACTTTATCACCAACTAGCTGCCCCATACATAAGGCTAAGCCAAAGACAGGCAATGCCAACAATTGTTCCATCAGGAATAGATCCCTGATATTTCACTTAAATTCTTCTTGGGGGCTCTACTACTTTTGTACCCAGGAATCACATGCCAAAAATGAAATGCTGCTACAAAATGCTTGAAATCATTCCTAAACTTAAGCAAGCTGCTATCTGTCTTAGTTACAAAAACTTTTATCCGGTAGTTGCCAACCCAATCACAAAAGTGGCTGGTGATAAGTGGGCTTCCTAGCAATCGTCATTTAGCCTCACTGGAGAAACCCTTACAGCATGAATGTGCTGGCAGTTTGGCAGAAGTTGTCACCGAGCACTAACCACTTCAGGTGCAAAACCAAAGAATTAAAGGTGAAAAGATAATGCAACTACTTCCAGGTTTAGTCCATTTGTTTAGAGCAAATGGCTTGCTGATAATTTGCCTCCATTCCGTGGCTACAACATGCAGCACTTTAAAAAACAAGTTGCTAACGTAAATGGGTTTGCTAACAGTCACAAATGGGAGCAGAGCTGGAGACAGCATGAGAAAACCTGTATTGTGAGGGTCGAGGTTGCTAACTTGAATGTGTTTAATGGAGAAGCACGCTCCACTAGTCTGAAGAGCCTGCCCCTAGGGAAAACAAGGAAGTGTGGATATTAACCTACAAAGTTAGAAGAAAGAAAGAAAGAAACGAAAAGCGAGTCCCATTTTAAAAAAACCTAGACAAAGCAAAACATTTTGCAGTATTTCTAGATGAAGAGTGAGAAAAAATATTCAAATATTTCAGTGATTCTGAGTAGAGTTCTGCTTTGACTGACTGCTTTTATTTACAGTTAGTGATTCAAGTTTGGACAGATGTTTATGATAAGTGATGTTTGGGGCTGCTGTTAAGATTCACGTAACAGAACAAAATTCATGTTGGGTGGAAGCAATGCATAAAAGTTGTATGAGCCAGTGAGGAAACAGAAAAGATACCATATAAGTTAGATAGTTAATCACATAGCTTGAATACGGAACCATCAGTATAGAATACATAAAAGAATGCTCACAGCGAAGAGTTCAGTGAGAGATCCATCAGCTGAAATTTGCACAAAACATTCCCAATTAAGTCAATTGGAGTTTGGTACACTCAGCAGCTCAAAGGGTTGGGCCCAGAATGAAGTACATGAAGACGAGCTTCTCTGACACTACATTAACGGAACAAACAGCACTGCAATCAATAGTGTTGCAAACAGTCAAGAGGACAAGAGAGGGGCTTAAGAGTGAGAAAAATATCAACAAATTATATTCACACGTCATTTTCCTCCGACAATCAGAGGCTGTTTGTTTAGCACAGATCACAAGCAAATCCGATTCCAAATGCCAGATACTTACACCCAGGACAGAGCTGTGCAAGAGGCTAAAAGGACCTCTTTTCCTCCATTAAATATGCACCCTCATATTATGGCACCAAGTTTTTGTTTGTGGTTTTGTTGTTTTGGTTGCAATTATCCCAAGAGCAGAGTACACCATTCTGAATTTGTACCAATAAACAATTTTCTGGCAATATGAGCACGAGTCATCCAATGATGTATTGTGCTTTCCTTGTATTACACATACTTATAAGTGAAAAATCTATAATATGATAGTCTAACAAAATTGCAACCATCCTCCCAAGCCTCAGTCAAAATCTCTGATCAACTCACTCCATTACCCTAGATACAACCGCTGATTAACTCCCCATCTCTCCAAACCCTTAATTCTTATAAGAAATTGTCACTCCTGCCGCCTCACTGGATTAAGTTTAAAGCATGGATTACAGCAGTATCTCTGTTTTATCTTCCCATGTTGGGGTCATCAAGCATGTGGCCCAGGTAAATCAGATTTCACAAACCTATAGTTTTAAACATAGCAATATATTTATCCATAGGTCTGATTTCTAATAATAAGCACGTCTTTTTTTCAGAGAGCAAGCTTGAAATATGAGACTAAGTCCCTGACCAGGCAATGACTTCTTAGGGGCAGAATGTGGTTGAGCACTTGGTTCCATAGAGCTCATTCCACAATTGGAGTTTGATTGTGGGCAAGGGGGTAGAGAATCCACGCAGGTATGAACAAACGAAGTTACATTTGCTTACCCCAGTGTTGGCTTGGCACAAGATAGTCTAAATAAAAGAATTAGTGTCAGGTGGAGGAGAAGGAAGAGGAGGAAAAACTCTGCACAATTTATGTAACTAGCAGAGATACCTACCGATCTGATTTTTTTTAAAAGCTGATTGGAAACAGAAAGACCAATCTGTCATTAATAAGATAGAAAGTGTTAATCCAGTAACCCCCTTGGTTTGAAACATTAATCCCCCCCCAAAAAAAATATCCTGTAGTGAGCACCACAATCCACCTGTACTTCTCTTACAAACAGCCATCCTGCCACCAATCCTCTTCCAGGTTCTCCAGACACAAACTATTCAGTAAGATGAAGTTGCTTAATAATATAAGGAGATTGCTTCTAGACTTTACCCAATGGGATCTGTTCTGTAGAGGAGATGCCACTGCATTTTACCAGCTTTACTACTGAAGTCCTGACCCCCTCACTGCACAGAGCCTTACAAAAACATTGGCAATTTATGTGCAGTGTGGCGTCTAGGAAAAGAGACACTATGTGCATTTGCACATAGTGTAATGGTCTGTGTAACAGTGTCTCACCGGACCAGCTGCTGCCTTAGTTGTCTTTTCTTGGGCTTCCCAATAACTGCACCCAGGCTTTTATATGGGTCAAATATTATCCCTTTTGGGGACTGGTTTATTAAAACAGTGTCAGAGTTCAAATGTTGAATGACTTAATACAGAAGTCTTTCCCCAGCTTCACGGTATCTTTAGCACTTTAATGGACTCAACCTAGTCTTACTGCCTGGCATTTGCTCAAGCCTCTCTCAAAGTTTCTTCTCCTTCCCCTCACTCTAGCTAGCTCCCGCCGGCTACTGTGCAGAACCCTTACCCCAGTCCTCTCTGACCCCGAGTCTGCCTCAGTTCACCCCAACACACTGTCCTTCACAGAAGCATCTTAAAGCCCATGATTCTAGCCAATAATAGAGGCAGAAATAGCACAAGATAATAGATACATGATATTTCAGCTTTCTGTCCTCAACAATGCCAGGCACTATAGAATGCAACTAAAAAGTTTAATAAACTTGATTTTAAAGCACTGTAATCTTTGAATAAGGTGCTCCAAAGGTTCCAAAACAAATAAAGAACCTGTATGAAGTTACAGTTCAGATTGCTCTGTGCAGTTCAAGAGAAGATGTACCAATAAACGCCACTTTTGAAAATGAACATTAACACAGTATGTAAATCACAAGCTGAGGTTACATAAACATTTCTGACACTGGTTGAAGAGAGATAATTAAATAATGACATTCTCAAAGACCAGTACCCACCTTAATTTAACTGCCCCTGAATTTATGTTACTATTTTTAGGGCCCAATCCAACTTCCAATTAAGTCAATGGCAGTCTTTCCTTTTACCTTAATGGGAGTTGGACCTGAGAAGGCACCATTGCCTAGTGGATTGGGCCCTGGAGTGGTTCAGTTCCTGGCTCTGCCACTGACCTTGGGCAAGTCACATCCATCCCTGTCCCTCAATTTCCCCATCTGTATAGGATACTGATTAGCACTTTTGAGATCTATGAATGAAAAGTTCAGAGACAGTGAACAATAATGCCTATTATAAATACAGACAATTGAATGTGTGTATTACATATATTTGTCAATCAAATATGATGGTGCTTTACAATATTTATATTGTCTGTTATTATATTAATGCAGTGGGCATATTTTTACAATCTGATCAAATAGTTATGTTTAGTCTATATTCATTCAGTAGCTTTCTGTCGGAAGATTCTTCTCATAGGAGTGAATGTAATTTTGCTCAGTAGGAAACTATTGTTATTTAGATGCGCTCAGAAACTATATGGATGAGTGCTGCAAAGAACTTGAGAGAGTGTGTGTGTAATTCAGATAGCCTTGAATTAATGAAATATTTTTGATTTTATGTATGAAAGGAAAAACATTTTTGCAACCTATGAATGTATAAGAGTAAAATATCAAATTATTTGATGCAGGGCCGCCCGGGGGGGGGGGGGGGGGCGCAAGTGGGGCAATTTGCCCCAGGTCTCAGGCCCCGCAGGGGCCCCCACGAGAGTTTTTCGGGGGCCCTGGAGCGGGGTCCTTCACTCGCTCCGGGGGCCCTGGAAAACTCTTAAAGAGCCCGGGTCCCCGGAGCTTCTTCCGCTCCGGGTCTTCGGCGGCAGTTCGGCAGCGGGGGAGTCCTTCCGCCCCGGGACCCGCCTCCAAAGTGCTGGGTCTTCGGCGGCAATTCAGCAGCGGGGGCCCCCTGCCGCCGAAGACCCCAGGCCCCCTGAATCCTCTGGGCGGCCTTGATTTGATGTACATTACTGGGAGTGTGACATGTAATTAACAGATAAAGCCCATTTTATGTGTTACCTAGGCTGGCTCCCTAGCCTCTCAGGCAGACAGTTTCCAGTCTTAACCCTCTAGCTTTACTGTCTATTTCCAGCCCTCGTAGTAGTCCTCATCCAGTGGTAGCAGCCTCACTTCCAGGGTCCAATCTCTAGCCAGTTTGTATCCAGGCATCCCTGGCTCCAACTTCCAGACAGCCCTTCCCAGCTTCTTCTTTGTCCTACCTCCAGTCACTCAGCTAAGGTCTGTTGGAGAAGAAGCTCTGCTCCACTGGACTTTAGCTGATCTGTCAGCTGCTAGAGATGTCCATTACAGCTGAACAGAAACCAGATTCTCTACTTTGTGGGAAATTCCATGGCTTAAATTTTTTTTCTATTCCATAATGGAATAAAAAAAAGTTAAAATTTTGCATGGATTAAATTCTGAAAAGAATTCAATTTGTGTCAATCAAAACATTTAAATAAAATCTAAATATTTCAATCCCATTTAGACTTTTATATTATATAATATAGTCAAAAACAAATTGAAACAAAAAGTTGTTTTGGAAAATCTAAACATTCTATTCCAAAAAGGCCAAAACATTATCAAAATGTGCTAATTTTCTTTTTTTTTTTTTAAAGAATGTCAAAAGAAAACTTGTGGAAATTGACACATTCTTGCAAAACGTTTCACTTTAGAAGAATCAGCATTTACTGATGGAAAAAACATTCCATCAGAAAATTTACAGCAACCTCAGGGACCCATACCTCAAAACTTGGAGCCTCTCCTTTTCCCTGGTTGTCTTCAGTCATCACACACAAGTCAGTGCTCCCCAATTTTCCACTCAGCTCTGTTGCCCCCAACTCCCGGCATAGCACTTAAAACCTTAAATGCTATTTTGGACCTAGCACTGGAATTTATCTTCTAGCTTCCAGATTCTCAGGAAAAAGTGTCCTCCTGAATTATCTTAACCACGTACATTTTCAGAAGAATTATTTCCTCCAATCAAAAACTACAGGGGGAAAGTCTGGGCTCAGCTTTAAATAGGCAGGTGCAACTGTGTCTCCATAACATGAACAGTTTGCCCAACGTAGCATAGAACTATTTTAAAACCTTATGTTTAGGCAACATATCATTTAGATATTCAGAAATTATTTCTTTGCAAACAGGTTGGGGTTGGAGGGTTGCGTGTAGCACGTGGCCTTGTGTCTGAAAGATCTAATCACAGGGAAGGATTTAACAGAGTATATAAAAATGAGAGCAAAGTGACAGTAAGAGAACCTACATTATAGATAATTTCCTATGAGTTTCTGTTCTGTCTGGCAAGAACTTAGAAGTGCATTTATCATATGAATAGTTAACAGATTATATATTAAAGAAATTTCAAAACGTAGATGCCAGTTTTACTTAAAAGTTTTACTGCTTCGTTCTATGTGCTCACTTTCGTAACCAATATCAGAAAGCAGAAGACATAAAATCAGTTAATGGAAATCAAAATTACAATCAGTTACGAGCCAGCCCTGGATTTTTCCCCCTGGATTTTTCTAGAAATCTGTGTACACAGTTTGTGCTAAAAGAATAAAGTCAGGTAATGTAAGTTATTCATCGATATTTCAAGCCTATGGGTAATCATTTCACGAGCCTCTCTAGTGGGAACAAACTGCATTGCTGTTGGTATGAACTGTCAGTTTTGCTTTGGAAATGCTTTTATTTACAGGTTATTGCAAAATGAATTTGTTTGTTCTTTACATTCCCCGGGCACATTTGAAAGCTAATTATAAGAAAAAGAACCTAAAGCTAGTGAAACAATAATTCACTCTTGTTGAACAAGGGCAGACCATTTGAGAAATGCCAGTTTTTCTGCAAACTATGATACATTAGCATAACAAGCACTGCAAAACCAAGGCAGCATCTGCCATCGCTGATAAATCATGTTTATATTGGGAGATAATGCAGGGATGATGAGGAGAAACCACCTTAAGTTCTTCAACTAAATTTAGAAAAGTTATGAGAGGTGCATAGTAGTGTTTAACCTCGTCATTTAAGATCTTAACATAATTCACACTCATTCCATCCACATAATCAGCCCCTTTTTGTCCCCAAATTACTGGTAATGGCACAGGTGCTGCTTCGGGTTTACTGAATAAATGAAAAGGCGCTTTAAAAATATACAGTTCTGAAGGGAAGGATGGTCTTGTGCTTAGCACTAGATTGGGATTTCATGAGAGCTGGGTTCAGTTCTAGGCTCTGCCACAGTCTTCTTGTACAACCTAGGATAAACCACTTATGTCTTAGCTCTGGTATACATTACCAATTTATGTTGGTATAAGTACATTACTCATGGTTGTGGAAAATCCACACCCCTGAGCGATGCATTTACACAAAGCTAACCCCTGGTGTAGACAGCGCTATGTAAGGGGGGTTGGGGGAGGCTTCTCCCTTCAACATAGGTACCTTCCTGAGAGGCAGGAGCTATGCCAACAAGAGCTCTCCTGTCAGCATAGGTAGAGTTTTCACTAAGCACCACAGTGGCACGGCTGCACCAGTGCAGTGCTGCAAGCCCTTAGTTTCCCACCTCTTAGAGAGACAAGGTGGGTGAGGTAATATCTTTTATTGGACCAACTTCTGTTGGGGAGAGAGACAAACTTTCGAGCCACACTGAAAAGATTAAAAGATATTACCTCATCCGTCTTGTCTCTCTGATAACCTGGGACCAACACAGCTACAACCACACTTTCCCACCCTTTGTTTGTCCTGTCTACTTAAACTATAAGCTTTTCAGGGCAGGTCTGTCTCTTCCTAATGTACATTGCCTAACTGATTTTGGTTGGGGCCTCTATGTGCTACCATAATAATAAGTCTGCTACATCCAGAAGGTAAATATGGTAAGCAAGGCAGAACTAGTTATGTGATATGAACTAGGCGGAAGGTATCAGTTACTCAGCACTGAACTTTTCTAATGGAATATTCATATAAGATTCAACAGCAAAATAGCTCACTATTGGAAAAATTCATATTGAGCTAGCCCCACAAGTCAAAGGGCATAGATTGGTTATATCTGGGCCATGTCACATAACACACTTCGTTTTCACACAACTCTTTCTTTGCTATTGGAACCCAAAATTCCAACAATCCTAGTGATTTCCTCATTGTACTCTTTCCTGGCAAAGTTGAGGGATTATTCCCCCATTTGGTTTTACCTTTTTCTTTGAGCATAGTGCTCAGGAATCATGCCAGTTAACAGCCACGGAGACTAACACACTATCCCCAAAACAGGTACATCAAGGTACATCATGGGCAGTGGTATCACAAGTTTTCCCTAACTGCCTTGCCAACCATGTTCTGGAGAAACATCCTCTAGTGCTGCCAGAGTAGTTCAAATCTCCATGCTTATTTCTTGGGCACCACCAACAAGGGCCCCAATGAATCCTAATACCAATTGTGATGGTATTATTTTGCTTGTGTTTTTGCACATTTTGGTCCACTGGAAACTGACCAAGACAACCAAAGTTCATGTCACACAGACCACTAGAACAGCTCCACCTGCCTTTTGCTCTAACTGGAAGACACTAAGTATCTCCTCTGAGAGGTACTGTTTATGTGGACTTTAGAGAACTTGTACCTGGGATTCGATACTTCGTATATTTAGAAAAACGAAACTCTAAAAGGCAGAGAGATGGGTGTAGGCCCTATAGCTTCTATATTGGCTCAGGTTTTAAAGTTTGAAGAGACTTGGAAACGGGTCCAGTTTGGGCCTCTCTCTTCTAACAAACTGATGTGTAATGGCCAAAGACAACCCCTAGCAGCTGATTTTTGGTTGATTCTTTTATAAGCTATTTGAGGTCTCTCCTAGATCTGAATAAGGGGGAAGGGGGCAGAAGAGGAGTAAACCATTTATTTACTAGCTTCTGAAAAACAAGTCTCCAACTTGAGACTTAGGAGTAGCTCAGGCTTATCACCATATGTGCTTGCTTTTTATCAAATGTGTGGTAGCTTTTAGGCTGTTAGGGGATTAATAGGCTGTGGTAATTGTTTGACATGATTCCATTAGATACTTTCTTATCAGCCCTATACACAGGTAAATTCTTCAAGGTTGGGGGAAGTATCCCTCATGACACCATGGAGGGGGTTATGTCCATCATGTCACTTGTAAGTTTTGCATATACCATAGACAATGAAAGACTAAATTAAACAGTGTAAGATTGATATATTTTCTTCCACTGCTACCTCTCCCCCAAGAACCAGGAGGAGAAAAATGAGGGAGAAAGTTTGTTGTTTTTTCCCCCCTAATATGCATATAAATAAATACTGACAGACTTTTTTCATGCTTCTAGCAGCACAGCACAACTACAGTGATTTTCAATCAGATCTCCCAATCCAGTTCTCAAGGGTTTAAAATTTATTTATTAAAAATAAATTAATCTGGCGCACACAGCCTCATTCTTACAAAACTACAGATAGAACGTCCACTCTCTTCCCTGAAAATTATAAAAAAGTATTACATTTTGCAGGCAGTTTGATTCATAATGTGAACTATTTCCCTTTGATATTTCAAAGTAATATCTACCTAGATGGGAGGTAATATGGCCCAGATTCTGCATAGACTTACATGTTTAACTATAAGCACTCGAGGAGTGGTCTCAATGAGCTCAATGGGACGTCTCCAGCTTGAAGTTATCTTGTGTGTAGTCTTTGCAGGATGGGGGAGCGAATTCATGTTCTTCATGAGGATTTTTACTTAATGTATAGTATTAGAGGCTTATACTAAATGAACATGGGTACCACGAATGGAAATTATGTAAAATATGACATCCAAATACTGTTCCACCAGTTCCTTAACTCTACTCAATCCTGCTGTGCTTGGGTACTTACAGTTGTCTCAGACATGCTATGCCTCTCCCGCACAAACCCCATGTGGTCTAAAACAGTGGTTCTCAGACAGTGGTACATGGGTAATTTCTGAGCTATACAGATCCTTCCAGGTGGTTCACAGAACCACAGGATGAAATTCTTTGAGAACTAAGCAGCAGAGGCCTGATTCAAAGCCCAATATAGACAGTGAGTCTCATTCCACTAACTTCAAAGGGTTTTGGATCAGGCCCTGAAGATAGGATGTTCGGCGGGGAAGATGATGAAAGGATCATTTACTTATTGTATGGAATTAAAAGGAACCTAGTCCCACCCAGGTAGATAAAAAATAATACAATTTTCTACACACAGGGGAGTTAGTTTGTCAGACTCATGTTACTTGAGCACACTGTTTTGCATATTAATATTTAATCACATAAAACATTCAGAATCTACACACTTTATCATTATGTTTAAAACCAGAATCAGCTGGCATAAAAAAATAATCAAAATGCTTAGTTGGATCCAGGTTATAGTCTCCCCTTAGTAAAGTTGCAGGGGAAAGCAAGCAAGGACATATTTAACCCTTTGCTATTTATGTATGACATTTCCCGATTTCATTTGGGACAACAGAAGAAAGCTTGTGCATAAAGCAATCAAAATGCCATTGCAGCTGCCTCCTGTCACTTCTGTATTCCACAGCCCCAAACTGTGAATTGGGCACATTGTGTACGATATACAGGGTAATAAGTACAGTTGAGATATTAACAGCTCAGAATCAGGACAGAATACTTTGGGGGAAAAATGCTTATAGTGCAGAGCGGCAAGTAGCCATGATTCTATGCCAGATGTGATCTTGCTCACTGCAACACATTCCCCAAATCAGCACTTGTTATTAATCAAATGTTATAACAAGCTGCCTGCAACAGCACTCTGCAACCATGATTAATGAGCCAGCGGATTTTAAAGGGAACAGAGTCACTTTTTTCAGACACTGAAGTCTCTAGGCTAGAAAAGTACAGATACAAATGTAGGACTGTCATGCGTCTGTAACTCTCCAGATTGTGTATGTCCTGAATAGAGTAGATGTGTGTCAGGCAAATAAAATGTTTCCATACTACACATCTAGAAGTACTATAAGGAAATGATGTCACATTAGACAATCTAAGTTAGCGAGCCAGAATATCACTTGGTTTCTGTACAGAGTGGAATCTTCATTTTGGCTGTGGCTAGCAGCAGAACTTGTGTCAAACACGTGGCAAATATAAGGCCAAATCCTTAAATAAGTCACTACTCAGGCAAAAAAATGTATTGAAGTTAATAGGAATTTTACTCAAGTAAAGAATGAATAAGAACTGAATGATCATCTAGTGCTGAGAAGCTACACAATACAAGACCTACTGAAGATACTTATAATTCAGAAAGAGCCTTGGGGGAGGGAAGGAATTGTTTATTTGTTTTAAACACAGCTGTTACTGGATAAGGAAAGGATTTCTTGTTGTATCCAGTTAGACATGGATCAGACTGGTTCCAAGAATGTTGGCCACCTGCCTGACAAGACTACATAAATAATTTTGAATTGCCGTAAAGGAACATACACATTTACCATTATGTGTGGGATCATATTATTAATTACTCATGGCTATTAGGGTAAGCATGAGGTATTGTTAAGTTGTTCAGAAATCCCCAGAGTTTCATTAATTAAATCATTATTTGTCCAAAATTTCATACCACAAAGGACATTATTTCACCATTCTCAAGTTTGAAACATTTCAGTCATCCAATCAGGCAGCAGAAACAATACCACATGATTTACATGACCAAATACCGCCAAGAGTCAAAGAAGCCATGAAAAGGCACAAGGAGAGGAGACAGAGAACAAGTAAAATCAAACATGTAAATTATAATTATATATAAAAAATAAATTCAGAGAAGAAAAAAATAAAGAGAAGGAAGAAAAATGGGGATCTGAAGGATGTAAGCTATTTTTGTCTTAGAGACCTTGAAACTACTGCTGTAGTGCAAAGATTCCAGCCTGCTTTTAGGAGCATTGAAGCATAAATTGTTCATAGTTCCATTATTATTTATTTACATTAATATAAATAAATAAATAAAAGGGATGCAGGGGGTTCTAATTAAGGCAGTGGACTGGGACTCAGGAGGTGTAGGTTCAGTTCCTGGTTCTGTCACAGAATGACCTTGGGCATTTAATCGCTTTGTGCCTCGGTTCTTCATCTGTAAGTAGAAGATGACAATACCTCCTTTATTCCCCACTTTGACAGTCTTGTCTGTTTAGGCTGTAGCTTTTTCTTTTCTTCTTCTTTTGTTAACTAAGTGTATACAGAGCACCTGGCAAACAGGGCCCTTGTCTTGGTCTGGGGTCCTAGAAATGTCTGTGATATAAATTATTGTCAAATGGCCCCAATAAGGGATCACAACATTATTGTTCTAGGAACTGTACAAATATGTAGTAAAGAGACTCTCTTCCCTAAATAGCTTGCAATCTAGGTTAGTAACATGAAACATCAAGTGGATGAAAGAAATAAATGTACAAGGGAGAGGGAAAGGGAGGATGAGGTAACAATGACACAAAACATAAAATAGCCTGGCTGAAGTCCCTTAATACCAAGTGGGCATGGGATAAAGTGAGAAGAGTACAGACTAACAAAGCCCTCGGACTATCACATCCTTGTATTCATTTAAGTAGACCTGGCATAAAACACATGGTCCCATTGTGCTAAAGGCATAGCAACTAAGGGTTTCACATGTATTTTCTAAAGTAACTGACTAGAGTTCTCTTTGCTGCAAATGTCAGACCCAGTGTGCTAAAAGCTTTCAAAGACAGACATCCAGCAGGTAACACAGACCAATTTCGGCAAGTACTGTTTAAACAACCATTAATCTTTCTTCAATAATCACGTTGTAATCTCTGTAAATTCTTGATACGAGCTGCTTGAAAACTGCCTGCCATCAATTATGACTCATGAATGTAACTCGAAGTAATGCACTTACTGTCACTGAATACAACAACTTCCAAAATGTCATATACAAATACAGAGCGTAAGCTATAATAATGCTGATCTCATATTGACCAACATGGGAATAACCCAACGGCAGCCAACACAATAGAAGAACTACAAGTGATCCATTTATGATCCTTTTCTAATTTAAAGATCACAAGCCATTATTGACAGAAAACATGGCCATGTAGGAACTTTAACTCATGCTCTGAGGACACGCTTGGTGATGTCCAGGATCTTCCTCAAATACAAATTAAGTCTCAAAAGCCACTAAAAATGGTGGTATAATACTATAGAAATCTTCCAGCTAAGAGGGCATTGCCACCTCGCACCACTGTAATAGTCACTCACAAGGGGAAAAAAAAAAAAAAAGATTGATTCAGACTCAGATCCTGATGCTACTGTTCTAAATTCTGTTTTGTTTCTGCACTTCTACTTAGTCCTCCACTTCCTAAAGTTGGACTTCCCCTCATTTCTGTGGTCACATTTTACTGTGCTCCTTACACAATTCAAAATGAAACATGAAAGCATGTTTTTATCAATCAGAAACGGTTAGAAGCTGGGAAGGGAAATACATTAGGCTTTCACCTCAGGAGAGCTTCATTCAAATACTGTCTTAGGTCTGAAGAGGAGAAAAAAACGTTGATCATCTCATCCTAATACCCATGTGTACAAATCACAAAGCTGCCAATTGTTATGACAGGCAGTCGCTGCTCAAGGGAAGTCTAAGACTGTAATAGCAGAGGAATTGCTGGACAGCAGTGGGCAAAAGCATAGGCAATTGGTTGAGTACCTACACCTGGACCAATACTGCCAGGTGCTGAGCAATGTCAATGCCCATTGACCTCAGTGGGAATTGTGGGGACTCAATGCCATACAGGCGGTGTTCAGCACCTGGTAGAATCAATGCCATTGTGATGCCTGGTTGAATTCAGTGCTATAAATTATTCACTTTCATGAAGAGCAGAAAATTCAGTAGCAAAACTTGATGTTGTAGTGGGTCCCTTTTTATGTGTGTGTTTTCAACAAGCTTAGTGTTTTTATTTTAGTTCTAAACTCAACACACAATGTGGGATTAGTAGTAGTGTCTGCTTAGGAGGGGAACAGCAGAGATTCAGCAAATCAGGACAGACACGCACTGCCAGAGCTGTTTGTATGGGAAGTTTTCATTGAGCTTGCCCGCCTTCACTATGCCTGTCTCTAGCAAGTGTGTCAAATTCTCATTTGAATTACCACAGCAGATATTATGTTTCCTCCCCCTCCCATAGTAAAACAAACAACAATACAATTATATGGATATAAATTAAATAATAATTAACCTGAATCTAGTATGCATGATTTTGTTAGCCACCTGAAAAGGCAACCAAAGCTTATGGGGAATTCCACTACCCACCCTGTAAGCCTCCAGTTTGTTGCCAGGCGATCATATAAGCATTACTGTGCATATGAATTAGGAACAAACTATTTTTTCTTTTAAAAAATAATAATAGTTTGCAAATGGTGAAAATGGCTGTCTTCCAAATGAGTGCTTTCCACAGCATTCCTGGGGCTCGGGAAGGCTGCAGAGCAATTCTGTTGCTAGGTTAATCATGAAGTTGGATGACAGGCAGAAATGCTTTCTATGAGGTACAGTACATCAGAGAAGTTAGCTTCTTCTAAGTTGGCCCCTTGGTGCCTTAGGAGTAGCTCATTAAAAAAAGTTGGGGACAGGGCAGCTTGATTAAGTATGAGCTGACAGTTTTGAAAGATGGTTATCAGAGTGCAGTTGCATTTTCTACAGAGATAAAGTGATTACAGAGAGTCAGCTACCATTTGGTCCTGTTCCTCCCATGTAGCCGGCACTTGCCGGTGCACTGTAAAAACACCTTCTAAAAGGTAAAAACCTGTTTAACAGATTAGTACTGACAAACTGGGTCAAAAGTTAAGATAGGATATTGTGCAAACCCTTAGTTGCTAAAGAATCTCCACAGTATTGTCCCCTCTCCACATCAGCACAGGGGCATTCTTGCTCAGAAAATAATTCTGGCTGGCCAACTCTGTTGTGTGGCAACTCCCTAGAACTGCACTCCATCAAGGGGCTGGGGGGGAGGGTGAGGAAGGCACCCACTGGTGGCAACTACAGGAGAATACAATTCCTAAGGGTGTCATTCTGCTGCAAGGGAGCAAGTGACCTCAGGAGCTGGAGATTTGGCCTCACAATATCCATCGTAGACATGGATAAACCTGCTGTCCACTCCAGCAGGGTGGGGGGTGTGGTGGGGAGGAGCAAGACTTGGCTCTCAATGGAATTAGTTGATGTAAGCTCTGTTTGGTAAATCTGGAAGGCTTCTGCTGGCTTCTTGGTGAACGGGGACAAGATGGACCCTGGACTGGATTTGCACCTGAGATATAGAGACGAAAGGCTGTGTATCCTATTTCTAGTCCCCTAAGACATTCATCTCCCCTATCTAATATCATCATCATTATGTAATTATTTTCAGTTGATGAATAGGAAGAAAAAGGTTGAAAAATCTTTCCTTAACTTTAGCATTTCAGTTATACTTTCTGAGGGTGGGGGCCTTTTGGGGTGTTTGAGCTTGTAATAAACAGGGAAACAGTATTGACAGTGGGTTCGTTTCACTTGGACTGACTTAATCCGATCAGTTTTGATCTTTTCACCACTTCGTCCCACGCAAATACTAAACCTGAAGATAATTTTTATGATAGAGACCTCAAAGGGAAGTCTTAGTAAGCAAGATGAAAATGCATTTGCATCTTGAAACAGGCCAAGCAAAATCAATTCTTCATAGATGATGTTTATTAGACACAGGGAAGCTAAAAGCCTGTGGGTGTAATCTGTGAAATTATGCACGCTTGAACATGCACCTCAGATAGTAAAAATAACTGCAGAGTCATGCATTATCGGTAGTGCTGATTTGCAAACTTTCACCAATTGTTTTTAATTCTTCTTCCCTCCTATTAGATCTAATCAGCTACTAAATACTCTTCTTCAGGTGCAGAATTCATCATTTTTATGCCCATAAAGGAGGCACTTTAATTTGCAATGAAGACTGAAACATAATAGAGTACTGTGTAGCATTCCTTACATAGGCTTTTAATGAGGGACCTCTCTCTCTATGGTACTTGAATGACCCCCATTACAGAGCACTCACAATATTGTAATGCATTTATCCTTAGTTCCTCTGTGAGGTAGTGAAGTACAATTACCCCATTTTACAATTGGGAAATTGAGGCACAGAGAGACCAAGTGACTTACCTAGGGTCACACAGGTAGTCTGTGTCAGAGCAGGGAACTGAACCCAAGTCTCAGGCTAGCTCCCTAACCAGCTGACCACTCTTCCTCTCTAGGTGCCGCTTTAAAACAAAGAGCTAAATATTCACAGATCTGACCACCAATCACAATTATGAAATTGCTTTGCAAACACTCAACCCAAGAGAAGTTCTGGTGATCTTCTGGCAGTGGCATTATTTATTCTCACTGTATATAAAGAATACATAGATCTCACTTTATCCGTACTTTTCCACTTCTCATGTGATTGAAGTTCTCTAGAGAGTTAGGGCCAGATTTTCCAAGGCATTTAGGCTCCTAACAATGCACATACATGCCTACTGGGACTTTCAAAGGTGCCCAAATGAAGGAGGTGCCTAATTCCCATTGAAATCAGGGCCCTGGTTCTGGACTCTGATAAGAGACTTACACAAGAAAGGGGCAGGGGACACTGCATCCATGAGCTGTATGGGCTTCTCACTCCTTCCCTTCATGGGCGATTCTCAGCTGGTACAAAGTCCTATGGGGATAAACTCCCTCCTAAACATGAGTGCCTCCCTTGGTCTACCTCTCCCACACTATTATGGCTGCAAAGCAATCTGCACCAACAGCCCAGTCTGTTTTTCCTGACTCTCCTCTCCTTAACAAGTCTGAGATGGTTCCCTTCTCTCCTCCATTACTATGGAGTCCTCACATCATGACTGCTATCAGTGGTGTCAATTTACCATTCAGACAGTGCTCAAGAACAGCCAGACCTTCAAAACAATCCAAACAAAAGCAAAATTCTCTGCCATTTACACTGACTGTAACCCTCACCTGACTCATCCTAATGGGCAAGGTGATGACCCAGTAGAAGAACTACAGTGTGGTGAAGATAGAATATAACTGAGAGAAACATCGCCAGGTTTCTCAAATATATAGAATTGCCCAGCTTTAAAAATCAAGGTAAATCCATCTGTATTCCTCAAAGTGGGCCACCCTGAACACAATGGAGTAGAAATGACCTAACAGACCTCAATACCTCCAAAGGGCTATTGAACAATACACCTTTAAACTCTATAATCTGGTATTTATTCTATAGACAGTTTTATATAGATACGGTGTTACTGTTCATGCACTTGCATGATGGATTATAATCACATTTTTTCTATTCCACATTATTTTTTAAAGATTACTGTAAAGGGGAAAAGGTCCAGGAAAAATTCAACAGCTAACTAATTGTTTGTGTAACTGAAAAGGCCTATAACAACAAAAGAAAGGAAATCCCCAAGATAAGAATAAAACTGTAAAATGGGACTTAGGCCATAATTCACTCTGCAATGCCTAAACCTTGCATAGGTCTGAAAACTGCAGCACTAACACTTGCAGAATACCTACAATAAACAGAGCTGCCACAGTAATTGTTACATTATTCAAACCTCTCCAGTGTGTAGGTACTGCACAGTCAGTTATGGCCTAAGACCCCATTTCAGCTAATCACTTAAGCACAGAATTAACTTTAAATGTTGCATTGATTTCAATAGGATTTAGCACATGCTTAAGTTCTTTGCTGAACTGGGGGCATCAGGACCAGATCTTCAGCTGGTGTAGCTGTCAGAACTCCATCAATTTCAGTTAAACCACAACAATTTAGTCTTCAGTTTTGGTCTGTTATGTCAAGGGAGGTCTTCATTAACCCTTCCCTTGCATTGTGGATGAACAACATACCAAAGCAATCCATGCTCTCAAAGAGTGCATCACAGACTGTGTGCAGTCTAGCTGACAACCTACATTAAACCCAGGGATTAGCATTTAAAATCTTCTGTACCAAAAATAGGTTTATTCTACTTGAGACAAAGTTGCAGTAGAAATTACATTTTATTCTCAGATTTAGAAAAGATGTTACATGCTAAGTGTGTTGTGTTCCCCCTCTAATGGTTAGTCCACAGAGGGCAAGAGCTCACTATTGACTGAAGAGTTACTCCTTTAGCTCAGGTGGCAAAGCTCTGTGCCTTTGGTGAAGTTCCCAGGTTCTAACCTTTCTGAAATGCAGGATGGGGCTATTACAGGGACAAGACTAACAAAATACTAAACATTTACTTAGGTTTGAGTGTATCAAAGCACAGTGATAAACATATTTGGCAATCAATCTGATAAAAAGGGACACTGTTCTAATTTTTTTCTATGAAAAAAATGTATCCTTTTTTGTTGAAAAAAATGTTAAAGTGTTTCATCCAGCTCATTCTAACAACTAGATAGCGCTCAACATAAAAAGTCTTAAAGCATTTACAAAGGTGGGAAGTATTATCCCCATTATACAGAAAAGGAAACTGAGGGACAGAGGTCACACAGCAAGTCTGTGGCAGAGTCAGGAATAGAACTGAGATGTCCTGACTCAGTCTGGTGCTCTCACCACTGGATAATGCTGACTCCTAGTGCATTACAATCTGGTCCACCAGGGGATACCAAAAAACTACTTATAAATGGGCATTGTACTTTACATTATAAAGCTGAAACAAAGGCCACAATTTGAAACCAATATGGCTCCTTTTCAGAATCCAGATTTCATCTTGCAACAAGTTAAGACAAGAATGGGTGCTCAAAGCTTGAGTTCTACCTTTGATTTTCCTTTTACCGCCCTAGACTTGAACTCCCTGAATTTCTGACATTAAATATCTGCCATTACATTTTTTTCCTATGTCATTTCCCCATCAGGGTGTGCTCTCACCTCAGAGTAACATCTGGATGAAGCATTGCAGAGGACTTCACCTCCCACCCCACTGGCTGCTTCCTTGGCCCAGTCCCACCTGGCATCTTCTGCTGACACTCTCTCTGGGTCTTCTGTGGCATGGCCCTTCAACCAAGCCACACAACTGTTCTCCCTAAAGATCCAACTTTCAGCTGACAAACTATGACTAAACTTTTAGTTGCCTGCCCCTCTCGGGCTCAGCTACAATCCATTGCTTCATGGCTCCTCCTCCTGGACCCTGCAGAGAGTCTCTTGAACCAGTTCTTCCCCAGCAGGATTCCTCCACTGCTTCCCTTCACCAGGGATTTCAGCAGTTTACCTCTGAGGATCAGCCTGCTCCATGTAGACTCTAGATCAGGGCTCCCCTACAGGAGCTTACTCTGTTCTCTTTCTCCTGTTTCAGGCCCTAGCTCAGGGATCCCCAAACAGGAGCCTACCCAGGGTGACTCAGCCTGACTTTTCTCATGCTTTTCCCAGAGGAGAACCCCCCTGGCTCCTTTCTCCAGGGTCTTCCTTCCTCTACTGAGTTCCCAGCTCTATCTAGAGAAGTCGTGCTTGCGATGTTTCACTACCACAGCTGGCATCAGTCTTTCGAAGCCCCATTACACGCAGCTGGGGTTGCTAATTAGCCTTTATGTTGCTAGCTCATTAGGTAGGCTGATGACTGCTAAGTCATGGGCAAGGCTATGTCCACCTTGCCTCAAAGGGCCAGCCAGCCTGTGACACCTCCCCCCTCCGATAATATGACAGTAAAAGCAACAAACATTATGGGCCAGGTTGTAAACCCCTTACTCACACTGGTGAGGAGTTACCCACTTGAGTAGTCAACGGGATTACTCTTGTGAGTAACTGCTTGTCATTGTAAGCAATTCACAATCTGGCCCTATACATATATGTGTGTGTGTATAAACAAATATTTATATAGAGCTAGGTTATGGATACATACATCACACATACAGGCATATGTCTAAGTAAGTATGTAGCAGAATACACCGTATGTGATTAACATTTCCTTTGCATGCCCGATAGTCCTTTAAGAAATTTGTCTTCATGTGTCAGTCTCTCTCAGAAAACGGTCTTATAAAAGTGTAAGCTTGATCAGCAAGCTCATGTCTCCTATAGCTTAGAATATAACATGCCCCATATCTCCAGTCTCATCATTCATTTTGTCTGCTATAATGGGGCGTTGTATTAGAAAGCTATTTTGTTGAGACTTATGTACAGTACAAAGATCTGCGAATCAAATGACAAAACAATGTCTCTCTCTCAATAGTGTGACAGAGGGGAATACACTGACACAGAGGCATATTTTTCTTTAGTAACTGTTTGAAGCTGAAAGCTGCTGGAAGCTGAAATTAGTGTCACTGGGAAATAGATGACAAGTTCATGGAAGATGGAAGACAGAAACTTAGTCCAGCTCCCTATCAAAGGCAGAAAATAGTTACAGGTGGACGGCAAACTTTACAAGGCCTGGTTCAGTTTGGATGGGTCACCATAAATCTGGATATATCAGCAAATCTCATGGGTTTAGATAACCCACTAAATCAGATTTCCTGTATTACTTGGCTTCAGTCTGGCCACAAGTAACATGAAAACAATTTCTCTTGATGTGTTTTGGAATGCTTGACGAAGCAGGATATGTGGAGAGCAGTCTGGTTTTAAAAAGAAATTATACTAATCATTTCTAGTTTCAAAGATGTTTTGGGTTCAACACAAAGTCCAGCTGAATGTTTGGGTCAGTTTTTATTTTGCCTAAACCAGTCTTCCTACCTCTGTTTTTAAGATAACTGTCTACGAGCATTGTGGCAAACTTAGAACTTCTTTGATCTTTCCCTGTTTTAGCTGGTATGTTTCTCTGAAAATTTATTTTTTAAGCCCTAAGTAATATCTTATTGTTGAGGCTTATTTATATACAAGACTTGAAATGCATTTTTGCAACCAAGTATATGGTCTCATGCATTCCTCTTTCATCCTGATTGTGCATGAATAGCAAAATGCATATCCAAGCATAACTAAGGCTTAAAGAACTGATTAAAATAAAAAGGGATGCAATACTTTGTTCCAACAGTAACCAAATTAAATCCAACCCTGAGGCTGAAAAATGTGTGGCTAAACTTTCAATGGTTTGTTTTTGAAAACATTTGGTCATCTCTGCAGCCCTTAGTTTTATCAGAAAACATTATTATGTATTTAGTGCTGACAATGTACACAGTGTTGTTTATACACTAAAATACAGTCCCTGGACTAAGTCTTAGAAGACAAATACACTGGGAAAGCCTTGAAGTGAGAATAACAGAATGTGGGTGTGTGTTGATTTATGTTATTTTTTTAGATCAGCTGGCTTCCTGTGGGTATTGCAGCAGAAGTGAGTTTTAACAGGGATTTGAATGAGGAGCAGTCAATAGCTTTAGAAAATGGGTAAGGAAGGTTATTCCACCCATGGGATGTATGGGAAAGAAATGGGATACACTGCAAACAGAAATTCTTCCAGTCTTTTATACTCTGACAAATCATATCTGAAATAAATCCCCAAACTGGTTTGCTCTCACCCAATGTCTATTCCCGATCAACTTATTGATTTCCACAGTGTGCTATCAACACTGAGATTGCTGTGAAGAACTAGCAGTGAAAGATTGCATACTGAGCTGAGGTTCTGTTTTTCAATGACTGTTTTGGTAGAAGAGAATAATTTAGTATCTGTTTTGTACACTATGACTGCTGTATTGATTACATCTCTTACAAGTCGCTATAGACTGGATCTAACATACAGAATCAGAGTCTTGGCCAGCAAGACCACAATCTTCCCTTACTTAATATTTCAGATAAAGGCTGAGACAACCCAAGTGCTCCTAGTCAACTGCCGAATGAAATTCACTGTAGTAATTAACTTATTCCCTGAAGCAGGAAATGTATTACCTTTAGCAAATTAACAGATGTAGTTATGCATAGGCTGTAAAGTTATCCAGCCCTTTGTTACACATTAATACCTAGAATGCTCTTCCAGGTGACACATACTTTGTAGCAGTACTGTAGTAAAGAACTGTGAAAATGAAAACTAAGGGAGGGAGTAAGCCCTCCATCATGGCCTCTGGGTGTTGCTGCAGGAGCAAACAGGGGACATAAAACCCTTAGGGAAGGAAAATTCTGTAGACAGATGCTGTATAGGACAGCCATACGTTGCCCTTTGCAGGCTCCCTTGCAAGCCTCAGCGTAGGTGTTGGGAGGGAGTGGAGCACGTGCTGCTACTAGGATTCTGGACAGTTTGGGTTTGCTGAGCTGCACAATAGCTGGCTGCTACACAGTGAGGGCCATGGCAGCGCTTGCAGCTCCCCAGAGAAGAGAAAGTGGAAAGACATCTTGCCAGGCAGCACATAGGTTGACTTCAATGGACCTGACCCTAATTGATTCATCTCATTTAAGCATCCCTATATGAATACTCCACAGGCATATTACTTAGCTCTGTTCTAGACAACTGTTGACACCTGATCTTTCCCCCCTATTTATTTTTTCCTGCCTTGTCACTGTGCACAATGCCACTGAAACTGCTGGTCAGATCTGCACGTTCCTTTTATGCATCAATAAAGGAAACAATGAGTAACTGAAGCAAGTCATAAAAAGCTTCCTTTTTTTTTCCTGGCACACCCTGATGAGTCAATGTCTGGAGTTTTTGATATGCCCCTGCACTGTACAATTGATGAGCTCGAAAGCTTCATATCCCTGCAGGTCTCTAGGGACGCTGTTCGATCAAAGTCTTAATAAAAGAGATGTAGTAGTGCAACAAAGTCTCCTGCTGAATACAAGGTATTTCTTCTTGAAGCCACTCTGGAGGGAGAGTCAATGTAAGAGATGATAGAAGAGAAGTTGTACAGTAGACTGGTGTGATTAGAAAGTATCTGGGAGAACACACATGCACTGTCCTTATATTTAACTGCAAGAGGGACAATGGATTTTTAAATTATGCTGTATCACAGTATACCACAAAGACGATTTAGATATTTTCATGCCAGCACTGCATGGTGTCTGTTTTTACCTATTTATCTCTAGAAACATCCAATATCATCTTCTGATTCTAGGATCAATGGTGAATTTACTATTAATGTTATACAACTCTGTCCCTTGCCTAGCTTTCTCAGAGTCTATAGAAAGAAACAGAAAAAGCCAAAGCATTCAGAGAGTCAATCTTGCTCCACACAACACAACTAGGACTGAAATCAGGAAGACAGCAGGATAGTCAAGAACTCTTGCACACGCTAACTTTTTAAACTGCTCTATAAAATCATAATCATATAAATATTTTTGCCTACATTTTCAAAATTCTCAGTGCTTTTGGGTGCCCGCCTTAAAATATTCACCTCTCTAGCTGAGGTGTCACTTTGATGGGGTCAGAGAGTACTGGAGACACTTTCTAGGGCTGGAGGAAAGATCACATCTGGCAGCAGCTGAAGCAGTGTTCCACATGCCTCTTCTCCTTTCCTTTCTCCTCAACTCACCTGTTTTCAGCATTTGGGGGCTGCTGCTTCTCTCTTCCCTCTCCCCATCCTTCTTTCCTTTTGGTCAGGGCTTGGGGGTAAGGAGGCACATACTTGGGGCAAGAGGGCACATATGCCATCTAGGCCCAGACTCTGGGATCTGTTCCATCCTCTGCTGCCATCATTCAGTAGCAGGGCCTGGGGATTGCTCCAATGTAGTGTTGGTGAAGTGTGAGAGGAGTTGATACAGTTTGTTTCCTAAGCGGGACAGCCATTGTGGGCTCCCTGTTTCAGCCCCAGCTTTAATCGACTTGCTGGATTTCTGGTGCCGCTAAGGGGTAGACCGATTGCCAGTTCACGTTATGCCTACACCTATGTAGTGACAGAGCAAAAACTAAATTTGCTGAGTTGTTTAAAACCACCACCACCATGCTCTGAGTTACCAGTGGTAAACATGTTTTTGTAGACAGCAAGTACAGAGATAATGACCCAGATTTCTGACAATTCTGATGGGAATAACTTTTTCCAGCTACTGAATGAAGTTTCACAGTCCATGCCAGTTTCACAGAATTAACACGAGTGTAATATTCCCTTCCCTCCTCCAACAACATTTGGAAATGAAATGTAATATGTATAACTTAAGTGACAACTAAATTTTCACAGTTGTTTAGATCAAAAGTCCTATGTTCTAGTGCTGAAAAGATACATTACATGACATTTTTCCATATGCATATTTCACAAAAGCATGTGTGTTAAAATGGCTGTTCATTTTTTCCATGACTGACAGCCAGAAGGCTGCTAGGAAGACAATCTACTCATCCAATGGTCATAGTAAAACATTTGTTACCATGGCCAGGTAAAAACATTTTTTCATTGGCATCATGAGAGAATAGATTTTGTGCCTGCACAGGTAAATTTCCATGATAGTTTTCCAAGGCTGGAACAGGGAATATCAAATATTTGGATTAGACGGGGGGGATCTTCAATTTACTGAACTTCTGGACATATTTGGATATGGCAGAAATGTCTCATATAAAAAGGAGGGTAAAATATGCAGGGCCATATGTTGGATTAGAGAGTGAGGGCAAATTATTTTTCTGATTTTACTATTATGCTTCCCAGTGATGACTGTGCTGAATGGCTGAACCACATAGGTCACGTGAGTTAAAATGCAGCCACCAACAGTTTAGAATGCTCAAGAGATTTGGTGACTTCCCTCAACTCCCTTTTGACTGTAAACTTATTATTTCCTGACTAAGAGCCAAAAAGAATAATCTTGCTCTTCAAGAAAAGTATTTTTGGGTTTGCCTATCCCTAGTATGTCTTCAGAGGGTTAAGTTGGAAATTGTCACACATGAAACCCAAGTATGCCTGTGCATCAAAACGTTAATTATGATATCTCAAATGCATGCATAAAAAGTGACATCTTTTAAGAACCATATGTTTCTGCTTTTAAAATAAAAACAAATTAAAATATCCACAGAAACTCTTACAGTGATTAAAAACTTCCAACCAATTGATCTAAATAACTCAATTAGCACCAAAGAAGCCCCAAGTGATCAGTCTTAGCACGCTCCCTTTATCTTAATTTTAGAGAAATACTGCTTTAACTGAGACTGTGCTTATTTGGCATACTGCAGTGGACACACAGGAATTTTGGAATTCATTTCACCTAGTCTCACTATACCACATGCAGATATAAACCCTCTTATGTAAGGAATGTAAAAACCTGCAATGAATTAATGGCATGCAGAATTATCTAGATAGATGTATGGCTACACAAAGCTGCAAATCTATAACATTGAGAACTCCTGCCTACAACTAATATCTAACCAAACTTAAACCCAGCAGCGAAGATGTCTATTTGTGTTCTAAGGGCCTGATCTAAAGTCCATTGAAGTCAATGGGAATCTTAATATTAATTTCACTGAGCCCTGGATCAGGCCCATAATAACTACTAAACTGTTTTCTATTGGATCAACAGTTATAAGAAGATACAAAAATGTACCTATCACTAGCAGTGATGGGCACAGAAAGCTTAGTACCAAATACTGCATTCCTTAATTGGGCAGAACTCCAGGCTTGGTACTCAGTTGTTATGAACTACGTGCAAAGACTTACTTCTGAGGAACTGCATGCATTAAAAACCACCCTCTAAACTTCTTGGGCATTTCCCTTCTTACAGCCAATAAAACTAGCAACACGGAATTTGCCATGCTGGAAGAGACTAATGGTCCATTTGGTTCATTAGTCAATCTCCAGCTAAAGGCAAGGGCAAACTCTTCAGTAGAAGCCACAAACCCTTTATCATGCACTTAATCATGCAATTTTATGCCACAAGGAGACATTTCAAGGCAGCAATATTTATTTAGAGCTGGACAAATACTAAACAATTTCCCCACTAATGCCAGTAGGATTTTAAAATTAATTATTATTATGTTCACAAGCTTGTGTATTTATTTTCCCTGAACAGTCTATTTACTGGCAGCAGTATGGAATGAATAAAGTTGCTGTCAGCAGAATTCATACAAACAGTGAATTTTAAGTGACTATATCAGAATAATAATGGAACGTGACTTTTGAACTCACTTCCCACAAGCATTCACACCAGAAACTTGAGGCTGAAAGCATGTTCAGCCAATCGAGGAAGAGAGATTGTAATAGGGTGAAACCTGGACAAGTGTAATTTGGTAAAATGCCAGTGAAGTCAATGGATCTCTATCCGTTTATGCAGAATTTAGCCCCGTGAGAGTTAGAAAAACAAACATACAGCTCAGACTCCCAATAACCAATAAAATTAAGTGCCTGCAAATGAGCTGGTGAAATTATCTAGCAAATAACTGATAAAATCTGAGAAAATGGTCATCCGCGTGTGACAATTTGTGGACAGGAAAAAAAAGGCAAAGTTTGTCAAATTATTTGTTTCTAATTATAAATAATGAACTAATTTAGACAGGCAGAGCAATAGACCATTGTGCACAAATGAAGATCATTTATAATAATTGTAACTAAGCAATCACACACATTGTTTAGGTACAGTGAGCCAAATGGCTTATCTGAACAGATCTTTCAAGCTCGCTCTCTCACACACACACACCCTGACTGCACCTTTTCCCCCCAAAAAGTGCACAGAGGAGAATGTCATTCAAATCCAATATTCTCCATCACTTCTTTGCATAGTGCTGTTAATCTATGCGGTGTAGATAGTGATTTTCATGTTGGGTGCTGAGAGCTCTATCAGCCTGGGGAAAGTCACTCTTCCTGAACTGTGATGTTTCTAACTTATATGGCAAATGATTCCCCCACTCTTTTGTTATGGCAACAGCTGGTCAATCAGAGTTTATCTATTGTTTAGGTCTCTGTCCTCTGGGTTAGTTTTTTAAGTTTTCTGCCAAGGCCTGATCTAAACATAGGTTATGCACCGTGTACAGTACTGGTTTGTCCCCAGCCCTACCGAGAACGCACTGTAACACACAGAATCTCTTTCCAGGCAGTTTTATTTTCCAACATAAAATAGGCAAAAAGAAAACCCCACAAAAATAATTCATTCAGTCCACTCTGGTCTACATCTCAGAGGGAATTTTCCACTTTGTCTTTCTCAGTTCTTTCTGCTGCAGGGCCTGCTGCAGGATTCTTCCTTGCTCTTTTAGCTAAGCACCTGGAGCCATGTTTTTCCACTCCCAGGGGACTCTGGCAGCTTTTCCTAGGGAATGGCCTGTTGCCTCTAAAGAGCGGGGCTATCAGTAGGGAAAGGGGAGTAGGAGCAACACCTGGCCACGAAAAAGGTGTAGTTTATTAGTGGCCCTCAAGGTCCGATCACTGTTACTGGTATGCTTGTTTTGGTTAGGAGTGTGATTTTTTCCCCAGTGAGATCACTGTATCAGTACAACCCCTAGTGCGGATGCAATTATACCAATATAAAGATGTCTTATACTGGTTCAGCTTGTTCCCCTTTCCATATGGGAATAAATTACACTGATCGAAACACATTTATACCAGTATAAATGCGTCCAAATGAAGGGAAGCTGTGCCACTTGTACCATGCCAGTATAAAGCAAGTGGTACCATTGGTGTACTCACAAAACCCAACTTTACCTCAATTTGAATACCTAATCAGTGTATTTAATGTATTTCAAATATCTATCACATTCTAAGTGTTCTTTACTTCTCTGAGCAGCAGGGGTGTTCAAAGACTAAAAGGAAGTCAGTCTTTTGGTTGCAGTTATAGACACAGATTCTGTAGAAATTTGCTAGTTTAAAGCCAGCTTTGTATTAGACACTTACATTCATGGAACAGAGGGATAAGAATGTATTATACCTGACCAGCTTAACAAGACACCTGAACTTTCAACCATGTCTCTCCATTCCTGACTGAGATCTTGGCATCAATCTTTTGGAAAGGTTCCCCTGCGTGCATTTGTTTCAGTATTAGTCAACTAGAAAACTACTTCTGCTCTCAGTAAAGAACAGATTACCTTTGATTCAGTGGAAATTTCCACTCTTCAGAAGCCAATTATCCAGCAGCTGTTTACTTTGCTACACATAAAGACTGATCCCTGCATACAGAAAAAATGAACTAGGGTCATACATTTGTATATTTTTCATTGAAGATCTACAGCAGGGAATCCCTGCACCTCCCATTTTATATTCTGATTGTAAACTAGGAGATACTTGCCTACCTCTCAAAGGTGTTGTTATTATTAATATTTGGAAAGAGCTTTGAGATGCACAAGTGCAATAGAAGTACAAAACAATATTGACTACTAATGAAAAGATTTTTCAGACGAGACTAATGATTTTGGATGCTTCTCTTCTAGGGTACCCAACTGGATGCCTTAATGGTGCTCAGTTTTCAAAAAGTGCTAGTACCCAGACTAAAAATCAGGCTCCTTTAAGGCATCTCAAGTCAAGAAAAAAGGACCCAAAGTGACTAGGCACTTCTGAAAATTCATGGTTTCCCCATCTCAGGCAGATTAGCATAAATGAAATGGCATGCGAGTATACCTGAAGTCATAAACATGCAATAAGAGCCTAGAGGATTTTACTAGTTATAATAGTATTTTTGCTCTAACTGAGCAATGTTAACATATTTGCATTCTTTTAAATTGTACACTGTTTTGATAATGCATTATTGTAAGACACAGTGGAATAAATTATCCTTAATAACCACCAGTAATCACAAATATTTAGACCAGCCATGCATAAATAAGGCATCTGATATATTTTTGTTTTAGAGGCACTATCTTTTACTCAGTTTTATGGCTTCTACAGATTCATCATCTGTTAATCAATGCCAGTGTTGCTTTACCTTGTGGCTATCAGTGTGAGTTAACTGGCAAGAGATTTCTGTTCCAGATAAATTTTAAGATCACAAATCAACTGATGTTCTTTGGGTCTTTCTGCTAACACTGGAGGGTTCTTTTGACATTTGATAAAATAGAGGGAGGAAAGGGGCCATGATGCAGCACACTGCACTCATATTTTCTTCGTGTAATAACTTCATTCTTAAATCATTTGTTTGCATCTAGCTCATACATCACTTTTTAAGCACATGTAAAATAAAATAAAGTAAAATGTCCTTTTGCCCTTTGAAATCATCATGCTACAGAGGTTTTGAGATCATATAAACCAAACCTTGCATGATGAATTTCATACTTGATAAGAATACACCTATATGCAGCTAACAGTGTTAAATTGAATCTACTTGGGGACGTACAGTAAAGAGCATTCAGAAAAAAATAGAGTTATTGTTGGGTTGGTGATACCAGTAAAATCTAACAGCAATGCATGCCATTTTTCTTCTTGATTGTCACTGTAAATTATCCCAAGCTTTCTCTTAGCTACTGGCTTTTATAGATGACTAGACGCAAACATTCGGTGCCTCCTGAAAGTGGAGAGTTTGGAGGTCAGTAATCATTCTGGGCCTAAGGGGCTTGGAAAAGATCATCTGTATTCATTGACAGCTCACAAATGCCTCCGCATAACACAACATTTGCAGTGCCTATCCCTCTGATTTCCTGTCTGGGAAGCTAAACCACTCAAAGGTACAGTTCCCGATACCACAGAGAGCAGGTAAAGCATTTACATATTTCTCCACCTGCCAAGGCCAAAAGAGTGACAAAGACCTAAAATGAAGGATGCAAAATAAAACTTAAAATGCTGTGGGGTTTATTCCTTTAGTTCATTCCTTTCTATAACCTCCCTTTCATACGTCCTTATTTCTGATGTAAACCAATCTTCCACAATAAAATAAAGGAGGCATCAAATTTGTATGGAACAGAGAAGTCTGGTACTGAAATGAGAGACATCTAAGAAGTATAGGTATTTGCCTTCTGAGTAGAATGCTGACACAACATAAGCTTTTCAGCACCATCAGGTGCTAACTGAATATTATCCTTCCTCTAGCATGTCCCTCTTCTTCCCCAGGTCTGAGAGTTTCAATTGATGCCATTCAGAGCCTTGTGAGCAGCTGTGAAACTGACAAGCATCATGCCAACTTCATTCTGCTGCTGTTTGAGAAGCAGAGGCAAACATTGAAATCATTCAGTGAAGAGGAAAGGGATTAAAAACAGAGATTGTAGGAGGGTTACAACAGCACATGCTCATACACAAGCCAGGAAGCGTTGTAAAGCACTGAGCACATTGTGGGTACCACCATTAACTATGATACTTTATAGAAAAGGGGGAAAAAACTGAGTGATATCAGGAAGGGAAAGAAGGTACAACAAAAATCAAGAGAACTAATAGAAAGGAAAAGGATTGTATTAAATAATAAATATTCCACAACTGTTGGATTCCTTTAAAGGCAGGGGAGTTGGCCCACAAGTATTTCTCCCTGCCTGCTAGTATTATTCCCCAGTTTTGGGTACATTTTACATTTTTCAACCTTGACTACTAAAACTCTGAAGATACCAGCTACTGGAAAAACATCTGAGACAAAATTTGCCTTGATTAGCATAGCAATTTGAACATATTTCTCAAAAGATTATAATCCATTTTAGGTGAAAACATGCTGAAAACAAAACACACATAGTCAGCAAATGCAGATCAGCTTAATCTACATCCAAAAATCAGCCTCTGGACTGATAATTTGAGACCATCAAATTGCACACTGGTTACAGGTCTGATCAGCCTGAATGGGTCAAAAATGTCAAGCTCACTTAATTTAATTCAGGTATTTCATTGCAGTTTGCTTTCCAAGTTGTTCAGGTGACAAGTAAGAACCAAGCCATTTGTCTTTTTCTCTCAAGGCAGACTTTGCTATGCAGGGACAATGATTACATAGAAGTTACAAAATTTAAACCACCTTGCAGGATAGGCACAAAAGCGGACAGTCAGATATTATTTTCTTCATTAACTGTCAGTCAATGTGCTCAACTGTCTTTTGCTAAATTATTTCAAGTTACAAATCCTAAAAATAGGAAAATCATGTAGTGTGGTAAAAGACTCCACAATGGAATAGTGTGGTCAATCTATGAGAAGTGTTATAAAGATTAACATACAGTTGGATTTGATTTTTAAAATAGCCAGACATCTCAGCAAGACAGGACATTTTCCAACAGCACTTGCACTAGAGAATTAAACATTTGTGGGCCAAATCTTCAGCTAGTGTTAGTCAGCATAACTCCATTCATTCACACAAGGTGTGAATCTGGCCTTGGTACTATAAGATAGATAGGGTATAAAACAAACTCTAGTTAAGCAACAGCTTAATTGATGACCAGTACCATCTTGTTTAGGGTTCTTTTAATTTTGACTGCTTAATGAAAGAAAAGGACTCAAGAGTTGAATTTAGTCTTATAGCGTTTACCTTAACAGCAGCAACTAATAGCATAGGATATAAGATAACAAAAATAGTATTGGACTATGAGATTTGGCTAACTATAAATTGGTTGATATAGCCACTTAAGTTTTTCAGAAACAAATCACATAACCATAATAGAAAACAACATTTCTGCTCAATCATTATGTTGGTGTAAGCCATGCCTGCTTGGTGTGGCACTGTCTCCCCCACACTAGTGGCGGCTAAACCAATTAGAGATTGTTGAGCCTGCTACACCCTTGACAAACTTTAGACATGGGACTTTCAGCTCAGGCAGTAGAGAGGCTCATGCATTAAAATCCAGAGGTTCTACCCCTGCTGCCTCCGCCCTGGCCACAGGCTCAGTGCTTGTGAGTGTGAAAGTATTGCCTCCAGAGGTTCTCTTGGGTGGTGTTTTGCTTTCCCAGATTACTGGGTGGGGGCTAGAGCCAGTTGTTTTGTAATGTTAAGAGGAACCCTAGATATTGAACCCAACACCAGCTACCAGAAGGGTTACATTGGGAAGGTGATTTTGTTTAGTTTTGACTAAGAGTCCCTCAGAATAGGGCCTCACCTGTACCAATTGGTTTTCAATTCTAATGATGTTAATGTAACAGAGTAAAAACAATCCAAAGCTAAATCACAAAACAATTTGGTCAATTATTAGCATGCCAATTCACTAAGGTCTCTTTCCCAATTAATCTACAGTAATTTTTACCAATTTCCCAATGAATGACATTACCCCCGGGATTTGACTACCACTCTTAAATACCTAAAATAAATGCCTACATGTGTGTCAGACTGTATGTGCTGTTCAAAAAGTTTGCACACTTGGTCTCAGTTTATATCTGTATGAATGTAAAACTTGAAAGAGTGTGAAAACAACTTACGGTAGACATGTACGGTGTTCTACAATCTTAGTTAACAATAGTAACAAGTTCAGTTATAAAACTACTTTACAACAATCTTGATTGGACACTGGTACAAAACATAAGACATGCCCTGTAACTCTGTGACAGTCTTTAGAGCACACACATAAGTGTGTATACTTCCCTACTACTTACATACTCAGTTTCATAAAGTGATCAATTGTCTGATTTGCGTCATAACCCAAGAAAACGTTTGTGTGTTATTTGTCATCAGATCTTTGCTCAGCCATCAGCTTTCAGCTCAGTTATCATTCACAGCTGGTGTTGACACCACCAACACAGGTGGAGCAAAGAACAGACATGACTATAGTCTTTTCCCAGTGTGCTAGCATGCAATCTGAATTGCTGGAAAATAGAAAGAGACAGTTAAAGTACTGAGATAGGTACTTCTTGTCACCATGATGACTCCTAGGTAGCCAGGCCAGTCTAGGAACTCAGTCTTCTCCCTTCAAAGTGTCTTTGGCTTTCAGGAAGGAAACAGGCTGTTTTATCCTATTTCTGTTGGATGGTCCAACTTGGTTTCTCTTCTTGGAGGTGCTGATATAGCCAATCAGATGATGACCCATACTTCTGAAGATTCAAAATGTCCAACCAAAATGAGAGCTGTCGTCTTTCACAATCGAGTCAGTGAATGAGACATCAACTTTTGAGTTCTTACAAAGAGAGTGGAAAATTCCACTCCCAGTTGCGCAACACATCTTGTCACACCAGCTTCTATAAGACAGGTTAGGCTATAGCTGTTGCTACAACTATCTTGGGATATACCCTGAAGTTTGCTCCAGTCAGCAACTTTCCTCTGTGGGCCCCTTTGTGGTGGATCTCAATTTTGCAGTTATGTTTGCTCAAGTTGGAGTTTCTGTATCAACATTTTGCTAGCTGCTGAAATGTCCAATTTAAACTTCATATAATTTATACAATTTTCCTCCATATCCTTTGATGCTCTTTAAACTTGTTTTAACAGTCCATTATACAAAGCAGTCACTTCAAGAACCTTTGTCCTCCAGCAGGCCACAACAGCTCCATAAGTTTTCCATTTCTGTTCTCCTTATTTTAACAATGGTTGGACCTTAGTAGGTATGGCTGAGCTGAGTCTGTGCATTATTAATCAACCAGTTACATTTCTGATTATTACACTCTGGTCAAGTGTCGTTATAAATACACTATTTGGTTTTAGGTTCCTTTTATTTACCACCTCTTTCAGCACAAGTGTATTTCACTATCTTGACAACAGAAGCACGCTGATTGCAGACATTAGCTTTACTTTTCCCTTTATCACTTAAAAAAAATCAATCAATATAAATGCAACCTTTTGGTTCCCTAACATGAGGTACACCTAGTAATTAAAATGTACCATATTTCACCCAAGGCTGTATCACTTATAGTTGACTTCCCTTTTACACACATTTAAATTATATTAGATTCCATCAAGTTCCCTAAATTACTACTGTATCTGGCACATCATGTCATATCTTAATGTTTAATATCAATTTATTTTTATTATTTGAATTCATTCATTCACAGCCTGGAAAAAGGATAAGTTTATTTACCTGCACCAATGATAAACCCTTGCAAAAGGCTGAGTTTTTCAAACTATTGAAGAAATCTAGCCATTAGACTTTGGGTTTTTGTTCTCTTAGCCCTCTATTCTACCTTTTCTAAAAGGCCTTGATGCCTAGGCAATTCTTAAACAGTAATAACTCATAGCTTTGGCCTGGGTTACTAGTGCATGCTTTTCCTTTATTGTTTATATATTTATATAGCTTGATCACATCTATCGTACATGCTTACAATTTTAAATATTGTGGTGGGTAGTGAATCATGCAAAATGAATCTACTGTCTGGGGCAGAGCCTCAGCTCCATTAGTTTATGCCACTTCCCCTTAAATATCCAAGGCTCTAGAATGTCCTTTCCTCAACTTTGTCTTCGAGGGATATTATTAGCAGCATGAGATGGCAGTTGATCTGGAGCATTCTATAGTTATGAGTTTCTTCAGCATTCATTTGTACCGTAGCATTTTCAGGTATCCATGTGAAGTCAAAGACGCAATGTTTGGATCCTGATCTGAGTTTCCACAAAGTTCAGGAGAGTTTGGATCAAGTGTTTGGGTTTGGGCATCTCCAGTTTGTGCCTTTCACCTCTAGGGAGCAAAGCTCAAATTTTTATATTAGCCATAATTAAACACGTGTTTGATTTTCTCATCTTAGTCTCTCTTTAGTCCCAAGGATTCTTCGCTGTAGTGTCCTGTTGTTTTCAGGGATACATCTTTATTTATAAGATTATCTTTTCTTGTAAACCAACTCCTAGATGAGACTTTAAAAAGCAATTTCAGTTTTTCCTTTAGGAGGCAAGGAATGTGTTTAATGTTTAACCAAGAAACTTATTTCTACAGTCAGAGGCCACATCAAATCAGTACATACAGTCACACTTTGCCTTTGAAAGGCAGGGCAGTATTGAAGTGCATTGGCAGAGCTATGTGCTCAGTAAAGCTGGTTGAATTTTTGCTTCAAATAAACAATGTGACAAAGGCAGCCATTTCCCCCCTTGTTTGCTCCTCGGCCAAAGTTTCACAAATGCTACATAACAGCTTTGGGAGTGTGTGGGACAGAAGTGAACATTCACTACAAGGAACAGTTCTCACCTACACATTGACCAAAAGACCTGTATGCTGCAGATAGCTAATCATCCATAAACAAAAACAACACTTTGGAGCTATGTGAGGGACAAGTTCAAAGAAATACATAGGATAGTAACTCTCATATTGTCTCCATGCCAACTTCACAAGCAAGTTTATGAAAGCTAAATAATGGATTATACTTAGGTCTTCAATCCAATGATTCTCAAAGCACTTTGCAGGCACCACCACTCTAAGGTACTGTAGGTATTACCCCCATTGCAGGTGGAGAAATTGAAGCACAGAGAGATTATTGACTTACCCAAGATCACACAGGGAATCTATGACAGAGCCAAGAATAGGGTCCAGGTCTCATGACTCCCAAACCTGTGCTTTAAACACAAGTCTATTTGTCCCTATTAATGAGGGGGAATTAAGGAGCTATTTCCCAGGTATATTCACTACATACCTGATCTGATGACCATGAAGTCAATGGGCGTCTCTCCATTGATGCTATTGGACTATGGTCCAGGCCTTATGAGTCACTGGAACAGGAATTAAGGTTCTAAATCAGAGGCCATGGCTTGACCAGTTTCATCAGTCCCATTAAACTGTAGTTTGGGTCAGGCAGGATTTCTAGGCTACTGTAGCAGCAGTCGTCTGTAACATTTGCAACTTGCCAAAGCTGGGTGCTCAGGTGTGGTTAAATAACTTGGCAAATCTCATAAAATGCCAATGCCTTCGTATAGATAAGCACCCAAGAAAAGTAGTTGAACCCTCAATGGAGGAAATGCCATACAAAGGCATAAGAGTTAAATCAAAATTTAACCAATGGAAACCACAAAGGAGGGGAGAGGCAATGTGAAATCATACTACTTTCTCCACTGAGAAGCTATTAAAACAAAGGCAAAGTGATCCACATGTGGTGCTGGACAAGGAGACCCCCCTCCCAGGCCAGAAAGCATGACAAATTATAGTGGGGAGGAGGCTCCACCCATTAAGAGTATAGGTTGTGCTATGATGATGCTGTACCAAATTCAATGGGCAAGGATCAAGGGAAAAAATGACAAACAAATGATAGTAGGAACATGGAATGTGATGAGTATGTATGAAGGGAAGCTCGCCATTGTGACCAAAGAATTGGAAACATGCAAGATAGAAATATGTGGAATTTCAGAGCTGTATTGGAAGTGTCGGAGTCACTTCATGGTGATGGATGGATACTCAGCGTGCTATTCAGAATCCAAGAAAATGGGGTTACATTTATCTTATCCAAGGAGACAAAGTGTATGGTTGGATATTATCCAGTCAGCAATCGAATCACTACAGTTTGCCTTTCAGTGAAGCCAGTCAATGTCAATAATACAGGTTGATGACCCTTAAATAGCAGATGATGATGACTTGATTGGTAAAATCTATGAACAACTTGAAGAGACATTCACTAAAAACAATAAAGATTTCACCCTTGTAACTGGTGACTTAGATGTGGAAATTGGAGCTGTAAGCTCTCATAAAAAAGTAATGGGAAACAATGGTCTGGGCTTACAAAATGAGAGGGTCATGGCATTGAATTCTGCTTCTCTAATCACCTGGTCATTAGAAGCACCATCTTCACCCAACATCCTAGATGTTTATATGCATGGAGGTCACCTGGCAGTATGACAAAGAACCAAATCAACTATGTAAAGATTCAGTCTCTAGCATTGCTGTGTGTCCAATGTATAAAGATTGTGGGTCAGACCATTAGCTGTTAGCCTCAAACTTAAGATAAAAACTTACAAATATACAATGTTCAACAGTTCCACTGCATTTGGACTTGTCCAGAATCAACAAAAAACTTTAATTTCTGTCCAGAATGGGTTTGAGGCACTGGCAAAAAGTGAAAGAGGAGAACAACCCGAACACACTTTGGAGTAAAATGCAAACTACCAAAGCACACTTTCTGAAAAGTCAATGTTGGACCGCGCCATGGATAACTGAGAAGGTATCTAAGCTGGTTTTCCCTCCGATCAAACATAATAAAAGATCATGATGGCAGAGTCTTCATGGAGGGTGATGAAATTAAACACAGGTGGAGAGTATCTGATTTGACAGTCCTTGGAGGATACTTGCTGACATGGGGATTCCAAAACATCTCGTTGAGCTCACCATCAACTACAGACCTGGGTGTGAACAGCAGTAGGCAACAGCGAGTGGTTTTCCACTAGGCAGGGTGTGACACAAGGGTGCATTTTGTTCCCAGCCTTCTTTAACATCTAAGCAGAATTTATTATGAGACAAGCCTGGGATGGTTTTGACAAAGTGGAAGGAGCTAGGATCTCCATTGATAGACACCTCTAATCGACCTTGGATAGTCTTTGCTACAACCACTGATACATTGGAATCTGTAAAAACAGTAAGTGAGGAATATAGACTATTCCTGAATGTGACAAAAACAAAATTCATGTGTTTTGTCATGACTAACAAATACAGGTTGCAAACAGGCATCACAATTAATAGTAAAGTTGTAGAGGCAGTAGATGAATTTAATCTGCAGTCATATATATCCATCCAAGGAAGCTGTTCCAAAGAAAATTGGAAGGCTAGGAATGGTTCACTCAGCTATTGCAAACTTATGTACTTTGGTAACATCAGGCAGAGAGATAGATATAACCTTGAGAAAGTTATTATGGAAGGAATGGCAGAGGGTCATTGTAGTAGAACAACCAGGGAGGAGATGGATGGATGGTGTGCAGCAGACCACTGAGAGGTCAGCTCCTGGGAACTCACATTTAGCAGTGGATCATGAAGGTTTTAGAAAAGTCTGTTCTGATGTCACCAATATTCAGACATGAATAAATGGATTTACTTACTTTGTCCATAGGCTTTCCTTCTGACTCCACTTCCCACTGAATAGGAAGTTTGGGAGGACAAAGGGCAGGCTCTTCATCTCCTGCTTCAGCGCAGGGGAAAGGTATTTTTGTTTTGTTGCTTTTGTACAAATGATTTTGTTCCTCCTGCTCTGCCCTCATGATTCTGGGTCCCTGCTATTGGAGATACAGGAGAATAATGCTTTCTTTGAGCCATCTGACTGCCTCCAAGGAGGAGGAACCCCATATGCATGTTCCACATAAATTGGATTTGCCTCCCAATGTCCAGTTTCAGTGATCTGTTTCTCTAAGAATCCCACAGCACTACCCACTTTCCAGTCACTGAAGTATGTCCACAGTTCTGATGTTCATGGTGAATTCCATTTGCTTGTTTTCGAGTCTGTACTTTAGAGCTGTATTTTCATTAGTTCCTTAATGGAGCTATTTTATGTGAAGAAGAGCCCTTAAGCCAGCCTGCATAAGATCAGTTTATTTTTCAATTATATCATTTGCAGACTGTAGGTCAGTCACTTGTGACCGTTATCTCCACTTTCATGTCCAAATATGTAACCATCTCCCGGTGTAATATCCATTTTATGCTCCATGAATTCCAGTTGAGTTAGCATTGTAAGTAAGGAAAAGATCTCCTCGCTAGACTACTCTTAATATCTCAGTGAGTTGCCTGATACAGAGGTCTAGTAGCCAAGGCAGATATTGATGATGTTTTTTGTCTTGTCACCCTTTGATGTTTCAGTGGCTTTTCCCATTCAAGAATCTTTCTAGTACAATTGTGTTGTCTAGGGAGCAAAATAAGCAAAGGCCACTATATTTTGGCAGACTCATTTATAACTGAAACTGCCTTTCACATCCTTTTCTTGGGCAAACTATTAGTTCCACCACCTTACCTGTTATAGCATTTAATAACCATACCAATACTTATATAGCACTTTTCATCCATAAATCTCAACATGCTTTAAAAAGATGGACAAGTATGATTATGCCCATTTCACAGATGGGGAAATAAAAGCATAAAGGGGTTAGCTGCCTTGCCCAGTGCCTTATAACATGTCTGTGGCAGAGCCAGGAAAGAACTCAGGTTCTTTCCCTAACCACTGGATCATTCCTCACTCCTGGATTATGAGGCTGTTACTCTTGTACACAGAAGCATTCGCTTCTCTAAATACCCATAAAATGTGGAAAAGAAAAACCACCACAAGAAGGTGGCTTTTCTGTTTAATCTACACGAAGATGCAGCATTTAATTACCAGGACTGCAGATTGCATATAATGGGGGGAGGGGAGGGAGAGAGAGAAGAGGGCATTAAAGAACAGAGGAAGCAAATGTCGAAAGAGGGGGGAAAAATAGAGAGCAGCAGCCACCAATTCCCTTATGCAAATATGTGGGGAAATATGAGTATGCAAATTAAAGCTGCCCCAAGGCAAACTAGCTATGCCACCTGCAATAGCACAACAGGTAACTTGCTAACTTTGGAAAATGTAAAGGATAATCCTCAGAAATTTGTCCACACACACTCAAGGATATTTCCATCCAAATGACACTTGTGTGTGCCTGCATGTTCTCAAAGAATGCAGACTCTTTCTCCTGTCTTCAAAACACACTCAAACCTAGAGTACAGAGAGCCTGCATGAAATGATGGGAGTGAAAGCACAAGAAAAATAAATAAAGCAGGCTGGAACTGATAAAGCCTTTGATGATAAATAAATGTATGGGCATCCAGGCTGGAAGGTCTGCTCGCTCTTAAACAAAATAGATTAAACATTACTGAACTAAGGAACTATTGCCCAAGTAAATCCCACAGCAAAAGCAAAATATGATGTGATCTCTGTCCCTACCCCACTCCTCCTATATTAGCACAGTAAATAGAAGCACTAATCTCTCATGTTTTCTATTTAACTTTAGAATATACATGTATGTGTACACACACACACACACACACACACACAAGAGAACTACTTTATGAACTAATAGAGCTTGAAGAGTTCATAAAATTGGACATCTCTAAATTACTGTAGATACGGTGCATAAATTGCACTATGGTGCACAACATCCGTTTCTTCTTGTCCTTCAAATTGCTACAAAGTGATTTCCAATCCACTAAAGACATCAGATGTGAAGCAACTTGCTGTACCTTGACACCATTTTCATTGTGATTTCTTTTTCCCCCGCAATCAGAAAAAATGATTTATATAACTGGCTGTTCATAAGATTGGTGTTCGTAAAACTGAGGTTCTCCTGTATGAGTGTGTGTGTGTATATATATGCACGCACACATGCACGCGTGCAAACACACACACACACACACACACACACACTTCCAATGGGAACTAAACTGAAATGTATTTGGGTCTGGGACCTGAAATAGTGATCCCACAATGGAAAATGCAGTTTCAGCCCACAAAGTTACGCACCAAAGAATTGTATTACAGATTGGTGTACTGGACCTAAAAAACTCTCAAATTCTATATTTATATGTGCTCTTTACTCATCCAAACTTTTACAATATTTCTCATTTTGAAGAAAGGTTCACTAATGATAGGTAGACAAATACTTCATTTCCCGTACCACAGGTGACAGGTAGACTCCACAGGTTGAACGACTGTGGTCTTCCACTACAGGTCGTTAATCTGATCCTGTAGGTGACCATCAATGACAATGATTTCTCACTCAGAGAGGGCTCTTTGGAAGAATATCAAATGTAATTCTTAGAATAACCCAATTTCACTCCCAACCAAAAAACTACAAAATTCAACAAAAACCAGGAATTGAGAAGTCAAATAAATTGGATATGTGAAATATTTCAATGAACTTAGTAGATATAGAGTGGAAACAAAAGATGATATTCAAACACTTTCAGTGTTGGATGTCAGTCCAAACAGGACAGCTGACTCCTATCTCTGTACCGGGCCTGTCATAACTATAAAGGGAAGGGTAACAGCCCTCCTGTGTACAATACTATAAAATCCCTCCTGGCCAGAGACTCCAAAATCCTTTTACCTGTAAAGGGTTAAGAAGCTCAGGTAACCTGGCTGACACCTGACCCAAAGGACCAATAAGGGGACAAGATACTTTCAAATCTTGGTGGGGGGAAGGCTTTTGTTTGTGCTCTTTGTTTTGGGGGGAGTTTGCTCTTGGGACTAAGAGGGACCAGACATCAATCCAGGCTCTCCAAATCTTTCTGAACAAGTCTCTCATATTTCAAACTTGTAGGTAAACAGCCAGGCAAGGCGTGTTAGTTTCTTTGTTTTCTCAACTTGTAAATGTACTTTTTGCTAGAGTGTTTACCTCTGTTTGCTGTAACAGAGCCTCTGGGCTCTTTAAGTTTGATTACCCTGTAAAGTTATTTCCCATCCTGATTTTACAGAGATGATTTTTACCTTTTTCTTTAATTAAAAGCCTTCTTTTTAAGAACCTGATTGATTTTTCCTTGTTTTTAGATCCAAGGGGGTTGGATCTTCATCCACCAGGAGTTGGTGGGAGAAAGGAGTTGGGGATGGTTAATTTCTCCTTGTTTTAAGATCCAAGAGGTTTGGATCTGTATTCACCAGGGAATTGGTGAAGAGTCTCTCAAGGCTACCCAGGGAAGGGAATTAGCACATTGGGAGTGGTGGCAGCGGACCAGATCTAAGCTGGTAGTTAAGCTTAGAAGTTTTCATGCAGGCCCCCACATTTGTACCCTAAAGTTCAGAGTGGGGAAGTAGCCTTGACAGCGCCAAAGCAAAATTCTAGCTCCAAACACCTTCTGGAATGTAGAAAGCTTGGATCTACTTGTGAAATCTGCAGCTTGGGATTTGCTCCGCCCTATAGGTCATTTCCACATCAGTACTCACCTTGTCCAGATACACAGAGTTGTTTAGTGGTTAAAGGAAAGTTGTCTGCTTTCTTCTATTGGGTTAAATATAGCCCTAAAATGTGTTAGCTAAACTTTTTAATTCATTCTCAAATTGCATCTCAACTTTTGATATTAAGCATCTTGATGAAAAAATTTTATACAAAGAACCTTTGTAATGTATACATTTTTACTTTAAGTCCAATACTTAACTTATGCCTTACAAAAGGTTCAGTGTTAGATTGAGATCTCTAGGATGTAAAGGCGTGAAATCCTGGCCCCATAGAAGTCAAACTCCCAGTGACTTCGGTAGGTTTCAGGATTTCAGCCAACCTCTCTAAGTACCCACAGGGGACATGAGCAGATATAGCGTAAGCCTCCTATGTGTGCTTCAGCTGTAACTTGGAAGATCAACCTGTAAAGAGAGCTCATTCTCTGTGCCCGTCTATTTTTTGTCCTCAATACTAAGTCCAAGAAGAGGAGGAGTAATTGTGATGAGGTGGGGAAAGTCTGGCATGTAATTTCTTATGGGAAATACTTCTTATGGTGACTGAAAGGCTATTTTGTTCTTCATCAGTCCTTGTATTAAACTCATTGCTACACCACTAAGTCTAACAGCTCAGATTGTGGGTCAGGCAGCTCTACCTTGAGAGATTACAGGTATACAGAGGCTAGGGGGCAAATATCAGAGAATGCATCTATATGGTTCTAATCACTAGCTACACTCCAGTTGGGATGCTCTAAGATCTAACATATGGCATGAAGCATTTGTGGTGAGAATGAGAGACAACCTTAAGATTCATAAGTCACCCATCAATAGCTTCTGGCTAGTACAATTTGTCCATGACATGGGTGTAGTCTGCACGGCAATACAAACCAAGCTATATTTTAGCAAAAGATTCTGATTCATTTAAGAAAGAAAAAGGAAAAGACATTTTTGTGAGGCTGCTTGGATGACAGTGCTATAAGCGGTCTAAGTTTTGTCCCAGAGACAGACCTTCCCAGTCTCTCAAGTGGCCTTACTTACAGATAAACACAGAGCTAGAAATGAACTGACGTCTTCTTGGTGAGTTCATACTAAATACTATAAGCCAGGGGTCGGCAACGTTTGGCACGCAGCTCGCCAGGGTAAGCACACTGGCGGGCCGGGCCAGTTTTATTTACCTGCTGACACGGCAGGTTCGGCCGATCGCGGCCTCCACTGGCCGCGGTTCGCCGTCCCGGGCCAATGGGGGCGGTGGGAAGCCGCGGCCAGCACATCGCTCGCCCGCGCCGCTTCTCGCCGCCCCCATTGGCCCGGGACAGCGAACCGCGGCCAGTGGGGGCCGCGATCGGCCGAACCTGCCGTGTCAGCAGGTAAATAAAACTGGCCCGGCCCACCAGGGTGCTTACCCTGGCGATCCGCGTGCCGAACGTTGCCGACCCCTGCTATAAGCTCTATGTTATGAGTGTCTGAGCTGACTGTAGAACAAAGGATTCTGTAAGGCCAAAAAGGAACTGAAATAATAGTCTTATTATGTGGCTGTTGTGCTCCTAAAGTGGATTTATTCTCCAAATGATATGTTGGAAATTAATATTCAGTGTGGCAAGTGATGAAACATGCTAGTGCTTCCCTTTTTGTGCACTGGAGGGAGGTAGGAAATCTTGGGCTTTGTGTAACGAATGGAATACTCTACAGATTCTCTCTCTAACCAATCACACAGATATCACCCCCCTTCAGCCCTTTTATACATGAAACTCTCTTCATTTAGGCTGGGATTTTCAAAGGAATTAGGGGTCCAAATTGACAGGGAGTTGGAGATCTAACTCCCTTAGGATCTTTTGAAAAGCTCAGCCTTACTCTTTATCAGCTTGTAATATATTAGGATCTTATTTGAAAATGTTCAGTGACAAGGCCAAAATCATCCACTGAGATGTAATGGATGGGGTTCAGCACTAACCCTGCATTGCTGGGACATTCAAATCAGGTGGGAGGCAGAATCAAAGCTCTACCAATATTGGCATGGTCCATATTTTTAAGACTCACTTTATTTTCCCTACTTCTAAGAATATTGTGTGTTTGAAGATAACTGGTTAATCCTGATCTCTACGTCACTGCCTCAATTGCATTTGTAGATAAGGCATCATTTTTACCCTAAAGAAATGACAACATGCTACTTCATCCAAGAGTATTTGAAAGATGGTTGGGATACTTTTCTGCCTTTTTTAAATCTTGTAAAAATAGCTGTATGTGTGCAAACCTTCAAAAACAGGAGTGCATTTTATACACACACTATATTGATCCCCTGGGCTATAAAAAGGCTAAAACACAAACATACACAACTTCCATTTTAATTGGAGACTCCTAGACGTTTTCCCTTGTGTAGATGATCTGTGAGTGCTCTAACTCTCAATTCGGCTATGCAGTTTAAATGGCTGCAGCACTGGGCTACACACTGGTCTAGCTCCTTAACTGTAGGAAGCCTGGGAATTCTGAAAAGGTCACTGATGGTTTAGCCTACAAATAGAGCTACTGAAGCTGGGCAATTTGACAATGTAGGGCACAGCTGGCAAACACATGTGTTGCGAATGTCAAGTTCCACCTGTAGCAGCATGCTGAAAAGCAGTAGTATATTTTGCTAAGCAATGCCAAATATAGCATCTCTCTGTGGCTTACAATTTGGACAGCCTACCCTGATGGCTGAAGGCTTAAAAAGCTCTTACCAAAAATATGCAGAGAGATTAGAAGGTTACTGGAGTGTTATTGTTGGTCTCTCAAGTCTCAACTGTCAATTAACGGGTAGCTTGCTCTTCACACTGGATAAAAGTGGATAATTAAGTTAACTAGGGGATTTGATTTTGTTTGCCAATACTTTTAGCAGATATTACTAGGCTATCACAATAGAGTCAAAGTTGTTTCTGTGTATGTGAAATAGGCAAATGCTAATTAAGGAACTGATTACTAAGTTTCTTCATTTGCATGTAAACTGAATCCTTCACACATGCAATGAAAGCATCAGACAGAGATGGATAAGCAGGCAAACCCAGTACTCACAGCCAGGTGGCTGTCTTCCCCAAACTATCACTTAGCATTAAAAATCCACTCAAGTTTTTGGATAGTGCCTGGTAGTAAATTATCTTATCTGCAAACTTGTGGGAGGAAAGTCAAAAGCCTTTCTCTAATTTGTAGAAATGCTGCTACAGTGACAGCACTTTGAGTTGCAGAAGAAAAAGAACAGTGGTAGCAACCACAGAGAGGAGCATAACCATCCACGGTTTGCAACCATGGACAGGAACATAAACATGCAGTTTTCCATACAAGGCTACTTATATCCAGCCAAGCCTGTTTGATTTATCTATCTAAGCACCAGATATATGGTATCATGTGCAAACACAGATAATTTGTGAAGGAGAGGGACAGAAAGGAGATGCCCATAGATGAGCACTGGACTATCCTCCCCCATGGACTAATTTTTAGTAGGTGCCATTTGATTAAATAAAACCTAATACGTTCAAAAAGCAAAACTATTGTTCTTCAGCGGTGTCTTTATGAGGCAGCGTCACAGAGTACACTCATCGCAGTGGCGCATCCTTGTGGCTGGGTCTGGGGAGTCAGCTCTCATCTGGTCTGGCGCCCCCTTCCATTGTTCACTCGCCCTGCAGCCTCTCTCTCTCTGCGACTCCGGGTTGTCTCTCTCTCTGTGATTCAGCCCTCTGTCGGCTACATCACTATATACCCCCCCTTCCAGAGTATCAAAGTGCCTCTGGACTAGCTATCCAGTTGGCATCTCCCACAATCCTTTGCCACTTTCCAGAGGCTGGTAGGAGAACTTGGTCCTATCCACTACTCCCAGTTCCAGCCTAGGGACCCAACAATCAGGAGCCAAGACCTGCACAGTCTCTATCTTCTAGACTTGCTGCTCTTTCCCTAGGCCTTCCTACTCTGCCTCCCACAGGCTTCATTCTCCCCTCTTCTGGATAAACCCTTCCCTTAGGGCCAGGACTCCAGGGCTTTTCTCTTTCCCTGGGTTTCCTCCTATCTAACCTTAGAGAATGACTGCAAACTTCCTGTCTGTATTCTTTAGCCAGCTACTCCTCCAGCTCAGCTTTATCAGCCATTTTCAGTCAAGCCAGACTCCCCACCAAGTATGGCCTATAAGGTTAATCGGCCTTATCTGTGCCGCCCTAATCCCTTTAGGGTTGGTGTGGGTTGAACAGCTCATCACAGGCAGAGATAGAAGTCATCCTGAGTAGAGATGGAGTGTAAGTATGCAGGAAAGGGAATGAAGTGCATGAGACTGCAAAATCTACATGGTCCCTTTTACTTCAAATGTTGAAACACAGCATATTACATATTAGATATTTCAATCACTGACATCAAAAGGACCTCCTGCCCCTCGCCTCCACCCCATATTCTCTCTCCCCCTCTCTCGGTCTCTCTCTCTCACACACACCCTCTTGAATAGGGTTATTATTCATGTTAGTATAACTATAAAACCACAGAACTTCAAAATACCAATTTTCTGGTTTGGGATCCTACCAAGAAACAAAACCACTGAGTCAGGTTCATGTCTGGGGATTTGAACCCATCTCTCTTCCCACCAACCAGATCCCATATAAGGGGGGCAGATGTAAGGTTCCAGTTCTGACTCATTCCTCAGCTGGAATTGGCCCATCCTGTTCTTGATTACAAATAAACAAGTGGAAAGACATGACTTATTTTAAGCTACTGATTGCTGTCTTTTTTCTCCCTTAAAGAGAACATAATACCGGTGAAAGATGCTAGAGTAACATCCCTGCAAACTAAACTCCTTTACTAACCATAGAACAATAGCAATGCAGCACAAATTTCTGCAATGTAGGTTTCTCCTCAGACTGCTCTGCAAACGTGCCTGGACACTGATACCTTTCTAGTCACAGCTGGTCACTTTCCATGCCTTGTCTTCTCAGCTGACTCTGCAAAGAAAAGCAGCAACCTATGTCCTTTGTGATGATGGAGAGAGGTTTTGGGGTGATAAGGACAGTTGGCAACAAGCCTAAGGCCACCATCCTATTTCACATGGCTATCAGACAACTGCAACTTTTAATCACTGTGGTTTCAATTAATACCTAAATTGCACCCCCCTAAAACTGGCTCTAACTGATGTGCCCATGCAGCCTTTCTAGGACAGTGAATCAAACCATTTGGTAACCATTATCGGATGCAGCACCTGAACTTTAAATATTCCCATGTGGCCAAAATGGATTGGGGGAGGGTTCACTGAGCCATCCCAGATTTCCTGGATTTCTCTATGAAAGACACAATGTTAAAGTGTCAGCATGCTGTCTCACATATAAGATGACAGAGGACTGGTGAGAGTTACTGAGAGCTTGAAAAAGACGACAGCTTGTAGTCTGATAATGGACAGTGAACCTGCAGCTATTTGGAGCACAAAATAACATCAAACTGCATCATCCTCCGAAGAAAATATATAAAGCAAATGGTTGAAAACACAGTCCATGACAAATTTGTCTAGCTGATGAATACTTCCAGACCGATAGCCTTAAGCTGCCAGATTCTTCCTGATCACAGAATAAAATGAGACAATGGAAACAGAAAGCAACAAAAGCTGTGAACATCAAAAAACAAATAAATAATTAAAGGCATGTTTGAGATTTCATGTTCTTTACTGCCTTCTAAGAACAGCCTATCTGAAAAAAATTGGATGGGTGATCTTAATGGGAAGTTATAATTTAATAGCTGAAAAAGGTACAACCCTGGAAAGCAAATGTCACTGACTAGAGGCCAGAACTTGGCCAACAAAAGTTCACAATTCCATACCATACTTGGGAATAACTCTTCTACCAGGTATTTCAAACAACAACAAGGAGCGGATTCAGATGATATTACCTTAGTCACACTCTAGAGGTATTTACAAGATTTTCAATGGCTCAAGCCCTTTCCTCTTCCCCTCCCACACTCGCCAGATATGTCTGTGTTCTGGACTTTCAAGAAGGGTGGCTGCTTTGAGGTTAGACAAAAGACTGTCGCTGCTCAGAGATGCCAAGTTAGATAGCCCAGCCAGGAAACGATCTGGGTATTTAGTACAGCAGAAGACCATTTGCTCTGGCTAGCCTGACAGTGGCTCCACCTTCTGTTAGACTTGGAGTTTGCCCTGTTGTCATTGGCCAAGATTTTTATTCCCCCCAGGCTGTGTAGCAGTTGTGTGCTTGCCCACTCCTCTTCCCCCAATCCCCTCCTCCCCCAGAAAGTAGTGGCTGTGTTTCAGTGGTGCTTTATAACTATACTTAGATTGGTAAAGCCCTTTGGGATGAAAGGATCTATACACATGTAAAACATTACCATCATGACTGATGTGAAGGAAACACTAGCTAACAAGTGAATTGCAGCAGTTGCTTAGAAACACTACAACAATGTTAAAGAGTGAGAGGGATGGATCAGTGGCTTGTTTACTGACAGGCTATTTAAAGAGAGTCACGCAGAAGCACTACCATTTTGGTATTTGGACCACCAAATGTTTAAAGATGTTTCTTTTAAGTAATAAGACTTAATTTGTTTTGCTTATTAAAATCTACAATTTTTAAATAATTCATTCCATTTTTCCTAAGCTGTAGAAGCATGAGCAAATAAGGACATTAGGGAGTCCAAATATTTCCGTAACCAGGCAGAACCCCCCAAACAACATTCTCTGAACCCAAACATCAGGCAATTTACCAAATGCTATTGTCCACAGTAGTGACTGAAACTGGTTAATATCTGGTAGCTGCTTTTTGACTGTGCAAAACAAATAGGTGGTTTGGTCTAGCTTCTAGCGAACAGATATTGGCCTCACAAAAACACCATCACCACAAACGGCTGCCTGGCTGGTAGAATTGTACACTCTGATCAGCTAATGATTAAGGGCCTGCCTGTCAACGGGAATCATTCCACAGACTTTAGATCAAGTCCTTTTTGATGCAAAGGTGGAAAGCTGTGTCAATCCCAGAAGGGGGCAAGACACTTTTACAGAGTGAGGTGAGGATGTTTGCAATGCTGTTTAAACAAAGGACTTTGGGACAGTCAGTCCTGCACCTTTCTGAGCCATAAGTAAGATAACAATAACATACACAGTATTACATAAGCTCCGAAGTAACAGTCTGGTCAATAAAATAATGCTGCTGTGTCATATGTTTTCACCTTCTGTCTTTATTGCAAAATGAAAAGAATTTCCTCTATGGAACTGGAACAACCGACTAAATCAAGTTTGACTGAAAAAAAAAAAACCCACAAAAAAAACAGTTGACAAAAAACAACTTGAACAAGCACCATTTCTCCATCTTTCCTACTGTGCACCTCCTCATGACAAGATGCAGCACAGCAGGTCTCTGCCTCAGTTTATCCAACCATGCTTCTAGCACAAGCTAGTGGATTGTGTGGCTCAGTGCTCAAGCCCGATTCAATTCTCTTCCAGGGTAGCAGAGACCAAACTCACAGTACATAATAAACACTAAATAAAGGAGTCTTTGCCGCATCTGGGCTACATTTTCTACCTCTCTGGGGTTACTTGTTCATCTACCCTCTTATTTTATCTCTCCACCCCCCACCCCCCTTTGCCTCTTTAGGCAGAATAAGGCATGGGAAGTTTCGTGAAGCAGAAAATGTCTGCCCAAATGGTTAAAGTTTGGCCAAATTATAAGCAGTTGAAAACAGAGTCTTATAATGGGAAGTATTGGGCAGCCTTAATGAAAGGCAGTGCTGCCAGCCCTATATATAACACATGATGAAAATTGGCCATTAGTAACTATACAAAATCCCATACAATTATAGGAAACTCCAATTACATTGTTTTCTTTTTTCATTTAATCCCATGGAAAACTATATTAAGGAGAAAATATTAGAGACAATTATAAGCAAATTAAATATAAAACCCTATACATTCTTCTATTATTTATTTTCATGTGTCTGACCTCTCATCATTTAAGAGGAGTGAAAAGTTTGCTGTTTAACATTACCAGTAATAATACATTCATTATGAATTCACTACCCCAGATAGCAGGTGGAGAATTCATTAAGTCTATGAAGGACTGTATATGCCTTTATTAGTTGGTCCATGAAGTGCAGACAAGTTTCAGGAGACCATGAGCTGTCAATCACTTTTGGGAACACTGGGAAACAAGTCTACTAAGTGCCCATGTGATCTCCCAAGTAATCAGTTAAAGAATTTCTAGGGCTCTGATCTCTGAAAGGGTCAGATTAAGAGAGACAAGGTGGGTGAGATAATATCTTTTATAGGACCAAGTTCTGTTGGTGAAAGAGACAAGTTTTCAAGCTTATGCAGAGTTCTCCTTTTGGAGACTGAGAGACAGAGCCAAGCTGACAAGGATGATAAGGATTCTTGACAAGGAGGCAGAATTATTTATGCTGGATCTTTGAAAGGTATATAAAAGGGCAACCATTGTGACAATATAATACAGTGTGTAAAAATTAATTCTCACAGTTGGCCATGCAATGAACTACTAGTATTTACTACAGATGAGTGAATTCACCCTTATGTGAACCAGAACTAACTTGAACTTTCACCCAAAGTTTAAACTGAACTTGGAATCTTTTCCCTTACCCTTCATCTCTACTCTCCTTCATTCCAGCCAGGACCAGAAGCAGAGGTAGCAGAAATCTTGGGAAACTTTCAGGCAAAATATTACAGATGAAAGCTTTGGAGAAGGCTCAGAGAATTCTCTGAACTTTCCCCCCAAACAAAAATCCACATTTGCTATATTGTTCCTACCACATTTCTATTTTGTAAATGGGTTTAGAGCTCATGACCCTGGAGTTTTAATAGCACTGGGGGAGTTCAAAGAGCACAGGTTATTTCCCCCCTCATTCTGGCAATACACTTCAACACTGACCTGCAACAAGACTACCAGCCTTCTCCTAAAACTCTCTTCATCCTAGATTGAATCATGAGAAACTGTGCATGGTGTGATAGATAGCCATTAGAGATTAGGATTAGAAACTAAACTCAGATACAGATACCCCGGTGACAGATAATGATATAAAAATAAACCTTGACAGATATAAACAGATAAGAAATAGTATTAATAAATACAAAATAACCTACAAAGAATTAAAAACAGCAGTAATTAATGCAGAAGTTACACATTACACAGAAACAAACATGGCATTATACAGCAACTAATTAAGGAGGCTGCACTTGTATTCAGATATCATTTGCTGAAGTCTAGCCAAACACACAAATAAGTTCTCTTTCTAGCCGACTTATCTTTAGTATCACCAAACTAGAGAGAATCTAAAGGTGGACCTGTCCATTGGTTTCTTGAAAACTCCTTCAAAATTAGGAATTTTTTGGTCTCCAATGTTATCTCTCCAACACCATTCTTACATCTGTAATTGACTGGTATGAGCTGCATGGCACTAACGCATTATCTAGTTGTCAATGCTGCAGCTTTAAAAATATTGGCTATGTGAAGTCATTTAAGAAACTTCAGCTTCCAAAAAATATTTCTGCAATGGAAGCTGCAAATTATACACTGTACAATACAACATAATTTAATTGTCCATGTTGTACAGTGTCAACAGCTCAACTCCAGCACTTGGAGTTGCTATGTTGTCCACTATCCATTTCATGACTGCCAAAGGCAGCTGTGGTTAATGGAGATCCCATGAGGCAACATCACAGAGTATGTTCTAGCCAGTCTGGGAGTTGGGAAAACTAATAGAAACCACTGAATCCTATGGCTGTTCACAGTTACCGCATCTCTGATACTCAATATAATATTGAGGGAATTCAATATTTATCCAAACAAATTTAGAGCATCAATATATTTTACTGTACTTAACAGAAAATTCTTTTTTTTTTTTTAAATGTGAATACGAAGCTAGGAAGACCAGGTCAGTAGTACAAAAGCCTGAGAGCGGCAAAGAAAACAGATTGTCTATAATGAAATCTGGGGACTTGCCCTAGCTATTTCAGTTCTTTACCTCCAAAAAATGTAGAAGTTGTCATATCAAAATTACTAATGATCCATTCTAGTCAGGTGCCCTGCTTCTGGCTGTAACCAATGCCTAGAGCTAAATGGGGTCATGAAAACCCTTTCTAATTTAACAGGCCAAGCAGGACTGATAATAGCAGAGCTCAGCACTGCCCAAGCATTGTTCATCTACAGATCCCACAGCATTTTACAACCTTGTGTGTTATCCCCCTTACAGCGAGGGAAACAGACAAGGGAAAGGTTTAAATCATTTGCTTTAAACTACAGAAGAAGTCACTGAAAGATTTAGGAATATAGTGTAAATGGGGGATTCTCTGTAACTTGAAGTCTTTAAATCATGATTTGAGGACTTCAGTAACTCATCTAGAGGTCAGGAGTCTAATACAGGAGTAGGCGAGTGAGGTTCTGGGGCCTGCAATGTGCGGAGGTCAGACTAGATGATCAAGATGGTCCCTTCTGACCTTAAAGCCTATGAGTCTATAATGCAGGTCTCCTAGCTTCCAGCCCTGTCCCCTAGCCACTGGGCAGCACTCATAATCCCTTACAGTTTTTATCCTAGATGACCACATTGCTTCTGGGCTCGGGACAAACCATCACTGGGTCCCCAGTTAGCTGTAAGTGAAAGCCTTTATTTAGCCAGGGCACCATCCTCAGTAGATGTACTCAGCACCAGCAGGTCAATCACCAGCAACAAACCACACAGTAGTCCCATACCAGACCTACCCTCTCGCAGGAAGGCTCTGACAGGCAGTAGTTATTTAGTCCAAACAATAGCCCTGCAACAGGCCTACCTTCCCTGGGGGAAGTTGACAGGCAGCAGTCTCTCAAGTAGTTCCTGGAGGTCTGATCTTTCCTTGTCAGCCCCTCAACTGAGCTGTGCTCTCTCCACATTTAATCCCTTCCCCCACATTTGACTCCAACTGCAGGTGTAGTGGGGTGTGGTTGACTGAGTCCATAAGTACTTGTTAATCCTTTCCTGGACAGCGTGGGTTTGTATACTGCATCATACCCATACTGCTTAACCACAGGTGTTTCTCTAATTCAATCAACAAATCAGATAGTGAAGCTTATTTATCCTCAGTAATATCCTGCATCAACGAAATCCTCATGGAAAATTAAATAGGGCCAATACTGAAATCCTCACTCTGTTCTTTCTGCCCCTGAAATCAACAACAGATGAAGACTTGGCCCATCCTGCATAAAAATCATTATCTCCTTCACATTTGTTGTTTTAAAACTTCATTGTGTGTCCCTTTGTTCTTGGGTACACAGAAATGTCTGTTCTTTATTATTACTCTTTGTATTAGACACCTAGCACTTAGAAGCCTCAGCCAAGATTGTTTCCCCCATTTTGATGGGCACTTGTACATACACATAGTAAGAGACAGTCCCTGCCCTGAAGAGTTTACAACTTAAATAGATAGGATCGATAACAGGTGGGAGAAAAGGAGTATTGTTACCTCCATTTTAGAAATGTGGAGTTGAGAATCAGATGTTAGGTGATGTGCCCAAAATCACATAGAAAGTCTGTGGCAGAGCTGACAATTTAACCCTCCAATCCGAACCCAGCTCCTTAGCCACAATACCATCCTCTCCCTCAGCACTATACCACTGATTATTTGATGCTACATAGCTTTATTATAATTCTCATTCTTCTCCATTCCAAGCAAAATAATCCTAACCTTTTTAATCTCTCATGGATTAGGGTCTATCAACATATCCATTACTAACCTTGTATTTCAGGCTTTACTACTCAGTCATTAAACCTGGCATCCAGGATTCTAGACAAGGATTTAGTTATTTTATTTTATAACTGTTAAGGTGTCAGAAAAGATATTTAACAATGACGAGCGGCCGCTGTATCCACTTTTTACACGGATGCTTAACTAATATGCATACAAATGTACAGTTTAATAAGTGAATGCTGTACATATTTACATGATGGACTGACTAACAGCTCAGAAGGGGCCATTATGGTCTGCTGAGTAAATAAATATGCATTTGAAAGGATCTATTTACCTATTTACATTATTGCTGCTTTCAGGTCAATGTGCCATAAATATACCATGCATATTTACATGGTAAACCCTCCCCCAGTTCAACAATGAAATGTTTAGCAGGTGTTTCAAAAAGGGAAAAAGGAACAAAAACCACAACCGTTAATTGTGTCAGCATAACATGCATATTTAAAATTCTATCAACAAGTGTTTTTATTTACTCAATGACTGATTCCTCTTAGTTTTCCTAAGATGCTGCTCAAGGATAGCAAAGGAAGGAAAAGTCTGTGTTCATAACAGTGATGGAACAATCCAATGATGAAATGACCCAGGGGTGTTAGGCCGACAAGATATTCCAATAGTATCAGATCTTCCTTGTGGTCTAAGAGACCCTAGAAGCAAAACCACTCTCAAAGCGTTACACCATCTTCATTTATAATTTACATGGACACGCACAAAAAACTGTCTATCGTGGCAACCAGCTTCCCCCAAAGAGTCCTTCAAACAAAGGTCTAGAATCAGCCCTGACATATCCTGCTCTTGGAGCAGTTCTTACATACTGAAATCCTCATCTACATAAAGACTCCAGCCCGTGAATGGCCCAACTAGACAATAAAGCAAATAGTGATGACCTCCAGGAGTGAGAGCAATAACAACAATAAAAAAATAAAAGATTATGCCCTTGGGTAAAATTAGTTGGCTTGATGGTTTATATTGTCTTAAACCTTTGATTTACGATAATATACCACCAACACAGGAATGAGTTTTCCTTCCAGCAATATTTTACTGCTCTTGCCGTCTGAGTATGGGCCCATTTCTGTGTTCGATAGACAGACAGAGACAGAAACACAGACAGACAGACAAAGAATGCTACACAGGTAACTGCAAGCTATGGAGTTTTGCAAGCATACACATAAACAGGCTCTGGTGTACACAGTAACCACAGAGGCTGAGTAGTTTGTGCAGTAAAATATTCCAGGTCAGAACAAAAGTGATGTTTGCTTTTTCATAAACTTGAGAAAAATTGTGGATTTTCATTGATTTTGCTGCCTGGTTAGAATTTTATCACATGGTTTTAGTGGAGCAATTGAGACATCCCAAGTACTGTGTCAGCACACAGTCCTTTAGTTCATTTACACACTCCAGTCCTAATAAGAAAAAGAATACCACTGTTTAAAGCTGCAGATTTCAATGTGTTTTATAAAGATAGGGAAATATAATTATCCTTAGTTTATAGATGAAGAAACTGAGGCTTGGAGAAGTTTACATAACTTTGGAACTTTTTTTTTTTTATTTTAAACATTACGGCCATTAGACCTAACTGTGAGAGGAAGCATGTTTTTGGATACATCCACCGAACAGAAATAAGGGTTGAGCTCAAGCAAAACAAAGCAAGCAGATATTTGAGGTGGCCCCCACAACCCATTCAAGCACCACAATTTTTGAGTCAGACAGACCTCACTCACTTTCTAGGCAGCAGGATCCAAGAGGGAAGCACCTCATAATCTGATCCCAGCAGCTTCAAATCCTAAAGGTGTTCTTGACAGACATACAGAGAGTATAGTAACACATACAGGAGACAGCATAGGAGACATTTAGATGCAAAACACATGCATCTACAGAAAGCTCTGAAGACTAAAAACTGATTCTATTTGTTCAATGAAAACATAAACACCTAGGAAAGATTAGACTGTTTTTGTCATCCCATTAGGAAGCAAAGCCACAGTTTGCAGCTCTGCAAAGGCACTCAGACAGTCATACGAAGAGCTGGTTCTGACAGAGACATGCTGCCAAAGGAAAATATTTTTCTATGTTTAAAAATTGCAGCAGATGGTGCTAGCAGTAGGAAGCTGCATTAACTTGTTATGACAATGGGCATCCTCATCCATCACTGAAGATACGGAAATGCTGTCACCATACTGCAGGTATTAACCTGTATTCTGTGAAATGCTGCAGGTATATGGATGATTTATTGAGTAGTGGATGCGTCTTGGGCCAGGCTCTTCTGGAAGAGCTTTATAAAATCTATCATTCTGGGGCTTAGCAGGATGGGGGCCCTTTTCTAGTAGCCAGAAATCTGAAAATCCACACCTTTGACTCCCTGGGTGAGATTTCCCACCTTCCTGCACAGAGCCCAATGCTGTATGTACACATAGGCATGGGAGGGGAGGGGGAGAAGGGTGTATGTGTATGCATGCATGGGCTTGTGTACTTGTGCATGTGTAGATGGTGGGATAGGGCATGTGTATGATGATACATAACATAAGAACGTAAGAACGGCCGTACTAGGTCAGACCAAAGATCCATCTAGCCCAGTATCCTGTCTACCGACAGTGGCCAATGCCAGGTGCCCCAGAGGGAGTGAACCTAACAGGTAATGATCAAGTGATCTCTCTCCTGCCATCCATCTCCATCCTCTGACAAACCGAGGCTAGGGACACCATTCCTTACCCATCGTGCTAATAGCCATTAATGGACTTAACCTCCATGAATTTATCCAGTTCTCTTTTAAACGCTGTTATAGTCCTAGCATTCACAACCTCCTCAGGTAAGGAGTTCCACAAGTTGACTGTGCGCTGTGTGAAGAATAACTTCCTTTTATTTGTTTTAAACCTGCTGCCTATTAATTTCATTTGATGACCCCTAGTTCTTGTATTATGGGAATAAGTAAATAACTTTTCCTTATCCACTTTCTCCACATCACTCATGATTTTATATACCTCTATCATATCCCCCCTTAGTCTCCTCTTTTGCAAGCTGAAAAGTCCTAGCCTCTTTAATCTCTCCTCATATGGGACCCATTCCAAATCCCTAATCATTTTAGTTGCCCTTCTCTGAACCTTTTCTAGTGCCAGTATATCTTTTTTGAGATGAGGAGACCACATCTGTATGCAGTATTCAAGATGTGGGCGTACCATCGATTTATATAAGGGCAATAATATATTCTCCATCTTATTCTCTATCCCCTTTTTAATGATTCCTAACATCCTGTTTGCTTTTTTGACCGCCTCTGCACACTGCGTGGACATCTTCAGAGAACTATCCACGATGACTCCAAGATCTTTTTCCTGATTTGTTGTAGCTAAATTAGTCCCCATCATATTGTATGTATAGTTGGGGTTATTTTTTCCAATGTGCATTATTTTACATTTATCCACATTAAATTTCATTTGCCATTTTGTTGCCCAATCACTTAGTTTTGTGAGATCTTTTTGAAGTTCTTCACAGTCTGCTTTGGTCTTAACTATCTTGAGCAGTTTAGTATCATCTGCAAACTTTGCCTTGCTTTTTACCCCTTTCTCCAGATCATTTATGAATAAGTTGAATAGGATTGGTCTTAGGACTGACCCTTGGGGAACACCACTAGTTACCCCTCTCCATTCTGAGAATTTACCATTAATTCCTACTCTTTGTTCCCTGTCTTTTAACCAGTTCCCAATCCATGAAAGGACCTTCCCTTTTATCCCATGACAACTTAATTTACATAAGAGCCTTTAGTGAGGGACCTTGTCAAAGGCTTTCTGGAAATCTAAGTGCACTATGTCCACTGGATCCCCCTTGTCCACATGTTTGTTGACCCCTTCAAAGAACTCTAATAGATTAGTAAGACATGATTTCCCTTTACAGAAACCATGTTGACTTTTGCCCAACAATTTATGTTCTTCTATGTGTCTGACAATTTTATTCTTTACTATTGTTTCGACTAATTTGCCCGGTACCAACGTTAGACTTACCAGTCTGTAATTGCCGGGATCGCCTCTAGAGCCCTTTTTAAATATTGGCGTTACATTGGCTATCTTCCAGTCATTGGGTACATATCCACCCTCAAAGCTGCAGATAGGCCATGGAGCAGCAGCTGCAGAGGGTTTTTACTGCAACCCCTTAACACCCTGATATATGGCTCCAAGCAGCTGGATCTGCCTAACTATGGATCCAGTGGCCCTTTCCTGCTGCCAATACTTCCTGCCTATTCAGAACTTGTGTGAAGACCCTTTCTCTCCATGCAGGATGTGTAGACCTCCATCCCCACATGGCCACTCTTTCCACTACCAGGACTGGACTGGGGGCCTTAATAGCACATGTGGCCTTCCTCATTTGGATGAATGGGCTTTATACCGCCTTAGCAGCCGTCTGGGAGTCTGGACATGCAGCCCCAGGCAAGAGGAGCCATAGCAGCTTCTCTAACTCAGGCCCAAGGCTGCATCATTCCCCAAGCAGTTGCCTCACTGCTCAGAAGGTCTGAGGTGAAGAGTGCTCCCGTGGATCCCTTGACATGGCCCCACACTGGAGGAATTCCCAGGTGGGCAGCTTTAGCTCTTTTCTGATCCCTTTTTGCCACAGAAGTGGTTGAGAATTGAAGCTGAGAATTGAAGCCACTGAGAAGGAGGACTACTGCGCATGCTGCAAATCAATAGGATGCACAGCCTCCCCAGGAGGTGCTCTGCACCCTGCCGGTTTAGGCCTTCAATGAATTTGAGGTTCTAAACCAAAGCCCCATAGTCAAAAATCTCTCAACTGATGCAGTCATTCCCAAGCCACACCCGCTTGCCTGGAGAATTTTTTCCCTAATAATTGTAATTGCACAAAGATGCCAGAATGCGTATCCTGCTAGAAACTCCCAGCCCCCAAACACACACCTTCTCTATTGCCATTGGCTCTATCACAATCTGACAGTTTTCCTGGATATCTTGCAAGACCAGCAAACCAGGCTGCTTTCTTTGCCTGAGGGCCTAATATACACACGTGAGGGCTAAACACACAGTATCATGTAGCTACATCTCCTGATCACCTCTGCACTTTAGCAGCCTGGGCAATCTCTCAAATAGAATAAGACAAACCAATGAGGAAACACCATCCCAGACTTCTAAAATACCTTTACTATTTTTATTAGTTATTAAGCATACAACCCTGTTGAGTGATAATTTTTGAGTAATAATGGTGTTCTCCGCAGGAATTTCTTCTCCTTTCTCTCTTTTGCCATGGCAACCAGCGTATCCACGTATTTCAGAGCAAGACAATGCCTTACAGTTTATAAAATAATGTTTAGAGCACGCTTGATTTGTTTCTTTTTTCCTGCTGTAAATTGAGTGCAGCATTTATAGAGCTCTTTAGTAAAGTGAGGTGACAAAAACAAAATCCATACAGCAATAGCTTATGCAATCTGTTTTAACAGAAGGCTGTGGGAAGAGAATAGTTCACTTTTAATAGCCTTTCAGGTCCAGAATTCTAATGCTGAGTGAGAACAGGACCTAGTTAGCGCTCTCTCTACTACAGAACAAATCCATCCAAAAGTCACAGCATTAATGGAACCACAGCTGAAAATGGATATAGGTGGTACAACTGTCAGGGCCACTACATGTGGTGTATTGAAAATTGTAAGCTGTCATTTTAAATGCTATAGGGGTTTTTTGTGGTTGTGCTTACAGGCCAGGGGGTCTGGAGGGAAATGCATGATCTGGGCCTAGCAGAGTCAGTTTGCAGACAACCAGACTAGAATAAGGTGGGGTGAGTTATGTATTTCTGTTTTAGAGAGCAGCCTGCTTTGTCTCTCTCTGTTTTGGGGTTCTTGTGTGTTGTCATTCTGAGTTATAAGAAATAAAGTAGTGTTACATTGCAACCTTCCAGCAAGAATACTTATTGTTTTTATATCACTTTTCTGTGTGTATGCCATGAACATAACAGAGGAAACAGACACATTTGTGGGCCCTTTTGAATCCATTGCATTCAAGTCCTCTTTCCCCATAGCCCAAGATTCAGTGTTTGACCTTGTCTTTCCCCACCCCATCACAGCCCCAAACTCCTATGCCATACCCACATGGGGTTAAGGTATGGTTCAAGCCAACAAGGACAGCAGCAGAGAGAAATGTGTGATGTGTCCAGAATTGGTGTGGGTGTTTGAGGAGGGAGTTAGGAACTGCTGGTCGGAGGGTTCCTTTTAAACAGCAGGAGCAGGAAATCTGCAGTATTCATCCTGGCCATGGCTGCTATAAAATGGGAGATATCCCAATTCCCAAGATGACTCAGATTAACAGCACTACAGAGTAGCATGTTTTCCACACCAGATGGGACTGGGCGTGACCAGTAACCACCACACTATCAATCATGGATTCCTATGATTCAGCAGCTCTTGTGGCTTTAGGTAGGAACCTGTTTATAGAAACGAGAAAGAGCTCTTCAGAAACAACTGATGTCCCTTTCAATTGTTATTCCAAGTTCTTATTTGAATCTTGCTGAACTATTTTGCATCAGGAATATATCCTGTGACAATGAGTCCCACAAGTTAATCAGAGTAGTACTTTCCTTTTAGTCATTCTAAATGGGTTTCCTTATAAATGTTATTGTGTGTCCTTCATTTTTGTATAGTGGATCGCAGGAAACTTAAACTCATTATAGTCAATGGAAAGACTCTCATTGATTTCGATGAGGCCCTAAATTAACAGAACCCACCTCTCCCCACTTCCTCATTTTCTCAGTGTATAGAATGAAAGAAGATCAGTGGAGAGGGAAATCCTTTTAGGCTCACAGCCCCTTTAAAACTGGATGGTGGAGTGGTAGCTTTGAGGTGTTCTTGTCAGCTGGGGCAGAAATTTAGGTACATCATAAGAGGCAGCTTTATGGATTCCAGCAAAGCCAGAAAAAAAAAAAAAACAAGAAAAGAGAAGGACAAACTTTAAAATTATTAAAGGGACAGGAAGTGGGATGGAATCCAGGAGACCCCTTCACATATCAAGGAGAAAAGTGGAGTGGTTGAAATTGTGTAGCTAGCCCAGAAATGTAACTACTTCTTAAATTATATAATGTTTGCTTTAAATCTACTTAAAGTGCATTATTTAGTGAGAAAGAAAGTATGTAAATACAGTTTTAAACCTACTGTTATCTCAAAATCCAGAAAGTGTTTCTCAGAGAGAGAGAGAGAGAGAGAGAGAGAGAGAGAGAGAGAGAGGAAAAGTTTGATGGCTTCTCCTCCCACATAAGTCAGTGAATGAACCAGTTCTTAGAGAAAGAGTGTGTGAGGAAACCACAGCAACTGTTGACACTCACTATTTTATAGATCTCAGCCTATCCCCTTTTATCACAACCCCTAGAAAAATAATCCTACTCACTTTAATCTCTTCTCGTAAAGAGATTCCTCAGCTTCCTTTCCTCTGATTATCTGTCTTGCCCATCACCAAGCCTTAATTACTATGGAATTGTCTGAGGGTTTATTGGCTACATGCAAAGATAGGCAAAGGGCAAATTTAAATAGGTTAAACCAACATTTTTATGACTTTAAAGCTAACGGAGGACGGCAAAGAGGAGTATTGTGGGCTATGTAGATCCCTATATTATATTCATCCTTTAGCATCTAAGTGAAAGCTGTAGGTTGAATTTACAATGGCTATTCTATCTTTTAACTTGGGACTTGATTGGGAGAAAAGTAGTCAAGTTTTGGATGCTCCAAGCTCTTCGGAGACTTAAATCAGGTAGATGAATTTGTGCAAGTACTAATTTAAAGTGACAGATCAGATTTAAGCAAAACTTTCCTTTATTATAAACCAAGGCATCGAAGCAGAAGAGACAGCTTAGCTTTAGGGTTACCTAATGTTGAGTGCTGTATATAATGAAAAAGATTTGCTTTGTGGCAATATTATACTTATTGGACCAAGTCAAGCGACAGTACTGACTCTGGCAAAAAACTCATCACAGTGAAGCAGGATTAAAGAAGATCAGCACATCCTATTCTATAATATGGAGACCATCAAGCCTTGGAAAAGGTATCCTGCAGTCTCTCCAGAGTTTTTTTTAGACAATCTGATTTCATCTAAAGCTTTAATGGCCAGAGGCAGATTTCCCTTCCTCACTAGATTTACCCATTATCACATTAAGTGAAATTTCCAGAGATTAAAAATCCTGGGCTGTCTCAGACTAAACTCAACTCTAGTTCAGATAGTAGCATACTTGCAATACAATCCTCTGTCCTCATTCACAAGCTTCAAAACACTTCAGCTGGGTGAAATTACCATCTTCACAACTGAGCAGTTCCAACTCCTGATAAATGCAAAACTTTGAGCAGAACAAATGGGTCCATTTCCATGCAAATCTTGTCAGATTTTCAGTTAAACATCATCATCTTATCTTATATGATCACGGAGTTTATATGTATATATAAAGAGTAGGAACGATAAAAACTGAAAGAAAGAGTACTTGCAGAGCATTGAAAACAGGCCTCTGGCAAATTTGCTTTCCTGAAATGTATCACCATGTGCCAAAAACAAAAGCAAATTGGATCCTTCTGTGCAAGCCTAATTTCAGAGATTGTAATTCACAATGCCCAGATAGTATTAAGAACAACATTCAATAATTTTAGTACTGCACATTGCAATATAAAAAAGACAGTTTCATCATCTGACCTCAATATTGTCTTTTGGTGTTATCCTATAGCCAGCCAATATTTTCTACTGTGAGATTATTTCTCCATTAAAGTCTCTTTTTACATGTTATGTTAGCAGTCTACATTGCACAATAGAAAGGAAACACAGTATTTCCATGGCAATATAACTTAGCTATAGCAACAATATGACATCACCTATGGCAGTGGGAGGTTTACACAAAATTAATATACAATACTGAAGAACAGAGTCATAATAGAGGATGAATACATTACTACAGTACTTGGCTTCTCCTGAGGTATCTTGGAGTTTTATAAGAGCAACCAGTTCATAAAATTTCTTAAGCAGTTAGCAGCTTTTCAATTTATAGACTCAGTCCTGAGCACGTTAGGTGAACTACTGCAAATCCTCCAGTCCTTCTGAAGCCAATGGATTAGAGGACAGTCAGTTATAAACTTGGGGTTTAAGGTTTTCTCTACATTAGGGATTTTTGCATCTGTCTAACTGCAAATGCCTAATGCAGATGGGCAGCAGCAGCATAAAATAGAGCTGGCACTTGTGCAGTTCACCCTGGTTTTTACACTAATACACCAGTGCAGTTACATCAGTTCAGCTAATGTAGGCAAGCCCTAATTCTTTTACTTGACATACTAAGCACATTTAATGGGCCCTCATAGAAACTTTTAATTGCCAAAGTCCACTGCAGCTTCTGCACTGGAGCATTAAAAGTGAACACTGACAAAACTGCAGTTGCTTAACCAGTCATGCTGTAAGATTGACATCTGAGGTCTAAAATCTGGAAGTAGAGGGAAAAAATGACAAGGAATTGGCTAGTATTTACATTTGAATTGTGCTCTCATTTTTGAGAGTACACATTTGCAGTAAAACCCTGGCAGCTCTAAACAACAGATAATATAGACATAATTAAAACCTAGTACTCTATTTTCCTGTCCACATACATAATCAACGGGTGAGTGCCTCAGCAAAGGTGAGCTGGGGACTGGTACAATTACTGTGCTGTTACTAATAAGTCTCAAGTAACTTTTCACTACATCTAGGAAATAGTGTTACAGACACAACAATCAAGAGGCTTTATCTTGGCAAACTAACTATTTTATTACTTGTGTAACCCCAATGATACTTATCTCATTCACAATCTGGGTTAGTGAAGAGGGAGCATTTTCAAAGAAGATTTGCAGTTTTAAACACAGGCGCAAGCATGGAAACTGGAATAAAGTACAATATATGTGCTTCTTTGAAGCAGTGAGCTACTCTGTTTCATAAGGATGGGATGCCTCAAACAAAGTTCATATTAGGCATTGCTGAAACCAAACTTCTTAAAGTGAAATTTAAACTCTGGATCACTCTCATGCATACTTCAACAGAAGCAAGCTGCTTAATAGCAAAAGTACAATAACATTACTTTTCAGTGGTGCATTAAGTGTTCCTTCTGATATTAGAGTAATCAACTGCCTAATGGAAGCCCCGGGAATGCCCATTGACTTGCCAAGCTCCAGTGACATTCTTAGAAGTAAGACATCTAAAACTGGAGCTACCTTGCTGGTGAATTAGCATTTCCAGCTGTGCAAAGTTAGTCTTGAGAAGTGATGTCTCTGAGAAGCAGCAGCACAGAGTGAAAACTTGCTGAAAAGATATGGCAGCAGCTCAGTGAATGAGAAGGGGTGGCAGGGTATCAAATCCACCACTTCACCAATGAATTGGTGGCCCTTTTGGTTTTTGAAAGGCATACGTACTTCCCAATAAGTCCTCTGATTTTGGAGGTACTTAATTTCAAAAGGCAAAAGTGGTTAAAGCTAGGCTCATGCATTGCTTAATTTGTGCCGGGCTGACCCCAGCACCTTTAGTCTTGGCAGTTCATAGCTCAGGCACTTCTAGGCTTGCCATGTGAGTTGTGAAAGTAAAAAAATTGCTTGAGCCCCAGCACCTCTTTCATTACAAATTAAGGACTGGGCCTATGCCCCCACTGAGTAGGATTCTTCAAGGTTCCTATGGCATTTCCCTACAACACTACATCATTTCCTTCCTTCTCTCATCAGGCCAGTAATCCTTACTGTTCCTGAGCTGACCAACAGGGGTAGTAAATGACAGAGGAAAATCTCCACTAGTTTTTTCCCATCATTATGCTTTCACCAGGGACCATATACTTTTGGTCTCTCTAGGAAAGCAGATAAAGAGGGGTTGAATGCTTAAATGGTATCCCATTCTCTCACAGCAAAGTCTGGGGGGTGGTGAGCAGGTAGGAATGTGGCGTTTACATTAACACATTTTCCACAGGCAGCAGTTATGAAATCTAAGACAATTTAGGATGGTTCTCATAATATGGTGCTATAACATGGTATTGCAGAATTTCCTGACACTTCTAGTACATGGTGCAGTTCAAATACTGAACAGGTCCAAAATAGTAGAAAGTGATGATGCAAAAATATAGTAGTTATTTTTAAATAACAGTAAATCATGGTCCAGTGGATAGGGCACTGGACTGGGAATCAGGAGACACAAGTTTCTTTCACTCAGACACTGAGTGACCTTGGCAAATCATTTCACTTATATATGTGATTCTGTTTCTCCTCCCAACCTTTTCTGCCTTGTCTATTTAGCTTGTAAGCTCTTCAGAACAGAGACTGTCTCTCGGTATGCATATGTAGAACTCCTAGCACAATGCAGTCCAATCTTTTGGAGGCCTCTAGGCATTACTCTAATAAATCCTGGAATTACACTGATTGCTTTTCATGGACATGTGATTCTACTTTGAAAAGTGACTATGTAAAAAATGGCCCCATCTCAACGCGACTGATTTGCTCCCTGCATGAATAAGATCTGTTTGGTTTTGGTACGTGTGTTAGCTCTGCAGAGACAATGCAGCTATAGAAGCGTGAGCTGGAGTCTATTCCTTCATGTGCAATATCAACAAGATTGTTTGCTAAGTTCCAGTGAGCAACTCCTGGGCAAACCCGTGTGAGGCACAGGTGTCAAGGAGGAGATAATTTGAAACCAGTGGGAGTTCACAGGTATAAACAAGGGCATAATTTGGCTTGCAGATTCCTGCTATAGGTGGTGAGGTGTGAAAAAAAAAAGAAACTACCTTGACTCTCAGATCCGGAGTTGAGTTTGGAGGACTGACAGTTAAACTTGTAAAACAAGACCTGTTTGATAGTGGAATCACTAAGCTACAGACAGGAGATCCCATTGTTACGAGAGTTTTCTATGGTGATATATATGTAAATAGTTAATAAATAAGGGACCAGGAGATGAGGGTCAAGAATATGTATAAGCACCTTTGTTTTCAGTTTAAACAGATTTTTACCGAAAAATTCCCAGGTTTTACAAAAAGTATTCATTTTTTTCAGATTTTTCACCCTACTTTTGTATCATTCAAATATATAAAAATAATTTGTTTTATTAGGAAAATACAATACATTTCATGATATATATATATATAACGATAATACGTTAATTTGTGAGTATATGCAAAGCTGCCTGTTAAAGACTATGTATTAGTCTAGAAGATACACGCAATAAACAAACAGATGTGCACACAAGCTTTGAAGTGCATGCACATCTGAATGTACTGATGAATCTAACGCCTACCACATACACATTTCAAGCTGTTAGCAGATAACAGTTTGAAGATTTGACACACTAAAATGGGGAAAAAACGAAAATCTGTATCAGAATACATTTCAGAACACAAGAAAGTATTCAAAAGTTTACAAAAAAAAATACAGGAGAAAAAGATAAAGTTGAGTGTATGCGCTGCAAATGGTGTGGCCCAGTTATTAAATGTAAATATTTATAGGCTAATAGTTCTAAGTCTACAACAGTAAACTGTTTATTCAAATGAAAAGTTTTATTTGGGGATTAGAGATACATTATTTTCTTAAACTCAGAGGTGGCATTGTGTTTTGAGTTCTGTTTTAGTTCTGCAGCAAACCACACTGATTAATGGAATTCAAAATATTAATCTACTGAATACTTTTTCCCCATCTTTCCGTCCACCAAAATAAACCCCGATATTTACACAGAAAAAAGTTGTCTTCTTCAGCTATCCCTCGATGTGAGAATTATGTCTTTCAAGGGGGTTTATTGGTGGGTTTTTAAGTGGCTGAGAAGCCCAATTCATGACCTGCAGATTTTCCCACAGAAGTGACAGATGTAATCTTGGAGGAGACAGTTGTTGGCTGGAGTGTTGTGCCCTTTCTTTCCTCCTTTGTCACTTCTCTGTCTCATGAGCACATCTGTTCTCCTCAAAGCGATCTGTGGCTTGGTGTATGGTGTGGCGCCGCTTTGTTCTGTTCCATGCCGAGTCCCAGTTTGTTGTGTTGATGCCTCTCTTTTTAAGGTGTATTTTCAGTATATCTTTAAGCACTTCCACTGCCCTCCACGAGCCCTTCTTCCCTGAATTAACAGAGAGAAGAGTATTTGCTTCAGGAGGCAAGTGTCAGGCATACGTACACAGTGGCCAGCCCAGAGGAGTTGGTGTTGGCTGCAGAGAGGATGCTGATGTTAGTGTGTCAGTCTTCCCAGCGAATTCTGAGAATGCTCCTGAGGGAACCACTCCCGCCGCTAGAGATGTCATCTGTAAGATACCCAGGTCTCAGACCCATAGAGAGGATGGGGATGACAATGCCTTGTAAACCAAAATCTTGGTGCCAGTTTGCAGATCCCTATCATTGAAGACTTGTTTGAGTAATCTTCCAAAGGATGTGCTGGCACAGCAGATCCTGTATTCAATTTCTGTATTCAATTTCAATCTCATGACTCTTTGACTCACCCAGAAAAAGTATTAATAGTTTTTTGCACCTGTTTTTGTTGTTGTGGTAATAAACTAAATTAAATACAATAAAAACTGAAAATGAAGGGCCCTAAATATGTAGCATAGTTCCTGGGATTCATAGAACTAACAAAACTTATTGCAAATGGCTTCTTCTGTGCAGCTGTTTATACTGGCTCATAAAATCTCCATAATTTTTACTCAATCAGTTTTCAGAACATGACAGTCTAATGCCATTATGAGCCCCTTGTAGTAAAAGGACCTAGTCTGAGTGCTATGTAGGTAGCAGCCTGGTTTAGTTTGGCTTATTTAATAGGGTTAATGTGAGAGGAAATCTGCTAGCTTTCCCCCTTCTTCACATATGAATGAGAAATGTGTGGTCCTTTCCCAATGATTCCCCGGGCCACTAAGTTTCAGCCATTTTCTGTGTGACACCCATGTATTTGGCAGCCCCATCACACCTGCCTGCAGCCTAATTGGGATCTCACACTTTCACCTGGGCAGGAGGATGGCTGCAAAGAATCACTGGCAGATCTTTCCCCCACCTACCTGCCAGGGGCTGCCATGGCATCAGCAATACAGGAGCTTCTCTCCTTACGTTTTCAGTGCTTCCTCTGCTTGGTCTTAGGTAGCATGAAACTCCAAGAAGCATGGAAAAGAGGCAACATAAGCAACTGGCTCCCCTGTGCACTGCCTGTGGAGAGGTGAGAAACTCAGGTGGAAGGGCAGACTGAAGGGGCAGGGACAAAATCAGAATGGGTGCCCCTGGCTCCCTCCTCACCACTAAACCACCAAAGTTTCAGGCATCTGATTCCTCCTAAGAACCTTAGGGCCTCCCTTCTTCCCCACCAAAGCTGCCTTAGATTCCCTCCAAAACCTGGTTCTCATTGGCTCGCCTCAGGTTCGACATCACCCTGGCTTCATGAAATACAAGGAATTGGGCTCCTGCCCTTCCACCACACCTGTCCCATTGCTCAGGGAACCCAGAAGGGGGAAAATCAGTCACTTCTCCCCACTGATGGGTTCTCACACACACACAGCTGCATACAATTTGACAGCAATGGCTTTACTTGATCTTACATGAAGATTGTAGACGTGACTGTATATCAAACCATTTTGCTGTTTTCTAATAGAGCAGTACCATTAGAAAGATGCGCAAAAGCAACAGAGAGCCAAGGCAATAGCTGTTCTTACAGCTGTGCATTCACTTTACACTGTTTTAGCTTGAAAGCCACAGAAGCTCAATCTCAAGCTGCCCAGCTGTGCAGTTTCCATAACAGGCTATTGTCTAGTGAGTGACTTGGTTATATTAGAGGTCTTGATGTTAAATTGGTATCACATCTATGAGAGCTGTTACTGTATATCACAAGGCCACAAATATAAGCCATTAAACAAACTGCAGTGTTGTGGAAAATAAAAATACTGCATAAACTGATTGTATATGGAAAAAGCCCTCTTTCCATCCAAATAATGTGATGATCTTGCATTGACATGCTGCACAAGTTACAATATGGCTCAGTAATATTCTTTGGTCCTTAGCAGGACAAAGTTTGGTTTTTTTTAATGTGATTAAATAAAATGTAAAATATAATGGCTTTTAAGCAGGTTTGACTCTATCATATTCACACACAAACTCACTGTGTATATACTCTCACACACACACTTTCTCTCTACCATAGCAGCTGTTGAATGTGTCTACAATATTGCAAGTCACTGTTCTCTGACCACTTACAGTTTCCATACTAATTAAATGGGAAACTCCTGGTAAATTGCTGTTGTGCAATATCAGATAAACTAAGCAGCTGCCACTGTATACTAGGCATATAGAAGATATTTATATATAAACACACACACATATGTTACACATACACAATCATGTTAGAAGAACATTATTAAGGTTGCAAGGTCAAGCAATGAAAAAAAATTTATGCCAGAATTAAGGTTGCCAGTGCAACCTTAATTTGTCCCTACCCCTGTTCTTCATATGTCTCATGATACAGTCTTTAACTACATGATCATATATTTTTTCCCCTGGGATCCTTGCCTAATTCAGTGCACAGGGATGGATGGTGGTTAACTAATGAGCAGCTATTTAATACTTTGTTTTTTCCAGATATATACACAGAGAGAGAGATACCTATCTCATAGAACTGGAAAGGACCTTGAAAGGTCATTGAGGCCAGTCCCCTGCCTTCATTAGCAGGACCAAGTACTGATTTTGCCCCAGATCCCTAAATGGCCCCCTCAAGGATTGAACTCACAACCCTGGGTTTAACAAGCCAATGCTCAAACCACTGAGCTATCCCTCCCCCGTTGTTTTTTTCATAGATTCTAGGACTGGAAGGGACCTCGAGAGGTCATCGAGTCCAGTTCCCTGCCCTCCTGGCAGGACCAAATACTGTCTAGACCATCATGCGAGACCGTATCAAATGCCTTACTAAAGTCTAGGTATACCACATCCACAGCTTCTCCCTTATCCACAAGACTCGTTATCCTATCAAAGAAAGCTATCAGATTGGTTTGACATGATTTGTTCTTTACAAATCCATGCTGGCTATTCCCTATCACCTTACCACCTTCCAAGTGTTTGCAGATGATTTCCTTAATTACTTGCTCCATTATCTTCCCTTGCACCGAAGTTAAACTAACTGGTCTGTAGTTTCCTGGGTTGTTTTTATTTCTCTTTTTTATAGATGGGCAGTATATTTGCCCTTTTCCAGTCTTCTGGAATCTCTCCCGTCTCCCATGATTTTCCAAAGATAATAGCTAGAGGCTCAGATACCTCCTCTATTAGCTCCTTGAGTATTCTAGGATGCATTTCATCAGGCCCTGGTGACTTGCTGGCATCTAACTTTTCCAAGTGATTTTTAACTTGTTCTTTTTTTATTTAATCTGCTAAACCTACCCCCTTCCCATTAGCATTCACTATGTTAGGCATTCCTTCAGACTTCTCGGTGAAGACCGAAACAAAGAAGTCATTAAGCATCTCTGCCATTTCCAAGTTTCCTGTTACTGTTTCTCCCTCTTCACTGAGCAGTGGGCCTACCCTGTCTTTGGTCTTCCTCTTGCTTCTAATGTATTGATAAAAAGCCTTCTTGTTTCCCTTTATTCCCTTTATTCCTGTAGCTAGTTTGAGCTCATTTTGTGCCTTTGCCTTTCTAATCTTGCCCCTGCATTCCTGTGTTGTTTGCCTATATTCATCCTTTGTAATCTGTCCTAGTTTCCATTTTTTTTGACTCCTTTTTATTTTTTAGATCACGCAAGATCTCATGGTTAAGCCAAGGTGGTCTTTTGCCACATTTTCTGTCTTTCCTAACCAGCGGAATAGCTTGCTTTTGGGCCCTTAATAGTGTCCCTTTGAAAAACTGCCAACTCTCCTCAGTTGTTTTTCCCCTCAGTCTTGATTCCCATGGGACCTTACCTATCAGCTCTCTGAGCTTACCAAAATCTGCCTTCCTGAAATCCATTGTCTCTATTTTGCTGTTCTCCCTTCTACCCTTCCTTAGAATTGCAAACTCTATGATTTCATGATCACTTTCACCCAAGCTGCCTTCTACTTTCAAATTCTCAATGAGTTCCTCACTATTTGTTAAAATCAAGTCTAGAACAGCTTCCCCCCAGTAGCTTTTTCAACCTTCTGAAATAAAAAGTTGTCTGCAATGCAGTCCAAGAATTTGTTGGATAGTCTGTGCCCCACTGTGTTATTTTCCCAACATATATTTGGATAGTTGAAGTCCCGCATCACCACCAAATCTTGGGCTTTCGATGATTTTGTTAGTTGTTTAGAAAAAGCCTCATTCACCTCTTCCACCTGGTTGGGTGGCCTGTAGTAGACTCCTAGCATGACATCACCCTAGTTTTTTACCCCTTTTAGCCTAACCCAGAGACTCTCAACACTTGCGTCTCCTATGTCCATCTCTACCTCAGTCCAAGGGTGTACATTTTTAATATACAAGGCAACACCTCCTCCCTTTTTCCCCTGTCTATCATTCCTGAGCAAGCTGTACCCATCCACACCAACATTCCAATCATGTGTATTATCCCACCAAGTTTCAGTGATGCCAACAATGTGATAGTTGTATTTATTTATTAGCACTTCAAGTTCTTCCTGCTTATTACCCATACTTCTCGCATTTGTATATAGGCATCTAAGATACTGGTTTGATCTTTCCTCCCAGTTTTGTCCTGACCCTCCTTTCTCTCTGCCATTATAGCCCACGCTCCCTCTTGTTTCCGACCCATCTCCCAGGTCTCCATGTTCCCCACTTACCTGTGGGCTTTGCTCACCTGTCCCCGTCGAACCTAGTTTAAAGCCCTCCTCACTAGGTTAGCCAGTCTGTGTCCAAATAGGGTCTTTCCCCTCCTCGAAAGGTGAACGCCATCTCTGCCCTGCAGTCCTTCCTCGAATAGCATCCCGTGGTCGAGGAAGCCGAAGCCCTCGTGGCGACACCATCTTCGCAGCCAGGTATTCACCTCCATGATGCATCTGTCTCTGCCCGGGCCCCTACCTTTGACAGGAAGAATCGAAGAGAATACCACCTGCGCGCCAAACTCCTTCACCCGTACTCCCAGAGCCCTGTAGTCACTCTTGATCTGCTCAGTGTCACACCTCGCAGTATCATTTGTGCCCACATGGATGAGTAGCATGGGGTAGTAGTCAGAGGGCTGGATAATCCTTGACAATGCCTCCATAACATTTCGGATACGGGCCCCCGGCAGGCAGCATACCTCCCGAGATGAAATGTCAGGGCGACAGATGGGTGCCTCCGTCCCCCTCAGCAGAGAGTCTCCGACCACCACTACCCTACGTTTCCTATTCGCAGTAGTGGCAGCAGACCTTCCAGCCTTAGGGGTACGAGGCTTCTCCTCCTTTACTGTAGGGGGTGATTCCTTCTCTCCTGTATCAAGAAGAGCATAACGGTTACCTATTACCATGGCAGGAGGGTTCGGCGCAAGGGTGGAGCACTGCCTGCTGCCAGAAGTAACCAGCTGCCAGTGTCCACCCTGAGCCATCTCCTCCTCCACCAGTGGTGTATCAGCAGTCCTGTGTACTGGGACAGCTACCTCAGCTGTCTCCACATGGACACTGTCCAGGAATTGCGCGTGGATTCGGATGCTCCTCAACCTAGCCACCTCCTCCTGTAGCTCTCCCACCTGCTGCCTGAGAGATTCCACCAGTTGTTGAATGTGTGGCTCCAGGCCTTATGTACTGCACACTATTCAAATTCTACTCTCAAGACAGAATTAACAACTTCCTCATGGGTTTGTCTATGGTACTCATCTGAGTGCTTCAAAAACATTAATCAAACAGTCTTCGCAACATCCCTGTGAGAGGGGTGTATGTGTGTGAGGTATTTTACAGATGGGGAGTTGATCTTAGAGTTGATGATTGAAAGTTTCCACTAATAGGTGGATCCAATTTGAAATGTCTCAGACCTCATCTTTCAGGGTATCATATAGCACTTTATAAATTCAAAGCACAGCTTCACTCTCAGCACTTTTTCAAATCAGACTCAGGAGCTCAAGCCGTGCACCCAAAAAATGAGGAACACACAATTACTGACAACCTGTGAAAAGTCTGGTTTAAGTGACTTGCCCAGCATCACATAGGAACACTATGGCAGAGGCAGGGATAGAATCCCATTCTCCACAGCTGCATTCAACTGCCTTAACCATGGGACCATCCTTTCTTTTCCCACAATCCCCTGCCTTATTTACTACTCATCTTCCAACTTCTGTAACAAATGAAACAGGGGTCCTTCAGACTGCAGCCTCCTTCAGAATACAACCTTATTCATCCCCACAGCAGGTGCAATCTGAATGAGACCGGGGTGCTTTCCCTCCACCCTTCTCTGCCTTTTAGGTCTGCATTCGAGTCAGGTAGCTTCTTCTTCCACACTGGTAGGGGGCATCATTGAGAGCACAGGAGAGACAGCTTCTCAGTTCCAGGGCCCAGCCCTACCCTAGCCTGAAGCAGCAGAGAGCAGCAACTACAAGCAGGGCCGGCTCCAGGCACCAGCTAAGGAAGAAGGTGCTTGGGGCGGCCAATACAAAGGGGCGGCACTCCGTCCACTATTGGGGCGGCACGTCTGGGTCTTCAGTGGGAATTCAGCGGCGGGTCACTCAGTTCCTCTCTTCCTCTTTGAGCTGCCGCCGAAGTGCCGCCGAAGAGGAAGAGAGGGAGTGAAGGACGGGCCGCCGAACTGCCGCCAAAGAATGGAGCGGAACGATTGAGCTGCCGCTGAAGAGCTGCTGATCGGCGCTTTTTTTTTTTGGCCTCTTGGGGCAGCGGAAAACCTGGAGCCGGCCCTGACTACAAGGAAAGTGCAGCTTCACCCCTATAGCCCTGGGCTGAAGCATGCTCAGACCCTCTGTGGGGATGGTGCATGACATTCTTGTCAGCACTAGGAGCTATGAGCTCTTCTTCTTAACGTATGTGCAACGTGCCTCAGGTGGCTTGTGACCAGGATTCATCACTGAATTTGGTCTGCTGGTTGGATCATTAGCTTTCCCGGCCCAGCCCAGGCACTGACAGGGAGTGTGACATGAATGGTGATCCATGTCCCCCCAGCTATGAAATGATGGAGCATGTTCAGTCACTCTGTGCGCATGACACATACGTGGCCTGGTCAGCGCTAGAAGTCATGAGAGACTCAAGCATGCTCAGTAAGGATGGCATCCTTAGAGATTTTAGCTTCTAAAAATTGAAGAAGTTGCTAATAAGCATGGACAATCTGTGATTTTTCAAAGGCTTATAACTTGGCCAAATTTCAGCAGATATTCCTGGTGATAGCAAAAGCCACATCCCTGACACAACTGCTATTCCCCAGCCAAATTTCACGACCCTGCTCCAAAACCTGGGGGCACTTGAACTGTTCAACGAAAAGGTAAGCAGAATTTTTTAAACCTGGGTAAAACTATATTTTTTCCTTAGCCTCATTCTTGAAAACAGTTGGACTGTTTTGGCAGAAATTTTCCACCAAATTCAGCCTGAGGCAGATCCCTGGCATGGAAAATACCAGCCAAACTGTTAAAGTCTGGCAAAGCTATAAGCAACTGAAATGAGGGTCTTATAAAGTGAACCATCGGGCAACCTTAATAATAAGCGGTGCTACCAACCTTGCCTATAATAATATATGCACACACATAAGGGAGGGCAAGGAGGAAAGGCACAGGAGTACATTTAAAAGAGAAAAGTACCAATAAGAGAGGCATAAAAATTGCACCTGAACGTAGCTAATCATTTGATTTTTTAAAGAGAATGGTCAAAGCTCACACTAAACGCAAAGTATTTAATTCAATATCATTGCCAAAGAATTCAGAAGCGTAGGTGCCAAAATTCACACTGTAATAGTGTCTGTGCAAAATACGTATTCAAGTTCATTTTTAGAATACTTCCAATAAAGTTTTTGTAGATTTAAATACTACACTTAAATACCTCTGCAGTTAACTCCCATGGAATACCTTGGCTCATTTTAATAGGTACATTGCAGACTTTTCTTTTTCATTTTTACTTGTTGTGCAACCAAAATGTCCCTGTGAAAGGGCAAGGTCTCCTCCGAGCTAACACCACAGCATAAACACATGGGGGGAGGGAAGTAGGAGGGAAGTGTCTGAGTGTTGGACACTAATAACTTCCTAAGATTTTTCTTTATTATTTTCATAAAAGGGACATCATCAACTTGAAATCCAGTCTACAAAAAAAAAGAAAAAAAAAAGAAGGTAAAAGTAGTTTCAGTTACTATACCTGCCCCTAAGTTTCCCCTGCTAATTTTTGTGGTTCTCTAATCACGCATTCTATTTCTAAAATCACCACACCCTCCCCTTGTCTGCTGCTATTCTTGTGTGAAAGATCTATCTAAACAAGAGAGTAAATGGACTAACTATGCAGGAGAAACAGTGAAACTAAATATAGACAAAGTGCTGTCCAATGCACAATACAAAAACAACGATGAGCTATTCTTCACTCTAACCACTTTTTCTTATATCCATCTTGAGTATGACTTGTAACAAAAACAAGTAAAACATTTTTCAAACAAGCATTTAAAAAAAAAAATCTATAGTGTCCTTTTAAACAACAACAGACTTTAGCCTCAACCCCGTGCTTGCAGGATCAGAGTCATTAACTTCAGCCTTAACTTCTACACCTGAGCTCAACTTCTATCTGAGCTGGTTATTTCTAGGATTTTTCCCTGAAAATCCTCCCATCTCAACTACTAACCCCTCCTCTTTCAAATAGACTCGCCTTTTACCCTGTTGAGTTGGAGCTAAAGACACCAGCTTGGTCTGGTTGTGAGGAGGATTCAGCAGAATAGCTCTGCATCTCCATGTAGACTCCTAGAACTTTTCATATTGTCTAAATATTATGGCTATGTCAGCTGTGCCAGTGATCTTCCATTTGCACTAAACAGAAGGAATTAAGAGTAAAGAGAGAACCTCAGTCTACCACAAAGTATCTTGAAGCTACTCATTTTTGTGTTCCTTTTTATTCTTCCTTTACTCGTTTCCGCATCTTTCCATGCTTTGGAGGCTGCTCTGAATAGAAATCAACAAACCAGTTCAGAGAAAATCAGAACTGACCAGTCATCCACATCTTCATCGAAGTTAGAGAAGGCAGAGATCCCGCAAGTTGTTCCATGCTTATGCAATAACAACCCTTATTTCAACCTATCAACCCTTCCAAAGTGGGAAGAGTGTGTCAACTTGCTGCAATAACAAATTAACATTAGTTCTGTGAGCAAATTTTCCTCTTCAGTGTTTTCTTCCTGATGTTTTAGATTGCTTTGGTTATAATAAAAACAAACAACAATATTTCTATATAACCAAGAGACAAAACAAACAAACAAAACGAACAAAAGCCAAACCCACAGCCCTGTGTGACTGAACGGATATGTCTACACTGAAGCTGGGAGGCGTGATTCATGCTAGCTTCGCTCAAGATAGCACACTGAAAACAGCAGTGTGGATGTTGTGGCACTGGCAGCTCAGACTACTTGCCCGAGTCCAAGTCAGCTAAACCATGTGGGTCCGAGCTCAGGCAGCTGTCAAGCCGCCACCAGGGCTGTAATGCTGTCTACCCGTGCTGGGAATGACACCTCCCTGCTACAGTGCCAACGTACCCTAATAGGTGTGGAGCTCCCCCTTCTCCATTGCTTCCCTGACACTAGCTAGTGTTGTGCAGTTTCCTGCATTTCCTCTAAGAGATTCATTAACTCCCTGCTTATTCGAAACTAAGTAGGACTTCTGCTCCTGTCACAAGAAGATTCAACAGGTACCTCGGGTATTGTGGTGGTACATTTGCAGTGTTGGCACTTCAGCACCAATTCAGCTAGCATCTACATCAGACTGCTTATTTATTTTCCAGTCCTGGAAAACATTCTCACCAATCACCTCAGTGGAGCTCCTCATGGGTATAGGGTCTGCCCAGGGGGATGGCATTACAGAATCAGGACCTAAGTTTCTGTTGGCATTCAATATACATTGAGAGCAGTCAACCCTGTGCACATAGTCCAAAAGGTAAGGCACTAGGACTTGGGAGAGCTGGATTCAAGTATCTACTTTGCCACAGACTTCCTATGTGACCTTGGGCAAGTCACTTAGCCTCTCTGTGCCTCAGTTCCCAATCTGTAAAATGGGGATAATAGCACTTCTCTACCTCACAGGGGAGCTGTGATAATAAACACACTGAAGATGGTGAAGCGCTCAGATACTATGTTAATGGGGGTACTTGAGTTAAAATAGGCAGAGAAGATAGAACTCAATCACTCCTTATAAATCAGTACATCTATCACAAATGTTTTAGAGCCTCAATCCTTTCCTGGAGTTCTGCGCAGGGCCGGCTCCAGGTTTTTTGCCGCCCCAAGCAAAAAAAAATAAAAATGGAGTGCCACGTCAAAGTGCTGGAGTGCCGCCCCTTAAAAAGTGCCACCCCAAGCACATGCTTGGAACGCTGGTGCCTAGGACCGGCCCTGGTTCTGCGAGTTGTCTTTAAGGCAGCACAATTTACACATTCCTTTTTCTTTGTTTATTGCCATCTGAGAAACATTTTAAAAATATTTACATATTAAAAGCTCCCAGAAGATACGTTTACATATATGAAATTATCATGAGAGGAGAGTAATGTGTTTAGATTACAACAATCCAAGAGGTTGTTATCCCTAGGCCAGGAAGCACTAGGATTCCATTCAGGACAGATCCTGTCTCACTAGTAAAGAATCTATGTAGACATTTCTCAGCAAAGAGTATAGAGTGCGGCCCAGTAAGCCACTTGCTGCTACGGTATGTATTAGAACCTTTTGGACAGTGCAGTGATCTAGAGAAAGGAAACAAGAGTGTTAATCACATTAGGACCTATTTTCATAGCTGTTTAAACCAAAGCAAAATTAGCCAAGTGAAAAACTGCTAGCATATGTCCATATTTTTAATAGTTAACAAATCTCCAAGCAGAAAGATTGAAGTCACTTTAGCCAAGGCTGTACAAAGGCAGAAGAACTAATGTTCTATTGCTTGGCAACCGAGTAACCAAGCAATTCTAAGGAAAATTGTGGCACTTTTTTGTTATTCTGTTCTAATGATAATGTGTGCTCATGAAAGGTACAGGACTGATAGCCACAGAGCCTGAAGCCCTCTAGCTTTTGAAGTGATATTCTTTAGCTTTTTCAGAAATGCTGTTTAGAAGGACACCTTCACCAAACTTCATTTTTAAAATAGAAAGTGCCAACATGTACTCTTCAAAGAACATTTAACTAGAAGAGATTTCTAGGAGATGAGACCAAATGCACGCCTAAAGCAGATGTGAGAGATTTCTACGAAAAGGCAAATAAAAATACTCTCTAAGTGTTCCTGTTACAAACCACAAGTATGTAACAAGTTGGTAGATTGAAGACGTACAAGAGAATCGAGCAAGCTTTAAAAAACTCTGCCAGAATACTGTTAGAAAATCGCTTGCAGGATTGTTATAGCCTTGTTTTTCCCAGCCCTGAAGAAGAGCTCTATGTAAGCTCTGTATAATCTTGAAAGTTTGTCTCTTTCAAAAATAGAAGTTGGTCCAATAGAGATATTACCTCGCCCACTCTTTATTAAAAGAAGTATCTGTTCCTTTCTGCAGTACTAAGAATGGTGCCTAGTAATGCTACAGATCTTTAAAAGCTACTGTCCAACAATAACTTGGCAAAGAGCAGGTTTAGTTATGGAGAGTTATATGTAGCCTGCCTACAAGAGACTGTTCTTACAGAGATTATTTATTGATAGGCAGCGACATCAGCCATAATGTAGACAGAATCTAGAATAAACTGAAACAATAATTAGATGCAGGAAGAAAATGCATTAGGAAAAAATAAACACAGCCTTTAACAAAGATTATTAGGGAGAGAGAAAGGCGATTTAAGTTCTGTTGAGACCTTGATGTACCATGTGTTCACCCCCTACACATACCCAGAGCTAAATAATCAAGATAACTCTGTCTTTGACGTAAGATATAAATGTATCATGGCTTCAAGAGGCAACTATTTCTTTATTCCTTTTATATGGTTGTAGATTTATTCCTTGTCAGAACCAACTCTGATTAGACAAAGATTCTAAACATGGTTCTAATAAGAAAAAGAGGTGGTTTATTAAATATCCAGTTTGCAAGGAACCTTTGAGACGTTCCTAGTTGACGACAGCTTGCAAGATTCCAAGCAGCTTGCATTTAAAATCTATCAGTATTATGAGGCTTCAAGGCTTTATAGTGTTTCAGAGCTAAAAAGCCTATAACAGTCAAATCTGTTTACAATTAAAGTAATACATTACGTTCAGCCACCTTGTGCTGTGATCTCATCACTTGTCACAAGCAATGCAGAGCAAGTGTTGGCCAGTATTTGGCTGCTTCTTAGTGGTCTCCCATCCAACACGATGTCAGGGTCTGGAGCAGCTCTCTCGATCAAGAGATCGAAACAGAGATTCTGAACACATATAGTCATTAAATATTCCATGTCGCTTTTCACAAGTGCATGTGGGTACAGCTACACTGCAATCAAAGGTGTGACTAGTCTAGCTAGTTTGAACAACAACAGTAGTGAACCCGAAGCAGAAGAGACAGAAGCATGGACTAACCGCTTGAGTACGTACCCGGGGTCCTGGGCAGGCGTCTACAGTCTGTGCTGCTATGGCTTCACTACTATTGTTATTCAATCTAGCTAGATCAAAGCTAACTTGGGTATGTCTACAGTAGCTGCAATCACACCCCTGATTGCAGTGTAGACATACCCTGTGCACTAAACTTGTTTCCTGAATAAATGCCAAAGCCAGGTAGTTACATTCTGCTTTGTTAAATTCACCCTGCAATTTCAATTTGGATACGGCTCTCTCCTTCAATTCCTGCCCTAAAACATTGGGTGGTACTGCTATGCACTGTTAATTCATTGGTGCTATTTCCCCCCCCCCAGAAATGGTTACATTTCAGTGGTGGGTGGAACAATTGTATTATTATATTATTATTTAGTTGTATTATAACTCTGTGGAGCCCCAGTTCTGGACCACAGCGCCACACTGGGATAGGCTGGATAAACAGAATAGAAAGATAGTTCCTGTCCCAAATTACTTATGAGCTAAGTAGCTCTATTGGGATAGGTGCAGTAGGTCAATACTACCCCCACTTTAAAATTAAATAACTTGCTGAAGGTCAGAGGGATTGAAACGTTAGATGTCCAGATTCTCAGCCCTTCGCTCAAACTACTGACTACACCTTTCTCTAGAACTACTAACCACCATAATCAGCTAGCCACATGCTGTTTCCATTGTCTGAACTATGTTTCTAATGAACTGTAATGCTGTTTAGACCCGGAACAATTTGCAGGTACCCCTGAGGGTTCTTTCACGAGGATCTCCTACAATATAAACAGAGTATCATGCATTGTAAACTATTCCATATCACTTACTGTACAGCAGCTTTGTTTTTTAAATGATCACACTCTCTGCAGAGTAAATCAGATTCTAAGAACATCTGTTTTTATTCTGATTTTGCATATTTCCCTGCACAAACAGCAATGTGTTTAACATATATAAAATGCCGTTCCATTTTATTTCTCCTTTGAAAAGAATAAATTATGCAAAAAACAGCAGAATCCTGAAAGGCAGACGTAAGTCAATAATTTGCTGTGGTGGTTTTGTTGATATTTATGGTGTTGAGATTTATGACTTCTGCATTATCTCTTGTTTGAATTACTGCTCTGTGTGTGACTTGTGGGGTGTTTGTTATGCTTTATTACCCCCATATGGCTCTGGAGTTTAATGACTTAGTCTGTAAGATTTCCAATCAAAGAATTTGATAATGGGAATAACAAGGAAGATTCAGTTTCGGGTGCTTAAATATCTCCTTTCCACACTAATTCATGCAACCTTTACTTACTTTAGGGTATGTATCCAGAGTGCCCTCAGTTTGTATCTGATGTGCTGGGAGAGGGGAGGGGAAGCAATTTGTAGACTACAGCAAAGCGTGTGTCATTAGGGATGTGTTCATAATGGAATTTGACTTAATGGAGATGGGGGCCTACAGATGCTATAATAATGTTTTCCAGTGGGAGGCTTGTTGCTAGCTCTTAGCAAAATACAGTGATTCGCCAGCCTAAAATGACACACTGAACAAAACTTGGTTGAACCAACAAATTATGTTGTAGGTGCACGTGCACATAATTGTCAACGTCATTTAGAATCATTGGCATCAACTTAGAACTACTCAGGCTCCAGAAGTGCCAGACAACAAAAAGGGTTAAATTATCAACATGTCACGCTGGTGTGACCGGTTTTATTAAGATGTGAGGGCTCCCTTTGTGGTGCTTATTATTACAGATCACAGGATATTATTCCCCATAGAGACTTCATAAATAATAAAACTAAGGATAATGCTTGTAGATGCAAGATGGTGTTTACAAACCATTCATGCCTGAAATAAAAATATTGCTTTGATTCTCTTTATCACCATTTTAGAGAAGTGTGCAGAATGGCTTTGTTTACAACACTCAGCGTTATTTTGAGGATTCTTGTTATAATCTAATTTGCATTTGCTAGAATTATTCAGAAATCATTAGACTGTAGTACATATCTATCAGATACGGTTTTGTTACAGGCTTTAATAACAGAATATGTCTAGTTAATCTTATACCTTTGTCTCTTTTATGACTCCTGGCTTTTCCAGATCTAATAAGAATAATGATTTGTTTCATTTTAAAGTGAATTTTAATAGCGATCTAAAACACCTGATTGACAGCTATATCAGTGAAGTCACTTATTTATCTAAAGGACAGGCACAGCACAGGCAGTCCGAGGGCAAGTTTCCCACACACACACTGCCCTCATACTGACCTGGAAGGATCACGTCTAAGCATGAAAGGGTATTATCCATATCTATGCTCAGCCAGTCTTAGGCCCCTCTGCTGAAACTATGACAAGGGTCTTAATTTGTCAATTATACGATATGGACACCTTTCCACTAGCAAGTCAACTGAGACCTGACTGTCCCCAACCAACTCTTTTCCTAAACTGTTCCCAGAGAGTAGTTATCAGTGGTTCACAGTCATGCTGGAAGGTCATAACGAGTGGGGTCCCGCAGGGATCAGTTCTAGGTTCAGTTCTGTTCAATATCTTCATCAATGATTTAGATAATGGCATAGAGAGTACACTTATAAAGTTTGCGATACCAAGCTGGGAGGGGTTGCAAGTGCTTTGGAAGATAGTATTAAAATTCAAAATGATCTGGACAAACTGGAGAAATGGTCTGAAGTAAATAGGATGAAATTCAATAAGGACAAATGCAAAGTACTCCACTTAGGAAGGAACAATCAGCTGCACGCATACAAAATAGGAAATGACTGCCTAGGAAGGAGTACTGCAGAAAGAGGTCTGGGGGTCAGAGTAGACCACAAGCTAAATATGAGTCAACAGTGTTGTCCTGTTGCAAGAAAAGTGAACATCATTCTGGAATGTATTAGATAGATACATTCTGGAATGTATTGGTGTTATTAGCAATACACAAAAAGTATTTCTTCCGCTCTACTCTGCGCTGATTAGGCCACATCTGGAGTATTGTGTCCAGTTCTGGGCACCACATTTCAATAAGGATGTGGACAAATTGGAGAGAGTCCAGAGAAGAGCAACAAAAATGATTAAAGGTCTAGAAAACATGACCTATGAGGGAAAATTGAAAAAATTGGGTTTGTTTAGTCTGGAAAAGAGAAGACTGAGCAGCGACATAACAGTTTTCAAGTATGTAAAAGATTGTTACAAGGAGGAGGAAGAAAAATGTTTTTTCTTAACCTCTGAGGATAGGACAAGAAGCAATGGGCTTAAATTGCAGCAAGGGAGGTTGAGGTTGGGCATTAGGAAAAACTTCCTAGCTGTCAGGGTGGTTAAGCACTGGAATAAATTGCCTAGGGAAGTTGTGGAGTCTCCATCCCTGGAGATTTTTAAGAGCAGGTTAGACAAACACCTGACAGGAATAGTCTAGATAGTACTTAATCCTGCCACGAGTGCAGGGGACAGGACTAGATGACCTCTCGAGGTCCCTTCCAGTCCTACGATTCTATGATTCCACAGAAAAGGCAAACAAAAGCACACACTAGAGAGGGCAAATGGGATCTTTTGGATGAGGAGGAAAACCTTCTCAATAGGAACTGATACAGTGTGTCTGCAGACTGACAAACAAAGTCTGACCCAGATCCCCAATTAACATCGGTGTAGCTCCATTGATGTCAGTGGCAGACTTGTGCCAGCTGAGGATCTGGCCAGGAGATATTTAATTGTCCCCCACTCAGGGCCAACTCCAGCATTTCTGCCGCCCCAAGCGAAAAAAGAAAAAAGAAAAAAAGCCGTGATCGCAATTGCGACCGGCGGCGGCAATTGGGGGGGGGGAAAGCCGCGATCGGCGGCAGCCGTTCGGCGGCAGGTCCTTTGCTCCTAGAGGGAGTGAGGGACCTGCCGCCCCCGAATTGCCGCACGTGCCGCCCCTCTCCCTTGGCCGCCCCAAGCACCTGCTTGTTAAGCTGGTGCCTGGAGCCAGCCCTGCCCCCACTCATCTTGAAGCTAGGTTTCTTTAGGTAACCTGTGCTGGCCCGTGTGAATGGGGGCCTGCATAGCTCTTACCTAAAGCAATTTTAAAGAATGCTTATGACAATTGTTTCAAGTCATTCTCAGTATTTCCAACTCTTTCATTGCTGATCACTTTAATAGGGGAAAAACCAATCCAGCAAACCCGGTTTGCTTTAATGCGTGTAGTTGAATTGATTTGAAAGGACAATCCACAGGGGAAAGATGCAGATTTTAAAGATACAAATAAAATGAATGTCCCATCAGATTTATTATTTTCCTACACTACAGACGTCTAACATGGAGGGAAAGAATAATCTGCAGAATGTTTGGGGAGAGGAGAATGGGGAGATCTGGCAGATCAATTTCAGAAAAGATTAAAAAAAAACCAAACAGAAAGTCAAATAAAATCTCTATATAAAATTACTCAAAAATACAAATCATTTACTATTCAATTTATTTTCACTTTTTTTTAATAGTCACGAGAACTCCTTCAAGATTTTGGAGAATCTTAGGGAATTCTGCACCATTTGGAAAACATTTCCCCGTTGCTCTAATTAAATGAATGAATTTGTATTAAAGTAATGCCTAGCTCTCCCAAATGAGTCACGGCCCCATTGTACTAGGTGCTGAACGTACACATTTTAAGAAAGCGTTCCTGCCCCAAAGGGTTTATAATCTGTAATGACAAGACAGACCCAGAGTAGGAAGAAGGAAGTATTATTTCTATATTACAGGGACTCTACAGAAAGATCACTAAACATATGACATAATGACAATTACAGTTCTCCTAAACTTGTTTGTTTCATTGAGAAGGGTTTCCTGGAAACATCTTCAATTTCAGTTTGTTCGGCTTCAGACCCTGTGTTTCATATGAAGGTTCAGATTTGAATATTTCAAAAATTCATCACTGAAAACAGTTACATTTCAACTGGTTTTGACATAAAACCAAAATCCATCCAATGTTCTTTTAAAAAAATAAATAAATAAATAAATAAAGCTCTGAACCTTTGCAAATCTGTTGCCAAACCTGATCTGAGTTTTGAGTTTCTCATCAAACAGGAAATCGAGAAAGCTTCACCTGACTTTTCATTTTATTATTTACATTGTTCTGGTCATGATAAGTCTGGGGTAGGGTTTCCAACTTTCTAATTGCACAAAACCAAAGACCCTAGCCCCACCCAGGGTTGGGCCAGAGATGAGGGGTTATGGGTGAGGGAGGGGGCTGTGTGCTGGGGAGGGGGGGTGAGGGCTCCATCTGGGAGTGCAGACTCTGGGGTGGGGCCATGGATGAGGGGTTTGGGGTGCTGGAGGAGACCCCTGGTTTGGGGAGCTCAGGGTTGGGGCAGGGGGTTGGGGCGCGGGATTACCTCCATGACTCCCAGTCAGTGGCGCAGCGGGTGGGCTAAGGCAGGCTTCCTATCTGTCCTGACTCTGCACTATGCCCCGGAAGCGGCCAGCAGGCCCGGCTCCTAGGTGGAGGCGCGCAGGCGGGTCTGCACGCTGCTCTTGCCCGCAGGCACTGCCCCTGCAGCTCCCATTGGCTGTGGTTCCCCACCAATGGGAGTGTGGAGCCAGTGCTCGGGGTAGAGGCAGTGCGCGAAACCCTGTGATCCCCTGTGTAGGAGCCGGACCTGCTGGCTGCTTCTGGAACTCAGTGCAGAGACAGGACAGGTAGGAACTAGCCTGCCTTAGCTCCCTAGCACCGCCGACTGGACTTTTAACGGCCCAGTCAGTAGTGCTGACCAGAGCCGCCAGGGTCCCTTTTCGACTGGGTGTTCCAGTCGAAAACAAGACACCTGGTCATCTTAGTCTGGGGAGAATTTGAGTCAGTGAACTGTTGGCAAAAAGCTCCACACAAGGAACTAGGGGTGCTGGGGGGGCTGCCACACGCCCTGGCATGAAGTGGTTTCCATCATATACAGGGTTTACAGTTTGGATCAAAGGCTCTCAGCACTGCCACTATACAAATTGTTCCAGCACCCTGTCTTCATGCCATTTATAGTAGATGCACCTTGGTCCTCTACTGTTCCTTTTCTGCCCTTTTGTCAGTATTTCTGATCCTTTTCTATTCTTTTTTATCAGAGTCACGTCACTTAATGACCATCAATGTGTTGGAATTGGTTTTAACTGTCAATTGCTTATCTCCATAACATCATTGATTTAAATTTCCCACCTCCAATCAACCCATCCTGCCAGACTCCATCACCCACTTTTTAAATTTTCAAACAGGCACTTTGGTGCTTTCTCCCCTGCTGCCACTCATGCTTGGAAGGAGCTCCCCATAAACATCTGCAAAGCCCCTTCATTGCTCTCCTTCAAATCCCTCCTTAAAACTCCCCTTTGCCATGACACCTATAAAAAACTTCGACAATGGTTAGGCCACTGGTGTGCTGAGACCACTGCCCATTAAGCTGACCAATATTGTCTCATTGTTTCCTTGTACTCCACCATCTGTCTATATCCACCTGTTGTGGCTTGTCTTATATTAGACTGTAAGGTCTACGGGGAAGTGATTGTCTTTTTGTTCTGTGTTTGTACAGTGCCGAGCCTATTCCAAGACTAGGGCTCCTAGGGTCTACAATAAATAAAAAAGTATGAAGTCATAAATTCATCAGTCTGGGATAAGGGAAGGATGATGCTCTATACCTGGGGTGGCCAAACTTACTGACCCTCCTAGCCACATATGATAATGTTCAGAAGTTCAAGAGCTGGGTGCACCTGCTGGGGCTTGGGCTTCAGCCCCATGGGGAGGGGAGACTTGGGGCTCAAGCCCCAGTACCCCACCGCAGGGCAGAAGCCCCAAACTCCCCCACACACACTCTGGTAAGTGGAGAATGGGGGGAGGAGAGTGGGGGCTCCGCAAGCCTCACTTTAACTGTAAAAGAGCCACATGCAGCTCGTGAGCTGTGGATTTGGCCACCCCTGCTCTATACTATAGCCATTTCTACGAGACAGACAAGAAAGCAATTAGCAATACTAGCAAAGTCAACCACTGTACCTTTTCCTATTCCCAAGTAAAAAATATCTGTAGTGGCAGCGAGGGAAGGGGAGAGAGAGAGAATTGCAAAAGTGAATCAATAAGCCTTTTGTATTGTTCCACATACTCATGAATTACATTGGTGCAACTGGGTGCATCCAGGGGAAAATGTTGGGGATTTAACAGATGAATGAAACATTAAGGAAGGAATTTGAAAGATCAGTATTCATTATCTACATTCCCTTGTAACAATCTGATTGCACCAGATGCTGAAACAAGATAACCCAAGGCTGAAATGAGCCTGGAAAAATAGCTAAATGCTCAGGAGAGTTTAAGGATTTTGGCTGCGTCATCAGATCTAGACATTATTTGATCCAAAGAACTGGGATGTTATCAACAGGAAAATTCCTGAAGAAAGGGAACTGAAAGAAGGTTGGTAATCAAGAACATACATGTTAAACTGGCAGATTCCAAAGCGCCTACAGATTTAATGGAAGATTCAGGATACAGAGCTCATCAAAATTAATTTTTAACAAAGTAAGGCATTTATGTGATTATAAAAATGACAGATTATGTTATGACTGGCCTAAGATAACAACACATCCTCTGGATTTTTATGGCAGATAGACAGGTCTGAGAAATTGTGTCTGGCCTTGTGCAGGTATGTAAGTAGTGGCGTGTAGGTGGGTGGGATGGGAAAAGGCACACGCAAGACAGGAGAATCATCTTGCTTTTAAAGCAGTGGACAGGACTGTACTCATGGTTGTGCCACAGCCTTCCTGTGTGACTTGGACAAGTCACTTAGGCCAAATCATTCAAAAAAGACCCCAGATTACTAGTGCCCCAAATCGGGAGTGGTGGATTTAAAACATGTAGGGCCTGAATTTCAAAGGTTCTGACCTCCAGCTACTCCTAGTGACTTCTGCTGGAGTTGTGGGTGTTCGGTAGCTCTGTAATAGCAGGCTCACAATGCCCCCAAGTCACCCCTTTTGAACATTTTAGGCCATTATTTGTCATGTGTCACAGTTCCCTAACTATAAAGTGAGTGTGATAATGCTCCCCTTGGCACAGGAGGAATCCCCACCCATTGTGAGGGAGAAGCATAGTGTCTGGTATATGGATAGTACCAGTGGTGGCATTAGCAACCTCAAAAGAAGTGTGAAGATGTGATGCTCTGACTCTCCCCCAGAAGCACTGCTCAGCAGAATTGACTGGGGATGGAGGAGCCAGGAAGTGTGCACTTCATTCTTGCCAGGCGGTGGATTTGTTACTGTAGTGCACAGTTCCGCAGAACAATTCCTGCTGTATTAGCAAACATTCTTCCTGGAGGCTCCTGTTGCAGCACAGCACCCATGTCCACCCTCCAGCACTGCCTTTGGCTGCAGGTTACGGTATAGGCTGTAACAGAACAGATAGACAAGAACACGTCTATAGTGTACTTGCCACATTAAAATATAGGATGTTTAATATATGTTGATAAACAGAAATGCTCTCACAAGAAAGCAGAGAAACTTTTAGGGCAAATAATGAGCAAAGATGTATTCATAACATCACTGATGAACCATCACACACACAAGGGCTCACCAGATTGACCAAACTGTTTATTTTCAATTCTATGTGGTTGTAGCATGTAACCACCCTAAGCTTCCTCTTTTCCTAGGAAGGACTAGAGTCTGAACAACCCTTATGAGCCATTGAGCATTTGTATAAACAAGAACTCGCAGAGTATAGAATTATACATGGTTGCTAGAAAATCAGTATTCTTTCCATTTAGTAAATTCCACATGAAGCACGGCTGATGTTGACAGCACTTAATTACAACAGAGCCCAGTTCAGATTCTGGATACACTTTTTTTAGTGCACTAATCAGGAAGAATTCACGACTTGATCTTTTGTTCCCCCAGATTTAGCATAGAACAAGTTGTCAACTCTCCAGCCTTATGCCTACGGGGTCCAAATCTCACAACAAGAGACCACAATGGGACCACAACAGTACCACAATGGGAGAGTTTTCATTAGAATAAGATCAGATTTAAAGCAAAAGACATATTTCTTATATTTCTTGGCTCTCTGGTTTAATACGCTCCCTAGCCTACTGTGTTGCCCTATTTATCCCAATAGGCTACTCATGAAAAGGGGACAGATTTACACTCTCAGCTCTCAACTCTTCTTATAAACAGTCAAAAAGGTGAGGAAAGGCAGGGTATGCCCAGAAGGAGAGGATGAATCTTTAAGTGAATAAACTGTTTTGAGTCCTACAGGATTTGCTCATATGTAGATATTTGCCCAAGCACCATTGGATTGCCCTCACACCCAGTGGTAGCTCTGAGTATGCAGTGCTGCTAGTGGAACGTGATTCATTTTTGGCACCCTTTTTGGTGCTCTTAAACTATGTCTCTTCCTTTTCTCCACTATGACATATTTTATTTTTATATGTATCTGTTAAGGGTGGGGTAGAAATCCCACTGATTTCAATGAGAGCTGACCTAACTTAGGCCAGTATTGAACAGATACCTTTAATTTTTTCAGATAAATGTGTATATGAACAGTTATGCCTACAAGACAGTTAAAGGCTAATATTTCAGCATTAGCTAGGCTGCCCATCTAAATCCATGACTATATGACATATATTGCTTTTTTCGTGTCCTCGCTGACTTTTTGCTGGATGGAGCAGCGAGAAGCAGAATGCTGTTGCAAAACCAAGTGATGATTGGTACAGCATTCTGTGCAGACAGAGCCACAGCTTTGCCGCCAATGCTCCTCTCCGTTTTATTGTATATGCAGCTGCATTTGGAATGGGCAAAGGGGATGGATCACTTGATGGTTACCTGTTCTGTTCATTCCCTCTGGGGCACCTGGCATTGCCTACTGTCCGAAGACAGGATACTGGGCTAGATGGATCTTTGGTCTGACCCAGTATGGCCATTTTTATGTTATGTTTATTCCTGTGAATAACAATGAAATGGTGATGGAATATCGAGGATATACATGGGGAAGTAATGCAGGTTGGTTTTGTCCAGTATACCAAACGCAATGTGGTAGAGAAATGTTTAGTGCTACAGCACTTTTCTTTAGAAATAACTGACCACTTGGCAGTAGTGCTTCCTGACTGAAACATGGCGTGAGAGTCTAAGAAGTCTGATGTGATATTTCACTTATCAAGGTGTAAGATTCAATGGCCATCCTGCATCAACTCCTGTGGTATTTTAGATGACCTTTTGTCCCAATTCAGCAAAGCACTTAAGAACATGCTCAAACAAAATTAATTCAAGTGCTTCAGTACTTTGGTGAATCAAGAAATAAATTAAAGAATGAATATATTCAAATAACCTTCTAGTTTCTAAAGTACGTGTTTTCCCTTTTGATTTCTTCAGCATGTTTAGTTATGACCAACATGATAGAGACAAAATGACTATGAATGGCTGAGAAAGGTAGACTTATGATCTAATATAGAAAACACAGTCTTGATGTGCTAAATCAGAAGTAGGGTAGCTAATCTAAAAAGAGATTAAAAACCAATTTATGAGCTAATCACTTTTACCTTTAGAGGCAATCATTACTACATTAACAGACAGATGCACAGTTGATTTTGGAAAAGTGTGAATTCATAATCTACAGCTGAAGTTATCTGAAAGAAGACATGTCAATATCTAGCAGGAATACATTTAAACAGGTGAATAAACACAACATAAATTTAAGGTATCTCTAGTTGGAGGACTGCCCCATGTCTAGGCTTATAGAGAAACAGAGGCGTGTAACTGCATAATTGCAAAACATTTATTAAACTAAGCAATAGATCTAATTCTGCCCATCTGGTGAGATATATTTAGAATAGACTAAGTGTAAATTAATGCAGTGCTCCAAAAGGACAGAGAAAAGTGGCAGAAAATGTGAATTTAACACTCATGAAAGGTGCCAAGTTTATTTTTAACTCTAGACACTACAATCTTCTGTTTATCCAAAGATACAATAAGCTATAGGAGGCAGCAATGCAAGCTTCCTCATACTACCCTACCAATTTCCCTCAAACTTCTGGTAAAGGGTACACAGTAGGATGGTGTATGTGGGTAGTTTAGTCCTCATAACTCATTCAGTGGCTATTTGCACAGTACTGTATTAGGTTTAATTATTAATAATCTTTAGATTTCTGTTAACATTGCCAACAAATTAGTACCCATTGTGTCGGTAGATTTCCTTAATTATAGGCATCTGATCTCTAGGAACTGTACTAATGCCACCAATGTATTCCACATAAGCCACCATATGCAGCTATTGGACAGTAATGACTTTCGTTACTTCCAAACATAGCAGAATTTGAGACAATAACATAGAGGTGGTTTGTGATAAAGGCTGACCAGTGGGTCAACCCAGTTTTCAAACACAATAGTGACTCCTTCACTAGTAAGCATGTTGCAATTGTGGTAAGCTGATGGTACTGTATGATCTATGACCAACCATGAGCCTGTTACGCTTGTGATCTTTAATATGGTTTGTTCACCAGAAGCCTGATCCAGTTCCCCTTGAAATCAAAAGAATTCTCTCTAGTGACTTTAAAAATTTAGAGTCCAAGAAATCAAAACTCAGAAGAACCGTTCACTAATGCTTCCAAGTTCAGATTTGCCACAGTTATAGTTTGATATTCAGCACACATGGTTTTCTATTTTGAAACAGTAACCAGGTCTCCTTCACTAATAGAAAGGGACTACTTACAAATGCAAATTCCAAAATGTAAAAGAAACTCTTCTTTGTCCAACACAAATGCAGATATTTTCATGGTTGAATTGTAAAGTGCTGAGAAGGAAGTTGATCATTACTGTCTATCTGCTAAAGTCAAAAGTGGATTTGACATTGAATGACACAGCTAACTTCCTTCTGCAAACATAATGCAACAGAAGTTTACAATGAAGGGAATATTTTATCTTAATTCTTTTACTACAACTAATGCAGTCAGGGGAGTCATTTATAATAAGCTATTCTCATGAAGTAAACAAATGCCTGATGACTGTCTGGGGAGGGTGAGGGCAGGGAGAGATCTATTGACTTATGAAACAATACAATGAATGAGCAGACAGAGTTATAGGTTTCTGTCCTGTTTCAAGTGACATTCATTTGATTTCTTAAGTATGTAATGCACGCATATGCACACACACAGAGAAACGTCATCAGAATCGGTTATACTAAGGTTTGTAAAAGTTTGTGCTTACAAATCTTAAATTTTGGGCCAAAATAGACATAGCCATGTATGAAAGATGTAAAGTAAAACATGATGGTGGCTTTAAAGTTGAGTTTAAAATATTGATTCAAACTACCTAAACCTCTAGTAGCTGCAATATGCAGCTGAAATTATAATTGTCAGAGTTCCCCAGGCACAGCAAACCTGTCCCTGTTTAAATGAATGGCAAAATTCCCATTCACTTAAATGATAGCAGGATGAGACCCCATTTAGAATAACAGATTGGCTGCAGCGGTTGATGATCCCTCGTGGGTTGCTGGTGACATCATAAACCACAACAGGGAAGTCTGATCAGTTAACTATTTCACCAGAAACATCATATGGAATATTTTTCCTGTTTCTTTGAAGCCTGACATTTTATAATAAATGGTTCAAAGAGAAAACAAACCAAAACCAACACACATACCCCTAAGACACAAATATGTAACAGTACTTTAATAGTATGGTGGCTGTTATTCATGTAATTACAGAACAGTTATCATTCGGTGTTAGGGTAACTACAAGGGGCAGATGCTGGTACAAACTTTTGCTCATGTTGAGTAACACTTGGCTCCTTGAATAGCCCTTTAATTTCCATTGGAATAATTCTGGAGTAAGGAACTTCTTGCTGTGAGACTCTAGCTCATTATAAGGCCCAACTCCACCCCAGTAGATAGGGTGCCCTCCCTAAGATGGTCTTCCAAGTCAGAACCCTTTCCTCTTTAAAATCCTTCCACAAAACTCACTGCTTAATTGATGCAAGTAAGTTAATAATACTCACTAGCTTCCTTTTTTATTATTTTATTAAAATACAACATAGACATCAAGAAGTGCTCATAGCTAAAACAAGTACTTTGCCATAATTAGATTGCTGTCATCATCATACTTTTTCAGTCTAACTCCACCTTGCTATTTGTCACTTTCACGCATTGTGTCACACTTACGATGTAGATTGCAAACTTTTTGGAGCAAGGACTATCTATTTTCTGTGTCTTTCGGATTTCCTGAATGTGGCAACACAGTCATGCACAGAATCCTGTGAATAGTCTATTATTACAGGGTAGCAACTAAAAATCCTTCCTGATCACCCTAGTTACACCGTTTCTCCTGAGCACCTCTCGATTTAAACCTTGTCCACTCCCTGCCCTTCAAATTGTATTTCTTAAAACAGAGATGCAATTAAAGATCCAATTAATATGCTGAACATTTGCAAAAAAGTCACAATATTGATTACTCTGCTAAAATACCAGGGATGGGAGTAACACTGTTTTTATACCAAGAACATTTCAAATATGATTAAACATCATCACCGCTCTCTAAAGCGAAGAGAGTGCCTTAATTTTTATGGTAACAATCCACTTGCATCTCTAAAAAAGGAACCTCAATCTAGGATTGAGAGTCTTTACATTGCGTAGAATTTAAATTAATTTAGTTTTACTTCTGATGAGTCACAGGAAAGACAGGGTTTAACTTTCACGAGTGTTTCTAAGGGGACAGAGTTGGATTTAGGAGGTATCATTTGGTTAGCTACCAGAGCTGGTCAGAAATTCTCTGTTGGAATGGTTCTTCATCAGAGAACACAAATTCATCAAAATTGAAGTGTTTTGGCGGAGGCGATTTGATTTTGATGAAGTTCCAAAGGAACCCAATCAGGGCTCCAACAGGGAGCTGAGATCCTGGAAGCCCTGAGAGTTCCCAACGCAGGTGACGTCCCCAGAGCCTCTGGGCTGACAGGGAGTCAGGAGCCTGGAAGCTCCGGCTAAGCCAGCACTCCCACAGCTTCCTGGCTCCTAGCACGGCTCTGATGGTGAGCCATGAGCTGGCTTTCAAGCTCTGAGGCTCCTGGTTCTCCAAGGGCTTTCAGGCTCCCCATCAGCCCTCCAGGTGGAATTTCATTGTATAATTATTAAAATTAACCATTTTTGTTTTTCAACATGAATTTTTTTCAGATTGTTTCATGGAGTTTGGTGTTTTCATTCCAAACTGGAACAAAATAAAAAAAACCTAAATCCTTGCTGAAATGCCATTTCCATTCTCAGCACAGCTCTATTAGCAACCTGATCTGTAGAAGTGTTAACTATAGCCTAGGAACAGTAACGTCCACATCTGAATGCAGTATTACAAAGAATAACCTAACCTGATTCTCTTTTGTGGGAGAGCCAAGACAGAGGCCAGAAAGATGCATTTAAATAATTGGACCAAGTTTATCCCTGGCATAATTCCAATGAAGTCAATGAATCTATGCCATGAATGAATGTGGTCCATTAACACAAAATTCAAAGTCCAGAAGAGTTCATTTTAATTAACTAAATTATAGCTATAAATAAAGTGGATGCTCTAGTTTTTAGTGGATCTAGCTGTATCCCCTATCCATAAGATGGAAACATCTTCTGAAACAGTAAAAACCATTGAGTGCACCTGTAACGCTGACAGACCCCGGTCATCTCTCTCTCTTATATATATATATATATATATATATATATATATATATATATATATATACGTCAGTGTCACTAGATGGGACAGAACACCACACCCAGGAGGTGTGTGGGTTACACACCCATAACATAAAAGAAATAGAAATGCAGATGGATTTGTGGGTAAAAGTTGGAAATAATGATACTTTCTAAAAGAGAATCCAAGAAACTCAGAAATCAAAAGAGTAATAGCTTTGGACAATAAGTAACCTAAATTTGAAACCTAACTGAATTTCAGCTTCTAGGAAGTTACCAATGAGTGCAGATATATTTCCAATGTAGGTCAATAGGAGTGTCAAAACTGATCAAAATGAAAATGGAACCTAAATATCTTCAAAAATGTAAACTATGATTTAGCCTAAAGTTGAAGCTTTGGTCTAAAGTGCTGATAAAGAAAATAGGGTTGAGTTATAAGACTTAAGAGTAGAGAATAGGAAACACCACCACTGTGAGAAAGCCTCAAGTTAATTGTTTAGTAAGGTATTTTGCTTGTGTTTCTATAAACAAATCTGAAACAGAGAAAGAGAGATGGTTGGATATTCTGAATGAATCAAGAACTAGAAGGATATCAAACACTCTTCTCAAAGGCACTGTAAGCTACAAAAAGACAGCAATACAATTGTGTAGGAAGAACCCCCCCCCAAAAAAAAATTCCTCCTTGATATTAAAGGAACAGTCATTATTATTTTATTACAGTAATTATGGAGAGGAAATATTTTCTTTGAGGGGGAAGAGGATTTCTACTATTAACTCCAGACTTACATCCGGCAATCCAAGAACACCACCACCATCTTTAGAGGCACCAAAAAAGAAAGGACAATACCAACCCCCTTCCTCAAAGAAGCAAAGAAAGCTGTGGAGTAGTATTTAGTACTATAATGACATCATAAAAGATGGATGGAAGAAGACCTAGAAGCAGAAGAACCAGGAAAAGTGTTATCAACTTACTTTAGACTAAATTTATATATATATATTAGGTTCCTGTGACAAAAAGTGACAATCAATGATACCATAGTGATTTCACACCAATCAGCCCACTTTTATAGTGTTCCATGCTTTTTTCCTCCCTACCATAGCATTCGACCATCAGTGAACTGAATTGTTTCAATATTGTAAGAATACAGACTAGGCAGGCTTCCCACAACTGATCAAGAAAATACAACCTACTCCAAGAGGGCTTAGATTAATTATGAGTAAGCTATATAGAAGTCCTATTAGAAAGTTCTTTTCCATTCAGTGAATGGTAAGAGGCACTTGAAATGACTGCAATTATACAAAGTAACATTAAGCTCTACACAAAAGCTACATGCAAATGAGATCTTTGCCATGTACGTACACAAAAGACTGGTGAAAGGTCAAACAAAAGAAACAACACAAGGGAAAAATATTGCTCTACAACTCCTTGTGGGTTTTGTACTAATACATTGACTGAGTAGGTCACAGAATTGGTGGTCAGGAGACCTGGATTCTCTACCAGGCTCTTCCATTAACTCTGGACAAGATACTAAATTCTGTGCCTCTTGTTTCTTATTTGTCAAAGTGATTTGCTTACCTTTAAGATTTATGAGTGAGATGTGCTAGATAGCTCTTGCTATTATAAGAGGCAAAGAAGGAATATAACAAACACAGAAAGTTGCTAAACCACTTTGCACAGTATTTACTCTGTAAAGTAATTTACACAATGCACTTCATCTGCCAAAACTAGCTGCTTAAACATAACCAGATAAAGTTCAACTTCTCACAGAAGCATTGAAAAGGTGTAATTGGTTGATGATTGTAAAACATTTTGGAATCCTCAGAGGAAAGAGGTCGTATAAATTGTTAGTGATGCTATTAGAAAGTGGGAATGAAAAGGATTTTAAGCAAAAATGATGTTTTTACTTTAGCACATAGAAAGAAAACTATACATAAACATAGGACAGTCTATGACCTAGGATGGGTTAATGGAATTATATCCATGTCACAAATGTGGCACTGAGACAGAGAGAGATTAGGTCATTTTCCCAGGGTCACAGATGAAGTCTATGACAAAGCAGGAAACTGAACACATACCTCCTGAAACCTAGGCCAGTACCTAAACTGCAAGACCATCCTTCTTCTAATTGAGGAATACTCTTTCCAGCCCAGTAAAGAACAGTGCTTGTTAGATCGTAAGGTGTTGCATTATTGTCATTAATATATATGGGGGGGGGGGGAGAGAGACTTTAATGGAGCTATGCCAATCTATACCAACTGAGAATCTGCCCCATTGTTCTACTAAGTCTTATACTAATGGTCATATGCTGGGACCTGAAAATAAAGATATAATATCACTTCTACTGGGGGCTTTGAACACTAATCTTATCGTATTTTGCATCCATAGATGCTGTAGCCTCTGAAATTATCTGTTGGCCTTGGAAGTACAGATTGCTATAAAATACATATGGAGGAATCTGACTCCCCGATCATACACACTTGTACAACAACTTGTATTCATCTGTCTGTTAGCTGATCATAGACTGTGGAGCTCAAATGGCAGTTGGTCACTGATGCAGACTTTCACACTAGAATAGTCAAAGCACACTGATTTATAAATGCCATATGCCTCCTACCAAAAGGGGGCCTATTTCCAAACCAGTTTCAGAGTGGCTAACCCAGTTTGGTTGGTCTCTGCTCAAAGTGCCATTTTTGCACTCGCTGCTGCCTCACATACCTTCTCGGTTCCTCAAAAAAAAAAAAAAAATCCAAATAAATAAAACTCCAAAAATTATCTCCCAGAGAGTATGTGGGTAAATGCAAGTGTTGTTCAGGGTGCCCAAACCACAGTTCTTCACCCCTCCTGCCTGTCTAGCTCTGTCTATGGGAGCTCAATTCACACTTAAAACTATACCATTCCCCCTGAGAAATACATGACAAAGAGAGGACCTTATTTTATGTTGAAAGAGCTTAGTAACAGACTAATAATAATTATTAGGCTATTGCCTTTTCAGCACCAAGCTTTTTCTTGACACATTTAGTGTCTGGAAAAAGACTGTGTCTGTTGGGCAAATTGTAAAGGAAAGGAAGGGAAAGGAAAGGAAAGAAAAGAAAAAAAAGATGACAAGCTTGGAGGGGCTTATTTAACAGTTTGTAACTCTGGCAAACAAGTTCACTGCAGCTCTGCAGCAAAGTCACATGAGAGAGTTGGCATGAACAGAAAGAGAGGAAGTTCTGAGAGCATTTCACATTGTTACAGTTGCTAGGGAAACCACTCCCTTGGTATCCAAGTGTTCACTATATCTGACTCACTGATGTGCTGAGAGGCACAGAACAAGTATCATGGAAAAAACAGTGAAGGGGGAGGAGGAGCAACAAAAAGATATTACTCTATAATATTGTGGAACGACTTAAAAAAAAAAGGATCCTTTATCAGGTGGCTAAGGTTTCTAGAGTCATATAACCAGTGAAACAGGCAGTGGATATAGATGAAATTGTAGGTCTTTTCCTCTAGGGTCGGATGTGAGTTAAACACTGGAATATTAATAATCTCTTCTCCCTCCCCTTGGTGTTTTTCTTTTGATGCTGTGTCTTAGTAATGGTGACTGTGTCTCATCTCTGTGATTATCTAGAATATCTTTTTTGCTCACATTTTCCTTTTCAAACTAAACGTTAGCAAGTGCATAGTAATCGAGCAGATATTGTGTTATGAAGGCAATTTTTCAGTGTGTAAAAAGTGAAATGGCAGAAAGAAAGGTACTGAAATTATGCATGTGAAGGCTCAATGGTTAGCAATTACAAAACAAAACAAAGAGATGCACCTTTTTCCACAGGCTATTAACGCAAAAAAATTAAAGTCACTTTAGTCTCTTTAAAGTGACTTGACTTTTTTCTATAAAATTCTTCAAATTAACTGTTGTAGCCTCTGAGCTTGGATGGTGTGAAAGGTAGATTTTACCTTTGCACATTTAAAAAGCCTTTTTATTAAACAAATTAAGGGCTATATTGTGACTTAAGGTACAATTCTGAACGCTGGGGAATATGTAAGATGAGTAGGGGAAGCCAATGTAAGTCATTGACTAATGGCTATCTCAACAGAAAATTACAACACCCCCACACTGGCACAGTTGTGCTGGCCAGCACATTGCAGCCAAGGCACCGCCAATTATTACTCAGCCCTTGCTCCTGCAAGTGTAAACCCAATGCCCAGGTGGCCCATGCAGAGGTGTAAGGGGTGAGGGCTGGAGTTTCTCACTTCCCTGTACAGGCATGTAGTTCAAGGTGCAACTTCAGTGTTCATGAAAAGTACCACATTCACAGCTTTGGACACCAAAGTCCTTCTATCCAAAAATACATGCACTCTGGGTGGCAGCAGTACAAACTTCCCCAACATCAGGTCACCAGCCTATGTGCCTCAGTCCTGCCTGACAGGTCTCATCTTTGGGGATCAAAGGGGCTTTCTCCCTTCCAGCTGACTCATATCCTTGGGTGCTCCGAAGACAAAGGTGATCTCGTTTTGGTTTGTGTTGATGTAGATACCAGTCCACGAGGAACTGGAATGAACTGAATAAACTCGTTACAAATAATGTCACCAAGCAGCCGTCAGGTAATAATTACCTTCCGTCACCATCAAGAATTTCACTTCCTATTAAAAAGCAACAAAGAGTCCTGTGGCACCTGATAGACTAACAGATGTATTGGAGCATAAGCTTTCGTGGGTGAATACCCACTTCGTCAGACGCATGTAATGGAAATTTCCAGAGGCAGGTATAAATATGCAGGCAAGAATCAGTCTAGAGATAACGAGGTTAGTTCAATCAGGGAGGATGAGGCCCTCTTCTAGCAGTTGAGGTGTGAACACCAAGGGAGGAGAAACTGCTTTTGTAGTTGGCTAGCCATTCACAGTCTTAGACTACAAAAAGCAGTTTCTTTGGCATTCCCAACAAACAGACATCCTCAGTCTATTGGGGATAGCCCCTGGTTGTAGATCTGTCTCAACACACCCTTGTCCTGATACTTTACAATCACATTCCTATATACGTTGTTCACAGCCATGAGGCAATATCAGGAATCTGGTGGGCTTTTCTAGTTCTGTTTTTCCTTCTATATATTTTTCCCCTGGGTGTTGTGGGGCTGATTCCTCTGAGGCCTATGTTCTCTTAGATCCCCTATTTACAGGCCCTACCTCTCAGTGACTCTCACTCCACTAGAGGACTGGGTATAGCTCCCTCCAGTGTCCCTCAGAGTCTCTTTCTGCATCCACTAAGGAAGCTATGTCACTAACATTAGTGACTCATTCCAGAAGCAGAGTTCACATCGCTTTTGGCGCTGAACTCAAACACAGATTTGCCTCATTGCTTTCCCACGACCACATCAGAATGGCAATAATATTCTATTGACTAATCAGTAGGAGGGAATGTCAAAGTCATACATCTTAGCCTTGCTTTCAACACTGCACAACACACAGCTCTCGCCTGCATCTCCACACTAGCCTCCTTTGGCATTTTGCCCCCACTTCCACTCAGCAGTGATGCCAGCCTAATCACCCCTTTTCTCACAAGCATCTCGGTCCCCTCTTCTGTGCTTCCACCATAGGTACTGGAATGATGGTGCTGTCACACCCCCTGGCTTGAAGCGGTTCCCGACATATACAGGGTTTATAGTTTGGTTCAGTGGCTCTCAGCACCCCCACTATAAAAATTGTTCCAGCATCCCTGGCTACCCCTTATGCCAGGAACATCCTTCCCCAACTGTTCACCATTCCACTACCCTGATAAACCATTTATACCAACTCCTATCTGCTCTGGGCCCTACAGTAATTGGATGGGAGGAAAGACTACATTTAAAATAAAAGGTAACAGACCATCAAGACATGTTCTTTCCTCACTGAGTAACCACACATAGTCCTATCATTGTCACCCTGCTCTGCTTCCTTTTTTTTAATCTGTTCAGAACTCTCTCTTGTTGGGTCATGTTGGATTGAGAAAGTACTCCCAAGAACAAGCAGCAACATGTCTTCAACATGTTCCATGACACACACAGGACATTACTGGACACTCAAAAAAACCTAGCAATCACCCAGGCATAAACATAACTATTGTTCCTGGATGTCTAACACACGCATCTTCCTAGAAAGGGAGCTAAGGAGGGCATTGCTGATTTGAGGTGGCTGGTCTCACAAAATATTTCACACTTCTAAAACTTTTCCACGTGGGACGCAGGTCATCAGTGGGTAAGAACCCCCCTGTGGACTGCCTTGTGAGCAAATAATTAGGAGTAGTTTGTGCAGTCAGCAGGTTCAGAGCCAGTGAGTAAGTTACTGAAGGTTTCTGTGATAAGTTGTTTACTGCTTTCAAGGTTACCCAGGCTGGTGCTTGTAATCAAAGTGCTGCTTTTCTTCCTGATTCAGTGATAGAATTAAGGATGATTGGAATTTCACAGTTCAAGGACTTTTCCCCCACAGTTTCTCCTTTGGTCACATGGTGTCAATGGCTGGGGCCTCACGCATGTATTGCCTTTTGGTCACCACAATCCATTCCTCAGGCATGTCTACACTGCATACTAAATGTGGGCTCTGACTCAGGTTTGAGCCCAACTCCTTCCATCCACATAAAGATCAACCTGACTCTGCACGCACTCTGCACCCGGATGCTAGGACACTATGAGGAGGGTGGATCAGAGCCCAGATCCTGCTGAGTCTGAGGTCCAAGCCCTGTCATTTTGCAAGGTGGACATAAGCCAAGCTGCAGGCCCAAGTCAGAAGGTCTGTGCAGTGCAGTGTGGATGCATTAGCATGGCTGTGAGTCCTGGGACCAGCAATTTTAAACCCAGGTTTACAATGCAGTGTGGATGCTCAAGCACACTTGGAACACCAAGTCCACAAGTCTGAGCCCTACAGACCTGGGCTTAATGTGCAGGGTAGGCATACCCTGGGACAGCTGAAAAAAAGTAAGGCATCATGTCACACACACTGAATAGCCCTATTGCATGGACAAGCCCCCCAAATCACCCCTTTTAATAAGCAAATAATGTTTCTTTTAAAAACCATCTGTACTACTGGCTGTTTGGTGGCAGACAAAGCCACCTTACATGCAAATATCAAGTGATCTCCTGGTGATTACATGTATTTTAAAGAGACTTACTCTGCCCATATTACCTGGAGCAGTAAATACCCAAGATTAGGGAGCTAATCCAAAACTGAGAACACCCTCTTTAAATTCATCTCAAAGTCCAAACGTGTCAAGACAGGCAAGGTCATTTTCTCCTTCACCAAGGAAATCCCCAATTAACAGTCTATTTCCTGAAAAGTCTGCAGCCATTCTCCGCAGCCAGGAATTCCCCTCTTGACCCACAGAAAGAAGCACATCAAAACAAATTAGATGCAGATCCAGCCTAAGAGCCCAAACCAATGTGCCCAGTGTAACAAGGAGCTCTCAAAGAATTTTAAAAAACAGCAAGCAATGGAACAACCCAGACTATGTAACTGTTCAGCTCCATACAGAGTAGGAGCATCTGTGCCATACTCTAGGCAACCCCTTCATTATGCACCTATGCCACAAGAATGAGCTGATTAAGTCCACTGTCAACCAGCCGTACAATCACCATTCATTCCCACCCCACAACTCCGTTACACTGCAATTAACATGTAAACAATCCCCAGCCCATACTCATCCCCTCCCCAAATGCTTACAAAACCAGAGAAATATTTGCATGTCTAGAAAATTAACAATTGGTGGTGGACAAGTGCATTCTGGTATAGAGGGATCCTCATGGAACAACACTATTAACAAGGACTCTGTTCTGTGTCAAAGGGGATCCAGCACCTCTGATGTCTGAGACTGTGACAGTTTGGGATAAAGACAGAGATGGTAACACAGACCCAAAGCACTCAGGACTTTAAGGTCAAACCAACACCTTGAATCCCAACCAGAAGCTGTTGAGCTAAATGATCAGTATTGATAGCACCAAAAGGCCCCAAATCAGATCAAGGCTGCATTGTGCTAGTTACTACAGAAGACACAGCAAGGCACAAATTGTAAACTCTCTACGGCAGGAACTAAGTTGACAAGACAAATATTACAGAGGGGGCACAGAGAGACTAAGGCCCATATTTTAAAGGTATTTAGGCATTTCTGCACTCTGTGTTGCAACACCTAACTGATTTAGGAGCCTAAAGCCTATCAACTGTCCAAAATTATTTTGGCTCCCCTGTGCCTAATCCCCTTTGAAAATGAGATTTAGGGTCCTAAATCAGTTAGATGTTGTAACACAGAGCACAGCAGTACTAAAATACCTTTAAAAAAATATGGGCCTAAGTGACTAACCCAAGGTCACACATAGAGTGTGTAGTACAGGGAGGAACTGAACCCAGGTCTCCTGAGTCCCATTCCAGTGCCTTAACCACAAAACTGTCTAAGACTGAATTGGTTTGATCATTCTCAAGACAGTTGTGTTTTAACTGGGTTTCTAGCACCATCAATTTAGTGCACATATCTGCAATGTTATTGTACACCAATGCACCACTGCACGTTTTATAGGCCCTGCTGCAGTAGGTCCTCCTGTGGCCAGTGGAATGTTAAGTAAATTTCTTTTTACGGACTCACTTCATGCACATTAACTCTTACAGCTCTTATGTGGAGAGGGATCATGCTCTGTCAACACTGTCAGCAAGAGCAACATTCTGCTCTCTGTTCTGCATTCAGAGGAGCAACATTTTCATTGCTGTTAATGAGAGTTCCACGTGCGTCGTCTCCGTCAAATCATTTCTAAAATAAAAGAAATTATGGCTCAAACCCCTCACCCAGAGCCACATTCCTATTTCTAGCTCTGGGAAATTATAACATAGCCTTCCTGGTCACCTTTGCAGGTGGTCGTACCTCCTCCTCCCCCTACCCCAAACTCACAAGCACTCAGAATCCTTGGGTACATGAAACAAGTATCTTTTTATTGGGCAGGGGAGGAAGGCAGAAAATCCATTAAAAGGAACTCGATAACACTCTATATTTACATACAAGAAATGAGCAAACTCAAATCAGTGCATCAAGAGTTTGCTCTACCCCACAGTTCCAAATAACGGTCTGACTTACGGAGGTCTAGAACTCTTAGTCCCACCATGAACCCCACCCATGGGTCAATAAGGCTCAGTAGTAGTTAAGAGTTTTTAAGGGATGCTTCTCCTCTGTCTGTCTGCTCCAACCCAGCTCTGGTGCAGTTCTGTGATATGAGCTCAGCTTCCACTGGCTTGGTGGGTCATGGTGCTGTGAAGTCAGCTCATGCAACCCTGCTGCTGCCATCTGTTGCATGAATGGGAAGTCAGCTCTGTGTCACCAGTGGTCCAGTCAATCCACTCAACACAGGGCACAATCTCCAGGTAAGGAGCCCAGAGCAAAGCAGGACACTTGGACAGAATCCCTACTCCTCTGGATAGAGCTTCTGGACCCCAGGACAGAACCCCTTCCCCCTCTCTCTGTTGAGCACGAATTTCATTACCAACCAAAGTCCACCACCTTTAAACTCAGAGTGACCCACTCCCTCGAGGGCATATATTGCATAATTCCTGTGCCCTTTCATGAGCACAGTAATAATATTTTTTGGTGTTTACACAATCCAAACAGATTCCAACTACAGCAAAAATCTCGGTGGACAGATTTATGGGTAAGCAACATTATAATTCATTAAAATGAAGCTGGCTAGAGCTAGCCCTTTTATAGAGAAAGCAGAGAGCATCCCTCTAAGCCTTCAGGCCCTCGGGCTCACAATTGCTGTGTACGTCTATAGCACTTTTTGTCTCATGATTTCAAAAGCACCTTAAGAACAGAGGTATGAGGTTGTTATGTATGCTCTCCATTTTACACATGGCAAAACTGAGGTGAAGAGCGAGGGGAAGACTAGAGGCTGATTTTCAGAACTGTTGAGCATCACCAAGTCCTATGGTACTGAATAGGAACTGCAAGCACGCAAAACCTCAGAAAATCAGACCGTCAGGCCATATGGGCACTAGAAAGTTAGATAATTAAGAAACAGGATGTTAAACATGACTTTGTAGTCAGTATAGACAGGGACTAGAGGTGTTTAACTTTCTCAGCTGGTCATGGGTTAATCACACTGGAACCATAAGATTAACCATGATGAGCTGACTGAACCTGCCCCTCTCTACAATGAGTGCAAAGTCATTTTTAACATCCCATTACTTAAAATGATTAATTCAGGCCACATTCTAACAGGCCCTAATCTTCTAGCAAAGACAAGACAAGTCTGTGGCACAGCCAGTAAGAGAAACTTGTTTCTATGTCTCCCATTCCTAAGAACAGATTTTAAGTTCATACTGTCTTCATTTGTCTTGTCCCTCTAGCACAACTGTTTTTGAATGCCATGTACATGGCTGGGACAACTGTAAAAACAATGTTCAAAAGAGAAAACTATTCTTTGCCAAATATAGCTGGAATAAGATATACATTTTCTAGAGGAGAATCAGATCTACATTCAGAGAGAGTAGCCAATGTTTAAAACTAAGTCTGATCTAAAATCCAGAGAACTCTTTCCATGCAACTGAAGTTGAACTATTTCTAGACCTACTGGGAGTGATTGTCAAAAGTGATTAAGCATCTTAAGCTGCAAATCCCATTGACTTTCAGTGGGATTAATGCTTCTAAATCACTTAGGCTCTTAAAAATCCTACCTACTATTGCTTTCAAGAGTTTCCACTTTCCTTTTCAGGCCAGACTTCTCTGTAAGTAATGCACCAGTTACAACTTTAAGCAATTTTAACTTCATTTTAGGAAGACACACTGTCTTTATGTTTTCCTGACATATAGTGAATGTACAGTATTTTCAGCTGCATCTAACCCACACAACTAGATCAAATTTAGTTTCCATTTTAGCATCCCTGGTTTTATGTACAAAAATAAGTGGTTTTCCTTTCATGTACAAAAAAATCTATATCTGAAAACAAAATTCCTCCTTCCTGGTGGCAACCTTTCTGGGTGAGATTATTCAGTACGAAACAAGCTGTGGTAGGCGAGCATGGGCTAACCTTGGGAAGCCCCAAATCAAATGTAACAGTGTTGTGGTGCCTTCTTTAGCTATTTCCTATTTCTTAGTATCACGCTTCAGTTAATAGTAAAAGTAAGCACATCTGATTCATGGACCAGATGAGGAGGTCATAGCTCAGAGAGAATAACAGAAATATAAACTTTCTCCAAAAAATGTAAATAGTAATGTAACTAAATAAATGTAAATAACTGATTGGTTTAAAAAAATTCCCTGTGCATTCACAAAAGCACCACTATTTTGTTGCAGTAATCTAACTATTCTAAATTTAAGCCAATAAAAGTAAATATATTTGAACACCAAATTTCATGTAAGCGCAGTTTCTGAAAACCTCCTTACAAGCCACTTTCTAAAGCAGAGGTTCTCAACTTTTTCCTTACCAGGAATGCCCTGCCTAGAATTTCCTCTCCCCTCTAGCTGGCATCTAGGCCAGGGACTCCTTTCCCATTTAGTAATATGGGAAGAGTATGGTGCTCATGACCCTCGACTCCTCCTTTTGATGTCCAGGTTAACAACCCATCTTCTAAGAGCAACACTTTATACAGCAGGGCTATGGACACTCAGATTGCCACAGACAGTCACTAGTTTCAGCAACCGCAGCGTTTTTAATGGTGTCCAAATTTTCACTGGTTCTGTAATCACCACATTGTTCTCACATCTCTATATACAAAGGATACAGTACGCAAAAGGAGCTTCCTGACTGAAAAATAGCAGGTGGTTCTAACATCTAACCAGATCGTTGGCACTAGACCCTCTGAATGTGGCTCTGTAACAGGACCCCGGGGCACAGGTGTGCATCCCAGTGCACTTATTGCAGGCCCGTAACCAAAGCACCACCACAGCACAGGGAAACAGTACCTTGTAAAGGCCAAAGCAAGGCCCACTCACGGGAGATCTTGTATTTCAGACTGGCAAGTTATTTTAACCACATCTACAACAGTTGTCACAGGCATTGTTCTGGTCCCTCAGCAACCAGCAATCTGCCATCTTTATCACTGTTTATACAGTATTACAGCCAAACTCCCAACACACCAGTGTCTTTAATATTGCAGCCACTCCCAGTCCACCGGCTTCTCCAGTGGCAGCCGGCCAGCACTGGAAAGCACCTCAAAATACCCTCAACATTTTGGGACCTCAACACTCCAGTCTCCTGGCTGTCAGTCAGCCTCCTCAGCTTTTGATAGTCCACACCATGCTGACCTTCTAGCTGCCTACCAGTAAGTCAGCGCTTTAACAGCAGATTGCTCACTGGTCCTCAGCCAGCACAGAAAGTTTTCCCATCCTATCAAATTTTGTCTGGACTTCCCTTCCTGCCCCCCCCCCCAGCCCTTTTCCCTAAAATGTGTTGCTTTTCTGTTTCATTAACAACAACAAAATCAATGGCAGCAGCCCAGCACCTATGAGCAAACCCATGATAACAATCCAATGCCTAACAGAGGGAAATGCTGGCATTGAAGCAACAAATTTTCGTGTCAAGCTTCTGAGTGATTATAAACTTCAAGAAGAAAATATGGTTTAAACATTTGTATAAATCCAAATAAATAAAATGCTAAAAAAGAGGGTGCCCGTCTATCTTCTGGAGGAGCCCTTGACATAGCTTAATGATAACACTCCACCAGAAGTAAAGTGCAGCAATGCCATCAGTAAAATAATGCACCAGCCTCCCTTTGCCAATAATTCACCACTCTCACAAAGTGTCCAAAACACAGAGAAAGACAAAGAAAAAAAGCAGCCTTTACAGTGTTCCTTTCAAAAGCAGAGAAATCCAACCTAATGGGGAAAAATAGGACTAGTCTATTTCACCGTTAACAACTGGAAGTATTAATCATGGCTCAAGCTACTTGAGTCGGATTTTGGTTTACAGTCCTGCAGTTTTACTGCACTCAGGGGAAGTGTAGTACTTTATTTTAAAACTTTGGCATTTACGGTTCCTGGATATTAAAAAAAAAAAAAAAATCTGTCTGCTCTCAACAATAAACACCACTTGTGCATTTACAAGGCTATATTATGTGACATTAATTTTATGTTAGCCTAGCATCTCGACAAGAAAAAGTGCGGCAGAAGAGGTATCACTGCTGTAATTACTCTTTGGTACCAATTACGCTTGTCAATTCGTAGTACCAAAAAAATCGCCCCCAAATCCAGCAGTTTATTTTGGGTTTCAGTAGATTTTTTTGTAATTTCTCTCTTAAACACACACACACACACACACACACACACACACACACACACACACACACACACACACACACACACACACACACCACCCTGGATAAAAGGTGTAAAAACTATGAGAAATTTTACTTCTACTGTAATTTCCCACTTCTTCAAAGCAGAAGTACCATTTTATTTTTATCTGTTCCACTACATAAAATTTAGGGTGCTTTTTTCCCCCGTCGTAAATAGTCAGTGGTCTATTTCATCATCACTACTATCAGGAAACAGTTCTATGAACAAAAGGAGAAACTGGCTGCCTGTATGTTTTTAAGTTACCCTGTGGCTTGGCCCTATATGGCCAGTGCCTGCTTCCTGACAACTTGAGCTCAGTCAGCTTAAGCAGTGGTTTGAAGCATGATATGTGGTTGAAAGAGGTGGAGTACAAAGTGGCAGAAGAACTGTTGAATTCACTCCATTTATTTGTGTAATCCACAACACAGCAATTGCTATGGGCCAAATGGTGGTTTCACTGAAGTCAGTAGAAACTTTCCCTTTGATTTCATTGGGATTAGAATTTGTCCCTAATTCCTAGTTCTCTGGTTCTCAAGCAAATCCAATATTGTTCCACTCTATAAACTATTCCTCTTATAAACTCTCCACGGGTAAACAGAAGGAGGAAAAAAATGATATTCTGCAATGGAGGGAGCCAATAGCGGTTGTGCCATTGGAGTTCCCGGGTCACAGTCTTAAATTCTTTCCTAGATTGGGAGCTAAATCCACCCCAATTCAGGAAAATGCATAAGTACGATTCCTTCAATGGGTCTTAAATAGAGCTGAGTAGAAACGGGTTTACTATCCTATGAAAATTTTTGAAGTTTGAAATCTTTTCCTATCTTGAATTGAGGTGAAAGGTCAACATTTTTTCCTTTAACATTTTTATCTTTTACTGATATTTTATCATTCGCTAATATTTTAAAATGCAATGAATTTTAATAGCGATCTAAAACACCTGATTGACAGCAATATCAGTAGTCAGGAGAAATGTTTGGACTTAACTTTTCGAAACTTTCCAATTCAACGTCAAAACTTTTTTTAACCAAAAATGTTTAGAGTCAGGAGTTCCCTCAAACCCAGCACTGTCTCGCGAACAGTTTCAGTTTCAATGAATCTGCATTAATCTGATGAACAACAGTTTCAGCTGAAAATTTTGAACCAGCTCTAGTCTTAAATATGTGCCTAAGTGCTTTCCTAAAGAGAGATAATATACTTATCTTTGCTCTCTACACAACATTAAGAATACGAGGAAGCCACAGGAACATAACTTGGTTCCAAATCACAGTATAGGCTAATATACAAGTCTTAGCTACATGTATAAACTGCCCTTCTGTTAGATTCTGGTGCCTTCTGCAACAGAAGATGGAGGACCACTAGACAATTTCCAGACTATTTAAAGAAATACTACCCAATTCCTGTGGACTACAGATATTCTTCTCAATCAGGACTATACTCACAATTTTCTAATTTTTCTATTAGGGAATCCATCTTCACCCCAACTATGCATAGTCTGCAGCTGTTCAAGTGACATTATCAGTTTAAAAATCCTGAGCTGTAAAGTATGTCTTTACCTATGTTACTGATACCACCTTACATAATTAAAAGTGACAGAGCTATATATATATATATATCCAATTTACACTTGCCTCTCTTAAGATCTTTGCTTACTCATTGCATTTCTTTCAGCATGGACAGTGAAAATCAAGGAAGTCAGTTTCAGTTGTGTATATAGTCAGTTTGGGTACAGCTACACTGCAGCTGGGAGCATGTTTCCCTGCCTAGGTAGACAGGCATATGCTTGCTCTGCTGGAGCTAGCACATTAAACATAGCCGTGTAACCGGTGGTAGCATGGGTGGTGACTCGGGCTAGCCACTCGAGTATATACCCAGGGAGTCTGGGCGGGTTTGTACTGAGGGGCTAACCTGAGCTGCTGGGTAGCTGCCTGTGCTACCCCCAGCTACACTGCTATTTTTAGAGCATTAGATAGAGCAAAGCTAATGAGTCTTTCCATCTGGGCTGGAAAGCACACGCCCAGCTGCAGTTCAGACCTACCCTGGGTTATACTTTCAGGTTTTTCCATAGGGTGACTAATGTTTTTGAGTACCCATCTGGAGAGGAGACACCTTCAAAAAGCTTTTCCAGAAAATGCTGAGCAACTGCCCTTTGAAAATGAAGCCCAAGGGAAGCAATTGCAAGTCAACTTTGATAATGTAGGCCTCACTGGATCTATGAATTTTTTGGCCTTAGTGTTCAGGCCTGTAAGTTTACTCAACAGCATGGTATCTGAGCACTGCCCTATTTGTCTTATAACACTTCAAGATATTTCTTTGTTTAAGAACTGCTTTTTAAAAAAAATTGAAGTAATATGTCTAATTGCTTAGATTATGTGAAAACAAATTTCTATAGGTTAAAATCTGAGCCAAATTAATTTAGCATTTCCATCTCCCAAACAACTGCAGCCTGGCAGAACAGTTGGGCCAATGCTCCAGAGCACTGCTTCTCAACCTTTCCAGACCACTGTACCCCTTTCAGGAGTCTGATTTGCCTTGCATACCCCAAGTTTCACCTCACTTAAAAACTACTTGTTTACAAAATCAGACATAAAAATACAAAAGTGTCCCAGCACACTGTTGCTGAAACATTGCTTACAGTCTCATTTTTACCATGTAATTATAAAATAAATCAATTGGAATATAAATATTGTACTTATATTTCAGTGTGATACATGAGCCTGTTTTTCACTTGTGAGCCTTCTCTGAAGCCTGAGCCCCAAGTGAAGGGGCTGAAGCATGTAATTTAGCCCCTGTGGCGTGGGGCCTTGGGCAATTGTCCTGCTTGCCACCCCCTAATGCCAGCCCTGTGCTTGTGATTCCCCTAACCCATCTCGTGACTCTGATGGGGGCTGCAGCCCCTAGGTTGAGAAACACTGATCTAGATGAGTTGACGTACCCCCAGGGGAACATGTACCCTTGGTTGAGAACCACGGCTCCAGGTTATACAACACGCAGTTCAGTAAGGGGTGTGGCAGGCAGAAGGAGGTAAAGTAACAGAAGCAGGACTTTAGGGAGCACATCCACATTTCAGTGGCACAGCAGGGGATTGAGGAGTACTTCCAAAAGATCTCTTACTCAATGAATCCAGGTGCAGCCGAGGAAGTCAGAATGCTTCATTTCAGTTTCTGACCCTGAGCTAAAGAGTCACAAATAAAATTTCCTTACTATGCCTCATTGTAATAGGAATCTCACTAAAATACTTACTCCAATTTACTGGAGATGTGAACCAAGACGAGAAGGTGTTGTTATTCCCTTCAAAGTGGGTTAACTAAAAAACTGTTGCCTTTTATCCTGGGCTGGATTTGGAGGGTACTGTGACATTGTAGCAAATGAGATTCTTCTGTTATCTCTGATGGGCAAGCAAGTGAAAGTTAAAGGAAAACTACAGTGATTTTTCTGTAATACCTTGGAGAACAAAGAAAATATTTACTAAAAAAAGTCACAATCCTGAAAATACCTAGGTAGGTGAACACAACGTGACTGCTCACATACATAAAAATCTGCATTTGTCTAAGTATCTGTTCAATCAGCCTGTAAGACTAAATATGCACAATACATGTTTTAAAAATAATTAAGAAATACCTACTACTTTTTCCATTTAGAAAATTCATCCTCTCCATTCTGGAGGCTGCCATCTTAGAGAGGAAGCATATAATGCAAGTCCAATTAGAAACCAGAGAAAACCAAACAGCTTCTAATGTGTTTTTTGTTTGTTTGTTTGTTTTTGGTTTTTTTAAGGTAAATTCTCTCCCTTTCTCTCTCTACAATGTACCTTAAAACAATTTTGAAACCATCTATTTTTCATTGGTTTCTAGTGGGACTTGCATTTTCTCAGTCAGAATCTACCTTGGGAAGGTGTCAAAGTAGTGGGTTTTGGTTTGCCTCATTCCTTTGTGTCACATCTTTAAATTCAAAAATGAAATCCAGTGACTTACTCATCTTTCTAATGAGATGTGATTCTGCTGCCAGAGTCCCTTAAAGAGCCATGGCAATTTTCAAGGAGAAGTAGAATGAATCCTACCCTTGCCCTTGTCAACATACTTCCTCTCATGAAGGGAGTTTCCAGAGTCCAAGGCTTTGTGTGAGATGGGGTTCAGCAAGCTCTATAACAGCTTGGCTATGTAGCCACTATCAGCATCAAATTAGATTCCACTTTTGTTCCAATATCATCAGCCGTAGGATCCCCTCTAAATCCACCTTCATTCTTGGTTCCTTTTCCCCCTGCCGAGCCCACACCTTCCACATTGCCCTTCTCTCCACACCTATCTTCAACACCCAGCCTTTCTGCCCTCATTATTCCAGAGTTTGTGCTTCTCTACTCCATTTTTCTTGTGATCCTCAGCTCCCGAGAACTGTGCATGTCAAAGTAGTTCTGACACCACCGTTACAGGGAAGTGGGTGGAAAATAATAGTGTGTCCTGAATAGTAATCCATTGCACCCCTCATTTTAAGGGGAAGAAGGCAAGACTCATGACAAAAATCATAGAGTGAAATAGCTGGAAGTCCACCCGCTGAGAAAGGCTGGATGGCAGAGCCACTGTGCAATGCTGCTATAAAGAAATGCAAAGTAAGTATTATTTTACATTATAATTTTTATGTTAAAGTTTCTTTCTAACCTGAAACTACTGATATGGGGTAGATTGCTATAAGAAACTGATTGGGAAGGAATCACACCGAGAGAGCATGTATTTGGCTGAAAATGAATTCAGACATTAAGATAACATTTAGGATGGTACAGAAAGAATATTGAGCTATTTTGGGGGCGCTGATTGCTGTGTGGAATAGACAGAAAATGGATGTTGCAGAATGGCAATAGCTCACTATTAAATTTCATATTTCTGATTCTTGCTCCTTACCATCTGTCCTTTTCTTTCCATCACCACAGCCAAATCTCTTGTTCAGTCTCTCACTATATCCTGACCTGGCTACCTCAATGTCCACATTTCTGGCCTCTCAAACACACACATTGCCACTAAAAGTAAATATTCCTTGTCCATTATTTTGATCACATCTTTCCCACTGACTCCTCATCCACTATCTACTGGTCACTTCCTTTAAGACATGATTGTAAATACATCCCTCCCTTCTTCTGCTCCCTTATCAAGCTTCAGGTTGACTGCTACCCCCCTCTGAAATCATCTGCAAACACTCCTCCCTATTCACTTTTAAATCTTTTTTGAAAGCCTACTTCTGCAGTGCTGCCCATAGTACGTCTTACTGATTTTGTTATTCTGATTTCCTGACTTGTCCACTTGTCTGTCCATCCATCTTTAGACTGTGAGCTCCTCCAGGCAGAGACCATCCATTCTTTATTAGTAGTAGTAGTTGTTATTCATATTACCATGGTGCCCAGGAGACCTAGTCATGGATCATGGTCCCGTTCTGCTAGGCACTGTACAAACACAGAACGAACCAATGGTCCCTGCCCCAAAGAGCTTACAATCTATGTGTTTTTATTCAGATTCTGATCTATTCTTGAATCTCTGGAAAGTGCTTAGCACATTAAGGACGCTACCATCAGAAAAATAACAATAATGGTCAATTGATAATAATACCAGTGGGGTTCACAGTTACTGAATCTGGGTCCCTTGCACCTATAATTCCATGAGAAGTATTAAGCTTATTTCTGGGCACTTGGTTTTTCCTTAGTTAACAAGCAGAACCAAACTTTTGGGAAATCTACTGCTAAAAAGACAAACGAGAATGATGGGAAAGATACAAACAGCCATGCTTCAGGGCATAAGCCAGCTTCTCAGTACTCTGGGGTCGGAGGAAACCTTCTCCGGGGGCAGGTTATCCCATAACTGCCTATAGCTCTGAGCTACTGGTTGCTGTCTGAGACAGGTTACTGGATTAGATGGACCACTGATCTAATCCAGTATAGCAATTCTCATGTTCCCACAATGGTTAAGCACGCATGGTTTCATTTTGTTTTACAATACAAGCACATTGTGACAGAATTGGAAGTTCCCAGTTACTACCCACAAAGTGCAGCATGTGATCTCTACGTGGTGGAAGCTTGTGGCTGTCACGGTTTCCTCCCACGCAATACTTTCAGTTTTTCTGGGCTATAATTATAGCGAAACAAACAAGGGCTCAAGTCAATCCCAAATACGCTTTGGGTATTTGAGAGATGAAATAAAACAAAAATCTATTTTGTGGCAGTAGATAGAAGGGACAGACACAACCAGTTGGGTTTCCTGATTACAAGAAGAAATGTTTCTTGAGACTCTGGTAAGTTTTACACAATGCTGTGCCTTTGTATTTTCTGTTGTCATATACTGCTATGGTTCTATGAGACAAATACAAAAAGAGTATACCAATGTGTTGCCATAGGTATACTCCCAACAGCGATGGCACAACAGCCATCATTTATCCAGTGAAGCAGATAGTACAACATTCATATCGGATACCTTAATAGCGTATCATATCAAGTGCAATTAAAATCAGCGATGCAACTTTTTAATTCACCAGTTGTACCGGAGAGTCATCGCACTGATGAAATGATGCGAAAGGCTGAATGGCAGAAGCTCTATGCAAAACTGCTGTAAAGAAATGGAAACCAAGTCTATTTTATGTTATGATTCTTATATAAGTCACTTTTTTGCTTGAAGTCAATATATTGTCTGGGTTACTATAAAAGATAGAAATACTGATCTGCAAGCTACAGTCACTGAATGAGCTAGTACTTGGTTGTCCAATCAGGTGTGAAATTGTACATGATATACAGAGATGCCCCAGCTTCAAAATTCAGATTCAACTTTTGAACACCAGTGTGCCAGCAGTATTTGGATCCAGGTTTTGGAGTCTGTTCATTACAAAAATGGGAGGTATTTCCAAAATTTGTATCTTGATCTAGCTTCAGATTGCAAATCCTCCTCCTGGCCAAAGTTAGGGGTTCTTTTAGATCCAGGATTTTGGTCTGAACCTCTCTCTAGCATGGTGCATCTGTGAGGTGGACAAATAAAGAGCAAAATTTCTAACTGGTAAAAAGCTGCAGGTTTAGCGCTGAATGTGGTCTCTTTCCCACAGCTCAGTGGGAGGTGGGGAGTTTTGCAATCATCTGGCTATTTAACCCAAGTAATAGGAAGAGTGATGTTTAATAAAACTGGGTTTGAGGAAGAACTGGCTGTTTAGCATTGCTGTACCTGAGTTTAAGTCTAAGTCACTCCATTGTGGTCTATACACACCTAGGGAATGAGAGAAAGAGGAAAGTGGATTTCTAAAGTACTGGAGGCTTTACAGTCATTCGTAATATGGCATTGAATTGCAATGAAATACCTTTTTTTGATAGACCATACAGCAAAATAATTGTTATTATTGTTTTCTGTAAGATCAAATCATGGTAGTGATTGTTAGACTAAAAGTTAAGCCAGCCGGAATGTGAGAGTTGTAATTTTTCAGGCCTGTCAGGTTTAGCATGTCTGGAAAATGTGGAAGATGGCTGAGGAATATTATCAGTATAAAACTGTTATAACCAAGATGGTAGATCCAAGATGTCACATCCATCAACAAACAAAGCTTGCATTTCTGTTCTCAGCAATGAAGTCCACATCAGGAATACAAATACCGAGCCACTGGAGTGAGACAGAGTAGCAGTTTTTTCAGCCCGGTTTAGTTATGCTTTAAACTGATGGATGTGGACATGATTCATGTGAGTTATGTGATCCCTCAAGAAACCATTTGCAAATTAACTAATGAAATATTGTTTTGCTTGAAGCTTATTAAAGAGAGGCAGTGAAAAGTAGTTGCACATAACTACAAAGCCTGGAATATAGATTTCAAAAACCTGGACTTTATTGGCATGTCCATAATCCTCAGTGCACGGATTATGTGGAGGAGTGGCAGAAAAGGGGGCTTAAGCGTCACATTAAGAAAGGTAAAAAGACTCTACAGCCATGTAATTGCAGGATTAATAGGCAGAATAAGATGCTTTGCTCTACTATTTACATTTCCAGAGCAATTTATGAAAATCCTCACACAGAAAACCTCAGTAATTGAAAATGAAATTCAACAGCATGCTTCTAAGTTAAAGGACTTAGATGTAATTGCTCAAGAGTGAAAAGAAGGAACTGGTTAAACTTCTCAAGATAGTTGAAAGGTTATTCCCAGTCAAAGCAAAGGGAATAGAGGGTTTCCAGTAGGATGTGGTAGCTTCTTGAACTATATTTTTGCCATGGCAATAATTCTTCCTCAAAAAAGGCTCACAATTTCTGGGTATCCAGGAAACAATTTAAAAGTCCTTAAGACGTCTACATCACACATTGTTTTTGTTTTTTGGTTTGACACCAACATAGCTCCCACTCATCCTGAAGCGTATATTGAAGGGGAAGGAGATGGGGAGATCATGCGAAGAAATTGGGTTATAGTTGGATCATCATATTGCAGGAGCAATATTGGAGGCTGGGACAAGCTATTGGAAGAGGACAGCTCAAACCAAAGGATTTCTAAAATTGCAATAGTATGGAAAAGTTAGGATGATTAGAATTTTTCTCATTAGAAAAGTCAGGCGGACCTTCTGGTGATGTAAGTAAGTCTGAGCATAGTGAAAGTGGTCATCATATAAAAACTTCAGGAAGGCAACTGCCTCAAAAAGAGAAGGGCACAAAAACTAAGGAGAGACCACACACTACAAGAGTTTTGTCCTTATGTGTTGTATGGAACAGATTACTGAGGCAGCTACAGAGGCAACCACTCAGCAAATTCAGCCAGACACAAACTTAGAAGAAGGGGAAAAAAACATTACAGGGCACAAGAACTATCTAGGTAAGTAGATAAATCCTACAAGGCCTCCCTTTTCACCTCCAGAATTGTCACTAATTGGTAGAGCAGGTGATCTACTTGTATATGTTTCTAGAAAGGGGTAATTCAGAATAAAATATAAAGCCATTACAGGGAATCAAAGTGGAAGTGCTTTGGCTTGGAACACATATCTCATGTGCTAAAGCCCCACTACAAATGACCTGCTTTGGGGCAACAGTTTTATTTTCTGGATATACGATATGTATCAAGTCTTGGTCTGCGTTCTAATCCATTGAACCCATTTCAAAACGATCTTAGTGCGATAGGAATTTTACTTTACTATCCGCTATGATGTACTGTAGCTGGCAGGCTGGGAGGTCTGAACACATAGATGCATATGCAGTTCTCCTGGAAATGCTCCAATTTTATATGCAGAGGGAGGGCTATTAAAGAATTCACTTGATGTTTGAAATGTAAGAAAAGGACCATTGGCTTTGACCTCTCATCTTAATGGAGCTGAGATTATCCTTTGCCTCTTATCCACATCTACAAACCATTGCACAATTTCCTAAGGACACCAAAATCAACATCCTTGTCAGAGCCTTTAGGAGTGTACCTACCAAAATGTACTGAGGTTTTGAGGTGACATGGCCTATTTTATTAAGTTTGCCACTATATTGATTAAATTAGGGCTGAGGACCATTTTCAGCTTGCTAACTGACCCATTGTGTCCCCTAGGAAATTCTGGAGAGTGGAAAGCATAACTGAAAATTAGTATAACAACAACAGATGTTCCAAAGATTTATGACTCAGGGGGATGATATAGATCATGTGACATGTACAGGGACTCATTTTACTAACTATGCCCCCTAACACTTCAGTTTAGAAATTGACTAAGTTATTACATTCTCTTCTTGGTAGTAAGGGTTTTAGTATCTCAATAATATGAACATAAAAAGTCAAGCATTTTCTTCTTTGTCAAACACTTGAACATTTATTCCAACCCTGTTAATTTTGTTTAAAAAATGCAGCTGCCCATCCCCTCCCCCAAGTTTAAAAAGAGGGTGAATCAAAGCTAGACACATTGTCCAGTGAGTTTTGTAGCATATCAACTGTCCTCCACATTATATTTGGTTTTAGCTGATACACTGCATTGATAGAGGTGTGCAAATGAGCTGTGAGGTCTGTAGTTTGTTCTAGAGATTACTAGCGAAAGGCCAATGCACCGGCTCAGCAGCTCACATTTTCAATAAACTTTGCTTTTAGCTGAAACTGAACACATTTCAGTGAAGCGGCACTCTGTGCTTTCAGAGCTATCAAATCCGTTACATAAAGGACCACTGTGAAGTGCTGAATATGTTCTTGCTTTAATCAGTTCAGAGAATAGAGATTTGTTTAAAATGTTTTTTTTCCCCAATCACACAGGGGCTGCCCCTGTAAATACCATGAGTGGGCACACGTGAAATACCGGGAACACAAGCAACACATTCTGAAAATGTCAGCCCCCATCCATACACCTCTGCCTCCCACATGGCACTCCTACTCATTTGACATCACAAGAACTCAGTGCTAGGGCTTGGGGTGTTTTTTTTCCCTTCCAAATGTCTCCCCCTCCTCCTTTTCTTCACACTACTGTACAAAGATGACAGCTGAGCGGTTAGTAATAAACCCTCGTGTTTGTGTTAGGCAAACAATGGTACATCAGTCACACTCAGTAACATGGCCATGACTGGATAGTGTGCTGTGCGACAGACTGGGAACCACGACGTCCAATGACACGCCAGCCCTTTATGCATCAAAGGCTAAAGCAACATGAAGCAGAACAACAATTTTGCACGTTCCCTTTTCATTTCACCAAACTGAATATTATACATAATCCTTGTTCTCCTGCTCCCTATACCTCATGGCAGAAAACCATGAGCATAATCTTTTAAAAGAAAAAATAGTGGGATTTAATTTTTATCTGCAATTTTATTACCCCCCATAAAAATACTCCCCCTTACTTTGGGTAGTGCCACTTTGATATTTCAGCTTATTTTCCTTTTAGCAACTGTTTTACCCACTGTAGAAGCAGCTTGGAGGATATCTTTCCTTCACTTTGTTCTTACACAGGTCACATTCCTTTCATGTACAGGAAGGAGTGATCTCATTTCTTTATGCAATGCTAGCTTTAGTTTACTAATGAGAAATAGATAGCTGATAACTGTACTTAAGACTCTACAGGAAAAAGGCTTAAAAAAGGAAATACAGTAATTGATTGATGGATTCATTTCAATTAAACTTGCCTTAATTTTACGGCTATTTGGCAGAGATGCGTCTGTAGCCTTAGAGATTATTGTAGGCTCTGAAAAACTCAAATACTGTATCTTCTTTCTCAGTACAAATCCTGAGATATAGATGTATATTCTTGTCTCTCCAAGTTATTACCGTTCAGACAATTTCAATTCAGAGCCAGTAAGAGTAGCATCTTTTCTATCCAAAAACTAAAGGTCACACCTTGAGAAAATTGACCTTTTGACTATTATGGTTTGTTTACCGGCTGTAAAAAATAGCTTTCCTTGTCAGCCACAAATATTAGGTTTTTCATTGGTATAAAGGCTCCAGGTGAGCTCGCCCGTGCAAGGGACTCAGCAGACCCTCTCTTGGATTCTGCACACTGTACTCTCCTATTGTGTAAATTATGCTCTATTTTGGTTGCTTACCTGCTTCCCCATAAAGTTCTAACTAAACAATTCTGCAGCTGTGGTTCTTATAACTATTTTATAAACCATGAAGTGTCAAGGAAACCCCAGCCACAGGCCAACAAATGCAGAACACCACTTTCTCCGGAACAGCATGCACATGATTTTTAGTGCATTTATTTATACATACTTAAAATTGCCTAGGACAGAGGATTTCTAAAAATTTGGTCACATTAATGGAGAGCTTTTCATGGGGGAACTCATCCCTTCACAAGCATGGAACCTTTTTCTCCTCCCTTTGAGATGACAGAACTTCCTTATGGCAAACATACATGGAGAAGTGTAGGGTGTTTTATTGATGCAGTACATGGTTGAGAGCTGCTTCACAGGGAGCCAGCCTTGTCTTTTCTTCACTCTTTTGTCCAAAAAGCTGCTTCCTGACACCTTGAGGAACCAAGCGACACCACACACTGCCTAAAAAAAACAGATGGGATGTGGGAGTCAGAGGACCAAATCTCAAGTTCACAACCAAAGGTTTGGGGGTGACAGAGGTAAGAGGAGGCGCAGTAGAGCTCCCCTTACAGATCTGCCCAACAGGTTCTAAAGAGAGAAAATATATGGGATGGTCATCAAATGACTGTACAGATGGTAGTTATGATGTGTATCATCTTGTTAGCAGAATGTTTATTATGTCAATTGCCATAATTTTAAATTATAAAAGGTATTGGCTGTCACACTACCCAGGAGATAAACCTATGGGTTCCCCTAGGATTCCAGACAGGCACTCTAGTTATACCCACTTATTTAGAGGGAGATGTGGCAGATATTGCAACCCCATTGAATCACTTAGGTGGTAAACACTTCCAAAGAGGTACCACATTTTGGGGAGGCTTGCATACGCTGGTTCAAACTGGGATTTCCAGAGGCCAACAGACAAATAAAGGGCTTTAGGCATAAAAAGGCTGTGTTTAAACTGATCAGGGCCTTGATTTCGGATCCAGCAAACATACAGGACCTTATGTTCAAAGGGGGGCCTAACCCTTGCAGAAGGGTTGGAAAGTCTTTTGTCTGCTAAAACAACGAAGAGTCTGGTGGCACCTTAAAGACTAACAGATTTATCTGGACATAAGCTTTTGTGGGTAAAAAGAAAACACTTCTTCAGATGCATGGAGTGAAAATTACGGAAACCGGCATAAATATATATTGGCACATGAAGAGAAGGGAGTAACCTTAAAAATGGAGAACCAATGTTGAAGTCCAATTTAGTTAGGGTGAATGTGGCCCACTCCCAATAACTAATGAGGGAGGTGTCAATATCAAGAGAGGGAAAATTGCTTTTGTAGTGAGCCCTATTCAAGTCCCTATTCAAGCCCAAATTGCTGGTGTTAAGTTTGCAAATGAATTGTAGTCCTGCAGTTTCTCTTTGAAGTCTGTTTTTGAAGTTTTTTTGTTGAAATATGACTACTTTTAAATCTGCTATTGAGTGTCCAGGGAGATTGAAGTGTTCTCCTACTGGCTTTTGTATGTTACCATTCCTGATGTCTGATTTGTGTCCATTTATCCTTTTACATAGAGACCGTCCGGTTTGGCCAATGTACATGGCAGAGGGGCATTGCTGGCACATGATGGCATATATCACATTAGTAGATGTGCAGGTGAATGAGCCTCTGGTGGTGTGCCTGGGTCCTATGATGGTGTCGCTAGAGTAGATATGGGACAGAGAAGGCAACAGGGTTTGTTACAGGGATTGGTTCCTGGGTTAGTGTTCTGTGGTGTGTAGTTGCTGGTGAGTATTTGCTTCAGGTTGGGGGGCTGTCTGTAAGCAAGGATTGGCCTGCCTCCCAAGGCCTGTGAGACTGGGGATCGTTTTCCAGGATAGGTTGTAGATTGTTGATGATGCACTGGAGAGGTTTTATCTGGGGGCTGTACGTGATGACCAGTGGTGTTCTGTTATTTTCCTTGTTGGGCCTGTCCTGTAGTAGGTGACAAACACGGCTACCCCTCTGATATTTTGTCTGCTAGGGGCTCATCAGAATAGTGGGTTACTCTGGTAGGCTTTTAGCAAATGTATAAGAACTTTTATGGGGTTTTATGAGCTTTCTCTGTACTGCTTTTACCTTAAGAATAAATGTGCTTGCTTAGAAAGAGCTGTGCGGTAACTTGTAATTGCTGGCAATACATTCTTCATAGCCCTTGGAAAGAAAGCAACACACAGGCTCGGGACATGAGGCAGATTGGCTTGTGAGGATATCGCAGCATAAGGCAGGGAGCTGTGCAGCATTAAAACCCTGGTCAAGAGGGAGAGAGACAGGTCTCCACCCAAAAGTAGTAACTTCTGGTAGCCAGAAACCTTAAATGGGTGCCCTCAAAGGACCATGAAGTGGGAACAGAGCAGTTACTCTAAAACTAAGAGTTTATCACACTTTCTAGATTTTCTCTGGTTTCATTTTCTCACTCCCATCTCTTCTGTTCCTCTTTTCCACAACCCCATGCTCTTCTGTCACGTGGTCCACTACTACTTCTCTCCCCCTGCACATACTTTCCCTTCTGCTTTGTTCCCTTTTCCTCTACTAACCTAGACAAGCTCCCTAGCCAGCAGCAGTCCTAGAGGCCTATAGAAACAAGGACCCAACCCAACAAGTCTCCAGGCTCTTTGTCAAGGGAACTTGTAACCAGGGACAAGCCCAATCTCTGGAGGCCACCTGGGAGTCTGTGTAGTCCTATGACTACAGTTTTGGGACCACTGTTTTAGAAGAAAACATCTTAATTATGATGTTTTAATTACTGGAATGATTGTTTTCACTTGATGAGTTTAAGGTCTTCTGCAGCAAAGATTAAGGAGACAAGAAGTTTTCCTAACACATTGCATTCCTTCTTGCAAACTTCAGAACAAGACCAGAGAGAGAGAGAGAGCACACATGCATATGTTAAAGAAGGCATCATACGACTTTGGTGTAAGAGTGGATTCCTTGTTTCCACTCACCTCCATGCTGACAGTCTGAGCCAGAGAGGTCAGGGTGTAAATGGACATGAAGACTGAATTACCCTTTCACCCGCAGAGGAGGTGTCTCCAGGTCAGGGTTGAGGAATACTGGTGGGGCAGGTGAGAAGACATTTGCAACTGTCAGTGTCTGCAGTACTGGTATTTCTATTAATGAACAGAGGTTTTAAGTCTCTAGGGCTCTAAACCTGGCACCTTTCATAGCATTAAAAAAGGAAAGAACAGATGAGGGGGGAAGTGTTTACCTTTGACTGAAATGCATTTAAAAGTTGAGATAACTGAATCTCCAGAGGAAGAAAGTAGGTTAGGAAACTTGGTCAATGAAAAGCATGGGGCTTGGAGAAGAATTCTACTATATTATGCTTTACCAGCCCTTTAATATCACACGGTACATTTCCTACAAAGCCAAAATATGTGGGTTGATGCTAGCAACCAAAGGTTGCACTCTCATGATGCACTTACGGGATACCATGCCATTAGCAGAAAATTCACACGCAATATATCATTATTTATATTCTGAATCAGATTACCGCAATATAGTCTTTTTCAAAGATTTGATTACAAACAAAAATAGCTAAATATGTCAAAAATGAATCAGATTTTCTAATATGTATTTTATTTTTTAAGAGAAACAGAACCTTAAAAATAAAAAAAAATAAAAAAAAAAATACAATTTAACTAGCTATCCAAAGGGAAAGGACCTAGGAGTATTCAGGCTATGCTTAGTCTATCTAAAACCTAATTTGCTTTCTGTGATTGTATTCCTTTAATATCAGCATGGGTATTAGCCCTCCCACACTGACCAGAATAGGAAATGAGAAATACTCATTCTTTATGTGACTAATGGACTGTCTTCCAAATTGTAGAATGCATTGTTTTACTACAAAGCAAAGTAGCTTAACCCTAAAATGACCAGTATAAAGTTCTCAATTACACAAAACAGTTTTATTTTAACTACTCCATAGCTTGCTCCAATCCAACCAGAATTATTGTATGGCTTCTTTTTGTTGTTCTATATTCAAATGTTGTTCTGTATTCAAATGTTCGGCAGCAGGTTGGTGTTTAGAGTAGTGTCATTTATCACAAACTGTGGATGTCCCACAAATGGAGCAGTTAATTACTGTACGCTGGCCCTACAGCAGGGGGATGAGGAGGGTAAAGGAGGTTAACCAGACAGACTGACCCTCCCTGCCAACTGGTATTCATCTCTGAGGGATCCACGCTCATCCTTGTCAGCACACAGACACTGCAGCAGAGGTTGTGGAATGAGCACTCTGTTAGACAAAACAAGGTCCCTCCCTCCCTTATGGAACAGTCCCATAGAATTTAATAGGAATTAAACCCTTAGGACTCTGTATTCTAAGAAGCTACAGAATTTAATAAAGAGGCTATAGTCTCTCTACAGGATATTTGAGCCATCTAATAGAATTCTGCACCCAATAATATTTTATTTTCAGTTCTGTAGGATAGTTCAAAGAAAAAAAGAAAAGGCATATAGGGTGGGGAGAGGGGAGAACCACATTCTAGAGGACAGATCCTGTCCTCATTGAGTAACTGTGCCATTCCAACAGTGCAAAGCTCCCTAAAATTGGCTCATCCAGCCATACAAGGTAGGATTTCCCCATCCATGGGGGATCTTCAGGTGATGTAGACACACTATAGGAGTTCCTCCTGGGGAGGGCGTATAGTGGGTGGAAGTGGGCATGGCAGGGCATCCTTGATTATCCATGGCTGTTACAATGCCCTTTTGGAGACATAGAAATCATGCACAGATTAGAGCAGCCTTCAGGTTTCTCTAACTTATTCTAAGGGGCTGGACCATGTAGAGCAGCTCCAGGACTTGGAGAACATACCCACCTTTGTACTACCCCACCTTCAGATGTGTAGAATGCTTTTTGGCTCCAGCTAAAAATCTGACCCTGAAGAGTTATTTTACTTTACATTCTATAGGCCTTTTCCCTAGGATGGAGGAGTTCTGACTCCTACATTCATATTCACTGAGAGAAGAAAATGCCACCCTTTTCCATTTTTCATTCTTTCCAGGGTGAGGAGGATGAATGAGGGAGCACAAAAATAATACTAATAAATTGCTTGAATTTAAAGATTGGACTATAAGCATTGAAAGCCTTGCCTCTTACAAACAATAGTCAATGTGACTGATAGTCCAGGAAGCACATTAAGGAAGTATAATAGCTTTCCCTGTGGACAGAGGAAAGCTGTTAGTTTGCAGGGGAGAATCTGCTCTTTGAATGAGACAAATGAAACTCCTCCTGTGTTTTAAAGAAAAACAAATATCCCTCACTGGAGCTAGATCTCTCTATAAAAAATGTTTTTTTCCCATTCCAATCACAAACTAAACAGAAGCATTTAACAAATAAATAAACATTGTGTATTCCTTCAAGAGGATATGAAAAAGGAATGCATGGATTTTAAAGAGTTATAACTATATGGATACAGAAATCGCAGTGATTTAGCTCTGTGAAAGTGACAGAGGTGTATATACAGGCCCAATCCTCTTTCACGAAACATGCTTGCATGCCAATGGGGCTGATCAGCACTTTGCAGTGTCAAGCCTTATATCGAAAGAGGATTCACTTTTCAAAAGTTATGCACTGCAGAATGACTCCTCCTTGTTAGCTGGTTTTGTGGAGGGATAGACAGAGGGAGCTCAAAGGAACTGACCATCACAAACTTTGCCATCTTGCCTTCTCCAATGCATAGCAACGTACACGTATACACACATACATTCCCTGCGCTGTACCAAACAAAGACACTTCACTGCAGACGCTTCCCCTTGGGGAGAAGATGAGAGAACAAACCACGTTACAGATGTGTAGCCATATTGCTTAATCCACTGCTGCAAGGTGCTCAGATATTATAATATAACAACCTGTATATAATAGACTAGAATTGGAAAAAGAAGGATGAATAGCTTCCTTAACCACAAAGATAAAGTCTCAGAGATTCTTTGAAGTGTGATAGATTATCCTACCTACTTGTTGCTTTCCCACCACACTTCAGATCAAGTAACAAATATCTGGGATTTGATAGTCAGCCTGATATTGTCCTTCAATTTTTAGGTTAGAAAAAAAACAGAAAAGATTGTTGTTGTTGGTTGTTAAAGGATAAGGAAAAGCCACACAGGTCCATAGTGAATTTAGAGACTATCTCATTTTAATAGTAAAACAGCACAAAAATAAATAACCCTTTTTGAGCAATGCTTTAATTATCAGGCTTTCCCCTTTGCTGGTGGCTTTTCGTAGGATGGCTCCTTTAAAAACCTTTGCTTTCCTTTCTGTTCCCATGACACCTTTCCTTTCACCTCAAGTTTAACATTTCTTTTCTGCACTGTGGTCACTGATTAATGCCCTGACTTTTGACCTACTAACCCCTACAATAACAAAACAGAAGACTGATGTTGTCAGTGCCCAAACTGTAAATAAGATCTTTCCTGTGTGGTGATATTAGGTCTTCAGGATTTATGTGAAAAAATATGGTCCCTTCCCTCCCCCAGCCATTTCCTTAGGTTTCAAACTGTAAACAAGTGACTAGATACCTGATTGAACACAACTTTAAATAATCCAGAGTAACATTATTTACTTGGTTCTGATCAAGACCCAAAGCAGCCAGCTGAACAGTAAACAGGCTGCTGGTCAACTCTAAATGAATAAGAATATAGGAAAGCCAGATATAAAGTAGTTTAGCCTCTGTAATAGACTTCAATAGCAGGCCTTCTCCTTCTCCATTACAAAATCGAAATAGAAAAGCATCTCTTAAATAACCTTCCCTTTTGTGGACAGCTTCAGGGAACCATTCACAGTCAATCAAGCCTTGCAATGCTCCAGAGCCATCTGCCGTGTACCCAGAGCAGCTTTGCTCATCCTCAGGAGCCCCGGTTACGCCTGTTAGTTTTGCTCTTCACGTCGAACCTAACGAGAAAATGCTAAAAACAAATCACTTTGCTTCGCCATGGTAGCTTGAAGAACTCAAAGCTTCCAAGAGCGAGAAGCCAGGAGAGATGATAAAAATGGGAGGTGACTGGGGGGAAAGGAAAGAGTATCTAGTGATTAGAGAGCCAGGACACCTGGGTTCTAATCCCAGCTCTGCCACTCACATTATGTGACCCAAGGCAATCCTTTCACCTCTCTGTGTCACAACATAAAGAGAGGAAATTGTAAACTCTCTAGGGCAGGGGCTAGTTTTTGTTATACTCTTGTACAGTGTCTAGCACAATGGGGCCATTAGGCGGTACTGCAGTACAAACAATAATGAGTAATACCACCACCTCACAGGCGGGTTGTGAGAATCAGCTTTGAGCTCGAGCAGCACCTTAAAAGTACACAAGAACATTAGTTAGATTCCAAAGGCATGGTTGTGTCAAAATAGGAATTACCATCTTGTTTGATCCCCCAAAAAACCTACACCTTAAGGACTCTGATTTCTTGTTTTTCTAAGAGTATTTGAAGGGCAGAGACCATGGAGGTAGCACCTGTGGTTTTAACCTGAAAATTACATATGTTGTATTCCCAATCGGATGAGAAGAAAACATTTCTATTTCTAGAATAAGGCTTGGTAGTGGAAGCTGAAGCTGACTGGGGAGGTCAAACGGACATGCATACTCAGAGCCAATTTTCAGCAGATGGTAAAGATAATAAGCTGATTCCAAGGAGGGCAGGAAGCGACTACCTTGGCTGCTCTGTGGAGCTCCCATTGAAAATAATCAAATGAGGACAATCATAGAAGCAGCTACACAGGTTCTCTGACTGCTAAAGGAGTCTAAAGTTGAGGTTCATGCTATCACCTCTGCTGCTTGTCCAGCCAGTCTGCCACACGGAACCTCTCAGCCGGGGAACACCTTTGGATGAAAAACTGCTAAGCTGTTACTTGGCCACACAGCACACACAAACACTATCAGTGCCTCCTCTACCGAACTTGTTCTACATCATCACCGCAGAATGCAGAAACAGCTCAAAGCAGAGACCGAGCCAGGGCAAGCCTGACACCCATTTAATCACAGCTAAGCGATCTAGAAGCAGTGTGACCACTGCAATAGGTCAATCTGAGATAAATAAGGGCAATGCTCTTGAACCCCTCTAAAGATCCAATTTTCCATTCATCCTCCTCCAGAGACCCAGCTGTTTTCAAGCCCATGTCAAACTGTTTTAGAGACAAGAAAATAACTTGTAGCCAACAGCACCCACCGAACTTGTACTTCTAACCCTAACTTCAATAAAATTAGTATCCCGCCTCCCCAACCTTACGTAGGGAATGATACTGATTCAGGCCCTGATCCTGAGAAGTTGGAATGCTCAGTTTCAGGGGCGTCAATGATCAGAGGCTTAGGGAATTGGAGCATTTGTGACTAAAATGGCAAAACTTTTATGGAGAAGGGGTAATTCTGCCAAAACTGCAATCACTTGTTATTCAAGAATTCTGAGTGATTCCCAAATCTGGTTCTTTGTTTATTTCAGTTAAGCACAATGACCCCTGGGCATATGTGCAATTGACATAAAACAACAATAAATAAAGCCCAGTGGCCAAAAGCTGAGATGCCTTCCACATCTCAACATATTGCAGTTCCTCTGTCCCCAATGATCTGCTGAACATTCACCACCACCAAACGCTCTTCAGTGGAAGAAGAGAGCCCTTGAATTGGGACTCAAAGACCAGGCTCTAACAAGCCAATAGAAAAGCTAATTCCATTGGTTGAGACTTCTTCAAAAAATGTCCTATCTTTAAGCACCTATCAAAATTAACCTGATGGGCAGCTAGCTTGAGTACTAGAAGCAAAGTCCATCATCGATGTAAACCACACTCATGACATAGCAGCATCTCACAGGTTTTAAAAAAAACCCACACACCTAAAAAACAGCCACTCTCAGTTTCTCTCTGTACTTTGCCCAGGCAGAGATTTGTGTGTTTCCCTCAGAATGTGGTTGTGGCAGGAAAGCATGTATTTTGCTCTAAAGATTGTGAAGTTTGCTGGTGGCACTGCTACTACTAATCCACCCACAGAACTGCCACCAGCCAATTGTGTTCCTTGGGCAGAAGCCCCACTAGAAGTTAGTTATATACTGCACAATTAAAGAGAAAATAGGCTGTTGCTGCCCTTCCTGTAATTGTTTCCATTGACTCTGACCCCCTTCAAGACCCCGTGGCATACAGTATCCAATTTATTTTTGAAATCACTCACTGTACACTGTGCCACTCTCTTCATTTAAGTAGCAACTCCTTTAAAAACATGTGGCCTGAAGGTGCACTTATTTCTGTGGTTTTAAGTGCATTGCTTGCATATGGCACAGATCTGTGAGATAATTTTATAGTGAAATCCAAAACAGGCATTATGTTTTATTACAAACCTGAAACTTGTGCCAGGTTCATAAGATTTTCATCATACTTGGGCTAATTTTCAGGTGTCAGGGAAGATTTGATTATTGGAAGTGGAAAGTGTGTAAAACTCAGTGGTTTGGGTCAAGCCAGGTAAGAGCACCTGTGTTGGTGCAGTTCCGTATTCAGCTTTTGGAGTTCATTCCAACCCCTGCAAACTCAAAGCAAAACCCTGTGGGTGTGAACCAAGAGGAGCGGTTTGAGTGAAAAGCGTAAGAATGGAAACTACTGAGTTGTTTGAGAACCAAAACCAGAGTCTGAGTCCCCAAAGCACATGCACCTGACAAACATGATGCAAATTTTTTCTTTTTTTATATGTATCTTATTTTAAACCTACCTAGTTTGTTCAAAGAGGCTCCCCTTCCATTTCCACACAGCCCTGTCCATGCAAAACAAAATCCCCACTAACAAGTGGCATCTTCTAATGAGCAAATAAAGATCAGAAACTCCTGGATCTACACCCTCAATGGCAGGGAAATTACTTGTTTTATATTTGATTTTTGAAGAGATGAAAGGAAGAAAGAGAAAAAGCAATAGGATGATGGCCACGGGGGGAAAACTTGAGATGATGGCCACAGGGGGGAAAACTCTAAGTTGTATGGCTCAGGCAAGCTTCAGGAAGTGCTGAAAGATTTCAGAAGGTGGACAGATTCCATTCTCATTAATGAAGGGGCCCCTGACTCCAGAGCCACCGAACACACACCAAGAGCAAAGGCATTATTCAGCTCTCTGGCTTGATTGAAAGCATGAGCCTGTTATTTACAAGCTGCTGATAGCTTTCCTTTAATAAGAAGTTACTGGGGAGCGTGCAGGGAAGGGGGAGCTAAGGATGGGTAGCAAAAACTCCAGCCCCTGAACATAGGGGCTTCTTCAACAGGATTTGCAGGACATATCCTTGGGATGCATTAAACAGCCTGGAAGGTAAGTGGTGATTTTTTTAAAATGATTGTTTCACAGACACATGATTTAGGAGGAAATCTTGTATGTGTCTCCTATTCCCCTCCTCCTCCTCCTCATTTTCAAGCAGGGGTCAGGTGCTAGCAGAATAAATGCTTTTAACACTGGTTTGCAAACTGGCCGTGACTGGATGCCATCTATTTTTAGGAAATGGAGGGGGAAAATACTTACTTAAATAAATAAAACCTGACTGTCTGGGCTGCAATATGCAGAAACTGCTGCTACATGCTGCTTGGCTGTTCTGACTACACACAGCCCTGAGTGCTGCCGAGACTGTGTGTGGGCTGCAAATGTTATTCCCTTAGCCATTTGCAATTGAAAATTGACAGGGGATGATTATTAAAGGTATATAAAGCAAATAAGGTATGGGCATTTGCCATAGCAATGCAGGGATCCTCTGACAAGTGACTAGGAATTGGAATACTTGACTATGTCTCTCTCAGCTTTGAGCACTGCAACCCTTGCTAGGTCTGTAGGTTAAGAAGCCCAAATAGGCTTTTTTTGTTTGTTTGAGCTTTCACTAGAAAGGTAGTCCAGACAGTATTATACATACAGACATTCTTTGGATATATATTACACACACCTTTCATGTGTACTCAGTTGTAGAACAGCTGAAACATAGCAACAGTCCCTTGGTGTGCATGATGCATTAAAGGGACAGCACCTTTGACAGAACTCGAGTTCAACTCCTTTCCGCTTTGCAGTCCACTGCAATTAGACTTCACGTATTAATATTCAAATTGGAGGGGAGGGGGCATGGATCCCTATATTGTATTTAAGACTTTTTAAGCGTCAGATAATAATAATAGCAGTGCAAATTCACTTCCTTTAGAAAGATATTTACACTCTTGATCCTAGTTGGTTTGAAATGGATGAATTGTTTATTCTTAAAGCATGATTAAGTGGTGCACTTAAAGCTAGTGTCCTCATCACATTTGTAGCCAGACCTTTTGAAACCAGCTCCTTCAGTCTATGGTCCACTTTACAGGGGGAGAATTGCAGGAAAGGACCATCCTCCCATCCCAATGCCCTTCAATAGTTGGTTATCAAACTATTGCATTCTACCAAGCACCAGCCAGAGGAGCTCAGACCACAGTTTGAGGACCTGACAGAAGCCACTAGCTCATATCTTCTTTAATTACAATACAACTGGGTGTATTGACAATGGCAATGGTGTGAGATTCATAGGCCATACAATTTGCTTTACCTGTAATGTGACTATATTATTTATCACAGTTAGGTTACCATTACCCCTCCCCCCCCCCCACACACACACACACCCCTTTTGGTGGTGGTCCTGATCTCATTCTAAAGGCTCTGTGAATGTGCATGTGAAAAAAATGCAGTTATATTCACATACCCTCCAAACAGTTCCTCCACTACTCTTTAGGGCTCCCTACGAGCACCAATGTGCATCCAGGTGGAGCCACATGCAGGATCTAGACCTAACCCTGATAAAAGCTCATGAGGCACATAAATATCCATTTTACAGCTGGACAACTGCTGGCACGGATCAGCCTGAGCCAAAGTTTTCAAGAGCGGCCAGTAATTTTGAAGGACCAACATGAGACACACAGGGCTGGATTTTCAGAACCATTGGGCATCTGCAAATCCCATTGTCCTCAGCACTTCTGAAAAATCCAGCCAAAGTGCTCTCAAGTTGGCCATCAAAAAAACTGAGGTATGCAAAAAAATGATAAATGACCTCTTTTGAAAACATGGGGCTAAGTAACTTGTCTAGTGTCACAGTGAAGCTGATTGCAGAGCCAGCGTACAACCCAGAAGCCCAGTTTCTCAGTGCTTACTGTACCAGGACCACATTTCCTGTCCCAGGTATTATGTTTGAATCTTAAAAGCCTGGCCAGGAATGGAGATGACAAGAAGCTCCTCCCCTTGTGAAATTATGAAAACTTCACTTTTCTTTCCATGTTTTAGTTTTTCTAGTGCCAGGCACTACAGAAATATTTAATCCAAACAGCAATAGGTTTTGTTCTATTCTAGCTAGTCACATTTCCTGGGACTCAAGAGAGTTGATAACCTTGGCTGCTTATCTAAGAAAGACAAGTTGAGTGGGTGGTACTGAGGCAAGCTGCCTGTCTATCCAAGAATGGGTTAAGTAGTTGTTGGGGGGGAACTCAGCACTATCTCAAAATTCTTCATTGGAAACATATAAATGAAAAGAGACAAAAAGGGGGGCTGGTAATGCTATGCTACACTCTTATAGGCAAGCGAGTAGATTTATAGTTGGCTGGCTGTTAGCACTTAGATCTTATTGAAGTCAATCAATTTGTGATTCTGGTTGCAGCTGTATTTTGCTAGTGCTTCATCTGCAGAGTGGGAGATATTAACAGCCTGCACTTCTAACAGCTTTGACTATTAACTCATAAGTTAAGCAGAGACAGCCTGATCATCATCTGAATGGGAGACCACCAAGGTGAAGCTAAATTCTTCATGTGCTAGTGATTTAAGGCTCAGTCTTGGAATGTGCTGAGCACGCTGTGGCCCCAATCCATTAATGTACTTAAGTACATACTTAATTTAAGCAAGTGGATAGTCACATTGTTAGGGTTTACATGCACTAATTTAATAAAAAAAAAATACAAGATTTTAAATTTCCCATTGCTCAGCACTTCAGTAGCTCTGCTCATCTATCCTAAAAGTTAAGCATGTACAGGATCAGACCATAAAGGTCAAATGTTGTTATCTCACCACCCAGGGATAGAGTTGAAATGAAGATGAAGCTGTTGTATTGGAGCTGCATAAGCAGTGAAAATCATCAACTTTGAACTTGAAAAAGTTGTTGATATGGCTTATTAAAAAATATTTATTAGATCATTTTAGTTCTTAATGTGTGACAGTATTTAATATACACTTATTTTCTCTATCATTTTCATACTGGTTTATTTAATACTGGTTTATTATTGTAGGTTTGCTAATAAGTTGTTGGTTTTTTGTTTGTTTATTTTATTTTCAGAAGAGGATTAAAGTATTTGTTGAGTTGGTTTCACCCACATAGAATTGCAGTCTTGGTTCCAAATTCCATTTGATTTACAAGAAGATGTGCGTCTTTATAAAAAATAAATAAATAAATAAATAAATAAAAAACCCACAGCCCCTTCCCAGGAACTCAGTGTCTTTCAATGAAAATCAGCCTGAAGAACAAGATGAACTTTAGGGCCTCAGGCCTGTCCATGAACTGTGCAAATACCTATAGCCAGTGAGTGAGATTTTTCAAAGCCCCAAATAGCATTTAGGTACCTAATTCCCATTGAAAACCAGTTTGTCAGTTTCACTGGGAGTTAGGCACTTAGCTGCTATTTTGGACTACCAATCTGGTAAGTGACCTCTTAATTTAAGACATTCATTCTTAAAATTGAGATCAAACAGCTTTCCACCCATCAACTCTGGATACTAATTTCATAGCTTCCTCACTATGCGGAGTCTCATCAACGTGACATGGATTGTGGGGAGGAGGGAAAGGAAAATAAGGAAACACAGCGTTGATGACTGGGAGTGTTGAAAACATCTGGAAAACCACTCTGCGACCCCTGCCTCCCTAAGCTTCAGAGCCCAAGCTGTAACTTCAAAGCATTGTATATACAGCTACTTTTATAGCACTAGCACAAGCCCCGCTAGCCCAAGTCTATTGACCCTGGCTGGGAAGTTCGCTCCAAAATGCTGTGTAGACATATCCCAAGAGGAAAAACATCCAAGAAGTGATTAGATAACATTTAGGATTGTCCTCCACTAGGGTCCTGATCCAAAGCCCATTCTTAACCGGGTTTTGGATCAGGCTCTGGTTGCACAGGGTTTAATATGATGACCTACAAGGTCCCTTCTAGTTCTAACTTCTATTATGAAAATAAATCATGTTCTTTCATTTAATTTTTGGGAGACTGCCTGGGAGGTGTCCCAATGCCACTAAATAAAAATTTAATACTTTAAAATGCACGCGCGCACACACACACCCCATCACCACAACGCTGATTGCTGGCGAGATGCTCTTTGATGTGTGAACGTATACAACAATTGAAGACATTCCAATTATCTCCAGTTCAAAGTTAAGCCAAAATTAGAAGCACTTATGAATAATGCATTAGGTTTGAACAGAAGCAGCAGTGCTGAGCAGAATAAAGATGAAAGAAAGTTTAGGGTAGTTGTGAACGTGCGAAATAGGTAAGCAATGCTACTTGCTCAGACAGACATATTCTGGCTTTCACATGCCTTGCTATATCGTCAGTAGTTCAATTAACTAAACACATGTCAAATCTAGCTTTGAGACAGATTATAAATGACTTTCAAATGCATTTGTGATGTTTTCAGGATAGTGTCTGAAGCAGTGTTTGTCTGGAAAGCTTCCTCTGACTTCACTGTGTGACACATTAGAAGAAACAAGTGTGTGCGTCTTGAGTGAAAGTTCTGATAGTTCATCTGTCAAAGATGTATGTCTTGAGAAGTCCACTAGGCAGTAGCTAAACTGATGGGCCAGATCCTCAGCTGGTGTTAAACCGTGCAGCTCCATTGACTTCAGAGGAGCTTTGCCAATTTGTAGCAACTGAAAATCTAACCCATTCGCTTTAGTCTAAGGAAAGGAGTGTGGTTGTTTCACCTGAAGATAGTCATGCTTCTGAAGAGAAATGCTTAGGTTGCTGACCGTATAATTTTTCCAGTGGTAGACACAAGGTAAACAAATGCTAGAATACTTATTTCATTGTAATTTTTCTACTTCACATGGTGTATTTTGTATATTTTGTGACACAGACTGGACCACAGAACAGGAAGATGGTTGGATAGACTGTGACAGAGAGGATGCATCTGGTTAAGATTTCCTTAAACTATTTATTGTGCCCTTTTCTGAGACCTGCTTTCAATTATCCTTCTTGTAGCTCCACAGCTCATTATCACTGTGGGCAATATGAAGTAAGGCTTCCTGGTGTGAGGCCAAGATTGGCTATTAGGCAAAGCTCATCATTACCTTATTGATGAGGGCCATAGATATTCACTGAATTCACTCCCCTCTCTTGGGTTGACATCTGCACTGCTATCTACCATCTTGTTGAATTCCTGTACTGCCTGTCCATCACTTTGACGTCAATTTAATTTGCTAGCATTTGCAAACCAGGAAGATAAAAGGATTAAATAAAGGAGTCTCATATGCTCAGTGTAATCAGTAGATCCCCATAGCATTCAGTAACTAACAGGACTTAATCAAGAAACAGATTCACTAAGAGCTACAAAACAATTACACACAGTTCAGGCACAAATTCATGGAACAAATGTTTATTATAAAGATAATATATTTACTATTACTGTCCATGATATTTTTTTAATGCTAGGATAAAAGCAGTGGGTTTTCATTGATCTTAGTAGTTGGCTACCAATGCAAATACAAATTTAGCCCATTGGGCTGTGCAAGCCTATATACATATTGTTTTTAAATTACCCTTTTTGGGGAGAAGGGAGGCACCCGGGTCCAGTCACTCCATTGATAACAGATCATTATCTAAATCCACATGAAAACCTAAGATAAGAGCTGAACTTACATAGGGTTCATGTATCACTCCTCTTCAGTATTTATAGACAACGTGAATCATAACTAGCTATGTGCTCTGGCTAAATACTATCTGAAAAGCATAGACCTTGTTTTCATGGGCAACTTCAGTTCTTATTGCTTCAACCTGTCCGTCGCTAACCAACGTTAACAGAAAATATTAATAATAGCTAAATAGTCTTTGATAGTTACACAATGCTTTTCATCTCCAAAGATCTTCACCAGCATAGGCCCTGATCCCGTAATGAACTCTGCATATGCCAACCCCTACTGAAATCAGCAGAGCCTTACAGGCCTCGGGGTTCCCTTAACAGGGCTGTTTATTGCAGGATTAGGGTGTTAAAGTTAGGTCATAAACGTCTTTTGTTCTTATACTACCCAACTGCACTGGTGGAGCACAGAAATAAAGCTGCATTAAAAAGATTATTTATTCAATCCTTCGTATGCAGCCACTTCTGGGGTGAAATGTAGCAGCTTTAGCAGTCAGTCACACCACTACACAGTAAGGCTTCACTCTTCAAGGCAGAGCCCTACACCGATCCTGACTTCAGTGGAAAGGGTAGGCATAGGGATTTCATGTAGGCACAGGGGTTCATCCACACAGAGCTATTTGCAAGATTGTGGCCTAGGTTAGGACAGAAAGGGGAAAAAAGATTAACATAACCTGAACTGTAAGGGTAAATTTTTTAATAGATTATGGTCCTGATTCTCTACTGCCAGACTCCAGTTTCATGCCAGTGCAATTCCATTGAAATCAGGCCATATAAATATAAGAGAACTATAATGAATGTTCGTTTTTTTCCTTAAGTGAAGATGACCTTGTCTTGCATAGCATGGAATCTTACAAAAATGCCTTAAAATTCCACAGACGACCCTGGCTGCCTCATTGATGGGCTTACTGGTTATCACAAGGTGTTGCTGAGAAACATTTGTTATAGACAGAGTTCTCCCTTTAAGAAAGTATTATGGCCTGTTTGCTATAAGAATGTACCTAGAACAGTAAGCTATGGCCTCTCCTATTAGCCCTGAACTCTGCAAATCATTTAATTTCTGGCTACAGAGTGCTTTTCTTGAATTCATCCAATTACGCAGTTACGCTCTCCCCATGGTTAAAAAAGGATAGGCTTCAGGAATGAATTTGAAAAGATGGCTGTATAATGAATTGAATGAATTTAAGAAGTTATCCATGAATAGAGCCATATATTTTTGCTTCTTTCCCAGGGTCAAGGTTTTAGCTGCTCAGCTCCCACTGATTTTTAATTGGATAGCACAGCTAAAACCCTGTACAACATTTTGAAAGCGTAGGAGTTCCTGACTCATCTTTGTTGCACCAAACATTCTTTGGAACTAGTGATGGAAAGAGGTTTGGGGTGAAAACCTGAATTATCCTGTGAAGAGTTCACCTTCAAAAGACCACATTCAGATTTTCAGCAAAAGTCCTCAAGTGGTCGATTAGCACTGCATAGTGCTAAAGTTATTACTATTAAGAGGGGATGACAGGATTGTTATAATATAGCGCTTTTTAGAAGCATCTCTTCCACAAACAGAGAGGCAAAAAGATTCATTTCTAAATTACTTCCCTGCAGATAGGTCTTATAAGAAGTGAGTGTGCGGTAGAGCCACACCTCCACCATAAATGGTAAATCAAAGGGGTGCTGAATGGAATACTTGAGAGATTTGCAATGGGATATAAAGCCTCTTACCTCTAAGCCACTAGCTCAAATCTAGCCCAGAATGGTAGTAACTGAAAGTCATTACCATTAAGTGTCTATCTAGTTTTATTTTAGTTGATAAAACACCTATCACCGTGGTATCCAAGCGACTTCCCTGAGAAGTAAATACAAAAATTTCTTGCAGTCTGCCAGCAGGAACAAGCTTATAGTTATTGATTTGGGTTTTAACAACAGATGGGGGGGCGGGAGCAGGGGCAGGAAGGAAGGAAGTTGGTGTGTTTAAGACGCTAATTTAGGGAAAATTATGTCAAACAGATGGGTTCTGAATAATACAGAGGTTTCATTCTGAATGAGTTGAGGGTGGCAGCCATTCTCCTGAGGGCCGTTTAGTGGTTAAGTGAAATGTGTTTAATGCTGTCAGTTCCTAATGGACAGATATCCATATTGCAACCCCCACCACCCCTGCAGCTGGCTTCCTACTGGCAGTCTCAGAGAGACAAGGGGACTGGCAAGCTATTAAATATGAACTGCCTTCTCATTCATAGGGATGAGGCTCCTAAGTGGGGAGTGTAGGGAAGCCAACACTGTTCCTCGGACCATAGATAGAGAACTATAGCTTCCAGCACTGCTTATCTGGCATCTTTTACCAGCATGAAATCTGCCTTTCAGTTTGTTTTCAGCTAAAAATAAGTTACCAAAGTGCACACAGGAAAAAAAAAGTCACCTTTACAGCTCCCTAGCCCTGACGCTAGCTATGGATCAGGGGAAAGTAGAACAGCTCTGAGACTGCTCTAGCCTGTGCCCAGCTGTCTAGGGCCACAAGAGTTATTCTAGTGCGGCTCATCAGGGACACAGGGAACCCTGGCTACACACTGCTTACTCCTAGCAAAGCCTCCTACTCTGCTGGCTGAGATGGGAGTTCAAAGCATGAATTAGCACATCAGCTCTACACCCATTCAGTGCCCTCCTGTACTGGGGAATCCTCCCCCAGATGCCTAAGGTGGCATTACAGTAGCTTTGCACTACTAGAGCCTAACAAAGCAGCCCTAACAGGGCTGAGAATCTGGCACCATGGTGTTTATTGGGCTGGTGCTGTACTCTGGAACTTAACTCTAAGTCCTTTTTTTACTGACCAGCAGCTGAACAAATGTCCTGTAGTTCTAAAGTTTAAATAAGAAAACTGGGACTACATCTTTAATATAATATCAGAACAAGTCACCTTGACTTGCAAAGACAGAGTGAAGTAAGAACTAGTTCAGTAAGAGCTGTATCCTATGGACACTTAGAGCGTTCCACCTCACTGAATAATAATCAAGAGGCACTGCTACAGCTAAGTGTCCCAGAAGACAATGCTAGCAATCAGAGACGGGCGCAATCCTCAGATTTTCAAATGTGGCAGCGGCAAGGGCAAGAAAGTTCCAAACGCAAGTTGGTTTTCATCAGTTATTTAAATTGTGACTTAATCCGCAAAGAGCACGAGGCAAGAAAATACAAAAATAGCTGCAGGGCAATACTGAACTTTGCTTGTTTGTAGTGCAATTCTGTTTATTTCCTGAAACAGACACTGCTATGCAGGGACTGGCCCAATGTAGCTCAACTAAGTCAATTCACTTATTGAATTATATCAAAGCTGCTTCAATTTCCCTACAGAAAACACTGTAAATTGGCTTCACCCAACTGGAGCTATCTCACTAGAAAAGATTCAGTATGGTTTTACCTTTAACAATATTCCATCTAGCAGATGTGTAGATATATGGCTGGCCTTCAAGAAGGGCCTGATTCTACAATGAGCTCTCTGTGGGTGGTCTTCTGCATGCAGTCCCTTTGTAATCAGTGGGGCTCCATGCTGATGGACCTCTGCACTCATTGCAGGCTCAGGACAGGAGCTTAGACAGTACTTGTGGTTGGTAGTCACAGAGACGAGATGAAGTGACATTCCCCCCTTTAAGAACAGGATATGGTCTCCCAAATCAAATGCAGAGGTGGCATACAGTATGTATCTCAATTCAACTGTGTTGTTGTAATACCAAACTGGCAGGGGTCAGGCTTACTGGAGGCATGGTGATCAATGTAAATTCATGTTACCTTTTTGAAAAGTTAGTTCCTTGGATGGGTGACACAAGGCTTCCGAGTGAGACCCTGAAGGACTAATTAGATACTGGTTTGACCAACAAAACCAAGACGACACAGGGGTGAGTACAGTCATTTGCTACGTACAGCAGAAACAGCTGAAAATGTGGTGTTAGGGTAACGGTATCATCCTCAAGTAGTGGAAAATGCAAAAATAAATCTTTGTCCCCACTCTCAAATAATCCTCATTGATCAATTTAAATCTGGCCTATTTCTAATCAGCTCATCCTACCCAAGTTGTGGGTTAGTCCACTAGCTGAGACTTGGATGATCTCTCCTAAAATTATAAGTGGAATGAATTTGTCAGTTACATCAACCTCCAGTAGAGATTTATCCTGATTTAGAAAAACACGTACCCAGAAAATTTGGGCTAACCGGCAGTTACTGCTCAAGAAAAGCTAGACTGTACAACAAGACAAGCACAGCTAATGCTCCAGAGCATGCTTTTAGTTCTTCCTTTCATGAACACTGAAGTATTCACCCATTTTGTTCTTTTAGCTGCCTACAATAAAAAAATGTAAGCTAATAAGGAATAACTCCTATTCCATGCATTTGAAGTGAAAAGCATTGGCCTTACTCTTTCCCTTTGTTTTTTGTATTGTTTATTTCCCTGTTGCTGAAGGCCATAAAACAGTAGAACCTATGCACATTGTCCACTGTTAATTCTGACTATATATGGGGATTCCATGTGAAAACAGATCATTGAAAGAGTGGGGCTATTCTACTAGATGTCTATATTCATTTGTATTAAGTGCCATATATTTTTCTGTGTGTGTCTATGTTTGTGTGAGAAAAATTGGGTAAGACTGGCCTTGCCTATGGAAAGGTGCCCACATCATGAACATTGCCATAACCACACTAATGAGCACTTCTTTTGACAGTCTAACCAGTGAACCACGTATTGAGTGGACATGGACGGTGAACTACCCACTCATTAAGGCTGGTTTTCTGTCAAAACTGTTTTGATAGAAAATTGAGATTTGACTAAAGGAAAATGTTCATGAAAAATTTCTGCTTTCTCTGGAAAATTCTAGTTTTCTTCTGCCAAAACCAAAAACTTGGTTTCCCCAAAACTTTGGGTTTCCTGATGAAAAAAAGTCAAAATTTTCAACCAGCTCTACTGCTTACCCTTAGAGTCTCATACATCCTGGTGACTGGTCAATGGCACCATCCAATAGCTGTTAATTGGCCTGTAAGCAAGGTCATTCAAAAACTACCATCACAACTGGCATTGGCCTCATTGGTGGTGTGAGTAAAGTCCAAATAGTAAAAGTGCATTGTGAGTGGGTTATTTCTTCATCCCTACAGGTAGTCACTTGAAGTCAAGATTGAGGCAGATTGGTGGGATAAAAAGTGGAAACTCGCATCACTACTGCTTGCATTATACTTGTTCTATGGATAAGTAGGGCACTACAGTCTCCATGTGTATCAGTGGCATCTCATAATCTCTCTCACAAAGGAAATTGCTAAATCAAATGCAATTGACCAAAAGAAAATAAAGAATTGACCACTTAGTTGAACATAATGAATAATCTCAAAGACCTGTAGGAATGTATCATATTTTCTACTACGCAGAGTTTGACTAGCAAGATTTGTAATCTCCATCTGCTAATTGTGATTACCTGCAGCTTGTAAAACTAAAAATAAACTTTTTTGTTGTTGAGTAGGTTAAAAAATAGCAACCCATGTGCATTTACAAAAACACCATTATCAAGATGATTGACTTCTCTCTCTGCTGCCCCCCTCCCCCCACTAAAGTGCTGAAGCATTTACGTGCTCACTTCTTGGCATAATTGATTTGCACATTCTGCAGGGTGGCTCATTTTGGGGAGGATGCATGAATGTGGTAGTGAAGGGCAAACCGGTTGGGAAAAAGTCAGACCCCATGACACTGCAGCCCAAACTAGAACCAATTTTCGATTTGGGGCCCAATCTTTTCAGTGTCAGTTTTGAAAAATCTTAGTTAAAGTTAACATATCCTTGTGCTTCCATGTTCCAGTCAAAACCAGAAACAGAAGTCCCCAGAAAGCACCAGGGCAGCTTTCTGTGTTATTTCTCCCCTTTCTTGGGAGAAAGAGTGTGCTTTTGAAATTCTCAGCTCAGTTTTACAGGCTCAGAAATGTTGGATGATTCTGATAGGGTTCACACATGATCTTCTGGGTATTATTGAACCAGACCTTTAGAGAGGCTCACTTATCTCCAAAATAGATACCATATGAGTAATGATGGAACAAAAGTTATGTCTTTAGTAGGAGCGGCAGCTTAGCTTTACACCAAGAATCCACATTGGTGCTATTGTAGATGATGTGCCTTAGCAGCTCCTTTCAGTAAAACAAGGACAAGCCATAAAATGGTCATGGATAACTTTCCCTTTCATCTACCTTCTTTCACACGAGATGCCTGATCTTGCCTGCACTTAATTAACCCTTCTGAATGCACCAGTCCTGGAAACCTCATTTGTGTTAGTTTTTCTCTACCACATAATTTTTTAAAAAGAGGAACTTCATCCTTTGTTTGTCCTTTGCTGAGCCTGTGCAATTTTTTTCTATTTCTTAAGGCTACTTAGGGCCGGTTCTGGGGGCAGATGAGTAGAGCAGTGTCTGGGCCGAACTGCAATGCCCCCTTGGCTTCTCTCTCTCTCTCTTCTCCCAATTAGCTGACTTCCCTCCTGCTCGGCCGCTCATGGGGAGAAGGGTTGTGGGCCAGAAACATTTTCCAGAGCTGCTCCTGAGGCTACTGCCATTTGCAAAGTTTAGTAACCTAATCAGAATTGGTGGTTCGTTTCTTAAAGCAACTCTGATAGAATGAGAGTTAATAGTAAGGCAAGGGAACTGGTTTAGATGAAGAATGAACTGACCCAACCCTTTGCCCAAACTCAAATGGAACTGAATCCAGATCCTTTAAAAAGGTTCAGGGGGAAAATGAACTGTGGTTTTATCTCCGTTCAGTTCCTAAAAAGCACATGTCCAGATCACAAACATCCACCAATTAGCATTAGCAGGCACCTGTCTTGGAGTGAGGCAAAACACTGGAAGAGTATTCACCTCTGACCCCTAGAGAAAATCCTTTCCTTCCAATTCAGGGGTGAGGCACAGTGGTGGCTAATCCGGGGCAGATAGCTCTGAGGCTGCCTATCATTTAGCTAATCTGTGACTAGAGAACTTCAGGCTCCAGGACTGAACTTCTACCAGCAGAAACTATGTTCACCCTCCAAAAAGGTAACAAATCTGTGCCTTAATGATCACATGGCCACGTTTCCAGTAGTCTGAGATGGAGAAACAGAAATAGCCAAGAACCACAGCAAAACTTGTTTTGTATTTTCAGATTGGTTTGCACCAGGGATTGCTAGAATCTCATGAAACAAAAAGCCTGATGATGCCCCCAAAGATTTGTATAAGCCTCTTAACTTCAGAGTCCTGTTTACATTGTGTTTCCCAAACAGTGGGTCATAGGAAGGTTCAAGGTGGGTTGCAGGCCCCGTGTAGAGGGGAGCCCCAGGAGAGAAGGGGGGTTGGAGAGTGGCTGGGAGAAACCTTAGTGGCATCATGACCCCAGGAGTGAGGTTGCAACGTCCAGAGAGGGATTCATGCACCAGGATGCAATGCACAGCTCCACAGAATAGGAACTGCTGGGTGGACTTATTCTCCAAACCCTCCTATCCTGCCTGCCTTGCCCCTGCAGGGCCTCCTTCCACACTGGTCCAGGATTAGGGAAGCACCGTTGGGGTGGAAAATGCTGCTGTGTCTGGTTGGTGTCCCCTTGGCAGGGCAAAGGAGGAGGGGCAGCAGGAGAGGAGAAGGATGCTGGCCTATGATTTTGGGTGCCCCAACATGGACCCCTGGGTGGGTCACAAAAAGAGACAAAATGCAATTGGTGGGTTACCTTAGTGAAATGTTTGGGAATCATTGCTTTAGGCAAAACGTCCCCGTAACAAACCACTGGTTGCCACATATGCTTAGCATAGAAGAACTTGCACCCGCACATAACAGCCATCCCAGACATGTTGCAAGTGTTGATTGTAGCGGTTGATTGCATTTCTCGGGACAAGACCCTGTGCACTGTTTCAGCTCAACCAGTGTAGTCTACAACCATTTTCCACCATGTGGATGGAAAGCCTTAAGCAGTGCAGGCCCTAACATCCCACAATGCAATGCCATATTTTCAAGTTTAAACAAAAGCCCATGCTCCAAGCAGCAGTATTAGACCAAAGGCATAAGGTGCTCCTGGAATGCTAGAACCGACAGGTACAACAATGGTTGTCAGAGATATGTGTGTGTACCAAAATGGGTCTTTCAAAAATAAACTTTGCTAGGTGGACATGCTCTAGCATTGCAAGGGCATGCAAGACAGCTAACAGTTCCATACATTGCCCCTGGGTCACATTCCACTCTGACCTGTCCAGCAATAAGTCTGGATGAACACCAAAGCAGAGCATAGAAACAAGACTAATCACTGAACTATTTTCCTGGCTTGGAAAGAATGGGGACAAGAGGAGAGTGCTGCATACATTTTACTGCTTACTAAAGAATAACAGGAAAACAACAAAAGGGTCAGTTTGGGTAAGCATTGAAGGGTGTGAGTAGACCATGGGCCCGATTGTGATTTCTTAGCTGAGCTGAGCCTTTTGTGGTTGGCCCATTACAAGTCAATTTGCAGAAAAAGGAAAACTGGGCACAATCAAGCTCACTTTCCACCTGCCCTCTCTCCCCCTTTGGCCCCTTTCTCTTCCATCAAGGCAAATGATGTAACCCTACGGCATGTGTATGTGTGCTGTTGTATGAACTCAGACTTATTTACTGAACAAGTGTGTGTGTGGAATGTGACCAACAAATGACTTGAACAGTTTAACCAAGAAAGGCTCTAAATGTCATATTTCAGAGACTTGCCTTGTAATTAAGGTTGTAGCCTAAGATCATTGTTAATGGATCTCTTGGTAATTACTTGCTTTTCTGAAGTAGGAACAATTTATGTACTTTTGCTCAAGTGCATTTAAGTAAATTGTTTTCAACATACTGTAATTCAGCTCTTAATCTTTTATGAGACTATTAAAAAACACAAGCTTTTCCTTCATTGACTTCTAATTATATTAGGGATGGGTTATTTTTCCCTTCTAAAAGAGGACAGAAAGGGAAATATTCACACTGATACAAGAAGAAAAACTTTGCTTTGGAATCAACTTCTAGCTCTATCTTTTACCAAAAGTTTTCTTTTGGAGGTTATTATTTCTTATTTCCATGTCAGTTGACACAGCTGAGATTGAGACCCTATTGTGTTAGGTGCTGTACATATACACAGTCAGAGACAGCCCCTGTCCTGAAGAGTTTACAATCTAAACAGATAAGGCAGACAAAAAATGGGAGAAAGAAAGCATTATCACCATTATCATTTCACAAGTGGGAAACTGAGGCACTGAGAAATTAAGCGTCTTTCACAGGAAGTATGTGGCAGTGCAGTGTCAGGAAATGAACCCAGGTCCCATGAGTCCCAATGCAGTGCCTCCGTGACAAGGTCAGCCTTCCTCTTAACACTTGTGTTCCTTGTACACTTTGAAATTAGCCAGCATAAAATAGTCTGAAAGTATCTTCTGACTGAGAGAGTCACTCCTACTGACTCACCCAGAGGCAGGAGGCTCCTCTTTTACTTGCTTGGTAGAAAATGAAGGGTCTGTTTCAAGTCCCCTTTTTGGTAACATGCAGGACATGCACAGAACAAATCTAGCTGCCACTTTCTTGGTCAACCTTGCTCTCATGTCTGGCCACCAGTATCAAGATGCAATCACTAGGAAACACATATTTAAAGAAGTTTATAGGTTGTTCAGGAACAAGATGGCTGTAATAACAATTATACTTAGGCATTAGCTAGCCTTTTACATCTGCAGGTCGCAAGTGCTGTATACAGGCTGGTAAGTGTCCTCACCCACATTTTACAAAGAGGGATGAAGCAACTTACCCAAGAGGACAAAGTAGGTCAGTGGCTGGGCTGCTAATAGAACCCAGGTCTCCTATCTCCCAATACAATTGTTGCCTGGAAACAGAGATTCCTCGCTTGCCATCCCAAGACTGTGAAATGAGGTTCTAAGAACCATCACAAACTTCACCACCTTCCACTTTAAATGCAAGGTGCATTTCTTCTACCTTGGCTTCTCTAAACACATACATAGCAATGTGTTTGCACACATGTATATTAAAACAAGATTCCAAGTCAAACATTCCACTCCACACATGTCCCCCCTGGGGAGAGGACAAGAGCACCAACATGTGACAGATGTTAGTCACTTAATGCATAGAATCATCCAAGTGTAGGACTGGAAAGGATTTCAAAGCCAGTTTTTTCAATCTTTCCTCATAAGTCATGTTTTCTAGGCCTTTAATCGTTTTTGTTGCTCTCCTCTGGACTTTCTCCAAATTTGTCCACATCTTTCGTGAAATGCGGTGCCCAGAACTGGACACAATACTCCAGTTGAGGCCTTATCAGCGCAGAGTAGCATGGAAGAATTACTTCTAGTGTCTTGCTTACAACACTCCTGCTAATACATTCCAGAACAATGTTTGGTGTTTTTGCAGGAGTGTTATACTATTGACTCATATTTAGCTTGTGCGAAGGTGCTCAGATACTATGGGGATGAGCACAGAGTAAGACCCAATACAGTACAGACCACCATGCCTCAGCTACTGTCCCTTGTAGGAAGCCAGCTCTCATTTTGCCTTGAATGTTTTATGCATCTAGGGCCAGATGTCACCTGGCTCCTGCAAGGGTATGCATGTTGGTGAGGTGCCGGGGGGAGAGGAGGCCAGAGCAGCTGCCTCCCCTAGCATATCCATGCAGGGGCCAAGCACAGCATCCTTGCACTCAGAGAGCAAAGGTGAAGCTAGTATCATTAGGCACCCCAAATGAGGGGAGATCTTCCCCTTCCTCTCAGTGCTCATGTAGTACTGGGGCAGTGACTGTCCTCCCCCTGCACAATGGAAAGCTCCAAAAGGCGCAATGCCTGGGACACGTACCTTTGGGGCTGTATAGCTGTGCACTGCCCTCAATGAGGCACAATGCCCCTTATTGATGAGAGACCTACCCACCTTCCAGCCCGGATCTGATCACATCTCTCATGTTATTAGCAAGCCTGAGTCGCTTTTAACATTAATTGAAGCTGAATCTTTTGTTGGAGCTTAATTAACTTGGTGCATTTTGCTAACTCTAACTGGCAAGCACTGTACTTGGTCTCAACATCCTTTTGCACAGGAAGGGAGAATGGATTAACATAGGATAAAAGCGTGGTTTGGAAAAAAAAAACGTCTTGTGCATTCACTTTTTGATTTTGTTAGTACTACTGGGTGTAGCTCTGACTATTGAACTGATTCTTCAATGAGGGTTCATACTTAGAAATTATTTCCGTTGGAAAACATTCGACTGCTCTTTGTTGGTCCATGTACTTCTTATATCCTGCTCTTGGCAGCAATTTATGCCCAATGCTCAACAGGAGGATAAAAGTGCATGTCCAAAACAGTCACACAGCAAAAATATTTGGAATGGGAAGCATAAAACCTGACAAATAGAGAGAATGTTGCAGACCAGCCAGCAACGCCAAATACCTTTCTGTATCGCTGTTCGCAGTCCAACTCAGCTATCCCTCTTTCTTTTAACTGGGGGAGCGGGGGGGAGACAATTATTTTGGTCACTATGACACACTCAAACAACTTAGGAGGAAGGGTCTCCTCTTGATTCTGATGCACTATTACTTTCTTTCCCCATATTACCAGAAGACAATGCTGAATGCTCACAAGTAGGTTGGAGCTGTACTTTCTAATTGCATCACATTATACCAATTGATCACCATACTTTTAACACAGGCCTTAACCTGATAACAGAACATAAGAATGGCTATACTGGATCAAACCAATGGTCTATAGAGTCCAATATCCTGTGCTCCAACAGTGGCCAATGCCACATGTGTCAAAGGGAATGAAAAGAACAAGGCAATCATCAACGGATACATCCCCTATTGTACAGCCCCAGCTTCTGCCAGTCAGAGGCTTAGGGACACCCAGAGCATGGGATTGCATTCCTGACCATCTTAGCCATTGATGGACCTATCCTCCATGAACTTATCTAGTTCTTTTTTGAACCCTGTTATAGTTTTGGCTTTCACCACAGCCCCTGGCAACGAGTTCCATAGCTTGACTGTGTGTTGTGTGAAGAAGTATTTTATTTTGTTTGTTTTAAACTTGCTGCCTATTTAATTGTGTCCTTGTGTTATGTGAAGGGGTAAACAACACTTCCTTACACACTTTCTCCACACCATTCATGATTTTATATACCTCTATCATATCCCCATTTAGCTGTCTCTTTTCCAAGATGAACAGTCCCAAATCGTTTTAATCTCTCCTCATACAGATGCATACTCTGTTTCATATCCTTAATTTTTTTTTTTTTTGGCCTTCTCTGTACCTTTTCCATTTCTAATATACCTTTTTTGAGATGGGGAAACCAGAACTGCACATCGTATTCAAGGTGTGGGCATACTGTGGATTTATATAGTGGCATTATGATATTTTCTGCATTATCTATCGCTTTCCTAATGGTTCCTGACATTCTATTAGCTTTTTTGAATAACGCTGCACATAGAGAGGATTTTTTCAGAGAACTATCCACAATGACTCCAAGATCTCTTTCTTGAGTGGTAACAGCTAATTTAGATCCCATCATTTTGTATGTATAATTGGGATTATGCTTTCCAGTGTGCATTACGTTGCATTTATCAACATTGAATTTGATCTGCCATTTGATCTTGCCCAGTTTTGTGAAATCCCTTTGTAACTCTCAGTCTGTTTTGGACTTAACTAGCTTGAGTAATTTTATATCTTCTGCAAATTTTGCCACCTCACTGTTTACCCCCTTATCCAGATCATTTATGAATATGTGGAACAGCACTGGTCTGAGTACAGATCCCTGGGGAACACCGCTATTTACCACTCTCCATTCTGAAAACTGACCATTTATTCCTACCCTTTTCCCCCTGCCTTTTAACCAGTTTAACAGTCTCCCAGCATGTTATAAAGAGGACAGCGATCAAATGTTCTCCATGTCCACTGAACCTAGGACAAGAGGTAATGGGCTTAATCTGCAGCAAGGGAGATTTGGTTAGCTATTAAGAAAAACTTTCTAACTCTAAGGATAGGTAAGCTGTGGACTAGGCTTCCAAGGAAGGTTGTGCAATCCCAGTCATTGGAGGTTTTTAAAAACAGGTTGGAGAAACACCTGTCAGGGATGGTCTAGGTTTACTCGGTGCTGCCTCGGCACAGCAGGCTGGCCTAGATGATTTCTCGAGGTCCACTTCAGCCCTACATTTTTTATGATTCTAGGTTTCCCTAAACGTGGGGCTGGAGCTGGCACAGGCAGACTCAAGCTGCCATTTACAGTTTTGAAGTTTGGGACAGCAGTGCCAATATTCCAATTAGTATTGGAAAGAGACCATAAGTGAGTGGTTTTCAGAGAGAGAGATTGCAGTGGTTATACAGAAGATTGGCCACTGCCTCCCTGCCCACCCCCTATGGGCATTTTCCCAAAACACCATTCCATCAGAGGTGACAAATTTCAGATCTGCATTGAAATAGTTGGCAGGGGGAGGGAAATGATCATCTGAACCTTGAAATCTCAAGGGATGGATTTTTTAAACAGCTGTCAGGACTGGCCCGACTCTGCTTCCATTGAAATTGATGGTAAAACCCCCATTGACGGCACTGGGAAGAGAATTAGGCCAAGGCTGGGTGCTGCTGAATATCCCATGCCATGGGTCTGCCCGTTGCTAGGGCTTGCTTTTGAATATCATCCAGATGTTGATTGTGGGCACCGCTTCCTGCCCCAAAGAAGCCACATCTTTTTATATCGAGAGCAAAGAAATGAATCAGCAGTTTTGTTTGGCTAGCACAATGCCACAAGTCAGAAATGCACTAACTCCATCTGCCACACTTGTGCTTTGCTCAGTTATCTGGTCTTCCCCGTGGCAGCCCCAAACTAGAGAGCATCACCACACAGAGCATATGGTGGTTGTTTTCAGTCAGTATAAAAGAGGCAGAAGTACTGTTGTTCTTCCAGGCCTCTTAAGTTTCTGAAGGAGAAAAGAGGTGGGAGGGAAAAGGTACTAAGTGGTCTAACCTGTTGGATGTGTTAAAGCTTCTGTAAAGGAAAGCGGAGGGTGGGCTTTTCTTTCAACGCTTGTACAGTGAACACACAAAAGCCAGCCCTAGTAAACTCAGCTTCTTTTGAATTGGACAAGCTCTCTCTCAGCCAACAGAAAGCTGAGCCAGGGGCTGACGTCAGAGCCAGCCTGGAAAGCTGTGAGCTTTCTGGTTTTGCTCAGATGAACCTGAGGCTGTTTAGATCTAAGCTGGCGGGAAGGAAAGCTGAAGCCAGAGATATTTTTTTCTGGCAGGTTGGAGCTGCAATGGCTGGCTGAGACTTTTATACTCTGGGAAAGCCATCGGGATCTTACAGACCGCCACAGCTTATGTACATATTACAGAAAAAAATGAGGGTAAGAGTTCAAGATTTTCAGTTATGGGTAGACTGATTTTTGTTAATGTATATATGGTAGTGGTATGTGTATTTATACATGCACATACATTAATGGCAAAGCTAAATTTTGATCGGATTAATACTAGAAAATGACTTCAGCTACTCCTCTGATTTTAAGGGAATCATTCCTGCTGTGCATTAACATCACTGAGATCAGAATCTGCCCCATAATCTTTTAAATTGTCTTTGTTCTGTTAGCAAAAAATATTGTTTTAATTTGAATGGGATTCATTTGCTCACTCTGGAATGGTTAAGTTTTATAAGTTCAGAAATATTGAATGGTTTGGTTTACTGTCTGCTGTAGAAAAAGAAATGTATACCCCAGCTGTAGTGAGCACAGCTCCTTTGAGCATGTTCTGCTTGTGAAAACATTTGCTTGGATTGATATAGATGGATGTCAACAGTTATATTCCTTTGGCTGTGTGTCTGCATTAGTCACAGACAAACCTACCAGGGAGGAGTGCTGCTGTTTTATTTGTTGGGAGACTGGTGATTGCAGGTGGGTTTTGGACTTGGCATGAAAGACGAATACTGCCACTTCAGGATTTAAATGTCCACTTTCTTGGCAAAACCAAAAAGCCACTCAGGTTGTATTTGTTGCACTTCCTTCTGCATCCATGGGAGATACCCTGGAAGCACTGAAGTACTGATACATTTAATAATTTATGTAATAATAGATAGTGAACTTTTAAAGCTGATGGGCTTCTTTTGAACCCTGCCTGCCTCCAGTGCAGCCAAGTGGTCTTATTTTAGTACCAGTAGGTAGTTCTTATACACAATATTTAGGTTCTATATTGAATTTTGTGGGGATATTTTGCTTACGGTGAACTTTCACAGAGTTCTGGTTCATTCAAGCCTGGGGAAAAACAAATGCTTTGCCCATGTCTTCAAACAAAGTACGTTTAACTAGCATGTAATACTAAGTAATGTGCAGCAACACGTCCCACAGAGAGATTTGTTTTTCCAGAGTGCAGTCGCAAGAGCAGTGTTAGAGAAGTAACAGTGCAGCTTGATTCATTTGCTTAAAGTCATTTATTGTTTCTGGGAAGTTTCAACAAGCGTGAGAGCTGCTAGCTACAAACTACTCTTTTACCTACTGGGAAGGCACAGCTTAAAATTTATCTGCAGTTCCATTCCAATAAAGAAAAAAATCTTAGTCCTCCTTCCAAAAAGATCTTCACACACACAATATTGAACAGGTTCTAGAAACGATTCATAAGAATGCTTCCCCTCCCTCCAGCTGCTTTATTGCTGATTGCTTCATTAGCAGTTAGCGTCCCTTTGCAAAGCTGGACATGCACCTCCATGCCATTATTAGCCCGATAGAACATACCGTACATTAGTGCACTCTGAGTGAGTTGATCAAAGCTATTGCTGTGGGCCTTAAAAGGAAAAAACAAATTACTGACAACTTACATAATATGCATAGCTAAGCTGGCTTCTTCGTCACACACTCCCAAGGAAATAGTCATTTGTCAAGCTCTCACGTGCTCCAGAGCACATGCCTTGTGACTAAATTGCTGAAATACTTTGACACGTTAGTGAGAAGTGTATGCCACGAGATCCTGTACATTTTGTTTTTAAATCAGGCGCTTATTTGCAATTTCAAGCAACCAAACACTGGAAGTGTCCTGAACTGTAGGGTAGTGCTGATGTTCATAGTTGAATAGCTGCCATGTTTTCAGCCACAGGTAGTTTCAGTTCAGTTAATATATTTATTGTGTGTTGGCACAGATAGAAAGGCGTCCTGGTTAAAGCAGCCAAGCACAATTCTATTCACCAGCTTGCTTATGATGAGTAACTCTTGTTTTCATGGATAAGTACTAGTAATATTGGGATTTCACCCCTTCTTTTCGTTCCCCACTCCCCACCCAAAATCACCATCTTAGTAAAACTGGGGATAAATATTTTCTGCCTGGGCTAGTAAATATTGATGATTTTACAAGACCTGTTAAAAGGAAACTAACATGTATAGGGCTTAAATGCTGACTTGACCTGCCTGAGCAGTTATGTCATGTTGTTGCAAGAGCTCATTAAAAATCCTTAAGATAAATATGGCTTTCAGTTTTTGAACCAGCCCTTGCAACATGGGTAAAGAGAGGCAGAGGGGGAAGACATTCAACTGGTGTCTAAGAGAAAATCTGGAACATGGAACAACTGTCATTTTCAGATCAGTTTTAACAATATTCCTACCACCTTTCACCCATAAAAGTTCTTCACAAAGGTGGGACAGTCTCTCCAATTCACAAATGGGGAAACTGAGGCAAGGTGTGACAGGACTAGCCCAAGGTTACACGAGTTAATGGCAGAGTAGGAACAGAACTCTACCTCCCCTAAGGCCTTATCAACCTTGACAGTGGCCCTTTAAGGCTCAATATAGTAAACAATAGCTATTGAGAAAGATCCTGACAGGAAAAGTATTATTCTTCCACACAGGTATTTGCTTTGGCATTGTAGGTAAGGCTAATATTTTGTCATGGATATTTTTTGTAAATGTCAGGGACAGGTCACGGGCTTCCATTAATTTTTCTTTATTGCCCATGACCTGTCCCTGACTTTTACGAAAAATATCCATGATAAAATGGGAAGGGGCTGGGCAGCTGCGGATGGCTGGGAGGTCTGGGACCCCCACCACCCAGAGCTCCAGTGTCCCCCTGCCCTCCCATTGCAGAGGCGAGCTGTGGGGTCCCTCTACCCCCCTCCCCAGCAGTGGGGAGCTGTGTGAATCCCTCTGCTGCCGCAGTGGGGAGCTGCGGAAGTTGCCCCGCTGCCCCCATGGCAGCCGAGGGCTCCAGAGGATCCCCTGCCCCCCCACAATGGAGGGGAGCTGCATGAATCCCTCTGCCACCACAGTGGGGTGCTGTGGGGGTCCCCCTGGCCTGCTGTGGCAGCTGGGGCACTACAGGGGTCCCCTTGCAGCAGCCGCCACACCGGGGAGCTGCCAGGGTCTCCCCGCCACACAGCAGCAGCTGGGGAACTATGGGGGTCCCCCTACCTCACCCCACCCTGTGGTGGCCGGGGAGCTGCCAGGATCCTCCGTCCCCTCCGGTGTCCAGGAGCTGCTGGGTACCCCTTTTGCCTGTGGTAGCTGGAAGCTGCAAGATACCCCCGCTGCCTCAGACGGTGGGGGTACCTCACAGCTCCCTGCCGCAGGGGCTGATGTCACAGAGGTCTTTGGAAGTCACTGATTCCTTGACTTCTGCGTCCTCTGTGACAAAATCATAGCCTTAACTATAGGGAATGGGAACCTTTGCATATTTCAGTAACATGCTTTGTTTTGTCTTCAATGTAAATTTAAGTTGTAGTCAGGTTTGCTTGGGTTTTTTTGCACGTCAAGACTTATTTGCACATGGTAACTACAACATACTGTAGCTTCTGGTCAAGAGAAAAGAGCTTATTTGGTTTGTATGTCACTACAGCAGCTTTGCTTTATGTTTTCAAGATAAAACAGTCTCCTAAGAGATCAGGTACAAATATTGGAGTGTTTGTTCAAGCTCACCCAACTCATACGGTCAAATGCTAGACAACAGGACATTCTTGTTCAGGTGGTACATCCCTAATCATTGGCAGTGCAGTCCATGTGTCCAAGTATGTGCAAGACAAAATGCACTTCTGTCACTATCTGGGCTAGACCTAGCAAGAGAGATTATTACTGGAGAGGTTATCGCCACATATCCAGCAGGGTTTAGTATTTTCTCTAAAAGACCTCCCCCCAGAACATTAAACAAGGACACTGTGCCCATGTAATGTGGTTGTTTGTAGAATAGGTCACGATTTGTTATCTATGTGTGAGATTGCTCCTTCAATTTACATGGTATTTTGTGCTGATATCTCTATAGTCTTATTTGTAATGGGGGGGAGGGGGAACATCCTGACAGCAACTACGCAGTGAAGAAATTAGGAACATAGGTTGCATGTAATTTCAAAACTAAATGCCATCTGCAGGTCTGTGGGAGTTTGGGCTCACATCTCCCTCCCCCATGCCCATGCTGTGTTCACTCCAATATGTAATCTGTGTCTAATTTATGCCTTTGCAAAAGCCATGAAGACACTCAGTAGAGATCTGCAAAGAAACCTGAACCCTCCTTCTTTCTTCCTTCAATCCTGCAGGAAACTATGCCCCAGACACCAATATTTTCCAGCATGCTCGGTTCCAGTTGTAGTGGGCAGGTGCAGCCAGACATGGGCGAGAGGTGTGGAGATCCTGTTTACCAGGATGGGAATCTCGTCTCTGGATCACTGGAGGCCCTGATAGAGCGCCTGGTGCCCACCATGGACTATTATCCAGATGTAAGTAGACATTTCAGAACTTGTATTCCTCTGGCATCTAAACAGAGTCACGATCCCAACACAGGTGGTATTATTAATTAATTTTCTTAAAAATTGCTTCATCTTAACCAAGATGATCAAACAGGCCTAATGATCTAATTGCTTTGTTGCAAGTAATGGGCCTTCCCTTCACAGGAGCTGATGCCCACCTGGGAGGGACCCTCTACCTTTTTGAACAGCAATATTTGCTAGTGAAATCAAGCCCTGCTGAACCCCTGTCAGGCACACTAAAAACCAATTAACAGCAGCATTAGCAGAAGAAATTTCGATCCCGCTAAGCTGCCTTTGCTCTAGTGCAACTAAGATTAGCTACTAACTGGATTCTGCCAGGGGGAAAGATATCAGCTGTGTGCTGAGCGCAGCTCAATTTTTTTCCCTTATTTTGTGTGTCTTTTAGTTAGGTACGCTGAAAAGCAAAAAACAGACTTTAATTAAATGTTCTTTCTCATCACATCTGAACTGGCCAGTTCTGCTAGAATGTAAGTTTCTGAACCTAGGAATGGTTTTGCAGCTGTTTCGACATTCTCGCCACAATCCACTGAAATAAACACCACGTGTAACTGCCGGGTATGCAATAGGCATCCCAACCTAGGATATTATTCAGAGATTATTACATTACTTAAAATGACCCCCTCAGCCCCATTAAGTGGAAGGTTTTAGTTAAGGAGGTTGCAGAAAAGCATAAAGATTGTATAGCACAAGCTGTGTTTAAGCCCTGGGAAAAAGCACAGCAGTGGTAGAGGAATCCAAACCCTTTAGCTATATTAAAATCACACATTACTGTGGGACATGCCAGGAATGTCTTGTAGCAGGAGCCTTCCTGAGCTGGATCTGTGCTTTATTTATTATTTTGAGGTCACAATTTAAAAACGCACCATCCCTCACTACAAAAAGATTTTCATCCCCATATGTAGTTCCCTTGAACACGACACCAGTAGCCTTGTCCGAAACGTTAGGTTTGTTTTTACAAAAAAGGAATGTAGCAACTTTCCAATTCAAAAGCAGTCCTAAAGCTTCTATTTACCACGCATAGCGATAATTGCATTGCATTTGACAGACAGACACACAGAGTACGTAATTCTTCATAAAGCCCAGCGGGTTAACCACCATTTGGTGTTAATGCCTCCATTTGTTCCATTCTTTTATGCGTTTTTATTACACCATGTACAGCAGGCACAGGTTTGTTCCTTCCTTCAAGACACTCAGTGTGATGAAGAAAGCAGCAGGTAGAGCTAGAAAAGAGCATGAGGTTTTGTACACCAGGCAAGTAGCATTACACTGCTGCAGTTAAGCCTTGTAAGAATCCGTTCTCCACCTGTTACATAGTACTATGGCACAGCTCGTAGCTGCTTGAGTTCCTTCCTGCAGCTCATTAAGTAGCTGCTAATGCAAGTCCCTTAGTGTAAGGGGCTGTCTATTTATAACACAGCTATTTTGAATCTTGCTCCCTATTATTGATATTACCTTCAGGGTTCTAGCAATGATTTGTGGATCTTAGGAGTTACAGATATTCGGTAATACACCAAGCATGCTAAGTGCATTACAAATACATAAATCCAGGTGCCCACCATGAGGACCTTATGATCCAAATAAACAAGCAAACAAGTCACAGGGGATGCAAAACCTGTCAAGCAGCCAAGTAAGTTCCTGGAAGAGAGATGGGAAAACCCTGCCACAGAAGGAGGGTACATTCCCTTAGAGAGGTCAGATCACTGACAGCAAATTGATCTTAGCATAAAGGGTTACATAATAAAACAAAACAGCTTGAACCATGTAAAGAGTGGGCTGGATACAAGTCATCCCAAATCCAAGCCTCCCAAAAAGCCTGGATTTGGATCTGGTTACAGGTTTAGACTTCAACCCACACCTATTTTTACTTTAAAAAGGAGTGGCCACAAAGGAACAGAGTGGCAGCCCACTTACTCTGTCATCTTGGCTGTGATGCTTGAAAGGAAAGAACAAAGCCCATTAGTCCCATTTCACTGGTAGTATATGCCAGGAGAGGTGGTAGCGGTTTTTGGATTGCCAGTTTGGCCTTGCTTAGAGCAGTGGCTCTCAACCTTTCCAGACTACTGTACCCCTTTCAGGACTCTGATTTGTCTTGCATACCCTCAAGTTACACCTCACATAAAAACTAGTTGCTTACAAAGTCAGACATAAAAATACAGTGTTCCAGCACTCTATTACTGAAAAATTGCTTTCACATTTTTACCATATAATTATAAAATAAATTATAATATAAATATTGTACTTATACTTCAGTGTATAGCATATACAGCAGTATAAACAAGTCATTGTCTGTATGAAATTTTAGTTTATACTGACTTTGCAACTGCTTTTTATGTAGCGTGTTGTAAAACTAGGCAAATATTTAGATGAGTTGAGGTATCCCCTGGAAGACCTCTGCGTACCCCTGATTGAGAACTACTGGCTTAAAGCAACAATCAGTGATGTCAGTATAGATTTCCTGAGTTCAGCGGTGGCACATTTGTAAATCACTGAAAAGAAGCTGGTTCTCACCAAACCCTCTGAACTAACTTCCCCAAGCACATTGCTTGGAAAATACTCCACTTTGTGTCTATGTGACGCTAAAGATCCCAGTATCCTTCCCTAAACCGGATGGGGAAAAAATACTGTATTTTTCCATTCTGGTTTCAAGCAACACAAGACTTCTCTGTCATGTTGGCAGAGCTGTAGATGGAGGTCAGCAGGAGGGAGAGGAGAGGCGAGATAAGGGCCTATGTTTGTGTGCTGCTCCTGGGAGGCTTGTTTGTGTACAGAGGCTTCTCTGGTGCATAGAAAAATGTGTGCTCATGAGACAGTAGTGTTCTGGAAGTTAGGAATGGAATGTACTGGTCTGTAATCCTCATGCCCAAGCAAGAGAAAGTTTCAAGCAACTATTTCACAAATAAGAAGTTCCAGATCAAGCAGCAAGAGCACAAGGAAAATATTTTTCTTTTTCCTCAAGAAGACATCAGTACATTCTTGGGCCATAAAGTAACAGTTGCCTCTTTAGTCTTGCTCTCTCTCTTTGTCCTTTTTATAGTTTAGGACGTCTCTTAGCAACAACTTTAGGAACTAAAGAAATCTGCTTCCTTTTTTTCTTGTAAAGCACAGACCCCTTTTGTGTCAGCTTAAGTTGTTCTAAAGTGCCGAGAGGAATTTTCCTCATCTTCTTCCAAATACCTGCCAGCGTTGGGGCATAACTTTCAACCTCACCATTTAAGGAAGCATTTTTTAAATCATTCTTTGTCAAACCAGCTAGCTACATAGCTGAATTTCCTGGTCCAAGCCATCTTAATCAAAAAAAGAGGGAGCACCTATGAGACAGCGTGTGTGTCTGTGTGTTAAATAAAGCTGGTTCAAAGCAACAGCTTTTTCCCTCAAGAGGCCTCCAATTTAAATCCTGGTTTATGGCTCACACACAAACTAAAAAAGATTAGGTGATCTCATCTAAGCTCCCAGCACACTGGTTTCCACCTTTTAGGGCAATCGTGTCTGTTTAGCAGACTGAGGGGTCTGATCCAACTGCCATTCAAGTCAATGGGAGTGGGATCACCTAGTAAGGGCTTTAAAGCTAAGGTATGCTTCACTGGTCAGAGTCATGGTTTACACTGGTGTGGACCATCTCCACTGGATATGTGAACTAGCACAGCTGTAACAATCACCAAAATCCCCCACGTAGACAGGGCCTAAGACATCTGTACCAGATAGTGAGTATGTATGTACTGGGGGCAAGGGGGAGACTCATTTCATTCGTTCAACCTAGACTCAACACACAATGGAATAGGATGAGGTGGGCAGTGACCAGACCTTACCCTAGAGGCTCATTATTCAAATAGAGAGACATACACCAGGTTTGCACTCTCATTACTCACCTGGATTTCCTCCTGATTTTACACTTGTGTAAATTACAGCAGAATCAGATCAAGAAGCCTGGACAAATGGGGCCAGATTCCTAGTTGGTGTACGCTGGCATCTCTCTACTGACAGAAATGCAACTATTCCATTTTATACCAGTTGTGAACCTGGTCCCAGTAAATTAAATACTGGGCAAAACCAATGCCATGGGGGATTTTGTTCCTATCAAAAAACAGGCAGCCCCAACTCTGGAGAAGGCCTGGATTGGCACTGTGTGGCTATTGCTAGTTAGAAATGAGATATACATTGCCTGCGCTATTTCTGGCTGTACGAGTTCTGCACTTTTGTGAGCACTGTTTTAACACAAACCACCAAAAAAAAAAAAAAAAAAACCCACAAGAGCCCTGATCATTTGGATTTAGTCCCAGCCTACAGCAGGACTTTAAAGAACTGGTATTCTGAGTATGGTTATCTTGGATTCACTCTGGATAAACAGTATCCCACAGCACACAAACTTTCAGGAAGAGACCTAGACTAGAATTAGTGTGCAAGGCTAAAATATATCTTGCCGCAAAGAATGTGGCCTAGCTTATCAGAGCGAAGGTCATTGATAGGACAGTGCAGCTTATATTTCAGCTATCTTCTACTAACCTAGTAAAGCAGCTTTCCTGACAGTCTCAACAGTATTCCCTCCTCCCCTCGCAGAAAAGTGCATTTGTGGAAAACCCAGGGGACTTGGAGAGACAAACCTTTCACACCTCTTTTCTAGTTATTCACAGAATGGGAGGTGAGGGAGTGTCAAAGCAAGAAGGACTTGACCCATTTCCAGAAGAAGAATTTATACATAGTCCAATTACAAGTATAAGAGCTGCACCCAAGTGCTAAAGTCTCTCCTCAACTACACCAGGGTGTGCCCATTGCCTTAAGTCAGAGGGATCATATATGTGAGTGCAGAATTTGGCTGTAAAGGGGAAAAACAACAGGAATAGAAGTGAACTATGCATGGCTTATAACACACCACAACAGTACTTTCACATGTTACTATTTTGAGTTGGCACTCCGAAGTTTATTTCTCACATGCAGCGCTGCAGCCTGTTGCATTTGCTAGGCCTATACTGTATGGAATGTGAGAAGACAGATCTGAGACATTGGCCTGTAACTCTGTTGAGTCTCCTTTCCTATTTGTGGGACAAGGTTGGGGTTCATTCCAACTTCAAATTATCTCAAAAATATAGAGCACCCACTGCCAAAGAATTATGCTTATACACTTTCATCACAGATTGGCAGCAGAGTAATAACCATTTCCAGGCGCATGTGAAGGAATCATGTGCAACTTCCATAATTCATTGCAAATAAGAAAAGTTCTTGAGCAAAATGCCAAACCAAGAATGGCCTGTAAACTATCCTGAACTGCAATATGTCAGAAATGTTATAACCAGCCTACTCTCACACCAGGAAGAGTATCCAGTCACCTGAGCTAACTTCCACCTGAGCCTGATCACAGGACAGAGCTGCCCATGGGGATCAACAGAGCTTTTCTGTATTACAGCAGTTAAGCATTAGATCCCAAATCTCCATATTTAGCCAGCTGTGTCTCCCTTACTTCCTTAGGGTAGGTCTATACTTACTTCCGGGTCCGGCGGTAAGCAGTCGATCTTCTGGGATCAATTTATCGCGTCTTGTCTAGACGCGATAAATCGATCCCGGAAGTGCTCGCCGTCAACGCCGGTACTCCAGCTCTGCGAGAGGAGTACACGGCATCGACGGGGGAGCCTGCCTGCCGCGTCTGGACCCGCGGTAAGTTGGAACTAAGGTACTTCGACTTCAGCTACGTTATTCACGTAGCTGAAGTTGCGTATCTTAGGGCTGGTCTACACTGCCGCGCTAGTTCGGCGACTGGGGATCGAAGTTCCGGGTTCGATTTATCGCGTCTGGTCTGGACGCGATAAATCGAACCAGGAAGTGCTCGCCGTCGACTGCGGTACTCCAGCTCAACGAGAGGAGTACCGCGGAGTCGACGGGGAGCCTGCCTGCCGCGTGTGGACCGCGTCTGAACCGCGGTAAGTTCGAAGTAAGGTATGTCGAATTCAGCTACGTTATTCACGTAGCTGAATTTGCGTACCTTACTTCGACTTGGGGGGTAAGTGTAGACCAAGCCTTAGTTCGAAGTGGGGGGTTAGTGTGGACCAGGCCTAAGTCCATCCATAGTGGATACAGACCTTTAAAAGTTCATTCTGGTCCTACAGATATTACTGATACTAGTGAAACTCTCAATTCAAAGCATAGGAGCATCACCAACACCAGATCTCTAAAACCAGAATGAACTATTAAAACGCACCCTTTGTAATGTAGCTCTGTTCGCCTTCCTCAACAGGGGATAGAAACAGTTCTGTAACTGATGGTATTCAGTCTACAATTCTCTCATTCCCAAGAAACAGTCATTTTCTGTTCAATTTTTTCATAAAAGCTTCCTTTTCTCTTTTGCTGCAGAGGGATTTGCTCTGCTACAAATGTTATAACACTGTGCATAATGGACATCATGAAACTAAATGTCTGTATTAACAGCCTATTTGCCTGTAATTAGAGAGAAAAATCATCTTTTCTTTGGATTGATAAAGAGACCATCATGATTTAAAATGTGAGTGTTTTTGAAGAAAATAGACAAGGTCATCTGATTGTCTAGTGGACAGCTAATACAACAGAGGCCACATTTTTGACTATCTGCCTTAAATTTGCTGGGGCCTCAGTTCACTTGTGCAATCCCACAGACATGTGTGCGTGTGTAAATTAGTCAGTTATGTACCTGCCTGGTTTCAGCATGCCAGTTCCAGTTTCTGTAAACCTGATGCAAAATTAACACGAAACATTGCAAATTTGGTCATTTACGTGCTCAAGTTTAAGCAGTTGAGAACAGTTTTCCAATTCCAAATTGCACAAAGTCAAGAATTCTAAAGAGTAACAGCAAAGGCAACCTAGACTGCGCTGCTTAATAAACTGGGAGATGTTATCAGTCCTCATGAGGCTACATTTGAATGTGCTTGTAGAGAAGCCAAGTCACAAATGAAACTTTTGCATTAGGAGTTCAGAAAAACAAACGGGACAAATGTTACCCTGTGTCACTTGAACATATATTCACCTTGAATCAATGGAGCTGCCTGGCTGTAACTCAGAACAGAATCTGACCCAGCTTGTGTAAGTACACATTGAGGTCCTAATCCTAATGATAATAATAATGCTTACCACTGATATAGTGCTATAAAAGTTCAAAGGGATCTGAATTGGGCCTCAAGGAAGCAAAGAGTTTTACTGGCTTAAAACTGAAATATTGTCATATGAGTGCAAACTGAACCCAAGCCTGTAACATTGATTGTGGGAAAGAGCATGGAAAGGAAAAATACACATGAAACAAAAACACTTCTGTGGTTTGGAACTAACTTGCAATAGGTTTTGGGCAGTCAAATAAAAACAATTGCTCTTAAAGAAACAAAGCAGCATAAATAACAGTGTTCAAGATGGGGTGCTAGCATCCTTGGACAGATGTCGTTCGTCTTTTTGGTGAAGGACAACTACCTAGGCATATTTAGTTTGGTATCTTGACGTGACAAATAGTTTGGGAATCTGAAAAAAATAGCTCTATTAACAGCTTCTGAAACAGTGTGTATTTCTTCCTGTTGTTACCAGTAAAGCTAGGAAGGGGCATTGATCCCTGGGGAAGGTGATATGCAGAAAGCTTAACCTAGGGAAAGTTCCATCTGTTGTTCTGCTCAAGTTTCTCACTTGTTTCCCCCTCCCCACCCATCTTTCTTGCAGAGGACTTACATCTTCACTTTCCTACTGAGCTCCCGAGTCTTCATCCACCCACACGAGCTCCTGGCAAAAGTGGGGCAGATCTGCATTAAGCAGAAGCAGCAGCTTGAGATTGGGTCTGAGGCAGAAAAGGTAAATGAACAGTTTGTTTCTGTATTGAACTAAGCTATTGTGCATTTTATTTTCCGTTCTTTTTTAAGCTAAAAGTGCATAGAACATACTCTGACAGATGTATTTCACTAAAGACTTTCATACTTAAGCCTCTTTCCCTGAAACACTGTTAATTCTTGGCTAATCATAGAACCTCGATATCCATTAGCTCATTGGGTTGAGGCCCTTCTATCACTTGGGGGTACATTGTGGCTTCTTTTTCCAATGGGAGGTATTGAATATTAAAATGCAATAGGCTTTTAAACCCCTTTGAAAAACTGTATATAGCATAGAGGGTGCACTGTTCTGGGTCATGGACTTCAGTTTACCATTAGGCAAATTCTACAGTCCTTAACTCCTACTAGTCACCCACTGACTTCAGTTTCAATGAGCAGGTAACACTAGTGCAGGGGTCGGCAACGTTTGGCACGCGGCTCGCCAGGGTAAGCACCCTGGCGGGCAGGGCCAGTTTTATTTACCTGCTGACGCGGCAGGTTCGGCCGATCGCGGCCCCCACTGGCCGCGGTTCGCCGTCCCGGGCCAATGGGGGCGGCGGGAAGCCGCGGCCAGCACATCGCTCGCCCGCGCAAGAGGTAGCAAGCAAGCAGGTTGAGGTTCCAATGCGGATCCAGAAGTTTGACATCTTTCAATTTATCCCAACTCTCTCTCTCTCCCCACCCACCCTACCCACCATGGCTATAACAGAAATCTCACAAGAACAAGCTTTTCTGAACCTCCATTCCATTTTTTCAAAAATTTCCTAACTTCCCACCATTGCCAAGCTGGTTCTGTTCCATTAGTGTTTCTTTAGCAGTAGGTGTTGGCACAGTCAGTCAGAACTGTAGGAAACAAAACTTGATTCACAGAAGAGAACAATGCTGAAGGGGCTTCTACTCTTTGTCTGGCAGCATTCCTGAGCCACCAAATTTCGCCACCACTACTCCCAAAGCTGACCATCTTACTCCAGCTCCCCTAATCATACTGCGGTATACCAACGTTGGGAGGGCTAGCTTAACCATCAGAGGAGTGAAGTTCTGGAACAGCCTTCCAAGGGGAGTAGTAGGGGCAAAAAGATCTAACTGGCTTCAAGAATGAGCTTGATAAGTTAATGGAGGGGATGGTATTATGAGACGTAGCTGATCTGTAACTGCTAGTAGCAAATATCCCCAATGGCCGATGAGACACTAGAGCTTTGAGTTACTTCAGATAATTCTTTCCCAAGTGTCTGGCAGTTGGGTCTTGCTGAAATGCTCAGAGTCTAACTGGTCATCATATTTTGGGGGCAGGAAGGAATTTTCAGATTGGCAGAGACCCTGGGGGCGGGGGGGTTCACCTTTCTTTGCAGCATGGGGCACGGGTCACTTGCAGGTTTAAACTAGTGTAAATGGTGAAGTCTCTGTAACTTTAAGTCTTGAAATCTGGGGCACTAGAACTGGGGAGGCCAGGGGGTCATGGTCCCATCACTTTTCACCGGCTGTAAGGATGAGTGATGGGGGGGTGGGGCATTGGGGGAAGGGGCAGCATGGGGGCAAGACCATGGTTTGGGCACCAGTGCCCCCCCACCCCCCAGCATTTTTAGGGAGCTTCCATCGCTCCTGCATTAAATCGTGATTTGAGGACTTCTAACTGAGCCAGAGGTTAGGGGTGTATTACAGGTGTGGGTGACTGAGGTTCTGTGGCCTGCAATGTGAAGTAGGTCAGACTAGATGATCATGATGGTCCCTTCTAGCCTTAAAATCTATGAGAAAGGCTGCTGTTGGTGTTTTAAGCAGTAAGTCAATTAGACTCTCTGAGCAAGTATAGCAGATCTGATGCTTAAAATGGTGGCCCACATATACTGGGGCTTCCAATTTTGCTATCACTGGAGGAATGTCTTCTCTTGGTACTTCAGGTTGAAACTGGGATGTACTGAAGGGCACAGAAATGGGGCCATATTAATAGATATTTTCAAAGCTCTAAATGACTAGGTTCAGTTCAGGTTCTGGGCAATGGTCTGAGACAATTCTTTTATAACAGGTCCCAGTTCAGCAAGGAACTTGGGCACATATATAACTAAGCATTTGAATAGTCTCATTGCTTAAGCACTTTGCTGAATCAGACCCTCAACAATTTAAGCCATCCCTATATACAAGAGTGAAATTCACTGCTATCAATAATTAAGCTTTCAAAATTCACATATGGACTATTTAAGGTTTATGGATAATAAGAGTACAAGATGATGCTCTTCTTTGCAGACATCTATGTAGTTCAGTGCATTCATATCAGAAGACATCAGCAAATAAGCACTAAGCCAAATGTATTGGTAACTTAAATGACAATGTATGTTATACATAGAGTGCAAGTTGTTAGGTAATATAACCCATGCAATTTAGGCATTCAATGGGTATGCAAAACAAGTGTAGCTTACATACTGAGATGATGTAGCAGGAAAATCAACTAGCAGGAAGGTGTAAAATAGAGCAGTTCACTTTCTGAACACCCACGCTCGCAGACCTTGTGTTGATAAGTTGGAAACAGGCATCAAGGAAAATCAGTTAACAGCGAGGTGTGAAAATGAAAGTTTTTGGAAAGCTACTTTGCACCCTCCTGTAAGTTGCTTTTTTTGCTATGGCCCCAACACTTTCTTCCCCCTCAGTGTAAATTGCACTTGTTTTCCATGCCCAGTGAATACCAAATTAATGCAAGTTACACCACTGCACTTCTTCCAGCCCCAATGTAAATTTGGCATACAGACTTCCACTGGTATTGCATCTGCATTCACCAGGGATGAATTTGGCCCATTAGCATTTGCAAATGATTTGCTCTGTTTGGCTGCAAAGTAGGAATGTAAAAACTCATTCCATGTGCATCATAGAACTTCTAAACTGAAGTCACTGTATGCACACCCAATCATAACTCATTAGGGTATCATTGGCCAAAATCCGTTCCACCAGCATCTACTAATTAAGTGCTATAGCACCAGAAAATAGCTGGGACAAAAAGTTACAACAGATCTGATCACTTTCTGATTAGAGATTTGCATAAACAAATTATAAAATAAAGGGCTAGCTGACTTGTTGTCTGGGTGGCGTATGAGCTGAAACACTGGCAGGGGACCAGGCTTTGAAGTTATGCACCACGGTGCTTATCATTCCTACATTTTTGACGTCTCTGCCTAGTAGCACAGAAAAAGGGGAAAGCCTGTCAAGATGTAAGTGGTAGATTGAAAGGCAAACACTCTGCACTATCTTCAAGCTCGCTGGCTAATTTTAAAGAGCAACAGTCTGGTAGGTTTTAAGACATCAGGTGTAATATGTCAGTCACTTATTAACTCTGTCAATAAAGAACAAATAACTTTCCAATGAGATATAGACAAGACCAAGAGTGATTGACCCAGAGAAAGAGCAGCAGAACAATACTGCCTGCAGATAAAATCAGCTGGTGAAACATATTGGTAAAAATATTGCCTCAAAGGACAGCTTTGGTTTTTAACTACTAGTTAACTTGGAAAGTCACCAACTTCTATTATGGTCTGTGATTTTTTTTTTTAATTAAATGCAGTAAGCTTTATATATCCAGAGTGGCTAAAAGCCCCAAACAGGGACTAGAGGCCCATTGTAACAGGTGCTGTACAAGCATAGTAATGAAACAGTCTCGGGCCCTAAATAGCTTAACCAATCTAATTTGTTTTAAAATTTGCACTGAAATGTTAAATAGTAGCTTGATTATGAAATAGATTTGATCCATCTAGCCACATATTTCATTCTAAATACTGCTTTTTTAAAAGGAAATAAAGGGAGTAAATTCAGTGCTCAAGGAAGCAAGGGACGGATAATGGTGACACACTGAACATTCACATCACTTCAGATTTCAAACATTGTCCTCCTATGGGGCCTATCCAAACCCCATAGTAAGTAGAAATATCCCATTGACTTCAAAGGGCTTTGGATCAAGCCCCTCTTAGAGAAGACAAAAGTCAATAGCTAGACAGTACCAAGAAATTACTACTTGCTAGCTCCAAAAGGAGACCAATAGCTAGAGGTGGTATTTTGTTATGGGGAAACAACTCTACAGTAATGTTCTTATCGTATGTATTACTACCTTGCAAGCATATTAACACAGCAGATCAATATTTAGAAAAACGTGTGTGTTTCTATCTACTGCATATACGTAAAATATTTCAGTGTTGTAGCCATGTTGATCCTAGGATATTGGAGAGACAAGGTGGGTGAGGTAATGTCTTTTATTGGCCCAACTTCCGTTGGTGAGAGAGACAAGCTTTCGAGCTACGCTGAGCTCTAAGTCTGTCTCTTTCATCAACGGAAGTTGATCCACTAAAATATATTCTCTCTCTAAAATATTTCACTCATTTGATTGATACTATGGCCCAGTTCCTCATCTAGTGTAAATCAGTGCAGTTCTCCTGGAAGTTAGTTCACCAGCTGAGAAGGGGCCCTTAGCCCTGATCTACACTGGGGGAAGAGGACAAACTAAGTTACGCAACTTCAGCTACATGAATAATGTAGCTGAAGTCCACTTACTTAGATCGACTTACCGTGGTGTCTTCACCGTGGTGAGTCGACTGCTGCTGCTCCCCTGTCGACTCCGCCTGCGCCTCTCGCCAAGCTGGAGTACAACAGTCGACGGGAGAGCACTCGAGGGTCGATTTATCATGTCTAGACTAGACGCGATAAATCGATACCCGCTGGATTGATCACTGCCCATCGATCTGGCGGGTAGTGCAGACATACCCTTAGAGACATTTGCATTCTTCTTAAAGAAGATTGTGAATTTAATACTTAAACCCAGGATGGATAACAGTGCTGAACTGTGAGCCAGGTATAGCATAGAAGCAACACAAGCTCTGCCAGTTAAACTGTGCTGATCACTAGCACCCCTGCTACTCTAGCCGAGTGACAAGGAGAGGGAATGTCGCTCATCCCCAGTTGTGTGGTACAGGACACCGAGGGTCAGGAGTTGGGCAGTTGGCAGTGCTATGTTTGGAGTGTTATGTTTAACAACCATGAGCCATGCATTAGTTAACACTCAAAAGAGAGAAATGAGGACATCTGGAGAGAAAAAATGTTGCTACCATTATATGCTCCAACAGAATGTGATGGAATAAGAACTTTTCAGAGACAGCCAGGAGAAATTATACATATTGCAGGGATCTCTCCCCCAAGGTGCATGTGCAGGGTCAGATTTTCAAAGATATTTAGGTGTCTAGCTCTCATTGATATCAGTTGGCGTTAGGCATCTAAATACCTTTTAAAAATCTGGCCCACAATGCTTAGCACAATAGGGTCCCGATCTCAATGGGGTGGCAGCGCATTACCATAATACGACTACTACTACGGATATTAAAAATACTGCAAATCTTATTCTCTCTCTCTCTTGAACAGGGATGTAAAGGGACAGGAATAGGGAAGTAAAGCTATCAAAAGAGTAGGCAGGTACATTTCTTGTATGCATAACAAACACGCATGCCAGTTGCTGCCCCCCAAATTTTCTGATTTTTATCTATCATCACAGATGTGTGCATCATCACAAACCCATCACACAGCACTGAGTTTTATCAGCATGCACATGAAACAGGAATCTAGCATTTTTCTGGGCTGATGATTTTCAGTGTTGCATTCAGAAAGAACATCTTGTTTTCATCAGGCAGTGAAAGCAACTGATAAGCTTTGTCACACTTGTATTCTTGCTGGGTAATGTAGCTTGTCTTGCATTAGATTCCTAGCTTTGAACAGTGAGGAAAACAAATTCTGACAGCCTGTGTGTGGGGGTGCATGCATAGTGAACAAACATACACCCCAAAATAAATACATTATTCTAAATCTATGCTAATATGCAGCAGACCATTATAGCTGTGAGGATGAATTTGAATTTTCCCCAAATTCAAAATCAAGAAGGTACAGTCAAGATAATCATCATTAAAATAAGCCTGGTGGAAAAAACAGATAGTGGAGCTGTGCCTATTTACACCAGTTGAGGATCTGCCCCACCAGCTCGCTACACTGATTTACGCCACTCAACACTTTAACAGTGGACCAAATTAATTCGTGCCGCACAGGGAGATATAAAATTGCATACCCCAGAGGCAAAAGGTGATTGAAATTGAAGGACAGGCAGTAATCCTGCTGCTGCCCTGCCTCATTATTTTACTGAGTGGGTGTGGGAGGAGCTTGAATTTACAGCAGGGGATCCACAGGAACTACGCTGGCAGAGGTTGCAGTAAGGATGAGCTGAATCAGTGCTACCCCAAGTATTCAATTACACACCCACTTTTTTAGCTACCCACCTCCAGCAAAGAGCACATCTACCGTTTTGCTAACTCTATCTCCTCTCCTAGTAGACTTTCCACTGCCAGGACTGTATGCCACCGTTTGTACCAAAAAAAAACATGGACAGGATTTAATCTAGTCATTTGTAAAGCACCTCCCCCTTCCCACACACCTAAACATTTGGGTTTATGTAGGGACATTACATGTGTCATTCAGTGACAGAGCTGGGATGTCAATCATGCATTCTGGCAGCTGGAGTTTTCAGGGAGAGAAGGTAAAGGTTTCAGTAAGGGCTGGACACCAAATTTGGTGGGGCGGGGAGGAAAACCTGGAGTTGCTACCCATTTCTCAAAAAGAGGTCTGCATTCAGAGAACTTCCTCCAGATGCTGTTTAGAGTACAAGGGTGAGTTTTAGATGGGATTCCATCCATCTCTCCCCAGCAAGACCAACAGAATTCCAATGGGATTAAAATGCAACTAGAAACAGCATACAGTTAACATTTCTGTATAAGCCAGTAGCACTTCCCTACCCTGTACAATCCTTTTAGTGGCTCATTTCTGAAGGGTTCAAACTCTGCGTGGTTTTATTTTAAAATTCAGAGAAGCTATTGTTAATTCTCCCACTGATTACACTTGAGTGAGCTGTTAGAAGTCATAAAAACAAGAGGCTTATTTAACAAAAGTGTCTCAGAGAGGGGATTTTGCTCATCTCACTGAGCATGCTGTTGGGGGGGAGGGGAGAGCGGGAATTCCAGTCAGGTTCTCACAAAACATCCTCTTTTCCAACCTATTTGTTTCTTCTACTGACACTTGAACCTGCTAGCTGACTTGTTGTAAATTCCAGGAGGTGGGAGGGGGAAATCACAGAGGGAAGTACCCTAACCAGTGCTGAGGAGGAACTGCACTTTGCATAGTGGAACTTTTTCAGTGACTCAGCTGGGATGGTAAACAAAAGAGAAAACTTCCTCTTTATTTTCTTAGAACTAAGCTTCTTTTAGAACCAAATGAGTGTCTTAACCAAAGTTAAATATAAACAAGACTAAAATTAGAAAGTCTTCCTTCTCACAGTCAAAAGTCAAATTCCACCCTGATTTATGCCATATACCCACAATGATTTATGCTGATTTGGGGGGGGGGGTGTACAGGATATATGCTGGCAGAATTTGACTCTCCTAGGAAATAGTGAACGAAATCATTTCCCAGTCTTACGACTACCGAGCAGACCCTCAGTAATTCACTCCATACTTGCTGTCTTCCTAGTTGTGTGCGCCTTGACCATGGCCCATAATGTTGCCTGGTTTGTTAAATGGGATTTGCCATGTCCTGTGCAATGAGGCAGTTGCTTGCCAAGAGTGCTGTTCAAGATGCTGTGTCCTGTGCAGAATCAGCGAGAACATGTGCACTCTACTGAGGTTCTGCTGAAGCACTACCCTCAGTTTGTTCTGTTTTATGGACAGTACACAACTGCCCATATAAAAAGTCATCTTCCCAATTAACTCAGCTTGGTCAAATTGCAGAGTGATCATTGACTGGGGGGGGAGGGGGAAGTGTTTATTAAAACTCTCTCCAAACCCCTTACAACCACATCCCTTTGAATTTACCAGTACAATCCTCTTTCACCACCAAAGCTGGATTAATTAGCATCCAAATCAGATCCACATGATGGAACAGCCTCAGTGCATGACACTAGAGAATTCACTTGTCAGGTGACAGAGGTGAAGAGCTAACTCCTTTCTCTGAGGGCTTTTGGAGCAAGAGCCAACATTTTATTGTCAAAGTCCCTTTTGATTTAGATGTAATGCAAAGTACATACAACCTCTTTTGTAGCATTTATTTATTTGATTGGTTATTTCAAACAAAGCACAATCTGGGGTCCTGATTAAAAAAATTCTACAGAAGGAAAACGTTCTTTATGAGCGCTTCACTGGAAAGATGCTTGGTTATGACACTGCAGCTGTGTACATTTCAATTAAGAAATTAAGGTATTGCTCTAATCCTCAGTTGGTGTAAGTCAGCCACATAACATTGACTTCAGTTGAACAAAACACTTGTACAATACCATCATCTCCCTAGCTATTTATGACTAGCCTTAAAATATCTTCAAAGCTTTTGGTTTAGAAATAAAAGCTAGCCAGTTTCAATGGCACTGGGCTAATTTACATCAGCTGAGGAGCTCTCTGTGTAATTTCATCAACACAACTGAATACATATTTTAGTAAATGCACACACCTGCTACTGATTCAATTATGTTTGATTGTGGCTTAGGGTGTGCACTTTCCTCCATCAAGCATTCACTCACCTTCACAGCAATAAGAGGTCCGCAGGTCAGTAATCAACCCATCTCTACTCCTCTCTAGGCAAAGCTAAAATCCTTTGCTGCCAAGATCATTCAGCTCCTGAAAGAATGGACAGAAACATTCCCCTATGACTTCCAGGATGAGAAATCCATGAAGGAGCTGAAGGAGATTGCTCACAGGATCACACAATGCGATGAGGTAAGGGGGGAAATAAACTGTATTCCTAGGTTTCTCTTCCACATATGGTTATCTTAGTATTTTCTCCCCACCATTGCTGTGCACCTCCTAACCAGGTTAGAATAGCAGCTGCTGAGCTGTCAGAGCAACCATTGGATATGGGTTAGGAGGTGAACTTAGGAAAAACTGGGTGTGTATCGCCGAGTCCCGGGGGAGATAACACAGCACGTGCTGATGGTATAGGAGGTGAGAGGAGGAAGAAAGGAAGCGGATTGTAAAATAGAATACAATTCCAACACACAGTATAGTGTATTTTATGCATCCCCCTCAGTGCCTGATCCACATGGACTGTAACTTTCAAAAGAACCTTTAATGCTAGCTATAAAAGCATTTGCTTTAGTCCTCGATGCCTCTGGACCAATCCCCAATGAGAACTATGACAACAGCTGTAACAAGAGTATCACATAGCTCGGTAATACTAACACAAAGAAAGATCTTTAAGCTGGCGTCTATCTATTCAACGCTGGTCTAACTACAAATCTGAACTGTTGTGAGCTTTCATGTCTAGCAAGACAGGAGAAAACTTCCTCCAAAGTAACCTGCCAATTTGGTAGATCCAGAGTGGCTAAAACTAGCAATGGAGAATCCTATTGTGAAACAGTTAGGAAGCTCGCGTGACAAAGGAAGTCACTACAAAACTGGAGTCAGAAAGAGGGACGGGGCAGTGGGAAGTATGAGGGGACGACTATATTGAAGAAATTGAAGGTTAAAAAAAAAAGTAACATGAATAGATCATAAGAATTAAAGTGAAAAAAATGTTTTCTAATGTTTTGGATCCATTTAAAGACTAGCCTCCCTAGCTTTTTATGACAACAGGATTATGTATGTGCTTTGTTTGATTTAGGAGAAGGATGAAGAGCAACAGGTTTAACAGCATTGTAGGAGGCAGGAATAAGTCATTATACAATTAGCTGCTACAGCTGTTGTCAAAAGGAAGTATGCCAGTTCATTGAGTCAGCAGTATTGTTTACCTGCATGCCACTAAGAAAATGTCAGTGTCCTAATAGGTGAAAAAGAGGTAGGATTACAATAGCCCTTCTGTTGTCTTTATAAACAGGAAAAAAAGTAGTTGGCAGGGATCCTGCCATAAAAAGGTGATACATTTTTAAACGTTTTCCACTTTGATATAGTAAGTTCAGACTTTTAGCCGTTGTGATAGGAGCATTTCAAATCTCTATTATTGGGAACAAGAGGAAATGCTCTAGCTTTATATACAAGAATAAATTGCCAGTTGGGAGAAAAATCACTGGCTTTATGGAATTGCTCAGTGCACCGGTTGCTGAGGTTTCATGTGATGTTGTTTATTATGGTATCGTAGCATTCATCCTTTTAACAAGGCTACATGTCAAGTTCTCTGTCTGTGAAGGGTTAGGCTGTGTCTGACCCCTAGAAATGTAATTTGACACTAACAAATAGCGAATGGCTCCCAGCCTCACTGTTTGTCTCCTGTTCTTTTATGTTTGAATAAATTACCTAGCAGTGTCTAAAACCAAGTTATTGGTTTTTGTTTTGTTTTGGTTTTTAATTTTTCACCTTTTTCAGCTTCTCTGCTTTTCTGGATGTATAAGATATTAGGAGTGAATAGAAACAGACGTAAGGAAGTCATGCTGATGTTGACTTGGAGACTTGAGGACAGCATAACAGATTTTTGTGGCTGAATGAGCAAATATTTAGACTCTGTGTTCTTAGACTCAGATTTATAAATTCACAAGAGCCATGTGGACTGTAGGCAACTCACAAGTTTTATCTCATTCCAATTGCTTTCTCCATAGTCACACAAACATCTAAACAACCCACCACCCTCACTTTCTCCTACATTTAAACTTTCTTCCCTTATCTTGCAAAATACATAATCCATTGCTAAGGGGCCATTCTCCCCTCATCTATGTAGGTGTAAATCAGCTGTCACTATTGAAATCAATGGATTTATGGTGTAAAACCCAGTGTAACTCAGAGTAGAATCAGAACTCTTAAGGAAACTCCCGCAAACTTGTATTTTAGGCTTTCGTAGCATAATAGCAATAATAGCTCCAGCCAGCTGCTGCTGAGCAATAATCCTGTTGCCTCATCAAGATAAACTATGCTGCCTTCAGCTTCTTATTTGATTCCACTTTGGAGCCAGATTATTGCCTTGTAAAGCAACGTTATGACACTATTATTGCTTAATTATAGCATGCTACAGACAAATTTTTGATAGCCATCGTCTCTTGCATCTGCTACATAGTTTTCAGTCATCACTGCACATTGGTGGCTTCCTTGAATAGTCACACACCCACTTCAGTGCATCCAGTTGACTCTGGATGCAGAGAACATGACAGCAACAACATTAACCCTTAAAACACCACCTTACTTCAAAGGAATTGATGCATGGAAACCCAGGAGAGTGATATCATAGGGAAAGAGGAAGGCACAGGAAAGCTGAGTAATTGATTTGGCAACTGAAAGAGAGAGAGAGTCGGAGCACTTTTTAGGAAGACTGTGGTTTGGCAGTTAGGGTATTTAAAGGGGTACAGCGGGATCAAGCAGTTGGGAAGGAATCAAATTGTTTTTCCTCAGGGAGATGTCATGAGGAAGTCTACATGAGAGCAAGTGGAGCACAGGCACTTTGTGAGGCAAGGTGCACAACTGCTGGATTCATAAAGGACCATCATGGTCATGCATTCCCAGCTCCAAATGTTCACTAGAAGCTGGAGATGTGCAACCAAGCCACAGCAGAAATCATTCAACTTGCACAGATTGCCAGTTAGTAATGAAATGCAATCTGGAAAGTGAATGTATATTAATGGAGTAATCAGTAGAAATATAGTCAGTGCAACAGCTCGTGCCTATGCTCTTCCTTCAGGTCTTTTTTCATACATCTATTCTGGAAAATTGAAGAGTAGGGCACCTTTGTTGGCCAAGTGCACTGTGGAGATTTGGGGCCTTCTCTGAATTGCAGGGTGCACAGCCAACCACTGCTGCAGGCAGGATGCTGAGCTAGAACATTTCATTAGTGTGATCTAGGATGGGAATTCCCATGACTCTGTTCTGGCCAGCCAGACTATTGGTAGCACAGCTAAGGAGCAAGTATTTTGCCACTTCCTACACAGAAAGACAAGAAGCCTTGCAAAGGCAGAAGACCCACAGCCTTTCAGTACACCTGCTTCCAAAGGACTGACCCAGTCGCTTTTGAAATGGGTTCTGAGCCAAGAAGAGATACTGCAATTGCTGCTAAGCTATTGAAAGCAAAGTTGGGGAGGAGGGTGTGAGAATGTTAATTTGCAAAGCTAGATATTTAGAGTACCCTGAGATGGGCTCATTTGCCACATGAAAATCAGCTCTGATGATAGGATAGAAAATACCAAATGCTAAGCAGCCTTATTAACCTGTCAGAAATTCCTTGCTGATACAAATCCCATATTTGTACTCACAGTACAAAGTAAAGGTTCTTACTTATCAATGATTCTGTCATCTTGCACTTAGGAAAATGGAACCGTGAAGAAGATCATCAGCCAGATGACACAGAATCTACTGATGACCCTCTCTGCAAGGAGTCAGTACCAGGAGATAAAAGAGAAATTCAGGCAACCTGTTACTGATAAAGGAACCATCCTTAAAAACAAGCCACAGTCGACCCAGAAGGATATACTGAGCATATGTTGTGACCCACTGATCTTGGCGCAGCAGCTAACTCATATTGAGCTGGTGAGCTTTGGATTTCCACATTTTAGTCCTTTCGTTTTCTATTTACTGCATGTTAACATATTCACGGCCAGGAGTTTGCCATTGACTTCAGTGGATGTAAGATCAGGCTTTCAGTGTAATTAAAGAGCTCCAATCTAACAGATGGGAAAGTGATGAATGTGTGAAAGCAACCGGGTAAATCTGTGAGGGAAGAAAGAGGGTACAGTGCTTTCAGGGGTGAGGAGGAAGACACTCCCAAACATTAGGTCTCTAAAAGCCAGGGCCAGCTTTATAGTCAAGCTACTATGAAGGCAACCATGTGGTACCTCAGAGTGTTTGGCCTCTCCTTACAATCCACTGACAAAGAATGGAGGGAGAGCAAGAGCTGGTGCCAGGGTAGAGGCTTCTTTCCTAGTTCCCTACTGGTACTAGAGAGAGAGAGAGGATCACACTCGGAATATTGGGGTCTCAGAAGAACAGAACTAGAGCAAGTTAACTCATTGTTGGTGCCTAAGCTCAATAAGGATAATTAGAGCAAAGCTTGTAGGAGAGAGAGGTATGAAGGCCACTCTGGTAATGTCTTAGGCCCCATTGGCATACCTTTCAGCTGGAATCCTGTTTATGTTGGTCTTTGTACATTGACAATTCCTACTCCCCCCAATGCAGGAGAGGGTGAGCAACATTTACGCAGAGGATCTGATGCAGATTGTCAGTCACATGGATTCCCTGGATAATCACAAGGTGCGTGTGTGGGTAAGGAGTAAGGAGCCTCAGCAGTTCAAATGTCTGTATGCCAGATTCATGAAAGGCTAGGAGGTAGCAGAATTCTGTGGCAGTTCAGCTACCACAGAATTAGTCAATCTGGTTTAGCAGTATTGAAACTACCTGGGTTTCTGTTTCCAAAGTGTTTCTACCATACTCAGGGACAATCATCATGATAGTCTTTTTCTTTGGTCTTACCAAAGAAAAGCTGAGTTACTCCTGCTGCTATAGCAGTTCAGAAAACCATTCAGACTCTCTGACCTGGCTGCTCCCTCATGCTTCTTGAAACTCTGGGCTAGTTAAATCCTGGCACTGTTGATTAAGCATTGCTAGTTCCCTGATGTAAATTAGTGTGCTCTCTAATGTTAACTTGAGTCAGCCATCCAGACACATGCTAACACATACAGACTTGTAGGGAAAGAAAGAATAACTATTTTTAAATATTAAACAGGGAATACAGAGTTATTCACTCTTTTGAGAATGGCATCCACCCAGCAGAGATGAGAGCCTACCAGGTTTGTCCCATTGCACCTGAATTATAGTTCAGAGGGTGGAACACAAACAGATCTTCTCTTAACCAGTAAAATGGCACAGTCCAAAAGGACACCTCCTGCTAAGTGTCCAGCATTGGTTTTGCTGCTTCTAACTGTGGGTTTGTTACTTTTTGCCCTTTGCCGGAGGAGCTACAGCTAAAGAGTGAAAGAAAAACAAAGAAACAGCTCCGCCTCATATTTTATGGTGCTTTAACATTGGGATGTTCAGAAGTTTGGAAGGCAAGATGCTGGAGATGGCAATTGCCCCTTCATTTCCCCCTTGGCCCTCAATGGCAAATCTGTCGTAAGAACAGGAACTAGGGAAATCTGCTGAGATATTAACATTATAGATGCTCTCTACAGATTAAGTAGAAATAATCAAAAAAAGTAAATTTTAATTGAAGCATCATTTCTAATAATCTAGTAGGGCATCCTTAAAAAATTGACACTATAATTTCCCAGGCAACTTTTTTTTCTTAACTTTCTTCAGATAATAAGGTAATATGTTAAATGAGAGAAAGAGAGAGAGAACGAACACACACACATTTCTTTAGAGGAAGATGGGTAAAGGGCAGGAAAATTTGGACACATTTGAACAATCTATAAACCCTTGCCCTCTTCTCTCTCTCAACCCCCCTGAGCAGAAAAAAAAAAAACCTGAGTAGGAATATCTGCACCCTTTTTTGTGCTCATAATCCAGAGCTGTTCAGTGAGGTTACCTCATTACCGGATACCTGTTTATAGTTAACATGTGATGACAGGATACATTTACACTAATCTTTATCTGGGTTTAGTGGGGATTAATATACGGCCTCTTCTCTTTCAGTGCCGAGGCGATGTTACCAAAACCTACACCTTGGAGGCCTATGACAACTGGTTCAACTGCCTCAGCATGCTGGTGGCTACAGAGATTTGTAGGGTAAGTACTGGGAGAATCTTCTTTCTATCAAAGAACCCTGCCTTTAAAGACAAATCACACCATTGTGATGTTATGCATAGGGACCCTGATCCTGCAGGAATTTAAGTAAATTCACCTCCTTGTGCATCTGAGTAGTCCCCCTTAAGTCAATAGAACAACTCATGCATGAAGTTATGTACATGTTTCAGTGTTTTATAGGTTCAAAGCCCTGTGGTTTATATTTCTACATAGCTTCCATATTTATGCTAGTTACACCCACTGAAGGGGAACTTCCATAAAGTTTGATTTAACATAGCTTTTTGGTGTTTTCATAGCATGCTTGTCTATTACCAAAGCTACCAGTAGTAAAACAAATGTTTTGGTGCTTTGCAAATTCACTCTGTCCTTCCATAGCATTATGCAATTAAGTCATTCTGCTTATTTTGGGACATCATTGGATGCCATGGGAATACCTTCTGCTGTTGTACACACAGGATTAAGGAGAAGAAACTGAGTCGGGGGGTGGGAAGCGAAGAGACAGAGAATCCATATAAGCTAAATGTATCTTCTATAATGGGAAAATGCACAAAAATTGTACTGCCCAAGTCAATCTCTTTTTGTATACATATTCCCGTTGTGTCATGTGCGAGAGCTCTCCTTTCACTTGATCACCACATCTGGTGCTCCAGGAGCATGTTGCCACTTTGAAATAAACATTTCAAGGAAGCAGTGCTGATAACCCTGCAAGTTAAGTGAGCATAGCTCCAGTGAAGTCTGTGGGACACTGCTGATTTACACCAGCTGAGGATCAGGCCCCAAGTCTGTATCAGCTCTTTGAAATGAAAAATCTGCTCTGTGGGCAGTTCACACCCACTCAGTCTATAAACTTCTGCTGAGACTGGCTACAAAGATGCCAGTCGTGGCCTCTTGAAATCTCATTGGTTATTACTAGTCTCTAGAAAGAGATTGCTCCCATGGATACTCAATTACAAAAAAACCTCCAGGATTGTCAGGCAGTGCCAACACATTTATTAAAGCAACCAAAACAACATTCTTAGTCTCCATGCTGAAGATTGTGCCAAACTTGTGACTATTGAACCATTTTCTTTTGTCATGAGACATCAGCAAAACAACAGCAAGATAACAGAGCATATCATGTTTAAAAATAGTTGCCGGATGAAGATGAATGATGGAAGGGACACAGAGGACCACATGTGTATTAGCCAGGCCAGCCCTGCGGGTCAGAGTGCAGGAGAGAGTTTTAATGAAGGAATTTAAGCCAATGGGATGAGAGTAATTTTAGTACTAATAGGCTTTGGATGCCAGCCATTGGTAAAGCACAACCAGCATGCGGCACTGCATCTGATGGGAAGGAAACCAAACATGCAACGCAGATAACTAGCCTCACCCATTAGCATCTTTGCAGTAAAGGAAAATTATTTATATTCTGTCATCATCCTCGAGTGTCATTAAGAAGTTTGGGTAAAATCTCCTTAGTGAAAATTAAAAACACCTAAGGCTTGAGAAACACTCTCTCCCCTTCCCTTTTCATTTCCCCCTGGAATTAAGACCTACAGCTCCTCTGGGACACAAGTTTGGCATTCTTTTCTTTGAGGTTTGAATTGTTGGTTCATCTTTGGCATTTTGATGGCAGCTACATTCTCTCTCTCTCTGTCTCTCTCTCTCCCCTGGTACAAGGAAATTACTTAATAGAGTCTGGCTTGTTTATATGCTATTCCCTAAGCCTTTAGCTCACATGTGAACAAAGAACTGCACTTCCCCTCAACTGGGCAAGGACTTGATAGGAGCCCCAAATCCAGTGGTTATTTTTTAATAAAAAAAAGGGAATTTGGACAGAATACCCTTAAGGCTGCCTCATAAGAGCTCTCATGTGGAGACAGCCCATAAAGACACCAATTCCAACAGCACATTCTGAAAGTCACCAGTCACCGCTCCCCTTCACACACATACCTTCCTTTTCATCTCAAAGGCATGTTCTTTGTTTCAGGTTATGAAGAAAAAGCAGCGGACGAGAATAGTGGAATTTTTTATTGATGTGGCAAGAGAGTGCTTCAACATCGGAAACTTCAACTCAATGATGGCCATTATCTGTGAGTATCCCCAGCATAGCTGCTGACTTGTAGTCAAGACCACCACACTTGAAAGCCTAAGCAACATGAGAATGGTCACATAGTCTCCAGCTTCACTGACTTCATCTGTAGGCATACCCCCTGCTGTGGTATCATGCACCCGTGACAGATTAATGCAATGGGTGTTAGCTGGAAGTCTCAGCTGTGAAGTGTCTTCCAGAGAATAAAATGCACAAGAGTGTAAAAATGCAACACTGACATTTAAAAGAAGTACACTCTAACTTTGTTTTAATCATCTTTCTCTCCCTTACATTTCAGCCGGCATGAACCTGAGTCCTGTCGCACGGCTAAAGAAAACCTGGTCCAAGGTCAAAACAGCCAAATTTGATGTTTTAGAGGTATATACAAGATTTACACCCTGTTTAATAAAAATCATCAGGTACTAATGCCTTAGGCATAGGTGTGAATGCATATAAGTTGGGGATGGTTGGCACCATTTCTCTTGACTTGAAGTCCTCTCCCTGTCATTGGGAAAAAGATTGATATAGATTTTCTTCTTTTTAATTCCCTTCAGATGACCCTTTTCTAACAGTGGAATGAATTCTCAAACCAAAGATATTCCTAGCCACTTCCTTTAACAGTGACCATTTCTCCCACCTCTAGATCTAAATGGATGTGTCTTTTTTACCCTGATCTCTAATTAAAGTACTCCATCTAGTGGAGATCTGGGATCAACATTTTTTCACTAAGAAACTTCTCAGAACACAATCATCAACAGGCAGATAGAAATGTAGATTAAGTGTCTTTTAGGGAAGCACGTTGTTCCCGTTAAACATTCCCTAAGCCACCGAAAGGTGTTTATTAAATGTAATATCAATCCAGTACCTTGCATCCAAACACCTGCTAGGGAAAGCTTAAATCCAAACTACATACATTGACTGGCCTGTTTTGAATTATTGTGAATGGATCCTAAAAGAAGTAAAGAAAAGCAGATGTTACTCTGTTTTTTTCAGCAGTTGATCTAATTATACAAAAATCATTGGATTAGATCCTATATCTATGAGAAACATAATAATAATTTTTTTTGTGGGGGGGTATTTAAAACAGCATCATATGGACCCATCTAGCAACTTTTGTAATTACCGGACAGCCCTGCAAGGAGCAGCACAGAGATCTCAGACTGCCAACAGCAATCGGGAAAAAATTGTCATCCCTGTTTTCAACCTGTTCATTAAAGATATCTACTTTCTGCACAAGATGCACACAAACCGCTTACCCAATGGACAGATAAACTTCAAGGTAGGTCTCTCCAATTATAGAAGTAGCATAATCAAATGCTGTATATTAATTTTTAAATTCCCAAATATTTGTAAATAGAGAATTCTTATAGTCCAGTATAAGTATGTCTCCTAAATTATTTAGCCTGCCTGTAATCTATACACAGAGGCAAGTAGTTTTCCAGGGGGAGGACTGTGAGCTTTAGAGATCTAATTCCTATAAGTATAATGCACTGGAAAGCATGCACTGGATTTAGTACATCTAGATTACAGATCAAATACCACACACACACACTTATCTAAACTGCAGAAATTTAATTCATCTGTGTTAACTGATCATTCCAATACAATTGAAAACACTAGTGATACCATATTTAAAAGCTGTATATAAAAGAATAGGCAAAATGCACAAGAAAATGTAGAAAGTATGCAAACAGGGGTGACTTTAATCAACTGGCTCTGTTAACCAAACTGACACATGAGACAGATCAAATGGAACGAAGACAGGATTTCAGCAGAGAAGAAGAGGGAAATGCTGGGTAGAATATAGTGTGATGAAATACTAGTATGAAGGGTGCTAAAAGAAAAAAGGGAAAATCCTTCAACAACACTTAACAAGGGAGCTAGGATAATAAAAGGCTTGAAAAGTCACGAAAGAGAAATTACAAGATCACACGTGGAGGTGGATGGAGGAATTTATAGAATAGTATTGAGAGTATACAAAAGATGGTTTTAAAGAGCCAGTATAGAAAAATTAAAAGATAGCAGAAGTTGTGAAAACAAAAAAATAATCTCCAAGCACAAAAGAAGCCATACTGGATTATAAAAGGCTAGATGCAGCAGAAAACAAATTAACTTTATTTCATTCTTCTGGAGGGAAAAATGGAAGTTTGTGACAAACATTAGGTGTTTTTTCTAGAGTAGGACAAGAAAAGTATTTTGACTGATAACAGTTAATTAGATGACACTGGGCCAAATCTAAAGATCCTGATTCAAGCAAGTTCACGCTAAGGGCTTGTCTACAAGTAGCAGCACTGATCACTAGAAGGGTGCAATTTCTAAAGCACACCAACATGTGCACTAATTGGCCCACGTAGACCCTACTAGCACAAACTAAAAGTTCCCTAGTGCTCATCAATGTAGTGCTGTTTCAAACAGGGTCTACACAGGCTAGTTTAGTGTGCACCTCATTGGTTCGTTTTAGAAATCTCTCCCATCTAATGGACACTGCTGCTTCATATAAGCAAGAACTAGGTTACTGAAGTTTCTCTCCTACTGAGTAATTTGACTTATTGAAGATGGGTGATTCACTAGACCGGACATGGTTCCTCCTCAAATACCAAGAGAAGTACTGAACCTCTAACAGAACAATCTTTAGAGGGTATTAGAAATAGGGGAAGTAACCAATAGGTTAGAAGTGTGGATGTTACACCTAAAGTTGAGAACAAATCTAAGCGAGGTCGAGGATGTTGCACCATAGGTCTATCAAGCTTCGCTCCAGCAATGGAGCAAACACTGGAAAAAAACTGACTAGACAGAGAGAGGGGATCGAACTTGGAGTCACAAGGTACTGTAGAGATTTAAAGAAACACAAATTCCTAAGTCTTGAAAGCAGCACATGTAAGTTTAGCTGTACAAATTCTGTAACGATCAGTAGGAGCTGCTGTGCTGAATAACCACATGCTGCGGCCAAATGGTATTTAGTACTACTTCAAAAAAAGCTAATAAATGTACTGAAGGAACACACAACAGACTCTTCCAGTAGGTGAACAATGATGACATAAGTTGGGTACCCTATTTTCTTTCCCATGAGATACTCCTTCCCAGGTACATGTGGAGGACTAGTGACGACACATTTGGAATTCTAAGCACATTTCTGGCTGACTGCTCAGGAACCAGATTGCTACAGAGGAAGAATTGTGTGAGACAGCCTGAACTATTTAAAGAACTTAAATAGAAAAGCTAACAACACTAGGTCTATATTCTTGCAGCAATAGGTGACATTAAGGCATTCGGAATCCTGAAAGGATTGAGGGTGGGTGGTGAAGGATAGTAGTTACAACACTATTTTAACATCTGTCAAATGTCAGATCCAGATTCCAGAGAACAGAAGCTAAGTAAAGGTCAGAGCCTATAGGAATTTGCTCTTTATAGAGAATTGCTAGATATATGGAAAAGATTACAATGGCCAAAAGCGGCAGCTCTGGTAAATGGCACCAGGAGAGAACTCTGACTCTCTCAGAGCAGTGTACTAACGCAAACAAGGGCTTGAACCAGGAGTTCCCATCTTGCCCTGCACTAATAAAGGATTAACAAGGAGTGATAGATTGGGGCATGGAGTTCTCTCTGGAATGTTTGTCTTTAGAACCCCTACTCTAATGTCTAGAATTCCCATTTTGGACTATTTAAAAAACAAACACCTAAAACATGTTTTCTAGCCCAAGTTGATTCATTGCTATAGCCCAATGCACTCTTTTTAAGGAATCTGATAACTCTCAAGTCCTCATTTCATCTGCACAGCAAACATGAAGAATACATCTTAATACCTAGGAATAGCAGTTACCTTTCTCCCCCCTTGGCATTCAAATATCTCACATCAATAATGTCCAATACACAATGCATCCAATAAGGAAATACAGAATTTATTTAAGTACAGACCTGGGGCCCAATCCTGCTTCTATTTGAAGTCAATGAGAAAACTGCCATTGACCTCAACAGAAACAGCACTGGACTCCTCAAAACCTACTTAGTACTTCAGTCCATGGCTGCTGCTATTAGATTTTTTTTTTTTTTAATCTACATTTGATTTACATAGCAGAATTTGGACCAGACTTGGATTCTCTCCCTGAATAATAATTGCAGACACATTCTGATATTCTGTATAAAAGCACGTTTGACTTAAAATAAATAAATAAATAAATAAATAAAACAAAACACCACATACACAACCACATTCATTCTAACAAATATGAGAAATGGTGCTCCTGGAAATATTTAGTGGAAAAAATAGCCATTGATTACATAAATTATTAAAAATTGTTTGCATAGTTTAAATTTAAGGGTTGCTTTACAATTAACTAAGACCCTTTCTCTGAAGAGCTTATACTTAGGGCTGCTTTGAAAATTTTAGTACAATGGAGAGATCACACACACAAAACAAGAAATGGGTCAACAGCTCGTGATTCTAGAGGAGAAAGAGGAAGGCTTGCTGGTAGACTGTGGGATATAAAGGAGGAGAGAAATATTTGTTGTTTGGCAAATGGAGACAGTCTGTTCCAAGTCTAGGAGACCCCAGAAGAGCAGGTGTGAAGCTAGGAATGAAAGAAGGTTAAAAGGAGCAGTAAGGAGACAGGATAGGGAGTGAGAAGGTGGAGTAGAGGAAAATGATCAGACATCAGCCAGAGCAAGATTAAGGGGCCTTAAACCTGAGGCCAAGGAGCCTGAATTTGATAGGAAACCAAAAGAAAATTTTTATTTAATATTATGTTGTTTTTATTGCCTCATGCAGAAATTTTGGGAAATTTCAAGACTAATTCATGATTTCATAACATGGAAACAAGTAGAGTGTCCTTTTGAGAAGGACAAAAAGATCCAGAGTTATCTACTCACGGCACCTATTTACAGTGAAGAAGGTAAAAGCTCTGTCATTTATTTAAGTTTATAGTGGGTCTTTCCTTCTATTGTTGCATAGGCATGGGAAGAGCACCGGAGAAGGAAAAATAAAGGAATGTGTAACCAAAAAAAAAAAAAGTAGGAATGCCATTCTATCTTCCTGAAATTGCCCTCTAGGTCACATTAGAAAAATGACATGGCAGTTTAGATAAGTTTGTACTGCCACTGCCACTAATCTGGCACCTACCAACATCATTATTTCATTATTTTAATGATTCTTTAAGAAAAGGGAAGCTGGACACATCCATTTTTGATCGCTCTTATTTGTTTTATTATCTAGCTCTGTTTATAGCATCCTTCGAAAGTGAAGGTCCAGAAAATCACATGGAAAAAGACAGCTGGAAGACACTCAGGTATAAAATCTTTTAAAAATTCTAGCCCCTTTCTGTATCCATAAACAATCTCCTTTGTAATGCACTCACTTCGTGCACTCAGCATATACACAGCCAGAGTTGAATGTTCCATGTATGGTGTGGATGGACACATAGCTTTGAAATTTCCCCTTTCCATTTGCATACAAAGAGAAATAACTGATTTACTCAACTGTGCACACCACACATTGAAATTAAAATGTAGGTCCCAAGACTATTTATAAGTGATTTTCAACCTCTTTGAACATTTAATTTTGACTCCACAATCCTAGTTGAAGAGACCCTGAAGAGGCTGAGAGATGGAATAATAGGGTGTTATTTCTCAGAGTTAAAGTATGGTTGCAATGATGGCTGGAGACATTATGCCAGGGTAATGCAGAGGAAGGCATAGTGCCACCAGGAATGCTTGGAGGAGCCTGCTCAAGAGCAGTAGTTGCTACTTACATACAGGAGGTGTAGCATGGACTAAACCCAGCACTACCCTCCAAGCACTAGCCAGTGTGTTGGGGAGGGTTTAGTATTTGCCTGAACCCCCACCCATCCTTTGGGGACTGCAGTACTGTTGACAGTGCAAGAAGCCAAACTATGGCTGCCCTTTCTGTACAGATGCCCAGGGATGTTCAGGGCAGGGAGAGGACTCCTGCAGAGATCTTAGGAGTGAGTGCTAGAAGCAGCCACAATGGCAAGTTAATGTTAATGCAACTCTAGGGCATCATTCACACACTTGCCATTCTGATCAGATAGGAGGAAAGATTTAGAGCCAGATTCTCAGCTGGTGTAAATCAGCATCTCTATTGACTTCAGTTGAGCTATCCCAGGTAAAACCAGTTTAGGATCTGGCCCTCAAAGAAAGAATTCTGACAATAAAAGCAAGGAATTTGACACAACTTCATTACCTTGAACAAGAATGCCTCTTTCATTGTGGTAGGGAAAAGAATTGCTCTAATACATGTGATTTATTTTTTTCATTTCTAGGACAACTCTGCTTAATAGGGCCTGAGATTTTTGGATCTGACCTGCAGAATCTAAAGCACACAGGAAGAACTTTGTTTTTAAATAGTGAATGTCTTGGGTTGAGATAAACAAGACCTCACTGGCTGAGGTCTGTTTTGTATATACAATACCTTTTATGAAATAAAAATGTGGTAAATATTTCACATGTCAACCTTAAGGCACTTAAAAGTGAAGGATTTTGGTTTTTATTTTAAAAACACAAGGGCAGGGCCCTGTTCTCAGAGATGAAGTGTATCATGGGAGATGGTATCCATGGTGAGGTCTTAGTCTAATGACATCCAAATCTTTTTTTAATTTTGATTACTTCCACCTTAAAAACAACACACATATACCAAATACAACCAAAACACTGCACAGGTTCAACACCGTTAGGTCCCAGTCCTACAAACACTGACACATCTCTGTAACTTTAAGCAGGTGGGGAGTTAAAGGGAAGGAATGAAGAGTCCCATTCAAATCCCTGGGACAACTCACATGCTCAAGTCAAAGGGGTGCATCAGTGTCTGCAGGACCAGGGCCTTAGACATCTGCAGTGAGGCTGTTCCTCTCTTACATCGGAGAATAGTGCCTTACAAGGTACTGAAATTGTCCAGTGTACCTTCTATGATTCTGGGCTGGAAGCAAGCAAAATAAAAATTTGGATGTCTAAAAACCAGCTATAATGTACTTTGTAAATAAACTGGAAGATATGGCACATGAACTAGAGTATGCCTGCCTACAACAATGAAGGTGCAGCAAAACATATTTTTATTACGTGCTTTGAAGAGAAGAAACGGGACAATTGCTAGATTTTTTTTTTTTTTTTTTTTAAGTATTAACACTTTGGGAACTATCCTTTGAGTTCTGGATGCAGAATATTTTTCATTTTCTTTATCAGGGATTTATTTTAAAAAGAAGGGTGTCTAATCTAGATAATCTCTACAAAATGGATGTAATGTGTCTTTTGGAAAATAAGTTTTAAAAAGAGGGGGAGGGAGGACGTGAACTGGGAAATCAAATTTGAAGCTGAAGCTTAAAGGAGCGAGACATGCCATTTCCATTCAATTTGGGCATCTAATTCCCTAAATCCTTTTGAAAATGCTAGCCTGAATTGACAGACAACCAATTAAAACTAAGAGAATCTATGGCATCCGATTATTCTGGCATATATTCAAATTATCATTGTAGGCCTCAGCCAAAGCCCATTGAAGTTAATGTTAAGTTAAAAACATCCAGTGGCACTGGATCAGGCCTTTAAACCCCAAATCAGGATCCAAATTAGGGATGATTTATAAACCAATGATGCTTCCAATTTCTCATTTCTCCTTTTAACTGTTCTTGATTTTAGGATAATTTGGCTATGATAACCAGTGAGTCTGAGCAGCTCATATTACACTTCAGGCTATCCATTTTCAGAAAAAAAATATTCATTATTTAAAGATTTTATTGGAAGCCACTAAGCCGATTACCCTTCTTGCAACCAGGCTATACCTGGAACCAGCTAGAGCAAATGGCCCAGGATAAAGGACTCTGGAGATCTGTGGTTGGCGGCCCATACCCCGATTGGGGTGACAGGCATGGAGTGAGTGAGTGAAAGATTTTATTCCTCCCCATTCCCATAATTTCTGAACCAGGAGGGAGACCAAAAAAAATCAGTCTCCGATTAAGATTTATTTTGTTTAATGAACGTACTATTACTCATGACTGTCGGTTCTCCTTCCCAACACTTGTTCTCTTAGGGCCTGAGGGTTGGATATTTATCTAGAGAATGAGAATCTCCAGACAGTTACATTAGAAAGGATTGTTTCAATGCCATCAAGAGCTCGGAAGGGATACAAACCCTCATATGTCAGGTCATTAACCAATCTCTAACTGAGGGGGTTGGGAAGAAGGTTGGCCTATGAGCAAGTTAGTGCTGTATGCTCATGTAGGTGGGCAGGTACCTTCCTCTGATGTATCTTGTGCTGACCTCTGTTGGAGACAGAACGCTGGACTAGCTGGACCACAGGTCAGGTCTGTTAAAGCAATTTCTCTGTTCCAATCCTGCAAACGCTTCCTACTGAATGCTTACTACCTTAAGTAGTCCTGTTTGCATTTACTCACAGTAAGCGTTTGCAGTGTTAAGCCCTTAATATGTTTCCAACGAGAGCTTTTTTCCCTAGATATTTATTCTTTTGAAAAGTAAATAGACCAGGTGGGGGAGGGGAGGATGTGGGGGAAGGAATTGACTTTTTGCTGTTCCCATAGCACTGAGATCAAAGAGCAACAAACAAAAGTTAAATAGTGCCATTAAACAAACAATCTGATTAAAGTGGAAGGAGGAAGTACAAATGCTAGCTGTGAACACCAACTGCCCAGAGAAAGAACGAGGATAGCTCTGTTTCTTGTGATCTGCTGCTATTTTTCCTGTGCTGAAGTACTGATTTTCAGCCCTGAGGTAGAGTAAGAATATTTATACTGTATTATTACAGTGTTTTGCACTTTCAGAGAAGTTCTAGCTAGTGATATAGTCAGACACTATAAAAAGGGATTGTATATCAGCTTTGTTTATGTAATTGAAATTTAAAAAGGGACTTAAAATTTAAGAAAATATATATTTGAAATGCAATTTTAGAACACTTTCTGTATGTGTATTAAAAGCTTTTACATGAATGTGCACTTCACTGGTCTATCAGTCCTAGTATATACTTGAAATCAGTGCAGTGTCTACATGGGTTTGTTTTTAATTTTTTTCCTCCTTCAATTTGATACATTCCTTAAATACTGTGTTCTGCTATTCTGAACTGCATTGCTACATATAAAGCTGTACCATAAAGCAGGATATTCTGTGTTTGACTGGATGTGCTTGCATTAATAAAAACCAAGTTGCTTCAACCAGGCTAAACTTTATCTGTTGTTGTTTTTCTCTTGCAATCTGATAAAGTTGCAACTGAGCGCTGAATGAGGTGATCCAACGTTGGCAGGTAATGTAGCTTTTTGTGACTAGGCTGGCTGACTGAAATTTCAGCCTGGGCTTATAGATATCTGATCTTACCTTATGCCTCACTGAAGAGTTCAATATATTCAAGGAAAATCTACTGCAGCGTTAAGCTCAGAGCATGTTTTTTCCACACACATTGAACTATATATTCAAATATACCTTTATATAATAACATACTTCTGCTCCAACATAAGCAGGAAGATAGGCAGTCTAGCTGCTTAAAACATTTCACATAACCTGAATGTGAAGTTCCAGAGTTTCTCCTCTCACCCATATCCTTTATCTTGTTCATATAGCAGTCATAAAAGATGTACCCTAGCTTTAGCACACTAAAAAGTTTCTCTCAAGGAGGAATCCTGGCACCTCAATAATTCCTAAATATTGCTTTCCAGCAATAGAATAGAATCATAGGACGGGAAGGGACCTCAAGGGGTCATCTATTCCAGTCCCCTGCACTCATGGCAGGACTAAGTATTATCTAGACCATCCCTGACAGGTGTTTTACCTGCTCTGAAAAATCTCCAACAATGGAGATTCCACAACCTCCCTAGGTAATTTATTCCAGTACTTAACTACCCTGACTGCAGCACTAGAAGTTTTTCCTAATGTCCAACCAAAACTGCCCTTGCTGCAATTTAAGCCCATTGCTTCTTGTCCTATTCTCAGAGGTTAAGGAGAATAATTTTTCTTCCTCCTTGTAACAATCTTTTATGTACTTGAAAAGTTATGCCCCCTCTCAGTCTTCTTTCTTCAGACTAAACTAACCCAAATTTTGCAAATTCTCTCATAGGTCATGTTTTCTAGATGTTTAATCATTTTGTTGCTCTTTTCTGGACTTTCTCCAATTTGTCCACATCTTTCCTGAAATGTGGCACCCAGAACTGGACACAGTGCTCCAGTTCAGGCCTAATCAGCGTGGAGTAGAGTGGAAGAATTACTTCTCGTCTCTTGCTTACAGCACTCCTGCTAATACATCCCAGAATGATGTTCATTTTTTTTTTTTTTTTTGCAACAGTGTTACACTGTTGACTCATATTTAGCTTGTGATCTACTATGACCCCCAGATCCCTTTCCGCAGTACTCCTTCCGAGGCAGTCATTTCCCATTTTGTATGTGTGCAATTGATTGTTCCTTCCTAAGTGGAGTACTTTGCATTTGTCCTTATTGAATTTCATCCTATTTACTTCTCCAGTTTGTCCAGACCATTTTGAATTTTAATCCTATCCTCCAAAGAACTTGCAACCCCTCCCATCTTGATATCGTCCACAAACTTTATAAGTGTACTCGCTATGCCATTAGCTAAATCATTGATGAAGATATTGAACAGAACCGGACCCACAACTGATCCCTGCAGGACCCCACTCGATATGCCCTTCTAGCTTGACTGTGAACCACTGATAACTACTCTCTTGGGATGGTTTCCAACCAGTTATGCACCCACTTTATAGTAGCTCCATCTAGGTTGTATTTCTCTCATTTATTTATGAGAAGGTCATGCAAGACAGTATCAAAAGCCATACCAAATTCAAGATATACCACATCTACCACTCCCCCCATCCAAAAGGCTTGTTATCCTTTGTCAAAAAAAAAGCTATTAGGTTGGTTTGACACTACTTGTTCTTGGAAAATCCATACAGTTACTTATCACCTTATCTTCTTCTAGGTGTTTGTAAATTGATTGTTTAATTATATGCTCCATTATCTTTCCGGATACTGAAGTTAAGCTGACTGGTCTGTAATTCCCCGGCTTGTCCTGGTTTCCCTTTTTTCTAGATTGGAAAAGGGGCAAATATAGGATCAGTCCTCAGGAATTTCTCCTGTCTTACATGACTTTTCAAAGATAATTGCTAATGGTTCAGCTATCTCCTCAGTTAGCTCCTTGAGTATTTTACACTGTATTTCACCAGGCCCTGATGAGTTGAAGACCTCTAACTCATCTAAGGAATTTTTAACTTGTTCTTTCACTATTTTAGCCTCTGGATCCTACCTCATTTTCACTGGTATTCACCATGTTAGATGTTCAATTACTATTAACATTTTTGGTGAAAACCAAAACAAAAAAGTCATTAAGCATTTCTGTCATTTCCACATTTTCTGTTATTGTTTCCCCCCACCCAAATTGAGTAATGGGCCTACCTTATCCTTGGTCTTCCTCTTGCTTCCAATGTATTTGTTGAATGTTTTCTTGTTACCCAGAGACTATTGCCAAAGCACTCTATTTTACAGGTAGGGAAAATGAGAGAGAGAGAGAGAGAGAGAGAGAGAGAGGTGACCTGCCCAAGGTCACACAACACGTCAAGCAAGTGAATCCAAGTCTCCTAGATTGCAGGCGCATGCCCTATCCATACTGCCTCATTATCAAAGCACACAAGCCGGTTACCAATGTCATAACCCCACAATTCCATACTTGAAAAGAGAGCTGGCTAACTGATGGGGTTGATTTGTGGCAGTCTCAAATACTCAGAGTGGATTGTATTAGCAACCAAACTTTCATAGTGGATTTACAGAGCAGAGCAATACAGCTTTCATCACAAACAGTTCCCATTATAGTGTGTTGAAGATGATGTTTACCAGAAATAAGAGGAACCAACTGGCAAGTGTTTTCCTGATGGTCAGTTCATCCTCACAATGAACATGCATATTACATACTGGGAGAGTCACTTCCAATCATGCTCCCAGCCAGTCATTAACAATTAAGTTTGCTATTTTACTCGACACAGGCATGGGCATAAGCAATAGAATTGCCTTCCAGACACTTCCATTGAACACAATGTGAATATGCCAAGCAATAATGCAATGCCAGTAAGAGGTTTTTGAACAATACAAGTAAGAACTTGATTTATCAAACTAATAATCTCTGAGGAGTAAAATTTTCGAGCAAACCACCCCCAAACAGCAAAATTCACTTTGCTAGTCAACTGACCCAACTGATATTCATGTCCTCCTCAGGAAGATTGATTATTGAACAGACTACGACACAGATGTTTCCTTTCAGCAATCCGAAATACAGCTGAACTACTCCATTTTTTCAGGATGGCCTGTTCTCGCACTGCCCAAATAATCAGAAAAGCCTGTGCACAGAGGTTAGAAACCTACTGTTGCTAGTGGCTGCAGAGAGCCATAAAACAGGATTGTGTGGACAGCAAGATAATCACTCCCATAAAATTAAATTGCAGAAATAGTTACTCTGAAACCATTAGTGCAGGCTATCTAGGAAGAATTTCTAGCTCAGTGAGCAGCCAGACTTTAACAATGGCTGTTTTCAAATTCTTCCTCCCACACGCATCACTGCAAAGGTAGAGATAACTGGCTATGCTTTGAGGTTTCTGCATATCTCAATAGACCTCCTATACTGCCTGCCCTGACAATGCATCATATTTGGAAAAGCAATTCACAAAAATTTCCAAGTTGAAAGCCTCTTCTCGACACTTCATTCACACAACCATTCAGAGATGGGCCTAGAGGCTAGAACACTTAGAAATAAAATCTCTGGGTACCTTTCTGAAAAGGATTTGCAGTAATTTTGAGGGCACAGTTAGAAACCTAATTATCTCTGTGGGATGATTCAGATCCTTTAAAGGAAAGAAACATGTCTAAATTCAGCAAAAAGACCGAGGAGTACTTGTGGCACCTTAGAGACTAAAATTTATTTGGGCATAAGCTTTTGTGGGCTAAAACCCACTTCATAGCCCACGAAAGCTTATGCCCAAATAAACGTGTGGCACACAAGTACTCCTCATTCTTTTTGCTGATACAGACTAACACGGCTACCACTCTCAAACCTGTCTAAATTCAGTGTAAGCATTTCTAATGGCAGTAGTACCTCGGCACCAGATTCGTTTTCTCAACATGGCTTACTGCAAGTCAACATACTCAGGAAACATGTGAATTACATTTAATATATAAATTGCAGTTAGTTCTTTTGTGCCCTGTTCAAGAGATTGTGAATTTCTTCCTTATCCTAAGCTAGAGAAACACCCTATATTTGACATGCACTGCAGATTTCTAAGCTCTAAACTGATGGAAATATATTTGTGTCTAATTTACCAGGATGTTCTTAAGATGCATATCAGATATTTAATGAAAAATCGGTTCCTTACTTGTGTTACTAACATCAAAAATTAAAACCACAATTCTATACATCTTAAACTTTGTAAAAATCTTTCACAAGACAAATATATGGAGATCTGAAATTACTTAATGGGGTCGTGTGGAAGGTTCGTGCCGGGGCTCGACCCTCCTGGGCAGGAGGAGAGCCACACCGACTCACGACCGGTGGGGCAGCAGTATAGTTCGCGGGGTCAGGGCTCAGGCCCTTTGGCACAGGACTGAGCGACACACAGTTAGGGAGCTCAGGCCCTCTGGTGCAGGGGCTGAGCAACAGTACAACAGTTCGAGAACTCAGGCCCTTTGATGCAGGGGCTTAGCAACAGCACAACAGTTAGAGAGCTCAGGATAAGCCCAGAGCCCTACACCTGAGCGTTGGGAGCGGGGGAAGCCTGCCACCCGTGAACGGGGTGGCAGGGGGGGACGCAGGCCCACCCACTCCACTGCGTCCCAGCCCGGGGCCCTAGCAGCGGCCACCGCCGCTGCGGGTCAGTGGGGTGTCCTGACCGAAACACACTGACATCGGCTCATACGTGGCTACAGCCGGACCGGGGTCGGCTATCCCCAGGCTACTTCCGGGTTCCCCCTCAGGGCCTACCTCGTCCATGGCACCGGGCCCAGTCCAATCCACCAGCATGGGTTCCTCCCAGCCGGGGCTGGGTGGCAGGTCCAGCAGTTCCTCGGGGAAGTCCGGCCAATTGGACTCGGGCGGCTCCTCCAGTTAACAGTAGGGGCGGAGGGGCTCTGGTGGCGTCTTGCCTTCAGGGTTGGTGCGGGGGAGTTCCATCGGCTCCTCCCAATGACGGGAGTGGGTGGGCTCCAATGGTTCCTCCTCGTAGTGGGCTCGGGGCAGCTCCGGCCAGTTAGGGCAACGGCCACGGGCCTCGGAAGTCTCCCGGCCGTGAGCTCCCGGCCACACGTCTGCTCCCTGCGGTGGCTGGGGCCTCACTGAGCTCTCGCGGCTGGCTTTTATACTTCCTGTCCTGCCCCTTGACTTCCAGGGGGCGGGAACAGGTGGCGGTGGCTCCGCCCACTTGGGTGTCTGTAAGGGCGCTCCCTCTGCTGGGCAGGAGGGGAGCCACACCGACTCACTACAGGTCCATTCAAAACCTATTTTTTCCATCATTTATTGGCAAATTAAGAGAAATCCTGTCATGATTATACAACACTACTGAATTTGAAGGCAATAGTCCAACATTAAAAAATAAAATACATGAAGTAATAAATAGATCCAAATCCAAACCAAAACTCTGGATCCAAATGACTCCTACCTTTTTTTTTTTGACAAGGAAGAGGTGAGATTTGAACTCAGATATAGTCTTTACAAGTAGGCCCCAATATTTCTAAATTGGCCTAGATCAAGATGCCCCTGGAACTTTGGGTTATTTGCTATTCAGATATTAATCTTTATTTTTATTTAGGGTTAAAATTTTTTATTAAATGTGTCAGATTTATCAGTGGTCTTCCATTAGGATCCTGTTATGTATGATGAGCCTTTTTCGGGTAACCACTTAAGTGGGTGCTGGAAGTCAGTGAGATGTATGCATGTTCTGAAGTGGTTTCCTGAATCTGTGCCTGGTACTGAAAAAAACTGGAAAGCAGCAGGAGTAAAGGTAAACTCAGATGAATCTTATTATCCATCCACAGCCAAAAGATGATCAGTGTGTGTTTATTTTTGTTAGTATTGCCTAAGTATTTAAGAAACAGAGTAACTCATGAGGAGAATCCACTTGTGTTTCCTTAATAATTGCTCAAGTATTCTCCCAGTAGCGAGTGGTCTCATCAGATTCCAGAAAAGCCACTCACCATAAGCTGCTGTCCTGCACACTTGTGGCACAGTTGAAAACTAGAAAAGAATTTGCTACAATGTATCACCCATGAACTTGAATAGGAACATTGAAACTTACATGGAATGTAGTTAGCACATATGAACATACTGAGGCAAAATTAACTCTTTTCTTATTAAATTCACACACTATAAAAAGCACACATCTAAGAACTGCAATGAATATTGTTGAATTCCCGTCCCCTGGATGTTTCAAAAAAAGGACAGAGTCCCCTCACATGGAGCTTATACATAGAACAGGAGTTGTACAGGAAGGGTCTACTCCCATTACATTGAATTTTTATACCATGTTTTTTAAATAAAGAAATATAAATGGTTAAGGAGAGGCACCACTTTCTCTGCTTGAAGAGCACTGTAGTCCCTAGGTCTTTCAATCTGCTGTCGGAATAAACCCATGACTTAGACTGGGATAGTCAATCATTTTTTGTCAAGGTCCAAATTTCTTGATCAAGGTATAGTAAAGGTCTAGACTCCAGAGAACATAGTAGTAATAAAAAAAAAGATGATGATACTAAATAAGTAAATAAAAAGATTTCTGGGTCCATTCAAAAGCATCTGATGGTCTGGGTTTGGTCCACGGTCTGCCTATTGACTACCCCTGACTTAGGCTATGTAATATATTCATATCTGGCTAGGAAATCATAAACCAGGTCTGAGTTTGGGGTGAGGGGGCAAACTATGGCATTCCACAGGTTTTCCACTGGACAATAGATCATTTTTTGTAGTGGAAAATGGAAGGATTTTTCACTCAGACTGTCCTATTTCAGAAAATGTTCTGACATATGCATTGTCTATAACTACTACAATTTAAGGCTTAGCCCTAAATTTCCTGACTTTTATCAATTTCTCCAGACATTCTTTGCATGTGCATTTCCAGCAATTCTTCAATGCCCTGTTTTCATTTGCATAGTTCTCTGTGCTAATAGAACAAGTATTCAGCCAAGCTTTAAACTGCATATTAGTTCTCCTTAAAATATGCATCATTCCCTCACAGTAGCCCATTAAGCACAGTAAAATCCATATTTGCCTGACAGATGGTAACATTCCTTTGGAATCGTTCTATTCTGTCCTGCCAATGCACTTACCACGCTCAGGTTGATCCAAGCAATAAAAACCCTTACGAGGGAAATGTGTTGCTAGTCTCAGACCAGTGCCCAGTGGACACACGTGCACATTACAAAAAACTATCCCCACAGTTAGTACCTTGTTAGCAGCCAAGGACTGAAGTGGGAGAGAGAGTGAGCTGCAGTGGTACAATTCTTATTGCTCAAATGCCTAGTCCTAAGCCCATTGAAGCTGATTTCAATGGGCTTTGGATTAGGTCCTAGAAGAGTTTCTTTCTAGCCGTACCAGCAGCATTAAGTACCAATTCACTAGCTGGGACACAGAGACTGAGACAAAAGTAAGCTCATTTCAACTTATTCAAAATTTCACAGCTAAGAGTTGGAAGCACGTGAAGGAAGAAGGGGAAGTCTACAATGTCCCTGCTGCAACTGTTCTGCAATCAGGGCACCACAAGGGGGCAGGCCCCCACACCCAACACATTCAATAAAATGTTGCCCCCTGGCTGGTAGTGCTGCTGCTGTGATCTCAGAGGAAGCATGATGCCAAGCTGGCGAGTCTCCTCCCCCTGCCCATAGACAATGGCAACCGCTGAGGAGCATGCTGCTTCTGCTGCCAATTGGCAGGGGCAGCACTGTCTCTCCGGAGCTCCCCACACACTGCTGAAGACTCAGAGCTGGCTCTGAGGATGCTGTGGAGTTGGCTTTGAGATGCCATGGGGAAGGGAGATACTGAGGAGCTAGCTCTGGGGGTGCCGGTCCCGGGGAGAGGGCAGTGATGGCATGGAGAACAGCATTGCCACTGCCAGGCCTTATTTACTGTGCAGGTCCCACCCAGGAGCTCAAACTCCGCTGCTGAAGCCAATACTGTTTGGTACAATTTTGGGAAATATTTGGTCCATTTTTTAGACTTCACCCAATTCCTCCCTGCTAGAGATTTTTCAAGTGGCGGCACTGTCTGTGATAGAAGACTCAAGTCCCAGCAGTTAAAGGGTTTTCATGAGCACCAAACCCAGTAAAGCTTTGGTGAAGGCAGTAGGTGCATCTATTCACCATACACGAGACCTTCAGGTTTGTACCTAAATCCAAGACAGCCCAGATGTATTTAGCTGTAAAACATCACGGAAAGAACTGAAGCCATTTTTGAGTTTCAAGCGCACAACGAAAACCACACTGGTGGGTCTGTCTTTTTAAACCCTTTGTCACTGACACAGCCAGAGAGATATTGTGGTTAAATCATAGGGAGGCGAAAGGAAGCCCCGTTTGGAAGAGGATCTTTACACCTTGAACATTGTGGTGGTGTTTTGTTGGTCTATTTTTTAATAGCTAGGCTGCAAAACCACAGAAATGGAGAGAGGCTATTTTCCATTTTTAATGGAAGTGAATTTGGTGACAAACTCCACTGCCTGGGGCAAGCTGCGCAGTCTTTCTAAACAGTGAGAAAATGCTTCATTTCTGCACTGTGAACATCTGCCATTAGCTTAGTCCAAGCAGGAGCTGCCAGCTGAGAAGTGCTTTTGTGCTAAGAACAAATCACTATTCATTGGTAACCTACATGTTAGTAGCCAGGATTTAACCTTGAGACATCAGAATTCAGAGGCCACTGCATCAGTTCTTGCCCTACCACAATAAAGGACATGATAATGGAATTGGTGAAAGCCTTGAACATTTGTGGCTGTAGGCTTCCAGTATACTCATTGTCACATTTACAGGCTTCCCGAATGAATTTCACAGGAATCCAGCATCCAATACACCAGCCCGGAATCATTAAACAAAATAACTCTCTGCCATGGACTATATACAACAATCAGAGAATTTGTACACCAAGCTGACAACTTTATCCCCCAAGGAATGTGTCCTTTCCCAATTTTGGGGGATTGCCTAACATGCCACATGAAACAGCGTAAGAGACTCTGCAATTTGCTGACAGTAGCTTAGGTTCCGATTTATCACCACAGTATCTGAGTGCCTCACATACTTCAATTTATTTATCCTCACAACTTCCATGTGAGTTAAGGCAATGCTACCATCCCTATTGTACAGATGAGGAAACTGAGGCCTGGAGAGACTGAGTGACATGCCCAAGGGCACACAGGGAGTCTGTGGCAAAGCAGGTGGTTGAACCCAACTCTACCTTGTCCCAGGCTAGTGCCTGAACCACTGCATCATGCTTCCACTACTCTGTGGACCCTTGTGTCATTGCAGAGCACTGATGACTTCAGCAAGGCTTCACGTGAATGCAGGGGTCCCCCTACATGCTGCTGTTTGCAGGGTCTAGTCCCCAGTTTTTTCCTCTGTTCTCTACATCCAAGTACAGAACAGCACCAAACAGAAGATCCTGCTTCCACTGAAGCCAGAGGGACCTTCATCACTGGTTTCAGTGGGAACAAGCAGGATTTCAGGTACCTAAAGATTATTGAACAGCAGTTATGCTAAGCCATTGGAGGTTTTCATTTATCTTCCTCTATATACATTTAACAAGAGGCATTTATTACAAGCAAGAACGCATGAAGTAGGAAAGAACACATATGCCACCATGTGGACACGTGAAATAGCACGACAACCACAACAAAGATCAGAGGCTATAAAGAAATCGTAATATTAAAATAAATATCTGGTGTCTCTGCAACCACAAACAAGAGGAATCATTGTATCGAAAGACAGTCTGATGCACAGCTGGGCTCAATGGCAGCAGCAGTGGAGTAACAGCCCATTTTCCAGACAAAGCCTTTGGATATATTTTGCTGATTAGGATCTGACTGTGAAAACTGACAGTTTGTATACCAGATCTGAAAATCTCCGCAAAATATTTTTTCGCATTTTTTAAACAAATTTTCTGCAATGAGATATTTTATAGGAACCAGAATAAAAATTTAAAGGAAATATATGCCCCAAGGCATTGCTTATTTCCAAGAGCAGTGTAGATGTTGCTAGGGTTAAAAAATACTCATTTTGAAAGCAGCCCCATGTTATAGGTCTAGAGCTTTGTCTCCACATAAATTTGCAAACTGGTTTAACTTAAACTGCTAAGAAATCCTGTGTGGACCCTTTTTGATCTAAGAGTGGCTTATTTCTATTTAATCTAAGCCTGTTCCTAAATGATTAAATCTATTCTGGTTTATCTTTAAACAGGTATGGAAGTGTCCACACAGCCTTTTGTAGCTGTTGAACTAGTTCAGTTTAAAAAACACACCTTAAGTTAAACAGGTGCAGCTTTCACAGACATACCATGGACAAGCCAAGACAAATGATTATGCTTTTAAGTGAATAAAAGGTGTCCCCTTACACTGCTTGGAACCAATACCTCACAAAGAACTCTGAATGCCATCTACTTGTTTTAATAATCCCTGCCACATGAAATAAGAAAGACTTTGTTCAGGTACTTATCTTTACCCATAGGGAATGATTCTACCTTACCTGATGAAAAAGTCGCTTCTTTTTGCCAATTTCATCCAGAGGAAAAGCTGGCTGTGGAAGCAATCAGTAACTACCTCACAACCACTGTGATCAGCCAGCCCAAGCCTCATTAATGCAAATAGCTACAGGTGTGGTAATAAGCAGTCAATGGGAGTGGGGGTCCAGGGAGTGCAGGCTGAATCAGGGCCCAGGGAGTGCAGGCTGAATCGGGATTTCTTCTCACAGCTTTACACAGGCATCTCATTAGCAGGGCTCCTACTTCCCAAAAAGGAGGTCCTGCTCTAAGGAAGCAACCCCACCTGACATGAGGCACCCATGTAACACTGGGAGAGGAAGACATAGATTCTGCCTGCATGCCAGGGTTCAGATCCTCAGCTGGTATAAATTAGTGTAAAACCAATGAACTCAATGAAGTTGTGCTGCTTTATACTAGCTGACGATCTGCCCCAGGATTCTGGAAAGCTGAAATCCATGGTTATTTTCCTTTTACTACGAAAGGTTTTATTTTGTGCTCCTCCAATAAATCTCTCTTCTCCATGTACCAAGCTCACTCCATTGGTGACAAGGGGCTTACTATCTTCATGCTACCAATACATTTCTTAAAACAAAATTCTATGTTATGGATCACACTCAGTGGAGGACTGTGCAGCTCACTGCAATACATACTGATTCATTCACAAGGGGAAGCACATTATCCTATTATCACTGGCGATAACATTTTAACAACTTAAAAAAAAAAATGCCCAGAATCCTTAAGTCAAGACATATAATTTGAGAGTGGTCAGGCCTGGCTATCTTACAATTTAAACTATTCACATATGGTTTCATGATTAATGTTATCTTTGCTGTGTTTTATCACTGACTTTTTTCTCCCACAAGTAGAATTATACTACTGGTTAATCTCTATTTAAGATATTAGGATTGATAAGGGAACTCAATGTCCTTTTACCAAAAATACCACAAACCAGCTATCACTAAAATAGACTAGACAAGGGCATTTTCTCATTCACACAGTCTGTATCATTGGATGATAGATTGCATTTATGCTGAATTATTTTAAATCTATTTGAAGCATCGTCTTTTGTTGCTAGAGATCTCACAAAACACTAAGTTGTTTGTACTGTTGCTGTAGCCATGTTGGTACCAGTATATTAGAGAGGCAAGGTAGTCTAGGTAATCTCTTTTATTGGACCAACTTTGGTTGGTGACAGATAGCTTTTGAGCTACACAGAGCTCTTCTTCAGGTCTCAAGAAGAGGAAGAGTTGTGTAGCTCAAAAGCTTGTCTCATTCACCAACCAAAGTTGGACCAATAAAAGACATTACCTATCTCACCTTGTCTCTTTAAAACAAGAAGTTTTTTTTTTTAATGTTACTCCAAAGTAAATTATACAGCATGGGGACCAAGGAACCAGAGTCTAGATTGGTGTCAATATAAGCAGGGTTTGGGGTTTTTTTAAATATATATATTTTTCAAGGCCTCTTCTCTCCCACCGCCTTCTCCAAGTCTATGTTAATTTAAAAGTAGCAACTCAGATACCCCATTTGTTGAATACAGACAAATGGAAACATTGGAGAGGAATGTCCTTTAAAAGGGATAACGCTCTCTTAGGACAAACTGCAGATACACATATCAATATTTTTCAGTGCTAGGTTCTTTGGTTATGATTATATTAGTCATAATATTCACAGAATTCTCATCAGAGCAATTTAACCTGTTTACTTTGTAGGAAAAAATAAAACTAGACAGACAATTATATTAAAATGCTTTAGCAGGAGTTGCATATGCAAATAACTACAAGATCAGGTGGTAATTATGGATAAGAAAAGATCAGTAGAAGTGAAGATTCTCTATAAACTAGAGCTTGGTAAGCAATAAAAAAAACGTATGAAAATATGTTTGAATTTGTAAATTAGTACTTTTGATGTGTTTACACTACTTTCATGTTGGCTTTCCATACAGTTTTCAACTGAGTTTTATTAACATCAACACTCTCACAGACGAATTTTAAGTTTGCATATTCAAATACTCCCTGAAATCAATTTTGTAACTTGCTTCACATTTGAAATCTGATGAGTTCCGCTCTTCCATTCAAAGAACAGAAACAATATCATGCTCTTCATTCATGTGACCACTCTCAACTAAATAGCAGAGCTTGTTGGAAAGCTCTAGAGTTGGAAAGTTGAAATTTACTTGTGGGCATACTCAAAATGGAAAAAGTATAACAAATTGAATTGTCACTTTATTCATTCAGCTTTAGTGTAATATAAGTCTGAACATTCTGAATATTATAAATAGGAAGATGAAGCAATTATTTGTTGGCTTATTAAATGTTTGTGAATCTTTATTCAGTAGTGATGAGTTTTACTACATAACTAGCATTGGATTTTAATAGCTTCAGAGATATTTCTATGCACCACTCCATAGAAAACATGCCATTCCTCTCCATGATGCCTCAGTCTCTGCATTACCCAGCTAAGGAAAGAGCCCTGGTAAGTTAATTAGACTCAACACTTTAAGGTTAGTGGGATTCTTAATAGGCTTAACCCTTTACCTTCCTTCTATAATCTTCATTTAGATTTGTTTTGCACTACTGATCTGACCCAGGTTGTTTACAGTCAACTGAAGGACTGCCCAAGTCAAGGAGAAAAGAGAATAAACTAGGGTGAAAAGAAGACTTCAATACATAGCTGGAAAGCATTACTTCTATTTGTTCTCTGAAACCTCTAATTTCCATATATAAGACAATGAGCCTTTCTAGTGCTAGATCAGAGGTGTACAGACATATTGGATTTTTTAAATTCACTTAGAGAATGAAAAACATTCCAACTGCTATTTTTAAAATCTTTCCCACAGGTGAGAAAATTTGAAATAATTTGTATAGTTTGATGTATTAGTGATGAAGCATAAATTATACTGACAAAACTTAAAAAAGACTAAATAGAATAAAGGCTATAAAATAGAGATAGAAGAAATTGGTGATGGTGGAAACTGTGAAAAAAATTCAAAATAAAAAATGAATAGCTCTCTTTTCCTTCCACATTTCACTTCAGTTTTACAATGAAAAATTTAAAATCATAATGAACGGTAGTTTTGTTTTTAAAAAAGTGCATGATTTTTGTTTACTTCCCTCTGACTTTTTCATTTATAGTGTTAAGAGTATGTTATTACTGCTGCAAGTAGTTGGTTAAACACCATGATTATAAAGTTCTGTTGATTTTTTGGACTCTAATGCAATTAACCATATATTAAAACATTTCATTTATTAATCCTTTATAAACGGAACCTTAATACAGTACAAAATGTGACCAAAAGAAAGTTGCTATGACTTTAAATAAAATCAGTGTAAGAAATAGGTTCCCAAATGATCTTAATTTCATGTTGGAGTAGATTATGCATGTATCCCACAATTCTACAAATAAATGAAATTTAAAGCAACTGAAAACTAAGAATATTTAAGAATATTTACTCAGAGGCAGTCAATTCAAAACTATTTACTTCCTTACCCTACACCTGATTCTATTACCTCTCGCTGATCTATATTTAAATAGCTTTTGCATGTTTGTTTTAAAATGCACATTCTAAAAATACTCAGTTCCAAGCACCCACATCCATTTCTATGAAGTACCTAATCTCAAAATGAGGAAACTAACTCAATCCAGTTCTACCATAAAGAACATTTTCATATTCCCTATGCACATAGATGGTCCTTAAAAGAAAGGTTGCAACTGACTTTTGTGCTGTTTCAAGCATTTATATTTCTAAAGCAGCATGTTAATATTTCTAGTCAAACATCAGCACACCTAGTACCCAAACACTAAAGTCCAAACATCTTGACACCTCAAGGAAAAGGGACAAACAGTGCATTTGACAAACCTGTGCATGTATCCTGAGCACTGAATTTGGGCAGATATGTCTTATTAAGCCTGGATCCTAAAGCATAGTGTTTCCATTTTCTTTATAAAGATCCAACAAAAGTCAGGGGACTACTAGTTACAGAATAACCATCAGAGAGGACACTCACCTGAGAGATTATTCCTACACAGTAGTTCCCAAGGAAGGCAAATTCACCTTCCCCACAATCAACAATGGACTCTAGTTACTACAGGTTTCAGTGGTAGCCGAGTTACTCTGTATCAGCAAAAAAACCGAGGAGTCCTTGTGGCACCTTAGAGACTAACAAATTAATTTGGGCATAAGTTTTCATGGGCTAGAACCGATCTGATGAAGTGCGTTCTAGCCCACGAAAACTTATGCCCAAATAAATTTGTTAGTCTCTAAGGTGCCACAAAGGACTCGTTTTTTTCTAGTTACTACAGCTATCAATCTGGTGTCTTTCATTGGCACTGCAGTCACTTAAAACATTGTCCCTTTTTCTGAGCAGTATACAATGCAGGATCACTTAAAACATTGTCCCTTTTTTTGAGCAGTATACAATGCAGGATCAGCATTGTATACTCCCCTCTCGTAAATCCATGTTTCATTCCTTTTGTAAAGTCACATATTTGGCATACTACAGGGGTTTAGAGTGCTATCACTTTGTCTGCCTCTCTAGTTTAAACATCTTGTAACCATCCTTTAAAATGTAACTTGTGGAAGGTGTGACGTTATGAGTGTGATATAATATCTCATTGAAAGATGACAGGGCCAGAAAGAGTTAATTAACTCACCGACTGACCTGACCCATGGGTGAACTTTAGAGACTGGCTAGGAAGATAGGTAAATGAATAGAGCTTTGAAATGCAAGTCTGCATTGTTAGAGATCTCAAGGGTAGATGTTTGCTCAGGTCTTGTGATGTAAGCAAACAAGTCTTGTCTATTGCTATAACTTTAATTCAAAGATCAAAAAAGAAATATTAACATTTATGATAATACTTGAGTGAAATAGTATTATTGTCTATATGTCTCTTTGAAGGTTGTGGTAACCTGTATCTGAACTGTTTAATGGATAAATTACCCTTTGCTAATTGCCAGGATGTTTGGAAGGAGAATTAAGCCTATTGTTTTCTCAGGCCGAAAGGCTGCTGGAAATGTATAAGAACCCTGGGACATGATCCTACTTCATCTCAGATCTGCTTTGAGTTTCAACAGGGGGAAACCTTAAGCCATAAGGATTGAGATCCCCAGTCATTGACTGGAGCCCACCCTGAATATGGATATTGGACTATAAGCTATGGACTATTTCTAAAAGGACTTTTGGCAACTACAAGATCACCTCTGCTATGTATCTGAGCCTCAAGAATTGAATTCAAATCTGTATGTATATTGATCTTTTAACCAACACTCTCTCTCTTTTTTCTTTTTAATAAATTTTAGCTTAGTTAATAAGAATTGACTATAGTGTGTATTTTGGGTAAGATCTAAGTTATAATTGAACCTGGGTATGTGGCTGATCCTTTGGGATTGGAAGAATCTTTTATTTTATATGATGAGATAAGATTTTCAGTAATCATCATCATATCTGACAGGTGTCTCTGGATGGAGGCCTGAGTCTGGGTACTTTAAGGGAACTGCGTTGTTTGGACTTCTAAGTAACCAGTGAGGTACTATAGAAGCTGTTTGGTGCTGGCTTGGTAAATCTAAGTATTGGAATAGCCACTAGCTTTTGGGGTTTGTATGCCCTGTTTTGTTTGCAGTTCACCCTGATTGAGTGACCTCAGCTGGCTACCACGGGCAGCACCGTCACAGAAGGGTCTTCTGAGTTTGCCACAATAGGCGAGAGAACATAGTAACAGCTATCTAATACTCCACTGAGAAGCTTAAAACATCAGAACCTGAACCCACATATCCTTTTCATGGGGAACTTTCATTGATTTCAGCTTTAAGACCCCAATCCTGCCAACTGAATCACTTATGCCTGCTCAGAACTAGATTGAAGTTAATTGAAACTGCACGTAGCTCATTGCAATATTGGAGCCTTAATAAATTTGTTAATCTCAACCTGTGGAGAGAGAGGGATATCTTAGACATGAACACTATCTCAAGTAATTTATTTTTTTTTACTATTTTCACTCTAAAAACTCTCAAGGTCCCTGGTAGTGCCAGAGAAGAAAGTTGCTTTAGACTCTGGACTTCACAATGAGTTCTAGCCTTTGAGAGTTTTGTATTGAGTTAGGAGATTAAAAAACCCTACTTTCCTATTTACCGAAGCTGGGCTGCCAAACTACTGTAAAATTAAACAGGTTCCTGAGCATAAATATAAATAAAACCCATGTCTTTTACTATAGACTATCATCAAGCCTAGAGTATTTGTGGTCAAGTGCTACATAGGGAGACAGGAAATCTTGATAATGTCACATCAGAGTTTCTCTATTACCTCCGCTTAAGTCACTTAGGGCCAAAGGATACATGTTTCAGAGGTTCAGAACACCACAAACTGCAACTGAAATAAATAGGAGCCACTCCCTTAAACATTCTCTGACCTGAGTCAAACTAGGTTCTCCCCTCCTAATTCACCTCTTCAGTCACACCTGTGCAGCCCCATTGTCTGTGGCTTCTTGGCACAGATGTATGTGATTAGAAGAATTCCATGCATGATGCAAGAGGAGAACTAGAATACAGCTCCCTCTCCCACTTTCTGTTGGCTGTTTAGGGCTAACAAATAAAAACAAAACATCTAATGTGAGCAGATATGTTTCTGAAAAGTGAGCACGTAAAAAACTGCCCCTTCTTACCTGACAAATCTGTTCTTTGTATGTGTTCAGAGTGGAACTGCACTTCAGGGGGTAGAAAAAGCTTAGCTGTTTTGAGATCACAAAATGCAGCAACTATCCACACACTCTAAATGTGCAAAATCCACTGCCAGGAGTCACAGGTATCAGGACAGACAATTTTGGTTAAAGTGGGCCAGCTACTCAGTCTCTGATTTACCCAGGTACATCTATAACAGGCTTAAAATGCCACAGCAATAGCTACAGTGGAATTTAATAGATTTTTATATTTATAGATTCATAGATTCTAGGACTGGAAGGGACCTCGAGAGGTCATCGAGTCCAGTCCCCTGCCCGCATGGCAGGACCAAATACTGTCTAGACCATCCCTGATAGACATTTATCTAACCTACTCTTAAATATCTCCAGAGATGGAGATTCCACAACCTCCCTAGGCAATTTATTCCAGTGTTTAACCACCCTGACAGTTAGGAACTTTTTCCTAATGTCCAACCTAGATCTCCCTTGCTGCAGGTTAAGCCCATTGCTTCTTGTTCTATCCTTAGAGGCTAAGGTGAACAAGTTTTCTCCCTCCTCCTTATGACACCCTTTTAGATACCTGAAAACTGCTATCATGTCCCCTCTCAGTCTTCTCTTTTCCAAACTAAACAAACCCAGTTCTTTCAGCCTTCCTTCATAGGTCATGTTCTCAAGACCTTTAATCATTCTTGTTGCTCTTCTCTGGACCCTTTCCAATTTCTCCACATCTTTCTTGAAATGCGGTGCCCAAAACTGGACACAATACTCCAGCTGAGGCCTAACCAGAGCAGAGTAGAGCGGAAGAATGACTTCTCGTGTCTTGCTCACAACACACCTGTTAATACATCCCAGAATCATGTTTGCTTTTTTTGCAACAGCATCACACTGTTGACTCATATTTAGCTTGTGGTCCACTATAACCCCTAGATCCCTTTCTGCCGTACTCCTTCCTAGACAGTCTCTTCCCATTCTGTATGTGTGAAACTGATTTTTTCTTCCTAAGTGGAGCACTTTGCATTTGTCTTTGTTAAACTTCATCCTGTTTAACTCAGACCATTTCTCCAATTTGGTCCAGATCATTTTGAATTATGACCCTGTCCTCCAAAGCAGTTGCAATCCCTCCCAGTTTGGTATCATCCGCAAACTTAATAAGCGTACTTTCTATGCCAATATCTAAGTCGTTAATGAAGATATTGAACAGAGCCGGTCCCAAAACAGACCCCTGCAGAACCCCACTCGTTATGCCTTTCCAGCAGGATTGGGAACCATTAATAACAACTCTCTGAGTACGGTTATCCAGCCAGTTATGCACCCACCTTATAGTAGCCCCATCTAAATTGTATTTGCCTAGTTTATCGATAAGAATATCATGCGAGACCGATCAAATGCCTTACTAAAGTCTAGGTATACCACATCCACAGCTTCTCCCTTATCCACAAGACTCGTTATCCTATCGAAGAAAGCTATCAGATTGGTTTGACATGATTTGTTCTTTACAAATCCATGCTGGCTGTTCCCTATCACCTTACCACCTTCCAAGTGTTTGCAGATGATTTCCTTAATTACTTGCTCCATTATCTTCCCTGGCACAGAAGTTAAACTAACTGGTCTGTAGTTTCCTGGGTTGTTTTTATTTCCCTTTTTATAGATGGGCACTATATTTGCCCTTTTCCAGTCTTCTGGAATCTCTCCCGTCTCCCATGATTTTCCAAAGATAATAGCTAGAGGCTCAGATACCTCCTCTATTAGCTCCTTGAGTATTCTAGGATGCATTTCATCAGGCCCTGGTGACTTGCAGGCATCTAACTTTTCTAAGTGATTTTTAACTTGTTCTTTTTTTATTTTATCTGCTAAACCTACCCCCTTCCCATTAGCATTCACTATGTTAGGCATTCCTTAAGACTTCTCGGTGAAGACCGAAACAAAGAAGTCATTAAGCATCTCTGCCATTTCCAAGTTTCCTGTTACTGTTTCTCCCTCTTCACTAAGCAGTGGGCCTACCCTGTCTTTGGTCTTCCTCTTGCTTCTAATGTATTGATAAAAAGTCTTCTTGTTTCCCTTTATTCCCGTAGCTAGTTTGAGCTCATTTTGTGCCTTTGCCTTTCTAATCTTGCTCCTGCATTCCTGTGTTGTTTGCCTATATTCATCCTTTGTAATCTGTCCTAGTTTCCATTTTTTATATGACTCCTTTTTATTTTTTAGATCATGCAAGATCTCGTGGTTAAGCCAAGGTGGTCTTTTGCCACATTTTCTATCTTTCCTAACCAGCGGAATAGCTTGCTTTTGGGCCCTTAATAGTGTCCCTTTGAAAAACTGCCAACTCTCCTCAGTTGTTTTTCCCCTCAGTCTTGATTCCCATGGGACCTTACCTATCAGCTCTCTGAGCTTACCAAAATCCGCCTTCCTGAAATCCATTGTCTCTATTTTGCTGTTCTCCCTTCTACCCTTCCTTAGAATTGCAAACTCTATGATTTCATGATCACTTTCACCCAAGCTGCCTTCTACTTTCAAATTCTCAACAAGTTCCTCCCTATTTGTTAAAATCAAGTCTAGAACAGCTTCCCCCCTAGTAGCTTTTTCAACCTTCTGAAATAAAAAGTTGTCTGCAATGCAGTCCAAGAACTTGTTGGATAGTCTGTGCCCCGCTGTGTTATTTTCCCAACATATATCCGGATAGTTGAAGTCCCCCATCACCACCAAATCTTGGGCTTTGGATGATTTTGTTAGTTTTTTAAAAAAAGCCTCATCCACCTCTTCCACCTGGTTAGGTGGCCTGTAGTAGACTCCTAGCATGACATCACCCTTGTTTTTTACCCCTTTTAGCCTAACCCAGAGACTCTCAACACTTCCGTCTCCTATGTCCATCTCTACCTCAGTCCAAGTGTGTACATTTTTAATATATAAGGCAACACCTCCTCCCTTTTTCCCCTGTCTATCCTTCCTGAGCAAGCTGTATCCATCCACACCAACATTCCAATCATGTGTATTATCCCACCAAGTTTCAGTGATGCCAACAATGTCATAGTTGTATTTATTTATTAGAACTTCCAGTTCTTCCTGCTTATTACCCATACTTCTCGCATTTGTATATAGGCATCTAAGATACTGGTTTGATCTTTCCTCCCAGTTTTGTCCTGACCCTCCTTTCTCTCTGCCAATATAGCCCACACTCCCTCTCCTTTCCGACCCATCTCCCAGGTCTCCATGTTCCCCACTTACCTGTGGGCTTTGCTCACCTGTCCCCGTCGAACCTAGTTTCAAGCCCTCCTCACTAGGTTAGCCAGTCTGTGTCCAAATAGGGTCTTTCCCCTCCTCGAAAGGTGAACGCCATCTCTGCCTAGCAGTCCTTCCTCAAATAGCATCCCGTGGTCTAGGAAGCCGAAGCCCTCCTGGCGACACCATCTTTGCAGCCAGGCATTCACCTCCAGGATGCATCTGTCTCTGCCTGGGCCCCTACCTTTGACAGGAAGAATCGAAGAGAATACCACCTGCGCGCCGAACTCCTTCACCCGTACTCCCAGAGCCCTGTAGTCACTCTTGATCCGCTCAGTGTCACACCGCGCAGTATCATTTGTGCCCACATGGATGAGTAGCATGGGGTAGTAGTCAGAGGGCTGGATAATCCTCGACAATGCCTCCGTAACGTCTCGGATACGGGCTCCCGGCAGGCAGCATACCTCCCGAGATGAAATGTCAGGGCGACAGATGGGCGCCTCCGTCCCCCTCAGCAGAGAGTCTCCGACCACCACTACCCTACGTTTCCTATTCGCAGTGGTGGCAGCAGACCTCCCAGCCTTAAGGGTATGAGGCTTCTCCTCCTTTACTGTAGGGGGTGATGCCTTCTTTCCTGTATCAAGAAGAGCATAACGGTTACCTATTACCACAGCGGGAGGGTTCGGAGCAGGGGTGGAGCACTGCCTGCTGCCAGAAGAAACCAGCTGCCAGTGTCCACCCTGAGCCATCTCCTCCTCCACCAGTGGTGTATCAGCAGTCCTGTGTACTGGGACAGCTACCTCAGCTGTCTCCACATGGACACTGTCCAGGAATTGCTCGTGGATTCGGATGCTTCTCAACCTAGCCACCTCCTCCTGTAGCTCTCCCACCTGCTGCCTGAGAGATTCCACCAGCAGGCACCTTTCAATTGGATGGTCCCCCCAGCCTGGATATCAGTAAGTGGAAATTGCAAGTTACAGTCTCTGCAAAACCACACCAGGATCTGGGTAGAAGCATCCATGCTCAGGCGCTCTGTCTGGCTACAGGCGCAGGTGGAGGAGACAGAAGCAGTGCTGGCACAGGTGTTGCGGGTCTTCCTAACCATCGTAAGCCTCCCTCTGTCAAACTCCCGTCTGCAGCCCCCTGTCCGCTGAAAGGGTTGTTTAAGCAAAAAGTTTAAAGTTTTAAGGGGAATAAAGGGAACACAGATAGAACCGGCAAGGGACCCTCGCCCCTTCCCACTCCCCTTCCCAACTCCCTTGCGAAACTCCCTGTTAGCAGCCCCTGTTCGCATAATTTGAAAATTATGACTGTTTTTTCCATCTTCTGGATAAGGTCAAATCAATCAAGAGTCATATTTCTCTGAAAGAGCAGCTAGCCTATCATGCAATATACTGTATCACTGCAATCAGAGCACAGGCATATGATTCTATCATCATTCTCAGAACATTTGCTTAATGTAAAAACCACTCAAGTTGTTCAATGAACTCAAGGAAATGGAGTATCTTGGGATCTCACGTTATAATGAAAATGAATGTCCCAGTATTGCTTTACTAGTTTAATCCACAGTAGAACACCGATATGCAACTAGACAGAGATGTAATGCAGTTTTGAGAGGGGTAAATCCATCTGGAACTTTACACTTCACTATGAATTATGCATGATCACTGCATTTTACTGTATTCCAACAAGATTGTTATGCAAAATACTAGGAAGTCATAAAGAAAAATTATTATACATAGCATGAAGTTCATAAGCTGAATCCCTGTTGTAGAACTCCATCAGGTTTTAGAGGCATTAAAATGCTGAAAGCAAAGCAGTATGCTTCACTGCCACTCCCTGACCAGCAGGGCCGGCTCCAGCTCTTCTGCTGCCCCAAGCGGCCAAAAAAAAATAAAAAGTGGTGGCACTTCGGCGGCAGCTCAACTGCGCCGCTTCTTCTGTGGCAGTTCGGCGGCGGGTCCTCCCTCTCTTCCTCTTCGGCGGCAGCTCAAAGAAGAAGAGAGGGAATGAGGGACCCGCTGCCGAATTTCCGCCGAAGACCTGGACGTGCTGCCCCGATACCGGACGGATTGCCGCCCTTTTGAATTGGCCGCCCCAACACCTGCTTGCTACGCTGGTGCCTGGAGCCGGCCCTGCATACCAGCAACTAGTAGACCCCAACCTCTCTGCTCCTCGTCACGCTTCAGCAGTGCCCATCCCTTGGGAAGCTGAAATGCCTTCTGCTCCTAGCTTGAGAGCCAAGAAGAGCACTTCATAGTGCCTAGAGCTGGACTGTGAGCCAAAGGCCAGTAGCAAACAGAAAGGTGCCACAGTCCATAAGAACGAGTGATTAAAGGGAGAGAAGGGGAAAACTGAGGAGTGAGAGTGAAGGGGGAGGTGGGCAAGATGGGAAAGCAGGTGAAGAAGGAGAGCATGATGGAGAAAGACACCCTACCTTGAGGTACAACTCTCTATAACCTCTTTTGTCTCTCAAACTGCTGTGCTTCTAGAATTCCCTGTATTTGCCCAGAGCCTGAGTTGAATTTAGCCCTGCCATTTTACTCCACCAGATACACCTGTGAGGTGGTCCAAGGGTACATCTACACAGCAAAAAAAAAAAAAAAAAAAAAAAAAAGGACAGAGAGTCTTAGAGCCCAGGGTAACTGACTCGGGCTCACAGGGCTGGCACTGTGGGAGACAAAATAGCAGTGTAGATATTCTGGCACAGGCTACAGCCTGGGCTCTGAGACTCTCCTCCCTCACCAGGTTTCACAGGCTGGGCTCTGGCCCAAGTCCAAACATTTGCTGTTTTTAGCCCTGAAGTGCAGCTCCATGAGCCCGAGTCAGTCAACCTGACTGCTGAAACTTGCTGCCACAGGCTTGTTTTTGCTGTGTAGATGTACCCTGAGAGGGAATTAACTGACTGCTACCAGCAAGCAGAGCCTCTGGACCTTGCCATAGCCCTTTGTAATACAATGTGAGGCCTATAACCTGCTGTTTTGTAAGGCAGGTAAATACATTCCTCATTCCCTCTGCCAGCAGTGATCTTCCAAGTGTATTTCCTTTTGTTAGGGCTTGGCAAGACTGGAGCTTATTGTCTGATCCTAATTGAGTCTTCTGCAAACACACAAAGTGTGGACTTTTCTGAGCTTAGCTCTGAACTGGGAAAATAATAAAAGGTTTGTTAAAACAGAATCCTGCATGCATTAACTGCGCAACAAAGCCCAGACTCAAAGGGAGGAGCGTCTTTTCAAGAGCTCCAAATGCTGACTGCCAATAACTAAGGCATTTAACTTTGTAGTTATCCTTGTGACCAAAAAGGCTACTTTCATCAAGATTCACCCAACTGGCTTAAATACCAATGGTGATTTCCTAAATCACTTGTCTAGAGTCCTTGACAACTGAAATTTCTGCTACTTGCACCCTCATGCTACCAATCTTAATTGCCTCCGTAATAAAAGTATCATAGAGGTTCACCAGAGTAACTGTTGATCAGATATTAAACTTCCTCCAGGACATGGCAAATGGAATGACGGACAAATCAAATGAACAACAACAAACGGGAATAACTGACTAGGTGGTAGTAACTCACAAATTGAATATAAATCAGCAATTGTGAAAAGGCCACAATGATTCTGGGGTGTTTTAACAGGAGTTGTATGCAAGACACGGGAGGTAATTGGCCTGCTTTATTGGGCACTGGCGAGACCTAAGCTGGAGTACTGTGTCTAGTCCTAGTGCCACACTTTAGGAAAGATGTGGACAAATTGGAGAAAGGCCAGAGGAGAGCAACAAAGAGGTCAGGTTTTTCTAAACCTTTTATCATATGAGTAAAAGTCAAAAAAATGTGGGCATGTTTAGTCTTGTGAAATGAAGTTGTGGGGGAGGGGTAGTGAGACCTGATCACAGTCTTCAAATATGTTAAGGGCTGTTATAAAGAGGATGGTGATCAATTGTTCTCCACATCTACTGATGGTGGGACAAGAAATAACCAGCTTAGTCTGCAGTAAGGAAGATTTAGGATAGATATTAGGAAAAACTTTCTAATTATAACGATAGTTAAGATCTGGAACAGGCTTCCAAGGGAGGCTGTGGACTCCCCATCACTGGAGGTTTTTAAAAACAGGGTGGACAAACATCTGTTAGGGATGATCTAGGTTTACTTAGTCCTGCCCCAGCACAGAGGGCTGGACTTGATGACTTCTCAAGGTCCCTTCCAGCCCTACATTTTTATGATTCTATGAATATATTCTGGGTATTTCCTTCTTTTTTGCCAGAAGTTGTGCAACCTGTGTGGGGAAAACCTTCCATTAGGAACCGGCACTGTTGATTCTGCAGTCCAAGAGTCTGAGGTTTGCCAGATGAGAGATTTATTTTTGTTTTAAATGATCTGGGCCCAGATTTTTAAAGGTATTTCAATGGGAGTTAGATGCCAAAATATTTTTAAAAATTGGGGTCCAGGTCTTTTTTGGTAGCTTGCAGACTCTGGCGAGTCAAGGCCAAAATGGCATCACTACATCACAATGAACAACACTGATTTAATAAGCAGATCAAATAAAAATTGCCAAGAAGTAAAGACAGATGGTCTTTGTGGTTAAGGCACTAGACTGAGACTCAAGAGATTTTGGTTCAATCCCCATCCCTGCTGCAGACTTCCTGTGTGATCTTGGGCAAGTCACTTAGTCTCTCTGTGCTTCTGTGTCATGTGTGCCATCTGTAAAATGCAGATAATAGTATCTATCTCACTGGAGTGTTGCAAGGATAAATTCATCCATGTTTGTGAGGTGCAGACACATAATATATATACCATTATTTCTACTCAATTATCTTAGTAAGACAACATCCTACATGCAGTATACAGGTCAACAAAAGGGAAGCATGTGCAGTTAGGAACAGGAGCAGCCAAAGCAGAGACTGGCGGGGAGGGGATAAAATAAGGCCCAGCCATGGCCACTGTCCTGCCTAGCATCTCCTAGACATAGAACTGTGCAGAGGAGATTCTCTCACTCACTCACACTCACGGCACTAGAACTCAGGCAATGGTTGCCTTTCCCACCCCTACAATATGGCCTTGGGAAGAACTGCAGAGAGCAGCCAGGAGAAGCAGGAGCAGCCAGAGCAGGGATCTCTGGACAGTCCAGTCAAAACTGTAGCCTGTTCTGACCTTCTTTGCCCTGTGTTGATTGGCTGTTTGCTCCAACCGCTCCTCTGCAGTTATCCCACCTCCCGCTTCACACACAGTCTCTTCATCTCAACAGCACTCCACACCTGCTCTACTTACCTTCTTTGTCCCCCTGCCCCCACTTCCTTTCCTTTTCCCTTCCATCTAGCTGACCCCCTTCTCCTAACTAAACTTACTCAAATAAAAAATCAGGGAAGTAACACAATGCTTGTCACCACTACATTGTTCAGTCTGCTTGTGTTCTCCCCTTCCCCTGTGTGTCTGGTCAATTTAGACACCATTATCTCATTGGTGCATTGTACTCTCGCCATCTGTCTGCATCCTTCAGTTGTCGCTTGTCTTATATATAGATTGGAAGCTCTGTAGGGCAGGGCCCATCTCTTTGTTCTGTGTTTGTACAGTGCCTAGCACAATGGGGTCCTGCTCTATGACTGGGGCTCCTAGGAACTGCTGCAATACAAACAACAACAAATAAATGGACAGCACACCTTGGAACCAATGACTATTTAGTTCATGGTTCTCAACCTTTTCTCTCTGCCCCAAGCGTTTGTTGCACTGATGCTTCTCCGCTAGTGGCGATGAGTTCTAGGATCTCACTATGACTCAAACAGCTGCTTGACGCATATTGTAAAGGTTGCTGGAGTAATATCACTGTAATCCTGATATACTGGAATCCAGCAGCAAATAGGCCAGTCCTATGCCAGCTTTTAAACAGGGGAAGGGAGATCTAGTCATCTTGACCCCAGAGCAATGGAGGGCACAAAGGTAAACAGACAAGTCGGTCACAGACACTTAACAAAGCAGTGTGGGATAGCAGTTGGAGAACAGCAAGTGCACTGCAGCATTGCCTGTACACAAACTATAGATCACACTAACTCAATTTTCAGCAAACTCAGTATATTTTAGGAGAGGACTCCAGGGTTCACAGTAAATGCACTTGGTCCGCTCTTAGGAACTGAATAGTAACTTATGCCATAAGATATCCCACTGGTTTTCTTGAAAATACCAAACGTGAGGAAGAGGGCCAGAATCTGCCCTGAAGTGGACATTAGAAGTCCAAAGAGTTCGCAGATGCTTTCAACAGAACAAACAGCTATAACAATGACTGTAACTTGGGTTTCATTTAAATGGCCATTTAGAAAAATATTACAAAGTGGTTTTAAATTAAGTATGAATGGTTGGGAAAGTTTTGGTCTAAATAAGTGATTGATAATCATTACCTGAGATGAGTTTTCAATCAATGAATATCTTTTTGAACAAATATTATTTAAATTTCTAACTTCAGAATTATTTTTATTAACGTGTCCCACAGACTGTCAAAAAGCTTGAATGGAATTGAACAGGCTCCTGTATTAAAGGCATGTGGATATCAAAACCATTTTCCAGTATAAGGAACAAAAGTAGCGTCTTTGCTTTGAGACAGGTGTATATATTGTGGTCATTAGATTTTGCTACTTCATGATAATGTTTTAATAGTGCATATTCCAATTCACTTTTCAGTTTTATTCCCAGCATATTGCTATTTTACTATTTCCTATAACTTTAAATTAACTTTAAAAAAAAAAAAACACAAGGACTCTGATACTATTTCTTTAGTGAAAGTTAAACAAGTTCATAAGAGAAATACTAAATAATGCATTCCATAGTCTTACCTGTCCGTGTACTGTATTTGTGCTCAGACTGCCTTGAAAATTCTTTGACTGATAGCGAGGGAACAAACCTTCTCCTAATGTCTTAATTAGGAAGTAGGTGACTTGCCAGCCACCCAACCCATTCCCAAGGTAGGTCTTCACTGCAGTTAATCCAGGTGATTGCCACTTCAATTAGCCATGCTCAAGCACAAGATCAGATACTTCAAAACCACACTGAAGTTGCTGCGTTCACACTGATACTACATTCACTTGTGAGAGGCATTGGGGGTAGGCGGAGGGGAAGGAAGAACATCCCATGGTTCTTCGTGCTGCACCAACCTGTGCCACTTTATGAATTTTTTTCCAGGGTATTGTGGGAGAATTTGTCTGTCCTTTCTGGGCCCCTGTGCAGAAATGTTCTTAGCCCTCCAACTCTAAACTGCTACCAGGTTGGCACACACTAGTTTCTGTCTAAAGCCTCCATTCCAATTGGTGGCAAGAAATCCAACTCAGGACAATAACCCCTTTTTATTGCTGGCATTGAGACTCATTTTGGCAACAGGAGGCAGATACAGGACATGAGACATTAAGGAGGGCATTCTGGCAGTGGCTTGTCACCCGGAAAAGGCAGTGGTGGACCTTGCTCAGGCAATATAATAGGCTGCATGCAGACAGTGAGCAGTGGAGACAGCTGACGCAGGTTAGTGGAAGCTGTAAGAATTCACCTACGCTGACTTGCCATTCTGGAACAGGACCACAAGTGGAATGGTGGGACTACCTCATCATGCAGATTGAGCTGTGCACCCAGCATTTCCACATGAGGAAGGCCATCTTCCTGGAGCTATGTGAAGAACTTGTCCTGGCCCTTCAGCAGCAGGACATGCAGCTGAGAAATGGGTTGCTACCATCTAGAAACTGGTTGTACAGACAGCTCCAGGTGAGTGGCTAACCAGTTTGGCACTGGCAAGTCAACTGACAGTCTGTGGTAATGGATGTTTGCATGAGAGTTATTGCCATGGCTTACCCACACATGGTGACAATTTCCACAAAATAGCAGCAGGCTTTGAGGAAATAACACTAGCACAATTCAAGCCCATGTATGGCACTCATGCCCACCCCCAAAATGCACATGATGGGGGTTTAAATGCCAAACCAGTATATTTTCACTGCAAGTTACCTACCATTGCTGAAAAAGGGAGTAGGTAGATGGCAAGAAAAATATAGCAGTGGGGAATTGTGGGAAGACACTGGATGACTAGCAGTACCTAAGTTGATACGCCTGTATCCACACTGCAAAGTGTAAGCAGTACACGGGCTTTAGCCTATAGCTGGAGGCAGACCAGCTAATCTGGGCTGAACACACCAAAGTCTAGTCAGAAATTTGTTTATCGATTGTAGCCATGTGAGGGACAACACCTAAATTAGAGCCTGGGTAAACTCCGCAGTGAAGAACTACCCCAAGAACCTGCCCGACACATACACCAAGTGGACTGGATTGACTCCTTGAATCCAACCCAGTGAAGCAAAAGCAGAAGAGCTACAGCCAAAATTCATTATTTGGAAGTTGGTACTTCCACCAATGAGTGTGGTCACTGCATTTTAGGGCTCAATTGTCTCCAATGTACAGATAAGAAATACCAAGTTTAATACCAGAGGCATTGGTATCAACTCCAGAGACACTCAAGAGCTTTGTACTTAAAACAGGACCAAACTCCCTCCATTTCACATGTCAATGATTACATGTAATCTTAAAAATTTGGTACAACATCAGACCATTTTCCAGGCAATATTTTCAGAGAAATATTTCCTTGTTTTTCCAGAGGGCAATGCTTCCTTTTTGAAGAGTTGTCCTGTAGTAAGATTATCTTGGGGTTCCTATAGCTGAACTAATAGTCCCCACAAACCTCTCTCTCTCTCTCTCATGGACACAAACTTACTTCTCAGCTCAAGACCACATTTGAACTATGAGAAATAGCTCTTCCCCTCATTTGATATAACTGAAATGAAGCAAACTATAAGATTATCTGACATTGCTGAGTTCTGTCAGCTTCTACTTACAAAGCAAAACACAACATTGCCAGTTTGCCTAGCGCTCATTGCCAGTTTGCCTAGCGCTCTGGATGTGAAGGGTGAGGGTGGAAGGGCTGGGGGCTGTTTATGTGGTGATAATGGTGGGGACGTGGATTGGGTTGAAGCTTAGCACCTCTGCACCATGTCAACAAGACTTGAAGGGCTCACCCCAGTGCTGTGGCCTCATTTCATGCACCAGTGTCAGGGATAATGGTGTTTCTGCAGATAGAGGGCTCCCTACTGGACTGCCAAGGAAGCCAAGGCAGCAATGCCAGGTTGAGCCCTTCAGAAGCTGATTTAATCAGTAAAGGAAGAAAAAGTAAGTACAAAAACCTCAGATCTGATGAACAATAAGTAATATACCAGAACACAGCAACTTTCTGCTTTGCACCTTTCTCTGCCACCCTTAGCCACACCCAGCTCGAACTCCATTCACTCCCATGCCCTCTTCCTTCATGTCCCCATACTTCCAGCCCCTATACCTCTCCCCTCAATTGACATGGCCTTTCTCCTGGTCACAAAGTATCGTGAAGAGGTGAGGAGGAGGAGCTTAAATGGTTGCTCCCTAGTGGCAAATTCTCAGCTGATGTAAATTGTAACCGCTGGATTAAAGACAGTAGAGCTATGCCAATTTACACCAGCTGTGGATCTGCCCCCATAACTTTCAACTGTTATATTGGTAGGATCTGCACTTGCCCAACATTAACTGTAAGTTGAACTTTTTGCTGTAAAGATTATTGCTTAAGTCTGGAATGTCAACATGGGCTTATTGGTACCTATGATGTCAAACATTTTTTCCCCTTTCATAACAAAATTTCAATAGAGCAGCTTGGAAAAGTTCTAAAATGCAGAAATATTAAATTTATTCATACATCATAGCGGGAATACCAATGGTAAGACATCTTGCATTACATTTTCCCCTCTTTAAAACACAATACAGTACACTGTTCTCCACAATAAGTTACATAAAAGCAAATTTTATGTACATGTAAAAAAAGATCAGTGAACAGCACTATTTTACACAGCATATTTTGCATTCAGAAGTCACATATTTTAATCTCTACTTGCCCTTAAGTGTTTGAAACTAAAACTGATTAAAAAAAAAATCCAAAATTAGTTGATTTAGTGAGTGGTTTTCAACTAATTTCTAAATTTGTGGAGACAGCAGATGCAACTCCCCCACACTCCCCACTAAATTAGTGAATTTTAACATTCACCTGAAAACAAAGGATATTAAAAATGGTGAATCTAATCATACCATACAAAGCAACAGAAGACAAGTAACCCGCTTTTAGTTAAATTGCTTGTCTTTGTACATCCTGAAATATGCAAGAGGAATTTTTTTTGGCCCGTAGCTAGGATAAGCAAATGGTACATGTCCAGCTTACTTTTGCATTGATATCAAACAATACTAACTATTCTAGAATTCACCTTTAAGAGATTTTCATACGTCCCTTTTTCCTATAAATTCTTCTCTAATGTGAATTATATGGATAGCTGTTAATACAGTGAATTTAATTAAATTATTGCCATGAAATCAGCAACCTAATTAACATACTAATTAAGCTCTTGTGTACATTTTCCCAATGAGTTTCATGGTCATGTGTGTTTAGTTTTTATCCTGGAATGTGTAAGTATGGTATCTATCTAAAGTTACAGTGCAATGAGCAAGACAGAGTGTAACAATACTTGGCAGACAAGACAAAATATTGTCCATTAATGCAATCCTTACCTTACAATAATGCAAATATGAAAAAAAATTTATCAGAGGTGAAAAAGTGTTCGGTCATACATTCTGCTGCTATATTTGTCCATAAAGTTAATACTGTAGAACCTTTCATTGAAATAATTACTTTCAAAAGTTATCTCATCTCAGGTGCCTGAACTGGTGAGATATGTAGGTAACAGAATACCAGACAAAAGTTAAAAACTCTTCTTCATTGAAAGAGGCACTGAATTTGTAAGCTGAATTAAGGCTGTAGAATGATGCTGGTTCATTGTGAGTTTAAAGTCTTCGGTCTTGCATTAAGAATCCTTTTAATCTATTGCTTCACTGTTAGTCCTATAGGCCTGTTTACGGAGATGAGTCTCAATCTCCTCCCTGAAGACCAGCATTCCAAGGTGCGAGTGAGATGCTTCATTCATGGCTTTAGACTGGATACACATGCGATACTGCTCTGGAGTCAGCTCATCAGCACAATGCTTCTCATGCCAGAGGTGAAACAGGCCTGGGACTGGGGTCCGGATCACAATAAGGTCTCCGTGCAAGTACTTTCTGTAAAGGTGAACATCCTCTCCACCCCAGCCTTTCACTTCCAAGTCAAACCCCCCTATAGCAGCACAAACAGACACATCAGAAAACATTAGTTTTGCAGAATGAAAAATGAGCTTTAACAAAAAACCACCATTCTACCACATGCTGTAGATATTTACCACCTAAAATATCACTTAATGACACTTTTACAGCAAATACCAACAGCACATGCCATATTAGTGGAGTAACTCAAAACACACGATGCTGTTTGGCAGTGGAAACTGGCTTTCACCATGGGACACTGATTCCTGGCATCACACAGGTTATAGCAAGACTTTGAAATGGAATAATGTGGTCCATTCACATTGTGCATAAAATCGGTGATAGTTAAGGCTATGATTTTGTCCGACATCACGGAAGTCATGGAACCCGTGACTTCCAAAGACCTCTGACTTCAGCCCCAGCGGCTGGGAGCTGCAGGGTCCTGCCACCTCCCACAGCGTCAGGGAGCTGTGTGGTACCCCCACTGCCTGAGTTAGCAGAGCCCCCAAGATCCGAGCTGCTGCAGGCAATGGGGAACCCCTGCAGCTCCCTGGCCGCCGCTGCAGGGGGGCAGGGGACCCCTGCAGCTCTGAGCCCCCATCGATGGTGGGGGCTCCCAGAGCTCCCAGCCACCCCACAGCTGCCCAGCCCCTTCCCATTTTATCATGGATATTTTTAGTAAAAGTCAGGGACAGGTCTGCAGTGAACTTCTTTATTGCCCATGACCTGTCCCTGACTTTTACTAAAAATATCCATGACAAAAATCTTAGCCTTAGTGATAGTATCTGTGACAACTACCGCAGTTGTTCTCATGAATATGAATAATGGGTGTTTTCTAATTTTAGAAACTGCAAATAAAGTGATCAAGCATCGTGTGATAATCCAACTCTATGGACCACAAGTGCCCCAGGCACCACAGTTTGAGAAACTCTTGATTAAACGAAGTCCATCCAGCCATGTTTCTAGCCAAAAGCATAGTAGAAGTTATGCTGATATGCAGATGAAAAAAGCTAGGATTATGTATTGTGTATCATCTAATATACCACAAACATAAAGCAATAGGATTGTTACTAGAAATCAGTTTGGTTTTTTATATATATATTATATATATTTATTTTACTTCAGTTTCAAAACAGCCTTCCTCTTGGTGTCAGCCATAATTGATTGATTGTGGTAAGTTACCTAGAAAATCTTGCACTTGCCCTCAGATGCTTTTATTTAATATATATATAATTATGTTTTGAAACTGAAGTAATCAAGCCTTGCTAAGTTCTAATGTTGAACCACAAGAGGGTGCCAGAGTATATTTCAAAACTTTAAATAATCGCAATACTCATGTCAACATTTAATACTTAAAAGTACGCTTATTAAAAGGAAAGGATAGCATTTTTAAAACACAGATTAACATGTACTACAAATTTCAAAAGCTTGGTGAATTCACTGTCAAACTAATACATTCGCAAGTAGTAAGATATTTTACTTGATGTTCTTTAACGCTATTAATGTAATGCTATTGATACTTAAATTGTTAAACCAAGACTTTAACAGTCTAAAACAGTAAGTCAAACCTAACAAGCAGAAAGTTTGACTGGGGAACTCAGGAAATGAAATAAGATAAATTAACATTTTACCTTCTTGAAATCACAGAAGAAAATAGTAATAGATGAGCTTTTGAACTCCCCTCACCAAAATTCGCAAAAAAACACTTATGTAAATTCATCTTACCAACAGTCAGGAAATCTGTCCGATATTGACATGTCATTCCAAAGCCAAAATCCCGCCAGAAGCCAGAATCCTTTTTGTGTACCTACAATTTTAAAATGAACATTTTAGTTTTTTCCCCCTTATACAAGACAGCTTGAAGCAAATGTTGTGGTTGTGTTTCATTTGAGGAGAATCTGTATTTATCTGGTTATTTTCTTGACACAACATTTGATATTTGTGTTTCACAGTGTATATACCTGCTGTTTGTTCTAGTTACGGGTCATCAACATCTAACATAAGGGCCTCATAAGGAATGAGGGACCTATTAATTTAGAATACCCAGAAACCAGTCAGTAATTCTCTTTCCTGCCTTTATCTTCACACGCATTCCTTTTGCAATCTCCAATCCAGCCTCTCTACTGCTCTCCTTCTGCTTCCCACCTGTCTGTTGATGCCAAGGGGTCTAACTTTCATATTCACCTATTTTACAGCTAACTCCCTCTGCTCCCCATCTCCCTAATTCCAACACTTCTCCTGCCACATTGGCTTCCTCCTTCCTTGGTCTCATGCTATTTATCCAGACATTTTGCAGTCTGACAACTAGGCAGACTTCTCGCAGTTTAAAGTTCACTCTGTCAACTAGGACCTCTTCCCTCTTTAAAAACCAGACACACTGCCGCATTACTCCCTTCTAAAGGACTCTGTCTACCAATCCTTCTGGGCTCTTTTTACAAAGTCTTGTTGCTGCTGCTTCTTTCATCTCTCAGAAACCCATCCCCTTTACGCAGAATCCCTATTATTAAACCCTTGTCTGCACTCTGGCCATCTCTTATTTTGATGTATGTTGCTCTCTGATGTCCAGGCTCACTGCCTCTCACTGCTCCTTCCCTTTCCCAGTCTGCCAAGAGTAGGGGTGAGCAAACTACAGCCAGCAGGCCCGATCCGGCTCGCGAGATTGCCACCCCCGTGGTGCCATGGGCCCCATGCCACGCCCAGAAGCGGCCGGCACCACGTCCCTGCGGCCCCTGGGGAAGGGGGGGCAGAAGGCTTCGTGCGCTGCCCTCGCCTTCAGGCACCGCCCCCTGCAGCTCCCATTGGCCGGGAACAGGGAACCGCAACCAATGGGAGCTTCAGGGGAGGTACCCGCAGAGCCCTCTGCCCCCCTACCCCCCCGCCCCCGGGGCCGCAGAGAGGTGGTGCAGGCCACTTCCAGGAGCGGAGTAGGGCCAGGGCAGGCAGGAAGCCTGTCTTAGCCCCACCGCATGCCGCTGTCACCCTGGCGCCACTCCAGGTAAGTGGCGCCAGGCCGGAGCCCACACCCAAAACCCCCCTCCTGCACCCCGCACCCAAACCCCCTACCGCACCCGAACCCCCTGCCTCACGCCTCCTGCACCCCAACCTCCTGCCCTGAGCCCCCTTGTACACCCCACTCCCCTCCTGCACCCCACCCCGTCCTGAGCCCCCTCCTGCACCTCAACCCCCTGCCCTGAGCCCCCTGCCACACCTCAACCCCCTGCTGCACCCCTCCTGCACCCCAACCCCCTGCCCTGAGCCCCCTCCAACACCCCGCACCCTCCCACGCCCCAACCCATTGCCCTGAGCCCCTTCCTGCACACCGCACCCCTTCCCACACCCCACACTCCCTCCTGCACCCCAACCCCCCTGCCCTAGCTCTACATTCATGGCCCTGCATGCAATTTCCCCATCCAGCTGTGGCCCTTGGGCCAAAAAGTTTGCCCACCCCTGGCCTAGAGTACTGTTGACAAGTGGTTTTCCACTCAGGCCATTTCCGAATCTCTCCACGGGCTTCCTACCTCTTAGCACATCAATTCAGGCTCTTTGTACTTTCTTCCGAGGCCCTACATAAACCTGGCACCACCTACATTTTAGTCTTCCTTACCATCAGTAACCTCCCACTTTTGTTCTCTCACTTAAAACAGTCTCCTCATCCCCATCCAACAGACTCTCCTTTCCTTGTCTTCCTAGTAACTCCAACACCTGTCTCTCAAATGATTGTCCAATGTTTGTTTTATTTAGATTGCAAGCTCTTCAGGGACACAGTATTTCCTGTTTGTAAAGCACTATATAAATTAATGGCACTACATAAGTGTTTCTAATGGGATTCTGGCTGCTGTTGGATGGCGGGGGTAAGATAGCCCTGCACAGAAGGCAGCAAGAAGCCCAGTGCTTTTGTTAGTACATTAGGTGAGGGAGACAGATAGCACAGCTAGAGATGCAGTACATCTCCCTTCTCTCCTCTGCTGAACTGCGAGGGTAAAGAGGGCCATACACCTGATCACCACTCAGTAGCTAGCATTCTTGGGCCAGTGTTCAAAGGAGCCCATGTTGCACCTTCCAAAGAGGAGGGGTAGGAGCTACTCCTCAGTGTCCTCCTTTCACCTGCCCAACAATAGCAAGAGACATTCTGCATTTTTCATTACTCAAGGAGATTACCTCCAGCAACTGCCACTTGGTGTAGTACAGTTCTCCCATCACACTGACAATGGCTTTAAAAACCACAATACAGCCTTTGAATTACAACTACTAACTGTGTTTGGTTAGTTTCTTAGTCCACTGAATTCTGTGTAGAAGCTAGATGTATCCAGAAATACTGGCGTTTTGGCACTTTCCATTACAATGTTTGTCTCCCAAGCTCTTATTCTTTTATGTCTAACCAATATAGGAAAAGTTCTGTTTCATATCATTGTCAATGTCTCTGGTAAGTATCTAGGATATTTTAGATATGCTGCTACACTGAACTGCCTCATTAAGATGAAGTACAATGCTCTAAACTTCTTAAAAAATCAGAACACTTACCAATTGCTGCTCCACAGGCGGTGGTACATCTTGGTTGGCATAGACAATAGCAGGATTATAAAGGCTGAATACCACGGGATAGAAAACTTTCTTGCCTATAAAGTCAGAAGAGCTTTGTTACTCATAGTGGGACATCTTTGAGTGAAAAGGGCAGCTGTGAAGTATTGCTTTCATGGGGAATATTAATTATCAATCTATTTAACGAAAAAAGCATAGGCACATGGCCTGCCTCCCATAATTTCTATTTAGAGAGCCCATTAACATCTAGCAAGAGTGACATATAGAAAAGAAATGGTATACAGCCTCCAACATGATGCTGTGCTAAGGTGGACATGGATTCCAGGGCTTCCAGAGGACCCCTAAGGTAACAGTAAGAGTATGAATGCTAAGAGGGACATTAAGACCATCAAAATCAAACAGCCATCCACCAGAAAGTTTAGGCAGATAGAGTTTTAGAACCACCTCTTTCCTCTGTCAATTTGGGTGGTTTTACTTTCTGCTACGGCCCTTGCAGTGACAGTTATGTTTATTTTCGATATGCTGGGATACCAATTTGCAGCTGCTGAGTACTCCTCCAGCTTTAGATAGGCAGGCAGGTGAGGTAAAGAAGGTCTGTCCAATATTCCACACTATGCCTGCCACAGAGTTTTGGGTGATACTTACGACAGCCCTTACATACACTGCGAATCCGCATGCACTGTCTGCTTCTCCAAAGCCAGTGACCTAGGTTGGGAGAAAGCCTCAAGTATTCCTTCCCTTGTGCTGCTGCTGGGGCACCTTTTCAGAGAGGCAGCCTCAGCTTTGCTTTCCATGTAGATTCAGTTTAAGAGGGCCTTAAGACCAGGATCCAAAGCCATACTGAAGGCACTTGTGATCCTCACTGTTCCTTTGTCTCACCAAGGCTCTTTCTTGAGTAGTATCCTTCCCTTCTCCCAGAAATAGAGCAAAGAGGCAACATGATTATATATCCAGACTCAAGCACCCTCTGCAGCCAAGGGAAGGCATCTCCAATTCCCACTCCAAGCAAATTTGACTTGCCACTTCCATTAAGAGTAGAGATCAGCTCCAAGGCTGACTTCATTCTGTGATATTGCAACAGTGCTAGTTCACAAAGAATTCCCTGTGCTGTAACATCGCTCAAGCTATTTAAATACCTATATGGCCTTCCATCACCCTGGTATGCAAATGCTGAGACAAAGAGGAATAAGAGGCAATGAGCTCAAGCCAAATTGGTTTGCAATTGTCTGTTGCCCGTCATAAGGAAAAGCAGCTTTCCCTTGCAAATTGGCATTCAAAGAGGGGGAAAAAAATAAAAAATATTCTGTATGCAACAAATTTGTAATGAGTAAAATTTTTAAAATTCCCATTGTGCCACCGTGGTAGGTAGCTTGCATATTAGCTCACAGAAGCCTTCAACTTCTCTACAAGAGTTTGTAAAACAGATAGATAAGCTTCATATGCTTGTGAAAGCACAGTCTGGAGGAGAAGAATGGGAGAAAGGAACTCCTAAATTCTAATTCTAATTCCAACTCTGTCAGCAACATGTTTTGTGGCCTTCAGGCATGTCACTCTACTGCCATGTCTTGGCAGTAAAATGGTGATACTTATCCTGCAAGAATGTTGAGGGGACTAAACACTGCAGATAAATGTTTTACAATGGTTTGTAAGATGTGGAGCTCTATATAAAGGCTCAGGATTATAGCAGGTACTGGTTGAGCACATACTATAGTTAAAGCTAAATTCCATTTCCTTTTAGAACTGCTCTTGACTCTCTCACACTAACTCTTTTGAGGGCATTTCCCATGGTTGGGCTCTATTCTGAGGTGACACTTTTTTAAATCAATGTAGAAATGATCCAATTGTTAAAGGTACTGAAATAATTTTTTTTTAACTTGGCTTTTTGTAGATTCTCAGCTTTTAAAGTGTGCATTTATTGTATGAGAATTTTAGTTTGTATTTTAAGTTTAATTGTCTGACATTTATAATGATATGAAGAGAAGTCACATTTTAAGGTATAAGCATAAAGGTAAGGTTCCACTCTTTGAGCTTCCTATGTGAGTGCTAGATTTCTGAGTCTTAATATTGCATCAACACTAGTTATTTTGTGCACAGAATTATTTTTCCTTCCAAGAGCCACACTATTGAAATTACTCCACCATTCAAATTAGTGAATGATAACATCCACTTATCAAGTTATTGTAAGGCCCAATTCAGAAGGTAACATTTCCCCACTTCAGTGACTTAACAGGAGCTTACCGGGTTCAGCATTCAAGCGGCAACTGTTAAGGAACTCAGCTGTGAAATAAATATCAACATCGCAGAAGAACATTAACACTTCGCCTTTTTCCCAAGCTCTGGCACCCATGTCTAGTCCTCGCCCACGATTAAATTCCTCATTCAAAGAGACCAGTGTGTAATTGTGAAAATTAGTTTCTCTATAAAGGAAAAAAGTGAAAACAATTTAAATAAAGGAGTGTGGAAAAAGGATGGCATTTACAGTTCTATAAATTGCCACTGTAGTATAAGTTAGCTCTGGATAGTTATTTTGATTGGATAGTTCTTACTGTTTTTTCTCATGCATTTTGGGGGAGGGGGAGGGGGAAAAACAGCTGCAGCATTAAACATTGTCTACGTTTAATAATCCAATCTACAAGTTGCAGAGAGAGAGAGAGAGAGAGATCTGATCCCTGCCACCACAATCTATGCAGTAACATTTCAAATACAGTAGTTATCCAGACAGATTAAAAGGGCGCTTTGAGCCTCTGATGCCACTAACTCCAGGAGCAGCTGTGGATTGAAAGGCACTTCTAAATTGTCTCAGAGGATTCTGGAAGTGGGACGCTCAGTCTCAAGAGCAGAGCACACTGGGAAATCAAACTGCACTATCTGATGGCTGGAAGTGAGGCAATAAGCTGCAAGTTGTCCATATGTTAATGTCACCGCTGCCCAGTCAACTCTATCTCCCCACCAGCCTCTCACACACATTAAAGAGAAAGGAATGTGGAAAAGAGCTATATAGAAGCACACGAGAAGCATATCTGGGGGAAATGAGCAAATGCCCCAAAATACCATCTGGAATCACTCAGAAAGTAAATTTTGAAAACATGTGAGAACAATACTTCCTAGCCTAGCTGGGGACCCACTGAGTCAACAAAACCCAGTCTGAAACAGATCACTCATCTGTGAAGAAACTGGAGGGGCCTCAATGAGGAAAAGTCAGTTTCCCAACAGAAAAACCAGTGTTCTTCACACTGACAGCCACCTGACAGTTCTGCTCTGAGGTTTTGCAGATGAAGCAGTGGAGGAAAACAAACACTCCTCAACCTCTGTGCATCAAGCAACTCTCTCATGGTGCTGTTTTAAGCCATCTGCACTATAACCTTTGGCCAACAGGTTTCATCATTTATTTACAAAGTGATCCATGGAAAGTTATGTGCCAGTAGGGGACATATTGAAGGCTAAGAACAATAGATGAACTGCTCAGGCTAACAGATTGAGTGGCCCTCTGGCAGCAGGGTACTGTGTTAATTTTGTCACAAGTGACCAGCCATTTCTACTCACTATCATTAAATGAAATCTGTTACCATTATTTGGGACATATAATAAGTAGCATATTGTATCCATAATTTCACCTTTTACACATTTAATTTTCCAGTCAGCATCCGTTCATGTGACCCAGTATTTACTACAAAACTCACCACTGTGTTTTATACTATCCATTGCCAACCATTAGTGAACCACTCCTAATCTCTCAGCTATGCATTCTTTCAGACCCAGAATATTCAAATGATCACCCCACAAAAATAGAGAGTCTTTAACAACCACAAACAATGCTAAGAAGAATCAAAATGATGAACAACATACGTCTGAAGGTAAAATGAATTTTGTTTGGCTGCGACTGACTCACCAAGTTCTTTCTCACTATTTGTGAGGTTTTTTTTAAACTGACCAATAAACATCACTTGTATTTCAGAGCCTTTTATTTGGATTAGCTCACTTACCGAGCTACTGACTCCAGGATGCTCCTCACTTCAGATAGCCCATCTTGGCCGAAGTATACCACTGTGAGGTGAATCCGCTTGTCCTGATGAATACACACATCCCTATGATAAAGACGAGTTAATATCCATTATTATATTCTAGCAAGGGCTCTCTCTCAAGTGTTTTGAAGTTAGTGGCTAAGCAAATTATTTTCCTACAAGCTTTTTGATTTTGACAATGACTACTCCGCATAAAGCAATTTCACGTCACGTGGAGCTAATGTATATGGTATATTTTATAAAATCACCTCTTGCCAACTAAAAACCAATTCAGTGAAGTTATTCACTATTGTAATTCACTACAGATAGTGCAATAGTTGACATTAATCTTGCTGTAAAAAGTTTTAAAAGACTTCACAGCTCATCTAGCAGCTTTTAAAGAGAGAAACATTAGTTCTCCTGTGCCCCATCTTTCGGATTCAAATAGGTCTTCCATGCCTGCATCTTATTCCTGATAAGGTAGCTCTAAAGCCAATACATCCACCAAAATTGTGCAATTAAGCATCAGATCTCCAGTGGCTCTGCCATTCTTAATCTAGGTTGGAGTCCTAGCTAGAGTATTTGGTTTGTGTTTTACTGTAAAGATAAGGAAGAAGATTGTTTGAAGAAACATTTCTCCATGCAGCAGTTAGTATTCCATAACATTTCTATGCAAATTATAGTACTGAAGTAGAGCTAAGTTCCATCAAAATAGGTTTTCACTTTGATAAACTAAGGAAAAGCTACACACTTCAATTTAGACTCTGATGCACTTACCTAAAGTTTTGCATAAATTGTGCAAATGCCTCAGTTCTTCCAGCAAGAGGGACAATGATGTTAATAACTGATCTGGAAATGTCAACTGTTTCACTCTTCACTTTCATGAGGGGTCCAAATGGTCGGAATAGTGTGACATGTCTGTATTCCATAACATCGGTCTTCTTATAAAACAATTCATACTGTGTTCCTTTATCTCTCTCTGTGCGATAATAACCTGAAGTTATAGAAGGAATTTTCTAGTCAAAAACATGAGATTCACTGAGACATTTAGCTATTAATTGTAGTCGCACCACTTGATTTCTATCAAATTATAAAACAGTATAGAAAAATAAAGCTAGTTGGTAAGTGTTTTTTTGTTTATTCAAAAAAGAAAAAGGTTTTGGGTTTTCGTCAAAAAGCAAAAAAAAAAAAAATCCAAGAAAACCTAAAAAATTATATCAAAAACAAACATTTCCCAAAGAAACTTCTGTTTTGACAAAAACCCATTTTCATTGGGGGAGAAGGGTTCATTAAAGAATAGAGATTCAGGAAATAGTGAGTAAGGATACTGCAACACATGACACGCTTTGGTGAGCTAGAAGGTACATACCAAACCCAGGAGATCCATGTAAACCTTATGCACTCTCTCTCTGCCCCAGGCCAGTTGGTTCTAAGAAGTTGCTGGGTCACAGACCATGACCACTCTTTGTGAGGCCTCTATTGGGCTGACTAATCTTGGCCTCAGATAGTAGTGCATCATATAGCACATGCAGCTACCAGTGTTTAACAGCTGTTAACTGAAGGAAGCTTCTGGAAGTTTACAGGCTGGTAATTTCTGTTGCTACAGCAACAAAAACAGAGCTAATCACCATGGGTTTTACAGACTCAACCTCCCCTGTATTATGATCTCAAAACAGGTTCTGCAAGAATTAGAGTTGGCTCTCAAAGCGATGAGGATTGGCACCAGATATCAAAAAGTTTGTCAACTTTTACTACTTCCCGGGCTGAGTCCCATATTGAGGAACAATCAAAGTAACTTTTGCTGCTTTGTTTGTGGCAGTAGTTTTGACTCTATATAATCAATTTTAAAAGAAGATTAACATTTTAAATAATTTTACTGACTTCATAGAATTTTCTCTTTTGAAACAGAGATTATACCTTGACAAACCTGATATTTGGAAATTGGCTAATTAAATCAAAACCATCTGTCATGGAAAACTGTGTTGCTATTTTAACGACTGAGGTTCGATGTATAGAAGGTTCTACATAAGAGAACAAGCAGTTTTATTTTTGGAGGCGTTCTGGCACATTTTTAATCTTCAGAGTATAAATCCTTCACTGCATATAAACATTGGAACTCTTTGCACAAAATAAGAACAACTATTAGAAATGGTTACTGATGATTAATTTGATGAGCAAATAATGTAATCTGATTAAGCACGGACTAGCATAATATGAAAGACACATAGTAAACCCATTCCTAAAATCAGTTCCAGTGGTCGTGCCTCTCAAAGTAACTTATTCCCTCTTCACACAAGTTTAGAGAGGGATAGCTGCATGAAAGAGCACTGGCATCAACCTGGACTTGGCCCTCTAACAAATACTGGATGGTCTTTAATAATTGTTAAAACTGAATCTTGGGTTGCCACTAGCCATAGTTTTCTCTATCCGGTAAGTGGGGGTGTAAACTTTTGCAGCCTACCTACCAAGGGAAAGAATGAAAATGAGCCTCTGAGTAGTCACCCTTTAGTAACTTACATTTAAGGCCTGTCAAGAAACAATGCCAGAGCAAGTAGCCTCAGTAATTCTAGCACACACTGCCTGGGGAGCACCAGAACTAGTTCTAACAGGGTTGATCAGACACCAAAGTGTCTCAAACACAGGAGGATTAGGACTTTCTAGGATTGCAAATCGGTTCTGTTCCTGTAACCAAGAACGCCTAACTTAACTTGCAGTGAAGTCTAAGATCAGATGAGACTAAAATTCTCTAATTCTTTGTTCCAACTGCTAAATAATTTTTTTTTTTTTTTTTTTTTTAAAGAAGGCTGTCAGTCTCAGTGGTCAAAAGTTATTAACAGGAGGTGCAGGTGTCTCAAACTCAAGTCAGTTAAGTCCAAAGCAGACTGCGAAAAGTTACAAAGGGATCTCAGTAAACTGGGTGACTGGGCAACAAAGTGGCAGATGAAATTCAATGTAGATAAATGCAAAGTCATGCACATGGGAAAACAATCCCAACTATACATACAAAATGATGGGATCTAAATTAACTGTTCCCACTCAAGAAAGATCTTGGAGTCATTGTGGATAGTTCTCTGAAAATATCAGCTCAATGTGCAACGGCAGTCAAAAAAGCTAACAGAATGTTGGGAACTATTAAGAAAGGGATCGATAAGACAGAAAAATATCAGAATGCCGTTATATAAATACATGGTACAACTACACTTTGAATACTGCGTGTAGTTCTGGTGGCCACATCTCAAAAGAGATGTACTAGAATTGGAAAAGGTACAGAGAAAGGCAACAAAAATGATTAAAGGTATGGAACATATGAGGAGAGATTTAAAAATTTTCAGTTTAGAAAGCAGAAAACTAAGAGGATATGTTGGAGGTCTATAAAATCAAGAATGGTGTGGAGAAAGTGAACAGGGAAGTATTATTTACTCCTTCACATAACACAAGAACCAGGCAGCAAGTATAAAACAGACAAAGGAAGTATTTCTTTACACAGTGCACAGTCAATCCATGGAACTCACTGCCAGGTGATGTTGTGAAGGACAAAACTATAACAGGGTTCAGAAAAGAATTAGATAAGTTCATGGAGGATAGGCCCATCAGTGGTTATTGTCTAATAATCAGTGGTTATTAGACAAGTTGGTCAGGGATGCAACCCATTGCTCTGGGTGTCCCTAGCCTCTGATTGCCAGAAGGTGGGAGCAGACAACAGTAGATGGATCACTTGATGATTGCCTGTTCCGTTCATTCCCTCTGACGCCCCTGGCATTGTCCAAAGTTGGAAGACAGGCTACCGGGCTAGATGGACCAATGGTCTGACCCAGTATGGCAATTCTTATGTTCTTATATCCAGTTCTTATATCTTATATCCAGACCTGCAGGGTGATATATACTTGATAAAACTGGTGCACTACCCCGTATGCAAGACAGGAAGAATCATGAGATTCCAGCTGAGAGCACTCTAACAGCACAAGGCCTACCACCTGAGCTGGTGCAGTGTGAGAAAACAGAAAGGGGACAAAGCTGCGACTAGCCCTGGAAGCACGACACCCTCAGTGACCTCTTTTACAAGCACCAAAGCATCTGACCCTTAACATTTAATTTTTGCAGTACTAGTGCATAGTAGCTACTGCTCTCACTGTTTCTGTAAGTCCTACGTTGTTTTCTCTGGATATAGTCACAGTTTAATATGGGTTGGATCACCCTTCCCCAGCACTCCCAAAAATAAAAAAAGTAATTAAATTTAAAAAAAAAAAGAGGGCTCTGAAGCAGACAACGATACTCAACACATCCTTAAGGACCAGGGAAGGATAAAGGTAAAGCTAGTTACCCAAACATATGGTGGTGACAAAATAGTTGATGTACAACTCAATTTTTAAGTCGTTTCTTTCAAACGAACAAGTCAGTATGTTGCTTTTGAGATACTTTCAGAAAAATGCTAGGTAAGATGATTTACTAGTTTTGCGCCATTAACAAATCCGTACATTCTCTCTCAAATGCACTGCGGGTAGAACTTTGCTCCTGGGATGAACAACAGAAGGAAACATCCTCAGTTTCAAAACTATACAAAAGCTACAATGCTTCATTAAATTCCACACCAGACCACTTCGATTTTTTTATTTATATAAACATAAATAATATAAAGAAAGAGGCAGAGGAGAATTAAGGGTGAAGCAATCTACAAAATCAAATTCGTATGTGGGGAGAAAAAAAGACCCCCCCAAAAAGTCCAAACAATGGTGCAGTTTCAGTTGTAAAAAGTCTGAAAATCCTAGAATATGCAGTTAATTTGTTATGTAGGTCTGCAAAAATGGCATATATTAGTGTAATAAGATTAACAAAAATACAGAGCTTCTATAAATAGTTTGTGATCACAATAGCATAATCAAGTCCAATACTAGGATTGTATATTAGACCTTACACATCAATATATCACTTGCAAAAAACACTGCATAAATTCACTCTCTACAGAGAACGAAACGCTGTGTTTAAGTGTAACAGGACCATTTTGAAAAATTATTAGCTATTAATTCCATTCATGAATTAATTCCCCTCCTTCCTAACCTCCCCACCATACCCATCATTTTGTATTTACTGCTGCTTAAGTAGTTTACTGTTTAAGGAAGAAGTTGGTGAATCAGAATTAGCAAGCATATTTGCTAAGGGTTCTCACATCATCATCTGCTAATATTTCACACCTCTAATGTTAAATATTATGCTGCATGCTACCTAAAAACTGGAATTCCCAGCTTTTAAAATGATACACAGCATGTGCTCCTGGCTCTAGTGGCCACGACAGATTTTGGATTTGAAGAGGAAAAACCCAAAATGGTAAACAAAGTGACTGGATTTGAAAGTCCTACTGCAACATTCATTTTTTTTAAATGTTAAAAATTCTTAAAATTTGTTTGGAGCCTTGAAAGCACACACTTAAGGCATTAACTGCCAATCCTTCTCCAATTATAAATCCACAATTCCTCTTCCTCTCCCAGCATCTCACCTTCTCCTACACTGAAACTTTTTGCTCTTTATTTTTAGTGAAAGCTAGACAAGGTATAGCCCATAAGGCTTGGTTTGAGTAGCTATTCTACCCCCTCCAAACTTCTACACATACTCACTCTCATTGATGAACAGCACCGAGTGATCTTAGGGCACAAATTCATCTATCCCAAGAAGCATTGATAATTATAATTCCTCCTGACTGCCAACCCCGATTAAAAGTATGTGAACATATGCTTAAGAGAAAACATTTGCAAGAGATGTGCAAGCTTTACAAAGGTAGCAGGTAATGCTTCTTAGCAGTAAAAATGTGTTTGATTGTGTAGAGTAAACAGTTTCACTCAGCGACCATACAAAGACTAAGAAAAAAAAAAAAGACAGTAAGTCATACTAAATGAAGATAAATTCTATATTCCTGTGCTCACCATGGGTTAACAGCCTTAACTATAAAGGTAATGATAAATCTGTAATCTTACTGATTTCACAAGATTAAATCTGATCAAGTGTGTGGCAAGAAGTCAGGGAACAGAAAACTTTAAGGTCTGTAAAAGTAGCTAACATCTGCTTAACTTCTCACTACATGTAGTTTTAGCAACTGAGAATGACTCGTATAATAAAACCTGCTATCCCCACCTTAAAACTAGTATTTAGTGACTATGATCCAGAATAACAGCAAAGCAAACACTGTTAGAAATAAATTTCTGCCATTCTTGGCCCCTGAAGTTTTATTCACTTTAAGTATATACAGAGGACTCTTGTCATGTAAATTGAGTTTTGAAAATAAAGTTGCTAAAACTATTACCAACTTCTTTGTTAGCCACTTTTTTTAGTTCCATTAGTAAAGATTAAAGTGTACTACCACAAAATGTATTCCTCATGTGTGTTAATTTGACCCTTGTGGATTAATTCCCAGTAGCAATTGTGCTAAGAGGCTGCTAAAGTCAGAGCTGCTGGACTAGGGCTGTAGCTACACACAGACACTCAGGGTGCGGCCTGCATGCTGCTGTTTGGCCGTTCATGAGCAACCCAAGTTGGAAGTTACAATAGCAAAGCATCATGAGGCACCCAAAGTTGCAGGGCAGGGGTGACAGCCCCTCTCTGATTTGGATTGCACCCAGGAATGTCATCGTTGTTTTGCATACCCCTGTAACTCTCTTGTGCTGTTTAAGTAGTAAGTGCATTGTGTGTGCATTTAAGTAGTAACAGCGTGAACCCAGTGTACCTTGCTTTACCTGCCATGTGTCCCCAAAGGGATAAACTATAAGTCACAATGCCCACAGAAAGGACGAGAACTACTCTGTGGGAGCATGCAATAAGCACCTGGCTTGGGAAGTCTCAGCACTGGTCTTGAGGGTTATGGTAGCCGGACTGCAGCATCTCCTGTCCCCAGGAAGTGTTTCAGACAAGGAGTCTACACCTGGGAGTGTGCCTTAAAGACCCAGAGCAAATCTGGACTCTGCAGAGATCCTGCAGGCTTTGATGCACGTGGCATCCAAAAACTGGGTCAGATATTGAGATAGGTATAGACCTACACACCATCACAGCACGTTTCTTCTTGGTTAAAAGCAGTAGATGGAAATAAAACATTAAAATGGCAGTGTTATCCTGCAGAGGACAGTGAATAAGCACTTAACTTTTCATCCGAGTGGCTGCTTCGGAAGCCTTTTGCTTGTGTGAAAGATTTGTTGTTTGTGGTCCAACCCCCGCAAAGTAAAACTGCCATTTCTTTTATGCACTCCAATTCTGCTCGTAAGACAAAGTCAACAATGCTCTGCTGCTGCTCCCCTGCATCCCCTGCCTCATCCACCTTGTAGCGAGTGTGGCCAGATGCTAGGCGGTTTCAGCAACTCTTATCCATGTGAGACATATACACTTTACTCTTCTTGTGAACGCTATCCACAATAGTTCACTCTGCCAAGCCCAGGAGCCATCAGATATTTCAGGTGAGGGGATGATAAAAGGAATTCAGTTTAAAATAAAGAAACCACTATACAACTTTCAGATGAAAGTGTTTATTTTTTTTAATCAAGTTATATTCTCTTACATATTACTTTGACAGGTCACTATTAATTTTATGTCTTTGGGAGATACAAAATAAGGACATATTAAACAGTCCTATCGGCCACCTCCAGACTGCAGCAGGGTTTTCTGGTAGCTCTCTCATCACCAGCAAAGCCAGGTGATTATATTTCTCTACCTAAAGTTACTTGTGGCCCTCACCATATTATTTTACAGTTTCAATGCACACATCTGCAATTTCCTTTTACTATTTTCTTGATCCGGCCCCATCAATAGCAAAGATGCCACAAGCTGGTGCTGAGCTCAAGTGCACATTCACTGACGTGATGTGATACCAGATTTGATATCAGACACACACCTCTGAAAACCATTTGCCTTGCTTTAGAAAATATACTTCAAGCTAACTGCTCAACAGCACAGGCTGCTTGAATCAGACGTGGAAGGCATGGCAAGAGGAAGAACATGAAATGCTAGAACACACCAGCAAAAGGATACCAAAGAACTGAAGGATTAGTAAAATGCAGAAAATAGGAGTTGGAAAAGGAGAGTAGTACCAAGGCAGTCTATCATATTTGGCAATTATCATGGCTTCTGTGTGAAGCTTTTATGGCCATATGGTCAGCCCCACTGGGAATCCACACTACATACAAATTTCATTAACTATATACACTATATTATTAGAAAGTATACTCTTTGAAAATGCTAGATTCTCTCACACACACACTCACACTCACATTGGGGAAAAGGACATCTACATGGTGACACTCGGGAAAGTTATGCTGAATTAACTAACGGGTTGAATTTAAAATGCATTTTTAAAGTGCATTACAGCTGTGTGGATGAGCTCATTCAGAAGTAAAGTGGCCTTAGCTTAATTCCCTTTGGAAGTGAATTAAACTGGCCTTAATTCACTTCAGCTTAGCTCAGAATGACAGCGTTCACAAGGCTTTAATGTGCTTTTAGCTAATGCATTTTAAATTCAACCCTTACTTAATGAAATATGACTGTCCCTGAGTGTCTTCATGTAGATATGCCCCAAGATTTAACAGGAACTGAGATTTCGCAGATGTATAACATTATGATTGTTTTCATTTCTTGATTATGTACCACTGTACCTCAGATTAAAAAAAGCTAGGTTGGAAAAAAAATTCAGTGCAAGTTCAAGGGGTGAGGGGAAAGAAAAGAGGATAGTAAGGGAGATGGCAATGGTCTGCGTGAGACTTTGAAGCCTTATTAAAAAGAGACCTGAGCAAATATTTAAAAATTAAATGTCCAGTATGTACATATCCGGAAGCACACAAGAGAAAGCACAGCTCAAAAATAAAAATGAAGTGATACTTCATAAACAGAAGTTTAGAAAAAAGTTTAGATACTTACTAAAGAAGGTCTTGTCTACACAGGAAGTTATACCACTATAAACTCCCTGTGTGGACACTTACTCCACAGTAAAATGCCTTTTTTCCTATTTTGTTTGTGTCATTTTGGTATAATTATGCTTGTAAAATTAGGTTTTTCTTTAAATTCAGTCTGTCTACTAAATCTTAGTAACTCAATGGGGCTAAAATAGACAATACAAAGCCATTCGGTTTCCCTTAAACTTAAAGTAATCAATTCTATTGTTTTCAGATCTTCCATACTATCAAATATCAGTTTCCCAGTCATCTGGCCCAATCTGCTTAAATTTGTTTCTGGTTCTAAATATCTCATTAGAATCTTAGATTGGAGTTCAACCGTTGATGATGATACATCAGTTTAGGTGCCAAAATATTTGTCAATACAGAAACAGTCCATTAAAGCCAATTTAAATAAAGTGATTAAAAGCTTCGCAGAGAAACCTTGTTATTGGGATACAATTTCTAGACAGACATTACGAGCATTTATTATTATTTTAGGACAGGAACAGTGACAAATGCATTTACTGTTATTTTAGGACAGGGACAATGAGGTCTGACATCCATCGTAAGCGCTCAGGCTTAAGCGGTTATAAGGGAGCACTGTATTTCCCAAATATAATGGCAGCAGCTTTCTAACCGGGCTTCCATCAACAAAATGACAAGTTATAAAGTAAAACACTGAAGTCCTTGAAAGGGACAAAACATTAAAAATGAAAGGTTTAGTTCTGAAATTTGAAGTCAAAATAGTTAATGCTCAAAGAAAATTTCTCTTCAGCTGGCCAAAAAGTTTCTCAAGTCCGCCAATGCTATTTTCACATGCATAGGGTGACTTGTATAGGTACAATCTCTGGTTGAAAGGAAACAGTGTTACATTACTGTGGCTAGTAACTAACATACCCTAATGACCTACAGCACAAAAATATTTTCATTTAAGTACTGAATAATGGTTATGTGATTCCTGTAATCCAAGTCATAAAACACTGTCTTGACCACAGAGGGAATGAGTTCAATTTCCAAAGAGAAAGATGTTCTTTAGGAACTAATTGTCAATTTATCTAGGGTAAAGAGGTGAAGGGAGGAGTAGAACTTTGTTTCATAAGGCACTATGTCTACTTGCTTTCTCAGAGGCCTATAGTCCAGAGGTGGGCAACCTACAGCCCGCGGGGCACATCTGGCCCGCGGGACCCTCCTGCCCGGCCCCTGAGCTGCTAGCCCCCAGCCCCTCCCCTGCTGTTCCCCCTCCCGCGCAGTCTCAGCTCCCTGCGCCGCCAGCGCAATGCTCTGGGCGGCAGCGCAGCTGCAGAACCGCAGCCTGACCTGGTGCTCTGTGCTGCGCAGTGGCATGGCTGCCTGTCCTGGTGCTCTGGGCAGCGCGGCTGTAGCACCGCCAGCCACTGCGGTAAGGGGCCAGTGAGCGGGGAGGGGGGTGGGGGGGTGGATAGAGGGTAGGGGAGTTCGGAGCAGGGGGGGTGGATAGGGGTCAGAGCAGTCAGAGGTTGGGGAACAGGGGGGTTGAATGGGGACAAGGGTCCCGGGGGGCAGTCAGGGGCGGAGGGTCCGGGGTGGTCAGGGGACGGGGTGGAGGGGCAGGAGTCCCAGGGGGCCGTCGGGGGCAAGAAGCGGGGGGGGGGTGTCAGGCCACACCTGGCTGTTTGGGGAGGCACAGCCGGCCCTCCATACAATTTCAGAAACCTGATGTGGCCCTCAGGCCAAAAAGTTTGCCCACCCCGCTATAGTCATTAGAAGTGGCTAACAGAAAAGCTACAAAGACCCACTGAAGTGCACACTATATGTATTAGAGGAAAGCCGCTGCACACATTATAGTAATTTAAAAGAAAAACAGAACTGTAAAATGACATTGTGAGAATGTCTCTAGGCAAATTAAAACATGCTTTCAGGTGAAAAACTTTAAAGTCCAATGCTGCATTGCCCGGCTTTAGAGCTATACTTTAGATGCATTTCCACTCCGCCCCCCAACAAGATAACAAAGGAACTTTACTTGGAAGTTTCAATAGAGTACTGGTAAGGCAAAACACCACTGCACTATTCCATTAGTGAGAAGCAGATTCGTTTTGGAGCTGATTAAGTCATCTGACTAAAAAAAGTTAACTCTTTCAACAACTGTGTAGCATTCTCATGTATGTATTTGCTTAACTATGCATCATACATCACTACTCAGATTTTGGTGTGCTTGAAAATACAAGAATTAGCTCTAAAGCATTATTCACTTCTGACTTTTTCTGGCAATATGTACTGCATTTAATACTGTAAGCCTGTATAAAAAAAAATCTTAATATTTCCATGAAAATTACATTTTAGTATAGAGTACCTTCAAGACTGAGTTCTAGAGAAATAGTGGCCACTGTACCTTTTCAGTATATCAGCCTTGAGAAAGCAATGTTCATATATCATTGCTTCAGTGTCTTGTAGCTGAAACAACATTCATCTTCTCTCCCCTACCCCTGGGTTTCTGAGAATTTAACAAATTTAATAATGCCAGCATTTTAAAAGTCATATGTTTGAGTAATCTGGTTTCAGGTTTTGCACATCAGGGACCAGATCCTGAGCGGGTTTAACTCTGCATAGATTCATTGACTAATAGAGCTGTGCTATTTTATGCCACCTGAAGATCTACCCATAGATACTCAGCAACCAAATACTCTAACAAAGGTAAGTTACTCTATAAATACCACTCTTCCCCCCCCCCCAACACAGGTGCATGTGCCAACGTTTTAAATATTGGCAACTAGTTTGCAATGTGACATTAATATAGACCTCTCCACCTACCTGAGGTTTACAGTTATCTAGTCATAACGGATACAAAGGGACAAAGTTAAATGGAGATTTTCAAAGGCAGAAAGGGAAGCTAGGCAATCAAGTCTTATGACCTTCAAAGGGAGCCGGGCACCTAACTGCCCTATGTGCCTTTGAAAGCTCCTCTTCAGTATTAGGTACCATTTTATATCTACATCAGCACAACATATGCAAAATGATCGTCAACCATGGGATATCCAACTGTTAAAATTCAAACGGGCACAGCTTGTTTTGTCTGCTTGCTATAGTAAAATATCTCCACTGAAATTATTACTTTTTCCCCCCATCAATGCATGGTATTGTGCAATATTATGAAGCAACAGATTCTACTACAACAGGCAAACCAGGTCTAAGGTTTTTCTTAGTGCAGCAAAAGTACTACATATTAGAGTAGATATCAAAACTATAAAGACATGAAAAAAAGCTATCAATTTTGTTTTACAACCATAAATTCCTTTGCAATTATTCATGGTGTATGATGACATTCTGTGCAGCTGATTGGGAAATGCGTAAATTATTAAATAAGCTTTTACAGTACCTTCTATGAAATCATTTTCATTATAGAGCGGTCTCTCTCCTATTCCTTCATCATCATCATCATCTTGTCCATCTTCTTCATCTGGATTATTGATTACCTCTAGGCCAGCCTCAATAACTTCCACCAACTCATCTCGCTTATCCTTTCTAACAGGTTTCTCCTCTGGGTGTCGAGTGAGCCCCATCTCTAACTGGAACACTTTCATGGAGGTAAAGCTTTCAAAAGGAACGACACCATATTCACTAGGTAGCTTGGCCCCGATGCTCACCTCAGCCTTGTCAATTTGGGAATGAAGAAACTCTAGGAGATCATTGGATGCTTGTTCTTTGGTGCCTTGGTAGCCCATGCCATTGACTCTTGGGCTCTTTTTTTCCTGCAGCAATTTCAGCTTATCGCTCATTTCCTGAAGCTCTTGTTTTAGCTGAGCAATCTGACGCTTCAGACTAGTAGCCCGGGTTTGATAGTGTTCCTCTTGTTCCTGTAGAAGAGCTTGGTAATATTCTTTACCCAAGTTCTCCCCTACAACGCCAGGCAGAGATCCATTGCCATCTGTTTGGGGAGCACACTCAAGCAGGTACATGAACAACATTAAACTGAATAGTAAGGCAAGACCCACCAATAGCCAACGGGTCCTGGCTTGAAATATTAAACCCCTTCTGGGCATTCTTATAAGATTTCGGGTCCCCCACCAAAAAGCGGATTTTCTTTTTCATACCTTTCCAGGAGCATCCCCACAAAGACTTAAAAAGGGAATGAAACCATGTTTTTTCTTTGTTTTTTTTTCTTTTTAAAAGTCACATCAAAGTTATGTCAGCCAAAAAAAAAAAAAAAAGTAACTTTCAGCATGTGTCTTAATCATTTGATATTGCAGAGACAAAGTCTAAAATCACTATAACTTCCATGATGAAAAGGAAAAATGTAATCTACGCCATCAGATACAATTCCCATAATATTCTGGTGACTGGGCCAAAACAAGACAGAAACATTGTGAATCCTTGCTGACTCTTTTCCTGTTTTTTTGTTGTTGTTGATTTGTTTTTCTTAAAAGCAAGAGTTAAGGTTTTTAGTTTGATGTTCTTCTCAGTGAAGAAACCTGGCAAATACTAGGATTGGTAGGCTTTTGGTGCACAGCTTTTTTTGCACACACTCATTTATACACTGCAGGAGCAATCTACACCTCAGTAACAGTAGTTTTCATTGGACAGTTTGATATTTTCCTCTGGCACTTGATAATTGAGTATTTTATTCCACTTCCCCCCTTCTTTGGGCTTCTGTGGTTTGAGTCAGCAATACCAAAGCAGAACCTAAAATTAAATGAAAGGTGCATATTAGAACTACAAAGCAGCCAGGCAGCTGGAAAACACATGAAGGAAACGTTAACATCCAAAAACGTAGACATGATGGATTGCAATTTTTTTTTTTTTTTTTTTTTTTTGGAGTTGTAAAAATCTCAGTTCTTTCCACTGTGTTACACATGAATGATTTCTTTCTTATGGAACTGTCTGGAGCATACTAATAAGAACAGCTGAATGAAACTTAACTTTTTCAAGCAGATAAGTTAAAAGAATTCTTTTCCAGTCCTATTGTGTCATGTCTGAAGAGCTTCCCTAATCATCATGTTTGGGATTTTCTGAAAATAGTACTAAAAAAATAGGGCTGTCAATTAATTACTGTTAACTCACGCGATTAACTCAAAAAAATTAATCGTGATTAATCCTGTTTAATAGAATACCATTAAAATTTATTAAATTTTGGAGGTTTTTCTACATTTTTTTATATATTATATTCTGTGTTGTAATTGAGATCAAAGTGTATATTTTTGATTACAAATATTTGCACTGTAAAAATGATAAAATAGTATTTCAGTTCAACTCATACAATATGTAGTGCAATCTGTTGTGAAAGTGCAACTTACAAATGTAGAACTTGTTACATAACTGCTTTGTTTCATAACTACATAACTCAAAAACAAAACAATGTAAAACTTCAGAGCCTACAAATCCAGTCAGTCCTACTTGTTCAGCCAATCGCTAAGACAAAGAAGTTTGTTTACATTTACAGGAGATAATGCTGCCCTCTTCTTGTTTACCGTGTTATCAGAAAGTGAGAACATGTATATTTGCATGGCACTTTTGTAGCTGGCATAGCAAGGTATTTACATGCCAAATATGCTAAACATTGGTATGCCCCTTCATGCTTTGGCCACCATTCCAGGGGACATGCTTCCATGCTGATGACACTCATTAAAAAAATAATGGGTTAATTAAATTTGTGATTGAACTCCTTGGGGGAGAATTGTATGTCCTCTGCTCTGTTTTACCTGCATTCTGCCATATATTTCATGTTTTAGCAGTCTCAGGTGATGACCCAGCACATGTTGTTCATTTCAAGAACACATTCACTGCAGAATTCACAAAACGCAAAGATGATACCAATGTGAGATTTCTAAAAATAGCTACAGCACTCGACCCAAGGTTTAAGAATCTAAAGTGCCTTCTAAAATCTGAGAGGGACGAGGTGTGGAGCATGCTTTCAGAAGTCTTAAAAGAGCAACACTCCGATGCAAAAGCTACAGAACCTGAACCATCAAAAATAAATAAATAAAATAAATAAATAAAATCAACCTTCTGCTGGTGGCATCTGAGATAATGAAAATGAACATGCGTCGGTCCGCTCTGCTTTGGATTGTTATCCAGCAGAACCCGTCATAAGCATGGACGCATGTCCCCTGGAATGGTGGTTGAAGCATGAAGGGACATATGAATCTTTAGCACAACTGGCATGTAAATATCTTGCAATGCTGGCTACAACAGTGCCATGAGAATGCCTGTTCTCACTTTCAGGTAACATTGTAAACAAGAAACGTGTTTGTCTGAGTGATTGGCTGAACAAGAAGTAGGACTGAGTGAACTTGCAGGCTGTACAATTTTACATGGTTTTATTTTTGAATGCAGTTTCTTTTGTACATAATTCTACATTTGTAAGTTCAACTTTCATGATAAAGAGATTGCACTACAGTACTTGTATTAAGTGAATAGAAAAATTCTTTTGTTTTTTTACAGTGCAAATACTTGTAATCAAAAATAAATATAAAGTGAGCACTGTACACTTTGTATTGTGTTGTAATTGAAATAAATATATCTGAAAATGTAGAAAACATCAAAAAATATTTAAATAAATGGTATTCTATTGTTTAACAGTGAGATTAATTGCACGATTAATCACGATTAATTTTTTTAATTGTGCAATTAAGCAGGTTAAAGTTATACAAATATAGTTTCTCGGGCAAGGTCTAAATGAAATAGTTCTGGGTTTTTGGCCACGCAAAGAGGCATTACATTCAACTCAATGGCATCTGTTTGGCTGTAATGAGATAGATTTTGAATGCCACATCTGATCAGTCCAATATTTCGGAGCATATTCAAGGCATCTGTGGGCACAACCACACTGATTTTGGTGCAAATCAGACTACTGGAAAAGCCTGATTCACAGGAATATCAGGGCCCACTGACTACCCGGTACTGCAGGCAGAGAGATCTCTCTGCAACCTATGCATAACAGGGGCAGCAACTTGGCTTGCTGTGTGAGGAGACTGCCTGTACCCCAGACTAACAGAAATAAGAAAGCCTCAGGGGGAGAGTTTGTAGTGGTGAAGGGGCAGTAGTGGTGGGGAAACAGGGACCCAGAGAGGACTGGGGGTGAGTGGTGGTGATGGGGAATGCAAGAACCCAGAGAAGAGTGGGGGAAGGGGAAAGAGGGGAGATATGGGGAAGGGGATGGAGTATTCTCCAAGGGTGGTGGGGAGAGTAAGGAGGAGCCACAGAGTCTCTGCTCGGGGGGGGGGGGGGGGGATAATCAGGGTCAATGGTATTGGTGATGGAGACAGAGCCCATGGTGTGAGGAAGTAAATGTGAGGAGTTGGTGGGAGCCCCTGCAATAGAGAAGAGTGGGAGGGTGGCACCCAGGGAGTTTGGAGGAGGGGTGGAGGAATGCAAGGAGCATGCTCACAGCCTATGGAAGCTACATAGTGCATACATCTTTATTGGCAAATCTTTAAGCTTATTAAATTACTTGTGCTTTCTCTTATCTACAAGTGCAATTTATATTCATTTGAATAGGCTTTATGCATTCCCCAACTGACTCAGATTTATCCTTGGCCAATACCTCAGCTATTATTTTGACAGCACCAACAACAGTGTGCTAGACACTCCATAGAATAGTGAGACACAAGAGTGTGGCCCCAAAGAACTTTGTGTTTCAACACAAAATGAATAGGTAAAAGTTAAGAAGAAAAAAAACCCAGCAACAGGTAGTAAGATATTCCAACTTCTGAGTGAGTTGCACACACAGGTTCCATGATATTTTCTAGGAGGGTTTTTTTTTTTTTTTTTGCCATGGTGTGGTAGCTTGGGCAGTCAACATTTCTTTGGGGGAAGAGAACTAGAGTTGAGACCTTTTGTACAAAATGTGCTAAGGAGGGACTTTGAAGAGAATGTGAATGCAGAAAAGACCAGGTGAAGGAGAGAATTCAAGGTGGGGGGGCGGGAAGGGCAGGGAGGAACAAGAGGGAGAAATGATTCATGGAAGAAGCCACTGGCAAGAGTGAAGAATGTGAAGGGATTGTTATCTGTGGTGTAGGATGAAGTAAAGGGGGCAAGTGCGGACCAGAAGACGACAGAGGAAGCAGAGAACAAGATAAGTTGTGAAGGATTTTAAAAGCAACGACAAGCAAAGAGAACAGAAAGAGAAAATAGATTTTTGAGATGTATTGGAAAGAATACACCAGCAGGATACAGCATTGGGGGGAGGGGAAACTGGGGCGACAGGGAGGAAAGGACAGAAGTAAACAATGGAAGCATCTTTGAATACTGAGGGACAGGAAGGAGAGTGGAATAGCAAACCGTGAGTAAAAGGAGGAGGGGGAAGAGTCTGAGAAGAGACGGCATTCAGTATTTAACATGTTAAGTTTACGTTGGCAGCATAACATCCCAGAAGAGATATCAGAGAATCAACCAGACTCTGATGAAGAGAGAGTAGGGTGGAAAGGCAGATCTGCACATTCTTTGCAAGTAGGTAGCAAATGAAACCCTGTGACTAAATATGATCAGATGGGGACAAATGAGAGAAAGGCAGAAAAGAGCCAATTACACTGTCACCATGATTGGGAAACCAAAACAAACTTGTTCTGAAATGAACATTGGGATTGATTCTTCCACATATAAGGGATGGATTCTCTTTAATGAATAGTGTCCCAAAGGATACACCCTTAAACACAATACAACCAAAGAGTATTTCCATCATACCATTAAGGTTAATTAAGGTTACAAGGGGGGGGGAGGGGAGGGAGAGAAGAGGAGAAGAAAAAAAAAAAAACAAAAAAACCCCCACAGAAATAGGAAATAAAAGTGAATATGTATTAACTCAGCTACTAAGGCAAGTAAATTATTGTTCATGCTTTTGAAAAGCACTCTTGCAAAAAATAAAGGAAACTCACTATATCGTAAGTTATGGACATCCATTTTTTGGAATCTTGGGCTGACTCTGTCTTGGGGGCATTCAGGTATGCTGCAATCTGCACAAGAATCAGGCATTCCTCCTTTGTTCTTCCTTTTAATTTTCGCAAGACTTTTCCACCCTCTATCTTTGGAGAAGAAAGAGAGAGAGACAAATGTGAGTACATCAGTCATCCCAATAGGTCTGACCTCCTTTCTCTGGGCATACAGGAGTTGTAGGAGCTCCCCACAATTCTCATCATGTGCTCAAAAGATTCTATCCTAAGTAAGCCTCTTCCCTACTGCAGGGAATCTAGAAAGACAAATGTTAGGACGTTCAATTCAAGACTTGTGTCTCCCAAGAGCATTAAAGGGAGTTCTTAGTCCTGTTTTCAGATAGCAACATCAGGGCTCCCCCACATCACCAAAAAAGAGCTATTAACTGCACTTCCCTCGACCACATTGTGAAACTGTTCTCTGGGGCACTTTAGTGGAAATTCACTTGAGTATCCAGACTTGAATATCAATTTAGTTTTACTATGTAAATAATTAAAAGAAAAGATTGCAGGGGGGAAATGGTTACACCATTACATTATTTGTGATGACTGGAATGACCCACAATTTTAGTATCTGCCAGAGATGCAGTCTTCCCAAACTCTCACCAATCAAGTCATTATGCCACACCACATCCTGCACATGTTTGATGTACAGTGGCAATAACTATTAAGTCAATATTTATCCAACCCTACCACACAGATTCCACACTATTTCTCTGTTGCTACAATATCAAGTAAACCGGTTCTCAGATGACACTTTGTGGTAAGTGTCATGCACTGATAAAATATGCATCTATGTACACTGTTACACCTATTCCCAAGTGTGATAAGTATGGCTGAAAGATTAAGTGACTTGCCCAAGGGCACAAAGTCGGAACCAGAGCCAAAGCCTGGAATTCTTCCATCTCAATTCTGTGCACAGACCACACTTCTAACTACACATAATATCACCTGGGATTTCAAATATGCCTGTTGTACCAACTCTAGACTAGAGCATCAAGCCACCCAGAGTTTCAAGTAGGAGACTACGGCCCCCAGATTGTGCACGTGCTGAACTTCATGCACAGGAGTGGTCTGATTGAAGTGTACATGTATATGAGGAGTCCTGTAGTTAGCCACTTCCTGTTGCCAGAATCAATGCCTAACAATATTTAACTAAGGAACAAACTGGAGAGGTTGAAGGAAGACCTGAACAAGATGGATCAAAGGCAAAAGCTATCAAATACAGACATTTTTTGAATGTGTCATTACTGAACAATTTAATACAAAAATATATAAACAAACATCTATAACAAAGTAATTTCAAGTAATTAAACCCAGTAAGTCCTTAAGAAGGGAAAATGAATGAAAAATGTCTAGAACATTTTACTAATAAAATATTACATAAATACAACCACGTCTATAAAAGTGATTAATACCAGATGTGTCCTCAAACTATTGACCAGGGTCCAGATGTGGTCAGTCAACGCAGAAAGAAAAAGCCAGTCTGCAGTACAAAACCAGGACATGGAGTGATGTAACAGTGACATCCAACCTTTCTTTAGTAGAAAATTATATTGATTTTATAAATGGTCCTTTCCCATTTCCTTCTGAATTTTACTGCAAAGTAAGCATTAGAAACACATCATTTGCTGGCTAATGAATTTTAGGTTTCCTTAAAGCATAAGTATTAAAAAAAAAAAATCAGCTAAGTATTGTATACAGAAAGGCATTAGTTCAGTGGAAGCTGTAGACACCTGAACCTGGCAAAACTGGCACTCTCAGGCTTAGTCTATTTACAACAAGTAAAGATCAGGCTGTAGCTGAGTCAAAACAGATTCTGTAATGCCAGTCCTGGGTCTCCTTCACTATACTAGCTGGCTTTCCCATCCAGAACTGTGACTATCGCCGCAATGGCAGCATTTCATGATCTTTGAGTCACAGGCAGAGTGCCAATAATTCAGTCAACATGGCAATCAGTTTTTGGGGATTGAAAGGGGCTGGAGGAACAATAATTATTTTCCAGGGGAAAAAATAAAGAGTTTAAATCCCACAACCTGTGGGATTTGGGGCACAGGGGTTAATGTTTGCACTTCGGTCTTCTGAAGCATTTATATGAGTATATAAGTGGGGAAAGAAAGTGATACTACAAACATTAGGCGTCATTTTCAATCTATGAATGAAAACTTTAATCATTAAAAGGAAAGTGATGAGAACATCTAGGTTATTGTTATGCCTTTGGGGAAAATGAGGAAGTGCCTGTAACGAAGTGCCTCAAGGGCAAGGGAAAGTCAAGTCACTGGCAATTACAAGAGGGTCACGGGTTAATGGGCTGAACCAACTGTCACTGGGTATTGGCAAATAGCTGGAGCTGTCAACTGAGGGAGGCTTGGTCAGTCATTTAGTGTCTACCTTAAAATGGGTTAACATTTGCAACTTGCTATAAAATCCTTTGATAAAGTGTGATCTATAAACAGGCTTGTAAGGATAAGGCATTTAATCAGCAAATGTCAATTTCACTCTCACACACAAACTGAAAAAATATTTCCATCAATGATAATCAAAATTAACAGACAGGCAAACTTAGACAAATGCTGCTTGTGAAATCAGAGTTTGATTTAAGGATATTTACTTTGTATATTTTGCCACTTGAGGTTGACAAATGGTATTTTAACAGTTAACTCAAAAGTATTAACTTTCTGAATCACAACAAGTGTCATTAATTTGACTGACGCCCCCCATAATGTCCTACAATTATGAAAGTTTTTAAAAAAAGTTTAAAAATAAACATCTATATTATCCATCAAAATTACCAAAAACAAAAATAAATTGTATTCTGCTAAGCTATCTTTAAGACAGACTTGAAATAGCTAGTAGTGAACTCATCATTGTTTAGTAGGAAAGGATAGCCCAGGAGCTACAGCACTAGCCTGGGCCTCTGTAGACTTGGGTTCAATTCCCTGTTCTGTGGAAGACTCCCTGTCTGATCTTGGGGCAAGTCGCTTGGTCTCTCTGTGCCTCAGTTCCCCCATTTCTCTGGGATAGTAGTACTTCCCTGGCTCACAGAGGTGAGAAGAGGGAAAAATACAGTAGAAAGATTGTGAGGTACATAGATAGGACAGTAATGGGTGAAATAAAAGTATGATCGGTTGAACTATTTGTGAAGGAAGCTTCTATCTATTGTGGCCAGATATATATATATATATATATATGACAGTAGTCAGCATTGTTAAGATCTTCATGTGAAGAGCTAACACAAACCCACCTGCAGTGTACAAGTACAAACACTGCATATTCTTGAGCCACATCTACTAGCACCTTCTCTATGTACATAACAAATCTCTGTTTTATGAAGCACTCTGGTTAGAAGTACCGCTACAGTTGCAACAATAATAAATCTATCTTACTTATTTCTAATGCAGTGCATTAAGACTGCATACAGACTGCACCACGTTGGTCTATAAAGGAAACTTCACCTGCATTCCTTTAGTCAGATGCCTCCAATCAATTCTTTCCCCTCTAATCTGTTTCCCACCTCCTCCTCAATGCCACCTGACCATGAAAAACAATACCAATTCTTAGGTTGTTACTAGAAGGTAAAGGCTTTTGCCAAGACATAGGTCTTACATCCATCACATGTTGCTGCCATTTAATTGCATCCTTACCCTATTTATGTGTGATGTGAAAAGCCACATTTAATTATGTCCCTGTAAATGCCAATGTTAACAGGCAACTTTTCCATCACTATTGCCCCTCTCCTTAAAAAAGAGAAATTACATGCAACATATCAGGTTGCAAAGTTAAAATGAAGAGGCAGAAAATATAAATATTTGTGTTTCTACAGCAATGCCAACTCAGCCATTTTGGACACTGGGTACTTTTTAAATGGTATACATTTAAATTTGCAGATTTAATATAATAGAAAATACTATCTATATGCATAGAGGTCAAACTAATGTTACTGTAAGAATCTCACCTTTTACATATATTGCCTTTAAAAATAATTTTGTACTGGATAAAATACTAGAAAGGTTTACTAGACACCTACTAAGCACAGGACTAAGTCGGATAGCCAGAAACCCAAACTTCTCTCATCACGTCTTCTCATCCTCACTCCACTGCTCCTTTAGAATCTTGTCCTGTATAAAGGACTGAAAGAGATTGGAGTCTTTTTCCTCACCTGCCTGAACGAGCTAAAGGATTGAGTTTTTTGTCACTACTACTGCTCACAACTGTCTCTGGCAGCAACAGCAGAGGTAAGCATGTTGCTCATCTTGCTTCCTCTCCCCCCAAAAAGGAGGAGAAGAGAGATCAACAAGTGGGATCCTTTGAAGTCCTGTCCCACCGAGGGATAAAGATTTGGAGAACTCTGTCCCAGGAAGGCAGGGTGACGGGAGAACAAAGTTACATATTTTTGCTAGTCATCCCTGATATGAAATACAAATTCCTCATGCTGGGTGCAGGGATGGCACCCTGATGGGCACTCAGTACCGCTTCCCAGGAGACTGAGGATGATTGTGCTCAGTTTCTCATGAAGGTACCGCTCCCAGATCCTATTAGTGATCAGAAGAAGTCTTTCACATCAGTTTCAGACTTGCAGGTAGTTTTTCCAAGTCCTGTGCTTTAAGTGGAGAGTGATGGCCTGCACTATATAATTCTAGAGATGGGTGAAGGTGCAGAAAGCATCACAACATTGGAAAATTAAGTCACTGTCCTTGAAAACGACATATTTTTTAAATACCTGCAGAAAACTAAGGTATAACAAGATCATCTGGAAAATATGGTATTTTGAGCATGACCTTGTTTAAAGGCTGACTTTCTACATCCTGGAATTTTGAATGTTGAGATTTCACACAGGAAAAGTCTTTTATTCTGGTTGACAGAAATTCAATTGATTTAGAAGAATGACTATCACACCTCTGAAAAGGAGACATCGGAGGTACACACAATGTTACCAAAAATATGTTAGGATATACAGAAATAACTGGTTGTTATTCCTACTGCATTTCATATATTCAAATATAGAAGTGTATCTGCTCCTTACAAAAGAGCTCATTTAGTCTCCAAGCACAAGGAAACAAACTAAAATGCTAATTCAAAACACTTATCTGTTTTTGTTACATTAGCATTCTGGTCTGGTCCCTTGTGAAGAATAGAAAAGTGCCTTTCCTAAAGAGGAGGCATTTTTATGCTTATAGTAATGACCTAATTCTGTATATTCTTACACTCTTGAGTTGTGTCTGCACATACTTATTTTCACATATTCCACTTCAGAATTTTCCTTTTCTGTAAGCTATAGATGATCCTGTGGCTTGGCTGCTTCTGTGATTCTATGACTCAGTCTAAAGGCAAATTTATAGTAATTTCACATCCTAGGACCCTAACTCTACCAAGAGGCACCACAAAATTAACATTTCATTTTACAACTGTTTTTCTTGGCAATTCATGGACAAAGGGTACAAATCTTAGTAATGTCTCTTGAACATGTTATCTTACCCTATTTCCCACCAACTTCATACTAATTCTACTAGGAATGCTTGCTGATCATTAGAGAAGCTATAAATTTCAGAGTCTTAACTTCCAGATGTTTTGTGACTCATTGCAGTAGTTTTTTTAAAGTGAGCTGGTTTCTTCAGCTACAGATAATCTTAACGCACCAAAAAGGGGGAGGAGAAGCTACCTTATCTACAGCTAATTTCTCCATAAAGGGCTTGTCCACACTCAACACCCAATAGCTATTTGACAGTTTCCAGAAAGGCTGTATTTCAACATTGTGTTGCAGCACTTCCCTAACTGTTAAATCCCTGTATCATTTGAATTGATCCAAAGCCTTTTTAAGTTAATGGAAAGGCTCTTGTTAACTTCAGTGGGGTTTGTATATAGCCCTTAATTTGGGTCAAAGCTTCTACTTGGCCAGCAGAGTTCACTGGCCCACCCACAGAAGATCACAACAAGAAAATAATGAGTACAGCTTGAGATCTGTTATAAACAGATGACAGTGAATTTCAATTCTGCCTGCTGGGGAAGAGAAATATTCTTAGTAAAAACTGAAGTTATTAATGTAGAGAAGGAAAAACTTATAACTGAAACTAACAATTTGTAGTGACTGTAGGACCACTACAAGGGTAAAAACCTGGCAGCCTATTCCTGGAATGCACCTTTAGCCTTAACTGATATTCACAGAAAGGCAGCACTAACAATGACAGGGTTGGATAGGATTACAAACTCACACAGAAGACCTTGAGTCAATGTTTGCTAGTCCAATTTTCAGTTTCGCACAGGTCTGGTCAATTTCACTTTAAAGCCTGAGTTTTTGTGCTGGAGCAATTCTCCTTTTCTTCTTTTGTAGAGATGTTAAAAATCAGTAGAAATGCACAAAGAATAGAAAAGGAAGTAGTAAATGGAGGTCACACAACCAATATCTCAAGACCGTAAGAGTTTAGGCCTGAGGTACCACAATTTCATTTTAGCACTGCACTACTGATCACTAACACTTGATACTTCTAAATCCTTGTATCCTTCATCTGAAGCCAGATCACAGCTACAAGGATTCATTTTATTTGCAATCACAGTCTCATTTTTCACAAACACATTGGCCCATAAATTCACAAGCCAGGTGACCAGGTGAGTTCTTTGTGGGAAAAACCTTGAAAAAATCACAGGAAGAATAAACAAAGTTACCGAGTCACAATTTTGGTAAATCAGAAAAGTCACAGAAATATAACAGGACAGTTACTATAGCGACTCCTTTCCTGTGGGGCTGCAGATATGGAAGAGACAGAAACAGGAAGTCTGATAGAAAGAAGCAGAGATCTTGGCAACTGCGACTTCCAGAGAGGCTCAAGACGCAGGGGTAATCAGCTCCACGCTATGACACATCTGACTGAAAACCGACTGTGCTCCTTAAAAGATCATTTTCAGCCTCATTCATTAGCCATAGCATGCCACATTTGTCTAATATCCCTTGGGCATGCTATTTACTCCCCTCCACCCTTTAATAAAGTAACAGTCATGGATTCCATAACCATCCACAGCAGCATGACCAACAATGAGCTTTACTCATGATGATCTAATAGCCTAGTTTATAAAGAACTTCTGTCTCTGGGGTAGTCAATCTGGCATCTTTCATAAATACTAAATTGACCTTAAAAAGACATTGCTCATTTCTATCCTAGTCATTAGGTCACAGGAGTGCAGAGGCTGACACACTGCTGGTCAGCAGGGGGAATGTTGACATGAGGAGGTTAAGATGCTTTCACACTATGACTACAGAATACAGTGACATTACGTTATAGTTTTTAATTGAAAACATTTTAAGAGCCACAAGACAAGATGCCTACAAGACCAATTTTATATCTTATGAAGAGTCTAAAATGCAATATTAAGTGCCAGAGCATATCTGTAACAGATAACTACTGAAAAAGTGTACTTATCAATGACTGATATTCAATTGGGTAGAAAAATGCAGTTGCTTGGCAAAATAAAGACTGACTGATAAATAATTCAATCATAAAAGACAGTGGTAAGAATGCTACACTTTCTTTAAACTGCACAACATTATGTGGATTTACTTCACTTCTCAAAAAAGACCAGACTCCAAACACAAAACAAAACCACAACAATCTCACACAAAAAATTCCCCCCAGTACATATGTCTCATTGCAAATAGTAACAATTCCCAAAGTGATTCACATTGTAAAATTCTGCCATGTGCACAGCAAAAAGCTGTATTTTTGCCAGAAGAAAAACTGACATTTGACACAAGTCTCAGGTTTCATCTTTAGACACTCTCATAGGTGCTGCTACAGAATGCTCCTGAAATCAGGAGTTTATGCTGATTTTCTTATTTTCTGCCATAGGACAAGTGCCAACAGTTTTTGTGTTACCAATCTCATCCCCTAGGAAACCTGGTACAGATTTCCTCCAATGCTACTCTTTCCATTTGTTCCTTCTTGCTGTTGATGGTCCATGTCATAGTTACAGGTTAAGCTGCACCTTTTTCCCTTCTCTGGACTGTGAATGCACTCCCTTAGGCATCAGGCCATATGGCTTTACATCTTCTAGGGTAGAAAGCAGCAATTCTCCCCCTCTTAAACCAGACCTGGGGCTACAGTACTCCATGTCAACTACGCTCACCAGCAGGTCCTATGGAGTTCACCACCTGCTGTTCTTTTCCTCAAGAGTCTGGTCATTACTGATCACAGACAACCTTCTTAAAACCAAAGCACTGTTTAACAGTAGGAACAAAGCATAACATGAGAGAAAAGGGAGTTTAAAGCAAAAGTACACACACACCCTTCCTATCTTCCTAAAGCTCGATCATCCTATGATGGCAGGTACATCTTCAGATACCCGAGTGCCTGTCTCAGTATGACCAGCTCTCCAACAACCAAAACCCGCTCTAAAACAGACACAGTCTTTTTAACTGCTATAATCCTTTTGATCTTCCAATTCCCACCATTGGACCTGTGTGGCAAAAAAAGGTTTGCAAGGCTCCATAACAGGCCAAGCCATCAGCCTCAGCACCATGGGCTCTCCAATTGTCCCATAACAAACCTTTAGTGTTTACCATGAAGTGGATCATCTTAAGACATTGTGTCCTTCCTGCTTGTTTTCTTACAGACTAAACCAATATGTTCATAGAGTAAACATCCCAGTATCCAGGTCAACATACAGTATTCATAAATTACAGAGCAACTCTACATACAATACCGTTCAAACAGCAGAGAAAGCAGCGAAAGCAATGTTACATAATGGCTATATTTGGAAATCGGTGGTATTCTGCAACTGAGCCTCTTAGGAAAGATAGGCACATACTTAACAGCCGCAGGTGAGGAAAGAGTCACCTGCAATGAAGACGACGTTAAAGTCAAATTCTCAGGCAATCCACCACCAACTGACAGTCAAAGGAAAGGAATGGTGTTTTAACCTAAAGAGTACCCTTCCAACCACCCTTGAGAACCTAAGCAACAGTAACGGTTGATGCCTGTATCTCTAATTCCTGCATGTAACATATTCTGAGCAGAAAGAGTAAAACTGACTCAGGGCTTATCTACACTACAGGTTATGGCGACATAACTTATGTCGCTCAGAGGTGTGAATAAACCACCCCCTAAGAGACACAAGTTACACTGACCTAAGTGCCACTGTGGACAGTGCTATGTCGATGGAAGAGCTTCTCCCGTCCACACAGCTACCGCCTCCTGTGAAGTTGGTTTTATTATGCCAATGGGAGAGCGCTCTCCCTTTGGCCTAGAGCATGTTCACCAGACGTGCTACAGTGGCACAGCTGCATCAGAGCAGCTGAATCATTGTAGTGCTTCTAGTGTAGATTATCCCTCAGAGGGCAAGAGAGATGTTGCTCAGATTTATGGTGGAGATAATAGGACTCTGCCCATCAGTCACACAGTGATAGTTAAATCACACTGGTAACGAAGACCTAGAATCACAAAGGGGCTCAGGCATCGTGATGCTCAGCATAACAACGCCTAACTTTTTGGGTGCCTGGAAAACAGGAACAACACTGATTGATAAAACCTGAGTTAGGTGCCTAGATTCCCTATATAATGAATGGGGAGAGACAAGTGGCTCAGATGGCAATTCACAAAAAGCCAGCATTCTCGGAGTTAGGCAGCTTGGGTGCCTACAGTGTTTCTTAGGAGAATGACTTAAGCAGGCACCTAACTCCACACAGGAAGCCAGAGAGTAGGGTGGTGGTACACACCTCATAACTTTTATCCCAGTGTTCGAGCACTCACCTTGGATGTGGGAGATCTAGGTTGAATCCCTCCCCCGCCCACAGCAGAGGGGAGAAAGGATCTGAACCGGGGTCTCCCACTACTCAGGAAAGTGCTCTAACCACTGAGCTATGGGACTCAATCTTCTCCTGTTGAAACTGTTCCACTGAGGATAAATAAGGAAAGTGCCATTGGGCCAAAAAAGAGACAGAATTACTCTGTAGCTGGTGCTTAGGGCACCCACCTGGGAGGTGGAAGACCCAGGGTACAGTACCCTGCTCCAATAATTCATTCTTTATCCACAGTGGAACAGTTTCAACAGGAGAGACTGAAGGAACCCCACATCAGAATATCCCATAGCTCAGTGGTTACAGAGCTCACCTGAGTTGTGGGAGACCCCACTGAGATCATTTCTCCCCTTCTGCCTGCAGGGGCAACTGAGCCTGGGTCTCCCCAATCCCAGATGAGTGCTCTAATCTCTGGGCTAAAACTTAAGGTGGATACCTCCACCACCACGTCCCAGCAGCCATATTTGGAATAAGACCCAACCCCTGTAGGTGTACTCAGAGGCTGCCCACTGAATCAGACCCCATACGTGACTTACATGGCTGAACACCTCTTTCCTGGCTCGTGAATTGCTCTTAGCCTTTGGTGGAAGATAGGCCTCCAGAGTGAGGCAACAGAGTGTGTGATCAAAGGCAAAAACTTAGGCGCTGAGGAAACTTTTACTCTGAAAATATAGGTACAGAGTGAGTTTAGGCAGGAGTTTTGTGAATCGCAGCGCAGCCTAGAAGTGGGACTTGAGTGCCCAAGTAACTTTTGTGAATCTACGTCTAATTCAGCTCCCATTGAAACCAATGGGAACCCATTTCATTGACTTCAATGGTGGTTGGATCAGACCCCAAGAGAAACTCAAAAAAAACACACGCACCCCCACACCTCCAATAATTACCCTTATTTCAAAGAAGGGTGTAAAAAGCATGAAGGTCAAAAAGTAATATGTAAAATGTTGATTCTACTGTCGTTTGCCTGAAGACAGACAACTGCCTCTCATATTTTCCCCACTGTAAATAGCCATGTAAAATGTAAGTCTTTTCTGAGCATCTTGTGTTGATGCTAATCAGTTTTCCATGATGACTTACAACATTCTCTGTAGTAGTGCAAAGCAGTTTTACTGGCTGTTTGTTTTCATTTTACATAAAAATTACATGTTTATCGAAGTAAAAACCCATGAAACTTTCCTACACTTATTAGTTCATCTGTAGTCACATTTTAACCCAGCGTAAAACAAAGCCAACTCAAAACTTAGAAAGGGGCCTTTTCTTCCTCCTATTGTAAAGATGTTGATGGAAGAGCAGCACCATCTGGTTGCAATTATTTTGCCTACCAATATAGTCCATACAAGACTAAGAGTATAAACCACAAATGGGAAAAATGCATGATTACTAGCCTATGAAAAGAAGGGAAGTGAATCAAAGGGATTTTGTCAGTATATCACATCTGAATTGATGTCTTTGAAACAGACAGCTAAGGGTGACAAGCCAACAATTTGACCTACTTTTGCCAAGGGTCCTGCAAATAACCTAACAGTAAGACACTCACTAAGAAGGGCTGCATAAACTATGCAACAATGCGGTGTACTCATTTACTCCATACTCACAGGGACGCATACACAGTAAAATTATTCCTAATCTGTTACCCCAACCTGAGTTCTCAGATTCAAGCAATAAGATGCTGCTTTCTGAAGGACTCCATTCTTGTAAACTTCAAGAGCAGATTCTTAGAAAAATATTTGCCTGACTTCATTCAAAACATTAAAGGAGATGAGTGAAATGGGGGATAAATATAACCACTGATCATGCCTATAACCCAAATGGTCCTGCACACTACATATTGGCACACTCCAACATTTAGTGTCCTTTCATGAATGTTATTTATTAGCTTATGCTATTTGCCCAAAATGTGCTGCATAAAATTACACTAAGGACATTGTCTGGGTACACTGCAAGAAGGACAGGAGACTTGTTATGGGTTTTAATCAGGCCGCAACTTTATTATATAGATGTCTGGGACTACCCGGCAGATAAAGTGTACAGTGCAGGCAAATCCATGCTTATTCAAATCAATTCTCTGGGGCTTCCACCAGCCCCCCTTGTTTCCATCCAGGTCCCCCAGCCGACCCATGGCTTGGACCTTACCATCCACCACCCTCGTAAGTAGGGGTATGAGAATGGGGGGGAGGGAGAAGGAGAGAGGGGGTTGGCTCCCAGCCATACCAATCATAGGAGTCCCCAACCCCCTCCCCCGTTCTGTTCCATTATCCAGTACCTATTTTTAAGTCCTTTACCAGGCCATTTATCTGATCGCTGGCTGCCCTCCCTATGGAGTACCTGCACTGAACATCCACACCTATGGCCTACCACCTTTTCTTCTCACCAGAAAAGGTCTTCTCTCACACCCGCTGTGGGGAAGGTGAGAAAACCACACTCCAACGAAGCCAATTGTGGTGGTGCAGGAAAAATTCCTTCCTAGCCCCCCTTTAAAGGGGGCTACTAGCATAAAGCCCACAGCAAGTCCTAACCCAGCCTGCCATTTGCCAGCACTAGGGGAGGGAGGGAGGGTGCTGGAAGCCAAGAGACTTGCCCCACCCAGGTTTCCTACCTTTGTGCACATTCCGGGGTGGAGTGGGGGGGCCGGCGGCGAGTGAGTCACTGCTGCAAAGCTAACCACTGAGCACATTTTTTTTTTTTAAAACAGCAGTTTCTGAACTCCTTCCTACCCCCCACTTTATTCATGTGAGCAGTCACACTGAAGTAAACTGACTGCTTAATGCTTCAAGTTAATTATGTGCAACTAAGATTTTGCAACAAGAGTGAACAATTAACACAGGGTATATTGTCACAAACCAGCAGTAAGAGAAGGAAAAATGTAACTGAAGAGTTATATTACAATCTCTTTACTGCTGCATTTCCCTGGAGCAGATGTGTGCAGAACATCTATTCTTACAGCTTGTATATCACAATGTAAACACAATGGGCAGCAGGGGATGAGCAAATTTTCCAGATATTCCTGGAATGTTGCTCAGCAGCGGATTAATCACCCTCCATAATCATCTCAAACCAATATGGTTACACCGAACATTCAGCTTGTTATATATTAAATACATTAAAAAAAAAAAAAAAGAATGCAGTATCATGGTTGATAATTTAAGCTACTGTAAATCAGGCAAAGTTATACTGTAGTTCTCCCAGAAACTATAATTTATCCACATAGCATGCATGTAACACTGAGTATATGTTTTAAGACATATGCACCAATACACATGTACAACGTGGCAGATTTACAGCTGCTGTGGGAAACATAACTAAGTTTCCTGACTTGTCTGCTTAACATTTCAACCATAATGCTACATTAACAGATTTTTTTTGCACTGAATTTTCATGGTTTTTTTAAAAAGGTGAACTGTATTTATTGCTTTTCTCTTCCTGCATCATGAAGGCATTATATTAACTATAACCAGGAAAAAGTAAAACACGTGCCCCAGGTATGTTACAACACTCTGAAGATCCAAGCAGTAAAGAAGAAAAAACAATACATGAGACATTAAGTATTCTAAGATCATATGCAAACACATTACTTATAACACATTTCTATTATTCTCCTTACTATCCGACTATCTAAAAAACCCAAATTATGTGCCCCAACATTTACGGTGATCAAAATCCACCTCTTTTCTCCCTTAAAATATCCATACACATATTACAAAGTAGATTTTTCTCTCCTTTCTTTCCACTGTTTCTTTTTCCTTTTTCTTGCTGTAGAAAAGCTAATTTGCAGTCATGAGTTTCACATTCGATTCAGGAAGTGGTGAAATTTATGATCGTTCTGTTCTCTTTTATATATGAAGAAGACTGAATACCAGTATAGCTAAAACAAATACTGAAGGACTACTAGAAATGATCACAACAGCAGCTAACATTTAAAAATGCGGTGTAAAATGTAATCAGCCTGTGCAAAAAAAAAAAAAAAAAAAAAAATTGAGATTCAGGCTCATCTCACCCATTTCCTGCCACAAAAAGTAATTCAATGCACAAGATAACACAAAGATTTTTATTAATATGTAGTTGAATGTTTAGATCTGAAGAAGTTAGCACTCTTAAGACAGATAAAGTAAGATTTTGTAAGGACTAAATGACAGTTTTCAATTGACAAAAGGTCTTTTCACTATACTTCTATAGTAGTAGTAACATTGGAAGCACCTCACATCTTCCTAACATTATACAAACAACAATCCTGCATTTGCCAGATTTTAGCAAACTAAGCCCCACATCAACAAAGTTAAACCAATCATGAATCCCTCCTGTAACCCTTACACACACACACACACACACACACACACACACTATCCCATCCTCTTCCCTTCACGTGTTGGTAAAGGCCTACTTGAAATAAGCAGTCACTCAGAGTAGAATGCATATGTAGATCTTCTTAGTATGACACTTCCTCAGGGCTTGTCTAATAAGAAAGTTATACCTATGTAAGTTAAGATGTGAATTTAAACCACTGTTATTCTTGTGTAACTCCCAACACCGACACACTTAGGCCTGGTCTATGAGGGGGTGGGGGGGGTGTCGATCTAAGTTACGCAACTTCAGATATGTGAATAACGTAGCTGAAGCCGACATGCTTAGATCAACTTACCGTGGTGTCTTCACCGCGGTGAGTCGACTGCTGCCATTCCCCCGTCAACTCTGCCTGCACCTCTCATAGAATATCAGGGTTGGAAGGGACCTCAGGAGGTCATCTAGTCCAACCCCCTGCTCAAAGCAGGACCAATCCCCAGACAGATTTTTGCCCCAGATCCCTAAATGGCCCCCTCAAGGATTGAACTCACAACCCTGGGTTTAGCAGGCCAATGCTCAAACCACTCAGCTATCCTTCCCCTCCCCACTGAGCTGGAGTACAGGAGAGCACTCTGGGGTCGATTTATTGCGTCTAGACTAAACGCGATAAATCGACCCCCGCTGGATCGATTGCTGCCCGCCGATCCAGCGAGTAGTGAAGACATACCCTAAGGGCGAGTCTACACTACAAAATGAAGTTGACCTAAGTTATGTTGAAGTACAGCTACTGAAGTAATTAAATCGCTTTTGCATGTCCACACTACATTCCTTGTGTTGGTGGTGTGCATTCTCACCAGGAACATTTGCACCAATTTAGTTGTCAGTGTCGGGCACTGTGGGATGGCTTCTGAAAGGCAGCAACAGTCGATGTAAGCAACGCAATTTCTACACTGACACTACATCGACCTAAACGCTACGCCTCTTGTGGAGGTGGAGTTACTTGGGGCTAGTCTACACTGGTAATGCTAAAGCGCTGCCGCGGCAGCACTTTAACATGCCTTGTGTGGTCATGACGCAGCACTTTAATAAAAAAAAAAAACACACACACACTTTAACGAGGGGCGTAGCTCCCAGCGCTGGGGCACTGTTTATACTGGTGCTTTACAGCACTGCAACTTGCTGCACTCAGGGGAGTGTTTTTTTACACCCCTGAGCGAGAAAGTTGCAGCGCTGTTAATTGCCAGTGTAGACAAGCCCTAAGTCAGTGTAGTGCGCAAGTTACATCAGTGGAAGCTACATTTTAGTGTAGACACTTACAGAGCTGGCATAAAATAAGCTGCCTTATATTGACCTATTTGCCTAATTCGGTATGTAGACCAGGCCTTATTCTGGCATAAGAATGTCTTTTTCCAGTTTATTTTATGTTGCTTTGGAAATGGTTTAACCTATGCCTAAAAAAGCCACTCTTATTCTGGAATAACAATTTCCATTAATAGTTATACCAGTATAACCGCAGCAGTTTAACTATACCAGCATAGCTATACTGGTGTAACTAGCAAAACAAGGCCTGAAGTGTTTTAAAAGCAGTAAAATAGTTAACAACGTTGACATTTAAAGTACCATCATTGTTAGAGTTAGCTCCCATTGAAGTAAATGGAGCAGCTCACACCTCAGAGCTTTTGTTATAGACTCTCTGCAAACTCAAATATCACTACTGATTACACTGTCATATTTTCAATATCTTCCTTTAAAAAAAAAAAAAATACAGTTGAGACTCTGCTGAACAATTAAGAGGCCCACTAAAGTAATTGACTACCATAGCAGGCTTTGAAATAGGTAAGCGTTTTCCTCATTTTACTGGTGGGAAAATGGAGATTCATATTCACAAAGCAAAACAGCTAGGATTAGAGCTAACAAGTTTGTCTCCTAGTTCTTTGGAGTCATCCCTCTGCAGTATCCCTATTGTATAGGCCAGTCTGTTTTCAGACAGACAAGAACCCAAGACATATTATGAATTTGCAACAATCAAAATTATAGCTTTACGTAGTAGAGAACTGAAAAAGATAAAGTTATATTACCTAAGACTTTCTTTTAATCCTTCTGGGATGAAACCTGAAATTGTATTAATTATCTGAGGCATTCAAGCCACCTCTGTAACTAAGTCATAAAAGCAACAGTTTAAGCATTTCCATGAAATAAATCAATTCATATTATGAAATAATTTTAATATTCTAAATACAATTTTGAAATGGGCTGTTGACAATTAAACTACTAAAAAGTGTCACAGCAATATCCTCTTTGGGGCTGTGATTTAATATAAAACATTTTGTCTGATCTTTCATCAGTTAATGTATTCAAATAGTTGTTTCACAGTAAGTGTGAGGAAGACTAAAACAGCTATGTTCTCCATTTCCAATCATTTCTACACATTTAGTCCACGTGGTAATTTGGCTTGAAGGCTATGAAGAGCCTCAGCCAGTTTGAAAATGCAGCTGGTATTTAATATGCAAATTCTAAGAAACAAACACTATTTTTTACACAAGATTATAAATCAAATAGCCAGGATCAGTTCACATATCCTGCCTCCCACAGATTATTCTCTTGAACAATATTCAATTGATTAGTCATTCCTCAATCCACAGCTTTGAATGTAGAGCTTTTCCCTCCCATCTTCTCCATTAACTTCAAAGTATCTAGCAAACAGTAGCTACAGGAAGCTCATTTCACCCTTCTCCTAGCTAGCATAAGTTACTTGTGTCAATTCTGGTGTCAAATATACCTGAAAGCAGGGTGCCAAAAATGATTTTAACACTGATAAAATGCATCTCAGAACTACTGTAAGAGCAGCATTTATCACAGCTAAAAAAAACCCTTCCATTTTACAACTGAAGAACAGCAATACCATTCTCAGATACTGTAACTGAGCATAAAGCGGCCCTGCTAAAGACTAACAACATTACATTTAAGCTAAGGCTATGTCTACACTGCACTTTTGTCTTTAAAGCATTTGCCGGTTAGGGGTGTGGAAAAACAGCCCTGACTGACAAAGTTTTAACAACAAAAAGCACCAGGGTGGACAGTGCTTTGTCAGAGGGAGAGAGTGTCCCTACTGTCCCTTGTTGGGGGTAGTTTTATGTTGCCAACAGGAGAGGTCTCTCCTGCCAGCAAAGAGCGGCTACACTGCGTACCTTACAGCATCATGGCTGTAGCAGCACAACTGTGCCACTGTAAGGTACACGGTGTAGACATAGAAACAAGAGATTTGAGTCTCTAAGAATGTGTGTCTTTGCACTGATCAGCTGAACGCTGAACAACAGTTTCCCCCTCTGCACCCTATGCAGAAATTAAAATGTTAAAACACCTCTCTAATCAATGGAAACCGCAGATGCTCAACACCTCTTAAAGTTAGGCCACAGTCATCTACATATTATTTGATCATCACCAAAGTCGGCAGTCCTCAGCCTTATTCCATCTAACCTAGCCCCCCCGCCCACTTAGCAATAGGAAAAGGCAGGGTGATCATGACTCCCTGATACACTGAACAAACATGTTGCAGGTACTGTTAGGTTTCTTTTTTACTTAATAGGTAAGAGTGGCAAACACTAAATTATGCCGTTTTAATACTGTTTAAGGTTTTGTTGTTTTCCTTTCTGCGCTAAGGCATGGAAAATTCTTATTAAACAATTCTCATGCGTTACTTCTTTGCCTTTCCTCACAATGGGCATGTCAAGCCAGGTTAGACTATGATCGAAGCACAGGAACTTGCATCAGCTAACAAAGTGGTAAAAACACTTAGCAGGGCTTGGAAAAAGTGGAGTAATGACTGGATTAATTCTAATATTCCACAGCTCACACAAAAATAAGAGGAGGGATGCTCCCACAGAGAGGTCCAGATAAAAAGCCATGGTGAGAAGGGAGCTGCTTTTGGACCATGCTTGGGGAATCATCTTTCCTATCAGCCTCTGACTAGTATGTGCTCATCAGTTTAAATCCCTGTCATGTTTTCCCTCAGGCTCCTGGAAGTGAACAGGAATGCTCTCCCACCCTCCCTATCCACTCCAGAGGCTCCTGGCTGCTTTGAGGGGTGGGCTCTCTAATACTTTTTAATCCCTTCTCACCTCTAAATCCAGATTTTTCCTCTGCTTTCAAAGAGCACAAGCAGCAAAAATTGATGCCAGCCAGTTTTACTACTGTTCACAGGATTCTGACTAGCATTAGTGAAACTGACAAGCATCATATTAATCTAGGGAAAAGCTTTAAGCATAAACACTCCAGAGCCATTTGTCTGAAGGCAACAGTGCATCTGAAGGTTCTCTTTTAAAAATAGCTTGAGTTCTCGATGCCTTAAGTTTCCCTAGGAAGATTTATTAGTCAACACAAGGACGGTAGATTTTTGAAGTCCCGATACTTTGCTCTATCTGAGCACCTTGCACTTTCAGAGTACTCTGCAAAATGAACGAATACATCTCATTCTGACGGGTGAAGCACATAGTTTTGAGGAAGTCTCACTTCCTTCCTGAGCACTGCAATCCAGAATACTGTACAGTTTTTTTTTTTTTTTTTAAACCTGTGAAACCTGCAGCCCTCCATTATACAAATTTGGCCCAAAAGAATCAAAATGTACTTCCAGAGCAGATATGCAGATAATATGTGGACACTTGATCAGAAAGAGAAGAATAGCCATTTGCTATGGAGGGAAGACTCTCAGATTGTCCAGTTAGTTACATTGTTACCAACTGATAACACTGATCGCAGACATATCCTGTGTGCATGCCCAGGATTAATGCCTACGCAGAATCAAATAGTACAAACAGTGGAACTATCTGTTGCACTTGGCACAAAAACTCAGTCATCAGTTGAATAGTTTTGCATTATCTCATTGAAATTAAAGAGCAGACGACTCTAAGAGGCTAGGTACAAGGCAGAATCCAAAACCACCAATCCTAAAATGGGTTTCAGTGCATACTGGGTCAGACCAAAGGTCCATATAGCACAGTATCCGGTCTTCCAACAGTGGCCAATGCCAGGTGCCGCAGAGGAATAAATTGTTTGTGTTTTGGAGCTAGGATATCAATGGAATAATAATCTGGCTACATTTTGAAATGTGTCAGGAATTTTTAGAAATAAAAGTTAAATTTATACAAACATTTAAAATTAGTTGCCAAAATTTTGTGGGGGCACTGCAAATTTTAACCATCTTCTCTACCTGCAACTCAGAAGCTACTACTCCTGAGAACAGGGTACTATCTTAATATGAACAACAGAAAGAAGCTGCTACCAAAGGGAGCTGCCTCCTCTGCATTGCAGCAATCCGTCAGGGGATCCATAGCCAAGATCACTGGAAACAGAGGGAGTACTGAAGACCTTGAGGTAGGTGGCTAAGCAGATACAGGAGTTAGGATCATGGAACTGGTTCCAGGGAGGACAATGAGAGGGATTGCTGAAGAGGCAATCGATCTCATGGTGGGCTTGAGCTTGCTTATGTGCGGTGCAAGTAATCAATTTTAATCAGGAAGTGACTGGGAGGCAGAAAGGGACAGAGTGCATTCAAATTTATTTTGATTGGCGTTGAAGTTGATTGTGGGTGGCAAGAAAATATTTCTTTACCACCAAGAGGTGGTCCCCTACTCAGAAAATTTTGGGGAACCCCAAGTTTAAATTATTTGATAAATTTGCTCAGCCACCATCCACAGGGCTTTTGTTTGTTTTGTTTTGTTTTGTTAAGTTCAATGGTTTGCTGATTTACATGGTCAGATGATTTCACCTGTGATTGCATGTCTAGCCATACCCAACATAACATTTGAAGTCTCTCAGTATATATTTTTAAAACAAATGCAATAGAAAGCAGGAGTACCCAAACTTCTCAGCATGGAGCCAAACATTGGGCCAAACATTTTCTTTAAAGAGTCAAGGGGCCACAATCAATGTCCTGTTCTGCTCCCTTTGCATCCTTTTATTATGCCCACTGCAGATTACAGGGTAACAACAAGGAACTTAACCAGGGTCTTAATTTCACACTGCTGATGGGTAAATCTATGAACAGATTTTTCCATAGCCTGAAAAAAAAAAAAGGTATACATTAATTTGACACTGGGGTAAACATTATTTTAGAAAGGTAGTTTCTAGAAATTATTCTTTGAAAATAGAGATGCCAATCAACTTGACTGCACTAAAGTGCTTTTAACAACAGCTTTATCTTCCAATTTTACACTCGAAACCCTTATTTTTTTGCATGCTGCAGAACTGATCTGGACACATCATACATCAATTGAAAGCACATGATGAACAGATATTAGGAATAGGATTGGCTTTTTAAGTCAATTGGTGACAGACTGGCAGGTAGGGTTCTTACTAAAAAAAAAACCCTTACTTGGCACAATTCATATGAGTATCAGTTTACTTAGCAAAACCGTAGCTGGCAAAAAAATAGTGGTTACTGCAGATTCCCTCATTTCTTTCCATGCCATTCTCTTCTTTTGAGGGGAAAACAGATACAGTTTGTATTTTCTTGTGATACCAGACACCTCTGTGTTCTTGGGGAACCAGGGTGCAGTATCCAGCCTGACTCATGAAAGAAACCCCCCACCCCCAGCCTCTGCTTAAACCAAAACCCATCAGAGAAAAAAACTTGCACAGACCAGTGAAGGGCGTTGGGAGAAACACCTAGACCCCTCCTGACAAGGGTGACAAGATTAAGACATCTCCATTAGCATACAGAATGGAGAGCAGAGACAACTCCCCTAGCCTCATCTGCATGAAAGATGGGACAGGAAGACATTTCAATTTACATACAGAATGGAGAACAGAGAACCACACTGAATTCTGGGACCAGAAAAAGCAGGGAAGCACTGCATCATGGGAATCTCTGCTCCAGATGCTAATGAACCTATGTCTGCACACACCCAGCTCAGCAATTATCAGACCAATTCTAGTAATGAATCCTTAATTGATATCCAAATACTGAAGTAGCCTAGTTGCATTGTGAGCTCCCTGGAAGAAAACACCACCCATAGCCAAGAGTGATCAGCTCCTATTGTCTTAGTCTAAAGAAAATCCTTGAGTCATCAGCTTACCTATAAACAAATCTAGTGTTCTCCCTTGAACCATTGTAATTTCTCTACAAAAATCCCTACTCACCCTCTAGTCAGGGTTCTGATGCTTAGATCCAAACTAGGCATCAGTTCCACTGGAACTCCATCTTCTGACTGATCGTGCTGGGGCCTCTGTCTGTCTCCAGCATTCAGGACCCTCAGCTACCACCATCACCTGGGAACCCCGACCAGTTCAAGCCTCATGGAGTGGGTGAGATTCCCCCTCCCCCCTCTTTCTCTCTCTCTGTTTTCCTTTCTACCTTAGGTATTAACCTTTAATCATGTATGTTAGGTTGGTTTAGTCCTCCTTGTGTAGTTATCACTATTATTCAATAAATAACTTCTATGGTTAAGTTGGTTGCTTCTCTCTCTCTTGCTGAACTTTACTCGTTCGTGTTTTTAGCTTCCCCCATTCACTCTACAGCAACGCTTCTTTTACCTAAGCTAAAGATCCCTGCAGCGCCCAAAATACTGTGGGGTTTGCTCATCGAGTAGGTTACTGCCAGTACAATTGTGTTGGGGGAGTGGGGATAGGGACGTGCTGAAACTGGGACGCATAAGGGTAACAGCTTGAAAGTGCTGCTTGACCCAGTCCATGGAGCCCAGGGTCATATAAGGAGAGTCAGCTTGAAAGTGCTGCTTCCTCCAGCCCAGTGAGTCCAGAGACATATAAGGGGTCAGCTTGACAGTGCTGATTGACCCGGTCTGCTCAGACTTGCTCTGTTAATGTACGTATGGGTGTTCATCCAGTTCTGGGGTGGGAGTAACCCAGCCCTAGGGACCCTAGGTCCTGCAGGATAGCTCCATTGGGAGGGGACTTGCAGAAGGGAGAAGTAGAGCTCCATATGAAAACACAAGTGACACAAGCAGTACATTGATAGGATTACAGAACCCCCTTCCCCAGAGGAGTAACCCGAATAAATGAGCATACCCCAAAGTAATGGGCACATCTGGTAATACTTGCAATTCCTATGAGCCAAGAGTAAATGTGATTTGTGACTAGAAGACGGTATGGAATTAAAATGCAAAACACACCAACAGCACTGAAATGGAGAAATGTAATTGCAAATAAATACCCTGCCACAGTTTATTGATTATGCAGTCATGATAAACTGAGATTGCTGAGAGCTTTCTGCAGCGATATCTAATCCCACATGACTCTAGTCTCCTATTACAAAGTGTTCAGTGGTAATACAGAACCAAGCTACCAAAAGTGTACTCTTTAACATATAACATTAAACAGTTAACTGGGAACAGGTCTGTGACGAGAAAGAAGTGCATTTTTTTCCAGAAATAAAAATTACACATGCAAGGCATCCACATGTGAAGGATAAGATGGCTTCTCAAGACCTTGTCTAAAATTACAGATAGAAAGAATCCTCTGACTTGTTTCTACCACATGGTTATCTGACCCAGTTACAACATGGTTTAAACTGTGATGGGAACAGGACATAGATATATTACCCAAAGCTTGGTGTTTGTTATGGGTGCATTCTCTCCCCCAAGCTACCGATTTTAGTTGTACTTAAGCCAGATCCCCTGACTTGGCTACAACTGTCCCAAAATGGGGTCTCAAGACATACAGTGGAACAGATACATAGTGAACTCAAATATAGTTGAGCTCAAGTCACAAGGAAGCTGAATGAGAGATCTGAATTGGTTCAATGCCATGCCAATTACAATTCTGGTTATAGCAAGGCTGCTCTTGTGGGAGGGAGAGATGAAACTCACACTATAACAAGTTGCTTAGTTGCATACAGTCTTCTCTAATTTGATATTAAAAACTACCAGGACAATCTCTTCCATTTAATATTCACTCCTCCATATCAGAGGCAAAATCCCTTGCATCACAGAAACTGATGACGGTATTTCTGCCACCTTCCATTCGACTCCTAAACATTTAGCAAACAGAAGCACCTTGGAAGTTAAGAAAGAGAAAGAGACTCCTATCTAATCAAGGCTGATTTCATTGCTGAAACAACAGTATATGAACCATCACACAAACATTGCCAGCATAGGCTTATGCTGTGTAATCCGAATATGGTCATCAGACAGCACAGACATTCAGAGCACACACACACACACACCAGGGACAGAGCTACAGTACCAAGTCTTGCTCTTTTGGAGGCTAATTCCTTCATTTGCGACTAATTTTAAGACAGTATCCTAAGGTACCTCATTCTCATGATGGAAGCTTTTCTAACCCATCTGTAGTGAGGCATTTATCTCAGTCTTCTCTTTCTCCCTTCCCCTCCTCAGATCTTTCATTCAAGTCTACATCAGGCTGACCCAGAAGAGCTAAGATCATGCCAGGTTTTCATAAAGAAATGAAACACAGCTCACCTAGAGGAAGACACTGCAGAAACCCCAGCTGTTGCAGAGGAGAATGAAGGTGGTGGGAGGGAGAGACAGATGCACAAAAGGGACTAGGGGCTGGAGTACGGAACAGAGAATAAAAGTGACAGGCAGATTGCAATGGTGGAAGAAAACAGAAATATAAAGGGCTCACGGGGAACTGATATAAGAGGTAAAAAAAGATACTAAGAAATATATGTGGGTGGGAGTATGTGCTAAGAGTACCAACTGTATTGGGGAAAGGAGAGGAATTAGATCCTCAAGTTGATTTAGGAGAGGAAATTGGGAAGGCAGAAAATAAAAAGTCTTAAAAGGATCCAGGAAAGGGGAGCGGGGGGGAAAGGATGTTAGAAATAAAAAGTGCCATGATTTTGAGAATTGGCAAGGAAATAAAAGATGGGGGGGGGGAGGGTAAATAAATGGAAGAAGAGAAGAATGAAGAATCAGGAAGGAGGGATAGCAATGGGAGGGGATTCCTGGGTTGGGGGATTGAGAAAAGTAAGGAGGAAGATAACAGTGCAGGCATCTGGAAAAAGAAGTGGGGATAAAACAGAAAAGCTAGGAGAATCGGAAGGGGGGGGGGGGAGAGAGAGAGCTAACTGCACCGGGAGAGCCATGGGGAGGGGGTAGCTGCACAAAGTGGGCCATGGGGAGCTGGGGTAGCTGCAAAAGGGGGACTGTGGTGGGAAAGGGATGGGGGAGCAGCTGTGCCGGAGGGCTATGGGGCAAAGAGGAGATGGCTGCACAAGGGGGATACAGAGGGCTAGGGAGTGCTGCGCTGGGGGACTATGGTGGGAAGGGGATGGGGGGCAGCTGCACTGGGGGGTTATGAGGGGAGAAGGAGAAGATGGCTGCACAAGGGGGATACAGAGGGCTGGGGGGTAGTTGTGTGGGGTGAAGGGGAGGAGGTAGCTGCACAAGGGGGCTATAGGGGGCTGGGGGTAGCTGCGCCGGAGGGCTATGGGGGGAGGGGAGGAGGTAGCTGCACTAGGGGGCTGGGGGTAGCTGCGCCGGAGGGCTATGGGGGGAGGGGAGGAGGTAGTTGCACTGGGGGTTATAGGGGGCTGGAGGTAGCTGTGCTGGAGGGCTATGGGGGGAGGGTAGGAGGTAGCTGCACTAGGGGGCTGGGGGTAGCTGCGCAGGGGGTGATATGGGGGGAGGGGAGAAGGTGGCTGCACAAGGGGGATACAGAGGGCTGGGGGGTAGCTGTGCTGGGTGGAGGGTAGGAGGTAGCTGCACTAGGGGGCTGGGGGTAGCTGCGCAGGGGGTGATATGGGGGGAGGGGAGAAGGTGGCTGCACAAGGGGGATACAGAGGGCTGGGGGGGTAGCTGTGCTGGGTGGAGGGTAGGAGGTAGCTGCACTAGGGGGCTGGGGGTAGCTGCGCCGGGAGGCTATGCGGGACGGGAGGCGGTAGCTGCACTAGGGGGCAGCTGCGCCGGGGGGACAGGACGGGTGAAGCAGCCACCCAGGAGCAGGGCCGCGAAGCTGCAGCCCGCGAGGGACGGGCCCGGCGCGGGTGGGGGGGGCGGGAGACTGCGCGCTACTCACCGGCCTCTCCCGCCGCCGCCTCCCAGCTCGGCGCAGCGGCCCCACTTCCAGCGAGCCAGGAACCGGCCGGAGGCGCGGCTCAGCCGCAGCCCCTTAAAGCGGCAGGCCGCGGCCCCGGGAGACGGGCTGGGGGCGGGGACTAGTGGCCCGCTCCTCCCCTCGGCCAGGCGGGCGGGGCTTCATCCCTCCCTGGGCCTGGGCCTGGCCACGGCGGGATCGGGGCCTCCCCATGGCCCGGGGACTATTCGGGGCCCTCCCCAGCGTTGGGGAGCAGTTTAAAGGGTCCCTCCGCCCCCACCCTTGGCTTTCAACCCCGCCGCCCCCCCAACACAAACAACCCTTCGGACCAGCCCCCTGCACTATCCGCCACCCCACACACGGGGGTCACTCGTGGTCCCACCCAAGCGCACCCCTCAGCTAGACATGCCGGTGGTACTCAGGGGGTCCCCCACCCCCACATGCATATGGCAGTAGGCTGAGCCCATTGCACACACAGACCCCCAATGCACGCACACAAGGATCAGGAGTTCCACGGCAAACCCTTCCACACGTAGCAGCAAAGATCCTGCTGCCACACCTATAAGTCACTTGTGGGGTAATCACAAGGTCTCTCCCACCCCCCAAAAAAACCCTTTTATTTCTTTGGGGTATCACAACAGCAGAGCACCCACAGCAAGATAACCTTCAGCCACAGAAACATGAGGATGTTGCACCATAGAGAAATCCATCTCATTGCAATGTGTGGGGTCTTGCTTGCACCGCTGGACAAACTGAAGAAAGAGAATGACAGTTCATATTGCAACAGGTTGCTCTCCTGACCTGCACAGATCTTCACTGGGTGTTCTGCATGGCCACAGAGACGAGCCCCTAGGCTTTGAGATACCCCATTTCGAGTGGAGGCTTAAACATTGTTCTGACATATTGCCAAACCCCAGAGAAGTCCAAAATCATAAAGGAAAAAACTCAGAATCTCAAATAATAATGCATGTTGGTGTTTGGGCTGCCTATTGATTTTGAAACTTTAGTGGTGAATACAATAATGGAAGGCTGAAATTTCAACCTGAAGTGAAACCCAGAAGACAGCAGAGATGCTCTGCTAGAATGAAGAGTCCTGTGGCACCTTTAAGGCTAACAGATGTATTGGAGCATAAGCTTTCGTGGGTGAATACCCACTTCGTCAGATGTCTGACGAAGTGGGTATTCACTCACGAAAGCTTATGCTCCAATACATCTGTTAGTCTTAAAGGTGCCACAGGAGACTCTCTTGCTTTTTACAGATCCAGACTAACACAGCTACCCCTCTGATACTCTGCTAGAACGGAGACCTCACCTTCTTTGTTATTGGCATATTCAATAAAGTGCTAAATAACCATAATTAAGTTTGCCATCTATCTTATTCAAAGCCATTCATGTATGCCTTGTCTGTCCAGGGTCTTTACCCACCAAAGTAGTTATGTCACAAGGCTTTAGACTATATACTTAGTTAGTCCCTGTTCTCTGACCTACTGGATAAGAAGCAAGAAGCTGAACTTGAATCAAAAATAATGAGGAGACCGGTGGCACCGTAAAGACTAACAGATTTATTTGGGCATAAGCAGAAGTGGATTTTTTACCCACGAAAGCTTATGCCCAAATAAATCTGTTAGTCTTTAAGGTGCCATCGGACTCATCGTTGCTTTTGTGGATACAGACTAACACGGCTACCCCTCTGAAACTTGAATCAGTCCATCCAGCCTCAGCGCACCTGAGCACAGATCCATCCACCCAATCACAATATATATTTCCTAATGCTTGCAGGAAGCATGCCAAGCTTCCTGGTAATTATAACAGTAGACCCAAAACACCTGGAAAAGGCTGCATTGTTAAGGACTATGTAGCACTTTGTTTGTTCTATACTCTTTTGTATCTGCTCTATCCTCTGGACTGTAGAGATATTAATTCAAGGCAGTGATTTATTATTCTTTGGCATAACGCACCTGTTCTGTATGCCATACGCTCAGGGTGCTACATAAACAATAGCGATAACAACTAATGTATAAACCAGTAAAGGCCCAACTTCATCCAAGTACAAGTATGTTCTTTTGTTAAACATTAAATCAATAGCGTTCTGATTTATCTTTTATGATCAGATAAGTGTTATTTGCATTTCTAGAAAAGCATTTATATATTGTTTCTAATCTTTTCTACATATAGGCACTTGATCCAGGATGTGTTGAGGGCCCTCAACTCACATTGACTTCAGTAGGAACTCAGGGGTCTGGCCACATAACAGCCCTACAGTTGCAAGCAACTGGGGCCCTCCAACATGGAGCTCCTTGAAGGATCAAGGCCACTGCATATAAAACGTTAAAGCACCTCTCCCAGCACTTCCTCCCAATGCCACTTGGCAGATGGAGAGACTATAGAATTGTGCTGCTTTACTGCATTTATGACAATTTACAAATGTCAATTATTTTTGAACCTGTTCATCAAAAAGTGACAAAAATAACTAAGGCCCCAATCCTACAGACTTGCACACCTGCTTAATTTAACACATGAATAGTCCCATTGACTTCAGCATGTAATAAATATTGAAACAGGGCTATTGCTTTACAGTTACTGCAGTGGGACTACTCAGCTGCATAAAGCAAAGAATGCGTGTAAGGCCTTGCATACACTACATAGTTTTGTTGACAAAAGTCAGCTTTCATCACTAAAATAGTGGAGGTATGCACACTGAAAAGCTCCTCCCACTCATGTAACTGCCCAGCTCTGCCAACATAATAAAACCACCTCAACAAGAGGCATAGGTCATATGTCGGAATAGTTAGGGCAATGCAGTGTCTCTGTAGATACTGCATTCTTTACATCGGCTGTTGGCTATCATTCTTGTCAATTTCACAATTCTGCTGTCCTGGGGCAAACTAACTCCTAACCCCCAACACACAGTCTGAGAGTTCTCTACAGACAGCTTACCCCATTTTCCACCTTCAAGGGACTCCTTAAATAAACTCCATACTGGAACTTTTCATCCAACACCACCCCTCGGGCCTCCTCAAATCCTCATTTAGCCCCAGAACAAGTCACTCCTAGGCATTTTTTCTTGCCTATCCTCTCACTCCCCAAGTTCCAGGGTTATGCCTGGAAATCTTCTCATACCCAGCAGCTTCTGTATTCCACCTAACCTCTTTCTGCAGTGTCCTGCTACTCTTTATAGGGGAATCACGGGATCTCCACTCAGGTGTGTCTCCTTAATAACTAGGCTGGCCTCAGGCTTCTAGCCCAGAAAGGGGCAATCTACTCTGTTACAAACTCCATGTGTACTGACAACTCCTTCACTGCTCCTTGTCTGTTTTAATCTTTGCTCTCCCTTCTATTCCGCTGCTCTGTTCCATTAGCATCTGGTTAGCTAAAGATGAGAGTCAGCATGTAGGGAAAATGTACAAGATGTAGGTTTTTCCTGCTCAAGGAGAAAGGCTTGACAGATAGGATTTTAGGTAACTGAGATGGGTGCCCTCTTGACTTAGAAAGGCTTTTTCCTTGTGATGAGACTTAATCCTATCAAGTTATAGTTTCCTACCTATTCTCCCCCCCCCCCCCCACACACACACCATTACAATATACTAAACAAGAGTAAACAAGTATATAGAGGGAAAAGCCATCTGCTTTCATAGAAAGTATGTGTTTTTGGTTTAGATTAAAGGCGGGTTTCTAAATGTTTTCTTTGGAAGACTCCCCTGAAACTAGGTAGGCGTAGGTACTACTTCCCTTGAAAATAATAGGATTTTTCTACAATATAGGGTAAGAGGAGGAATGCCTCCCCTCCCTGCCATGCTCTTTACTAGCATTCTGTTTGGCTCTCCACTTTAACAGTACAGTATAAGTCTGTTCTCTGTAGTAATACATAGATAGGAGTTACTATTGACCCACATGTGTGCTTTTATTTATGTCAGAATTTTATAAGTTCCCTAGATATAACATTATATGCAAATGCAAGGAGGTATGGCGGTGGTAATAAGTGCTGCTGCACCAAAGTCATTCCCATAACTAATGCAATGATGTAGCACAGCAGCAGTTTTCAACAGTCCATGCTGGTGGATATAGAGAGAGTTAGCTAGTCACATTGTGCTGTCTCATTGTGTGACTTTCTAAATATTTCTTTTCCATGGAAGCTGTAGTTGCCACAGAGATGTTATACCATTATGAGTGTGTGAGGAAGTGGTCGATGCAGTCGTGACTAGCAGTAAAGATGGTCTTTGATATAGTGTCTCCATTAAGATGTGAGCCACCCTATATAAAAATTAAGATTCCCCCTACTGTGAAAATATCCTTCTGGCATCTATATGATTTTGACTAGTTTTTCTTCTATCCTTTCTTATTAGGCAGAAAAGCCACGTTACTCTCTCTGTGTCTATTTCCTCCGTTTCTGTTTCTAGAGGATACGCCCAATCTCCAAGGAGCTTTTCTCTCCAAATTGGGAGAAGGAAAAAAGGTTACAGGTTGCTGATTCTTCAAAAAATAAGAGTTTAGGTATCTTAGTCTTTACAGCTGAGAGAAGAGCTAGTGTTTCGTTTGTAAAGACATAATGGAGTAAGACATTCAGGAAACTTACTCATCTTGAGGTATAATTTATTTCAGCCTGAGAATTTTTCTTAAAGAGATAGTTGCACTCCTTCCAAAATCTGAAAGCTATACATTTGGTGAAGAAATAGGGACACACCTTTAAATTCCATTTAAAAAATGGTATAGAAGAGCTATTTTAGAGAGAGACAGGAAAAATAAGGTATTTTGCTAAAAATTTAGGCATTTCTCTTCCTAAATCAGTACAGTTGTGGGACAGGATGTGGCCAGCGATGGCTGGAATCTAAAGAAAAGAAGAATTTCCCAGAACAGCGTTAGCTGTGACCTTTTTTCCTTTTTTTTTTTTTTTTTTGGTTGGTTGTTTTGGTTTTTTTGTTCAGCGCGTGTGTGGGATGGTGGGAGTAAAGCAGTGGCTGAAGTGTGGAAAATAAAACTGATATAAAAGCAGAACCCAGGCTTGATAGGGTGATCTGAATTAGATCACAAAACAGAAAGGAAAAATCAACCTTTCAGAGCCCAAATATTTTTTTTTAGCCTCTCAAGCCAGGATAAAATAAATGTGTGTGAAAAACAAAAATTATGTCTGGTGAGGTTTATTTTTTTTCTTAGCTTTCAAAAATGAAACTCAGAAACAATAGTCAGTTTGTCTAGATATGGGACTATTTGTGAAGTGCTACAGTTGTCTAATGGTGACATAATTCCAACGAGTCCATGTAAAACTGCTGCCCTCTGCCCTCCTCCTCCCCGGTTTTTAGGGTTAGAAATTATTAATATCGGAGATAAATATATGGAGATATACCTATCTCATAGAACTGGAAGGGACCTTGAAAGGTCATCGAGTCCAGTCCCCTGCCTTCACTAGCAGGACCAAGTACTGATTTTGCCCCAGATCCCTAAATGGCCCCCTCAAGGATTGAATTCACAACCCTGGGTTTAACAGGCCCATGCTCAAACCCATGCAACTAAGATACAGACAATTTTAAACAACCTAAAGGAAACTTTCCCACAACATTGTAGGTTTCCTGCCATATATTTTTTCCTTAAGTCCCTCACTTTAGCTTTTTATTCCACATTATATTGTATAACCCCTTTGTTACTGCTCCTGTTCAGATGTCTTGCTGGCATGGGCTATTACATATTCCATTGAAATCTACATATGGGGCCACCGGAATAGTAGTATCTATAGTAGAATCAACATATATTTCTGGCCTATGGGAAAGCCTGAATTCTAGTTCTGACTCTGTGTGAGCCTTGACAAAGTCATGGAAAGGGTAACTTCACTTGTTCTCCATGTCGCAGTTTCCCCATCTGTAAACAGCAGGTAATACTACTTACCTTTCTCAGGAGGCTAGTGTGAAGATTCTTCATGTTATAAAGCATTTTGAAGCATTGCAACCTTTATCTGACATCCATGGAGACTGAAGTCCTTTCTTTAACCACAAAACAGATACAGCGCAAACAGTGCCTGTGTAAGATTGTCTATGCTGCCCCATCGCTGTACCTCGTGTGGCAAATTGCCGGCACTACTATGATGGGTCTTGCGCTTTCTCTTCTTGGGGGAGGGGGGGGAGAAGGTTCAGGGCACCATTTCTTGCCCCTGAACTGGGATATTAAATGCCCCACTAGTGTCCTAGAGGAGGGGAGTGGAGAGGGAGGGATCCGGGCCTGCCCTCTACTCCGGGTCCCAGCCCTGGGGCCCTAAGGATAGTGGTACACCACTTGAACTAGTGGTTCCTTCCCCTGGGCTACTTCCTTCTCCTGCCCTTCAGCTTGTGGGGGCTTCCTGCCCTCCCTCTGCACAAGCCAGGTGTCCCTTTACCTAGGGTCTTGGTCTTCTTAGCCCACCGCAGCACTTCTCCAAACTTCCCTCTGCTTCCCTCCAAACTGCTCTCTGCTCCAACACCAATCCACTGTTTCTACTCCTTCAAACTGTTCTCTGCTCCAACACCCAGGGCCGGCTCCAGCATTTTTGCCGCCCCAAGCAAAAAAAAAAAAGCTGTGATCGCTATCGGCGGCGGCAATTGGGAAAAAAAAAAAAAAGCCGAGATCGGCGGCAGCAGTTCGGCGGCAGGTCCTTCGCTCCTAGAGGGAGTGAGGGACCTGCCGCCCCCGAATTGCCGCAGGTGCCGCCCCTCTCCCTTGGCCGCCCCAAGCACCTGCTTGTTAAGCTGGTGCCTGGAGCCGGCCCTGCCAACACCAATCCTCTCTGCTCCAACTTCTTCCCATCTGATTGAAGCAGAGGGGTTTTATCAGGTGACAGACTTCAGGTGCTCTAATTGGCTTCAGGTGCTCTAATTAACCTATAGCAAACTTTCTTCCCTCTACAGGGAATAAGGCTCTCTTCTAACCCTCTCCTGCTGCCCTCTGGCCATGCTGTATCACACTCGTTACACATTGTTTTAAGTTTCCTGCACTTAAAGGCAGATTAGATAATCACAGTGGTTCCTTCTGGCCATGGTAGCTATTAAATGTATTGTGCCCTTCATTTTGCTTTTGTCCCACATTTGGATCTTGGCAGAAGATTGGTCTCAAAAACCTTTGAAATATGAATCCGTTGTTAACGTAAGCTCTTCATGCCAGTGACTGTCTTTGGGTCCATTGTACAGGGCCATGCATAACTGTTGCTGCCAAACACATACATAAATATTAATAGCCTGGTAAAAGTAGCAGACTATACTGGCACATTATGCTTATTCCTTTGTACAGCATTTGGCAATTAAAAGAGCTATGTATCCACTAAGTATTATTATTTGTCCACTGCTCTTAAACTTTCTTGATTTGGCTTGAGCGTGAAATTGAGAAATTTAAGGAAAAAGTAAGTATCACCCTGTCCTTTTCACTTGTGTATATCCCACCTTGCTAGAGCTTTCTGAGGATGTGAGGTTTTTTTTTAAGGCGGCACAGCCTGTTATGAAAGAAGGTGGAATGAACATCAAAGAAGATTAACTTATCCCAGATGATAACAACTGTTTGTGAATATATGAACAAGCTTCAGGGATGCAGCTGGGGGGGGTGGGAGGAAGAGGAAAGATGAGGAGTTGGAAAGCACAGTCATCTGCATGACTGGATGATGAAAGAGAAAAACACTTAGGGGGAAATGGAGGCATTGCGGGGGAGGGAGGGAAAGAATTTTTTCCAATCTATTTTATCATTATTCTTTCATTAAGCCTACCTTTATGTTAAGAGCATGTAATGAGTCAAATTCATCCCTGCTGAAATTTCACTAGAATTAGTGGACTTATATTAGGGATGCCCTTGACCCTTTGATTATACTGTGTGGGCTTGATTTTGATCTCACTGCTAGTTTGACATTGGTGTAGCCTCCACTGACATTTAATGGAGTTACTTCTTATTTTCACTGACAGAACAGAATCAATCCCCATGCCATTAAAGGTCTGGTCTACACTACAGACCTATAATCGGTATAACTTCATTGCTCAGGGGTGTGAAAAATCCTGCCGACATAGCTATCACTTTTCAGGGAGGTGGATTAACTACATGCATGGGAGAGCTCTATTCTTGCAGTTTAGAGCATTTTCATTAAAGTGCTACAGCGGCGCAGCTGCACCAATGCAGCAGTTTAAGTGTAGACATGCCCTTTAGGTAGAATGCCAACTTATTCTGCACGGCTATCATTCAAATTTTATTGACTTCAACTTTTTTATTAATTAGGGTGTGGTCAACTTTTTCAACAAATGTTCACTGATTGACACAAAAATTAATTCCTGAAAGAGTAGTAATCTAGGGATGGATATATGTTTTAGGACGCTCAGAATCCCATGTCTCTTAGGACCTTGAGTACATCAGCACAATTTTCTATGGTTCTGGCTTGTCTAATTTTAGTTTATTGCCCATATGAGAGGTGCATAGTGTTACTTAGATGCTTTTCTGACTGCTTTTTGTGTGTGCTATGCTTGGCATGCAGGACATTAGTAGAAGCATTCTTCCTTTTGTAACTGAACATTAGACATTATAAGTACTGAATTAAATAGGTTTTTTCACAATTTTTACTGTGGCTGGGGATGGATTCTTCCCATTTGCCAAAGCAATTGCATCCTCTGCCCCTAATGTTATTTCAGGGAATTGATAAATGTAGTCACAGCCAGGGCCTGGTTCTGGATGCCAATTTCTAAGTGGAAGTACAGTGTGTTAAGGAAACTCAGGAATCACTCAAGATCTTGCAAGATCGAGCATTTAGGGCTTTATTGCAAGTCCTGAGTAAAGGGCCACATACAGCTGTGCTGTCCCAGGAGCAGAACAGGGGCCTAATCAACACTTAGAGTCACAGTCTGGTCCCTGGCTTCCTCCCTTGCTTCAGAGGAAAGTAATTTTCTACTAGTTTGCACTAGTAGTAGATGACTTCTCCTGCCATGAGTGTATCTGTATTGGCAGTGTAATGGGCCACAGAGCCCAGGCTACTTCCCACTCATTCCCCATTCTGTATAACAGACTGATAAGACAAACCATGAATCCTGTCCAGTTATTCAGTGCTAGAGTACTACAGTGGCTTGTTTCTAAACTTTTTCGAAGGCACTTGTCACCTTACCCAGATGGGCAAGGTGCCTGTCAAAACAGAGAGAAGGTACAATCCCTGCCATGAATATTCAGATTAAGGCTTTAATTCTGCAAGGAGCTTCTTGTGAGAGGATCCTTGTATCGAGTTCAGAAATTGACTAAGATATTTAGTAATATGAAAGACAGTGAAAACATCCTCAGCCTAAAAAGAGTCAGGGTAATCAAATCTCAGACTTCATACGAAATTCTGGTTAGCCTGAATACATCATTGCAGAAATGATTGAGTGCATTTTCCTTTCTTTTAAAATACACTTTCTTATGGAGCAATATTAGCCACTTCTGGAGTGAGGCAGCATACCATGCTAGATGGATTTGCTGCTTTCATCCATTATGATGGATTCAACATAGGTCTCAAAACTTATCTTAAAAAAAATATATATATATATATTCAAGTACCAAACCTTAAGTATTTGGAGCAAAAAATAAGCTTCTATAAAACAGACCCAGTATTCCTAGTACAGGGAATACTACATGGTGCTTTAACCAAGTAGCTTAGTGTTTTAATACAAAACAACTGACATCAGCATTTAATACATTTTATTGCATAATCAGTATTGTGCTCATTACATCTACCCGACAGAAAAAATAGCTTTATGCACACACAAAAACCCCCCAAAACCCTACAAAAACGTACAATATACGGAAGACCAAATCCAAGCTGATATAATTAACAGTGTGTACGCAACATTGTTCCTTTTTTATATACAATATAGATTTATTTATAAATGGGCAGGCACAAAGACAAAAAACTGCTTAATCTGTTCACTAAAATGGAATAGTAAGGCCACACAATGATTTCTATGCTATTCAGTTTCTGAACCTATACATGTAATCCATGGCAATGTTGTTGGAACCCTTAACTATGAGGTGGGGGTTTAAACTGCCCACAAAACTGCTGCAGTTTGACTCCAAACTCCAATTACTTCATTTACAAACTAAGCTTCGTGTCTGAGGAGTACAAGTAGTAAAAGAACAATGTTACCTATAGACCAATTGTTAAAAAAAGGTCTATGTTAAATATATTTTGTTTTAATATTCTTCAGGTAACATTTCCATAATCTAATATAGTGGCATTGTTTTTATTACCAAGGATATTTGTGTTTTAAAATTAGTAGAGATGGGCCCAAATTGGAACACCAGAACCAAATGTCCCTGCACTTCGGGGAAGCTTGGATCTGGATATCTGCAGCACAGGGCATGCTTTTATGATTGGTTTGCAGTCATTGTTTCAAAAAAAGGCTTTTCTGATGAAGGGACAAAGAATAAAATATGGTCCATGGTCTGAGCCCATGAATTCCTTGACTCCTTGCTTGAATGGTTAAAAAAGAATTTCCCAATCAGATTAGTCTAAAGCAAGACTTTACATTTAGAAGAATATTAAATAGGAAATGTTACCTGAAGAATATTAAAACTAAATGTATTTAATATAAAATTACAAAGAGGCCAATATGACAGCCTGTTAAGTGTGTAAAGTCAGGCCTTTCTGACTTCTGAAGTGTTCTAACAGGTTTTGGATGGTTTTTAAATGACAATTTCTTGGTCCATGGCTGTGAAAAATCATTTTTCTTTCTTTATGCAGCATAGACTTCAAGGCTACACCAGTTACCAGGAGATTGCTTGTTTCAGTAGTTAAAGTGCGGAGGACATAGCTGTATTGGCAGTGAGAACAAGTCAAATTTATAACAGGATGATGATGCAACTAACAAGGTTTTTCATTAATGGAAACTTCAAACTGATTTACACTTCCTAAAAATAGCATTGTGGTAAAGAGGATTATAGATATGCAAAATATAAAGAGCTCAATAAGAACTCCTGCTTTAGGATGTACATTAAGCCTTTGCCCTGTTGATATCCAGGAGATATTTGACCCCATATAGACCCCACAATTGGCAAGGTGCACTATAGGGTACTTTCCCCCTCTTTTCCTTTCTCTTGAAGCATAAATTACTGGTCACTGCCAGTGGAGGGGTACAGGCCTACATGAGCCATGTTCTGATCTTGTATGGCAATAGTTACATTCCTACAGTACTTTTAAAACATACTACAGCAATAAGGCTTATCTGTAGCTATTCTTCTGAGTGGCACTTCAGAGTCAAAGGGCAGTAAAAGTAACATTTTTAATGTTATATTCTTAATGTTAAAAATTGTAATGGTAAGAAACTCTACAAATAACTGTTCTAGTTATTCATTTAAAACAGACACATTTTTCAGTCTTCATAGACAGAGGCAATTGTTTAAAGCAAAGTCATTTGAGCTAATCAAAATGATGTAATAAAAGAATTCATTTCAGTTAATTATCTTTTAATCAAATAATTAACTGCTGTAAAATTAATCCATTAAATTTTTTACAGCAAGAATGCATTTTTATAGGCTTGAAATGTAATTTATTACATACATATTTGTTTATAAATGTGAAAAATTGTCTGTGTTATGAAAATGTGCTCAGTAATGTTTGTACAAGAACTGTATTATCCTTATTTGCTCAAGATTTAACAAATTTGTCACAATTCAGTCTAACAAATGGTACTGGGAAGGCAGGTTTCTATTTTTCATAGCAGCATTGGATGAGATTTTCAGGTCTCATTCTTCATAAAAATTATAAGTATAAACTAATTTCAATTATCTTTGTTATCCATGAATTAGGCCCCAGAATATCTATTCAGGGGAGCATTTATGCAAGTGCTTAAGTGATTTCCTGAATCAAGATCCAAATCCCTAAAAATTACAGAGGCAAGCCAAATATCTTGCTTGTGAAATTGTCTTTGGCACTGTTACTGAAAGGCCCCTCAAGAGAGCACTGAAATATTTGCTTGTGTCTTTTTGGTTGGTTCTCTGAATCCTTAAAATCTATTCAATTTTAAAACAAAACAATTATCTCACTTCTTAGATATATTTCTAGTGTGTTTAAACTTCCTGCTTCTTACACTTCTCCTTCAGGGATTGATACAAAGCCCACTGGAGTCAATGGGAATCTTTCCATTGACTTCAATGGCCTTTAGAGCATCCCTTTACTTACCTCTTTGAAGGTTCACTATGATCTCGTTCACCTTCCATGGAGTCAAAATCCTTACTGGCGGCAAACAGTCTGCCAGCAACATACACCAAATCATTTTGTACCTAATCCCACTGACCTCAAAGGGAATCTTTTCCCTGAATTTTGATGGCCCTAAGGCTTTTTGTGAGATCACTCCAAATCTCTTACCTCCTCCTGTATTGCTAGTATACTGTATATAAAGTGTGTGAGTATTATTATTGTTGGTGAATTGCTGGACACCTAGAGCCATATCTTGAAACCTTACTGCCATGAGTAATCTTTTCTTGAACCTGTAGTTTCACTGATTTCAATGAGTCCTTAGGCATGTAAGAATTTCACAATCAGACTCTTTATCTTTTAAGAAGGGGGGACAATTTTTCCCATCCCCCCCCCCAAATAACTTCTGAAAAATTATTCCAAAGTTCAGGTGGAACATCAAGCTTTTTGGTAAAGCAAACAATTGTATGCAATTATTCAATCAGTTCTGTTTATCAGTTAAAAATATTTCAGGTGTAGTAAATTGTATGCAGTGAATTAGAAGAGAACTGTGAAACTGGCACTTATTAAATATTACTGTTAGGAAAAAGAACACAGCAGTGCTAGCCTCATCCTCATTCAGAGGAAGTGTAATGTCAAGGGGAAAGCCCCATTTTTCTATGTCTACATTACAATCACTATAATGGCACAGTTGCAGCACTGCAGCTATGCCACTGTAGCATAGACACTTACTACCGTGACAAAGGATTATTGTGTCAATGTAGTTAATCCACCTCTCCAAGAGGCAATAGCTAGATTGATGAAAGAATTCTTCCGTTGACCTACCTTCGTTACAGTGTGGGAGTTGGGAACCTAACTCTGTCACACGAGGCATGAAGTTTTTCACAGCCCTGAGTGATGCTGTGAGGTCAACCTAAGTTTTAGGAGTAAACCAGGCTTGAAACCTAAATGTCTCATTTATAATGGCCCCAAAAAACACAGGTAGAATATAAAATCTTGACAGACAGTGAAACAAGGGAAGGGCCAAAGAAGTAGCGTTTGGATCTATAGTAGGTTTAGACTGGGATTAAATTTCATAGCCCAATCAGGGCTAAAATCATGGGTTTGAGTATGACAGTCCAAAGTTTCACAAATTGTTCTAATGAGATCTCTACCAACCTGAGCCAAAATCTTTGAGAATACATATTCATCGCATCCAAATGCAGTAGGAGTATGCTTCAGAATTGGGCCCTAAGGGCATCTACTGGCAATATGAGAAATTAAGCTTTCCTCTAGGTCCGTTAACACATACTGTCAGAAATATCTTACTTAAACTCCATCCTTATTATATCTTTATTTTGGGAAGGATTTTCAAGAGCACTCAGTATCTCTACTCATTGAAGTCAATGATCAAACTTTCACTGATTTCAATGGGAGCAGAGTTAGGCCAACACTGAGGGCTTTTGAAAATACCATCCACATTTTGGTCTTTTATATTTGGGAGCCAATAAAAACCAGAGACAGATAGCGTAAGCTTCATTACTTGTATTCAAAATATGTACATCACTCTCTCTCTCACTATTTGTTTAAGCTTCTACAAATTTCCCAGTGAGGCCGAGTACTTTTGAAGACATTTTTCTGTAGTATAGAATAAGGAAATTATTTTAAAATATTTATTGTTTGATCTTTCTCTTAACACACTGATGTATGTTTCACCAAACATTTTGGAAAATCAGCTATTAGCTATGAATCCATTTCAGCATGGATAGAATCAAGCACTTAGTTTGATACAATAACGCAACAATTGTTACATTAGGTGATATCACTCCTTTTAAAGGCTTTTATGACTACTCGGACACACATTTAATGGAGAAACTTTGAAAATTATTTCCCCAACATCAAAAATACACCTAACGAATATTTTAAAATGTTCTTACCATTTGTGATTAGCACATCATTTAAACATGGCAGCTGGTAAATCATACAAACAGGCTGGATTTTTTAAAGAAATGTGCTATATTAGCCCCACTAAAGGAGCTAAGTACTTCAGGTAAATTTAAGGCAAAGCTTAATTGTCTTAACTCAGCTAATGGATGTGACTGTGCGTAATTGCAGAAGATCATTAATAAATGGAAATGCCACAGCGCGCACACGCACACACACACACACACATCTCTTAGCATGAAAAGGGGTTAAATTAGAAAAATCATGTCACGCTACAAAAATAAATAAACAAAGGAGTCATGGCCACTGTTAGAAAAATATTCTTTCAAAAACATATTTGCTGTTACTGAAAGTCATAGTTTGGGATTCCTCCCCACAAAATTAGTAAATAAGAAATATGCATAAGAAACCATTTATATAATGGATACTATATTTGTGAATGATCCAGCTTTACTCAAGCAGTTCTTGATAAGTATTCCTTTCACTTTTGTACATGTACAGTACGTTTATCTATGCTCTGTCTGTGTATGTTGACTGATAAGGATTTGTTTTTGGGGCGATAGCAAAATATTTTAGGGCTAGAGATACCTAGATCAAAGCTACTATTTCATAGGTTACCTTTCCTAGCCATATTTTTCATACCTCTTGCCAGTGGAATAAAAATCATTATTTAGGGCCTGATCCTGCAAACATTTATGCATGTATCTTTACTCACATGAGTAGTCCCATTGACTTCAATGAGACTGCTTGCATTAGGTAAAGCTATTCACATTGTGTTGTCAGGATTGGGCACTTAGGTTTATTTATTTAAGCACTTTTCTGTGCTTTTAAGTGAAAGTGATGTTAAGGGGAGTTTTCTGGAAGGGAAGTTTATGATGAAACTGTCATTTTGTGCATCTAATATACATGGCGCTTTGTTTTTGTGGAGTCTTGCCTGGTTTTTGAAGTATGGCTACTGATTAATCCACTAATCATTAATTGTGAAAACATAGAAAATTAATTTTAAAATGCACATACATGTATATGCATGCTGTGTGAAACTACACTGTTCAGGCTTTGATTGTTTGGATGAAAATGTTTATTAGTGGTAAGAAGCCTAAAACCTGGTGAATGTAAATAATGAACCTTCTACTAAGTTCATTTGAACTTTGAAAACGTGCTAATATGACAACCATGTGTCTAATCTTTGCAGTTCCAGTTGTAAAGAGGAGTGAGAGATTAATAATTAGCAAAATACCATCCAATTTAGAAGTCATAAGAATGGCCGTACTGGATCAGACCAGTGGTCCATCTATCCCAGTCTTCCAACAGTGGCCAGTGCTAGATGCTTCAGAGAATGAACAGAACAGGGCAATTTATCGAGTGATCCATCCCCTGCTTCTGGCAGTCAGAGGTTTATGGACACCCGGAACATGGGGTAGCATCCCTGACCATCTTGGCTAATAGTCATTGATGGACCAGTCCTCCGTGAACTAATCTAGTTCTTTTTTGAACCCGGTTGTACTTTTGGACTTCGCAACATCGCCTGGCAAGAAGTTCCACAAGTTGACTTTGGGTACGTCCAGACTACCCGCCATATCAGCGGGTAGTGATCGATTTATCGGGAATCGATATATCGCGTCTCGTTAAGACGCAAGGTATCGATCCCCGAACGTGCTCCCCGTCGACTCCGGAACTCCACCAGAGTGAGCGGCGGTAGCGGAGTCGACGGGGGAGCTGCGGCCGTCGATCCCGCGCCGTGAGGACAGGAGGTAAGTCGGAATAAGATATGTTGACTTCAGCTACGGTATTCCCATAGCTGAAGTTGCGTATCTTACATCGACACCTCCCCTCCCCCCTAGTGTAGACCAGACCTTTGTGTTATGTGAAGGAGTACTTCCTTATTTTTGTTTTAAACCTGATGATTATTAATTTCATTGGGTGACTCCTGGTTCATGTGTTATGTGAAGGGGCAAATAACACTTCCTTAATCACTTTCTCCACACCATTCATGATTTTATGAATCACAACCCACAATCACAGGGGGGAGGGATAGCTCAGTGGTTTGAGCATTGGCCTGCTAAACCCAGGGTTGTGAGTTCAATCCTTGAGGGAGCCACTTAGGGATCTGGGGCAAAATCAGTACTTGGTCCTGCTAGTGAAAGCAGGGGGCTGGAGTTGATGACCTTTCAGGGTCCCTTCCAGCTCTATGAGATAGGCATATCTCCATATATTAACCCCCCCCTTTTCTAAGCAGACCAGTCCCAGTCTTTTAAATCTCTCATCATATGGAAGCTGTTCCATATCCTTAATCATTTATGTTGCCCTTCTGTGCTTTTTCCAATTCTAATGTATTTTTCTGAGATGGAGCAACCAGAACTGCACACAGTATTCAAGATGTGGGCGTATCATGGATTTAATATAGTGGCATTATGATTATTTATTATCTATCCCTTCCCTAATGCTTTCTAACATTCTGTTAGCTTTTTTGACTACCACTGCACATTGAGCAGATGCTTTCAGAGAACTCCCCACAATGACTCCAAGGTCTCTTTCTTGAGAGGGAACAGCTAATTTAGACCCCACTGTTTTGTATGTCTAGTTGGGATTACGTTTTCCAATGTGAATTACTTTGCATTTATCAACACTGAATTTCATCTGCCATTTTGTTGCCCAGTCACCCTGTTTTGTGAGACCTTCCTTTGTAACTCTTCACAGTTTGTTTTGGACTTAACAATCTTGAGTAATTTTTTTATCATCTGCAAACTTTGCCACCTCCCTGTTTGCCCCTTTTACCTGATCATTTATGAATATGTTGAACAGCACTGGTGCCAGTACAGATCCTTGGGGATTAATTAATTCACCAATTCTTTTTTCTCAAAAAATATATACATTTTAAAATTAGGTCTATAAACATTTTCATACATAGAAAATATCCTTACACATAAAATCTATTGTATTTTCATTAACACCTAATCTTTGCATCATTTCTAACCTTACTGATACATTTTAGCCTAGCAAAATGATCATCATTAAAACAGTACAATCAGTATTTTCAGATAAAAATAACTTTACAGTGTTTTTTTGCAATATCCCTATCTTTGCATTGTGGAATATCACAAATACTACTGTAATTGTCATGGCTTTTTATGGTGACTACTATACTGCACTGTTGACTGGATCTATCATGCAATGCTTACACAGACACAACCTCTCGACTGAATTCAGTAGGAGTTTGGCCTGACCAGAATCAGGACTAAACATTTGAAGAGTGCAGCAGCTGTGTATAAGACACAAGTTGTGTGTATGTGTTTATAGTATCTGTATTTAAGTATACCCAGGTCCATTGTATTTATGTTCACATTTTATATGATATATTGTTTTTATATCTATATAGATATAAAATAATAGAGAGAGGCCTATATAGAGAATATCACACGTGCACACAATACACATGCACACTTTCCTACACACTTATTTGGCTGGCAATATGGAAAACACAATTTAGGGTGGATTAAGGTCAGTCAGAATAGATTCACAACCATTTAATGTATCTCCAGTAGAATTTTGAAAAGTATTTCAGACAAGTACCCCCCCCCCCTTTTTTTTTTTTTTTAACAGATCAAAGCTAGTATTATGTGACTGGCTAAGCCACAAGGAAGATGGTGATATAATATCAGGGCCTCCTTGCTATTGTACAATTAGGAGTTTCATAGTGTTTTCATTATAAACCCTGTAATAGATTTAAGAACTGTGTGGGCTGTAATTTTACATACAAGATTTTAGAATGTGGGGTGGGTCATTTTGAAATTTTTTTATATATAAAAAACAATGGTCTATTTTGGAATATTTTAGTGCTTGTATTATTCAAATGTGATTGATTTAAAATTTTTAAATCAAGCAAGCAATTAGTACAAAAATAGTCTTATTGTATTGCACTTGAATACTATTTTTAAAAGACTTTACACTTTATATTTCCAATTTAATATTATTTTACCACATACAATGAATAAAACAGGATGCCCATCTTGGACCCTTCATGATTTAATGGTAAGAATGCATATTTGTAAAGTTGTTTAAAATATGTGACAGGCTGCAGTCTATTGTATCAGCTGCCATACATTTACATGAGGGATTTTAAGGATCACAGCTAAGAAAAACATTTGCACATAGAAAATAAATGTACATTAAAATCGTTTCCTGGTGTCTTTATGAAGAGAAAAACGCTTTTGGTTTCACCCATTTCTAGAGCTGGCCTCATCCTACAGAACCCAAAGTGTAAAATGTTTATGTGATGTAGTTTTTGTTGACATGTTGGTAGAGCTGGAAGCATTTTCTGTCCCTCAAATATTTAAATGAGTTCATGTTGGCTCTTCTCGTGCTCCTTTTAAGTTTTCTGAGAGAAAGCAAGGAAACAAGTTATTGGGCTCAATACTGGGGGAAATGTCATGGCCTGCTAGATCATGTAATCACACCTCTGTAGAAGACCCCCTTCTGGCCTTAAAAATAAAAATCTATGAAGTTACGAAGTAATTGAGTTTTACTGTCCCTAACATTGGTGGGAACTAAAACTAGAATTTTCATGTGAGTATTCATTCCAGAAGTGTATCCGTTTTCATCCAATCAGAGAATTGAAATACCTTGTGTCTTTAATCACAACTAACCAATACAGAACAAATATCAAATGCTCCACATGAACCATTCACAATGAATCTACAGTGTGGAAATAAAAATTGTCAATAATGAATATATGTAAGGAAGTCACAATCTGCTTCTTACAGATATTCTGGGAACAATAAGGAAGGCTAAATTAGTTGGATTATAAATTGTTCATTGTGAATCATTCATTCAGCTCTGCTTGAGAAAGTGGGCAGGCGGGTGATTATCTATGGCATAAATGTAATTACTTTTTGCTGTTCTATGTTCTATACAACACCTATATCAGATGTGTGCATAAGGAAATTAATAATAAATGTGACTGGGAACCCCAGTTTTCATAGGGGTAAATTGAACTAACCAGGGGATGATGCTCAGAGTTTGAAATACAATGATACTCAATGCTTTCTCCATCAGTTGGTTATTTCAATACCACTTGTCATCTCACTCACCTGTCTTAGAATGACACTGTTGTCACAGGTTCTGTCGCATTAGAAACTGGAGTAAAGTACCTCTGCCTGGAGGACTTTTGTTCTAGTTTAGGAATTTCTGTCACATGCTGCCGCTGATGAAAAATCTCCCTGATGCTTCCGGATTGCTCGTGACAAATGAAGAATTCAAATTTCTCACTGATGAACTGAAATAGTGGGAAAACAGTGTATGGCCAGACTTAATGAGTAACACTGAAAGCTACCACAGCAGCTGTCACTGATTGTAGACCTCCCTTATGTTGTTACGGCATTTGTACCTAGTTTCTCTCTCAGTGCCAGAGAAGAAAAAGCCCATTTAATGGGGGTTTAATTTTCCATTGCATTTATTTTATACTTATTTGATGTGCATTGTTACAGTGTATTCAGGGCTGTGCCACACCTCCAGAATCATTTGAGAGGCCACTGTTGTATCACAACTAAACTAATTACATCTTCTCTTCCTATGCATGTCTGTATCTTTATGCTGTGCTCAGAGTACTTAGTGTAGTAGTTAGCTTACACAAAGAAAAATTCACACTGCTACTGCTCGTCTGAAAACAAGTTATAATAAAATACAATATTCCTTTATAAAACAGTGTTTAAATACTAACACAGCGCTTTACATCTGTACTTCTGTTTGTATGAAGACCTGTGTTAAGTTTTTGGCAATCTGACTCATTTACTTCTGAAATCACAGACTTTAATGGAAACACATTGTGCTGACACACAAAACAAACACATGAAGACAGCTAAACTGGAATTTAAGAGACAGGAACAAGCTTTGGTAGAATTGGATTATTTAAGAATAGCCATCACACAGGTAACAACATGTCACTCTGGGTTTATGGTCCAACATTTTTAGAACACAAAAAATATTCTCTTCAACAATATTAAACTATAAGTAAAAGACAGAAAAGTACTGCCAACCTATTTATCCCCTTCCATATAAGCTCTATAAGAGTCAGATCATTCTCCTAAATATCACGTCAATATAGTTGCACATCATTTGAATTAAATTTACCCTTAACAAAATCAGGTGATTCTCCCCCCCCCCCATAGGGAATAATTAACTAACTAATGATAAAAGCATCAGATAAGTTATGCTAAGTAAAAGGGTTGTCTACTTGTGACTTGCAAGACAGAAGATTTATTTGGAATGGTGTCAGTGTGATATCCTATGTTAGCAGTGTATTGGACTGTAGAATCAGATTTTGAGCTTAGAGGAAGACTCCAACTCATTGAACATGACTGCAAACAAAATCTCTTTGCTTTAATTTAGTTCAAAATATCCTGTACAGTCTACACTGAACTCAAACAGAATTATGATTGTACAACAGACATTGTAACATTAGTAAAATGGATGTGATAGAAAATAAGTTGTGTCAGGTGAGCACTCTTGATTGACATCAGTCTATATAGCATATCTGGTATCAAATTTATCTCCATTGTGCTAAAGGTAAGAATAGTTTAAACATAATAAAACAAACTCTTTTCTCATTAAGACAAGACAAGACATTTTTACAGCTTTTCAAGACTTCAAATGTTGAATCTCAAATTCCCTACTGAGTTACTTAATGTTTGCTTCGAAACCAAAATACAGGCTTCATTAGTGCCAACATCATGGTAACACTTTGGATTCTATAGTAAGCTCAGTTATTTTGAGCCAAATGTTTTTTCCCCCCTACATATACGGTTTGTGCTTCATGCTTAGATCAAGTGGCCTTTTGTTAATAACCAGAAAAGTAGCAGTTCAAGTACAACAACATTTTCCCACCCAAGAAAGCTGTAATGTAGGACAGCTGACCTAAAAAATTGTAAGCATGAAGTGCACAGCCATTTGCAATAAACAGTTACCAAATTGGACTATGTGCAGAATGGTGGACTAAAAAATAAGTACTGGAACTACAACTTTTATCCAGTTTGATATGTTTCCTGAAAGGGGAAATAATCAATTATAGTCTTGATCATGTGTAAAACCACTTGAGAAACTACCAAAAAAGAGTTTGCCATTTGAGAAATTAATGTTAGTTTAACCTGTTTTAATTGTACAAAGAATAAGCCAATGGACTTTCCATTCTTTGCATGTTTGCTCCCCTCATGGGTCCATTACCTTTCACAAAGAAATTTTTAACTATCAAACTTGTCCATAAATTTTGCCGCTGAGGGTGAAACCATCCAGTTAGCATATACACTATCATTTGCATATCTTGAAAACACAGAGTTAGTGCCATCGAATCTTGTGAGTGGAACGGGGCTCTCCTCAGGCCAGTTCGGGTATGACATGCCTAAAAATGAAAACAGATAATTTTTTCTGCACTGAAGAACCATAACTTCATGTGCAGACAGTAAGGCCCTTGGCAAAACTCCGTTCAATACTTTAAGCCAGACCATTGTTTTTTGTCCCCAATCAATTGATATAAACTGTGTTTCAAAGCCCCAAAGCACAAATTCTGCTGAAGGCAAACACCCTGAACAAATAAAGTGCTGTCTTGATAAAAAAAAAAAGTGTGTATATCATATAATCCAATAAAAGTTGTTAATTTTTCTTCTGGTAGCCTCCAACTTTTCACAATTTTATAGCTTCATGACAATGTAATTACAAATTGCTTTGCCAGAGAATTTATTGCAACTGGAAGTTCTTGTTGTACATACAATGCTCCAAGCAGTAATAAGCCCATTTAAGGCAGGACCCAATGTCCATTCTAGTCAATGAAAGTATTTCCATTGACATCAATGGGTGTCTTTCCATTGGCTTCAATAGGTTTAGGATGAGACTCATATCACCATCATGATCTCCCAGTAGTACAATGGGCTGCAAGGTTCTGAGCACTCTGACTCTGATCCAGCTATATATTTAAATACAGGTTTAAAGTTAAGCATATAAGTAGTCCTATTGACATCAGTGTGCTACTCATAAATGTAAATTTAAGGTCATGCTTACGTATTTTGCTGGACTGGGCCCAGAGTGCTCAGCATCTTGCAGATCCAGCACTATATGCAAAAATATACCAAGGCCAGCATTTTCAAAAATAGAAGCCTAATTTTGTTGCCTATTTTGGCACTTAAATACGTGCTGAGATTTTCAAAAGCATTCAGCAATGGGAACTTCAGTGGGAACTGTTGGATGCTTAAGCCCTTTTGAAAATCTGACCACTTATTTAAAATTCCAAATATGTATTTAGGAACCTAACCTTGGGCACCTAGTTTTAAAAATCATGTCTGGGGAGCAGAGGGGGGAAAAAAAAGACTCAAAGATATTTTCTAATTACAAATACACAGAGTAATGGAAAAGCTTCAGCTTTTAAAAAAGTTTTACTGCTTGAAGAATGAAAAAAATATGATCTTTGAAGTTAGAAAACAGCCAAAAACATGTAGAATATTTAATCAGAAAACAAAATATAGGAGTTTTGGCAAGAACCATTTTTACTGTCCATCTCACCACCACAATATGAAAGCACATGTTCCCTTTCAAAACACTTGCTACATCATTCAATCAGGGCTTAGTGCTGACATTTGCATGATAAACCAAAGGATGTGAAAACAGTCGAAAGTATTTTTATAGTGGCCATCACCAAATCAATTTCCAAAAGACTGTGTAGCTACACTCAGTCTCCCCTGTCATCTGTAAATTGTAACCTGATCCCAACCCATGTCATGTTAAGCAGAAATTTCTGCACAAGGACTTAAAACATGTGAGCAGCAGCTGAGATTAAGGAATCCGTGTGGATAAACATAAAACTGTAACAAATTGGGCCTCACTATTCAACTGAGCCCCCCAAAAATGTTTAGCAAATGTTTTTTTTAAATCCCTGTTACTTAAATTAGAGATATAGAATCTAATATATTTCCCAACTCCACCCCCCAACACAAAAGACTATTTTAATTGGATATTCAGTTCTTAGCCTTTTAAAATTTCCCCTGAGAGTACTTCCCTGATCTATTTATTTCTCTTTATCATATGATATATAGATATAGATATATATGGTGATTTTACTTATTTTCACATCCTTTTAAAATCTTTTTTTAAACACAGCTGCAAGACGCCTAAAGTATGATCCTGATGCAAAGTTTGACATTTACAAATAAAAAAAGCTTTCCAAGCAAATTTTGATTGGTTTCATTCACACAAGAAACACTCTAATGGGGTTACAGAGTCTGAAGATAGTGCAGAAGAAAAAAAAACACTTTTTGTGTGTGTTGCTAGAATCTAGTAAATGCATGTGAAATTCTACCATAGAGTTTGTTTTCAATCCATGTGGAGGGGAGGGTTCGAGGGAGGGGAGCATTATTACAGTCCACGAGTGGTGTCTCCTCTTCTGAGAGCCCGTCATCATAAAGTAAGGAGTCAGAGGGTGTGGAAGCTGCAAGATCTAAGTAGTCCTACCAAATAAATAAAATGCTAGGTTACAATAAGCAACAAAGTCATTCCTCAGTTATAGTTGCTAACACATTTCTGGGTTCCCTAGACTGGGCAACTGCAAACTCAAAGTGGGCCCTTCTATATAGAATACCAACTGCTTAATCTCCTGTTTTCTGCAAGAGTAGTGTCCTCGGCAATGCACTTGTTTGCAGAAACACTAGACATGCTTCGACAGAAACATGCTCAGTTAGTGCTTCTCCTGTTGAACGCTGCTTGCCAACGAGTTAACTCAAAAATCACACTGATAGATAGGCTTTAATTTCAGCTTTCCTCTAAGCCTAAAATTCAATGGGAGGACAGGGTGCTTAACAATGCCTGGAAGGTGCTCTCACCATTTTGCAGCATTTGGCCCATAGTTCTGTTCAGGATGCTGGTTGTTTTGTTTTTAACTAGGATAACCATTTCAGACAACATTGCCCAGTTCAGTGTTACTGTCCAGTCACTGGATTATCCCAGATATTCTGTCTGTCATACAAAGCAGACACAACTTTTTGGGTTGGAAATTTACTTTTAGTTCAACACATTGCTCTTGTAATAGCCTTTTGGAACCTCAAAACAAAAAACTTTGCTCTTACTTTGCATTTCACCACCATTGATTTAACTTTGATTTTTAAATTTTCCTATAGAGCATAATGGCTCCCTTCTGTTCACTTCTTAATCTGTGCCCAGCAACACATGCCCAAGCCCAGAATGGGTTAGTTCATTTGTTCTCCCTCTGCTGGATTTGTAACAGAGGAACAATATTATAGGTCTTACCTAGAGAGTAACTATTGTTGGAGATTTCTAATGTTTTTGTAAAACAGGGATTTTATAAATATATACCGGTAAGCGCATACACACACTTATTTTTAGTCACCAGCCTCCACTTCTGTGTGCACACGTACACTTGTATGTGCTCATTCAACTGCACATGCCCTTTCCCAGCACACACAGACAACTGGATTTTTCCATGAAAAACTTCCATTTGCACTGATAGAATTTCCATGCCTAAGCCGTATCAAATAAGTGCACATACAAGTATTAATATTGGAAAATATCCATTTAGGTGGATGTATGCTTGCAGTGTGTACTAGGGACTCAATCCTGCAAGGTACTGATGGAGATACTCATGGGCTTTAAATTAAGCGCATGCATAGGTGTTCTCCTGGATCAGGACGACAGTGCTCAGCAGTGTGCAAGACCAAGTCCTAGATGAGGATGTGTAAAGGCTCCACACTGACAATGAGGTCCTTTGAATTCCCAAGAAAATCCCTTATCAGATTATGCATTTGAAAGTAGACAGATTTGGAACCAAATGGCTTTAATATTTTGTTGCTGTTATCACATCTTTAAGACATCCCACGTCAAAAATGACACAATACTTGCTTTGCAATATTTTAGGCATTTAATTTGAGGCTTTCTACTGCTTGATTATTGAGTAATGCAAATTAAAATTAACTCTGCAATAATAAATTTGTTACTAAGGAAACTAAGTGGTAAAATAATCAACCACACAACATTTCTAGGTCTGAAATCTTCAAAATCACCATACAAAAAAACCGATGGAACTGCTTTTGGAAAGCTTTCTGCCATCTGGAGGAAATAAGGTTTTTGGATGCCTTTAATCCTGATCAAAATAAGAACTTTTCTTATCAGAAACTTATTTCTCTGTGCTACAACCAAGCTCTTTGGATTGTAAACATTCCCTACTAGTTTTCATTAACTGTGCAAAACTCAGCTTGCAGCAGACTTACCCTACTCTTCACCATCATTTTCTCCAGTTCTTTGCTGATGTCAGCAAATGTTGGCCTCTTATCTGGTTCCTGTTTCCAGCATCGCAGCATCAAGTTATACCTATGAACCAAAGTAACACATAATAAGATCCTGCATTCACAAATGGTTTGGTTTTCCTTTCTGCTCAAATAAATCTACACTGTTGTGAATGCCACTCAAAGAAAGATCTCAATCTTTCCTTTTTCTTATTTATGTAGCTAAACAATTTCTCCATGGGACGAGGCCCTAATACTGCACTGAGAGTCACATGAGTGTACCTTTACTCCCAGGAGATGCTGCATGTAATTAAAGCCCCAGGCATGTGGATCTCTTTGCAAGATTGGTGTCCAAGAGTAAGTCTACACTACTACTGGGAGGTGGGATTCCCAGCGTGGGTAGACTCTCGCCCTCGCTCAGCTTGAACTCTTGTTCTAAAAAAGGCAGTGTGAATGCTGTGGCACTGGTGATGGCGTGGGCTAGCCCCTCAACCCCAAGCCTGCCTGACCCCAGTGCTGCAACCTCCACACTGCTATTTTTAGCATACTAGTTTGAGCTGAGGTATGGTGAGTGTCTACATACGCTGGTAATCAGACCTCCCAGCTGACCCCTTACACTTCTCTAACTCCTATGACTTTTGCTTTCCCGGACAGTCACCTAGAAGAAGAACCAAACAACCGGTACAGGGGAGTTGATAGTGACACCAATGTTTAGGCTGCCTAACGCTTCCCACCTGCAAGATTCTTGCAACCTTTCCTTTGAGAAACTTTCACATCTCCATTGTTTGCCTCGGGCCTTTGGTATTTGGCAGGGGAAAAGTCCTCTGGCTACAGAAGTGCTTTTCCTTTATGGTATGAAATTCCATTCAGCTTTTGCTGAGATATAAGCTTTCAAAATAATTTCCCTTCTCCTGCTCTCCTTCCTCAGGAAAGTGTTGGCAGCCTGCTAAAATAATAACTGAACACATGAATATTCTAAGGGCAGGCTCCACTGCCACCAAATCAGCAGCACCAGCACATTGTTCTGGGAATAGCTGGGAGCAGCCATAGTGGTGGGGAGGAGAAAAACCTAGACTGGGCTTCCCTCCTCTGGATCCAGCACCTGGACCTAGTGGCCCATTCTTCCCTCTGGGGACAACAAATAGGGCAGGAGCTCCCCCAACTCCCAGAAGGGAAGAGAAAGAAAGAATTGGGCCAGGCTGAGTTCTCCCATGCCACTCTTTCTGGACTCAGCAGCCCACCCAGATAATGTAGTTAGATCTATAGCTTAAATGACTTCTGCTGCAGTGCTGAAGGTTCAGGATTCAAACGCCGCTGGTGCTCAGCTGTTCATAAAAGAAAGTGGCTTTACCATTTTCCTTAAAAACAAACACAAACAAACAAAAAAACATTTTGAAATTATATTTAAAGAACCCTACGTTATAAGAATTCTGTTTAGGTTGCAAATTCAAGCACTTGAAAGTTAAAAAATGCCAGATTTATGATTGGCTGTACAACCTTAATTCACACCCTCCCCCTTGGGCATAGGCATTATGATACTATGTGATCATGTCATTAAAGACTGTCTCAAAAACACATGTGCATAGGCTGTCTGAATTAAGTTTGCACAGGCAACCATAAATCTGGCATTTCCTAACTTTTTAGTACTTGACTTTACAACCTAAATAAGATTCTTCTAATCTCACTTTTTTTGGATTTATTATATTAAAGATGGAGTGAACTGCTTCAAAAAAGTTTGCATACCTATAAAAAAAGGGGTAAAGTTATGCATTACCACCTCATTGCTAGACTGGATAATTTGGAGCATGCATAGAAAAATGGGTGTTAAGTAGTTCATCTTAATGCAGTCTTTAATGTCCTAAAATAAACATCTACCCAGGTTGTCCATCTGAGAGAGACAACAACAACGCCATCAACCCCCCCCCCCCCAACCCCTGCAAACTTACACAACATGAGTAACTCAAAAAAGTATAAACAATGGAACATAATTGGGGGTGGGGAAGGGGACATTTGAAGTGAATGCTTGAGGAAGGGAAGACGGGTGAAAATTTAAAATATTTAATTTTGCTGGGGGCAAGTCTGGACTTGAGATCTATGAATCTAAGTTCAACAGTGTCTCAGTGGTATCTCTATGTATGTGGTGCACAGAAAAATATGGCTGTACTATTTATGCTGCTTTTTCTCACCACACAAGTGGGCAAGGTCATTCAAAGACACCTGAAGGGATCTTGTTCTCCAAAATTCAAATGAGACAATGCAGTCTCATTTGAATATGTGAATATGGCTTAATAGAGGCTGATAAACATTTTTCAAGCTCTGTTTCATTTTCGGACACCATAGAATATCCAGGAAGATGAGATATTTCTCTCTCTCATTGAGATTTTCCTGGTTAATTGCCTTTTGTAAATAAGTCAGTTAATAACACATGAACTGTCTTACAGTCACAGATAAACTGAAATGACTCACTAAGTCACAAAATGTTTGTGTTATACAGGTATTGATTTCTGGGTCAAGGTATCTTCTCTTCAGGGTTCTGTGCACTACCAGGGAAGTCAGACAACTGACAAACCATTTGCAGGGAGTACATGGAGCACAGATATTAAAATAACCGCCTTATTTGCAGGAAAGTGGGTTCCTAGTATTTGGATGTGCTTCAACACATCTTGAAGAGATCAATCATCACTATGTTAGATGCATTTCTTCTCCCCACCCCCCTCCATGTTCCAAATATTCAACCTACACTTTTTCATTAGCCTGAGGAGTACTTTATCCAATTTTCAGCAAGTACTTTGGCAATAGCTGCGGGTGCTTGGGGACTGCATTTCTTTTAGTGCACATTTAACACAGATTGTCACCCCACCTTTCTGCCACTTTATGATGACAGAGTTCTTTACTTTTACTAGTTTGTTCTCAGACTTCTCTAAAAGTCATGCTGGAGATGGCTGTTATTTACACTGTTTCCTCCCTTTGTTCAAGGACATTTCTATTAATCCAAACAAAGCAAGAACTACTTACATTTCTTCACTGCAGTTTTCAGGTCTCTCCATTCTATAGCCAGTTTTCAGGAGGTTAAAGAGTCTTTCAGGAGCAATTCCAGGATAAGGGTTACCTCCCAGGGTTACAATCTCCCATAGCAGAACTCCAAATGACCAGCTGAAAAAGGAAGGAAGGAAGGAACCATTCACTTGAATTGCTAGGATTGAAGAGCTTAACATGGCCCCTATCCAGCAAATAGTACAGTAGCACTTAAAGGTTCCAAGATCAAGTTTCCATTATGCTAGGTGTTGTATGAATCCCTGCCCCCATCTATTACATTCTAAATAGACAAGACAGACCAAGGCGTCAACCACAAATCCATCCTTCTTTGCATGCACGTGTCTAATTTTACCTAAATGACCCCCTTTATTTTAATAGGCTTACTTGTGCTCGTTTAATGAATCAGGGCCTTAATTTTGTTCTTGGCCTAATACAGAAAGCAGCACTGGTCAATTCTATTTGGAAATTTGAAATGCACCAAAAAAATGGTGACATTTTGATTTTTTTTTTTTAAAGGGAAGAAAATTGAGTCAATTTTTCTATCCACTTTCTGACCATCTCTAGTAGAAAGGCCTTGACTCAAAGGGTTGGAAATAAGGGTATGTGTTACCCCCCCCCCCCAAAAAAAAGGTTCCTTTCCTGAGTGGAAGCCCTCTTTCAGAGGCTTGAGCAACCCAAAATCTAATCCAGACCCTCATTTCAAACCCCCCCAAGATTTCAGTTTTCACAATGCGGAGTGAAGGAAAGCAGGCAACAGTGTATTTTTTCACTTGGGTTGATGGGATGCCTCTGAGAACAAAGTTATGTACAAAGTGCAATAAACATTCACTTTTGCCATCTGACTTTTATGCGAGAGCTCCACCTTTAAAAAGAGACCTAGAGGAGTTAGGCCCCTAAAGTCCACTGAAAGTCAATGAAAGTCATGTGCCTAATTCCCTGAGGCTCCCTTGAAAATCCCACCTCAAAATTTTAGCAACAGAAACTGCTCTCCTCCTGACTAGGTTTCACTTGTCTCCTTGTAGTTCTTTTATTTTAAACAAGGGAAATGGCATTCCCAGGCCAGGACATATTAAGCTCCAAGATGACTATGCGCAGAAAAAAAAAAAAAAAAAAAGAACTGCTAGTCTCACACAGCCTTACATGAAACTTTCAAACAGCTTTTTCCTGCTGATATTGTGTAAGTTCATTTTTAACCGGTCTATATCTTCCTCAAAGCTCATGCATATTTATAACGTTCCATTGCATTTGATTAAGTCTTTCTATTCTTCCTCATGCCCTTTATTGAGCCAATTATTCTGTGCACCCTATCAGGTTATAATTTGACCTGTAAGTAATCCAGAAGAGTGTGTGGCATTGTGGGTTTTTATGTTTAAGATCCTTTGTTTAAGTGAATTTTTTGGAGGCTCTGTAAGAGGGTGTAGCATGTTGGTAATTTCTCAATTAGCTCCAGCTGTTTGTCAGATTTGTATGTTAGGATATTGTACCTTAGTTTTGTAATTATAAAAATTACTGGTAACTAAGTGTGTGGGGAGGGGGAAATATTTTCCATTGTACAGTCTTTGTGGATGAATAAAAATGTCATCAGAGAGATGGGGACAGGAAGACTGTGGGCACTAGTACAATGTGTGTCTAGGTTCCAGCATAAAAAGCAAAGGTTTTCGCAGCAGGGTTGGAAAAAAGAAATTATAGAAGCTGGCAACTTATACTACTGCTAGATCACTGCCAACTACTGACTATATACAAGGGTCTTAAAAGGAAGCAGCTGGAAAAAAAGAGAGAGAGAATTTATGAGGAAAATCCAGCATTCGGGAATGGATTTTAAGTATATTAATAGATGGTCACTAAAACCATAATTGCATCACCCCAAACAGCACTGAATATTTGTAGATTATATTTGTTAACAAATGTAAATTTTTAAAAATCAATTTTCAAATAAAGTAACCCTTTAATTCTTCAGTGTTACACTGTTGGAGTAATAGCCTGGAGCATGGGGTGTGTGTATAAGAGGCTGCAGGAGACTAAACCTCCCCAAATAAGGCTGGCAATGCAGGGGGGGGCAAATGCTGCAGATGTGATGCCGGTCACCTCCCTTGGAGGCGTACCGGCCCGCAGCCTTTCGAGCACTGGAAGAGAAGCTCCCTAGAAGGGGGAGGCCCACCAAGGCTCAGACTGGGGCCCCACCCACGCTCTGCCCTGAGGCCCTGCCTTCACCCAGCCTCTTCCCCTGAGGCCCCACCCATGCTCTACCCTGAGGCCTTGCCCTTGCTTGCCTATTCCCCCAAGGATCCCCTCGCCCGCCATTTGCTCCTCTCCTGCTGCTCTACCAGCCTGGGTGAGGAAGGAAGTAGTAATGTGAGAAAGGAAGTGGAAAACAAATCTGCCCATGCAATCACTCTCTAACAACAGGCACAGGTACTTGCATCATGTGGCTGCAACTTGGTTGTTCATTAAGAGTCTGATCCCGTTCCCACTGAAGTCATTTGGAGTTTTGTCATTGGCTTCAATGGGAGGTGACTCAGGCTCTAAATCATTAGTCTTTTTGCTGGGTCTGCCTACAAGAGTGGGTTCTGTGGTGTGCACACTAAAAACGGGGCTGAGACCATCAAATCTCATTCCACACAGGCCAATGAAGGGCAATCAGATTGCAACCTCCTACAGTCACTCATGATTTAGGTTTTAATTTAATGGGTCACCTACAATTTTAAAGTTCCATATTTATCCCACCATTACTGAGAGACTGAGTCATCTGGGCTCTCTGATTTTTGTTATCTTCCAACTTAGAAGCTGTGGCTATTAAATATGTTACCGTAGTTCTTTGTGAAACTCTATACAACAGACACATAAACTGCATAAGACACACCACAATTTAGACTTACACATCACTTTGTGTTGTATAGATATGATCAAATAGGGATTCTATTGCCATCCATTTAACAGGTATTCGACCCTAAGAGAAAAAACAGCAACACAATTACTAAGTTAGAAGGTTAAAATTAATGTTGGTGCATTTGCTTTCACAACAGTAAGATTTATACTGCACTGTGCCTCTCTGATATGCTTCAATCGAATGACTGAAGTGACATTTCATCAAATAAACAGGGAGCAGTACAGGTTAGGGGGGCACAGCTATAACCTCTCTTTAATCACCACTGAACTTTACCATTCATTCTAACCCAACCAATTTAGGAGGACCCAGTTTTGAAAGGACATGCATTCAATGAACAGTGATTTTCAGACATATTACATGGTCAACTCAGACCACTGAACCCTCCTATCACACTAAACCTATACTTGTCAACATGAATTGCTTGCCACCCATTAGATACACTTCCAGAGCCTAGTGGGAGTTGTGCAGGTGCAAAAGGAGATGGAGAATGAGGCTATAGGAGTAATATCCATCCCAAATGAAAGATGAATCGCAACTGAAAAACCTCAGGTTTTAGGACAGCTTTGGCTTCTGAACTCAAACTTCACTCGGGCAGTTATACTTGTTCAATGGCTGCTTAACAAGCTGTGCAAACTGCTGCTTTTCGGTCTGAAATTCACATGGGATCTACACCAGCTATTCGCAAAGATCGTGGCTGTGCAAAATGCCAACGTGATTTCTAGGATGCTTCATAACATCCACAAAAGCATTCTGGATTTGTATTTTCGTAAAATTTTCAGGCAATGCACATGAATTTGGAAATTTTTTCTAGATATATTTGAAAGATATTCCATTCTTTCTCCCATTCTTTCCTCCTGCTCTCTCTCTACCCAAGTTATTTTTGACAGCAAATAATTGTTTGTGTTGGAAAATTGAATATGCACTCGGAGATCCTATGGTGAGGAGGGCTATATCAGTATCTGTTAACTTTATGGGGAAAAATCTATGTATTAGAATAAATTGTTCTCAAATAATTTTTGCAGAGAAATAGGTACAAATAGATAGCATTCCTTCAGTGTAAAGCATACATAATAGAACGGAGTGGATATTGCACTGTCTTTCCTAATATACTATCTAGTTATATTTTTAATTGTCTTTGTCCATGGTCACTTTTGTATTTGCCTCCTGCAAACATCATGCAATTGAGCATTATTGGCTGGAATTGTAGTGGAAAACAAACGTCAAAAAGTCACAGTATTTATGGAAGCCAATATTTGAAATTCTCATGTGTGAGAATTCATGCTGGCAGCACTTTCACACTAACCCACACAGGGAACTGAAGCAGTATCACAGAAGATTGAATGGTCAACATAAAATGGTATTACTGAATTTCACAAACTGAGCTTGGATACTGGCCTCATTTACATGCAGAAGGCCCACTGATTTCAATAAAAGTTGCATGCATACAGGCTTATGGCAGAATTCGGCTCAGTGTGTTATGGCAATATCTGCTATGATAATAAATAACGACAAGTCTGAACTTGTTTCATAATCTTGAGGTTATCATAATAGTTCTTTTTAGGGAAAGCCGTGATATGACTAAACAATGAGAGGAGCTCTCCTAATACCACAGGAGAGGCTTTCCATCAAATTTCCTTTGCACAATCCTACAGATGAAATGTTACCATATGCTGAGTTCTGCCATGAGCACTGTGAGCAGACAGAACTATTTCTAAACAGCTGATAATAATTTACTGTGACAGGAAAAATATAATTGCTTTAAAGAATCCGAGGCATTCCAAACTGGCAGATGGGTATCTCTACCATCTATAGCAGAGATGGGCCCAAGCTCTGGCATTTGGATCTGGATTTTGAACCTTGTATATTTCAGAGCTGTTTGGAGCTGGGTTTTGGTTCAGATCATCATAGCTGTAGAAGAAGCATTCATGAAACTAGGATCTGGATTTAGATTCCAATTATGAAGTTTTCAGCCAGAACTAGTTCTGATTTAAATGATTGCCGGCTCTTTCTGCCTACTTTTTCTTCAATCCCTTGTTTTGTGAGCTTGGCAATTGTAAAAAGAGAGGGAGAGAGAGACTAATAGCTTTTTTGTATAAAGTAGCAAGATGAGGCCCTAGATTTTGTACCCTAAGTAACTTACAAACTAACAGCTATAAAAAAAATTACTACCTGAAAAATACTTGAAAGGAAATAGGATTATATTTGAATATATTTGTCTTTATTATTGATAGATCACACATTATTTTTAAGGCCCCTGTTCACACTACAGCTACAACACAACACAACACAACACAAAGACCGGAGAAATCGTGATTACAAGATGCATGGATACATGCTTTCCAAAAATAGTCCAGGGTTTTAACCCACTTACAAGGACACAGGTGGTCCTACTGTATCTATATTGTCACCATGTCCTGTGACTGGGTTGCAGATGTGGTGTTGATGGGGCATTACAGTAAAATACAAAGATCAGGGCCGGCTCCAGGCACCAGCTTACCAAGCAGGTGCTTGGGGCGGCCACTTCGGAGGGGGGCGGCACGTCCAGCTGTTCGGCGGCAATTCGGCGGACGGTCCCTCACTCCTGCTCGGAGCGAAGGACCTCCTGCTGAATTGCCGCCGCAGATCACGATCGCGGCTTTTTTTGTTTGTTTGTTTGTTTGTTTGTTTTTTTGTTTGGCTGCTTGGGGCGGCCAAAACCCTGGAGCCGGCCCTGACAAAGATTATTGCCCACAGGCAGAAGAAAGAGCGGACAGGAATTAATATTTTTTGCTGATGATATACCAGTAAATAGTGTAGTCTAGTTACTTATAATGGCCCAAATGATGAAGCTAATGGTTTTGTTTAATCTTTACTTTTTGTTACCTATTTCCTTATCAGAATTAGCTGTTGTCTTTATTTTCTGTGTTCAAGTGCTTCAGTGTAAACCCATTTCCTTGATTAAGCAAGGATTCCAGCCCTGGTTTTAACATGCACTGTACCTTGCTTCTCTTGACATAGGAATCCTCTTCATAAACATCTCGGGACAAGCCAAAATCAGAAATCTTCATTTTGCGTCCTTCTGCCACCAATACATTTCTGGCTGCTAAATCACGATGAACAAGCTTTTAAAAGAAACCAACAATCATGGTTATTATTCTTATGGGGTAAGATGCATGGAAAAACTTCCAGATATATTTATGCCTGTCACAGAGATATGTTCAACACACTGCTGTAGCACTATACCTTCATTTCTGCCAGGTACTGCATCCCCCGAGATATCTGCCATGCAAATGAGATCAGATCTCCCATTGTTAAGGCTCTCTCATCTGGGTTGTCCAAGTAGCTTGAATTTCTGTTGGCATCACTGCCCACATAGCTAGGTCCTACTTTCCGACTTTCCCTGAGAAAACTGCGCAAGGAACCATACTTCGCATATTCCACAATTAAATACAGAGGCCCTGAGGAAAAGAAAGAAAAATACAAATCAGTAAGGTTGTTCTGCTCTACTTTTCTAAAGATTTTTCTAGTTAACATCACAGACTGGTCTGTAACAATTACAGGCTCCAATCCTGGAAACATCCTTCCCTTGGCACTGCAACTTGATGTGGTAGAATTGCTTGTGCATTCAAATAACCCTAAGAGCTATGCTGGTGGGGGTTTTAGCTCCCAATAGGGCCATCAAAGCCAGATAGGGACCACATGAAAAGCAGTCTACTGGTCCCCTAGGTTGGCATTTGAGAGAGAAGCTAACAACCTATCCTTGTAAAAAAGTTGTTGTTTTTTTATAATTTAAGTAGCCATTCTGGCAAACAGCCTCATAGACAAGGATGGCAGAATTTTCTTCATGCCCTAGCAATGTCTGATGGCATGGGAAGGATTCAGATTCAGAATCTTGCAAATATGCACTTGAGTGGATGTCCTATGGGAATTCTCTCATGCTACAAGCCCAGGTACTCAAGTGCATAACTGCTCAGAGCTATAGAGGGCATCTAACAACACCTACCAAAGCTAAAGTTGTGAAACAGTTTCTATGCTAGCCTTGTGTTTTCACATCAGAACCTTAGGGTGTGTACCCTGTATGGCTCTCTACATACCCAAGCAGTGCCTGTTTTTAGGGAAACAATGAGAAGGTACTGGTCAGCATGGCAGGCAGTGGTCTCAGCCCGCCAGCTGCCTATCTGTTGTCAGGTTGTTTTGTAGGCATCATGGCACAGAGTTTTAAACAGTATCTTTGCTTGGATATGGGGAGCATGTTTACAAGGAAAAAAGGTTTAATTGAACGAAAAATGTGTGTGATATCTATATAAAATTAGATCGAACTAATTTTTATTCGGTATAGCCACACACTAAATTTTGGTGTGCTGGCAACAATTATTAAACTATAGATTAATTTTTTTACATGAACCAATCCAGTGCATGACACATGACATCTTAAATACATGGGATAAAATCCTGATCCCACTGAAGTCAATGGCAAAACTCATTCTCCATGATTTCACCCATGATGTGCCTCTTTTTGTGTAGGTTTTGGAGTGCATATGGTATGTTTTATCATTAGCTGTGAATTCATGTGTATGGTTAGTGACATGCTTATTTAATGCTCTTTTTGGTTCTATTGATGGAATCACACACATGTGCATATACACACAATGTTATAGCAAATATTAGGCCAGATCTTGCTTGCCTGACACAGGCGAATAGTCTCATTGACTGCAAGAAGATAATACCTTAATAAGGTCAGGAGGATTCAAGAAAGCACATAGAATACAATTCATTCATGCAGTAAGTAGCTGCACAAAGATGTTGGGTCAAAATCTGTTCCTCTCAGTCATCTGAGTTTAAATTCAGAATAAATCCACTGAAGTCAGTAGAATGACTCCAGATTCACACTGATGAATAGAGCTCCTTAGCTTTCACCTTTTAATTTTCTTTTAAACCTAGCTGAAAATCAAGCCTGTATAAGGAGTTACTTAAGAAACTTGATTTAAAAAAAAAATCAAAATTACTTTCTGGAGCGTGTGATATTTAGCTCAGAAACCATCTTCTCCTTCCAGCACACTAATTAAGGTGCCCTTTCAAAGCACTCAAGTATAGGTTCTCAACAAAAATCCTGACATTTCAATCCATTAGCAAGCTTCTCCTCCCCACCACCCACATGAATAATATTCACTCAACGCTACAATGCTGAGTACATTTGTCAGCTGTATCAAAGCCTCCCCCACCCCAATGCATTAATGAATTACCTTCATATTTATGAGAAGTGTTCGACTCACAAACAGTTCACAGCACAATGATTTTATCCCCTCCACAAGGTTCATAAAAAACACCCTGATTTTTTTTTTTTGAATCTTACTGAGTCTCCCAGATGCACAATCCTGAATTCTACGTGCCCCTGGAATGCACTGTTACATCATCAGGCATTCTGAAAATGCAGGACTGAGCCTTAAGAATTTGTGGCCATGTAAATCACTCACACTCCATAACAACTGAAAGATCAACTTACAACAGATATTTTATGGCAGAAGATGTTGCCATGCAACTCCATTTAACATTAATGGGAATTGTTTAGATAAATCCCCATGAACTGCACTGAAAGTTTGCCCCTTTGGCTGTTTATAATACATCTTTTTGAAAATTATTTCCCCCATGTATTTGCAGCGAAGTACAGTATACACATCAGTGAAACCAGTTTTTGACAAATGTAAGCATTCAGGTAAGCATCACACAACAGAATCATGCTAGTGAAGAAAAACTCTGAGGAAGAAAAACTGAAAGTGAAACTAACTAGCAACCTAGTCAGGGGTTAGGTAGTGGGTTGTCCCTTAACTACTTGTTCACTCAGAACCTGACAAAATGGTGCCCCAATCCCTGACTTGGGCCTTTAGGTGCTACTAGAATACCAAATAATGATCATATTGAAAATCCAGTCGAGCCAAATTAGAAGAGGCTCCCTGAGAACCAAGTTAGTGTCAAAAAATAGAAGCAGAAAAAGAAACTGGCCAGGAAATATTTTAAAATAGCTTTAGAATCAAAACATGTTTGTCTCTGACTATATAGGTGGTATCCATAAGATCTGCGGCTAGTTTTGCTGAAATTAGGATTTCCACTTCTCTCACTCATTCTTAACACCACCATTTTTAATCAATAGCAAATTTATAAAGGTATTTTGCATTTTAAATAGTGCTTCAACCCCAGGCTAGATCCATTCTTTGTTTCTCTCTTACTAACTAGCTGCTGACACTTACCATCCTGACTGCACGCTCCATACAGTTTGATGACATGAGGGTGGTTGACCTGTTTCAAGAGGTTGAACTCTGACAGCAGATCTCGCAGCTCACTCTGGGAAGCGTTTTCTATAGAAGGCATCAAAACCAGACATCTGGTTAATAAAACACTGCAAAAGGAATGTGCCACCTATAGACTAAGCTGTAAATTAGCATACTGCTACCTATTTGAGGTATTGAGATGCGCTGGCCAAGTGATTAAGGTGCTCAACTTCAATTCCAGAGGTCATGGATTCACTTCTCACTCCATCTCATACTGAAGGCTAATTCATCAGTAGCAAAATGGGCACCTGATCCATAGTGTTAGGGCTGTGAAAGGCGGTCAGCATGATGCTAGCCACATCACTCCCTTGTGTCGTGTTGGCTATGGAAACTGACATGCGTTAGCCTGATGAGCCATCTGTGGCTTGGGGCAGACTTTGACTTATTTTAGGTACTTGTAGGGGACTAATCATTGTAGTATAAAACAGGTACAATCTAAGAACAAGAATTTCAGAATGCTCTGGAAATGAGCATGGGGATGAAAAGCTTCAAGTGCTGTACTATCAGCTTTGTAACGGTTTTCAGAGAAGAGACAGGGCCTTATTCTTCATTGATGTTCAGTCATTCACATCTTTGCCAAGTAGAGATGGGTGAAATTTTTCAGCTAATGGTTTACTCACTGAAAAATGCAATTTCGGATGACCCCAAACTATTCAGGAATTTGACACAAATAGTTTTGGCCAAAAAAAATATATTTTCGGGACTTAGCTGTCATTCACAAAACAGCAGGAGGAACTGGAGGTCGTCATGGGCCCTCTTTATAAATTTTAGCCCAGTGATTAGCACACTCCCCTAGAAGTAGCTTCAATAGCAGATACTGAAAGATCCTCACACCAGAGTATCCCTCAGCCCAATGGCTAATGTGTTTTCCTGCAATATGGGAGGACCAAGTTCTCCACATTAGGCAGAGGGGGCTGTTGAACCAGGGTCTTGTGAGTGCTCTAGTACTGGGCTAAAGCTATAAGGAGATGGGTGGCATGATCCCCTTCCCGTTTTGTAAATCTAGCCTTTTCAAAATATTCGAAACAGCATGTTTCAGGTCAGACAAAATGTTTTGTTCAATGCAAAATCATTTTTTTTCAATTTGCTGAATTTTGGTTGCAATTTTTGGGAACTGCCGGTGAACCACAAAATCAGTTAGTTATCTGTCCAGCTCTACAGTCACGTGAGAGTACAGCACTGCCATCTAACTAGGTAGCATTTTATACCCACTCTGCACTGGTGTAATTGACTAGATAAGCTGCAAGGCAGTGAAGAATCAAACTCAGAGGCTTTTGTGCCATGTAACTGTATTGCAATTACTGCATCCCTTTTCCACACTACATACAGTAGACAAGATTTAGAGGGCTCAGCACCCGATATAGCAGGAGATCTCCAATAGGCCTAAAGTTAATTTATGTGATGAACCCAATTAGGGTGGTCTGAGCTTTGGGAGTCTACATAAGCCAAGCAGTTCTCTTGACCAGAACTCCCTTGTTCAAACCAAGCTTACAGAAACATCCATGGCTTGCCTCAACCCTCTTTCCCCCCAAATATTTAATTAAAGATAACATTCAGTTCTACACTTGTTAATCTTGCAGTACATATCCAGAATTCCAGACTTGGAGCCGAGTAGAGAGTTTGTATTGACATCAATAGAAGATACTTCTCCAGACTTCTTTGCTGATGTCAGTGGGATGGGTACTGATTCAGTTATACTATCCCTTGGCTGTCTGCCAGCATAAAACTTTTTAGAGAACATTCCAGGATAGTGATTTTTTGTTATTGTTTTATTTTCATTTCTATTTGTTCACAACGAAGTAAAAACAATAGCAACACAAAAATGTTTACCCAAGTAATGGGCAAATGTTTTCCACAATCCAGCTCTCATGGAACATTTGGGGGAGCTATCTGAGAAAGAAATATGCATTGCAAAAGGAATGTATTAGAGTTCTTGCTATTACCATAAATGCCTTATGAATTTATTAGAGGAGGGTGCTTAAAATAAAGGGTTACCCTTGGCTGCTATCAATTCTGCTCCAGATAATAGCTCGGGAAAGTCAAATGGTAAGTCCATTGGAATTAAGAATGTCACTTTTTAACAGCATATTTCAGAATTTTAGCTCAGTTACATATTATTGATGTAAAAAGTCACTACTACTTGTAAATGTATAAATAAAGTTGGCACGCTGTAAAGATTATGGATATTCCATTTATAATACCATGTAAAAGGTTATTTTAGTGTTACATGTAGAGCTATATTAGTCTGTCTCTGCAAGACCAAGTTCCAGGGCTCCGTCGGCACGCTCTGTCTTTGATTTCATCTCCATTGAACCCTCGTTATAAGGAAGCCTTTTTTTATAAATGTAGACATGCATTTCATAACTCATTTATTTCATCGGTAAATTGATATAATATGCAATTTCCTTGCACTCAGTGAGAGGATGATGGACTTTTTTTTTTTAAGCTTGCACATAATAAAAATGCTAATAAGAAACCCATTATCCTATTGTAATTGTGTTTTCTTATTCACAGCAGCAATTAACGACTGAGGTCATCCAGCCAATGCTTGCTCCCCACCAAAAGAAAGAACTCTTCTACCCAGAAGCATTTCTGAATACTTTTGTTGCTTCTCTCATATTCCTAGGGTGCTTATCTCCTTGGTATATAGGGACCACACACCATTATGAAGTAGTATCAGATTCTATCACAAAGCAGGGTTATTTTGTCTCTGTTCTTTCCATTTCTACATCATCCTTCAGGACGATGCAGTTAAAATTACCTTTCTGTCAAAACAACAAGGTCAGTCCTAGGTTCTGTGGGGCCTTATGTGATCTAAAGGCCTCCATTTGCCTTCTTTGACCTGTGACCAAGGTCTCCCATCTCAATGATATGGTCCAGATGATGTAGCCATTAGGTGTGAAATGTGGCATAAACCAAAGCCTACCACTGGCTTCACTGGGGGAATATGGTGGTACTTGGTCTGGTATACAGAAAGTGCCAACTCATTATTTCATTACTTTGCTCTCCTTTTTAAGGTGGCACGTGTAGGAGAAAGATAGGTATAGCTGGGTTTGAAAAGAAGGACATATGGATCAGTTTCCTTAATGAAAGAAAGTACAATAGGTAGAGATAGATGGATACAGGAGCCCCCTTCTTATCAACCAGAGTTTGTCTAGTGTAAGTTTTCTTCCAACTCTGTAGCCTCAGATTCTTTGATTTAAAACTCAACTGGATAAAACAATAGTCTTAAATTAATAATTCTTAACAATTACATAGGGTTTTTCATGTGAGGTTTTCAAAAGTCAGCTCAGCATCGGCCTAGCTTTGCTTCCACTGACTTCAAATGAGAGTTTTTCAAATGGACTTTAATGGTAGCATAATTAGAGCAAGGCTGAGAGCTTTTCAAAATCTCACCCCGTGTATACAAAGTGCTTTACAAACTGCCTATTTGCTTTTTTCTATATCTGTGTTAGCTGGGTAAGTATTACCCACTATTACACAGATTGGAAATTTAAGTAGAGAGATGTAGTGAATTGACCATGGCCAGCCTACAAGAGCTGAAGGCTTCCTGGATTTCCTGCCCCTTGCTCAAAACCAGTAGACTACACCTCTATCAAGTAAATACATCAGATCAATCCGGCACAGGCAGGGAAGTAGATGGATAGCTTCATAGGTCTGTTCCGTCTCTAGACACTTTGTATCTAGCACAAATGATCTACTTAAAAATATTTGAAGAAAAATTGAGATAGATTAATACAAAAAGCTGTGCAGAGTTTTAAAAAGCCCTTGTGATGCTTCAATTAATGACGACTTAAATGAGATACATTTGCCACAGTAACTCACATTGCCCTTGCACAGCACAAGCTAGGGCCTTTGGAAATTACTGTTTGTATCAATGTGGCACTCTCTCTTTCGACGGGAATAGGTCAGTACATAAATAGAATGCTGGAGGAAATGCTGCCAGGACGCTGGCAGGGCCTGCCCCCAGATGGCCTCCTGCATGTACACTAGACCCTTGTGAAATAGATTCAAAGGTTCCCAGATAGCTTTCAAATCATTTCAGGGAAATGTACCTTTGAGCATTTTCACTGCCACCGTAGTGTAGCCTGCTTTCCCCTTGAGTCTGAACGCTGTTGCCTTGACGACCTTTCCAAATTCTCCTTCTCCTAGTGTCTTGCCTAGAACCAGGTTCTTCCGGGGGAATTCCCATTTGGGGTCCTCCTGTATGAGAAAAAAGGAATCCTATCAGATCAAATGAGATAGAAGAGGCTATCTTATGGGCCAGAAGGGGCCAGCTCCTGACTGGTAGCTCAAATCACAAAGGTTTAATACAGTATTATATTTCAGGGAAGACATTATGCTCAGTTATCTGATTAATTTTTGTTTTTGTTTTTGTTCCATTATTAGACAGAAGACCATGACTTTTTCTTCTGCAACACCCTCTAAAAGCTCTTTGCAAGCATTTTTAAATAAGCTAGAAATTTCCTCTAGATAAAAAGGCACTAGGTGCAGCCTATCAATATGGATGACGTTTACAGGCCTACCTGAGATTTTTTTGTACAAATGAAACACTGACTGAATAAATGCTCACCTTCAAAATAAAGTATCCATATTTGATCTTGCATTTCTGTTTAACTTGTGGGAGGAGGTTTTCCTTTAAGAATTCATCACAGACAACAATCCATCTGTTATGAAGTGCTATTGAGCCTTACAGTTACAGAACAGTGACAAAATGTATAAACCAACCAAGAAATAAAAGCAAATAGAGTACAAGCTACTATGAAGGCATCAATATCTAACATCCAAATGCATCAGACAAGAGGACAGTGTTTCACTGCACAGGACTTTTCCAGACACCATCCTATTTGCCCCAGGTAGAAAATAAATAAAAATGCACAAACTGGCAGGCATCCTACATACAGTATAATCAAACAACAGAAATTGCATTAAAGGGCTGGGGGGGGGGGGGGGGGGGGAGAGAAGCCTTCCAAAGTATGCAGATAAATCCACCCTAAACTAAGCTTTATAAGTGAAATTAAGGTAATAGGGTTTTAGTGTGGTGCTGTAAGTCAATGTCCAAGAAAAATCCTGTATTGGAGATTAGCTGATATCAGATTTTATGGAGCCATTAACCTCAGTTAATGTAATGTTTGTTGGATGAATTTTCTTAGGGATTTTTTTAACCCATTGATTGTTTGCATTTTTACACAATAATTTCTGGCCATCTACAATTAGCCCATGAAATAAAATACGGCCAGGATATTAGCATTCCCCCCCTTAACTAGAATCCTACCATATAAATTAAAATTTAGTCAATGCACTAAAATAAAGTCCTGTGTTCAAGCTCCATAGTGCAGCACGTGCAATCCAACTGAATGCTGGAAGATATTACTAAAACAATGACATAATTTTTACAATGAAAGTGCAAATTGTACAGCTAGCTGCAAACGGGAGTAGCCAATAATGACAGTACTAGGGAACAAAAGTTATTAGCCACAGACTTTCCAGGGAACTAGTTTACTTGAATCCAATTGTTTGTTCCAGTAGAACAATTATTTAGTTCCATACCCCGGGGCAGTTAGCTCACAATCAAACTACTGCACTACAAGAAATGTTATACAAATGAATGGTACAGTAATAGCCCATGCAAAGCTGATATCAGGCTACTGCTCCGTATTTGATAAATAATTAAATACTTTCCATTTGCAGTACATGACAATTTTCATTGAGAATTTGAAATCCTTCAGAAAGTTACCATTGTCTCTCAGATGGGGAAACTGACGTAGAGTGATGATGTGACTTGCCCTAGAAAATATTACAAGTCAGTAGTTGAGTCAGGAATAGAGCTCTGGTCTTCTCACTTCCAGGTCTGTGCTTAAACCACTAGATAGTGTTACCTTACATTCAAGGGAGGCAGTGTTTCCTAGTGGATAGCAATGGACTAAGGGTCAGGAGACTTGAGTTCTTTCCCCCACTCTGCCAATGACCTCCTGTGTGACCTTGTGCATGTCACTTCACCTCTCTGTGCCTCAGTTTTCCCACCTGTAAAATGAGGATAATGCTACTGGCCTCCTTTGCAAAAATGATTTGAAATCTACAAGCAAAGAGTGTTTTATGGGCTAGATGCTACTATTATTTATCCTCATGATAGAGATATTGGTCAGCAAATAGTCTGTAAACATTGACAATCAGTTTAACCTCAGTTAGTCTAACCCTGTACTGAAGTCAATGACAAAAGAAATAAGGGATTAGACTGTGCCCAGAGTATTACATTTCTTTAGACACTAACAGTAAGAGAGAATGCAGTTGGCTTGTGCAGGAAGTTATGATCTGATTAATTACCATGCATTCATTAGAGATTCCCTCCATGTGGGTGATTTTTATTTAATTTCATTTGAATCATAGACTGCAACCTCTTTGGGGGAAGGCCTCTCTCTTACTAACAGTGAAATTTTAGGCCTTCTGAAGTCAATGGGGCCAGAATTTCACCTTAAATGTTTGTCCAGCACAATGCATCCTCACATCAAAATGGGGGTTTGGAGCACTACCATAGTAGACAACACACAACTTTCCTTAGAAAGCCCAATTCGTGACAAAACAAAAAAGCCAAGTCAAATCAATACGCAATTTAAAAGCGTAAAATATAAAAGCTTACAGGTATTTTAAAGGTGTCAACAGGCACCTGGTTCTCCACAGAGTCCAGAGATGGCCGACGGACATTTGTGGAAGAGTAACTGATGGGGTAGGACTGGGCTGGGCGCCGAAAGGTCATCTCCGCTGAGGCAATCGGTGGTTTTGGAGAATTCTTGTGGTAACGGTGGATGAAATAAGAAGAGAGCAGCACTGAGATAATGAAGGAGAGCAGAACTGCCCCTGCAATCACAGTCTTGCACACGTCATCACACAGCGGCTCTGTGGGCAGAGGGGGAATTGATTACAGTTCTGCTGGTTTCGTTTTCAATTTTTTCCCATCTCATCTCTTTCCACACACCCCCTTTGGTAGCTAGTTACCATTCACAACAGCATCTACTAAAGGTTTTGAATTAAATTTACATTATAACAGTCATTTCATAAGCTACACTAAAACCCTGGATCTAATTCTCAAAGAAAGGTAGAAGTGCTGCACTTGCAAATATACCCAGTGCAGCTGCAAAATCCTACATTTTCCACAAGCTCTGTGGGTAATTGCATGCCTAAATGCCTGTTAAACTGTAACTAGATTTAGTTAGAGGCTTACAGCCCTTAGTAGTGCAGGTACTGACTTCATCTATTCACTTGCCAACACCACTGCAGACGCTAGGCACACAATCCCCTTAATATCCATGTCAGATCCACTTCTCTACCAACTAACATTTCCCCCAGAAGTGTATATTATCATAGAATCATAGAAATGTAAGGTTGGATGGGACCTCGAAAGGCCATCTAATCTATCCTCTTGCACTGAGGCAGGACCACGTATAACTATGTTATGAGTATTCTCAAGTCTCCCTTTCCCCTTTTTCCTGCATGGGAACCCCTCTCTATCTTCACAAGGGGGGTGGTGGGGAGGTTCTTAGTTGTATTATTGCTTTCATTTTGTTTTTTGCTTTTCACTTTATAATATATTATCCAATGCCACAAGTCCTTCATGGAGAAGGCTCATTAGAAAACAATCACTACTTCCCCTTTTGCAAGTGCTCCCATTCTGCCTTCCTTTGAAAACAGAGCAAGAGGTGTAGTTAGGTAGAAATCCTACCCCCAGGAGAATGGATAAGGTGATTCCAGCACCTTCCACAACTGTCTTTTCCGTCTCTGAGTTCTGTAGTTGAGATTTTTAACTCAAGTCCAGTGGAAAGTAATCCCCTAACCACCTTTGAAAATTTCAGACCACGAGTCCATGCTACACTTCCACTGAAATGCAGCCACCTCTGGGGATTATGGGGCAGCCAACCAGTGTATTGTGCAACACTGGATGGGAGGGGACACTATGCCAAGAACACAGGGACAAAATCCATGGAGAATCGTTAATGTCCAAATCCAGGAGCTCCCTTCTTAATGCTTTTTACGCTGGCAGGCCATGAACGTGAACATTACCCAGCAACATGTAAATGAGTTTAGATGGTTTTATGTATCAAAGACAGGAATATTGTATACAGTAGGAAAGGTTAGCGTCACAAGAGCAAGATAACTGTAAAACCAGCTAAATAATCTTTAGACTTACCTTTAATATCATCTTTCTCACAGTAACAGTTTTGTCTTGGGAAGCAGTAACAAATCCCATGTCCTGATTTAATTCCATGAGCGCCTCTCTCATGACCACCAATGATGTTTCCATCTAATCAAATACAAACACAAGCTCAGATTCTCACGCTGTAGTTAAAAGGCAAAGCTCAACAGCTCATTCCACTAATGGGTTTTTGTGGGCTTACCCTACTAAGTATTTGAAATTTGACAAAGCAACTCAGATTAAGCAGTAAAAATGAAGATAGGTGAAAAAAATGGAAAAAGGATCTCTCGGGGGTTAATGTAAAGAGATTAGGGAACTCAAAGACTGCTTGAATACTAGTTCTGGGCTCACTGGTCTGATTAGCAATCATTGCTGTTATAGAAGATCCTGGTTCACAGACTTACATATGGTAGACAAGGTGGGTGTAGGACACAGAGTTTATTTTGGATTATGTCTTTACTTTGTGTGTGGATACTTCCTTTATTTAAAATGGCCTTTAAATGTTGAATATGTATATCCATTATTTAATGTTGATTCCCACTCCCAACTCATCATCTGACCTCTCTCTGCCTTGTCAGGTATCCAAAATCTTCCTTGAAAATCTTCTCTTATTTAGTTTAATTTTTCTCTCCCACTACTGCTCTGTGACTGTTGTGTGCCTTATATATGTAGGAGACAGCAGTCTAGTGTTACAGCAGGGAACTGGGGGTCAAGAGACTTGGGTTATATTCCTGGTTTTGACAACCATTTGCTCTGATCTTGGACAAATCAGTTAACCACTCTGCACCTCAGTTTCCCCATCTTCAAATGGAGATGATGATACCAACTTTTGCAAAGTGTTTTGCAATATTCTGTCGAGAGGCACTATATGAAAGCACTAAAAACTCTGTAAATGAATGTTTTATTGTCTAAGATAATCTATTATTTAGCATAAGGACACACTGTATGTAACCACCCTATGTGCAGAGCTAGCCTGATTTCCAATTGGCAAAGTTCCTGCAGAATCAGGCTCTTTTGAAATCATCATATTAAAATCTGTAAAACACACTTCCATACAGAAACCATCAGTAGAAATAATCTTTTTCGTCTACATAGTGCCTTACATCCCTAAGATTTAATAGGATTAAATCAATTGTGTTCTATAGAAATTTAATCAGGTTCTATAGAGATTACAGGTATTAAAATGGAGAATGAGATCATTCCTATAGTTATATTTTTAAACCATCCTATAGAATTCTATACCAGGGATATAACTTTTTATTAAATTCTGCAGGAGGATAAAAAAATCCTCTAGAAAGGTTATGATTTTCTACCAGGATTTTCCATAAGGGAATGCAGCTGTCTCTGTGATGGAGGATGGGTGGGTAAAGCAATGTGCTCCAAAATTGGGGAACAGGATGTTTTGGCCAATGACATGACGGCAACCCTCTAATTTGTATGGGGAAAGTGCAATGGGAATTCAGCATCCTTGCAGAGTATATAGGACCTCAGTCGTAGAGATCTTTCCTCAAGGGTCCACATGTGCTAAACTGCATGTGATTTAAGGAGACTATGCTAGGTCAACCCCATCAGAGCTGGAACCTGTTCCAGAAAACATAGGTGTTTCCAGACCTGTCATTTGGTCCCCTACAGGACCTAAATTAATTCCCCTAATTATTCCTCTGTCTTGGAGAGGTGAGCACTGATTGCTCCCCGATCTTGCAAGCTCATGGCGGTGGGGGAAGATAACGTCAGATAAGTACAACTGCTTCTACTCCAAAAGGTCTTTGTGAGAGTGGAGGAAGTGTCTCCTTGCATAGGACAGCAAGAGAAAAAACACTTTCACTCTGGATATAAATGGGGCTTCCCCCACTGGGTCCAATGGAGCTTATTCTAGCTAGAGTACAGTTACTAGGGAAACTCCGGGTGTTCTACAGATTACCAACGGTGCTACAGATTACATCACGTCTCTATGCCCATTCTTTCATTCAATCAGCAGCTGTTTTCACTGCCTGATGGAGGGCAGGGACTTTCTGCCCTGCCTTCAGATCCTATAAACTGGGGCCCTTACCCAGCACCCCTCCCCAAAGCTGAAAGATGTGGGAGTGACCATCTGGTAGCTCCAGAAGATCACAAAACAAACACTGCAGTTTAGATAAGAGCAGAGAATGTTGGATGCTCACACTACCACTGAACTCTAAAGTAAGTAAACACGATTGAATCCATCACCCAGATTTTCTTTGAAGTTCAGGTTCTGTAGAACCTAATCTCACAGCTGAACCTGCAATGATTAGTCCAGTGAAAATCCTTCAGAACCTCTTAGTGGGGTTCACATGGCACAGCTAGCCCTGACAAAAAACCCACCACCGTTTAGAATTATCTCTACTATTATATTTAAAGTAATTACATACTGTACTGAGGCATCTACAGAAAGGATGTGGACAAATTGGAGAGAGTCCAGCGGAGGGCAATGAAAATGATTAGGGGCTGGGGCACATGACTTACAAGGAGAGGCTGAGGGAACTGGGCTTATTTAGTCTGCAGAAGAGAAGAGTGAGGGAGGATTTGATAGCAGCCTTCAACTACCTGGAAGTGGGGGGGGAGGGTTCCAAAGAGGCTGGTGCTAGGCTGTTCTCAGTGGTAGCAGATGATAGAACCTGAAGCAATGGTCTAAGTTGCAGTGCGGGAGGTCTAGGTTGGATAATTGGAGGGTGGTGAAGCACTGGAATGAGTTACCTAGGAAGGTGGTGGAATCTTCATCCTTAGAGGTTTTTAAGGCCCGGCTTGACAAAGCCCTGGCTGGGATGATTCAGTTGGGGTTGGTCCTGCTTTGAGCAGGGGGTTGGACTAGATGGCCTGATGAGGTCTCTTCCAACCCTAATCTTCTATGATTCTATGACCTTATTTAGTACATAAATAGGTTGCCTGTGCTTGATGGTGACAACAGTGGAACCAATTGTTTTAGCTTTTTTGTAGGGTCCCATTGCAAGTGGCACATGTAATATGTGCATATGGGTGTGCACGTATGTATAATTTTGGAGATTTAAGCACCAAGTGCCTACCCATCAAAATGATAGATGAATGATAAAAATAAATATTTTAGCAGCTGTCTTATGTACACAACATACTTGGCATTACAACATTCAGGATTTTATTATACGTTGTTTGCTTTTGCCAAATAAATGCCTTCTGCCGATAAAAGCTGAGATAATGGTTCTTGTCAGCACATCTGAACTCTTGAAATGCACTAATTTCTCCATCTGTGAACATATTGGCTGTGAGCATGAACCCTGTGTCCTGAACTGCTAACTCATAACAACATTCTCAATTCATGCATTAACAAGATAGCATACAGTACATAACATCTTGAAAGCTTGTGTTACTTGCCTCTTTCTATTGTCTAATAAGATTCCATTCCTTTCAGCCTTCTGTCAAGCAAACCATCTGCCACTACATATGTTGAACATTACAGATTTTAGGGAGCCAGCCTCGAGCACATCATTTGCTGCTTGTAAAGTGACAGCTGATTCCACTTATCACCAGTGAAGATTTTTTCAGATGATAGTAAAATATCTATGATCACTTTAAGCATTTCTGCCACTTTAAAGTTTATGTTTTGTTCACAAGCAGAATTAGATTTACCGCAGTCTTGTCTACACTGTGATTTAGCCTGCATCAGCTGGGGTGTAAATTCTAATATGCACCAGCATGTTGCGCACTCACTGGCCCATGTGGACCTTGCTGGCATGCACTAAAGTTCCTTGGGCCAGTGAGTGTGCAACATGTGGGTGCACATTAGAAGTTGCTCCCCACCTCAGTTGATGCAGGCTAAGGCACAGTGTAGACAAACCCAATCTTGCTCTGAGTGAATTCAATCGGAGTTTGGTTATTGACTCTAAAGGGCGGAAGACTGTGCTCATAACTCTGAACTTTGCACAACTCAAACATCAGCTATAACACTGTAATATAGATATGTGTGTTTAATGTATGCACTGTTTTAAAAAGGATCTGGAAACAAGAAAGCAGAACTTGGACCAAACACGGCTTTAACATACCAATTATTATTTTACAGTATATATTATATTTGATATTAACTTTAAAACACTCCATACTTGTGCAATCTTGGGGGCACACCGCTGGATCTTTGCTCTCTATAATGTCACAGGTGCCATCTGGACAAGTCCTGATGCTTGGGGTGCAGGTAGAATAATTTGTGGTGATTCCTATGAACATACAAGCACACAACAGTCCAAATACCACAATGCTTTGAAGAGAAGTTCATTGCACTCTGCTGGTGCATGTTGACACACTGAGGCACAGGGGACACTGTCAGTTTTTAAAAACAAAAGAATAATCAAACTTCTGTCTACAAATTCTTTACCTGCTGTTTTTACAACTAACATGCAAGATGATGATAACTGAAAGCGATAAAAAAGAGTGTGTTTTTCACTGGGTTTTCAGTTTATCTACTTGGTGCATTTGACAGCCCTTTGTGCGCTGTCAGTTTCAGCTATGGTGATCTTAGGTGTTATTTGCAACAAAGGTAGGTGAAACATCCTGAGTACAAAGTTTGGCCTTTAAAAATGGATGATCTCTCTTTAAACGTATTTTCACAAGCCTGTGATTGAACATAAGGTTTACAAATAGTTGGAGAGAAATTGTGATACTTATGGAAGGGCAGGAGTAAAGCATCAAGTTTGCTATGGAATACTTAAGAATACCATCATTTGTCACATAAGCAATGTGTTGTAAGTGTTACAGAGCACACATTCTCAAGTTTTGGATAACGATTTCCAACTGAGACGTCTCTTGTACCAGCCAGTATCTGCTGGTGGGATTTTGTAGAACTTGAGCTGTTCCAAACCCAGTTTATGATTGCAAGGGGTTACATTGCATCCCATAGGCCATATTCTTCTCTGCACTCCCAGTGATTGCTAATTTGGTACCTGCAGGTGCTGTGATGGGTAGGCCTCAGGGATTGAATTAATGACGACTTCCCCTTAACTCTGCTCTCCTCCCTTCTGCAGGTTTAATTTGTGTATTATTTATACCATAGGTTCTGGGTAGTTTAATACCCTGGGCTAGCTCTTCAGCTGGAACAGATCAGCACAATTACACTGTAGTCAATGGAGCTGTGCCAATTTAACATTAGCTGACAATCTGGCCAATTACGCAGCATAAGTGTGTACCTTTTCCACTTCCCTGTCTCCACTGGCATTTTCCTGTTAGCACTCCTACACCACCACACTCTTCACATTCAGCACGGTGCTTATTAACAGCGCAAGATTCAGGGCAGTCCTCTTCTTTCTTAATAACTGCATGGAACGGAAGCAAGAGAGTGTGAGGTGTCACTAGATGCATTGATGGAGGTGAATATACATGCAAGGCAGCTGGGCTCGAAAAAGGAGAAATTCCTTTTTCTAGATTAAAAATGAGAGACCACAGTTAACTTTGAGGACCTATCCCTCAATAAATGTAGAATAAAGACTGAAGGGACCCAAGCTATGTATCTTCTTCCTATGTAGTATCAAAGGCGTGGTGGCAGTAGCATTGCCCTCTCTGATTGCTGGGCATAATGCTTGGAATTACAGAAAGGCAGCACGATGCACTAACATACCAATTATAATACAAACAATGGATTCAGAAAAAACAGCTGATGAAGGCATGAACCTTGGTGTTTGGGCTGGTGCAACACTGGCCAGCAAACAGCAGGTGGCACAGAGAGGTTCTGATTGCAACTAGCACAAAACTCTGGCGGGAGGAATAACACTACTGATCCTCTGTGTCCATTTCCCCAATCTGCCCTGTAGCAGGGTGGTCCCACGCTCCTGCCCTGAAGGGCTTAAAACAGCCAGGGAGCACGGCTGGGGCAAAGGAAAAGCTACAAGGCTGATTGGGGAAGCAGCCGCAGCTGGGTCACGCCCCAATCAGGCCTCAGCTGGCCTGTATAAAAAGGCTGGGAGCCAAAAAGCTCAACAGTCTCTCTCTACACTCAGAAAGAGAAGGGCCTGGCTGTAGTGAGCTAGAGACAGAGTACCTGAGTGGAGCAGGGCTGGGGACAGGCTGGGGAGCTCTAGCCTGGAAAGCCCCAGGCTATGGCCTAGTAGGAGGCCAAGCAAGGGGTACTGGGGGTTGCAGAGGGCACCCCAGAGGTAGGCCAAGGCAGCAGGTCCAAACCCAACCTTGCCTGTGATGAGTGGCTGATACTGCAGTCTGCCCCAGGCGTGGGGCTAGATGATGACTGGCAATAGCCTTACACTGAGGCGAGGTAGGGATAGTGGGTGGGGGTTCCCTGGGGAGGGGAGACCCTAGTACTGAGGGGTGTACTGCCAGGGGGCAGCACCCCAGATACAAGGGCAGCGGGGTCCGGGAGGGACACGGGGGCCAGAGGACAGGCGGATCACCGGCCTGCAGGGGGCGCTCCAGGACGCTGGAAGAGCTAATTCCCAGAAGAGACCAGCAGGAGGTGCCGCAGGGGTGAGGCCGCTCCGCTACATGCCCCAAAACTTAACTTCTGAGGTCATGTTATTACATAACTCAAAGGAATAGGGGCAATCAACTGCTGGGAGTTAACTGTTCTGCACAGACAATTCTCTTAGAGAGTACTTAATGGTTTGGTAGAATGGTTAGGTATAGTCCCAATCGGCTCTTGTGATCCAGGGAGGTGTTATACGGTTTTACTTACACAGATCTTCCCTTTTCTGTGAAGTTTGAATCCTGACGCTTTTGCTACAATGAACCAAGTGTGGTATCATTTTAAGTACTAGGCAAAGGCTGGGTAAAATGACTAAACCAGCAAAAATAGATACAATACAAATGGTTGTTGTTGATAAACAAGCCCATTTGAATTCACACTGACATCTTTGTGCAGCAGAGTCATGGGTTACATGTTCTGAGGCTACCATACAAAATTAAATAAGTGGAAAGTACAGAAAAAGAAACAAATGGAAGAGAAATTACCCCTAATATAGACCACATGTACTACCATGCTTTCTAGTCCTGTTTCTATAATGTTCCCTTGCCTGTCTTTAAGCAGCCTGACAATGATTAAAGTATGAATAACAAAATGAGAAGCATCTAACACAGGGGTGGGCAAACTTTTTGGCCTGAGGGCCACATCTGGGTATGGAAATTGTATGGCAGACCATGAATGCTCACAAAATTGGTGGTAGGGGTGCAGGCTCTGGGGTGGGGCTGGAGATGAGGGGTTGAGGGTGCAGGAGAGTGTTCCGGGCTAGGACCAAGGGGTTCAGCGGGAGGGGAAATCAGGGCGGGGGTAGGGGGTTGGGGCATGGGAGGGGCTCAGGGAGGCAGGCTCCGGGCAGTGTTTACCTCAAGCAGCTCCCAGAAACAGCAGCATGTCCCCGCTCTGGCTCCTACGCGGAGGCGCAGCCAGGCGGATCTGCCCGCTGCCCTGTCTGCAGGCATCACCCCTGCAGCTCCCATTGGCTGCGGTTCCCGGCCAATGGAAGCTGCGGGGGCAGTGTGCGGAGCCCCTTGGCTGCCCCTACGCATAGGCGCCAGAGGAGGGATGTGCCACTGGAGCGCCAGAGTGGGGAAAGCTTCAGACCCCACTTCCCAGCGGGAGCTCAAGGGCCAAATGTGGCCCCCAGTGCCATAGTTTGCCCACCTCTGATCTAACATAACTTCAGTGCCTCCGGTGTGCATTTTCAAACATTTTGTTGTTTTAAACTTCAGTCCAGGAGAGTGAAGGACTGCAGTGTCTATTGCTACATATGCACTACACTGAATATTATGAGGCTGCTAAATGGCTAATTTACTGCCCTTTGTCAGAGCACGTGTTCAACTCTATGCACCAGCCGAAATCTTTATAACTCATGTTCTGCATGAGTATTTAGAGGAGGAACAAGGAGAAAAGTGTGTCTGACAAGGAAGTGCTTTGAATGACAAAACTGAAGAGGGATATATGTATATGAAATACACTGTATAGAACACACACAAAAAGTAGATTCTTACAAAGCTAATCGTGGTTTATAATATAAGCAGAGGTGAAAGTAAACCGGTCCGGTCCGGTGTACCGGCAAGAGCCAGTATGCCGTGCCGGACTGGACCGGCTTCCGCGGCGGTTATTTAAAGGGCCCAGGGCTCCAGCCGCTGCTGGGAGCCCCAGGCCCTTTAAAGTGCCACCGGAGCTCCGGCAGCTAGGCTCCCGTGGTGATTTAAAGGGCCCGGAGCTCCGTGGCGGCCAGAGCCCGGGCCCTTTAATTCGCCCCTGAGCTCCCAGCCGCCTCTGCAGCTGGTAGCTCTGGGGTGATTTAAAGGCCCTGGGGCTCCCAGCCACAGCTGGAGCCCCAGGGCCTTTAAATCTTGAAAGGCCCCGCCTCTTCCAGTTGAGGCCATGCCTCTTCCGGTTGAGGCCACACCCCCACTCAGGACTCCGGCGTACCGGTAAGTCCTTTAAGTTACTTTCACCCCTGAATATAAGGAATTGCATTTGATTAACCTCCTTTTATACCTAACACAATATCGATCTTCACATATCCTCTAGAAATGCTAATTAGAGAGGAGTCTGAACCAAAACCATTAATCCAAACACCCAAACTTTGGGATCTGATCTGAACTCTGTGGCTCAGGCTCATTTCTGTTGTTAATTTCACCAGTGTATGAACTGCCCTAACAAGGCACTTGCCTAAAAATTAACACTGAAAGAGACAAACCCAGCTATAACAAGTTGTGACACTCTCCTCAGGGAGTCCAGAACCATAAGGCACTGTGTTAACCTGTCTGCCTCAGCAAGAGAGAGCTTTGCTGGAGCTTAAACTGTGTGACAGCTCCCTGCCACAGCAGTAAACTCCTGTACTCTGCCAATCTAAACCTTGCCTTGCCGGTAACAACGAGTGAACCTCAGTTCCCGAATTCCCCAGAGTTGTCTCCCTTTGCAGAGTCCCTCTGACTCCCAGAAATTACCAAATCTGCTGTCTCCAAAGAGACAGAACACACACCAGCCTGTTGGATCAACTGAGGGAGCACACCTTTACTGTAGTATAACAGCACAGAGCTAGCTTATAGGAAAAGTAAGCATAAGTTTATTAACAAAAAAAATAGATTTTTGTGATTCTAAGCAAGAGAAACAGAGACAAGTCTGGTAACAAATAAAACACAAAGCACATGCTTTTAGTGACTAAAACTTAATTTAAGAAAGCTACAGCCTTTTGCCTAAGTGGCTTCCTCACTTACAACAAGCTATCAGCATCCCCGGCCCCTCAGGCTGGAGGATCCACCACTCACAGTATCAGAGGGTGCTGTTCCCTTTGCGTTCCTCCACCCCCAAGTGATGGATGTCAAAATAACTTTTTGCTTCCTAAAACTCATTGTTTTGTCCCCAAAGTCAGGACGACCTCCTGCTGTTCTTCTCATCCTTTGCCTTCCCATCCTCCTGTTGATTGTGTCAATGAGGCTTCCGTTGTTTTGGTTCCACAATGCTTAATTGACATTAGAGACAGGGAGATAGCCGCCTTCCCTCCTGTCTGGAAGAAAACCTGTTTCTTCCTTTATTTGGTCACAGACTTTAAGGAGTAATATCAGTGAGTATCCATAATTCCTAATACAGTGTTAATATTGACATTTCACAACCTTTCTCCCCCCTCCACCTCAAGTACTTACTTGTTCCTTCCAGCGTAATAGTGAGCTGGGTTTTGGCATGCTTCTTACTCTGCTTGTCTGAGGCTACAATGGTGTATTGAATTTCTTTGCATTCAGGTCTGAGTAGCACAGAGGAGTCATTCACATAGAGGCTTCCATACTTGTCCTCTCGGCCCTGAAGTATCCCTACAGCATAGCAGCTGGCATTGGGAGACAGCAACCTGTAGGTGATGTTTACTCCACAGAACTTCATGCAGTTTTCGATGCAGATTTTACCTATCTAGGCTCAAACAACAACAAAGAGATCACGAACAACAATAACAAAGTGGTATCATTAATGATACTTTGTGCTCCCTACAAATCTTTCTCAGTGATTAAAGCTAGTTAAATACATGCAACAGTTAGCATCTTTCTGTCTACTGTTCTTACATGGCCCCCATTACAATAGTATCTGAGAGCCTCAAAGCACCCCTGTGAGGTAGGGAAGTAGCATTATCCCAGCTTTACAGATGTGAAACTAACTGACCTGCCCAAGGTCACACAGAATGTCTGTGGCAGAGCAGGGATTTGAACCCAAGACTCCCAAATCCAAGCCCACTGCCCATCCACCAGACCATCATTCTTCGTCCTATCCAGTTCCATGCAGCCAAAATATGTTTCTTTCAAAGATCCTCTACAAGGAATTCACTAGAAAACACTGGGATACTAGTTATAATGATGCTATCATAGTGTCTATTCACATGTAGAGCCATAAATGTCATACATTTCATCTACACACAATTCCCATTGACAACAACAGGACTTTTGACTGGAAAACTATGGCAGCCTCAGGCCCCAATATCTATTTCTTTTCTGAGAACCAACAAAACCAAGTTATTCAATTCAAAATAGGTATGTTATTTCTACAGATGAACAGAAGCATACTGCATGTGCTAGAGTTTCTGGACCAGATCCTGCTCTCGGTTTTGCCGATGAAGTCAATGAGCACACCTCAGAGCAAGTGAGAGGAGAATCGGGCCCTGTCTGTGTTAGAAACATGATGTGGAAACTAGAATTGATTGAAATTTTTCTAATCTTGAAATTTGAAACATTTTGTAAAGTTCCCCCCCCCCCCTTTTTTTTTTTTGGCACAAGCTATAGAGCCAGTAGAAATATTTCAGGTTCCAAAATTCTGACATTTTTATTTTCCTAACTTGGAAATAAACTAATAAAACCCCTAAACAAAACTGTTTTTGAACATATCACAAATTTCCCCTTTCTCCTCTCTTTATTGTCCAGCCCTAATGGAAACTTCATGAAGACATTTTTTTTATCACTCTACTAAACTGCAATGACTTTATGGATGACTTAAGAATTGAAAGTATAGCTCTCTCACACACACACACACACACACACACACACACACACACACACACAAATGAAGCAGAATCAGCATAATTATTATTATATTTTCCAGATGACTTAGTTTTGGTTTAAAAAATTGCAGTGTGGCCAAAAAGCAATTTTTTATTCCTTTTCTATTGGGCTTTTAGAAAGGAGCCAAATAAACGAATGTTTGCAATCAGAGCTCCCAGGAGATATTATGAAGTTTCTATTTCAAAGCCAGACTTGAAAAGTGTCCCTGCTGTTTATCTAAGCAAATAGGTGCATGTGAAAACCCTACACCGGCATGAGGCAACTGTGTAATTAGGTTTAGTGCGCACAAAATGGAGACCCTTTCAAACAGGTCTGAGTGGTCCACTGGACAGGGTATTGGAATGGGAATCAAAAGACATAAGAACATAACATTTATTCCCAACTCTGCCACTAACTTGCTTCATGACTAGAGTCAAGTCACTTCACTGCTCTGTTTCCCCTCCCACCTTTTGTCTGCCTATTTAGATTGCAAGCTTTCTGTCTCAGGGGCTGATGTGTTTGTAAGGATGCTTTAGAACAAAGGAACCCTGATCTCAGTAGAAGTCTCTAGGATCAACTATAAATCAAATAAATAAAATAATAGTAAATAATAATAATGAAGGTAGGAAGGAAGAGCTAAAAGGCCACATTTTCTACCACTCAGAAGAAAGATTATAATGGAATTAAGTTATCTGACCTCAGGGCAATATAGTCATTGGTAGGCGACAAGTAATGTTTTTTTTTATTCTAAGACAACTCAAAAGTTTCTGAAAGTTATATAACCTCAAACTCCATTCTCAAGAGGTTGAAACTTCAAATTAGACAGAGTAAAACATTTTTGTGCCACAAAGACAATGCAATAATTAGTCCAAAAACTGAAGAGGTGACATTCTTAATGAAGGAAGACAGAAAGTTAATGGAAAGCAATTAAACAAGCAGTATTCTAATGTTCTAATTATTCACTGGTTAGATATGAGTGGTACAATATTATGGTCAGAAGTTTCTGGCCAACAGAAGCATCCGAAAGTCTCTAAAGAAAGAAGGACCTCATCTTTTTCAATTTGCTGGTGGCAGTTAAGCATTGTCATTTAAAATGAAAACAGGGAGAGGATTATTATTACTGTTGGAGTTTCTGCCTGGAGTAGTATATACACTAGACCACTCTACATTCTGAAACTATTTATCTAAGCAGCACAGGAATGTAAATCCTTATATCCTGTCTAATTCATATGGTACCTGATCCAAAACCCATCTAAGTTTTTCCATTGATTTTAATGAGATTTGAATCAGGACCAATGCAGCATTTGCTTTGTTTATGGGGAGAACTGTAATGGTAAGGGTGGAGGGAGATTTGTGGTGGGTCATCTTAAATTTAAAACACTTAAGATGCGCTTTAAAGTTATGCCAGGTGTGCCTAGCACACACAGATAAATGCTGCTTCTAGCTTTTTGTTTTTTAAATAAATCTAAGTAAATCCATTTCCTGAAGTGAAACGTCATTCTTGGATTCAGATTAATGAGAAAGCTCCAGCAGTTCTAGGAGTGTATCTTATTATAGGAAGGTTCCACTTAACTGCTTTTACATTTCTTTATTTCCATTCATGTCACTGGCTGATCACTTAGGGCCATGTGTTTCTTTTTGGCAGAAGAATGCACAGAGAGGAATAAAACATTCCAAAAGCTAGGCTGCTTATGATGTGGGCTGCCTTCTCTCCTCTATGCCATGGAACTGGCAAGTAAACAAGCAGGGGGTGGAGGTAAAAAGAGTTAAGGCTGAGATTGCTCTCAAATCCCTGGATGGACACAAGGTAGCTTTAGGTCCCTCCAGTCCCCTTCTAGAACCAAGTCTCTTAGCAATGACAGCACAGCAGATGTCATGTTGTACTGCCACTGACGTAGCTCTTCAATCCCTACCACAGTGGTTCCAGAATGCAGCAGGGGAAATTTAAAGCCGCTCCAAGCAGCATTAACCACAGTTATTATATGGACTCTAGCCTGTGTAGGAGGGGACACTGGGTGTTCCCTGTCTGTTCCTCTCCCATCAAGCCATTCTCACCTTCTCCACACAGCCTGTCAGCCACAGAGATTTCCTGTGAAGGGGATGGGAAAGGCTGCGCAGATCATTAGGGTATGGAGAAGCATCCTTCACAGCCAGATTTCCCTCAGTGCAGCCCCACAGCAGCTTTGCTCTCCTCTGTACCATAAAGAGGGGAAGCAATCGAGGGGCTCCCGAGGTACTTTGTCAAAGAAAAAGAAGCTGTTTCTATCTGCATGGTTCTTTCCTGGGTGTTACTGCCCCAGGATTACACCACTATAAAAATTAGTCTAATGGAAACATTGGTGACCTTAAACATACTGCAGTGCAACCTCACTGGACTCAGGCAGAAGAATAGACAGCACTTCTGACTTATTAAGGGGAATACTGCTACCTACTCAGAAAATACTTCAGTAATCAGCAGTAACGTGACCCAATATCAGGGCAGGATTCAGGCAAGGAGCAGGATGGTATTAAAAGAGAGGCCATCAATTAAGACACAAATATCTTGGTTTTCAGAAATGATGGGAAGGGAGAAATTAATTTAGAGGGGTACAAGACAGATAATCTTAGGAAGGTTTTGGTAATGGATTATGGTGCCCCCTTCCATTGAATTTCAGTGGTAGCGGGTACCCAACTGCCTTTGAAAATCTCAGCCTATATTTTTCATCATTGGTCTGAGTAAACGAGGACAGAGCTCTAAGTCCTTTGAAGAGCTAAATGCGGTGCACAGGTTCTGTCAGGCCACACTCCTTTTCTCCATTCATTTGGCTGCTAAAATGGACAACTGGCCGGAAGGTTAACTAATACACTCATGTTTTCCTTAGAGTGAAAGCTGTTTCAGCCTCCATATTCATTTGGCTCTGTACTTTTCCTCACCGCTCAGGCTAATTATAGTTAATTATGCATAATGCTTCAATGGCATAGAGTGCCATTCTCTAGGAACTAAGCTGCTAGCATCAAGTTGGGCTGATTTCAGACCACACTGAACCTTCAAATCCACCTCTCAGAAGTGAGAGGATAATACCTCACTGACTGAGAAAGCCATTCCCATTCTGGCTTTGATCCCCCTTCTTCCCTCCCCCCCCCCCCATTAAACCTCAAAACAGAATCTCTTTGGGAATTAGAATTCAGCAAGCACAGACAGACACAGCTTCCACAGACACAGAGCTCTTTATCTCAAAACATTTCCCTCTTACTACTGCCATCCAGTGAAACGAGACACTTACATGTCAGGAAACTAAGCTGCTGAGATTAGAAGGGGGAATTCCATTTAAAATGCAGAATGTTCAATGGTCCCAACACAATGAAAAGTCTGCGGCTTCCACACATTGCCTTTCTGTACTGATTTGTTATGCTTGGGAACAGTGATTTTTAATGGAGATAAGCCCAAGCTAGAGCCACAGAAAATAACGTTGCTGAATTTAGGAGTCGCTTGGATCAATATTCAGATACATGTGGCTCAGGTTCATCTCTAGCTATTAAGGGCCAGATTGAGAACACCTTATTCATATGACTAAGCAGTTACTCCCCTGAATAGCCCCATTGCTTTCAACTGAGCTGCTAGTGAGAGTAAATGCACACCACTGAGAGTAAGAGGTTCACAATCTGGCACTACAAAAGCCAATGTAACACTAAAAGGATTGTGCTTCTTTACAAAAAAAGCACCAAAAGGGCAACAGCATTTGCATGCAAGTTTCTCACGGATCAGAGTCTGAAAGACTAGACAGGAAAATCTCAAGCACCAAACAAAAAGGAACAATCGCCACAAATAAAGACACCCACCTTGGTTGGAATTCTTTGTAAAGAGCCCAATGACTGAAGTAAACCTCTACTTGTTAGGGATGGTAACTGCAGACCCTGCCTGATGCCCATTGACTGGGAAGCCGTCATTACTATTATCTGTGGGGCGCCTGTTCTGCCATCTCAAAAGCTGCCAATCCAGCAGCACATTCCGTGAGCATAAAATTTGTATCAAAATTAAATGTAAAGCCAGATAATCTTAGAATCATAGAACTGGAAGCGACCTTGAGAGGTCATCTAGTGCAGTCCCCTGCACTCATGGCAGGACTTAGCATTATCTAGACCATAATATATCTCGCTTTCCTCTTTTATTCTTTTCCTTGACTAACCAGAGGCTTAAAGATAAGTAAGGCATCTGATTATTAAGTTTACTTCACAATGGGGGAGGGGGGAAACAGGTTAGTATCAACACTGCTCTGTGTTACAACTACACAGGACTTCTTATGTCTCTATTTGTTACAAGGTTTTAGACTATGGAAACATTTCATCTTTCCACAACATTCATTATAATGAGCTCGTTTAGTATTAACATGCATGTTCCACAGGAATTTACCACTGATTAATGTCAATCTGTTGGAAATGTTACTAGAAGGCATTATTAATGGCGATGATGATGATTAAACCGAAATGAGGGTTAAATTAGGAAGCACATTAATTACTGACTAGCCATTATCTAGGGAAAATCCATTAACATATTGCAGTAGGCAGTAGGAGTGAGTATCTTCTCCACTTGATTTTTTTACCCTTTTCCATTGTCATTCTTTCCTACAATTCACTTTAATTAGGGTCCAAAAGGCTTTGTCCAGTGAACAACCTTAGGAACTATTTGTTTGCTCTATTTATGTTAATATAGGGCCTTTAACAGAAGCGGAGTTGCTACGTCATAATCTATAATAATGTCACGAATACTGACATGTAACAATTTTATGAACACTGTATGTGACTTTCCTGCATGAATGCATTGATCTAGCTTAATAGGGGACTCTGAAACGGTGGCTTCCCAATTAAAAACATAGGCATAATCAACAAATACAAAGGGTCTGTTTGCTAGCTTCAAACACCTTCTCTCCTGTTGTTAATCTTGCTTTGCCTCTGCTAGGAGTTGCCAGCTCAAAGGGCTATAAACAGTTTAAAAGGGGAGTGAGTTGCTAGAAGTGTCCAGCGAGCATTAGTGAGCTCTGACAGGCTGAGAAAGAGTGTGGCTCTGTGGAAGAGAGTCTATAGAGAACAGTGCTCCTAGAATGCCCATGTGGAAGATGTTTAACTGGTTAAACATCTGGTAAGCTAGAGTGGTGTGTTTAGTTGATTTAAGATCTGTTTTCTCTTAAATGCTTTTGTTCTAAATAAATAGTTCTTTGCTTTAAGGAGCTGTTTGGTCACTGGTTACTATTGTCATTGCCCTGGAGGGAAGACAACTGCAGGGTATGAGCCTAAGTCAGCCCTGCTAGGTAATCGTGATTAGTACCAGGGGACTGCAGCCCAGTGTATCGGAGAATCAGGGGATTTCACCCTGAGCCAAGTGATGGCTAGAGGCTGTGACCTGGAAGTGGGTGACCTCCACAAGACTAGGAGACATCAGAGGTGCAGTTCACCTAGTAACTGTGACAAGATCATATTTATTTTACGCATTACAATAGCTCACTACTATTTAATGTCTGACAAGGCTTTGGTTGGAGCTATGTGTATATCGGAAAACACATCCTCACATCTCTGACTTCTCAAGCCTCCCCTACCCCAAGTGCTAGGGCCATTTGCCAAGGACAAGTGTTTGGCCGGTCAGCTGGAATTTCTGTCCTATCAGAGCTAGGCAGACCAGGAGAAGCCCACCTAGGAGGGGTGGCAATGTCCACCTGATGGGTAGAATCCACCTTTTTGCTTCTGTGGAAAGAAGTGGGAATGCTGACATTATCTGCTGCAAACTTTGGGAGGGAACAGATGCTGTGAGGATGAAACCAAGCTCGGAAGCATTTTTTAAAGACACTGCTCACTTTCAGAAGTACCATGTTTCATTTTAAAGACTCAGATTTGATGATCATATCAGAATACTCTGCTTCCAAATTACCTGGTGCTAGTTTCTAAAGCCACGCAGACTGGATGTTGGCAAAGCAGTAATCACATACAATTGTGACAGTGATCCAGAGGGTCACAATGTTTTGTTATTTAGTTCATAAACTCTTCAGGGCAGGGACTATCCCTTACTATGTGTTTGTACAGCACCTAGCAAAATGAGGCTCTGTAATATACACACCAGTAAGATCTCCTTATCTCCATTTTACACATGGCGGGAAATGAGGCAAAGAAAGTGAAGTAACTTGCAGGCCAGTAGCAGAATCAATATGACAACTGTGACAGACCCAGACCAGTGAGGTACAGGAGTCTGGTAGAGGGCAAATATACTGGTCACTGGATGAGTAGTTTTCTGTTCCCTGAGTGACCAGAGAAGGGGCTGAACTACAGTAATCAGGAACCTGCTAGAACCAGTTAAGGCAGGCAGGCTAATTAGGACACCTGGAGCCAATTAAGAAGAAGCTGCTAGAATCAATTAAGGCAGGCTAATCAAGGCACCTGGGTTTTAAAAGGAGCTCACTTCAGTTTGTGGTGAGAGTGTGAGGAGCTGGGAGCAAGAGGCGCAAGGAGCTGAGAGTGAGAGGGTGTGCTGCTGGAGGACTGAGGAGCACAAGCGTTATCAGACACCAGGAGGAAGGTCCTGTGGTGAGAATAAGGAAGGTGTATGGAGGAGGCCATGGGGAAGTAGCCCAGGGAGTTGTAGCTGTCATGCAGCTGTTACAGGAGGCACTATAGACAGCTACAGTCCACAGGGCCCTGGGTTGGAACCCGGAGTAGAGGGCGGGCCCAGGTTCCCCCCAAACCTCCCAATTGACCTGGACTGTGGGTTCTTCCAGAGGGGAAGGTCTCTGGGCTGTTCCCCAACCCACATGGTGAATCTCTGCGGCAAGAAAATCTGCCAATAAGCGCAGGACCCACCAAGATAGAGGAGGAACTTTGTCACACTGGTGTCAGGAGTGGGACCTTGGGGTGCACAGCGCGGCGGAAGAAGGAGGGTGATTTAAAAAAAACAACAACAACAACAACAAAAAGGGAGAGGGTTTATTTTTTTTTCACCACAATGGATGATGTCGTGCGGGCACTGATACAAGCTACGGCGGCCCAGCAGGAGGCTACCTGTGTCCAGGCAGCCGCCCAACAGGAGGCAGTGCGGCTGCAGCAAGAGACTAATCGCCTGCTGATGTACTAGGCTGCTCAAGACCGAGCTATGTTGCGGGAACTGGTAAAGCAGGTAAAGTCCCTTACAGAGCTGAATCGTGGCCATGATGGGACGCGGCTCATACGGGCCAGCCATTGGCTGCAGAAAATGACACGGGAGGATGATGTAGAGGCATACCTTCTGGCCTTTGAGAGGACAGCCCTACGGGAGGCCTGGCCTCGAGATCAGTGGTCTGGCATCCTTGCCCCATTCCTGTGTGGGGAGGCCCAGAAGGCCTACCATGATCTGCCTGAAGAGGCTGCGGCAGACTACCCCCAGCTGAAAGCAGAGATCCTGGCCAGATCTGGGGAAACGACAGCAATGCAGGCCCAGCAGTATCACGGTTGGAGGTACCAGGAAGACAAAACCCCGCGGTCCCAATTGTATGACCTCATCCATCTCGCACGAAAGTGGTTGCAAACAGAGTCCCGGAGTCCGGAAGAGATACTAGCGGTTCTGGTCATCGACCGATAGATGAGGGGACTACCACCAGACCTTCGTGCCTGGGTAAGCCAGAACGAACCCTCCACCTATGACGAGGTTGTCGCCCTGGTAGAGAGGCAAAGGACAGCGAGGGAGCTGACCCGACCAATTAAGGAAGAGGCACCCCTGGTTAAACTAGCAGCACCAAGCCCTAAAGTTCGGGTGACTGGACCACCAGGAGGGCCCAGGTGGAAAAAGAGAGAGGCTGAAGGCCCATCAGAGGCCACAAAGAGTCGGAGCACTGAGGGAGAAGAGGATCGTGATGTTAGACTGCCCAAATCAAAAGACTGGGGAACGCCTAAGGCTCCATACAGATGTTATGCCTGCGGGGAGTGGGGACACATAGCTGCACAGTGTCCCAGTGCTGAGGAGCCTATGCAGTGTAACCTGGGGAACTGGGCAGATCCATGCTCCCTAATCCACCGTGTGGGGATCTCACTATCCCCACATATGTATACCAGACCAGTGAAACTAAATGGGGTAGGGACCACGGCACTGGTTGATTCGGGGAGTGCTATCACGCTTATCTCAGGGAAGCTCGTGAAGCATAGTCAGCTGCTACAGGCTAAACGTATGGGGATAATATATGTCCATGGGACAGTTAGTTACTACCCCACCATCCCAGTAAAAATCGAGATCCAAGGGAACACTACTGAGGTAGCAGCAGGTGTAGTCCCTAAACTCCCATACCCTGTGCTCATAGGGAGGGACTTCCCAGGGTTTGGAAACTTACTCCCAGTAGGGGGATTGGAGAAAGATGGGGACCCTAAAATTGGTGAGGCATCCACAGCAGACTGTCAACCCCCAATCTTCTCTGAAATATCCCCAGATTTGTTCTCCACTCCCAGACAGGGTAGAAAGACAAAAAGGGAAAGAAGGGCAGCTAAGGCCTTGGGAACCCGAATACTGACCCAAAGCCAGAGGGTCGCTCTTGTAGGTAGGCGGACCCGCGCAGCTGAAAAGGAGGCCACGCAAGAGGGAGAAGCACCTGAGTCTGACCCCCACCCTAATGCTTCTGAACCAGTAGAGGCAACAGAGACTGGGCCCCTAGATCTTGGGCAGATTAGCCCCGGGAGAGGAAATTTTGGACGGGACCAGGCAGAAGACCCAAGGTATGACAACATTAGGAAGGAGGTGACTGAAATAGATGGGGTCCCCGTGGAAGAGAAAACCCAGGGACCAGGACCCTACTTCATAATGAAGAAGGATCTCTTATACCGGGTTGCACCAGTACAGGGGCAGAAGGTACAGCAGATCCTAGTACCTCAAAAACACCAGAACGCTGTATTAAGTCTTGCTCATAGTCATCTTTTTGGGGGGCATTTGGGGGTAGAGAAGACCCTGGCACGAGTCCTATGACAGTTCTTCTGGCCCGGAGTACATGAAGAAGTGTGGAGGTACTGTGCCTCCTGCCCGGAGTGTCAGCTGCACAGTCCCCGTCCCCACTTGAGGGCACCTTTAGTACCCCTTCCCATCATAGAGGTCCCCTACGAGCAAATAGCCATGGACCTAGTGGGACCCCTGGAGAAGACGGCTCGGGGCCACCAATATATACTTGTTGTTTTGGACTATGCTGCTCGCTACCCAGAAGCCGTCCCCCTGTGGAACACAGCCTCTAAAACTATAACCAAAGAGCTGGTGGGGATCTTTGCCCAAATGGGGCTACCGAAGGAGATATTAACTGACCAAGGAACCCCATTTATGTTGAAGCTAATGAAGGACCTCTGTACGCTGCTCCATATACATACCCTGAGAACTTCAGTCTACCATCCGCAGACTGATGGGTTGGTAAAAAGGTTTAACCGAACCCTCAAGGCTATGATAAGGAAGGTGGTAAATCGGGACGGGAAGGATTGGGACACCCTACTACCCTACCTTATGTTCGCTATCCGGGAGGTACCTCAGGCCTCAACTGGGTTTTCCCCCTTCGAGTTATTATACGGGCGTCACCCCCGTGGCATACTAGATATCGCCAAAGAGATCTGGGAAGAGGAACCCAATGAGGGGAGAAATATAATAGAGCAGGTAATGCAGATGCGAGACCGGATAGCCCGGGTTACCCCTATTGTACGGGAACATTTGGAGAAGGCACAGGAGGCCCAGCGAACCCATTACAATCGCCAGGCAAAAGTGCGACAGTTCCAACCAGGCGATCGGGTTATGGTGTTGGTACCCACGGCAGAAAGCAAGCTTCTGGCCCAATGGCAGGGGCCCTATGAGGTGGTTGAACCTGTGGGGGAAGTAACCTACAAGGTGCGGCAGCCAGGACGCAGAAAACAAGAACAGATTTATCACGTTAACCTTCTGAAACCCTGGCATGCACAAGAGGCATGCACAACAGTCCAAAAAGACCTAACCCAGGAAAACAAGCCTTCCAAACAGGTGAGTGTGTCTCCCGATTTAACACCAGACCAGAAGAATGAGGTGTCTGAGATGATCTTCCGGAACCAAGATGTGTTCTCGACAAAACCGGGTCGAACAACTGAGACATATCACCACATCGTCACGAACCCTGCGGCCAGAGTAACAATGAAGCCCTATCGGGTGCCAGCGGCAAAAAGGGAGGAAATAAAAGCAGAAGTAAAAAAAATGCTGGAGTTGGGAATCATCGAAGAATCCCAGTCAGTGGTCCAGCCCAATCGTGCTGGTGCCCAAACCTGATGGCACCACAAGATTTTGCAACGACTTCCGGCGACTAAACGAAGTATCCCTGTTCGACACGTACCCCATACCTCGCATAGATGAGCTAGTGGACCGTCTGGGTAATGCCCGGTACTTGACTACCCTAGACTTGACAAAGGGGTACTGGCAGATTCCCCTTGCAGAAGACGCAAAGGAAAAGACTGCGTTCTCTACACCAGAGGGTCTTTTTCAATATACTGTCCTCCCTTTTGGACTACATGGTGCCCCAGCTACCTTCCAGCGCCTCATGGACAAGCTATTACGCCCGCATAACAGTTATGCTGCTGCCTACTTGGACAATGTGGTCATTCAAACCCCAGACTGGGAAACCCACCTGGAGAAGGTGGAGGCAGTCCTCGATACCTTCAGGCGAGCTGGCCTTACAGCAAACCCTGCCAAGTGTGCTGTAGGGTTTACAGAGGCCAAATATCTTGGCTACATTGTGGGAAAAGGTTTGGTAAAACCCCAAGTGAACAAGTTAGAGGCCATCCAAAATTGGCCCTGACCAAGTCGCAAGAAACAAGTCCGGGCGTTCCTAGGTGTGGTGGGGTATTACCGACGATTTATCCCCCACTTTGCCACAAGGGCAAGCCCCCTGACAGACCTAGTGAAAGCCCGTGGACCTGATCTGGTGAGATGGTCTGACGCAGCAGAGGAAGCATTCACAGACCTACGGACTGCCCTCTGCAATAACCCCGTACTGATAGCCCCTGATTTCACCAAGGAGTTTATCCTGCAGACGGATGCATCGGAAGTAGGGTTGGGGGCCGTTCTATCACAGATGGTCGGGGAGGAGGAACACCCAATTCTATACCTCAGTCGGAAACTCCTTCCAAGGGAACAAAAATATGCAGTGGTGGAGAGAGAATGCCTTGCTGTAAAATGGGCCATGGAAACATTGCGCTACTACCTGCTCGGGCACAGTTTTGTCCTCGTGACCGACCATGCCCCTCTTCAATGGATGCAGCGGAACAAGGAGAAGAACACAAGGGTGACCAGATGGTTCTTATCCCTCCCAATTGACCTGGACTGTGGATTCTTCCAGAGGGGAAGGTCTCTGGGCTGTTCCCCAACCCACATGGTGAATCTCTGCGGCAAGAAAATCCGCCAATAAGCGCAGGACCCACCAAGATAGAGGAGGAACTTTGTCACTCAACCTAGGTTTCCTGAATCCCAGTCCAGGGTTCTAACTTCTAGGTAACATTGCCTCAGGGTCGGAACAGATTTGCAATGTCATCTGGTATTTGTGGACATTTCTGAAATCCTGGAGGTTATTTATTTTATGTACACATTTCCCTCCAAGCTGTCTCACTTTTACAAGGTTTATCTTCAACAATGCCAAAATCAAAAGCAATTAAGACAGTCCTTACATGTGCAAAACGTTCAGCGTTTCTGTTCACCGTGAACTGGTAAGTCACATTAGGGAACTGAATGCTGACGGGAAGAATGGAGACATTGAAATGGAGCATCACAGATCTTTCAGGGCCATGAAACTCTGTGTCATTCACCAAAACATCCAACTGGAAGGAACGGTTCTCTGTGACTGAAATATTTTTATTCAGCATCAGTTCTGCAAAAGAGAAGATTGACTTTTCACATATGTCTATGCATTTTTAGGCAGCACAAAATCCTAAACTATAAATATCAAATCTATTCTTCAAGCACGGGCTCATGGCATGCTACTAGGTAAAGGGAGAGGTTGAATTAAAACTAAAAATATAGATATTCTCCCATTCCATACAACAAAAAGTGCCTAAAGATATGTCACAACTAGAGCTGGTTGGGAATGTTTTGACTAAATGGTGCTTCGTAGGAAAATGTGGATTCATCAAAATCACAATTTTTCACAGGAACGTTTCACGTGTCTTCTGGTCAATACGAGAGATGCGCATCGCAGAATAGCCTGGTGGCAGGGGCGGCTCTAGCTTTTTTGCCACCCCAAGCATGGCAGGCAGGCTGCCTTCGGCGGCGTGCCTGCGGGAGGTCCCCAGTCCCGTGGATTCGGCGTACCTGCCTGGAGCCGCCGCTGCCTGGTGGTTAGGGCTGTCACCTTGAACGTGGCGATATGTCTATTCAGCGCAAAAAAAAAAAAAAAAAAAGACCAGCAGCAGTGACTCTCAGAGCCCACGTCAATGGGCTTGAGCTGAAGAGCTAAAAATAACAGCGTAGACTTTCAGGCTGTGGCTGGAGCCTGGGCTCTGAGACCCTCCAACCTTGCTGGGTTGCCCGAACATCTACACTGCTATTTTCAGCCCAGCAATGTGAGCTTGAGTCAGCTGACCCACTCTGTTGTGGGTTTGGGCTTTTTTTTTTGGCTGGGTAGATGTATACTGGGGGACCCAAATGAGTGCCCTCCCCATCTGGCTATTCGCTATTTTGGAGCGAGTGGATGGGCCTCTCTCTGTTTTTTCATGAATTTTTTTCAAAATGTCTCAGTTTCTCCCCAATATGAAACTGGAAAATCTTAAAAATCTCAAAAATTTGTGTGGTAGAGGAAAACTGTTTGCCATCCAGCTGTAGTCATGAGCTTAGAATTACTTTCTTAAATGCAATACAATCAGAACCTCTCTTGGCTAGTCAACACATAATGCAACTGTCATATTCCTATACATTCACTGTGTTATATATAGGAGGAAAGAATGTAGTATCACAGTCCCCTCTTTCAATCCCAAATATCTGTTCTGACACTGGGATTTTCTGTCTCATTTTCCATCTGCCTGGTATTTTTCAGATACATAGAAAAGTCAAATACAATATTGGTCAATTATAAGCAAAGCAATTTCACTCTTTGTTAGAAGGAAGAGACCTTACTGTATTCATGCAGCGTTCCCCTCACTTGGCTGCCATTGGGGCTGAAATAGATCTCGTGGAAGACGTGATCCACCCGAAATGTTTCGCTAATCCATGGATCAGTTGTACTGATGGTGCCTGTGTACTTCTTTCTGCTGCTTTCAATGGGGAAAATAGGTGTGGTGTCTGCATCACACACAGTCAGTGTGGCTAGGACAGTTCCCTAGAAAAAAATCATAGACAATATGGAGAAAAATCAATGATTGCCACACTATTTTTTTTTTCCAGATTTGTTTTCTGGTTTACTGTCTGAATAAGTGATACAATCTGGAGACCAAAGTCCTGTCCATATAAAGCTCCCTGACATTCTGTACAAATCCACTTCCATTCAAAGTCTTTGTAGGTCTTTAACAGAAAAGGCAAAGATTGATGGTACTACTGCTTACCGCCTATTTGGAGATAGATGAGCACTGTAACAGCATTTCATAAGTCAGTGAGTTGCAAAATTACTGTAGCAATAGTCAGTTTTGAGACCTATGTAAGGACTGCATATCTGATTCAAGCAATCCCCAACTAGTGGTCTTAATGACCCCAGAGACTTTGTAGCTAGGATGATCTTTGGGGGAATTTTGCAACTAGGGTATTTCACTGAATAAACATGAGAATGACAAGCCAAGTAAAAAATATGGAACTGCCAATATCTGCTCAGGTCAGCAAGGTGAGGAGGAGCAGAGGGGGTCCTCAGGGAACCAGCTATTGATCCTCATTCTCTGGTTGGCTCTGCACCAGCCCCAACCTCAGAGTTTAGGATGACTTGACTTCTCAGCTGTGTGAATGGCAAGAAGGTCTGGAACACACAAGAGAATGTGTTCCGTATAGCGCACAGTCTCCACTCCCTGGGACCAGTTCACTCTCTGTTATGTGTTGTGGGATTTTTTTAAATTGTTAACCCCCAATTTACAGAGAATGGCCGGGATAGCAGAGAGATTTTTCTCCCTTAGCCCCTGGGAGAAACTAATTAAGTGGCTGTACTCAAATGTAATACTGGATATGTTTGAAGGCAGAAGTAACAGGATCATACCTTGCTTTCAATCATCAAAATAAAAAATAATCCTCAATGTTCTTGTTCAGGGCCGGCTCCAGGGTTTTGGCCGCCCCAAGCAGCCAAAAAAAAAAAAAAAAAAAAAAAAAAGCTGCAATCGCAATCGCGATCTGCGGCGGCAATTCAGCGAGAGGTCCTTCGCTCCTAGCGGGAGTGAGGGACCGTCCGCCGAATTGCCGCCGAACAGCTGGACGTGCCGCCCCTCTCCCGAGCGGCCGCCCCAAGCACCTGCTTGCCAGGCTGGTGCCTGGAGCCGGCCCTGTTCTTGTTGCAGGTGAGCAACAAATCCCCATTTAAAAGTCAGGGAAGAAGAAATAGAGGCTGCATGACATAACTAAGGCTCCACAGAGAGTTAGTATGTTCTAGGCTCCCGTCTTGTGCTCATTCCACTAGATTGCTCTTTATTGACTCTACATTGGATTTCTGATTACCTTGCAGTAGGCCTCAAACTCATTTTGTACAGTTATTATTCCATTGGCCATTGAGATTCCCATACAAATCCTTTCTCCTTTAAGTTTGAATATACTAATTATCAGAGGTATTTTGGAAGTTTTCCAACACAAGATTTTTCTGCTGGAAAATGCTGAATTAATTAAATCAAAATGTTTCATGAGAATACATCGATTTTGTCAAGGTTTGTTTCAACTATATTATACGTCATATTAAAGTCAAAACAAACCTTTTCTGATTAAACTGGTCTACAATTTTTGAGAAGTAGTCTGCTTCAGAGATAAAATGTGCTATTTATTATGTATTTTGATGTGCTAAATTCAAATAGGACAATTAAAACAACTGATTGGCTACTGTTTCTAAGATATTTAAGTTTTTACATTTTAGGTCTATGTATATTGTGTCGATAGAGTTTTAATCATAAAATTGTAAACCTAGGTCTTTTCATATGTTTATGGTTGCTTTACATGATAATATTTCACCTGTCCTGTTTATGTAACACTTTAAAAATCAGCAAAAGGGTTATATAAATAAAATTTATTATGAAACAAAAGGCAAAAAACTATTATGTACATAGTTTAGTCCTATTCAGTGTCTACTCGGCACTTCTTGGCTTGTCTCTTGTATTCATTAAATGGAGCATCTCTTGTCACTGTCCAGCAATAGTCTGCAAGCATTGATGGGCTCCATTTGCCCCGATAGCGTTTCTCCATTGTTGCAATGTCCTGGTGAAATCGCTCGCCGTGCTCATCGCTCACTGCTCCGCAGTTCGGTGGAAAAAAATCTAGATGAGAGTGCAAAAAATGTATCTTTAGTGACATGTTGCAACCAAGGCTTTTGTATGCCTTGAGGAGGTTTTCCACCAACAACCTGTAGTTGTCTGCCTTGTTGTTTCCGAGAAAATTTATTGCCACTAACTGGAAGGCTTTCCATGCCGTCTTTTCCTTGCCACGCAGTGCATGGTCAAATGCATCATCTCGAAGAAGTTCACGAATCTGAAGACCAACAAAGACACCTTCCTTTATCTTAGCTTCACTTAACCTTGGAACTTTTCCACGGAGGTACTTGAAAGCTGCTTGTGTTTTGTCAATGGCCTTGACAAAGTTCTTCATCAGACCCAGCTTGATGTGTAAGGGTGGTAACAAAATCTTCCTTGATTCAACAAGTGGTGGATGCTGAACACTTTTCCTCCCAGGCTCCAATGACTGTCGGAGTGGCCAATCTTTCTTGATGTAGTGGGAATCTCTTGCACGACTATCCCATTTGCAGAGAAAACAGCAGTACTTTGTGTATCCAGTCTGCAGACCAAGCAAGAGAGCAACAACCTTCAAATCGCCACAAAGCTGCCACTGATGTTGGTCATAGTTTATGCACCTCAAAAGTTGTTTCATGTTGTCATAGGTTTCCTTCATATGGACTGCATGACCAACTGGAATTGATGGCAAAACATTGCCATTATGCAGCAAAACAGCTTTAAGACTCGTCTTTGATGAATCAATGAACAGTCTCCACTCATCTGGATCGTGAACCATGTTGAGGGCTGCCATCACACCATCGATGTTGTTGCAAGCTACAAGATCAACTTCCATGAAGAAGAATGGGACAAGATCCTTTTGACGGTCACGGAACATGGAAACCCTAATATCACCTGCCAGGAGATTCCACTGCTGTAGTCTGGAGCCCAACAGCTCTGCCTTACTCTTGGGTAGTTCCAAATCCCTGACAAGGTCATTCAGTTCACCTTGTGTTATGAGGTGTGGTTCAGAGGAGGAGGATGGGAGAAAATGTGGGTCCTGTGACATTGATGGTTCAGGACCAGAAGTTTCATCCTCTTCCTCTTCCTTGTCTGACTCAAGTGAGAATGATTCTGGTGCATCAGGAACCGGCAGTCCTTCTCCGTGGGGTACTGGGCATATAGCTGATGGAATGTTTGGATGATGCACAGTCCACTTTTTCTTCTTTGACACACCTTTCCCAACTGGAGGCACCATGCAGAAGTAACAATTGCTGGTATGATCTGTTGGCTCTCTCCAAATCATTGGCACTGCAAAAGGCATAGATTTCCTTTTCCTGTTCCACCACTGGCGAAGATTTGTTGCACAAGTGTTGCAGCATATGTGTGGGGCCCACCTCTTGTCCTGATCTCCAATTTTGCAGCCAAAAGAAAGGTGATAGGCTTTCTTAACCATAGTGGTTATACTGCGCTTTTGTGATGCAAAAGTCACTTCACCACAAACATAGCAGAAGTTATCTGCACCGTTCACACAAGTACGAGGCATCTCTGCTCACTTTGGCTAAACAGAAATGTGTCCCTTTGCAAAATCAAACACTGACAAATAAGAGAGCACCACACTGTATGATTTCTAGAGCTGATATAGGGCAATTTGTTCAGCAGAGTGATGTAAGCTTCGTTATGATTGCATCATCCATGACTTCTGGGAATAACATGATGCAATTCATATCATGTATGACGCAATACCAGCTTCAGATTGCATAATTCATTGTTTTGCCTAAAAAGCAAGTACTGTCCAAACCCAGTCATAGATTTATTCATAGATCCAGTCAAAGATGTATTTTAGTCATTTCTGGTTTAAATTGAGATCCCTTCCCTTTATAACTCACTTATCCTCCGCCATTCCCAAGTCAAGGGTCGTATATACTGACCCAATAGCATATCTTGAAAACTAGAGCCAATCAACAATTTTAAGCATCATTTTTGTTCTCAGTGACCCAGAATTAGTAAAGTTTGACTACATTTATTTCAGAAGCATTTTGGCTGTAGAGCAGTGTTATTTCATTGCATGAAAAATACTGAGATTTCTACTTTTCATCCTGATTTGAGAAGAAACAAAATTTGAGAGTCTCAGAATTTTCCATGGGATGGGAAGTCCATTTTTCAAGCAGCTCTACTAGTTATGCCCATCGGTGTGTGGCACTGATATGTCAAGCCTGTAGGTGGCAGCAAACATCCAAAATTGTATGCTCTCTTTCCAGAACAGATATGCAAAATCCAGTTTACTTCCAAGGGAAACAAATATAGCTATTAAAGAAATATTATTAGACAGAAATCCCTGGAGGGAAGTGACTGAGTACTTGCTGGAATTTTATACATAGCTTATGCTGAATGCACATCGGAATGGCTCAAGCATAACGACTATTAAAGCTTTTGTGAGTGTTTCTTCTCCCAGAGAAAGCCCCAGCTGAATGCTATTTTACTAGTTTTATACATACGTATCTTGGTTTTCACCTATGAAGCCATACGAGAAATGGGCTGTGCCTACTTTCAAGCTGGATTCTATCACCTGCACCCTCTCTGTACTCCATGCCACCCCTCCTGCTACAGTGATTAAAGGGTTGTCAATGAGCAACCTTCAACTACAGAACAAGATCCTACCCTTGGCCCTAAATACTCTGGCATTGTTGACCTTCAGTGAACACTGCAAGAACCATCATTTTGCCTAGATATCTGAGTAAGGGTGAGGTCTAATAGGGACAACTGTTTATGTAGGATGGGAGTGTTGGTGGGGAAAGTTGGTTAGCGTTTGAGATGGAGTTTTCCAGGAAGTTGCTGCTGGTTTTGTTCTGTTTGTATTTGTTTCTTTAAATAACACCAAAGATGCACAAGGCAGCAGACAGGTGCCTGTTTAAATCCCATTATGAATTTAAAAAACCAAAAGAAATATTAATTGATATTCACAAATATACATTATATGAGGAGCTGGTAGCAACCCCCATATTTAGATGATCTAAGACCTTCCATAAGAAAAGATTCCTGAAACCTTTTATTTGAGAAGCTCTCACCTCTCCTTTGTTTGTAGCAGGCCTTTGACATGGTGCCTCCTTGTGTGCATGCATTATGGTACAATCTTTAATTACACATGCTATTGTTTTCCACAGAACCCAGGCCTCAGTCAGGGTACTTGCACAAAGAAGAATCATGGTAAGAATCATGGTTGCATATACAGATATAAATCTTGCATTTCTTAACTTCTCAGTGATTGACTTTCCCACCTAAATTATATTTTAACATAGCTTTTTGTATGTAATATATAGACAGATACACACACCCAGTGAAATCTGTCAAATGACCACTCAGATAATTAGCCACTCAAGGGAGGTGGTCATCACATTCTTCATATTATTATTCTTATTATTCAGTCAGAGCTCTCTGGACTGTATAGTAAATTAGTGCATATGATGCTGAGAGCTAACATACAAGGCCTGATGTTTCCATGTAGGCATGCCTAACCCACAGTGTTTCCACTGAATATCTCAGAGTCCAAGCAGAAGAGAACTCTACCTCTTTTCTGTTGAACTCCACAACAGCATCCGTCATGCTAGTGCCATTGGGAAGGAAGGGGGCAGAGTCATCTTCATCTAACACATTGACCAGGAAAGGCACCTCGACCTGCATCTCCTTGGAGCCCTCTCTCACTGTACACTTGGCGATCAGCTCATACCTCTCTCTTTCTTCCCGATCCAAACGCTGCACAACACTTACGCCTGTGGTGTTCTCATTGTAGCGAAAAGGCAGCCCTTCAACTGAAACAACACATACAGAGCATAAACTGGGATAATCCTTTCCTATTACTGGTGTTTGATTGTTCTCCTCTTTGACATACTGGTGATATCCCAATGAATCCATTTGGGTTGCATCAATGTAACAGAAGGAAGAATTTTACTCTGTATTATGAAAATCAGTCTAAGAAGAGATATGAAGGAAGGTGGAGGAGCTATATCAGGGGCACATGAGGAAGTCTAAAGGACTTGTAACAAGAACGAGGAGTAGTTGTGGTACCTTAGAGACTAACAAATTTATTTGAGCATAAGCTTCCGTGGGCTAAAACCCACTTAATCCTATGCATGCAGGGGAAGATACAGTAGGAAAATATACACACACACACACACACACACACACACACACACACACACACACACACACACACGAAAAAATAGGTGTTGCCATACCAACTGTAATGCCCCTCTGCCATGTACATTGGCCAAACCGGACAGTCTCTTCGCAAAAGAATAGATGGACACAAATCAGACGTCAAGAATTATAACATTCAAAAACCAGTCGGAGAACACTTCAACCTCGCTGGTCACTCAATTACAGATCTCAAAGTCGCAATACTCCAACAAAAAAACCTTCAAAAACAGACTACAACGAGAAATTGCAGAATTTGAATTAATTTGCAAACTAGACATCATTAAATTAGGCTTGAATAAAGACTTGGAGTGGATGGGTCATTACACAAAGTAAAACTGTTTTCCCATGCTATTTTTTCCCCCTACTGTTACTCACACCTTGTCAACGGTTGGAAATGGGCCATCCTGATTATCACTACAAAAGTTTTTTTTCTTCTGCTGATAATAGCTCACCTAATAGCTCACCTTAATTAATTACGCTCGTTACAGTTGGTATGGCAACACCCATTTTTTCATGTTCTCTGTGTATATATATTTTCCTACTGTATCTTCCACTGCATGCATCTGATGAAGTGGGTTTTAGCCCATGAAAGCTTATGCTCAAATAAATTTGTTAGTCTCTAAGGTGCCACAAGTATTCCTCATTCTTTTTGCTGATACAGACTAACACGGCTACCACTCTGAAACCCAGAAAGGCTTGTGTGGAAGCAGAGTAGAATAACCACCAGAGGAGAGTTCTGCTCTATTAAAAATCTCATTAATATGACTGGCGACTGAATGGTTTACCTCCAGTTTTACCTGCTAGTAATTTGTAGGAAATGCTGACATTCTGGCACAGGTGATGTATTGGGGGTAACTGAAGTTGATGAAATGTGCCAGGTGGTTTATTCTCTTTGATGTGAAAGGAGAGATCCATTTCTGAGAAACAAAGCTCCCTTGACATCAGAGCATTGCAAGTTGGTACAGTGGCGTTGATGATGGAGAGATGCACCAGGGCAGAAGTGGGGGTCTCACATTCCTTCCCTTGGAAGGGCTGGGGTGAAAGGTAGACATGAAATGTCACCTTTGGTAATGACATCCAATTTTTTCCAACTGCAAGAACAGAAACAAAGAAACAGTTGACAAAGAAACAAGCAAACATTCCTCTTAATAATTTCCTTCCATCAGCCATTATTCTACAGTGAACCAAGTAGTTCAGTGACAATACCTGATGTTTAGCACCTCTAAAATAAGGCTCTACATGTTTGAAGTTGGACCAAGCCACCCAAAATTACAGGCTAATGTGGACAATACGGCTCTTACAAGTTCTCCTATTTCTTCAGACTACCCCACAGTGGAACCCTACCAATCTTTGAAACTGATCCAGAAGTAAAGGCCTTTTCAGCAGTGCTATGACATTAATTTCTTACACCACTTTCTCCTCCCTCATCTAATGCTACCTAATTTCCTCAGGGATCAAAACCACCAAGATATAGGTTCTGTCTATTAAAAGCAGGAGGAGAATGGAAACAATTTGTTTCTATGGTTCAATGGTACATGGTTCTTACAAAAAAAAAAACCTCACTTAAATCCCAAGTAATATAAATAAGCATCACTTAACCCCTTCATCAGAGGATCATTTACTACCCCATACAAAAAGTGCTCCAGATATCTGGGTCTTTGTAATTAAAGGTTTTGCTTATATTAGAAAAGTTGCACCAATTTAACTAAAGTCAATCTATCTGAACTGATGCAGAAATAAAATTTTAACCAACACATAAATGGGTATAACATGTTGGTAAATTACTAAATAAGGATAAACTTGCAAGGATTAAAAATGGTTTAAGTGTGTCTTCTTTTGGGGTCCAGTCTAGGTTCATTATGTTGATTTAGTTAAACTGGTGAAACTTCCCCGATGAAACTCCACCATTTGACAACTAATCCAATTTCTTCTTGGCCTTAGTGTTCATTTTGCCACATGGCTTTAATACTATTGTGTCTATCTGAGGGTTCTTTTCGATCCCAAAATTCATTTAATGTAAGTAAACAGTTCTTCCAGTCTGATCCCTAAGTATTGGTTTGCTATTCATATGCTGCTGGATAAATCCCATTAGATGTAAGTGCTTAGCTTCAACTCTGGACATTATCGCAACTGTAGCTACTCCTCTCAGACTTACACAGGATATCGAAGTCTCCTCTATCCAGACTCTTATTGAGGTAGAGAATCCCGGTTTTTTCTTTTATTTGAAACCAATGATTTTCATAGGGTCCAACGCGATAGATAAAGAGCTGCTGGCAGAGCTGAAAGTGGGCCACCTCCCCATGTGAATCCCTCAAGGCACGGATGTGCAGTAGCGGCGTACCCGCTGGCTGATCAATGTAGACAGTCTCTGAATAATCTTTCCTAGGGAAGTAGAGACCAAAGGAAGCTGCAAAGGAACACAAACAGGAGAATTGTTAAAGCTGAATGAACTCTGGGTAGACATTGTCGTAAGAGGTGCATTTCTAAAGAACTGGAAGCTCCATTTAGTAAGTGCACAGGAAGATATAACAGCAGACCCAGATCCTGAGCTGGTGTAAATTGGTATAGCTCTACTGAGTTCAATGGCGCTACCTCAATGTATATCAGTTGAGGATTTGACCCATAATTTATGTACAAGCAACGGGAATTCCCCCTGGAAGCCAAATTGCTTAGTTGTAAACAAGACCATAGCCACAGCAGAGAGCCTAATGGAGCATTTCTTGTCAAACTTCAGATAAACTCACATCAGCAATTCCCAGCTGCTTTTCCATTCTCACACAAATTGTTTTCTTCTCTGAATAATATCATTTATGGTGAAATCTTATTGAGGAAATAAATACAGTTAGATGAAAAAACATTAGGAGGTATTGCCCTAAGCTGAATCTCAGTCTTTCAAGTCACACAGTCCAAACACTCAATTTCTATTCAGATGAAAAATGTGTAAGTACATCAGTGGCTTTCAAACTTTGCCCTAGTGTGGACTTCTTTTTAAGTAGCGATTTTTCTTGTGGACACCTCTCCTCCCATACAAACCAACCAACCCACCCGACCCCTTTTCTAAATTAAATGGTACTCCACTCCATTAAATAAATCCATAGATTATCAGGCCAGAAGAGACCAGTCTGACTTTCCTGCATAACACAGGTCATGAGACTTCCCTGAATTAACTCCTGTTTGAGCTGGAGCATATCTTTTTAGAAAACACCCAATCTTGTTTTTAAGATGTTCAGAAATGGGAAAAAATTTACCCCAGCCTTTCATAAAATTCTTCCAATGATTAATTACCCTCACTTTTGAAAATGTGCACCTTATTTCTAAGCTGAATTTATCTAGCTTCAACTTTCAGCCACTGGATCTTGTTTTATCTTTGGTCAGTAGATTGAAGAGCCCTCTATTATCAATGTTCTGTTCCCCATGGAGGTGCTTAAGTAAATTTACAACTCATACAAAGATTTTAGGTGTCAGAGATATAAAAACTCAGGATTGATAACACCAATTAAGGCTAAAGGAATTTACTCTCTCTCTAATGCAATGGGTCCGACTGACCCATTGTGCCTCTGTGCTGTTTATTTCCTCTCCCTGGTTGTAGACATTTACATTAATTAGGATGCATTCACCCTGTATGAATTCATTTGAGAGTGTAGTGATTGTCTGGTTTCACCCCACATAGTTGCTATTAGGGCATTTAGTGCACTGGATGCATACAATAGATGTTGTGATAGGCATGTGTAGGACCCCTGGATCTTGAAAGATGTGTTGTGGTGTGTGTGTGGGGGGGGTTGATCATTGTAGCAGTGGAAATATGTCTGCAGTTTTTGCATGTTGTTCTGGCAGGGTCTGGTACAGCTTTGATTTGGCCTGTCCTGGTCTGTGGGGAGCTTGCTTCTGATGATGAGCTTGGGGGGCTGTTTGCAGTCCAGAAGAGGGGGCTCAGGAAAGATTTATTTCAGGATGGAGTTCTCATCGTGTATGGCTTGTAGTTGTTTGATACTCTGGGTTCCCTGTAGGGGCAGGTGACAACTAGGGGTGTGCGGTTAAAGGGGGGGTTATTTCTGTATTGAAGCAGGTTCTCTTGAGGTATTTGGGTGGGCCATTCCATGATGTGATCTATTTTTGTGGTGGAGTGTCCTTGTTTGGTGAAGGCAGTTTTGAGTGTGTCAAGGTGTATATCCTGGACTTTCTCCTCGCAGCATAGTCTGTGGTATCTTAGTGACTGACAATCACTATGCTCTCAAATGAGCTCACACAGGAAAACGATAAAAGACAAAACACCACATCACCTATGGGTGAACACTTTTCACAAAGCGATCACCCTATATCTGACCTATGAGTCCTCATAGGAAACCTACACAACACTTTCAAAAGTTGAGTCTGGAAGCTTAAATTCATAACTTTGCTGGACACTAAAAATCATGGACTGAACAGACACACTAGATTTATGGCTTATTACAACAATCTGTAACCCACTTACAATACTTGCCCCCTAGCTGCTCCCCTCCCCTTCTTTTCCTCCCTGTGACTGGAGAGATATTAATGGGCCTCTTGACTTGGAATGCTAAACAATCTGTTCCATCTTATATTTAGCTGTGACATTCTGAGTTAGTTTCCCAGACTCGAAGAAGAGCTCAGCGTAAGCTCAAAAAGCTTGTCTCTCTCACCAACAGAAGTTGTTCCAATAAAAGATATTACCTCATCCATTTTATTGGTGCAAAGCCCTTTTTGCCCAAAACTGGACCCACTTTTACTGGACATTTTCCCATGATGCCCCAGCAGAAATGGGAAGTAGGCTGCCAAAGCATCTTCAGAATAGCAATAGGCTAACATTTCCTCAGCTGCACATTACTGAAGGATCCATTTTAAAGAAGGAAAAGGAAGATGGCAAACCCACTGTGAATTAAAGGCCTATGATGTCACTTGGAAAAACTACACAAGCCACAGTACTCTCTCTCATGATTACATCATCAGCATCGCTGCATGGAATTACATCCTCATGTTTTACAATTGACCGTTATTTAGCTACATGTAATTTGCATTAAATAAATTAATAAAGCAGGCAAAAACTTACCAAAATAATGTTGAATTAAGAAGGCAGCCAGCTGTAATCTTTTAAAAAGAGCATACAATAGATTTTTGGTGGGGGATGGGGAAGCTAAAAACCAGTGACTCCTGACCCCCCATTACCCAACTTATTTTCTTTTTTTTCTCCAAAACAATTTGCATTTGATATTCAGCACTGAGATTTTTGTCAGCAACATGCACTGTTTAATAAGGGCATCTTTAAAAGACATACTTTTGGCCCATTCCGTCTACTGTTGCTTCTAACTGAAGGCCATACAAACATTATCTCCACATGTCATTGCAACTCAATATTTTCAGGGATACAAGAGTTAAATATGTATAACATAGCTAAGGAGAGACATACTTGTATCGGAAAGATGCAAAGAGGAGTGAAAAAAATTATTTAAGGTGGTACAAGAAGTAACAAAATAGAGGTAAATTAAGGAAGATAAGACTATACAAACCAAAAAGAAGGCAAGGTCCCTGCCTATGGTCTAAATTTAACTTGAATATTGGGGGAAACGCCTCTTAGTGAGATCCAAATAAATTATCCAGTAGTAGGCGGGAGGACTAAATGAACTAATAGAACTTTTCCATCGCTAATTCCTATGATTCAATTCAAAACACAGGTTTGCTTTATGTACCTTTTAATACTGTACTGAATTGATTGTTGATTAAAAATTAAAACATTAAAATACACCACTGTGCATTTTCAATAGAGACATTATTCCTACTCAGTTAGGCCAGTAAAGTATGTAATGAACAACTGAGCCAAATCTCATTCACCTTACAAGGAGTGGTCCTATCACAAGGAGAAAGCAAATCAGGCTTGTCAAAAAATGTTAGCAATTACGATTTCTGTGTTTCAGCAAGAGAATTTTACTTAATTGGAACCCTGAGGTCTAGAACACTGAAGTGCTTTTCAGAACGCCTCCATTCCATTTAAGTAATTGAGATCCTTGCAAAAACTAATGAACACGTTTAACTTTCTGCATCTGAGCAGTTTCACTGTAAAGTGGCAACTGCGATACTTGAATTTCATCATCGGCCAGACTTTCAAAAGGGCTCAGAATTTTGGGTGCTGAGCATTTTTGAGGATCTGGCCCCTTGAAAATCTGGCTCTGAACTCTGCCCCTAAGTGTTTACAGGATCACGGATTTAAATTGTACAGGGACTAGTAATTCATTGTATATTTAACCTTCCTCTTTTTAAAACAAACAAACCCAAATTGTCATAACTAGTACCCACAGTAGGAACTCACTTGCTAGAAAAAGGCTGCAATCCAAAATCTAATCTGGCATTGGGTAATGTGGAAAATAAAGCTTAGAATTTTGAAAAGGATGTTTAGGGCTCATATATAAAGCAGCATGATCAACTATTGTGAAATGTGTAAAAATATAAATTCACTTGTAAGCTGAACATGATACATTATTGCTAGTAGGAAAGGGTGATTTTTCTTCCCCCTTCAAAACTAAAACCCCTTGGAATAGAATGTTGGCAGTGTAATTAGCAGCTTTATTGGGTCTTGGCTTTGATTGTGATTCAGGAACACATCCCTGTTCGGGACAGCATTTAAGAATATTCTGAACTTGAAATATATGCTTACCTCTCATTGGAACTTAAACATATGCATAAGTGCTTTCCTCATTTGGGAACATAATTACATCACCTCAGCTCTGACAAAGCTAGCTACCATTTAAAACAATATAGCTTTTCAACACATTAACATCTCATGGAGATTAGAATGTTTGGAACATTACAGTACTTTATTTAGCTATTTTTCTAAGACTGTTATTTCTGAATTGTTGACCCAATACAATGACATTCACACTTATTAATGGTGCAGCTATCACAAAATTACACAACGCTGTTGACATTAATTACTGGTATTGTAAGCCACCATTTGTGTATTGCTTCTGCTTAATTTAACCCATTGCAAGAGTTGTAGCTGCAACAGGTAGTTCAGGTCACAACTCTACCGTAATGATTATAAATACATACACACACACATACCTCACTCTATATTTATATGCACAGTCTGTTATACTGAAGGAGAGCTTTCTTCTCATTTCTTCTGATAGGTTACATTCATTCCTTAAATTTTGATAAGTTCAAACCCAACTCAATAAACTATCCATCTGCCATCTATGCTGCAGGAGGGAGAGGCTTCTAACCCTGGCTAAGCTTCCTAAACAAGATAATTTTTTTGCTGTGTTCCAGTTGCAGCACCTTTTTTTACTGCCTATAATGAGCAAGAGCAGAATTTGACTTTCTGATCCCAAGTTGAGTTGGCAATGTGCCAGAAGAAACATCTTTTTTATTTATAAAGTGAGCAAATTTGGTAGGAAAATCACAGACACAAATAAACAAGGAATCCCATACAACATTCACAGTCATCTTTCAGAGTATAACTGCTGTCCTTTGGATAACAGTTAATTGGAAGAGATGTGCTTGAAGATTAATTAACCAAGACAATTGATATCTAAACATGTCGAAAAATATTTGACAAATCATCACCACCACTGAAAATTCAGTTACATTGCACCTGCTACTCTTCTTACTTTGCCAATGGCGTTGTGTCTTGAAAGTTGGGTTGGGAGAACCAGTTTCAACAAAGAAAGAAACCCACTTAAAGCTTGAAAGTTCATTTCTAAAAAGGAATAAAACAAAACTTGTCTAAGGTCTAATCATTCTGCTAGGCACTTCTAGTTTTTGGCCAGGAGCAGAAGTGAGAATGTTATACATTACCACATATTTTTCTGTTTTTTCTGAGTCCTGACCTGAACGAGAAGCAGTTCAAACATCAAAAGAAAAAATCTAATCTCCAAGGAGCCAGATTTTTAAAAAGATGAGTTTTGCAGATTCAAATTGTTCAGGTCAGATTCAGCTAAGCATTCAAATGTACAATGGCTTATCTGAACCAAAGCCGAATTCCAACGTCTTCCTGCCCTACTTACAGGGTGCACAGGAACGCACTTCATACAGTTGCTTATATAACATGTATTCAACATACTTGTTTTCTCATTTTAGTTGAAAAATTTGCAGCTTGGAAAATTTCAACCAGTTCTTTTTTCTCAGGTTCTGCCTTAGCTTGGAAAGCTGTGTATTTGTTGTTTGCCATTATAATCAGAGCTAGCCAAAATATTTAGCATTTAAACTTTATTTTTAAACATGCATTACATATTTTTCTTGAAAAAATTATCCATTTTCAGCTGGATGATAAAATTTTCAAAAGCACTTAAGCAACTGAGGAGTTTACGCCCTGTTTTCAGAAGGGCACTTAGGCACTAAGAGTCTAACTTTCCATGAGACTTAATTTCCTAAGACACTTTCTGAAAATGGGATTTGGTGCTTTTGACAATGTGAAAGCAATTCAAATTACATTTTAATACAACCTTGCACTTACAGCAGGGATTTCCATCAGAGAATTTCAAATAATTATACAATAAATATTCAAAATTTCTCTGGGAAGTGCTATCAGCCCCATTTTACTGAAGGGGAAACTGAGGCACGGACTACATTAATTGATCTGTTAGAAAACAAATCAATCGTAGAGGTAGGAACAGAACCCAGATCTCTCGAGTCACGTTCCTGTGCATTATCCAAAAGATCATGCCAATAATGAGAAATCTTTTGCTTTTTTTTCAGTGCCATTACTTTACGTTTACATGTACATTTGATGCAATACTTTGACAGTTTCATCCAGTTACATATGAGCTTTGATTTTCACTTACTCTACACTCAAGCTGTAGTACCAGAGATGTTCAAATAGCAAAGTTACCAACCAATGGAGCTTCCAAGAATCCAAATGGCTGCATTTGAATGAATCTAGAATATCTCACCTCCCTGATCAATGGGTATAACGACCATTGGCATTTAAAGAAATTATGCTTACATATCCCCAGTAAAAAGCAATATGACATTATGGAACAGAGTAAATAGGTAAAATATGGAACAGAGTCAGAATCTGGTTGAACATTAGGTGTACTCATTTGCACAGATCTCTGTGATTGTGGAAGCTAGAAAACCTTACAGAATCTAATTTTTATTTAAAACACTATTTTCACAGCGCTGTGTGTGTGTGTGTGTGTGTGTGTGTGTGTGTGTGTGTGTGTGTGTGTGTGTGTTTTTAATCCCTTAATTGTCACATGCCTCTTTATCTAAGTGCATTGTACTCAGGTACCTAAGCACAGATGGTCTTCTTTTGAGGTTCTCAATTAATAGATTTTTAAAGCTTTAAGGGACCATTATAATCAAATCGTCTGATCCTGCATAACACAGACCAAAGCATAAATCTGTGTAACCCAATAATTTCTGCTTCACGCCCATAACTTCTCTTTGAGCTAAAGCATATAGTTTAGAAAGATGTCCAGTCTTCATTTAGAGACGTCAAGTGATGGAGAATCCCCACATCCCTAGGTAAGTTGATCCAGTGATTAATTACCCTCACTGTTAAAAATGTGTGCCTTATTTCTTGTCTGAATTCATCTAGCTTCAACTTGCAACCACTGGCTCTGGTTAGCCTTATTCTGCTAGATGTATGGGTAATCTTACCCACCACATTTCATGTGCTGAAATATGAACTGCATTAACAGAGCTTTAATTGGTTTGCGAGTTAAAATAATAGGGAAAATGATTCTCAGCAGCAATATGGAAACTGGAACAAGAGTTGGTTTTCCTTCAACTAATAATATATACATATGTGACACAACCAATTTCCTCTAGCAAAATTTACTCAGGCCTTCTCCATATTGTTGGGGGATAGTGTTACAATTCATGAGAAACAAACCTTTCCCTTATGTGGAACAAAATCCATACTGAAGAATTTACTCTATGCCTTACTGAAATGGGTGTATAATTACATTAATAACATGCCCCTAATCAGTCCTGACTCTAAAGCCAGGACACTTGTAGAGTAGAGGAGAAAATGATATTAGCTGACAAACATGGGAGTTTGCTGTTAATATTCCACCATTTGTGGCACAGCATCAGATTTCAACAATCAGTTAGATGAGGGGTTTGGCACTGTGTCCCTATTTTGACTACTGTTTATTGGCCATTATACTCCAATATGAATATTCATCTACCTGACATTTGACTCAGAGCATGTGGCAGGGATACACTACCGATATCTGCAATCAAGGGGCTCCCACAAAACTCCTCCCTTCCCACTTAGTCTGCAATAAGCTGTGCTTTTCTAGTCCTTGCAGAAGAGAAGATCAAGGAATCTACTTATCTAAACACCAACACTTCTTCATGACCAAAAACCAAGGAAGCCACTTGGCAAGAACACTATATTGTCACATCCTGGAAATGTTTATACCTAGTCCCTGAAGAGTGTACAGACAGTACGGAACAGAGTTCAATTCATATAGTTTGAAGGAGGGACATGTGGAGTTAGGACCTTGCAAGAGTTACCTTTCCAGGGGAAACTCTTTGAAAATACCTGCCAATCTTGTCCATTCCACAAGTATCAAATTGCCCTTCGGAAATATTTTGATGAGTCCCAGGGATATGTCATTTCTGACAGGATTGATTTGACAGTAGCCAGAGAGGGGACAAGCTGCATTTCATGCAGGGGAATCAATCTGGTGGCAGAATTTTAAATGAGGGGCTCTTGGGAGAAGCCTTCATCACCTCACTGGTGTTCAGGGGGCAAAAAGAGCAAACTCAGGAATAGAAACCATCTCAGAAATAGTCCTCGTTGAGAATTATTAGGAGATATGGAGTAAGAAAGCAGAATGTTAATAGTGATCAAGAGCATATGTGCTATTACGTAGACTCTGTACTATAATAATGCACTTTGAAGATACTACTAGAACATCTGTGAATGGATCTAATATATAAAATTTGGTTAAATCATAACTGTTCCATTGGGATAGCTGATATATTACAGTATGTACATATTACAGTACATATCACCACAGAGAGATAAATGCTTCCCTTTTTCAGTTAGGAAAAGGAAGTTTGTTGTTCATCTGTATAAAAATGTAAAAGCAAAAAAATTCTGAGCTAAAACTTGACCCACTGTAAGGTATTACAAGGAAACGATGCATATTGGATGCTTCAGTATGATGAGAGTTTGATTCAGCCTACAGTTATGCCACAATAAACCAGGGCAAAGGGCCTGCAGCAGAAGAAATTCTGCCTGGAGAGAGGTTGCAGCAGTGCACCTCCACTCCACAGCTACAGCTCTAGACAGAAAGGGGCACGCCCAGCACAGTTTGTGTCCTGTAGCCCCAGTATCAGTTAAAGCTGTCCTCCCCATGAACACCATGAGGGAGTCAATTCCGCCCTTATGCAGAGTAACTCCTCTTGTTGCATGTGAATCAAGCCCTGTACGTGGTTATGCCTTTAGCCTAGACAATGTCTTATAAAGTCTTAGCCAATACTCTTTGCTTTATGAGGACCGAAATCAGATTCTGCCATTACTTCACGGAGTGAAGTTTGTGCCGTTATTGCATTAGCAGAGCATAGCGCCATGGGAGGACGGGCTCATGCTGCCACGGCTACATTCTATTTTTAGCCCAAGTATGTCTCCTCAAGCTGGGACTCACCCACAGGTCCAAGTACAGACATAGCCAAGTTTATATCTGAACTTTAGAGAATTCAGTAGATTACTGGTAGCATTTCACCTGTAGCAAACATGTAAAAATGACAGAAGGGATAGTGAGTGATAGACTTTATTGCAATAGCAGCAATGGAAATGGAACACATATGTTTCATGCAATGTGATACTTACAATGTCTCAGGAATTTTGAGGAGATAATGGTAGGCAGAAGCAATCCTAAAGTAGAATACATCCCAGATCTGTTTCTGGGACACTTTTGTTGAACTGGCCTGGTTTAATTTAGTCTAAATGTATCTCTCTCTCTCATTATTATTCGCTTCAGCAGCACTCCACATGCATTCTATTGAGAAAAACCTAGATATTGTGGCTGGGAAGAAAAAAAAAAAACCCTGAAAAAACAAAATTCATGTTCACAGGAAAGGGTCAGATTTGATTAATTTCCCATTTCAAAAAAAATTGAAAGAGTTTCAAAATTGTCCAAGAGTCCCATTGTGACATTTTCTAAACAAAGAACTTCCGTTTTTCAGAGCAAAAATGACTTTGTTTTGAAATTTATTTTATAGTAAACAACATGTAAAAAATGCAAAATGTCAAAATTGAAATAAAACATTTCAAAATTACCAAACCAATACCTCTCAATTGACTTGACCCAAGCAATTTTTTTGGATTCTCAGTTTGCAAAAATTTTGAGATTGACATTTTGTCCCATTTTGGGATGGGAATTTTTTTTTTTTTTTAAATCTCAAAAATTCTCACAGTACAGGAAAACTGTTTCCTGTCCAGCTCTCCTCCAGTCCCAACCTAATAAATATCAGTGAGAGGTGGGTGCCTAATTCCCATTTGTTCATTTGAAAAGTTCTCTCTACATCTTTTGGTGAGTTAGAGCAATTCTCTGTATTTCTAATTAATTTTAATTGCTATCATGTTGGGAGGTGTCCTTCCTCTATTTTAAACTCCACCAGGAAGGCAAGGTTGGGATGCCTTGTTGCTGTGAAGCATCACTTAGTAAAGATCTGCAATATAGGAAAAGGGAACTGACTGCAGAATACACATCAGCACAAAAGTTACATCAATACAGCAGTTAATGGCATCTAGTCAAGTTTATAGCATATGCAAGGGAGCAAAAACCTCAGGAAGAAGACATATAAAAATGAACCATTATGTCCATTCCCATTCAGTTCTATATAGACATAGTTTATTTTGTGCTGTGTAAGTCTGGATCTCCAGTGACCTGCATCTGTTTTGTTCTGGTGGCTAACCCTGGGCTGGAAGGTGAGGGGAGAGACAGGAAAAGAAAAAGGCTAGAATTCATTGCAGAAGGTTCCATACCTCCACTCTTTGCTTTGCTAACAACCATCACTGGTGAAAATCATCACTTCAATGAACTTAGCTCTACATGGGAATGATGTATATCCACTGCTGTCTTTTCAGCAAATTTGTAAAGGGTTAAGTTTGCACAATTATTGGACAATATGAGATTTTTTCCCCCTCAGCCTGATAATACACTTGAAATCAAGAGGTGAAAGGTAACCTACATTTCTGTGCCTAATGTAAAAAAAACGACACTGGGAACCCCTCAGCTGACTGATCATCTGCAGAATGATAAAGCCAGCATCTAGAAAGAGCAATAGAAATTCTGGTTCACAAATCTATAGGCCAGACCATTATTTCTGCCACTACCTGCTCAGGAAGTACTATCTATATTAGCCATTAGATGCTATTGAGACAATAAAAACTAGAATTAATGATTGCGTTAAATTGTATCCTCATGCATAAACCATGAGGACTCATCTAACATTCATCTGTAGGGTTAAACCCGGCAGCCTATCGACAACTTCAAGCATTGATTTTTTTATTTTTGTATGCAATAACGCAAATAGCTATTTTATAATTGAATTGCACCTATTTTTAGCATTACAAAGGATTTTAACGATTTTAAAATTCTTTTGAAAATAGTTTTACTCACATAAGACCTATTAAGAGGCAATGGGAACACATTTGGAGACATGGCCATACTGAGATTAAGTTTCAGAGACTGAGTGATTTGCTTTGAAAATGACCCCTATCTTTGCCTATGGTATTTTCACTGACAGGTTTGACTGCATAGGTGACAATGAGAGAGAAAAGTTTACTTTTTTTTTCATATTTACCTGTAGGCACAAAAAGATTTATTTAGCTTTGAGTCAGTGTCTGGCTGAATTTCACTGGGAGGGATGGGACAGGAAGATTTCACTGAGACAATGGATACAGTCATCTTAGGGTGAATGCACAGCTCCAGTCATGGTATCACACAATTCTATTTGCCTGGCTCAAGACGTAGGGTGACCAGATGTCCCGATTTTATAGGGACAGTCCCGATATTTGGAGCTTTTTCTTATATAGGCTCCTATTACCGCCCTCCCCCGTCCCGATTTTTCACACTTGCTGTCTGGTCACTCTACTCAAGAGTAAGGTGTACCTCTTGCAAATCTCTGAGTGGGGCATTTTCACAGTGCCTGGAGCACGCTCTGCAAAATGCACCGTAGAGGCCAAAATTTTCATATCTGGATTTAGGAGTTTAATTTTAGGCACTCACATATAAGTAGAACTGGCTTGATTTTCAGAGATGTCGAACAACTCCAACTGTCAGTGAGGACCAGTATTGCTGGTGTCCCACACCTTCAGAAAAAGTAATTAGAGCGCTTATTTCTGAGCTTAACCAGGGATGTAGGTGCCTAATGGTAGGTATTCAGGTTTGAAAGCTTTGGCCAGGCATACTATAGATGCTTCTTAAAAAATAATTTATGCTTCTGCTGCACAGAATGTGGCACCTTTCATCTGAGGATCTCAAAGCTCCAATTACTCTTAAAATACCTGTACGAGACAGGTAAGTATGCTATAAATCAGGGTAACAAAGAATTCTTAGCCAATCGGGAGCAGAGATCACAATTCATCATATATCTAGCCATCATCAGGTTACCGTTTTCTGTACACAACATGGAAAAAGGCGATCCTGAGGAGTGACTTGAAGGAGGTTTAACTGATAATTTTAAGGATTTTGACTGGGGTGCAGGGTCCCAGATGAAAGGGGCTGTGTGGAAGAAAACATAAGGGTGCTTGAGGTTCTAACTTATGTTATTCAAAAAGAGTATGAGCTTCTAGACAGAAGACATTTAATAATATTACAAGAGCAATCAACCAAAGGCCAGCCACATTTCAGCCACAACCATTAGCCTTTGGAGACCCTAAATGAAAGTTGGTTTAAAAAGTGGCTGCCTAATGGAGCAAAATATCAACAGCAGCACTTTATGACAACTTTTTTAGCAAGTGACTGAGAGATAGGAGTGAGAAGGGAGGTTGGCCAAGGCAGCATATGGACTTGAGCTGGCACTATCTCTGAACACCTCAAAAACTGTAAGCTATCTGGGGGAGAGGGAATAGATATTGTGCCCTTCCTCCCTCTATCAATAAACCACATTGAAATGAGTTACTCTTACCCTCTGACAACCCTGGTAATTAGGAATGTAATGCACACTACTATACTACTTTATCTGAATGATTCTTGACTCAGTATGCAATGTTGCAGCCATGCTGGTCCCAGAATATTACAGAGACAAGGTGGGTGAGGTAACATTTTATCAGACAAACTTCTGTTAATGAAAGAGAGAAGGTTTAAAACTTACACAAAGCTGAAGAAGAGCTCTGTGTCAGCTAAAAAAATTTGTCTCTCTGATCAACAGAAATTTGTCCAATACAAGATATTACCTCACCCACCTTGTCTCTTGAAAGAAGGACTTTCAGTCTAGGGAAAACATTTCACTGTATCAGACAAACTGGCTATAAATCTAATCACCTTTCATCAGTTCTTCAAAATACTGCATGATATGTTCACTAAGGCCTGGTCCACACTAACCCCCCACTTCGGACTAAGGTACGCAAATTCAGCTACATTAATAACGTAGCTGAATTCGAAGTACCTTAGTCCGAACTTACCGCGGGTCCAGACGCGGCAGGCAGGCTCCCCCGTCGATGCCGCGTACTCCTCTCGCTGAGCTGGAGTACCGGCGTCGACGGCAAGCACTTCCGGGATCGATCCGGGATCGATTTATCGCGTCTAGACAAGACGCGATAAATCGATCCCAGAAGATCGATCGCTTACATCCGGACCAGGAAGTAAGTATAGACGTACCCTAAGTCTCATAGATATTGGGGATTAAACAAGGTTTGTTTCCTTACTTGATTGTGCAGGGCTGGATGAATAGTAAGAGGCATGATTCTAAGTCGTTTGCAGTCATACCAAAGCAAGACAATGAGAGCACCTTTCTCCAGACACAAATATGTTTAATAATAGGAACTAGATAGGAAACAGAGAAAGTGCTGATCCTAGGATGTGATCCCACATTCCTTGCGAAAACTTTTGGGAACATCTCCAAGTTGTCCCCAACATCATCGGAACACACACAACCAAGACAGAAGATACAATTTCCAAAATCATGGTTTGAACTTATTTCATTAAAGATAAGACACAAAGTGTTCTGCTCATTCCAAGGCCCAATCCACATAATACACTTTAACACACTTATTATTCCAATGGCACTCCTCATAGTAACAAGTCCTATGACCAACCGTAAATTTTGCGAAATCAAAACTCATTTTTTAACCTTGTTAACATTTTTTACATTACATTAAAAATTTAATTTAGCCTAGGCAGGAACCTACATTAAAAAGAAATCTGTATCTGTATAGCTGATATTTTGGAAGAATGACATCATATTGGGTAAAATTTTCACAACACACCTAAATCTCTTTTTAAATCACAATTTCCTTGCAACGGACTTAGGCTCTTATGTCCCTTAGGTACTTCTGTACCCAATATCGCAATGTTTTTGTGACTTCAGGACATAAAAATATTGGAGAAAGGAAATGACAGATGGTTCTGTATGCCTGAATTTATTTAACTTAGTCTTCTTCCACCTCTTCTTATTTCTTTTTATCATTTACTTCAACTGAACCACCAAAAAGGTTCTGAGTTCAGATTTGGTTTGGATTCTAATCTGAAATCATCAGCGCAATTAGATAGGCATTACTGGACTGGAAATACCATGAGAAACAAGGATTGTCTCATTTCATACTTCCTGCTTCTGGTTATGCTTGTTAAAACATAACCCTGATATTTTGGTACTTGTATACTGATTGGAACTTTGAAATACAGGTGCATGTGAAAACTAATGAGAAAAACACTACACCACTTATAAGCAGCTATGAAACTGAAAAAAAATATATTAAGTTTGGATTCATGTCAGAGGTGAAGAGGCGTCTTTTCATTCATCCTTCATATCAGTTATCTCCATTTAGAAGTCTGCTGAACTTATTTGTACCGACTGCACGGGTCTGAAAATTTGATGTCTCAGAAGTCAACAAGCACAGATGGATTTGTCTTCTTCCTGGTCTGTTACAAAATTGCCAAACTAATTATAAATCTGAAAAACAGAAGATAACTGCCATGTAGTTATGCCTACACTGCAGCTCAACCTCCCCTTCTATATTGCAATGAGATACAAGCTCTCAACTCATGTTGTACTTTAATTAGCTTTCTTACACATTTCCTCCAAAAAACAAATGATAGAATCTGGGTATACATTTTAGCAGCACAAGAAAACAATGGGTAAGTTTCACTAAATTACTGGAAATTGAGCAAGTTCAATTTATGCACAAAAATTGAAACCACAGGATTGTCTTATTGGTAGGAGTAATGCACACATTTTATGGGATGGACAGATCCCAGGAGGTGAAAACTGGTGAGTGCAAATTATTTATTCCAGTCCTACTGAAGTCAGTGGCAAAATTCATTCACTTCAACGGGACAAGAATTTGTGTCAATGTGTCACTTAAAAAATAAGTTATTTCACTAACACAGTCGTGATTCATAAAACAAGATAATTGGGAGGAAAATATCACAACTGCATATTTTGTATAGATTTATACAAAGATGTGTACACACATATCCCCGGCACAGAGTTGCATTGCTATTATATATAATGGTTTCCCCCTATTTTCCCCACCACAGTATAGTGGGACTGATCCAGCACCTTCAAACTGAATGGGAGTTTTCCCATTGATTTTATTGAGGTTAGGATCAAGCATAGTGTCACTTTCTGATCAACTCAGTGAGACTCTGGTCCAATGATCGCAACCACTTCAAAGTAATTCCTCTATCAACAGCAGTCTATCAGGGCTAACAAACCTTAGATTAGTTATAACAATATTTCTCATATGTAGCTTTCATTTCATGGGAGCTTGAGCATTTGCAACCCTGTAGCAAAATGGTAACATTCTATTTTCCAAATTACTGCACAATGGCCAAGATTTTCAAAAGTGACTAGCAATTTGGAGTCCCTGACTTGAGGCAGCTTACCACAGTTTCAGAGGGTGGTTCAGCACTTTTTGAACAGTAGGCTCCTTTTAGGTGTCTCAGACTGAGCATCCAAAAATCAGTAGCCATCTCTGAAAACCTTAGTCTATATACTCAGTGCCTATGCAGAGAGACCATGATCCTGTACTTCTATGCAGTGATATGGGAAATAACCCACACCACACTGTATTTTATTCCCACCTAGTCTCCCTAACTCTTTCTGTTTTCTCTGATTTGTATAGTCCATGAAAGGCAGAGACAGCAGTATTATTACTTCCTTACAACAGGAGGCAATCAATGAAAACTTTCTCTGTTGATGGTTGAAAATTTGCCAGGCAAACGATAATTATATGAATGTGCACCGCTCATAGCAAAGTGCTTTATTATTAAGAGATGCTATTCTCCTTCCAAACACTCAAGGGAGCTGTGAGACCACAGTTCATTTTTCAATGCAGGAAGTGGATACCATTGGAATAGTTTGCCTTTTTTTTTTTTTTCTTTAAATTGTGTGATTGTAAATCAAGAAAACATCCCACTCTATGTTATTAAATACTAGGTGATCTATGGGGTGAAACAATTGGGAGAAGGTTTGGGTAGCCTTTATTTGTACAGGTATTATTCCTATTTTAACAACACTGCTATGGCTGCAAATAAAAAGATTTAAGATCACCTGAAAGAAAGTTTGTATAGATCTGCATTTGCAACTGTAATATCTCAAGACATTGTGGAAGACATACATTCTCTTAAGTGCACTGAAAACAATAGATCTAGGGCTCCTGTTACTATACAATAGAGAACCATTATACTGTATACCATGGTTATCTTAAAACTATAAATGCTATCAGTGAAGAAAGGAGAATATGTACGAACAAAGTTTGAAAAAGAGGTGATATAATATTAATTGACTAACAGCATTGTGGCTCAGGGCTTCCCTTTACAACTCTAACAAATTAAAGATCAGTTTTTTCCCCTTTCTTTCCACTAGTTAAATCAAACAAGCGAGCAGTAAAAAAAAAAATTAAAAAAAAATCCTGCACCACCTGTCATAGTAACTTGGACGGGTACGTAATAGAGGCAAACTAGCCTCTCCCACTGCTCATGCTGCTATAGCTACACTTCATTGTTAGCACGCTAGCCCAATCAGAGCTCACATGGAAATGTCTCTTCAAGCTGGGATTTACACTTCCAGCTCAAAGTGTAGATGTGTCCTAAATAGAGATGGGGTTGGCAAACAAAGTTCACACATGGCTACAAACTTTTCAAAAGTGTCAAGATCCAGTGGTTTGGTTCAGGCTTCCCCCTCTGCTTATAAACTCAATCACCTCATATAATCTCTCTAAACACACAGGAGTAATCAAATATTGTTTCAGCTAAATTCCCTAATATACTGTTTACTGGAGTATTTTCTTTTCAAATCCCTTCACGTTGGTAGTTCCTGAGTAATTTCATCTAGTGGTCATATTTCTTAATTCACATATCTAAGGAACATCTCATATTCCCTGCCCCCGACCACGATAACATCAATAGGGCAAAAGAGACAAGAATGTATCATGCAAGTAGGTGTCATTGGAATGATGGAAACCAAAATATAAGCTCACAAATGTACCTTTAACCCCTCCTGTTCACAGACACACACACTGAAATGACATGAACACAGTGGCATAAACAAAATGTGCTATGGGTTTTATGCCCCAGCTGAGACTCAAGCACATTGAATTTTCCATCAGTGCTTTCCAAGAAATATAGCTCCCTTGGGGTAAGAGTGAATGACTGGTTTCGCTGGTGCTTATTTCCACGATTAAACATGTAATCATTGACTCCTAACACAGCTTGCTTAAGATGTGATTAAATGGAAACGTGCTCTGTTATTAATGGGGATGCCAAAAAGAAAAGAAAAGAAAAGCACAGACCCAGCATACAAACATGTATGCCTTTCGGCTATCTTCCTTTGCTATGGTTTCTGATAAAATGTCTCCCTTTCATACATCTTCTCTGCCAACTGGGACATGATTTAAGATTAGAGCTGTAGTTTCTCTAAACTGGTACCAGGAGGAGGGAGGAGGACTTGACAAACCAGCTTGATTAATTGAACTCCTGGGACTTACATGCCACTGGGTTAAACACAGGCTGGATTAGGAGTTTCAGGCAGAGGTTGCACCCAAAGTCACAACATCATATTTCATATTTGGGCCATTCATTGTCAAAACCACCACAAACCACTGGTCTCAGTGTTTAACCGGATTTTGCACCATTAAATTTTCACATGACAGCAGGTTAAATCAGATGACAGCATTCTTGACTGACTGAATTTTGGGTTGCAAAATGAAGGATGTAGTAGATAAAGGAATCCATATGGATCAGCACTGGAGGAAGCATCTGCACTCACATTCAAACCCAACTCTGCGAGCATGAATGATGCTGCAGATGGCTTTAGCCAACCACACTAGGCAGTTTTCACATATCAGTATGCTTTCAGTTTGACAGTGAAATGCAGAGGACATATGCACACCTTTCTAAGGTGTCTGCAGCTTGACAATTGATGGCACAGTTATGAGGGTCGGTAACATTGGATACAGCATTTTGTAATGGTAGAAATGTTTCATAGCTTTTACATTGCTCTGTTCTGGAATAAACATCATCTGACAGGTTCTAATAGCAGTCTGTGGGAGAGCCCACAAACTGGTTTATATGAATGTAATAAGGCAAGAGTGGGGAAGGGGGAACAAAAAACAAAAACCTGATAAACCATTTTATCCCCTCTTTAAACACACTATCAATCTAGTACACATTGATTTCAAGTTATAGGACTGTATTCTGATTTCAACTACAATATCTTCAGTGGCAATTCTCTGGATTTACACCAATGCAACAGAAAGGCTGATCCCTCAACTGTTACCATACACTGGAACAAACATGGTTCAGCTGACCCAGTCTGATTAGGTGTCATATGTGCTGATAAGAATATATAGCTCTTTTCTTAGGCAATTGGTTTTCTGCACATTATAGCTGGCATTTTAGATTCTCATGGCTACAACTGACTTGGGGGCAGATACTCAACGTCAACTGTCATAGCACCACTGAAATCAATGGAGCTATGCCAATTCATGCCAGCTAAGGATCTGCCCCTAAGTTTTAAAGCACCTCTTTGCATACTGCCTTTTAAAACTAGAAGTAGGTTTGTGGACCTGGAGTATTCCACTCTGACATTATGGATACAATGTGGCAGATGAGATGATAAACAAGTTCCATTTGACATGTCAAAAAGTAATGCTCCCTTTTTCTTCAAGCAAGACATTTTATAAAAGCAATAAGGTACTGCTTGGCACGTGTTACCACTGCAGTAAAGGTGCCAAGAGTATAGGAAGCACTCAGCCTTTGACCTCACACCTCAATAATGCACCCACGGTATGCCTTTATGGGTTGCATGGCCCTTCATCTATTATTGCTTACATATCCAACCCGGTGCTTTAAAAGGAGTGAGCGCAAATAGACATAACGTGGATGCATTACTGTTAAATGAATTATAGCTCCAGATGCATCAGCTACATAAATCTGGGTACCTCCACATATAACAGTAAGCACATACCTATGAGTAGGCCAGATATTTGCCTACAAAACCACTGGCAAGGCCTAAGTCATTTTTACTAGTTTTCAAGCAAAACTATCACACATTTTCTACTGGAAGAAAAGAACCTTTATAATTACAACTCTACCAAATGACCAAGTTTCAATGTGACTATAGGGCCCAATCCAAATCTACAGAAGTCAAGAATCCCATTGACTTTGATGGGTTTGAAACTCAGGCCACATACACGTGTAAAAACAACACTTTACAAGTATTTATAATATTATCTACATACAAATTTTGTCATTTCTGCCACAAAATATTGTGGGGGGGTGGGAAGGGGAAGGCATGAGAGCAGGGGTTGTTGGGTACTTTTGGCTGAAAAATGTTGAAGTGTCATAAGCAAAAGCTGCCAATTTTAAAATTATGCCAGGGGAAAGGACTGTACCCCAATTTGGCAGGAACAAAGCTCCTCTCCCTCTCCCCCAGGTATTAAGTTTAACACTGCTTACTACACTAGGCACAAAATGGTGTTTAGTAATTAATATGATTTTAAACATGTTAGCTAACAAACGGTAAACACACCTCATTTTCCTCATCTAAGATTCATCCTTTGAATGAAATGAAACTTTGCTATAAACTGAGTGAAGCTCCACCATAAGAAGAGTGAAAGTCAACTGAAACGCACTGATGCAATCTGGGACTTTCACTCCACTATAAGAGGACTTTTATTATAATTGGCTTCCACTACATACAACTGGCAGAGTCTTGACCATAATGGAAATTAATACTTCAATGAATGGCACATTTAAGAAGTGGAGAACTGTACCAGGAATGGCTCCAAATAGGCTACAGTTACTTTTAACTTTACAAATGTTTAATCAAAAGACACCTGCGTGAGTCAATGTCTGGTTATTTAATTGTTACGTACTGGAGTCCCTGGTGGAACTGTGGCACACACTTTTATAATGTCTTTTTTCTCAGCCTGCAGACATCATTCAGTTCTTGAAGAAATGCCTGCATTGTTGGTTTTCTGAAGCAGGTTGTTTTGGGAAATTGTGGCAAGCAGCAAAAGAGTTTGCTCTCTGCCTTAATCTCTCTAATCAGAGTGGACTCTCGAGGCAAAGTTGCTCCCTGGGACTGGGGCATTGGTGTTTGAGCTGAGATTCCTGAAACAGATTATTGCCTCCATGCTGTTTGAGTGCTTCTGTTCTAGGACCGGTACATATAGTGTAAAATAAACAAATTGCATTAAGAATATCTGCAGCCTCCATGTCACTGATTTCTCCTTTAATAGGGCACTGACTTGGAAGGCCCTAGCATCTGTTACCAGGCCGGCAACAATAATTAAGCAATTTGAGGGCAGAAAACAAGTTGTACATTTATTTACAAGTAACAGTAAAAGTACTCCTGTACAAGAAATCCAGTGGTTTTACATTTACTTAATCCCGCAACAGCATAATGCACCCAGCAGGATTAAATACAAACATTCCAAAGGAACAAATCAATTTAACTCACCTTAGCCAGTGAACCATCAACAAAAGCTGTTTTCCACCCTCACTGTCTCTGGGAACAGGCCCTTAACCTTCCTCCAAAACCCTCTGGAGTAAGTGGCTTATGCAGAATGCCAGCATTATGACCAAATTTGGACTGTTTTAGATCAACGTGGGAGGAGCAAATTCCCAAGAAAGTTTGAGATTAACACGTATCATCGAATGTCATTGGGCACAAAACTAATCTTCTTAAACCATGTAATGTGTTTCTCTGCAGTTCAGGTAAAATAAATAAAAAAATAATCACAATAAAAAAAATCAACCATGTCTGGCCAGATGCCCTTTCCATGTAATTTGAGCCATTTATCATATTAACGATCTTGATCTTCATTAAAATTGTCAAAAAGCCCCAATTCTGCATCTTTCAGGGGAACATTGTTTTATAGAAAAAGTCCAAGGTCAGGCAATCTACATACATCATTAAAAATGCCATTGTTTATTACATGCAATAATGTTCAACACTTTGAAGGTGTGCTGATGTGGGTGAGGGATTTCTAAATCTCACCAACCTCATGGCTCCCTGGTGGATAGAATTTTGATAAAAGAGGACCTTTCAGAAAGGCCACATGGCTTTGGCTCTTGAAGACCACTCTGAAATATCTGCCTTACAGGACTGAATATCTGCATATGCTCTCCATCTTGTATTGCTCTTTATGCCCTGGACTGGAAAACTTTACGTAGGATTTATCATGACAATGCAATGGTGATCAGCAATATAATTTTAAAATTAGAGTTTTTCATTATAGGTTAAATTTATTTTTCCTGAATAAAGCCAAAGCAGTGGCCAAAATATATGTCTCCTAGCCCGGGGGTAGGGAATGAACCCAGATAGCAGACCTCTACAGTCATTATTCCAGTCTATGGTCTGGAATATAGTGGCTAATGCCTCTGTACACTATTTGTGCGGGGCAGTAGGACTCCACCTAAACATGCATCTACCTAAATATGGAACTTTTAGTCCTTTCTCCCAATACTGCACTTCTTGCCAGCATACTGGGAGGCTGGGGTAGAAAACCCATCTGCAGCGAATGTGTCCACGATGGTTTTTACAGTTAAAATTATTATTAAAATAACTTAATTGCTAGATAAAATCCACCCCCCCCCAACACACACACACAATCAAAGTATGTAGAGGAAAAATAATGACCAACTCACCAAGTATATTTCAAAGGGTTATTTAGGCTTATTTTCAAAGATTGGAAACATTATTATTATGCTTGTAAGTTGCACTGACTGGTCATTTAGGTCCTGCCCCAAAGCCCACTGAACTCAGGGAAAAGACATCCATTGATTTCAGTGGGCTTTTGGATCTGTGCTACATCTTTAAATTGCCCTGGAGACACTTAATATAGACCAAGAAATGTTAAGGCTTGCCTGGGAGCAAGACTCCCATGATGCTCTGCTGCTAAGACATCTTAACCTTCAGCATATTTTTTTTAAAGTTCTGTTATAGAATTTTTTCCCAATCTTAACTGCAAAATATGAAGATGGCTGTTACAGATATTTTACCACATTAACTGCAAAATGCGTCGGGAAATAACATAGCGATAAGGAGAAGTAAGTGCAAAAAGGGAGGAAACAGTTAAGGGTTAGAATGATAAACAAGGAGAACAACAAAGGGTACAATTACACTAAAAGATCATAAGGAAATGAGATCATCTGCAGGCTGGACACAGACTGTCAGAGAACTGCAGGGAAGATCTTCCACAGCTGTTGGTAACTGTATGCCTCTCTATGTATGTGCTGTCTTTACTAACCGATAACCAGCAAATAAAATCAAACTGACTTATCCGAGGTTTATTATTAAACTTATCCAGACTTGAGAGAATCCCTCTTGCTAAACATACAATCGCCCTTAAAATTTCTATTAATGGTCAATTATAAATTAATTGGTTATGGATTGACAAATGATTATTTATTCATTATCAAAACATGATTAATACCAAAATTTTCAAATGTGGGTTACCTTTGTAACTGTAAACACCTTGAATGTTCAGCACTTTTGATCCCTTGATCTCAACATTTAGGGCCTTATTTTTGAGATATTTGTCCAAGGTTGACAAGATTAGTGAACACTTAAAAATTTCAGCCTTTTATTTTTCAAATGCCAGAAGCAGAGGGCACTTGCCTGGAAAAGTTTCCTATTCATCACAGTTATTTCAAGCATGGCTTTTATTAAATAGGCTGATATCTCTGATTGTAAATACAGTAGCATAGTAAAACCAAAATCCTGTCAGAGTTTGGACCACCAGGCTGTGTATTTGATTCTGGGATATTTTAACAATATTAAAACCAGGTATATAGCTGTTTTATTTAAACATCTGCTGCACAGCAATGTTTAAAAACAATTTTATTTCCAAGATTTTGCCCTTCATTCAACAAATGTTACCCTGGAAAGAAAAGTGACCTCACTAGAAATGTTCCACTATATGTAATCACCCATCTACCAAAGATTTAGCATCATGCTGAATAGGTTAAACATTACATTTCTTTCATAAAGCTATAGATTTAGTACATATACACACAAATGCATCTATATAAATGAAATTCATACATACCCATATTTTAAAGACAGCATATTCAATATTGCCTAATTACAAGAAACAAAGATTTATTAAATTGGTGCCTTAAACTGTGGTCATGTTTCATTTAAAGTGAGTTGGATAATAGCTGCATCTTTTTAAATGTATAGGACACAATGTTTTCTAACAACAACAATTAATTTACCCTTCACAGTTGATAAATGAAACTGTCAACTGCTTTTTAGATGATCAATCAATACCCAATGCCATGCCTGATATACTAAGAAACAAAGGGCAAGACTACAAATTAATATTTCTAGTATTGAAATTCAGTTTGAAACAATTTACATTACTATACTTAAATGTCATGTGTGGGATTATACACATGCATAAGTGCATACAGTTGTTCAAGAACATTAATTGATCTAGGAATTTCTACCCAAACAAATACACTAGGAATATCAACAAACAGTTGTTGATCTTTAATCTTTGTTAGATACAATTAAGAAATATTTAATGCAAGGGTTAATACATTACAATGTGTGACAAAGTATATAACATGATATAATACACTATTGGGTGTGTATAGAATATTAGTATGGATTTTCTATATATACACCTGTAATACATAAATATAATATATAAAACAGCAGTGTTTAGAAATGGTGTATGACAGTCATATACACCTAACAAACATTCTCTACACTTAAGCCAATAAACGCCCCCCTCAAAAAAAAAAACAAAAAAAACCCCAAAGCTGACAAACACAAGGGTAAAAATAATGCAGACAGAAGTCCAGCAGCAGAGTAGGGGCTATCCAGTTCCCTGCCTTCTGGGAAAGAGCAAGCAGGTCATGGCCCTCAGAAACAGAGTACGGGCTCTTGAGATGACAGTGGCTGAACTGAAGGAGCTAAGGAAGACAGGGAGGTACACAGATGAGATTTTTGGGATACAGTAGAGCGGTCCCAGTCCCCAGTCTGACAGCTGCTGTGCTGCTGATGAGCATCAAAGGGGAAAGGGAACATCAAGCTGGAGCAGAGGGGAAAAATATCCTACAGTTGGGACCCACCTCCCAGATGATGTCATGGTATCCTCTCAAACTGAGGATACTCTTCCAGGGGAGGGGACCCCTGTTATTAGGAAGAAAGATTATAGTCATGGGGGATTTGCTAATTAGAAAGAGATATTTGAGTTTGTGATGACAGAGAACTGGATGGTGAATTGCCTGCTGAGTGTCAAGATTTTGGATTGCTCGAGACATCTAGAGAGGCTTATGTACAAAGCTGGGGAGGGGCCAGTGGTTGTGGTACATGTAGGTACCAATGACTTAGGGAAAAGGAGAGAGGTCCTGAAGGCCAAATTTAGGCTATTAGATCAGAGCTTAAAGTCCAGGACCCCCATGGTAGCATTCACTGAAATGGTTCCAGTTCCACGCACAGGGCAAGTTAGACAAAAATGCAGCGTCTCAATGCGTGGATGAGATACTGATGTTGGGAGAAGGAATTTACGTTTATTAGGAATTGGGGAACTTTTTAGGAAAGGAGGAGCCTATACAGGAAGTGATGGGCTCCATCTAAACCAAAACAGAACCACATTGCTGGCAGTCTAATTAAAAAAGTCAGAGGAGTTTCTAAGCCAAGGGCTGTGAGAAAGCCAACAGGTACAGAGGAGCACACGGTTCGGACAGATGGGGACGATTCATTAAAGGGGATACTTATATCCTGGTAAAGAGAAGATGATAGAAAGTGATAAAGTACAGGTAGGTATTGAAGAGAAACAGTCAAATGAAAAAGAGATCCATTCAATTACATCACATGAAGGCAGACAACTAAATATTGAAAATTTTTATAAGTGCTTTTATACAAATGCAAGCAGACTAAATACTAAGATGGGTGAACTTGAGGGCCTGGTATTAAGTGGGAATATTGATATGATAGATATCACAGAAACTTGGTGGAATGATGATAATCATTGAGGCATGGTAATACAGAGTACATTGCACTGAGAAGGAGGAAGCATTGTATGTGAAAGAAAGAAGAGAGTCAAATGTAGTAAAAATCTTAAATGAATCAAACAGAACCACAGAATCTCTATGGATAGAAATTCAATGGTTGATTAATAAGAGCATAGTAGTAGAAATATACTACCATCCACCTGACCAGGATGGTGATGGTGACAGTGAAACGGTCGGTAGATCAGAGAAACTATAAAAAAAAAAAAAACCACACACAGAAAACCCAGTAATGATGGGGGATTTCAACTATCCCCATATTGACTGGGAGCATGATACCTCAGGATGGGATGCAGAAATTAAATTTCTAGACACCACTAATGACTGCTTCTTGGTGCAGCTAGTCCTGTAACCCTACAAAAGGAGAGGTTATTTTTGATTTAGTCCTAAGTGGCACACAGGATCTAGTTAAAGAGGCAAATATAGCTGAGCCACTCAGTAATAGCAACCAATTTAACATCCTTGTAGGGGAGAAAACAACAAGAAAGCCACTCCAGTAGTATTTAACTTCAAAAAGGGAAAGTAGATAAAAATGAGGAAGCTAATTAAATGCACATTAAAAGCAACAGTCACGAGAGTGAAATGTCTGCAAGCTGCATGGAAACTTTTTAAAAACACCAGAACAGAAGCTCAAATTAATTGTATACCCCAAATAAAAAAAAAAAAAACACTAAGAGGACCAAAAAATTCCACCAGGGCAAAACAGAGTAAAAGAAGCAGTTAGAAGCAGATATTTTTAAAATTGGAGATCAAATCCTACTGAGGAAAAGAGAAAGGAGCATAAACTCTGGCAAGTCAAAAGTAAAAGTGTAATTAGGTAGGCCAAAAAAGAATTTGAAGAGCAACTACAAAAAGACACAAAAAACTAAGAGCAATTTTTTTTTTATGTACATCAGAAGCAGGAAGCCTGCCAAACAATCAGTGGGGCCACTGGACAATTGAGGTGCTAAAGGAGCACTCAAGGAAGACAAGGTTGCTGTGGAGAAGCCAAATGAATTCTTTGTATTGGTCTTCACTGCAGAGGATGCAAGAGAAATTTCCACACTTGATCAATTCTTTTTAGGTGACAAATCTGAGGAACTGTTCCAGATGAAGACATCAAAGAGGAGGTTTTGGAACAAATTGATCAAACAAACAGTAATAAGTCACCAGGACCTGATGATATTCACCCAGGTGATCTGAAGGAACTCAAATATGATATTGCAGAACTACTAATTGAGGTATGAAACTTATTTAAATCAATCTCTGTTCCAGATGACTGGAGGATAGCTAATGTAACACCGATTTTTAAAAAAAGGCTCCAGAGGCAATCCTGGCAATTACAGGCCAGTAAGCCTAACTTCAGTACCAGGCAAATTGATTGAAACTACAGTAAATAATAGAATTTTCAGACACATAGATGAACATGATTTGCTGCAAGATCAACAAGGCTTTTAAAGGGAAATCATGCTTCATCAATCTATTAGAATTCTTTTGGGGGGGGGTGTCAAACAAACATGGACAAGGGTGATCCAGTGGATATAGTGTACTTGGACTTTCAGAAAGCCTTTGACAAGGTCCCTCACCAAAGGCTCTTGAAAGAAGTAAGAAGTCATGGGATAAGAGGGAACGTCCTCATGAATCAGTAACTGGTTAAAATATAGGAAACAAAGGGTAGGAATAAATGGTCAGTCTTCATGCTGGAGAGAGGTAAATAGCAGGGTCCCCCAGGGATCTGTACTGAGACTTATACAGTTCAACATATTCATAAATGATCTGGGGAAAAGGGTAAACAGTGAGGTGGCAAAATTTGCAGATAATACAAAATTACTCAAAGTAGTTAAGCCCAAAGCTGACTGCAAAGAATTACAAATGGATCTCACAAAACTTGATGATTAGGCAACAAAATGGCAGATAAAATTCAGTGTTGATAAATGCAAAGTAATGCACATTGGAAAACATAATCCCAACTATACATATAAAATGATGGGATCTAAATTAACTGTTACCACTCAAGAAAGATCTTGGAGTCATTGTGGAGTGGATAGTTCTCTGAAAACGTTTGGTCAGACTGCAGTGGCAGTCAAAAACAATCCATTAGGAAAGGGATAGATACTAAGACAGAAAATATCATAATGACACTATATAAATCCATGATACACCCATACCTTGAATACTGCATGCAGTTCTGGATGCCCCATCTCAGAAAAGATATATTAGAATTGGAAAAAGTACAGAGAAAGTCAACAAAAATAATTAGGGGTATGGAACAACTTCAGTATGAAGAGAGATTCAAAAGACTGGGACAGTTCAGCTTAGAAAGGAAGTGACTAAAGGAGGATATGACAGAGGTCTATAAAATCATGACAGGTATGGAGAAAATGAATAAGGAAGTGTTATTAACCCCTTCACACAACACAAGAAGCAGGGATCACCCAATGAAATTAATAGGCAGCGGGTTTAAAATAAACAAAAAGGAAGCACTTCTTTTCACGAACACAGTCAACCTGTGGAACTTGCTGCCAGGTGATGTTGTGAAGGCCAAAACTATAACTGGATTCAAAAGAGAATGAGAAGTTCATGGAGGATAGGTCCATCAATGGCTATTATTCAAAATGGTCAGGGATGCAACCCCATGTCCAGGTGTCCCTAAACCTCTGACTGCCAGAAATTGGGACTGGACGACAGATTGCCCTGTTCTGTTCATTCTCTCTGAAGCATCAGTTGCCAGCCACTGCCGGAAGACAGGATTCTGGACTAGATCACTGGTTCTCAACCAGGGGTCCGGGGACCCTTGCGGGGGCCATGAGAAGGTTTCAGGGGGTCCGCCAAACAGAGCCAGCATTAGACTTGCTGGGGCTCAGGGAAGAAAGCCAAAGCCCCACCATATGGGGCTGAAGCCCACGGCTCCGAGCCCCGCCACCTGGGGCTGAAGCTGAAGCTTGAGCAACTTAGCTTTGCAGGGTCCATTGAGGTGTGGGGCCACGGGCAATTGCCCCGCTTGCTACCCCTTCATGCTGGCCCTGGCTTTTATATGCAGAAAACCAGTTATTGTGGCACAGGTGGGCTGTGGAGTTTTTATAGCGTGTTTGGGGGGAGAAGGGGTGCTCAGAAAGAAAAAGGTTGAGAACCCCTGGGCTAGATAGATCATTGATCTGACCCAGTATGGCCGGCCTTATATTTATATATTATGTAATGTGAACGCGAGACTACATCCTGCACACTGGACAAAATTTTAGGCTGAAATTTTCCAATACTAACCACACACTTTAAAGGTCACTTCATATTTTGTATAGGCTCTGCTCTAGTGTAAATATTTTGCAAGATGTTCATTCTAATATGATCAGGAACTATTTGTGAGGCTCTGAATCATTTTTCAGATAGAATCATATATAATATGGGGTTATTATAACTTTGAGCCTTTTATTATTGTAAGAGCCAAATAAGATTTTTTTCTTCAAACATTAAGGCCAGCTCCGTAACAGACATTCACTGTCTTTTACCAAAATGCTCATCAGTATATCGGAAATTAAGGTGTCTAAACCTGCTGAGAGCAAAAGACGTAAAAGTATCTCAATTTCATATCAATTCATGTTTTTTTTTTTTTAAAGTGTAGTGTCCAATTTCCAGGCAATAGAAAGTAATTGGTAACAAAATTATATTAAGGTATTTATCGTCTATTAAGTAAAAAATGTGTATATGCATCACTCTTCTCTGATGGACAGAACAGAACTACTCAACTGGGTCATCTGCCCCATATTGCCAACAGATAAAGGAGAGTCTCCTTTAGTTCAAGTGGTAGGTATCTAGACTTTTGGAAAAGAAGAATGATTTCTCTGTCTGCAGTTACCATAAAGGTGTGTGTGGTCCCAGGATGTAGCACACTGACAACTGTGAAGTTCCTAGAGGGTCACAAATGTACTTAGTTTATTTACATGCTGGTGCTAACAGAGGAAAGCAATTGAGGAACAGTAGGATTACAAAGTAGAAGAGAAAAGTACCAAATGAAAATGACAGCCTCTCCCCAATATGCTTTTCCAAAGCCCAGGGACAGATCAGACCCATATAATGTCTGAATCCCTAGGCACTTAATCAACCTTTCTTCACAGTGAAATTACTGATGGCCATTCAATAAGTTATTTAAAAGCAAAAGCAAGAATATTGTAAATTCTTACTATAAGTATGTTGATAATGGCTGATAACATTTCTCTGGTTCATGTTCATTTACTGTACAAGCCACATTACTATCAACATCCTCATATCGGACTCAGACACGATATACTAGATTGTATTACATGCATATTTTTTCTTTATAGCGAAAACATTTTTATATGGATATTCAAATAATCTTTGGAATGCATTACAAGGAGGAGGAAGAGCATGAGGAAAGAACGACCACACATCCTACAGACTTCAGAATGAAGGGCAAAAGCCACATCAACTTAGCTTTCCCAGAGCTGCAACAAAGAGCATGCAAGGAGGAGAGAACTAAAAAAATAATAAATAAAACAGTAGTCTTGACTGCTCCGGGGAAAGGGGAGGAAAAATGGGCTACTTGCTTATTAGGATTTGGGTTATTTAACACTTGGAAGCAGTCAAACACTAAGGTGATGGGTGCCATCTTATAAGCATAACACCATCATAAGAATGAATGAAGGTTAGATAGGATAAGTGAGTGCTGAGCGCACTAGCTATTCTGGAAACATATCCATGGTTGGGAACAGAACCCAGATTGCCAATAAATGCAGAGAGGGATTTAGGTCAAAGGTTAAAGTTACATTAGCTGGAGCTGTCATTTGTATATTTACTGTAGTCCCCAAATGTTATTTCAAATTAAATTCAGAACCTGCCAACACAGCTTCTCTTGGCTCACTCTCTTTCAATATCCTAGCGCACCAACAATATCAAATACATTCTACCCCATACCATAGGTTTTGCCCTCCTCTGCTGGAATAGTGAAATGGATTGTGACCCACAGAGAAACAGCCTTGGAAACTTAATTCTGGATGTTGGAAGAGCCTCTGTGGAATACTGCATTAGGCCAGCTTTGGCTGCCCCCTTCTCATGGTCCAGTTCATAGAATCTGCCTGCCTGGCCCAATGGCTATACAAGTATATGGCAGCTGGGAACTTGGGATAAGTCAGTCCAGCCTTGGATATCCCAGAGTAGGTTGTGCTTTCTGCTTGTTTCATATTCAGTTGACCAGGAGCAAATATTTAAAGAAGGCAGAGCCTGAAGACTTCAGGACCTCCCAGCTCTTCCAAAAAACAAACAGCCAGACATGTCCAAGGTGTCCAGAGACAGACCCTCAAAACTGCCCCTAAAATCCAGGGAAATGGTAAAGAAGGACCTGCCCCCAAAAAGGGGTTTAGAAGGCTCTCCCTCCACTTTCACTAGAGTCTGCATGAAGGAATCAGCTGAAAGCCTAGGACTAGAGGAGGACTCCAGTGAGTCCCCATGTGAGGACATGAAGTGCACTCAAGAATTAGACATTACAGAGCTGCTGCAAGGCAGGAAGTTAATTTGCATCAAATCTTTCTCTTCTCTAGACCCCATGCAGCTTCACTATCTCCTGAGCTTGCTTTGGATTGTCATTGGATCAGCATTCACAGCCTTCCAAGGCTCATGTTGAGCACAAAGCCTCATATTTCCTTCTGTATCAGGCTGCTAGTCATCAACAGACAACAGTGAATGAATGAATGAAAATGGATTGTTTCCTAGAATAATTTATGGTAGCTAAGACCTCAAGCCTGCACACATTTACACACACAGTTTAAATTTAAGCATACAAGTAGTACCATTGGGGTCTATGCTCCAAGTTAAGCCTATGCCTAAGTATTTTACATGAAATAGCAACTGAAAGGCTTCAGTTGGCAAAGTGAAAGTGCACATAAGTCCTGGCTGTCAGTCATTAAATAAATAGCAATATTATAATTTAAAATTATTTATTATGCAGATAGAGTTATTAGTCCATGTATACTGATAAACTAAATTGGTGCCTTCTAATAAGAACTCTATAGGTAAATTGTGATATCTGCACATATTACAGGGGTGGCCAAACTTACTGACCCTCTGAGACGCATACTACAATCTTCAGAAGTTCGAGAGCCGGGGCGTGCCTGCTCAGGCTTGGGGCTTCAGCCCTGTGGTAGAGTAGGGGGGGCTAGGGGCTTCTGTCATGTGGGGTTGGGGGTGGGTGCAGGAGTGAAAGTAGTAATAAATTCTTACTAGTACGGGGGCCGGCTGTGGCCCCTGGAAGGGGCGGGGCCTCGGGCAGAAGGGGCGGGGCTGGAAGGGTCAGCATCCCCCAGCTAGCCCATCTGCACTGTCTGTCCCCACCGCCCAGGGCTCCAGCGGTGATTTAAAAGGGCCCAGGGCTCTGGCCGCTACCACGGTAGCAGCGGCTGGGCACCTTGGGCCCTTTTAAATCACCGGCCCCAGGGCAACTGCCCTTTTGCCCCTCTCATCCCCCAATCAGCAGCCCGGCTTTAATGTCGTTGCATCTTTTGCCTCCCCCGTCGGTGGCCCTACCGGTAGGGTCCGTACTGGCAGGGCTCCCAACGGGGGAGGCAAAAGGGGCAGGGACGTTAAAGCACTGCCGCGGCAGCGCTTTAATGTGGGCTGCGTACGGGCCGGTACCGGCTTCTTACTGGTATTCTTACTGTACCAGCCTGTACCAGCTCACTTTCACCCCTAGGGGGGTGTCTCAGGGCTTCAGCCCTGCTCCTACTGAAGCCTCAAGCCCCAGCAGGTGCCTCCCGTGGGGCTGAAGCCCTGAGACCCCCTCCCCTGCAGAAGCCACTAGCCCCCCCCCACAGGGCATAAGCCCCGAACTCCCCTAAACAGTCTGGTATGTGGAGAATGGGGGGGGGGGGGGACTCCAAGAGTCACACTTTAATTGTAAAAGAGCCACATGCGGCTCATGAGCTGTGGTTTGGCCACCCGTGACATATTACTTTACCACATCTTGCATTCTCTGGGCAAAAGCAGGAAGTGACAGACTGTCAAGCACAAAACATGTCACTGGTGTATCTTTAAACATTCCCTTGAATACTAGTAAAAGACACACAGCAAAAGCCCTGTGTAAAAAGTGATAGCTTCTGTTTTCTGACATTTTTCTGTAGGTTTATGATGATTAACTTTCTTACAAATTTGATTTATGTAATTTGCTAACTGATTAATCACTTTACTTTCTAGCAGTTCCTTCCTGCTTATTTCCAAAGAAACAGTCAATTGGGACTGTAATTAATTCTCTCTCTCTCTCATGACAGAAAAATTTGGAAGGTTGTGACCTGAATGTATGTAGACAGCACTGATGGTTAATTTATAGCCCCCAGCCTGGTGCTGCTAATGCACAAAATTAATCCAAAACAAACCAAAAACACTATCTATGTTGCTAGGGTACATAAAAAAGTAATTCATAGAGGAGAAACAAGGGTTAATCCAGGCAGCAACACTACAGAAGCCTCTGCTGTTCTCCAATCTCAATGAGAAGGTTAAGGGGTGATTTGATAACGGTCTGTACTTACATGTGTAACAGAGATTTGGTAATAGAGGTAATCTAGGAGACAAAGGTAAAACAAGAAGCTGAAGCTAGAAAAATTCAGACTAGAAATGAGCTGCAAATTTTCGCCAGTGAGAGTAATTACACATTAGAACAATTTACCAAGGGCTGTGGTGGATTCTCCATCACTGCAAATTTTTAAATCAAGATTGGATGTTTTTCTAGAAGTTATGCTCTAAACCACCATATCAACCACAGCTATTGGACATGAAGGTCAGAGTAGATAATCACAATGGTCCCTTCTGGTCTTAAAATATATGAATTGTTCAGCAAATGTACTAAAATGTATGTTGCATTTCTACATGTTTACTACAGTTCTATCTCATCAGCTCATCCCACTTGCATTACGGCAGCTTTTAGATCTAAGTGAATACAAAAAAAGATTTCCCCATTATCAGCTTAGCACCAACCATTCCAGAAAGTCCAGAGATCTGTTCCTCTAAGATGTTATATCCTAGAGGTGCTTTAGGTATTTTTTTTAGCAGATATGTTATGAAAAATTCATTCAAGTTAACTAAAAGTTATGCTGGCTGGTCAAACCTGTGAGATCTATCATACTTCAGGTGAAATAACACAGCCTTCTTTTAACACTTAGTGCAAAAGTATAGTAAGACATTTAACAAGTAGGTTTTGCAAAGGCAAGATGATGAGTTGGGCACTACTAACTAGTGAGGAAATGCTACTGGAACTAGAAATGGATAAAAGATTCCTGAATCTTAATTTGCAGATGTGGGGTGGGGTGGGGATGGGGGGAAGGAGAGCTGAGAAAAAGAAAGGAGAGACTTGGATTCACATTCCCATATTCACACTCACTCTTAGTTCTGCATCAAATCAAAACTGGAAGACACTATTTCCTATTCAGATCATCAGAACAGTTGATTTCACTAGATTTCCACCATTCAAGATGAAGGATGTCATAAAAATCTGAACTCTAGCCCGATTCAGCCTGAAAACCAACTTTCAATCCTTAGCCTAAACTAAGTTTTAATTCTAGTTTTGATCTGTTCATGACCTCTTCAGACCATCCCCCAACTGAACTGATGATAAAAATCAACAAGATGTTTAACACTTTTTTTGTTGTTGAATCTCAATGAGAAAGAAAAACCTGGTTAACAAAAAGGTTGGCATTATCACAAACAAGATCCATTTACATGAACGGATGTGTATTTAAAATTGCTTAATATTCAGTCAAAATGTGGTAGTGGTAGTGTTAGAAAGGCAGTACTATTAAGTTACACACAAACACCAAGTGATACATTCTAAATCTCCAATTGAACAGTGAAAAGTAATTTTAAAAATTGCTTTAAGACATTACAGAATAAGGATGAGATTCATCATTGTGATTCTCCAGTCATTGTCTAAACCCCATGTAACATGTGAGTAGTGCAGTAAGGTGAATTATTCATACTACGTATTGCAGCATTTGATATATTTTCAATTAAAAACCAAAATGTTAATTACCAATCAATTTATTGATAAATATTTAAAATAACCACTTTGGGGGAATAATTAAAGTTAACTTCCCACTAGTATTTTTTCAAATAACCAAAACAGACCTCCCACTGAAATTTGCTATTACTCGTTCCAGGAGGAGAACAGCCTTGCTTTTTCGAATAACTTTAACAGAGTTTATTCTAATTCCTGCTTTCCTGGACAACATTTTTGGAAAATATGGGCAATTGCTTCCTTGAACTAACCTCTTATGGGGAAAATACTACTAAATCCATGTTCTTTGATACTGGAATAACAAACCAACCAGCCACCTCCACCACTTAGTAATAAATCATTCTATTCTTTGTTAATCTTAAAACATTTACACTATTCAGCCTTACCAGGATTATATCTTGATATGTGCATCAAAGAAATGATAGTTATAGGTGTATATAGACAATATGTACTTATAGATATTGTCAAACCACCCATGTTAGCTGCCAAAATTAACAAATGAGCACCTAAAGTGTTAATTGCTACACAGTGCAAAACTGTAATTTACTATCATTTAAGAAAGAAAATTTTCATCTCCACTGTTACCTGTATATCTTGGGGGAAATTATGGCATGAATAGTGCTAAACCTTTCCCAATAGTTTGATTTCGGAATTAAAGTTGCAGTGAATGTAAATGCAATGTTTGGCAGTTTTCCAGATTAGTTTAACTAGTATGGCTTTTCATTGAAGAAAAATTTTTCCAGCAAAGCTCAGACGTTAAGACTTTTTTGCTGTTGTTTTAAGGATATACTTTGGGTTACAGTATCCTTCAACTGAGTTGTTTGCTTGGATTTTATCAAGAAAGTGCCAGGTGCAGCGATAAATGTTCTTGTAACAACCTGAAGATCTTGAAAATCAAACCATCCCAGGAAAAACTCACATGTATGCAGGCTGGGAACATACCAATGGGCTCCTGATTTTATCGGCACTTATTGCAATTAAGAAAGTCTATCTCCTGTCAGGAAAGCATTCAAATAAATTGTCCACCGCATTGATCACCGTTCCACACCACTGATCTAACACACAATGCTTCAATAGCTAGGGAAGCACAATGTGGACTAGGACTGCTGATAACTGCTTGAAAAACATACCTTCTGGGGGAATCTTGGTCTTTTTGATCATACAACAATTTAGCTTTGCAACTTTAACAAACCTGGGAATTAAAGAGATTGCCAAGGAGCTGGAAATAAGACAAACATTGAGCCTCACAAACAATCTGAGACTCCCACAAAAGCATTCACCATGGAAAGATTACACTATGTTATTTCCTCCTGCAAAAGAAAGACTATTTAAAGATGGATTTAAAACTTATGAAAGAACAACAAATCTTATGACTTCAGGCTGGTCTTGCTGTACATTGCAGTGTAATAAATCATTAGAGCAACCTTGTTCTCATATCTTGTTCCACAAGAAACACAGACTCAACTCAAAAATTATAAACATACCATAGCCCTACAATACATACAAGCATTGTGGAGGTCATGTAATCAATTTCTTAAGATGCAGACATAACAGGTGTACAGCTGCATCAGCACCAAAGTGCCCATGAAACCCCATCACATGATGTTTTCAGTTCAACCCCGCTTTCTACTTCCAGACTTTCCGACATTACCATTATCTGCATGTAGATTGGTTACTCACTCCTACATTTTGACAGCAGAACAGTAAGATCAATCATGATTTGTCACATTTATTTGTAAACACATTTATGAATTTATATACTGTATTTTGTACAAACAAAAACACATGGCACATTTCATCATTTTTCACTGGCATCTGTTGTTTTCCCAAAATCCCCTTAAATATTCTCGGCCAGATCCTCACCTAATGTAAATTGTCACAGCTCCATTGACTTGAGCGAAGCTGTGACAACTTATACAAGCTGAAGACCCTTTTTAACCTGCTTTGTTTAAATAAAGGTTTTCTCTACTTTTTTACTTAGAACGAAGTACAGTATATGCAAAACTAGATCACTAAAAATTTCTACAGACAAATGTAGAGGATGTCTTTAAGTTACACTTCCCCAAAGAGTTTACAATCTAATTTGAAACATGAAGTTCACATAGGATAATGAACAGAAAATCATGAGGTTATACAGGATAGCTATTGCACAGCCTGATGATCTCAATATTTAAAAAAAAATAGTTAAGTGTGGTTTGGAATCCATTTATCTTAGGTACTTACATGGCCCTCATTACTGTAGTACCTGTCTCTCAGTCGTTAACATATAGACTAAGTGACTTGTCTACGTTCACATAGGGAGTCTGTAGCAGAGCAGGGAACTGAACCCAGGTCTCAAGACACAGCCTAGTGCCTGTGCCACTGGACTATTTTTCCAAGATCCTTCTTGTATCTTATGGAAAGTCTTTTAGAAATGTCTAAATACAAAATTAGATGGCTAGCTTTTCAAGCATTACTCAATACCAGTTATATTATGTTTGAAGGACTAAGTGGTAAGCCACTGCAGAAGTAATAGGTCACCAAATGTGCACATACACTAGAAAGTAACTTTTAGATATTTCAAGTATCCAGCCTACTTTGGAGTCGCCCTGTGGTCCAGTTCCTTAATTTGTTCAAATTTGAGTGGTTTCCTCATCCATATTAGGAAACACATCTGACCTCAGAAATTTCATTGGCTTCCTGTCCATTACAGAATGCTCTGTAACATCTAATCTCAAGATTTCCATCAATTCGTCATCCAACTGTACTGACCTCATCTCTGCCTAGTCTGTAACCCACTCCCTACACTCTTTAATATCGCACTTCCTTGTCTCTTCTCCCATAATACCTTCACGATTTACAACTCATCACCTGCTTGAAGCTCCCGATTATATATAAATGCCATTTCAAGACCCGTTCCTTCTTTCTAGCCTCTGACTTCCAAAATAAAAAAAACCAAACTATACACTTAGCACTTTACACAGTACACAAGTTTGAAAAATTACAATTAACACACATTAAATGTATATTTTAGACATTTATGCAAGCGTCAGGGTTGAGACCACCAGAGCAATATTTGGAAGCACATTTATTGGTTAGATAGAGGGATTAGGAGTCCAGATCTATTCCCAGCTCAGTCACTGAATTCCTGACTCCTGACTAAGTAATGCAACCTTTCCATACCTCAGTTTATCCACAAGTTCTTGTACAACACTTAGCTACTCCACAGAGGTGGCTTTTTAAAAAATTGATGTTTGTAAATAGCCTGTTTTGTCTCAGGAGCTCAGAATTATTAAATGTACAGAGAATCCACACATCACCTACACCTCAACCTCATGACAATAATTTCAGGGACAGAGTGAAAAAGAAAAGAAATTGTGCATTCCTAAAGTTGATGCATGTCAGTGTTTTCTAAGCATCTCTATGGCCCTGACCGCAAAACCTATTGACATTAATAGAAATAAACCCATTGAATTCACTGGGCTTGGGGATCAGGTTCTTGGTGTCCATGACTTCCAAGTCTTTAAATAACTATGGTACCATTTATCCGCCAAAACAAGAAGCTAATAGAGTGACGCATATGTTATCAAATGGCCGCCACAAATATCAGAAGTTGTTGTACACATACAAACTACTGATATGACATTTTTGCAGGAGACAGCTAGATAGATACACATCTTTGCCATCACTTCCATTAATATTGTGCATAATGTGCTGCAACCATCTTAGGAGATACGGTACTAAATTGTCATAATGTCTAGCTTGAACAGCCAAGGCCACTCTTAAAAAGACAGAAGGAAGCTCTCCAAAATCTGTCAATATATCTCCTGTCAACTTCCTACTTCTGGGAAGAGGACAGCTTTCACTAACAACTTCTAAAGTCTGTACGATGTGAACTCTGCCAAACAAGCTTCTATAGGAGCTCACAACTCTGACGCTTTGCGTTAAAGGTATAGTGAAGAGCGCCTCAAAAATGTCTGTACAGCCAATTAGCTTAGCTCTCTACCACAAACTTAAAAAGAAAAAAGGCTGAAATAAAAGCCTCCCAGATCTTCTGGGAGAAATAAACTGCTCAAGCAGGAGAGCTGGCAGAGTGGATGAAAACAAAATTAACGTTCAGAAAGAGAAACTGCAGGTTCTTTTGTGCACAGAGGCGTCATCAGAGAGAGGAGCATGAGGGGAACGTGGTCAAGGCCTGCCACTAATTACTCCTAATGGGCTTACACATCACATAAACCAGGAGGGGGAAAAAAACAGAAAAAAATATTAATTAATCTGACCCATCAGTTATTGCATGCGAACACCCACACAATAGAACACTTAAATAATCAAATACATTAATTTAGCACAATTTAACCTCTTATATTTAATAATAGAAGACCAGAAACCATAAGTCTTGGCTACAGCAAAACTCCTGAGTAACAAATGAATTATAACTAAGCAGGGCCTTCAGGATTTGGCACACCAAATTTACATGCAGTTTCCAAAGTTTAGTACAGGTTTTTAATCCCTATGTGCTTATCACATTCATGTTTTATCAATCAATAACATCTGACACCAATTCCTGTGGCATCAGAGACCTGGCCGGAAAATCAAGAGGTCTCCTAACTGTAGATTTATCTGCCCACGCAGATGAAGAAAGGACTTCCTTCTGTCTGGAAGAACCAATACCCAGAGATTGTAATTCTAATTCACTTTAGTCAGATCACAGATAAATAGAGCCTTGCGCAGATATAAATCAGTATCCATGGAACTGCAGGGCTCTCCCAGGAACCGCAGTGGCCAAAGGAGCAGAATGTGGCTCCTCCGGCACGGCTGTTCCACCCCCTGCCCTGCCCACTGGGGCGGGCACCAGGCTCACTGGCAGCTGTCCCTGGTCACGCTTTTGTGTTCAAGGGGCGCACATGCCCCCAGACAGGAGACGCAGACAGGTGCATGGAAGCACTGGGGGGCAGGGCTGGGGGCGGTACAGCTGCACCAGAAGAGCTGCCGGCATGGGGCACTGGCTTCTGGGAGCAGCAAACCCACGTTCTGCTCCTTTAGCCCTGCAGTTCTGCGGATACTGATTTATATCCATGCAGGGCTCTACAGATAAGCAGGACTCATGGAATGTTTTGTCCCGTGTAGAGAAATATACAGGCGCTCTATTTCCAACAGATAAAGGCCCTGCCAAGCCAGTAAGATCCAACTGATTGGGAGCTTGTAAAGCATTCTGCTACTATGGTGGTTCGAGTAGTATTAAAAAACTGGAGGATTAGACTGAGATGGAGCTTAAATGGGATTACAAGCAAAAAACTTCTTATTTACAAAGGTCTGAGCTTGAGGCACATTTACTTAGATAGGCAGCTGAATCCACAGCAAAATTCCACAATATTGTTCAGAGCTCACCCCAGGACAGGAACTTCATAAAGCATTGCTGGTGAACCTTAGATGTGGACAAGAGCAACAGCTGCAAATCTTAAATACCAGAATATTGTACTTTGCATAGGTGAAAATAATGCAAAACAGAGCTCGGATATTGTTTGACTCACTGATGGAGTATTTAAAAGCAACCAATGTACGTCAATTATCTCTCCATATTCAATGGCACAAACTTAGAAAGCGTCAAATGCCAAGACCCATTTAGGGGTGATGAAGACAAAATATGATCTGAGCTTTTAATATGATATAACAGTGATACTCAGACCTCAGTGGTTCAGGAGCCAAATTAGCGATCAATGTTACCCAAAAGAGCCACAGTTGTGTGAATTCATTGTTTCATTACTATTTTATATATATATTGTTCTCACAGAAAAATGACGGACCAAGTATTATTATTTTATCAACTACAATTGGTTTACAACATAGTAAAAACATCCTGATTGGTTAATAATTAAATCACACAGTTTTAATATCACGTGCTACAAAGAGCCACTGGAGACATATTAAAGAGCCACTTGTGGCTCGCAGGCCTCAGTCTGAGTATCACTGTGATAGAACATCAAGCAAGTCAAAGCAATTTTGGGGATCGACGTGGAAAAGAATCACAGATAAGTGAATCCGCAATGCCTCTCTGCATCAGACCACACCGAGAAAACTTCCGTGTTATGAATGATTCCATCCTCAATCCTGCAATGTTATCAGCATATCATAATCAATTCAGAAACAAGCATCAAAAATGCTGGAAGCACACACCAGATACAGTAACCAACTACAAGTGTTTGAAGGCTGTGAAACAACAAGAAGAGAGAAGAATTGTTACAAATGGGCATGCAGCCAGATGCAAAAGCATGGAAGAAAGCATAGGAAAATTGTGGGGTTTTTTATATCCTTCCTTCTGGTGCAGTTTATTAGACTGTGGAGTAGCAACTCAAGGGAAGGAAGAGAAGCCCTCATAGTCTGGAACATTGAGAACCAAATTGGCCAAAGCACTGGAAATGCACACTATGGAGCAATTTTTGCAATCAGATGGATCAAATGACCTAATAGGTCTTATCCATCACTAACTTTTATGCTTTTATAAATAATAATTCTAGGCTGTTACCCAATTAGATGAAAATCCAAAATATGTTATAGTTACTAATTTTTTTATTAAAGACAAATGCAATCTTTTGTTATTGCAAAACTATTTGTAATGGGTGAGCCACAGCAGCGCAAAGAAACAAGATAAAGCAGTCTTATGTCAGAGCTCTCTGAGTGCTTCAGTCTGAGCATTCAGCTCAACAATATAAAGATGGCTATGCTGGCTACAGGAGGACTTCAAATGGCTCTGTCTACTAAAATTACTTTCAGGGAATATTACACATGACATCATCCAACTGTGACTACATTAAGTCAGGGCAATTACTGCTAATCAACTTAGACTATATCTATGTAGTTATTTTTAGAGGCTTTATTGAGGTTTATCCAGAGAGCATACTGTAGCACTCCCTTTGGCAAAGATAGCACAATGTTCAAGTATTTCCAAGTAGAATAGCTTCTTCCTTATGCCTTTTTGTCTTTGGGTTCATGCTTGGCTTTCCCAATCTGTTTTCCTCCTTCCTTCCACTTCCAAAGGTTGGTTTCTTCTGCAGACAGCTACCTATCCACTCACAATGAAAATGCATTAGTACCAGAGACATTTAGTTAAGTGATGAAGTACCAATCGCCAGGTCCAATTGTCATTCTGGTATAAAGTTCCCCCTTCTCTCTCCACTCATTCAATTCTTGAGTAATTTACTCATAAAATTATGATTGTATACAAACTAGCAATAACCATATTTTCAGGGTCTGCAGCTGTATGCAAGGTATACAGTATATTCACCAGTTACAGGAGATTATATATTTTGTTACCTTCCGGACACCAAGTAGTGAAGCCAGACAAAAGTTTACAGATCCTGCACTGCACAGGTGGGCTGGAATTGGCAAATCTCCTCCTGGTCTCGTCCCAATGCCTGACTTGCAGTTGTAATCCCAAGCAACATGTAGTGCAGGACCCTGGCGCACTCCAACTGCCAGGAACCCCAAGCAGGTGATTGCTTTCCCTGTGGTTAGGGCTGACCCTTCACACCACACAATTAATTTTAGCTTCTGCCAACCATGCTGTTCCAATTAATTGTTTTATTACATTAGGATTTCAAGATGGGATTTTCAAAGAAGTTTTAAAGGAGATAGGTGCCCATCTTCTATTGAATTTCACTGATGGAACGGAAGATGGGCACCTAACTCCCTTAGGTGTGCATTTGGCAATCCCAGCCTAAATGTTTTAGGCCGAATGTGGCTTTTACATGCAACACAGTTGACTTTATTGCGGCTGCTGGCACATGAAAGTAGAGAACTTAACCCTTGGACTTGTATCTAGAAACCATCTACACTGAGGAGTTACGAGCAAGGGGATGTTCTGAATTAACAGGGATCTGGAGGTCTGGACGTTTATCCAGACCATCTCAGAATCTCCTCCCTGAAAGCTAGGTTGAGTATCCCATCAGTGCAGACTTTTCTGAGAGATTTCCAATGCTCCAGGATTTCCAACCCACTCAAACCAAGGAAGAATAACTTTTGCCAAAGTAGATCCAGATTTCAGTTTCTGCCTGCAGCTAGAATGCTCTGAGGCATACAACAATTTATTCAAAAAAGAGTTAACCCCCAAAATCTGGTAGTTTTGGCTCATGTTCAGTTTCAATCCAGACCAGTTCTCTCATCCCTAAACAATGCATATAGTGTGCTAATAAGACTTGTGAGCAATAACAATTACACACAAAATCACATTAATAGTAGCAACACTGCTGTGTTATTTACTTCTGTGCTTATAACTGTTGTCACTACTGTGCTTTGTACATACTTCAATTAGTGTTTCACTACAATGATATGAAAAAGGCTTTTGTTAGCTTTTCTGTAAGTCTTCTCTGGCATCTCTCTCTCTCCTTATTTTAAAAACATCTTCTGTTTAGCTATTCCACATGGGGCCCAATTTTCCTCTTACACCAGAATTAGCCAGGAGTAAGTGGAAAGTGGATTTAATCTAACATAAATGGAGAGGAGAATATGGACATTAGAGTAGAGAGAAGTTAAAACTCCATTCTCTACCTTCCATAAATAACTCCTGAGACTAGCTTTTATTATTTGAGCTGTACTTATTTAGGAGTCTCTCTTGCTCTCTGTACACACATGTAACTCCCATTACTGTCAGTGGAAATTATGCCTGCACATCAGTAGCAGACCAGAGCCCAGCACATTTAAATCTCTATGGTCTCTTGTTTAAGGAGAAGAGCCAATGAACTTATTTGGATTTTTTTCCCTTTAAACAAATATAATGTAACAGATACAGGCACTGGCTGATTCTCCAGAACAGGAGTAATACCCAAGAAAGAGCCCTAATCTAATGTATTTAGAACAGTAAAAGAGGGAACTAAACAGCAGGAATACAGGTTTTGTTTCCCGTTCCCACCATAAATTGCACAGACCCACCTGATAAGAGACTTAGGCTATGTCTACACTGCAATGTATGCCCAAGATTAGTGAGACTCCAATCACCTGACCCACGTTAGGGAGCCCTGGGCTTGAGAGTCTACATTATATTTTAATCCTAGGTTACAAATTTTCTGACTCATGCTCAAACCTAAGCTCTGGCATCCACACTGCAGTGCGCAGACCCAAGTCAAAGTAATCATATCCCAGAGTCCCCAGTGCCCCTGCCCCCCAAAATGTTGCCGCTCTTGCCCTAGGACCATAGTGCACAGTGGGAAAACTTTACTGCCCTCCCTTGGACATTATCAGGACGCAGCTCTCTTTGCAAAATAATTGATTGGTTTGCTCTCCATTGAAAACCTATGAGGCTCTCTGATAGCGTGCTTGCAGATCAGTGAGCAGAACAGAATGGATTAACACTGACCTGAGATGCTGCCATTTGCCAAGGGAGGTGGGAGTGCTTCTGAGTTGATTGCCGATTGTTGGGATAGAGAGGACTAAGGAAGTTGTCCCATGGAATTGTGGGATACTTCCAGATGACTCCTGTGCCCTGAGTCAACCAGAGCTGTGGCTACACTGCAAAGCAATAGGGCTCGGACCGTGGGTCCTGGCTTGACTTGAGCTTGGACTCTCCAGCCCTGCAGTGTCCTGGGATCCTGGGTCCAAGCCCTGCGTTAGCGCAATTGCACTGTAGACACAAGGATGGTTAGCCCTGAGGCCGGACTCAAGCATGGGATTACACTGCAGTATAGACATACCCTTAGAGGTTATAAACAAGAAAAATAAAAAACAACAACTAATGATGACATTTTCCACTAGATTAGATATTTCAACAGTCAAAAACCCACACCTACACTTGAAGCTGACAAGTACAATTTATTAAGTATTCCAACCATTTTTTAAAATCCACCACAATAAGAGTACTCTACTTACAGGCACTTTTTCCAGGTACAGAGCTCAAAGTGCTTTACAAAAATGGCTATTTAGCCCATTGTACAGATGAGGAAACAGATGCAGAAAGGTTAAATGGCTTGGTCCAGGTCACACGTGGCAGAGTTGGGAATAGAAACCAGCTCTCCCAACTCTAAGTGTGATACCCTGTCTACTGGAGCACAATGTGTACAGCCTATTGACTAATCAGTTTAATGTGCCATCACAGTAACATGAATCCTATGACAACAAATGAGTCATTCACTTCCTTAGAGGGAAACACATGCAAGTGGATGTCTGAAACACTTATAGTCATTGTCAACCATTAAAAAGCTATCAACATATGCACTATACTTGCAGTCTTGAATAATGGGAGCAAACCTCATGTTATCTCTTTACAAGACTCTTAATCATTTTTCTCTCAAGATATTTTCCAGTACATGGTTCTCACCTGCTTCAATACTTCTGCAGCTGCCAGTTATATCTAAATATGGGGCAAATACATTAGAGGCTGCTCAACTACCATTGCACCTCCTATAATCATTGTAGTGAACTTTTGTGGCAATCAAGTACTTTTCCATCCCTCTGTCAGGTATCACATGTCTTGAATCCTGGTCCACAGGACTCTTAGGAGCTAATAAGCTCCAACCTGCCATGCAGTGACCTGCTAGGCAGTTGCTAGGGCAGAAGCTGAACCCTGAAGAGGACTCCAGTCCTAGAACCTGATTGGCAGAATGCTGGATGCCCTGATTGTCAATAGCTTCTATATAAACACAGCACAGGAACAGGAAGTTGTCCATGCAACTGGGATCCACTCTGCTCTGGACTGGTGCTCCTGCTTCCCTGGCTTAATTTCCTGGCATACCAACCTGGCTTGACTTGTGGTTTTGATCTCTAGCTTGTCTCCTGCCTCTGAGCTCCTGGTATCCTAACCCGGCCTGACTCTGACTCCTGACCTCCACTTTGTTTCCTGCCTTTGACCCCCAGTAACCAGACTTGGCCTGATTTTGGTTACTGATTTGCGGTTCTGCTCTTAAGTTTGTCTCCTGCTTCTGATCTCCCAGTGTCCTGATCCAGCTGACTCTTGACTCCCAACCCGTGACTTTGGACCCTGGCTCTGACTACTAGGTCTAGCTGCCCATGACCTGGCCTGGATCCTCCTTGTGAGTGTCACATCTATTATTTACATGGCACCTTTGCACTGCTATATCCTCTCTAAACCAGATTTCACTGTTCTTTTTACACCCTGAGTCTAAATGCAGATGCAGGTCATAGAAAGCACCAATGTATCTTCCGGGCACATGCACAGATACCATATAAACACCAACCTGTCATGGTTTCTGAAACTCTGTATTTAATCACACAGGCCAAGTGAAATGAATGGAAGTTTTGCCATTGACTTTAATGGGGCAAGAATTCACCCAAAGTAATTTAGCTTCTGTGTCTTTGTAGCTATTACAATGGGAAAATTCATAGTGTTAAACAAACTTCAAGCTTCCATTCAATACTTGTTTGGAATGGCAGCCTAGTACTAGTAGTCAGTAACAAAATAGATCCAGACACTGCTTCTACAATATCCTTCTTTGATTCCCTCTGCTTCACGTACACCTGCATGCACCAAGCTGGTTGGGTTATCTGTTTACCCACACCATTTTCCATGGTAACTTGGATATTTCCCCGACTATGCGTCTCAGGCCTTAAAACTGTTGTCTAAACATCCAGTCCATCCGTTTAACTCATATCTTGGTGATGTTACTGCTTCAGATAGGAAACAAACTGCCACTCAAAAGACCACAGGAAAGTGATATGTGGTGGTATTAATGATCTGAACAATACAGTACGTTTTTAAGTATGCAAAAATACTACATGGAAAAGCAAGTAAATTTTCCCTAAATAAAATATGTAACCCTTCTGCCAGGTGGAGCCAGCAGCAAGAAGAGCCGGGTTCAGTATCTAGGGGTTCCTTTTCAACAATACAACACAAAACCGGCTCAAGCCCCCACCCAATGACCTGGGACAATTACACACCATCCCCTGGGCGCCTCTAAGAGGCAATACTTCCCCTCTCGCAAGCACAGAGTCTGAGTGTAGCAAAAACTTTTAATAAAAGGAGGGAATTAACTCAGCATTAATTTGGGGAAACACCGCAACTAGGGCTCATAAATACAAACCATGAGCAAAAGGCCCACCCTCAAGTAAGTTGGCCAGTGTCCTTTTCCCCTCAGGGTCTTAAGTCCAGCAACCCAAAAGTCCCTTTAACTCACCACTAGATCTCAGGGGAGAGCTCATCCAGACACTGCTTACAAATAAAATTGTTTTATTAAATAGCTCTATGCTGAATAAGTTGTTGCTGCATTTTTTACTTCTGGAATTTTGTGCAATTATAACAGATCCTTCCCTGAATCTTCCTAAAATACATGATGTATTAATGTGAAGAAGAGTCTTTTGAAAAAGAACAAGAACCACAGTGTCCCATCCAAAACCTATTGAAGTCCAGGGGACTCTTTGATAGGCTTTGGATCAGGCCCTAAATCGTGGCGACTGAATTACTATTTTATTTCCTGTAGCACCCATCACTACAGTGTCTAAGAACTGCTTGATTCCCAAGTAACATTTTTGCTTCATAAGGGCAAAAATAACACGAGGTAATTCAGTCAACACTAGGTAATTACATTGGTCATAAAATTAATTGTGTAAAGCCAAGTCTCTGTCCACCAGCCTTTCCTACCTTCATCGTAAAACAAATGTCAGCTTAGAAAAGAAATAGCAAGAAAATAAGTACAGCCTTACTGGAACATCATATTGCTGGCTGTACCGATTTCTCCCAACACCATACCTCTGTTGTGATAAGGTTTTCACCTCAGACTTGTCTATTTCATTAGCGTTTGCTAACCCATATTCAATAAATCTCTCTTGCATGTGGTAATAAAAAAGCAGAAACGCTTTAATTAAAAAGCTGCTCTATGCATTATTTGTACAGAGGTTTTTTTTCTTGTAATGTTTGCTTTATCTGCTTGATAGAGGTGGGCTGAGGAAATAGCCAGCACGTTAAAATGTGTACACATACACACACATGTTAACACATTAAGTACACCTGTCGTCATACACAATGATCATTAACAGAGTTTTAGATATAAGGATCTAGCAGTTTGCGGATAAATCAGATGACCTGATGAAGAAAAAGTGCCACAGGGTGCATTGTCCCCAGGAAATTAAAAACAGCCCGGAGTAGAATAGATGATGTATATCTATAGTTGTGAATAATTATAATCACTGCCTAGCAGAAACAATCTTAGGGTTTTCTCTAGCACTCATCACTGTCATATCTAAATGTTGCCTAAGTAAATTAGTTCTGCACAGCAAGAATCATACTAGACTTAATGGAAGAGTCTGTTCTTCACACCTCACCAATTCTCGGAAGCCCTGCTGGGTTTAGGTGCCGTTAACTTCAAATTTAGAAAAAATCCTGTATGGACAGAAAGATTTAAAAGGGAGCGTTCTGTAGTTTGCTCTAAAAGCAGTTAGTCTTTGGCTGAGTCAAGTCTCCTCAGACAGGTCATTTCACAGTTAAAAAAAGAACATTTTTATCCCAAACTCTCATGTGCTTCACCCTGGTTTTTGCAAGACATGTCCTAAAAAAGAGAAGTTATCTTTGGAAGTCAAGAGATACAATTGCTGATACAGCTGGATCCTGTCTCACTGATAGTGTTGAAAAACAGAAGTAGAGAGGGTGGGGTTGTTTGAAAAAAGTGGCAATGCGGGGGAGGGATAGCTCAGTGGTTTGAGCATTAGCCTGCTAAACCCAGGGTTGTGAGTTCAATCCTTGAGGGGGCCATTTAGGGATCTGGGGCAAAAAAATTGGTCCTGCTAGTGAAGGCAGGGGACTGGACTTGATGACCTTTCACGGTCCCTTCCAGTTCTATAAGATAGGTATATCTCCATATTTAAATTTATTTATTTAAAAGTAGCCTTTTTTCCCCCTAAAACCAAAACTTTGTTGCAGGTATGTTTTTTGGTTTTTCAACAAAGCAGAATCACAAACCAACCCAGGATGATTCAGATTCTGTTGAGAATGTGACTGAACCGGAGAGAGGTGGATGGGAATGCCAGACGAATGGTTCTGATTCTGATCCATCTCTAAAAGAAAATCACCTCTGTGAAACGACTCAGGAATACAGATTTTAAAATCTAGTTCTATAGCTTGTTATTGTGTTAGATTTTCCTTGTTCTTTTCGGCAGCTGGTTTTCAGAAAAAAGCAAACAAAGGTGTTTACTCAAGGCTCAGTTCACCTGCTGTTCCACCTGGCCCTTCTGCCTCAGGAGCTGGGTCCAATCTCAGATCGGAGATTACTGTTCTTGCAGCCAGTGCACTTTCAATCAGACACGCTTTGGGGTCTCTGTTGCTGGAGACAAGGAAACTAGTTCCAGGTAACGCCATACAGACTTTCATATCACCCTATCGGTTACCAACCCTGTATCCTCATTTAGGCAAACAGTGCTCTTTGGATTAATCCCCTAAATCCTTCAGGCTTCTGAATGCCATGCTGGAATAATATGCGATTTGCTCCCTAGTAATGAGGGTCAGCACAGTTCAAGGGCACTTGCATCATCCTCTCACAGACAGAATTTATTGAGGCAGAAGAAGGGCGAGAGAGCTTTGAGAGTTTGTTCTGAAATACTGAATCATGAGTTTCAATGGGGCTGATGGATTTCCAGAGGCGGAGTGGAACAATCTGCTTTGAATTAGCCATTATCCTTTATGCTCCCCCATGTTTCCTGTCATCACACAAGATGATGAGTTACCCTTTAACTCACTATAGAATAATCTTCACTACCAGGGAAAGGGCAGTTAAAAACCCCTGAGCTATTGGCAGGGTAGATTTGAAAGCACAGACTACCCTGAGCTCAGTTTGCTGTAAGAACCAGAAGAATCATTAAGGTCAGAACAGTTCATTCATCTTGTATATTGAGCACAAGGATGATTGGGGGGAAGGGAGTGCCACAGCTACTAAATTTGGGGAGATGGGACAATATGATGAGAAACTGATTTCTCCTTCCCACTTATAAAACATACAAAGTTTTGATGGTACTGATAGGTGTACATCAGAGACAGCATTAGTCAGCCATCATTACTATTTCATGATTTGTATTGCGGTGCCACCTTCAGTGGCCAGGCCATGGGCAGTCAGCCCAGTGATCAGAGCAGGAGTTGGAACCCAGGATCAGAACTGGTGTTAGAGGCCAGATGCCAGAACCGGATGCCCTGGAGCAAGGCCAGGCAGGAGCAGGGCTGGGTCCAAAGCAGAAACAAAGCAAGAGCAGGACTGGAACAAGATGTGACACAGAGGCCCATTGCTGTCAGCTGGGAAAGGGTTCAGTGTTCTGTAACAGTGACTCCCAACAAGCCTGACAAACTCACTACACCTAGCACGCTGCTTTCACCATATTTATCCATAAAGAATATCATGTGAGGTCTTAAATGAAAGCCAAGATCACACTGATCCTTAATATCGTTGTGAAATTTATGTATAAACACTACGTAAAAAGTTATGTATGTCAGATAAAAATACGTTCCTAAAGTCTGACTCAAGGCAGGGTTAACAAAAGAGATTTCTGCCAGACAAAGGATGGATATTTACCTGTCTGCCTCAGTACACATGTAAATTAAGCATTGTAAGACAACACAGTGGATGTTCTGTTTGCATATAAAGGCACCATGAAGTCAATACACCAGGGAACAAACCTGAGGGTGTCATCCTGAGGCTATGTCTCTACTGAAAACGCTGCAGCAGAACAACTGCAGAGCTGTAGCTGAGCTCTTGTAGCTCTTCAGTGTAGACACTCACTACAGCAACAGAAGGGATTATCTCATTACTGGAGGTAATCTACCTCTCCTAGCAGTAGCTAGGTCGATGGAAGAATTCTTCTGTCAACCTAACACTGTCTACGCTGGGGGCTAGGTCAGTTTAACTACATCTCTCAGTGTGGATTTTTCACACACCCCCAGAGACATAGCTATGCCAGTGTACCTTTTCAGTGTAGATAATCCCTGATTCTAGAGACAAAAAAATAAATAAATTTGGGGGGTTACAAGGAGAAGGTAAAAGGACACCTATTTATCCTTCACCGAGGAAGCAAAAGGGTAGTGCTTTTGCATTAATTAAAGAAGGATCCCTGCCATCTTGGTTGGAAACGCTGGGAGATTGCTTTAAACAAGCCTATTACATTTGGCCCTGAGGAAGCATGTTACAATTTTGTTGTATAGGTAACCTTTCCCGTTTCCATTATCCTTACCATCTCAAACCTTAATCTTTGATAATAAACTTCTGATGGTTTTCACTATAACTACATCTCAGTCCTGTTATATTATATAAGAGCTGATTCGCAGTTAAATCCAACAAGCCCCGTGTCTACCCTGTCCAGCACATCTGATATTTCTGTGAGTTGCCAGTGACAGGATATCCCAGGGGAACGCTTCAAAAGAGGCTTGGGGAACAGGGTGCATCTTTTGTTAACCTGCAAAGCAAAGAGAAAACTAATATTGCCCGGAGGAGATTGTCTGGGTAGCTAAGAGGCTGGTGGTGTCAAGGAGCTGACACCCAGCTAGGCACAAGCAAGTCTTTCTCTTGTTAGAGATGTGGGAGGAGGTAACAAGGTGACTCCCAGTTCTGGACACCCTGACAAGTGTCATGAAAGGCTGGGAACAAACAGGTGCAGGCACTATCAGAGTCATGGAAAAATGCTTTAAGCAGCCCCTGAACTGCTACTGTGCTTAAGAGCCAGTCTGCTGATTCTTCCAATCAATCAGATGATGTAGGGAATCCGGGACCTACTACAGGGCAGCTGCATTCATTTGGTTGCCTACAGACTGACACTGCTGCGGGACCTGCTCCCCGACAGTGCCTATGGGCCCCAGTCACAGACCAGGAGCCCATTGTGCTAGATGCTGTACAAACAGAACAGAAAGAGAATATAAGTAAGTAAATATGCAGCTGTAAGGCGGACCTAAAAGATCTTTATCATTTGGAAGGAGACTCAATTTTGAATTAATTTTAAAGCCTTTCAAAAAGTTTTTTTTTAATGAAGGATTTTTCATTTTCATTGAGATATTTAAGACGTGTGGTGCGTTTTTTGCCTTTTTTTACAATGATGCAATAGGCAAGTACACCGCAGTCACTCTGCAATCTGGCTCTTACCAATCATAAGAAGGTTTGTTTGCGGGGGAGAGGAGAGAGTGGGTTAAGTGTTTTGCTTTTCAAATTTCCCAGGCTTTGTATGATTTGTATTTTTAAAGGTATATATTTCAGGTTCTTTTTGGGGGGAGGTAAAAGAAAACTGAAATTTTAATAGAATGGAGAATTATTGTTAAGCTGAAAAAGAGGTCAATCTAATAGCAGCACTAAACTAACATTAATAATGCTTAGCAGCTTGGACGATGCTGGGGAAAGAAGATGTAAACAAATGTTAAAATGTATTGTCCAGTACAATTCCCAGTATCTTGGTTTTGGCCACAGAGGGCATGATCTAAAGCCCATTCAAGACAATGGAATGACTTCTATGAGGGCATAATCCAAAACCGATTAAAGTACTGACTGATGGGTTTGGCATCATGCACCGAGAAAATTCATCATTAACAAGAGCTATTGTACCCGGTGACCTCTGCGAGCATTGAAAGTGAAGGTTTTGGAAACTTACACACAGTGGTATGTGTACTGTACATTTTGCAGCAAGGCCTCCAGGTTCCTGCTGTTCTGCAGCAGGCTGAATATGCTGCAGCAGAATTGGGTGAAATAATAATGGAGATTTTATTTAATTAGACATGAAAAATGATATGATCAGAGCAGTCTTTGTGGTAGGATTTAATTTTTAATGTGCCGGTATTCACTTTATTTTAGGCTACCCCCCATTTTGCCAACAAGCTACAAACATATTGCCAATGCATCAAATATATTGTGGAAATTCTGGAAGTTTTGATAGCTGGGTAGGGGAAAGGTGGAGTTTTGTTACCCAGGAATCAACTGAGGCTTCTGGGACTAGAGAGTTGAATACATATCCAATCCTGCCCAAAATCTGAGGGGAAGAGGAAGTACCTGGCTTTTGGGAGGGAAAGGCTTGAATTTATTCCCCATTCCAATAATCTTGGGCAGCAATCAGCTGCCCCACGCCTTCATTTTTTCACTGTATCCTTCATATTCTAATAGGTAGGTGCTATATCTGGATGGTGCTGCTAAAATGATCAGCAATGCAACAGTTGGCAATGATGACATGAAAATAATCTTTAGACTTAAGAATTATGCCTCATTGAGATAAATGGGAGAGTCCATCTGAATCACAGCTGTACTTCAACTCAACACTGCATTGGTTTACATTTAGTTCCCATTTGGGAAGATTATTGTGGCAGAAGGGATGGATGAAGCTGTTACAATACAGTTGCTTTTCAGCAAGTAAAGCAGCAAATGTAATTTCATTTAAAAAAGAGACCACTATTTAAAAAAGAAAAAAAATTACACATCTACTATTGTTACAGGTTATCTAAAATCTGGAAGGAACTAGAGTTTTCGTCTATTTACCTTGGAACAGACTGTAACCTTCTTAAACACATTAGCAAACACTTAGTGAATTTGACCATGTGCTTAGGGCCAGATTTCCATGCATTATTCCAGCATAGTCAGTGACTTTTCTCCTGTATATGTAGGTCTGACAGCAGAGAGAGCGCAAGACACACAGACATGCAGTTTAAGAATAAAAAATGTGATTGCAAATCCCCCAAACTGGTAGGGTGAACTCCAATTGGTTTAATATTGGAACCTAGTTGTTCAACTCATTCTTTTTTTCTACTGACTAGATTTCCAAGTTCATAGCTTTAAACAGCCTTAGTGGAAGGTGGTAGAACTGTGGGCTTTTGGTCAACCTAAATTTAAAAACTGGGTTGTGCGTGCACTCTGCATGCTAGATTTAAAAATCAATGGTGGGTTTATGTTCCACATTTTGTTTGTGTGCATGTGTGTGTCTGTGTAATATCCAGTGATCATTGGAAGCTGTTTAAGGATGGGCACATCTTTAGATAGGGAAAATGGTATTCTACAGTGTTCCAAGTAAAGTATACATGAATAGCCCGATTTCCCATCATCTTTTTAATTAATTAAGACCCATGATAGCAACGCTTTTGTAAGGCTAGTGGTACCCACGAGCTATGCAACTGTTAAATTTTAAAAAGCCTCTTTCCAGACAACAGCATGTGCCTAAAAATCAGATATTCTGGCATGTAATGACAGTCATGTAATGAGAGTGTCTGCACTGAGAAGTCAGCATATGAAATTTAATCACACAGCACAGCCCAGGTGCTTAAGCACTTTCACTTTCAATGGCAGTTCCACATGTTTGTGGGTTTCTGTTGTTCTGCTGTAGGAAAAGGTGATGCAACAACAGCTCAGCTTTAAATCAAAATAAAGTAGGATTCCAGTAAGTCTTTGGGAAGAAAAAACAAGAGCCTCTGTTTCTTTCTCAGTGGATTTATTAAATCTGTAGCATTTCCCATATGCTGCCCTCCCCCTACTAATAATTAGGAAGCAGCTGATGCTCAAATACTTGTTATACAGAGCATAGTGCATTTTAAATGAAATGCTTCCTTCTGGAGTGTCCTGGAATTAGAGGGGAAACTGTGTAATGATTAAGTGCATTAGCCTGTGAAACAGACTTCCCAAAGGAAGTCTAGAAGCTAGGGAAGTTTAAAACCAGCTGAGCATTGAAAACCATAACACCATCCTTCACCCAAGCTGGTCAAAGAAGTATTTCAACTTCCCTTAAAAATGCCTTTCCATGGTCCCAGCAGGAACTCAAGCCTCCCCAAGAGCCTGCTGCAAGAGACAGACTTTGCAATGTGCCCTAAGGGTCAAGAAATTCAGGATCTTTCAGACCAAGGTAGCAACATGACTTCCAAAGGGCCTGCACAAAAAATGCCCTACCAGCAGTTCTCTCAGTTATAAATGATGGGGCTTCCAGCCCAAAGACTTTGGCGATCACAATTGTGGCACGAATGCAAGAGAGAGAGGAGTGCAATGTTAATAAGCAAAGTATTATAATAACTTGTGTCAAAGATCTCATACTAACAGGGCATTTTACGAGCAAGCAAGCCTCAACTCCTTTTTACCTCAAATCACTATTATCCTATGGGTGAACTGCAGCATTGCGAACCCTAAGTATTCAAATATCACAAGTCAGGCCCCAATAAGTCATGAGTCCATCTTAAAAATCATTAATTCTTATATCTATCAGGCATCCACAGAGTTTGTATTTGGGGGGTCTTTTTATTAGGTTTCTGGTTTTCAGCCTTTAGGGTATACTTGGGCCATCTTTTCTGCATACCCATAAAGGCTAGAAACTATTATTTCAATAAAAAGGAAGCTGAGATTCTCACAATCACATGGCTCCAAGAGCCAAGGCATTATGAAAAAAAACCCACCAAATACTGTGCAAGTTATTGAGGCGCACTGAGAGCCCATGGTGACCTGGTTGAGGCAGGAAATAGAATCTAGGAGTCCTGACACCCAGTTACTTTCTTTAACCACTTATCACCCAGATATAGAACACACCTCAAAACAGAGCACTTTATTCCAGACCCAAACCTAATATATATAAAAAGCCTGTTCTCCCCCAGCATCATATGTCTTGGAAACCCCTAGATTATGAACAAAGCCATTATATATGTGGATTTTTGTTCTTGTTGGGATTTTAAGATGCCCTAGCTTGATTCTCTTCAGGTCACCTCATTTGCTGTTGAGTTGGCAACACTTACATACATTTTTCAGACTCCATATTGGAAAAAAAAGGAGTGTTTAAAAACTCTCTGGATGTCTGAAACAGACTTATAACTAAGCAATTTAGGACAAGTCCTGCCATCTTAGTACAGCCAGGCAAGAAGAACGGTTTATGATACTTTCTGGTTCAGAATGCATCAGGGATGCTAGATTAAAATCTGCAATAAAATTCCACACTAAAACCATATTTTTTTCCATTATTTGAAAACCCATGTGCTCAAAATCAAAATTCAAGTATGTTCTATCATTGCTATTCCTTCTTCCAAACCAGATTGGCTGGCTAGGTATACAGAAAATAAGCAGCAGCAGCTCTCTGTACTGTAGTAGCATCCAGAGGCAGCCCAAATAGTTATCAACTGTCCCTGCCCAGAATAGGTCACAATCAATAAGAGACAATCACGTTCTTGGTATTTGCATCCAATATTGTTTGCAGAGATATTCTGGGAATATAACACAGAATATGGTATGCACTATATAACTCATATACACCTAAGTAGTAGCACAGATGATGTTAAATAATACAACATTTGCTTTGCACCATAAATAATAAATATCTCTAGTTCAAAAAAGAACCAGGAGGCTGATACAAAGACCTGGAGCCAAATCCTGCCATGTCTTACCTAGCGTGGTCAACTGGACTTGAGTAAAAACTACCTATTGGAATAGAAGGTGTAATATTAGGCCTATGAGTGAGAGTACCTATCTTTGCTTATGCCTTGGAAATAACAATGGCTATGATTTTAAAGTTGGTCAAACTAGGTCCAGCTTAAAAAGGGCTTGATTTTCAGAGGAGAGTGCTCAGCACTTTGACCTTCCAGCCCCTTTAAGGTGTCTCAGATTGCACTCCCAAAAAAATCACTAGTCACATTTGAAGACCTTGGCCAATGACATTAGTTGCACACTTATTTTGTTGCTTAACTAAGATACATTCATGCTGAAGAGCCTGAAACATGCCAATTGCCCCCCGACTCTCCAGGCCTTCGTGGAGTAAAAGATTGAAGCATGTTTTTAAAATTCTATGGTTTTCCCCATGCTGGATGCACTAAACTTGTGTGCCATCTGCCATCCTGTGCCCACTGTGCTTTGTCAGCCTGATCCCCAGAGAGATTAAAAGTGCTGCTTCTGGAACTATTGAATCTCTGTGACCAGTGGGCAGAGAAACTTCAGCAAAGATAGTTTGAGCTGTTTAAATCTCACTCTTTTTCCACACAAGGTCTTGCCCACTTTGGCAGCAAGGTTACTGAGTGGGATCTAGAATCAGGAATTCTATGCCAATTTTTTTCCACTGAATTTCTTTGTGGCCTTCGAACATATAATTTTACCTCCTGGAGTTTTGAATGGACTGATTCAGCAAAAGAGTCCTATTCACCAAAGCACTTAAGGATGCATGTAAATGCTCTGCTGACTAGGAATAAATTTAAGAACATCCTTAAATACCTTCCTGCAATATCTTCTAAGAGTACCTATCACCAAAAAGTAAGGAAGGTTAATTAATTAAAATACTTTACAAATATTGAGATTCAAATACAAGAGGCACAACAGAAGTGCCACGTATTAGTATTATTAACGGAGTTAGAAGTTTCTTCTAAAAAGATTCTTTTCCCTTTTAGTTGTCACAATGCAATCGCAGGTAGGTGCATCAGACAAGGAGCAAAGAGAACTCCCTTCATCAAGATCTATTATTTCAGTATACTTCTTAAATTAAAAAAGTTTTTGAAATTAGCCTGTTCCCTTGCTAGTAGTGACATTACATTCTGAATATGACCTACGCAATTTTATGAACTAGGAAAGAGGACTTTGCTTTATAAAGTGTTTTTCCACCCTCAGTATTTAGACTTCAAGAACTGTGCGCCCTCCTGTCTTAAAATGCTGTAGACCACATAACAATAGAAATTTAATTTATAAAATAGTTTCAACCAATTTGCCAGTGTCTGCTTTTATTCTTTGTAAAAGAAGCCTTGATTACAGGCCTAGAGCACGCATATTTCTAACCCACTTCTCCTTTGAAATGACTGACTGTCATAATGCGCATATTAATCATTCTATATTGGATACTCCCTATCCAAACATAGATAATTCATTTCAAATGGATCCTGTTGTTTAAGGGCACAGATGGATGCCATGGACTACATTTGAGCACACTGTAGCTTCCCTTTCAAGCCAGAGTTTATGTAATACAATTGGACATTACATTCTGTTCAGCCAAACTCTGCTCTCAGTTACTTCTGGGCAAAGTCAATGTCTTGGTCCTGGATTTACATCAGTAGAACAAAGAGCATAATTTGGCCCAATGGCTGGCACTGAAAAGAGACATAAGATTGTGTTAAAGCCATTTTCAATTACAGCTTTTGCAAACGGATCACTTTTTTGATTCTCATTTCCCTTTGCACTGAGATATTAATGCATTAGTATGTGGAAGAGCTGACCACTCTACCAATAGATGCTGAGCAAGGGAACAGGTATACAAGATAGAGAATATTATGTAGCTAGAGGGCTGCTCTCTCTTCAATATTTGGACACAGCTCCCTGAAGGGAAAAGGCGTCAAGAACAGCAGCACTCCCAAAACTCATTGGGGCACATTCATCTCTGCACTGGCACTAACACAGGGACAGAATGGAGGTGCCTTGCACCACCTCTACTCAGGGGCTGCTGGGATAGGTTCAGCCCTTGGTACAGGACTGGATGGCCTCTGCTTCAGTGGCTCCTGTGGGCCACTGAAGGGATACAATCACTACAGTGCAGGGCCACCCTCTTGCCATGCTTGGGGCTGTGAAACAGAGCTTGCGTAGGAGGCAAAAGGGAGGTGCTCCATGGCAATGGTGAGTCTCGTCCAAGAAGAGTGCACTACAGAATATACTGAGTGAAAACCTGCTGTACTGAAGGTCAACGGGACTTTTGCCATTGATATCATATGGTCAGGATTTCACACTTATACAGGGCCTGATCCTGCTTCTATTGAAGTAAATGAAAAATCCCCACTGACTTTACTGAGAGCAGAATGGGAGGAGATCCATACTTATAGCAGCTAACTTTCTGGGAAAACCATGTAAACAAACCACCAACTCAGTTCTGATGAACTGGGAACAAACCCACCAAACGTACTTTAATATTATTACCTCCTGACACGCAGATTTCTCTCTTTTAGACAAAATGTGCATTAAAAGCACTCTTTAGAGCAACACAAGCACCTTTGTTATATCAGCCAAATATAATGCTGAATTAGTTTTCTAAATGCACAAGTTGAAAAGCCATTAGATAACCATTAGAAGTACTGTACCCATTTTCTTTGTACAATCGGAGAGAACGCTGATTTAGTTACTCAGATTCCTAAGGTAATTCAGTTAGACATTATTAAAAAGATTAACTCAGTAAACTTTTTAATTTCCTTCGTGTGTGTGTGACCACTGTAACTTCCCCTTAAGGCCTCTCATTAAGTTGACTATTTTTGTGTTCCATTGCAGACATTCTACTCAGCGCCTCTTCCAGATTAAAAGACTTTGAGCCTATTTACAGACCCATTTCAAGGGGAAACTTTTTTTCCTTCTAGGAAAATATATAAGCACAACTCAAGAACAATTGTTTGTATTCCAGTTGGGAACAGTAGGCTCTACTGAGACCCCAGGATATCATGCGCTGCACAGTCCCTGAGTTTACCTTCTAAACAAGATGGATAAATTGAGTATTATTTTCCTGTTTTATAGAAGTGAATCCGAGGCACAATAACTCATCCAAAGTCACACAGCAAATCTGTGGCACAGCTGGGTAACTAAACTCAAATCTCTCCAGCCTCAGCCCTGCACAGGAACCACAAAACCATCTTTCTTCTATTGCAATTACTGTATTTATTCTCATAGATTCTGGAACTAGGAGTGCGGGGGGGGGGAGGGGGGAGAGAGGCTGCTGCACCCACTGGCTTGAAATGGTTTCCATTATATACAGGGTTTACAGTTTGGTTCAATGGCTCTTAGCACCCCCACTATTGTTCCTGCACCCATGTTTATTCTTGCCATGCTTCTGGTGTTTGCTTTCAGAAATGGGGAGTTTAAAAAGAAGTCAGTTTAGAGAAAACAACTGGACAATAACTTGTTGGATTTTAATGCTCAGAAGCTGCCAAATCAAGGGATAGCAATGAGCAAGTACCAAGAAAATTAGAAAATTCCCCCACGCAGCATTGCTAATGTATCTCATTATGAATATGCAACAACCCTTGCTAATACAGACCTTGATTACTTCAGACCTTGTCTACACTAACACAGCTATGTTGTGCAGCATTATCACCACAATTAAAAATAAACAACATCAGGCAGAGTAACTGTCACCCTGAAAACCAAAATCAAACGATTCAAACCAGGCACCAGAAAATGTCACTGTTGGCCATTCTAGTGCTGGAGAACTGAAGGTCAGGGTTTGACTACAGAAAGCCTGTGTTACACATTGTGTGCATAGATAGGCTCTATGTGAACTTTACACAGAAAAGCTCTATGGAGAATACTGGCCTCCTACATTATTGAATTTTCCTAACCCTTGAGCTACTTTATTTGCTGCTTCAGTTCTAGGTGGAGCAGAGCAGCCAAGGACAAAGGTTTGGGGAGGGGAAGAGAGGGAGTATGAAGTCTTACCTTCAGATTATTTTCACAGTATCACATACTACCATTATATATATATATATATATATATATAAAAAATCATACTAATAAAGTTCAAAGAACATTATTAAGGTTGCCCAAAAAATAAAAATAAAAATAAATATCAAGCAGTCAAAGAATTTACCACCCATCCAGCAGCTGTTCATTGACTTTTGTGGACCAATCTCAGGCCTTTTCAAAGCCTCCAGTCACAAGTGGCAACAGGGCAGGTTGCAATCTGAACAGAGGTGCCAACTATTTAGAGCGCATGGAGAATGAACTAATCTTCTTAACTCCTACAGGGGTCCCTCCAGAAAAAGGGTAAAATGAGGGGTACACTTACACTGTTGCTACCAGAGATGTACCTATTCTTTGAATGAGAGATCTTCAGACCAGCACCTTTAATGAAAAGTATGTTCACTTGAAAAAAAAAAAAAAAAGTGAAATTATCTTCCATTGTAATATGACAGATAGAAAATTGGATGCTGACACCATACACTAATTTAGTATACAGATACAAGATCAACATTGTCATATGAACTGACTGCTCATGTTAACGTTCCAAGCAGCCTTTCTATTGATCAAAATCCATTGAATGCAGTGTTTAAACATAAAGATATTGTCTTTTTTTAAACCTTCCTATTAATTTCCTTCATGGGAATTTTGCTTTCATTGATGGGTTTTGTCATGACTGCAATGTCATTGCACTGTCAATGGGGTTCCAAACAGACTAATTGACAGTGCTTGTCAGACTGATAGGAAGACAATGTGCTTGCCCTGAACAGTAGCACACTGAGTAGCAAGTGTGTGTGCACATGTCCATTTGGGGCAGGAAGCTAGAGAAGAATGGATAGCAATGTGAATGGATTACAAAATTAAAGGTGCAACTTATTAGTCACCCATTTTTTACAATGTGCACACAATTTACAGTGAATTGGGGGAACAAGGAATGGGATGGAATTGGTAGGCTTCCTTGCAGAAGTTCATTTTCTTTGGGACTGGAAAGAGGAAAAAGTTGGGGCATGTGAGACCAGGGATGAATGCGGGAGGGAAGGGGTCCAGCTAGATTGGATGGACACAGAGCCCTTTACCTGCTTCTCCCTGAAATTAATGGGAGTTTTGCTATTGATGTACGCCCTGATCCTGCAATGAGCTCTGTGCAAAATGGACCTCTAACATCAATAGGGCTCAAAGATCCATATGTACAGAGGGCTCTGGGGCTCCACTGGGAGTAACACTGGACCCATGGAGCACTGTAATCACATGGCTTGGGAAGAACCTGGAGGAGGGATGGGGACGGGGCATGAAAGAGAGTAAGGAAAAAAGTGAAGAGATAGGCAGGAGCCAAGCTGTCCCCTTAGTGTTATTATTTCTGGCAATTAGGACCAAGGACATTTTGAACTTTCCTTTTCATCCTCATCTCCCTTTAAAAAAAAGAATGAATAAGATTTCTTGAAATGACTCTCTTTTGGGGACCAAGTTCCATTTTCTCCTGCCCTATGGTCAGGGTTATAATCTAAACAAATTAAAATGGAAATCACATATTGCCTGAACATCAGACTGCCGAGAGAGAGAGAGAGAGAGACACACAGACATGCAGCCAAATATGCGTCAAGGTCCTTGAGCCATTTGATGACCTGCTCTGTAGTTTGATCTCATTAGCATTTCCTTGAACTGAAGATGTTAATGTATACAAGGTCCTTTTAGAGGGAACTTACAGATATTCATCTACAGGGAAAACCCATTTTTCCCCTACCAAGAAATACATATAATAACCCAAACTACCTGAACTTTTGTTGAAAAAGTGTCACTTCTTTGAGCTGTTGGTTTAGGAAGGTCTGTCCTCACTCTATAAGTATGTGCTCAGCAGAATCTACTATAAATTGCAGCCAGTCAAAATAAAGCATTAACAATAAATCTAAGAGCATAAAACTGCACATAAGAATCAATTGAGTACAGCTCAGCCCTTAGCTGAATACCAAAACCATTAAATTCATCTGTAGTTTTATATCGTAGTAATCTAAAAAACAAATTATGTTTTAAACGGCTTGTACACAAGAGAACTTTAGTTGTTTCCACCTGTGGTATTCCCATGTTGCACCATTTTTTCTATCATTATGAGGCATGTTTACAATGTAAGGCTTGCACAACTTAATCTGTCTATTGGCAATAAGTATCAAGATGCCCATTTCCTTCTAGACATAAAAACTATATTCAACACAACACAGAACCTGGAGTGGCTAATTATGGTATTAACCCAGAGTATCCTTAGTTAAAGAAGGTCCCGTTTTCCCAATTAATCACTTCAAGAGGAACTTTTAGAAACCAATCAAAAAAGCCCAGAGCAACTTGATCATATAGCGTGCATATGAACATTCTATAGCCTCAGAACAGCTGTGGACTTGTAAAACTTTTGGAAAATATCTACAACATACACATAAGGCAAAAGTAGGCATTTTTTCATCTGACACTGAAGAAAAACAAGTCCTAATGGGTGGAGAAACATCATCCCTATGCTATTTAGTTCTAGGCCATTAAATGTCAATTTCAATGCCGGCAAGAGATTCACACATTGCCAATTGTTTACCATGATGCAATTAATAGCAGCTATCCTATCTTTTCTGTTTCAGAACTGCTTTAAACTAGGGGTCTTCCGTACTTTTCCAAGCCTAGCAACACAGGGGAACCAATCGTAATCTTTTCTGCTAGCAGGCTACTCACCAGACTAGTTAACCCAAGTCACTTGGCAAAAACATTCTTATTCAAATTAGAGAAATCTTTGGGTTAACAATTCAAGTGTGCACATGTGTTCACTGAACATCTACAAATTTAAGCTTCAGACACTCACAGCTATGGATAAATCAAACATGCATTAAGAGGATCTGAGTGAAAGCTTATTTCTTTGTGTTGATAACCTTGAGTTTTTACACAGGTAATAGGAGATGCAGTTTCTTCACAACCCATAATAAAAATATAACACTTTATTATAGAATAGTGTCTGTGCTTCTCTTTTGCAACAGAATCTGAGACAAATTAACTAGTTTTCCGCTCCTGCCCCCCAGCACATGTAAAATTTACACAGCATCATGATAGGGGCATTTCAGCTTCTAAATGGGTTGAGGCTCCCTGTGTTACTTATGAGAAATTTGTTCATACATCCAAGACAAAACTGTTTACCACTATGAACTCAGCTTAAAGTGACATAAATAGGAGTTGGTGTCACACTGTTGTACAATGTGAAACAGTGCTTTCTCTCCAGCCATAGACACCCATTTCACACTGCTAATATGCTAGACTTCTTGAAGTCACAACGAATATAATTATCCTAAATTGCATTGACAGTTTTTCTGAACAAGAGTCTTCAAAATACGTCAGTCACCTAAACCTTGCTGGGGTATTTATGAAGGAGCAAAGAACATCAGTCAAAACGGAGGGCAAAAACAAACATTAATGTTTGCAATAACAAACCTGACTAAGAGAAAGCTTAACATACAGGTGGTAACCAGCAGTCTATTTTATTCAAATAGGCCAACATTAAAGAGTCCGATCACTTACTTCCATGCTATAGATGAGTCCAGAAATTAGTTATTTATGGATTTACTTTAAAAAAAAACCCAAAGGGTGATTTGATATTTAAAGAGGAAATGATTTTTTTTTAAAAAAAAAAAAAGAGAGGAAAAAATTGAAGGCAAGAGTAAAATACATGAAGTCACAGAAAAATCTTGAGCACAAAACTTCACAAACATTTGCTATATATGTCATCATAATTTGGTCCACCATCACATTAATGACATTAATGACAGCAAGTTTATTCATTCAACTTGGATAGGGATCAATAAAAAAAACCACTTTCAAATGAATACCTGAACTATACAATCTATTACCCAAAGCACGTACATGGGAAATACCATCCAGACAAAGAAAAGACAGTTTAGAATATTACTAACTTTACCACAAGTGTAAAGAAAATTGATTAGCCAGAACTAACAAAAGCTAAAAGAAAAAAAAAATCATAGATTTAAAATACAATTATGTCTAAATCTTTTCACAGTAAAATGATCTGTGCGGTGCAAGCCATTGCATTCATTTTTTTAAAAATAAAAAGCTACATGAGGTTTTGGACTCTCAATGAACACATTCCACCCATTTTTTTCCTCAGAGATCTTAGTTTTTAGGTACTAGCAAAACTATAGGAAAAACCTGAAGACATGTAGATGTTTACAATAATGTAGGAAGATCAAAAGGGCAGGGAACAGGGTCAAAGGGTCTTCATGTTAGAGTAAGAAATAGAGAAAAGAGATGCAGCCTTTAAGTCTCTCTGAGAACAATTTAAGATGCTAAAAATGAATTTATCATAATTATTAAATTTAGCTTGGTAGCAATAATGAGAAGGAACAAGTGATACATTTGATTGAAATCACAACCACCAAAACATAACACCTCACTTTCTTCTCCTTTAAATCAACCAGTGATCTATTTTTTTTTTTAAAAAAAAGGTGTTTTGTGGTGAATGTGTTCAACTGTGCCCTGGCCCCCTGAGAGCACTGAAGGAGTTCTTTACAAAGCAACAACTTTGATTTATTCAAGTAAACATCAGAAACACTTTGGCAAACATGACCATATGGATGGGAAAGAGATATAATGGATTTTCTGTTTGCCTTAGAAACTTAACAGCTGTGAAAGCATCAGCTATGTTATGAGCCAATAACTTTTCATCTTTCAATCCTTTTCATTTATCAACCCAAACCCAATTTAATTTGATGATGTAAAAAGCTTTGGGGGGGGGGACAGAATGAATAATCTTTCAGAACCTTAAAATAGAAACACTTTAATATTCATCTTTCACATCATAAATTTAGAGAACAAGGAAACACACATCTGCTGTAACTTAGTTTTAGAGCCTAAAGATATCCGAATTCTTTCGATCTTGTTTATATTTGGGGGCAGGTTTTTTTATCCTAATCAGCCACCAGCAGCCCTGATGACCCACCACCACAAACTTCCTGGAGGGATTAGTTCAGAACTACTTACCTTCACAAAGGAGGAGAAAACCTACTATCCACCCAGTGAAAGGCATCTTTGCCCCTCCAATAATCCTATTTCCCCCCCTAGGGTCTAGATGCTGAGAGTACTCCCGGCCAGGCTATTTTCAAATGATTACAATAAGCTTTCCAGTAAATTGAGAAAGTCTTTTTAGGACGTAATTCCTCAATCGGGCTGACCCATAGTCTGGGGCTTCTCAGCTCTGCGCTCACTCTCTCTGTTAAGTGCCGTGATATAATGATGCTAGGGAAAGGGAGGGGGAGACACACAGAGGGAGAGAGAGATTGCAGTGAACCTGCTCAGATGGTGCTGGGCTGTTCTCTCTCAACCTCCCAGTGGTGGTAGCTCTGCTTAACCAGATGCTGCCTGCATTTAGCTGGGCAGATTTTAATGTCTTGCTTCCAGAGTTGCCTCTTCTCCCCTGACTGGGAGAATTGACAAACTCTGTCTCGTGGTGCCTTGGGCTGCAATGAAGACCTGGATCTCCTGTTCAGCCACTGACTCAAAGAGAGGGCAAGAACCAGGCTCTGGTAAGTTTCCTTCCTCCAGGGGGACAGGATGAGAAACGGCCACTGATTGTGCTGCCTCTGAATGTCCAGGCTATTGATCCTCCAGAGAGCCACAAAACTTTCAGCGGGAGGGTATGTCCTGCAGAACACGATGCTTAACACTCTCCACCGGCTGCCGGATCTTCACCAGTGGCAGGAGGTGGCTTTTCTTCTTAGCCAGAGCCCGGCTGGTTGGGGTTTGATTGCGTGCCCATCAGCCTCATGTAGGCGAGTCGGTACTGGAGGAGCTGCAGCCTGGGGTCGGCTGGGCTGGGTGAGCCGGGATTTCGCAGCTGGAAGTTGCAGAAAGGGGTTGCTTGGTCCTGGTGGTTGGTGGAGCTGCCGATTTCCTAATGAGCCTGCTGGTGCAGGCAGGGTTCTTCCCCTGGCGGTAGAGCTGTGAATCACTCAGCCCCAGCAGCAAATGGACTGCCTGCTCTTCCCCACTTAATGAATAAATTGCAGCCGGCGGGGAGGAGTGTGAAAGCGACACGGGGGGTTGGAGGGGAAGAGAGATCTCAAGGAGAGGCTGTTTTATCAGATCCACCCACAGCATCCTCTGAGCAGAGGAGAGGGGACGGAGGGGAGAGGAGAGGGATAGGGTGACCAGATGTCCCGATTTTATAGGGACAGTCCCGATTTGGGGGGCTTTTTTTATATGCACACTTATTACCCCTCACCCCCTCCCGATTTTTCACACTTGCTATTTGGTCACCCTAGAGAGGGGACAGGGGCTCTGTCTTGCCAAAAAAAAAGCTGTCAGAGGGGGAAAGTTCTTAGGGCTGGTCTACACGAGGGGGGGGGTCGTTAGTGATCGAAGAAAAACGAAAAGGGATCGAAAGAGAGGAGTCGGTAGCTGCAAGGTAAGTAAGGCGGGTTCAAAGGGGCTCGCTAGTGCATGGCGAGTGACAGCTAACCAGCCCCAGGGGCTGAGCCCCAGGTGGAGTTTGGGCATCCTCTAAGCAGGGCAGTGGAGTGAGATCATAAAGGAAAGGAACTGCAGGGGATGACAAGGAAAGGGGAGGGGGAGAGAACAGGGTTCGCCAAGGAAGGATGATAAAGCAAAAGAAACTAACCAGGTGTGAGACACAAAGGAGGAACAATTCGCCTCAGCAACGCGAAGGTGATGAAAATAGTGAATTAAAAGAAGCCACCCCCTCCCCCCCAATACATTAAAGGTGTTGAATAATTAATCCTTGGGAGAGGAGATATTTTTGCTTGATGGCAGGAGGATGCTGTTAGAGGCGATCTCTACCTGGCAAGCGACCAAAGTAACCCAGAACGCGCTCATCCTGTTTATTAGTGAAAAGCCACTTTTCAACCACCAGTGAAGACCCTTTAACAACATATTAGCCTGCTCAGCAAAGCAGTCAGTGCTCAGCTGGGCCGCTCAACTACTGCAAACAAAACGCCTCACGGAACAGCTGAGCTCCTATTTACTGTCTGTGTTACTGTCCGACAGCACCGGGGCACCGCGCCCAAGCCCCCGTTGCAGCGATTCCCGGCAGGGGACAGACTGGCAGGACTTTTCCGCTTCAGCCCCTCGCCCCAGAGTGCAGCCCCCTCAGTGATCTAGACTCGAGATTTGGGAGACAACAAACGCAATCTGATTGCAGTAATGGCTAATTTAAAACAATCTTGCCCAGGAAAGGGGTCTCTAAAATCGATTTGCAAACAGCCACGCTATTTCCGCCATCAAAGCAAGGAGGACTTTCTGGCGGTAACAGTTTCAGTAACTTCTGGTCTCAGTTTTGGGGACTGGAGGGGGAAGAGATCGGTGTACACGCGATGTGCATACACTTGTCCATTTCTTGCCCGGACACCCATGAAGCGTTATTCAAAGTCGATTACTTTAATAATGGGGCATTTCCAACATCAAGACTGTCCCGAGGTGCCTGTCAGGGAGCCGGCACTACACTTCACCAAGCAGCTGAGCCGTAATGAGAAGAAACCCGCCTGTCTCTAACCAGCATCTTACTCCTGGGGGTGGTGTAAATCCAGCATAATACTATTAACTGTACTGTTACTAACCATCAGCATCCAGTGCCTTTCAGCTCACGGCTCGTAGATTCCCCCGCCCCTCCATTCTCTCTTGGGAAATTTACCTAACCTGCTGTGTTCTCATGCATCGTATAGCTTGCCAAGAACAATGCTAAGGGACACTGCTGCTGACTCAGAGGTGACGACTACAGAACTGTCTGCCCTACCAGCAAGCTAGCATTTGCTCCAGTAATGCTTTAGCTAGCCAGGCTTCTGCAACAGTTGCCGGTTTCTCATAACCAGCTTATCAGTTGGTGATCGGATGCCTATTACCTGCTGCCTTTGCACACACCCGATTCTTCATCAGAAACATTGTGTTAATATTTCTCCGTTCATTCTGTCTGTACATCAGGGGTGGTGGGATAACCGTAGAATATTATGTGGTGGATGGAACTAGTTCCTTTTCACTAGTACTGGTGTGAGGGGCTAGCGATAACTGATTTAACCTGGAACTTTGCCCAGCCATACTTCAAACATCTTCATTTCCCATGACTAAACAGTCAGTAAGATTTCTCTTTCACACTCTAGGTAAGAAAAGTTGACTTAATCCCCCACCCCCACCCACAAACTCCGGAACTAACAGATTAATGATAGTCCACTCCAATACGCACCTACATATAAACAATTACAATGAATTTAGCAATGGAATCCTGGTACACAATGGCAAAGATAATATGCAGAAATATTACACATTGATCTCACTTGGTAAGGAACAAATCGTGGCTACTTGTTTTAACATGACCAAGTTTCTTTCATCTGATCTGCCAGGCCATTGCAATAATAATATTTCAATGTGTCCGAAAAAATATTCTACCTTTCTCTCAAGTATGGAGTTTTCCCTCCACAGTTGCATTGTTGTGAAGTGTAGGATGGGCAATAGTCAAACCTGGACCTGTAGCAAGATTAAAGAGCTGATACTTCACAACCCTGCATAACCAGAAATGGGATCTTTGTATCACTGGAAAGGAGAGCTTCCCTCTTTTCAATGAGACCAAACACAGTGGTAGAGTACTTTATCGTGCCATTTTTATGTCTAGCAAAACTATTTTAGATTAATTATGGAATGGTCTAAACTGATATTTATCTTCCTCTGATCCCTGCATATTCAGCAACTAGGGCACCTGACTTTACAGAAGAAACTATTCCAATAAAATTAGTGAAAGCACTTCTAGTTGTTCTTTTAAATATGTGGTACATGTAGAACATATGACTTCTGGATTGGCATCGAAATCAGACATGGAATAAAAACCAACACAAACCCAGGCTCAGAAAGGGATAATAATGTAGTGGAGATCAGCACTAGCCAGTTTTATAAATGAATTGAGTTTGAAGTATGGAGGGAGGGGACTTGATGGATAGTATGAGACTATAAACATAAGGGTCAATCTTGCAAAATTTAAGCTCGAGTAACTTTACTCACATGCATAAGTCCATGAAGAACCGAGTCCTTAGAGGAGCCTGACATAATGTAGGAAACAGTGTCAGGGAAGGATACTCGTGATGTATAGAAAACAACAAACAGTTTAGCATTAAATCAATGCTTTGAGGAGAAATATTTTACCTTAAACTGAGTTTTACCTTAAATCATATTTTAAAAGCTCACACTAACACAAATCAATTCTGATATCATCAAAAATAAGGCAATATCATCTGCACTGAAAAGTATCAATTCCCATTCAGGACACAAAGTGACTTCCTGGAAGAATTTCAATGACTTCAAATTTCTCCTGGCATTTCAACAACTGCAGCCAAATATGCATTCCTGTGCCAGATACAGGCTCCATTTCAAAGATGGCTGCATTACAATTGGTTGTGTAATCATATTCACCCAAGAGGGCAGAGTTAAGGTTGCTGTGAGAATCTTTTCTCTGAATTCCCAGATTTTTGAATTGATTAAAATCTCATCCTGAACACTGACTCAACATTCAAACCTGTTTTAACAGGGAAATGTGCTGAATGACTTAACAGGCTTTGCCCATCTCTAATTTCTGGTTTATCCCCCACCCCTTGCAATCAAAGATAGAAATACCATCAAGTCCTTTATGAGTAGGTTAAATCACTTCTAGTGCAGCCAAAGTTAAAACAGGAGACTGACCCATTTTTCTGTGTACCTGATACACTTTATTTAATGAAACAATGATATGTTCCAACAATAAATATTTTCAAATGATGTTTAGCACATGTAAGTTTCATGAGTTTTTACTCTAAAACATTGTTTTGCACTGTTGTGTGAACAGAAGGACTTTCTGTAAAAGTCACATAGATGGTTTTATTACTAAGCATTGCAACACACCAACCAAAAAAGTTATCCCAAAACAAGAAGGGTTAAAGGCTTACCATTGGTCCTCTGGGAACAGCTAACAAACCATCACATTTCACACTTTCCACAAGGTACAATTGTGAGTATGATAAGTGAAAGATTTCAGAGTAGCAGCCGTGTTAGTCTGTATCCACAAAAAGAACAGGAGTACTTGTGGCACCTTAGAGACTAACAAATGTATTTGAGCATAAGCTTTCGTGGGCTACAGCCCACTTCTTCAGATGCATAGAATGGAACATATATTGAGGAGATATATATATACACATACAGAGAGCATGAAAAGGTGGGAGTTGTCTTACCAACTCTGAGAGGCCAATTAAGTAAGAGAAAAAAACTTTTGAAGTGATAATCAAGATAGCCCAGTACAGACAGTTTGATAAGAAGTGTGAGAATACTTACATGGGGAGATAGATTCAATGTTTGTAATGGCTCAGCCATTCCCAATTTCTATTCAGTCAGTGTTTTTGTTCAGTGGTGTGTGGTTGACCCCCCAACCTGAAGCAAATACTCACCAGCAACCACACACCACTGAACAAAAACACTGACCCAGGAACCTATCCTTGCAACAAAGCCCGATGACAACTCTGTCCACATATCTATTCAAGTGACATCATCATAGGACCTAATCACATCAGCCATGCCATCAGGGGCTCGTTCACCTGCACATCTACCAATGTGATATAGGCCATCGTGTGCCAGCAATGCCCCTCTGCCATGTACATTGGCCAAACCGGACAGTCTCTACGCAAAAGAATTAATGGACACAAATCTGACATCAGGAATCATAACATTCAAAAACCAGTAGGAGAACACTTTAACCTGTCTGGTCACTCAATGACAGACCTGCAGGTGGCAATTTTGCAACAGAAAAGCTTCAAAAACAGACTCCAACAAGAAACTGCTGAGCTCAGGGCCGGCTCCAGGCACCAGCCCACCAAGCGTGTGCTTGGGGCAGCGCCTGGAGGGGGGCGGCGCGGCGGGGCGCTACGGCCGAGAGCGGGGCCGCGACTGGGCTCGCCGCCCTCCCCGCGGCGCTCTGGCCGCCAGGGAGAGCGGGGCCCCGGCCGGGCTCGCCGCCCTGCTCCCGGCGCTCTGGCCCCCGGGGCTCTCCCTCCTCCCCCCCCGGCGCTCTGGCCGCCGGGGAGAGTGGAGAGCCCCGGCCGGGCTCTCCGCCCTGCTCCCGGCGCTCTGGCCGCCGGGGGCTCTCCGCCCTGCTCCCGGCGCTCTGGCCGCCGGGGAGAGCGGAGAGCCCCGGCCGGGCTCTCCGCCCTCCCCCCGGCACTCTGGCCGGTCGGGGACTGCGGGCCCGTGGCCGGGTTCGGCGCCCTCCCCTGCCGCAATGGCAGAGCCGGCCCTGGCTGAGCTTGAATTGATATGCAAACTAGATACAATCAACTTAGGCTTGAATAGAAACTGGGAATTGCAGAGACAAGGTGGGTGAGGTAATATCTTTTATTGTACTATATTCTGTGAGTGAGAGAGACAAGCTTTCAAGCTACACAGTGCTCTTCTTCAGACCTGTGTTTTATCCTCCAATCTGTCTAATATTTGGTGCTCTGTGAATTCTCTCTCTCAGCCTTCCTCAATGGTAATGTTAGTAAGTGACCTTAGAAGTGCAAAAGCTTTCTAAGTAAGCATCACTTAAACATTTTTGAAGGTGTCATAATAAAGTTATGCCCTTGAATTACTATTTGGGTCACAGTAGTGTCCAAGAAGCCGCCAAAGATATTAACACAAAATAGCTACTGATAAATGTGTGAAGCCAAAGCAAATAGGTCTGTGTGTACCTTCCACTGAACTCCACTGTGGGTTCTACATTTAAGAACCACAAAATTAACCATGAAGGACCATTTGAGGCACACCTGTACTTTTAACTTTGTTTTGGCAAAATGTTGCAGCACAAATATTTTATCAGGCTAGGGACAAAACTAGTGTTACCTTAAAACTATAATTGATGTTCCAAAACTTCATGTTACAAGCAGCATCTAGCATTCTAAATAACACAGCACTTCAGCAGCGTCACATGAAAGCCCTCAGTTTATTTCACTTCCTGAATCTTGGTCATTATTTGTACATTTCAGTGTCAGCACTCATTGAAACCAGCACTGTGTCTCTGGTGTAAAAAACGGTTACTAACCTTTCCGGAACTGTTGTTCTTCGAGATGTCTTGAATGTGTCCATTCCAATGTAGATGCGTGTGCACCCAGAGCATAGTTGCCAGAATTTTTCCCCTCAGTGGTATCCATTGCATCGGCTCTTGTGCCTTCTGGTGTCACGCGTCAGTATATAGGGCACTGTCAACCCCACACCCCCTCAGTTCCTTCTTTCCAGCCAACTCTGATAAGAAAGGTAGGAGGGTGGATGTTAAAATGGATATGTACAACACATCTTGAAGAACAACAGTTCCGGAAAGGTTAGTAACCATTATTTTTTCCAGTGATTGCATGAGTCCATTCCAATGTAGGTGACTCCCAAGCAGTTGTACAGGTGGAAGGCTTGGATTTACTGACATGCTGACTGCAACATAGCTCCGTGAAATCCGACATCGTCCCTAGCCTGCTGAGTGATGGCGTAATGAGAAGCAAACGTGTACCGATGACCAAGTTGCTACTCTACAAATGTCCTGAATAGGCACCTTTGCTAGAAATGCAGCTGAAGATGCTTGTGCCCTTGTGCAATAAGCAGTTAGGACAGACTGGGTGGGAACATGCACCAGCTGGTAACACGTGCGGATATACAATGTGATCCATGATGAAATTCTCCGAGCTGAGATGGGGAGACCTTTCATCCTGTCTGCAACAACTATGAACTATGAGCCGGAGCTATTGGATGCCCCGTGCCCGATCCTGCTTGATCTTCAGTAGGACTTTGTTCATGAGCAGAATAGGAAGGAATGCATAATACAGGTCATCTGTCCACGGAAGAAGGAAAGCGTCCGTGAGAGACCCAGAGCTGTGACCTGGATGGAAGCAGAACTGGTAACACTTCTTGTTGTACTGGGTCATGAACAGGTCTACCTGGAGAGTCCCCCAGCACTGGAAAATGAGCGTTGTGACATCTGGGCAAAGGGACCACTCATGGTGATCAGAGAAGGATCTCCTAAGGTAATCTACTAGCTTGTTTTGCAATCCTGGCAGTAGGAAGCCGCAAGGCAAACCGAGTGGGCTATGCAAAATTCCCACAACCGAACTGCTGGGGCCTATAGTGCTTTCTCGAAGGTGCTGGGGTATATAAGAGCCTAGGGATTTCAGAGTAGCCCTGGAATCTTTGAGGCCATGGAGCTTGGCATCTGTTTGCTCTGAGAAGAGTGAAGTGCCCTCAAAGCGAAAGTCCTGGAGAGTCTGCTGAACTTCATGCGGGGGGCCTGAGGATTTGAGCCAGGAACTTCTGCTCATAACCACTGCAGAGGCCATGGACCTGACCACTGAATCCGCAGCATCCAGGGCTGCTTGTAGGGATGCCCTCGCTACTGACTTCCCCAGGATGGCCCTTTGTGGAGGAGGGGGTTGGGGAACACGCTTTCTCAGCCGACAACTTCTGTTTTTTCTTTGGCACCAAAGATGGTCAACGGCACCAAATTTCTCGTAAGGCACCAGGAGCACTCCTCACCAACACCAAGGTGCTCAGTCCTGAGTCTGAATGACCCAGTTCCAAGGGAGGTCTGAGCGCCGCTTCCATTGAGATGGACTTCAGCCTAGCATTCCTCTCCTTTTTGGGACAGGGCTTGAAATCCCTGTAAATCTTGCAGTGCTCCTGAATGTGAGCTTCCCCAAGCACCTAAAACAGCTGGAGTGTGGGTCACTCAGAGGCATAAACTTGCTACAGGAGGCACAAGGCTTGAAGCCCGGCGACAGAGGCATGCCTCAGTACTGCGAGTGGAGGAAACTCCACTAAAAACGGAGAAAACTAACAACTAGAAAAATAAAATTTAATCAACTATGAACCAAACTACGTACAAAAACAGAGAGAACAAAGTCCACTGAGGAAAACTTGCAAAAGCAATGATAGAGCAGTTTCAGCAACCATCACAGGCGGTAAGAAGGAACTGAGGAGGTGTGGGGTTGGCAGTGCCCTATATACCAGAGCCAGGGAAAAATTTCTGGTGACTGTGCTCGGGGTGCAAACATACCTACATTGGAATGGACATGTGCAATCACTTGAAGAACTATCTATACCTGAAAATATACAGAACCACAGTCCAGTGCCTACTTCTGTAATGATTAGTGCATCTGAATAAATACATCATCTTTTTTAGAAAGAAACTTTAAGAGAAAATGAGGGAGAGAGGATCATAATCCAGATTATGCATCTGGCTCCTGACAATCTGAACCAAAGCCCTTGCTCCTGCTAATCTAGTTCTTTTATTAGGTCAAATTTTCTCCCGCTGTGGACTACATTTTAATAGAGAGTTTCATGACTATCTGCATTCCTACTCATGATCACAAAACGTCCCTGTGGCAAATGAGCAATTATTTCCAGGAAATAAAGTCTTTGGGAAAGTATTTAAGATGCTTTTTCATGTAGGTTTGTAGCAGGAAATAAGAAGAAGCCAGTGCTAGATGACCACCAGCTCTCCTGTTTGACAATCTTAGGCTTATTCTGCACTCCAACACTGGTCAGGAGCCCTTATGTGATTAACTACAGAACTAAGAAAATATCAAATATTCACATTCTCTGCTCAGAAGCATGTGTCAGGTGTGCATTTAAAGAACAATTGCAAATAAAATGCCAAGAGAGGCATAATATAACTAGTTACAATTGGATTCCTGACACCTTAGTCTGCCTCCCATTCTTCCTGAAAGATAGATGAGGTAATATCTTTTATTGGACCAACTTCTGTGGTGGATGGGACAAGCTTTCGAGCTTCACAGAGCTCAGTGGTTTGAGCACTGGCCTACTAAACCCAGGGTTGTGAGTTCAATCCTTAAGGGGACCACTTAGGGATCTGGGGCAAAATCAGTACTTGGTCCTGCTAGTGAAGGCAGGGAGCTAGACTCGATGACCTTTCAAGGTCCCTTCCAGTTCTAGGAGATAGGATATCTCCATTAATTTATTTTTTTTTATATTTATTTTAGGTATCCAGAGTGTCCAAGCTAACCACAAGGTAGCACAGATTGTGAAGTAGAAGAGATTCACACATGCTATAGGAAACCACTTAAAATGAAGTGGGCAGTTAAGAATTATCAGTCAGCAGCATGTATTACAAATTGATGTATTGAGCCATAAAACCAGTGTCTCTATTAAGTCCATGGTTTTTAATGTCCAGCAGAGTTATGAATTTAAGTTCCCAGGCTTGTCTTTAGAAGGTGTTATGCAGATTTCCTTTGAGGATGAAGACAGAGAGATCAAATATGAAGTGATCACTTTGTGAAAATTGCCCACTTCATTTTACAGCACTTTAATCTTGTATACTTAATCTGGCCTACCTCGCATTTAATTTGGATGTTCTGGTTACCTTCCCCAGACCTGAAGAAAAGCTCTGTGTAAGCTCGAAAGCTTGTGTCACTCACCAACAGAAGTTGGTTTCATAAAAGATATTACCTCACTCACCCACCCACCCTCTCTCTCTCTCTCTCATATCCTGGAACCAACATAACTACAACAACGCTGTGTACTGCAGATGTCGCAGTTATATCCTCTGTGGAACAGGTAGCGTAGTTGCCATCTTGGAGGACACAAGGGTTGAACCAGTGACCTCCAACACTGAAAATAATAGCCTCCACAGCCTGAGCCTCAAAGCCAGACTCTGTAACTGAGACCTATAAAACATATATCATTTTTTAAAATTTTATCAATCTGTGGATCAGGCAAAGAGGGAGACATGTAAGACACACAGCCCAGTGGATTACACAGGTTTAAGGAGTGATGTGTAATACACACTGGACAGTTGTTTTGTAAAAGAGAAATATTTTGTCCTGGTGAGATCTGTCAAAAATGTAATGCAGGGACATCACTATACTCACACTACAAGCAACTTGAGAAATATGGTGTTTCTTCCATCGGTGTTTTCTGTCCACAGGAATCATAGAGCTGTGCTCCAGACAAACTATGGCCCTACTCGTATATACACGGGCCCCTGAATAGGGATAGTTGAATATTTTCAGCCTGGCTTTCAATGGAAAAATTGATTTTCTGCTGAACAAGTTTTTTGTGATAAGTGTTTGCTTTCCATGGTGTGTGTGTGTGTGTGTGGGGGGGGGGTGTATAAGAAAACAAAATATTTTGATTCTGAAATACTGCTGCAGTGCCTTATGCACCCATTCATCTCTATGAGCTGGGGTCTCCAGATGGACCTCATCTTCTATGATGCACTGCCTCTCCTCATCAAGAGTCGTGATCATGGTGCATGATGGGAGATGTAGTCCAAGCAGGGAATCCAGCCTACATAGGAGAATGGGAGCATGAGGCACCCAAACTACTCCCATGAGGCATCACAGCAGCATTTCAAAATCAAAATATTTCAGGTTTTGATTTTTTCACCCAAAAAATTACCCCTGGTGGTGCTGGAGAGGAAAAAGGAGGGGATTCAGACCAGCCCTAACTCTGTATCTATGTGGCATCTCACTGTAGTGAGGGGTAGTGGGTCTGCCATTGTGTTTATTACAATCCTAATTCCCTGACTTCCTTCTAGTAGATCATCTCTACCATGATGCACATGAAATGCAAAATACAACTTATGCTCTTCTTGATGTCCTTAAAAAACTGAAGACCTTTTTAAAACTGATAAGAAAGTCAGTGCCGTTAAATGCAGGGAAAACAGCTGTCCTTTATTTTCTCCACAAGCACATGCTCCGTAATGTTTCCCATCACTCTCCCACCAAAAATAATTAGGATAAAAACTGACACTTTCCTGCAGGCTGCTATGATTATTCAACTATAGCTTATTACTCATTTATTTCTGCTTTGCTTTGAGTCATTAGTTTGGCACTGCAGACTGAATTAAATTATTGTATCATTCTTTTGTAAAAGCACCCTGAGATGTCTTGATATGATAATGCCCCTTATAAAGCTGAAGCTGGTGATAAGAGATCTCCTAGTTTATCAGAGATCTTATGCTATGGTAGGTCAGCAGCAGGACAACGCATTCAGAGACTCTTACTTGTCTCCATTGTTTTAAGTGAACATTTACAAAATATATCAGTCATCAGGAGACATTTCCTTCTAGAAGGTGGAGATTGAAATCTGATTCTTGATCAGCTGAGGATTTTTCATTTTAATTATATCACACATACTGCTTTGTTATTGTAGGGTCACATGACTATGCTGCTGCCATTTGTAATGTGCTATGGGAGGAAAAACTATGTTTAAAAAATACAAACAGTGTGTATAGGGCCAAATTCTGCTGTTTGTTTGTGTCAGTTTGTACAGTCTTACAAATCAGTTACATCAGTCTCACATGCAATTACATCGAGGGTTCCATCAGTGAAATGGAGAAGAATCTACCCCAAGGCTTGACAACAGATGCCAATGAAAAGAGAGGCTGGTCAAATTTTGGTCCTAACCACCGATGACCCCATACATACAGACACCATGATCCCTAATTAAACCATTAACATGCATTATAGAGCATATATTAGACCCAGTCTTCCTGCCACTCATGGCAAGATCATTACAAATTCATTGTTAATGTGGCGGTCTGATACCTGACATCCAACAGAGGGCACTGCTGTCATTGCCAGTACAATACACAACTTTGAAAATGTGTGTTCAGCTGCAACAATAAAATCCCAACTTCTGACCACAGGATTTCTCAGTTTCACTGAATCATAAAATAATGGCCAACAGTCAGCCTTGAGAAAACAAGCCTTCATGTCCGATGCTATCACAAACCATTCGTAAAATAGCGGTTATTTTATTGCTTTATCTGATATTATTGCACCTACTTTGACTTGATTGCTGCAAGTTTATATGAGCAGCAAAGATGGCAATGTCATGCAATTTCAAAGTAAACACATGGGCACAAGTTCTAACCTTCACAACAGGGAGCCCTTTCCTACTCCTGTCCCACAAAGCAGCTGCGGTTGAATTACACCAGTTTGGTCATGTTATGGGGCATGTTCATCATCAGGGCGCTCCCTTGTGCTAAGTTGTGGTATTGAAGGGTTGGTTCCACCCATGTGTCCCCTGTTGTCTGGTGTTCTAGCTTTATTGAAGTCTGTGACTTCTGAGTTCCAGGTCACATTTAAAACCCAGTCCAGCCCTCAGTCCCCCTCGGAGATTTTGTTAGTCTTTGCCTCTCCGTTCCGAGGCTCGTACACTCTAGTTTATTAGGGATGATGTATGGCAGTGGTTTTCAATCTTTTTTTCATTTGCAGACCTCTAAAAAAAATTCAAATGGAGGTGCGTACCCCTTTGGAAATCTTAGGCATAGTTTGCGGACCTCCAGGGGTCCACGGACCACTGATGTAGGGGAATCCAGGCCTATGCACTTCTCCGGGTTCCAGCTCAAGGACCCTGTGTTGGGCCATTAAGTACTTCTCTTTCCAATCCCTTGCCACTTCCCTGGGCTGCTCCTACTTTTCCTTGTTCATCCTTGTGTCTCCATGACTGAAGATTCTGTGGCTCATGCTCTGTAGTTTTATCACCTTACATGACTTCTTATCAGCTGGCTACTGAGTCACTTCTGATCAATCCCAGTTTTTCTGACCACTGGGTTGTGCTACACGGAGTTACCCAGTCTCTATTCAGATAGGTGTTCCCAGCCCTCTCTCCTGAAGCTATACTTCAGGCTGTTAGTAATCCTTAAGACAGGAGTCCACCACAGCCCTCGTCCTGGAGCTGGGGTTATAGTTCGGGCCAGCTACAGGGCCTCAGGCAGTTTCTCCTTTAGCTGGGCTCTTTTCCCCAGTCAGTCCTCCAGCTTGGAGGGTTCAGCAGACCAGCCTTCCCCAAAAGTGTCTCTCTGCTATGAGGGAGGAGGCAACATACATGCTAGTTCCCTTCCCAAAATTCATTCCAATGGGCTGGGACAGAGAGGAGTCTTGCCCCACCCACTCTGTGAGGCTCCTTGTCCCAAGTCCTCCAAAGAACAGTAACAGATTTCTCTCCCCCCCGAGTACTACTTACCCTTGGGACTGCTTCCTCTTCACACATCTCCTACTTCCCAGATCCTTACCTACATAAGAGGCTGGGGAAGTCTAAAAGGGCCATGACTACAGGATGGAGTGAGCTGACAAGTAGGCCTTACTACCTGTAAGGGGCAACCTAACCCCATCACAGGTCATTTTAGCTCTGCAAATTGGTATGGTAAAATATGTTCAATTTTTATATTATCCTAGTAAAAAGTTAGTCTTACATTCAGCATACTTGTTTTGATGAATCAGTTATAGAGCACAAACACAAAAGGCAGTTGTAGTGTGACTGTACCACTAAGGACATGCTGACAGTCTATTGCAATGCACTGGGTGGTGTCCGTTTCAAAATCAAGCCTGGAACCTAGATCTGAATGTTGTGGCTTAGGTCTATTTGTGCATCAGTAAAACATACACCTTGTCTAGACTAAGGTTTTTAGCCACTGGCGCAGTTATAACAATATAGCTGCAATGTTGCAAAACCCTAGTGTATATGAGGTTCAAAGCAGTGTAAGTTGCACAGGTATAAGCTGCCATGGTCTACCTGTGGCAGGTGTGCAGGACATCTATAGTAGGGGGTTCACCCAGTGCAGATACCCTGGTGGCTAGAAACCCAGTGTGGGCAAGGCCTGAGGAATCAATGAGAGGAATAGAGACCACATATGTTTCACTAAGCTCACATTTTCACAGAAGGTCTTTCTGCCTGGAACCACACTGCAAATAGTCCCAACAGTTCTAACCCAGATCCACCTTGGCTTTGAGGCTCAGCATTTAGTCAGTTATTTAGTCAGGGGATATTAGTTTCCCTGACATATTAATAGGCAACGTCAACTACATTAAAACGATACTTCTCCCCCCATCTGTAGTAGATCACAGATATTAAAGTTCTTCCTACCATTGACACCTCGATTTTTCCATCTTCTAATTAAACAATTACAAAACTTCACTGGAATTCCAGGAATATGTTTTATTCTTATCTCCTAATGGGAGTTTGAGTGGGGTTGGGGAGTGTTTTTCTCCAGAAGTGACAGTACAATTGCTTAGAGAAATATGTTGAAGCAGGCAGCTGATATATTAAAACCAGCTGACAAAATATAAGGCATCTTAAGGAGATTTTTTTCCTTGTCTGTTTCCAGTAGATAACATAGTAGTATAAAATCCTGGTGATGAAAAAGTTACATTTTCTCTTTTTCCTCAGAATTTAGGGGATAGGTGCCGGTCTGACAGCCCGGGAGTCCGACGTCCTCTATTCACAGAGGAGCCAGGACCATGCCAGTGCTAGCTCCCTTCCACACTGCCCCAAGCAATGTGCCTCAATACTAAGATGAAGGAACCACCTCAGGGGAGTTGAGGAGTGGGTGGCAGAGGACAATTCAGTTCAATGCACAATCAAATCTGCCCAGACAGGCCCACCTTTTGTAACATTATGCACGGTGTATGCAACTCACTAGGACCCTGAGGGCTGAGCCGAACTGACAAAGGAAGTATAAAACAGCATTTTTGGTGTTTTTCTTAAATCCCCTGCTCCTGGAGTTATGTAAATACATGAGAATCTCAGCTTTCATTAAAAAAAAAAACAAAACAAAAAAACAGAAAGGCAAGTGTGTAGCTCTCATGGTTGCAAAGACCTGAAAGCGTAACCACAGCGTACCCAGCCTCAGAAACCAGAAAGCAAATAAAAAGAACCCCAGTTTTTAAAAAAAACAACCACCCATGTTGGTTAAGCCATTATCATGATTTTGAGAAAGGATCGGGGGCTGACTCATGAATTTTGAATGCTTCGGGCTGGCAATACTGAAACTCTTACCATAATAAATGCAAAAAACTCATAGCCGCTTGGACATGTATCTTGCTTAAACAGTAAATGTAAAATTCTTGCTGTTTAAGCTCAACAAACCCTTAAATCTGAGCAGCTTTGTTCTCACCCTGCAGTTACTGGGGAGGGATGACCATGGGCTCTGTTTGGGGCTGGAGTAGCCCCTGCTGTGTAAGAGGAGCAGAAGGGGCTAGAAAAGCCTACAGACAGAGGCAGGGCCTCCAGCTAGAGGTGCTGCCCAGCCACATTGCTGCTTTCTGGCAGTATGGCTCCAGCATGACCCATAATGCCTTTCGCGGAATCCTCTGCATCCTCTTATTAGCAGCCATGCCTGGGACTCTGCAAGAGTCTGAGGCAGCATTAATTCCTGATGGGATATCCCTGGGGATGATGATGCACATGAATGTTGGCCTTCTCCAAGCCCCAAATCCTTTGCAGACTGCTGCCAGGAAGGAGCTTCCATGGAAGCAGGGAATGAAGGGCGGTGATACTATAGTTGGAGAAGTTTGTCCCTTCCATGCCCTCCCCCCCATTCCCAGTCTACCAGATTTTTCATGCCTGTAGAGGCAAAGGAGGAACAATTTGGCCCTTTCTGACTCAATCAGCCTCAGGTTTGACACCTGTCATGACCTCTCTAGTGACAGTTCCATGATGGTGGATGTGACGGGTTCCCCCAAGGGGTACCACTTGGAACTGGGGTACTACCAAGTCCCCCCGACCCACCAGTCTGGGCTCCCTTTACACTGTACTGCTGTGACCAGCCTGCCAAGCCCTCTGCCAAGCTCCTGCACACATACAGGTAGGGACACACCCAGCTGCAGTACATACAGACTGTGTGATCAGCTCTGTATGGGGAGGCTACAGCTAAGGAACTGCCCAGCTGCTCAAGTGCACCTCTTCCCCCCCAGAGTATAAACCGAAAATTATACTGTCTTGCGCTGCACAGAGATCTCATGAAATTCGCCCCCTCCCTCAATGTGGAGCTTTCCGCCCCAAGTTATGATTTCCACACATACTGGTTTTAGACAAAGCAAAACCAAGTTTATTAACTATAAAAGACAGATTTTTAAGTGATTATAAGGGATAGCAAACAGATCAAAGCAGATTACCTAGCAAACAAACAAAACACGCAAACTAAGCTTAGTATACTAAAGAAAGTGGATATGAGTAGCACATTCTCACTCTAATGATGATTCAAGCAGGCCACAGAGATTCTTAAATGGGCCAGCTGCACTGGCTTACAGCTTAAAAACCCCAGGTGTTCCTTTCACAGGCTAAAAATCCCTTCAGCCTGGGTCCAGCACTTCCCCCTAGTTCAGTCTTTGTTCCTCAGTTGTTTCCAAGAGTCTCTTTGGGGTGGGGAGTCAGTGAAGAACCACAATGATGTCACTCCCCAACCTTAAATAGCTTTTGCATATGACAGGAAGCCTTTGTTTCAAAGTTTGGTTCCCACACCAGTCAGTGGAAAAACACTGGTATTCCAAGATGGAGTCCAGCACCAGGTCACATGACCTTGTAGTATCATAGCAGCCATGAGTCAGAGGCTGTTTACAGCATCCTAAGGCCTATTGTTTTCTCCTAATGGCTCATCAACCTGAATGGGCCCTTCCCAGCCAGCCATCTAGACTGAGTGTCTTTTGCCTAGTGGGCATTCCCCAACTGTAAACACATTTTTAATACAGATACATAGTCAATATTCCTAACTTCAGATACAAAATTGATACATGCATATAAATAGGATAATCATATTCAGTAAATCATAATTTTTCCAGTGATATATCAAGACTTATCTTGCATAAAATACATCATAATTATGCCATTATCATATCATAATAATATCTCTATGAAGACTATGGGATGCAGTGTCACCATGGACACCAGTCCACTAGAAACTGGGCTGCAAACCCCAAATCATTTCATGCTGTGCACAAACAGCCAATGTTAACAGAGGTTTTAACTCCTCCCTAGCCCATTACTAACCCCCTGTGCCACCTAGTCCTCCAAAGTCCTTCCTTTTAGGAAGGGGCCTGACTAGTCTAAAGTGTACACATATGGTAGTATTCCCATTTCCATGAAAGTCCTTCATACTGCTTTAAAAACACAATACAGTACCCACTAGTTGTTTCTAGTGCAATGAGAGGGGCAGATTCTTAGCTGGTATAAATTGTGATAGGGCCAAAATGGAGCTATGACAATTTACACCAGCCGTGGATTTGCCACAGAAGCTTGGGGGGAGGGAGGAGAAATGGCCTGACAATCTTTGATGTCCTCATTGTGAGTGAAATCTGAGAGAGAAGAGCTGACAAACTAATGATCATTATTCAGTCATAGACATAAGGTAGGAAGATATATTAAAGTTAATAAAGGAAAGATCACATTCAGTAAAATAAAAATTAATTTGGTCACTATAGGAATTAGCATAAAAATATCAGATTCAGGACTTACAGGGGACTTCACCTATAAGTTAACCCACACTGGGTTAAATGATCTATGCAACCTGATTTACATTCAGCACCATACATTTCAACATCCCAATCAATAGATTTGGAAATATGATCCTGGCCTCATTTAAGAGATCTGCATCCAGACTAAAAATGTACCTTGAAATATGTGGAGTCCTGATCATAAAAACAAATACTTACGCAGTCAGGTCACGCTTCTCCTTTGGCATTTTATATGTGAACATCAGAACTCTGGATTCTGTTGGTATAAGAGTGTGTGTATGTATAGCTGTGGGTTGGGCAAAATGTCATTGAAGCTGAAGGGTGTAATTGCCACCCTTCACTTAGGATAGCTGTAAAACAAACAAACAAAAGCCAGATAAGCTCCTTTATAGCAGCCCCGCCTGAAAAGAGGCATATGCAGGTCCGCACTGGGATTAGAACTAGGCAGGTGGAAGGCTTCACTCTGTGTTGTTTTGGTAAGCGTGTGAGTGCACACACATGTGGTGTGTCAGGCATTAGGGCCTGCAGCAGAGCTAGTCTCCAGGCAACCAAAAGAGCACAGCTGGCCTGCAGCAGGCTTCCTGATTGGCTATGCCAGCATATCAACTGGAAGGGCCAGCAGACAGGCTCTTAAGCCAGCAGCAGCTCAGTGGCTACTCAATGCCCATGCCCACCACTGTGACTGCTCCTGCCTTGCCTCAGCTCTGTCCCTGCCTGAGACCCACCCTGGCCTTTTACCCTTCTTCGTTCTTGTGATTCTAACTCTGAGCCTTGACCCTGGTTCCTACCTCCAGCTTTGACTCTAGCACCTGGTTCCCGACCCCCGGTTTGACCTGTGGATCTGGCTCCTGACTACTGCCTCCGCCTCTGACCCTAGGCCCTGCTTCCTAATGCCTGCTCCAACCATTAGGCCTGATGTTTGTTCCAACCACTGGGCTAGACCACCCACATTCCAGTCACCTGACAGCATTGGGGGAAGGGGACACACAGGCGCAGACTCCAAGAGAGAAGGAGCAGAAAGACACACAGCATGGGCAAGCACACTGTGTGACCCTAAAAGAAGCCTAGCGAGAGAGAGCTTTTGGGCTAGGTGCTAGCTCAAAGATTTGGGGCTGTGTTGGTTTGATTCCTCCCATGTTCAGGGAAACAGGTCTTGGTTCATTCTTTGTAGATAAATAAGATTGCATCTAATGGACCTACAATGAACAATTTCTCCTCCTAACTGGCACAACCTAAGAGCTCCCCAGATTTTTGACTAGCTGTTTAAGCCACACCCACATTAAATTCCTAAATTTGAAAAACATTACATTTAGAAAGTCAAGCACTCAAAAATTAGGATTGCCTGAAGAAAGGATGCCCATGCAACTACAATTCTGATGCCTTCTGCATGTATATTATGATAGAGTTTTGCCCATCATCACTTTGGAGGCCTGTGGAGGTACAGTAACAGAACTGTAATCCAGTCCACTCACCACTTGGCACCCCCTTGTGGCCAGGAGTGGCATCCCAGCTCTCTCACTAGGCTCGGGTCCCCTGCCAATGACTGCTCTGGTGCTATGGTGGTTTCTTTGCCTAGTAGCTCATCCATGACTCAGCCCTCTGGCCAGGTCATAGTCTTGAGTCCACCCCTTCCAGGGTCACAGTTATCTAAACTAGAAGTCCAAAACTGTCTAACAGAAACAAAAATCCTTCCACCTTCTCTGGGGCTTTTCCTCAGTTCACCCTGCTGCCCCCATTCTGGGCTTGACCATCATTGTATGCCCCCTCCTTGGGGCTGGTAGGGGGAACACAGTCCCACCACCCTCTATTCTGGGTTGTGGCCCAGGGCCCTATACTGCACAGCTAGGTCAGCTCCTTTACTCCTATTGCAGTTTTCCCTTCCTACCTCATCTATTTACTTCCCCCTTTGGGTCTCCCACGTTCTTCCCCATTGGCTCAGGGTGCCTCCCTGCATGGAAGGCTTTCCTTACTCACTTTCTTCTTTGCAGCTTCTTTTCCTGCACTGAGTTTTAACTTGCAGTCTCTACAGACACAGCTGCAGTCTCCTTTTATGCAGGAATCACCGGCTTCCTCTCAGGTAGGGCCCATCCAATAACCCGTGTGGTCCTATTCCCAGGCTCTCCAACCAACCTGGCAAGATACTCTATTTCAAGAACCTAACTCTTCCTGGGTTCCAGTCCAGTGGCATACCCACAAGATAACATCTTTGCTCTTCTTACAAATCTCTACTATCCATTCTGTACACTGAAGGCAGGAGTCCTATAAGGAGTTGTATGTGGTCTGTAATTAAAGACTATATCATAATGCAAACGCAAAAGGAGTCGAATTAAGGTCAGACAGGTAAACTTATTTCTGCCATTTTTAAACTTTAGAATGCTTGACTTTGCAACCTTCATGTTATTTCAATGTAGACTTTTTGCACATAATTTCCTCTTTTTTAAAAAATGAAACCTTTAAACAAAAATCCATAATGTGGAACCCTATTGATCCCTGCGTGGGTTATCCACAGTACAAACCTCTACTTGAGCTAGAGGGGTAACTGATAACAATACTAGGCTGTTATTCTCTATTTGGACCAGGGGGACTGGGGCAGGGCAACTATGACCCAGGGACTTCTTGATGCCAACTGGCAGAGTGACTGCACAGAATTTTAACCCTGTGTCAGATATATGCACAACAATTCACTAAAGAATGGCATATGAGATCTCTAGGGAAAGCCAGTAGCCTACCATGGTGAAACATAGGTATGGATATTTAAGTTAGGTATCTACACTGGAAATTATGTTCTTAAAACCTTGAACTTAAGGTGACATGCCTCAGATAGGTTCCTTTCAGGCAGGGGATAATAGACACATCTCTGTCCATTCATTGTGTGTCTTACAATGCCAGTCTATTTACATACTAAGTCACCAGCTAATCAAGACTGCAAAAATCAACAAGAGATCACAAAATCTACAGGACAGAACAAACAGCAAGAGAGGGCCCTCTTTATGAATAAAGATCAAAGGATTGTTTTAATATATCTGGGGCTGCAAAGAGACACCAGGATCCTTTACCTAGGAGATCAACTAGAAGTGTGTTTTGTCTCATTGTAATAGGGCCTCCTTGGTCCTGCTTCTGTCTTGGTCTACAAACTATGCAAAGACCCTTGTGCTGGTCCAACACCTTATGCAGTTTATTTACAAATAGAGTCCCACCACCTTCACAACATATACAGCTCCTGTAACAAGCAGGGGAGAGCAATCTCTCTCCCCTTACTGCCTGCTTCCCCCTCTTTCCACTTCCCTTCTGTGCCTGTTTGTGGGCTCTGCCTAATGGCTTAATTAGCCTTACTGCCCTGCCCCACCCACATTAGGCACAGCTCTGCTTAGTCAGCTCCATTCTGCCTTGCTTGATTGGAACTGCTGTGAACAGAGTGCTGACTCAGCCTTTCTTGCCTGGCACTCTGTCACACTCATGTGAAAAGGATCACAGGCAGGCCTGGCTGAAAAATGCTGGAAGGACTTTGGGGTGGGCTTTGCTCTATAAGACAGGAATTATCTAGTTAAATAAGTCTAGATTCTAGAATGCATGTTATGATTTTATATGTAAGCATTGTTTTCAATGCTTCAACTTGCCATCACTTGAATCTCTATACTTTGTTAAAGTACTTTGTACTTGTTTTCACTATAAACATATCTAAGTTCTGTGTTAGGCAGAATGGTGATCAGAGGTGGAACTGGTAAGCTGTGGTGTACTGTTACTTTGGGAGCAGCAAATCTGTGAATAGTGGAAGCGCACAGTGGACCAGGGGCTGGACACTCCAGGGAGATGCTTGGAGGTCTTGGAGTGTGTCTATCGCTATCCTGCAGAGAGAGAGAGCACGGATGGAGCCTTTGTGAGCCTAGGAGTGCTTGTGTTGCCTGTGGTTCGTGAAGCTGGGGAGCTGACCCACGATCAAGCACAGATAAGGCTCCCTCATGCTAACGGAAGGTGGTAGCAATGTGCCTCACAATCCTCAGTATCCCCAGGAAGCATCACAGGGCCATGACATACTTTGCCAATGACTTACACAAATGTTTGCTAGACAGCAATGAATGGCAAAAGCCAGAATTGTTGGGTTCTAGTCCTTCTTCTGAAGGGGAGTGGAGTCTAATGGTTACAGAGAAGAGACACGCACACAGATTTGGCACATTCTTTTTGAAAGGCAGTGTGGCTGTGGATGAGACAGGAGTCAGCCATTTTATAAACCTGTGTTCTATTTCCAAAATGGGGTGGTGGATGATACTTATCTGCCTTCTAATGAAGTGATATGATATTATTGAGTGTTTATTAAGAACTGTTAAATGCACAAAGTTATTAGTTACAAAGGGATCTCACAAAGCTGCATACTGGGCAACAAAATGGCAGATGAAATTCAATGTTGATAAGTAATGCCCATTGGAAAATGTAATCCCAACTAAACATACAAAATGATGGGTTATAAATTAGCTGTTGCCACACAAGAAAGAGATCTTAGAATCGTTGTGGATAGTTCTCTGAAAACATCTGCTTGATTTCCAGCAACAGTCAAAAAAGCTAATAGAATGTTAGGAACTATTAGAAAAAGAATAACTGATAATAAGACAGACAATATCATAATGCCACTATATAACTTCATGGCACGCCCACACCTTGAATACTGCATGCACTCCTGGCTATCCCATCTCACAAGAAATACATTAGAATTGGAAAAAGTACAGAGAAGGGCAACAAAAATGATTAAGGGTATGAAAGAGCTTCCATATGAGGAGAGATTAAAAAGACTGGGACTGTTCAGCTTGGAGGAGACATGACTAAAGGGGAGGTGGGGATATGAGAGAGGTGTATAAAATCCATGAATGGTGTAGAGAAAGTAAGTGTTATTTACCTTTTTGAAAAACACAAAAACTAGGAGTCATCCAAAGAAATTAATAGGCAACAGGTTTAAAACAAATATACAGAAGTACTTCATCACAAAACAGTCAACCTTTGGAACTTGTTATCAGGAGTTGTTGTGAAGGCCTAAAAAAAAATCTAAAAATAATTAGGTAAGTTCATGGTGGATTGGTCTATCAATGGCTATTCGCTAAGATGGTCAGGGATGCAACCCCCTGTTCCAGGTATCCCTAAACCTCTGACTGACAGACCTGGGGACTGATCGACATGGGACGGATAACTCAATAGTTGCCATATTCTGTTGAAGCATCTAGCACTATCCTGTCTTACAACAGTAGCCTCTGAAGTAGATGGACCATTGGTCTGACCTAGTATGACCATTCTTATGTTCTAATTAATACTAATAAATAGATGGGTCTAGAAGTCATGGCCTCATCCTAGTTCCCAGACAAGCACTCAGTTATCCCTGAGCCAAAAGCAAAGTTGTTGGAGCTCAAGCTCTGGAGAGCTGGGAGCACATTCAGTGCAGATGGAATTCAAGGATTTTTAGCAGCAAGCCAACAAACATCTCTGGTAGTTTGCCTAATAGCTAGTTTCAGAGGCTTCTGACTTGCCCAAATGTGGGTGGATTTTAATGGAAACAGCAAAATGCACCTCTATGACCCCAGCACTATCTCCTCACTCCTCTGCTAAGTTTCAAGTCCCTGCTCCAAACCCCAGAGCCATGGTGGTGCCTTAAAGAAATGGTTAGGAAAAAAAATTAACAGTAGCAAAACTACCTATTTACAATTCAATTGCACATTTTGTGGGACAAGGACTCTCTCTGTGTTATGTTTGTACAGTGTCTAGCAAAATGGCACTCTGATGCATGCCTGCAGCTCCTAGGTGCTACCGTAAAAAACAAACAGTAATAGGCAATTTTAATAGGCTCTGCCTACAATAATATGTACATTAAAAACAAAATAATATAGATTATTTTTCATTTTATTTTAGAGTAACAAAACTGAATTACATGGAGGAGGGCCATTTCCTAGTTTAAAACTTACTGTTCCTGCTTTCATATAGATATGTTTTTCTGCAGTGAGATCCATTCATCCACCTCCCCTCCCCACCCCAAAATATAAAAATGTTGGAGTTCATTGCCTGCATTCCTTTGGGCTGTGACTTTCATGAACTTGAAGAATAGAGCAAGGACCCAAGAGAGAAAGACAAGGGGAACATTAAACGCCTACAGCAGATAACACAAAAGTAGGTTAAAGCTGTATACTGTGTCTTCATAGATTCTAACGTATATAGATAGCCATGTCTTCACCTCCCACCACTAATGGTTGATGGAAATATTTTATAGAAGTTAATGCATCATGCAGTTAAACTAACTATAGTCACTGAATTCCCTATATTGTAGCTTAGGCAAACCTACCTTGCTTAGATTCTTATGTAGCATTCATACTGATGAAACAACTTCTTGTCTCTCAGTGGTGATTGTGCAACAGATCACCATATAACTCAGGGCAGTTCTTTGCTTCAGTTTCTGTAGAATGAACAGCAAGGCTTAATTAAACCAAAAAAAACCTGAACAAACACGTGAACAAATATGTCCACCTACTGTGTGCCCAAAAACAGGTTTAGGAAGGGGAACAATGGTGGTTCAGGTATATTGCTCATTCTCAGCACTGACTGAGAATTTGACTATTGGTTGTTCTTTATAAGTCATTGTGCTGTATAATTTATTTGATAAATGGATATTCACCACAATGGACAATGAAGTATGACCTGAAATAATTTTTCTGCCTTATGCTAACTATATTGGAATGTGACTCCACAAGGACCCTGAAGAAACTGGTTTGACTGTCCCAGGTAACCAAGGAGCAGGTAAATCACTACTCTGTCAACATACAATCAGCACTTTTACAGCGCTAATATTTCTAAGTTAACCAGGCCTTTTCAGTCCTCCTATAATACCTCCCATGTAAACTAGACACAGCTGGTCTCTGCACTAACAAATCAGCTGCTGACAGAGTAACAAAATATATACAGCAAAGTTAGGGGAATAAAAAGTTGTGATTGAAAGGGCAAATGTGCAGTGAAACCAAGAAGTCGATTTAGAGACTCTTGACAAGTTTTATCAACATTTACCTACAAAGTGCTCCCATGGGGAAGGTAGCTTTTGTCTTCATTTTTAATTCTGGTTTGTGATGTGATGCCTTGCATAACGCATCGATGAGCCAGAGACGTATGTGGTTAATAAAAGCCTTGCCTCTTTAAGTGAGCACAAGGCCTGTAAAGATCTTAATTTTGGATTACAAGAGATCTTATCCATAATAGGATGTTAACATCTTCTGTGGTCATTGCCATGAGAGGAGGCCAGCCTGTCTGGCCTCACCCTCACCTCAGAGTAGTGGTGGGTTCTTGCTGGGGCTGCCTGCCAACACTGCACTGACCGTCTTTCCCACTCACCTTTCAATTCCACTTCCACCATCTCGTGAGGTACCCTCCTTCCTCTCCGCCTCTCCCTGTGCTCTACTATATATCCTTGGTCCCCTCCATCCCCTTCCAAACGGTCCTTTCTCCTTGTGCCATCTCCATACGCCTTGACTTCGGACTTTCCACAATCCCTCTTCTCCCTCAGTATCCTACTCCTCCTTTCATTCCCTGACCCACTGCATGTTTCCCACTATCTCGTTGCTCATACAGTCACACCATCTTCTCTGCCCATGGCTCCCCTGTGATCCTCAACCTCCTCTCACGTTCCCCTGGCACCAGGTATACACATCTTCTTGCCTCGCCTGACCCTGGTCCTCATATATACCCATGGGCCTCCTACACCCCTGTTCATCCCTCTCTCGATGTCCTCGCCCACACCATGTATGCCATCCTCCTGTCTTTCCCAGAACTCCCAATTCCTATACTGATACATCCATCTACTTCCATGTCTCACCTGCTCCCTCTCCCATTCTTCATACCCCCTCCTGGGATCTGTCCTGCTGTCTTTCATGCCAGTCTTACATCTCCCAGGCTGTGATTTAGCTCAGGAGCTACTCTAGCATCAAAGTGGTGTGTGTGTGTATATAAACTGTCTCTTGATATCATTTTAAGCTTCACATCCAATTCCCCCCCAAAATACCCAGGATGCATTTCTCCTCAGCAAGACCAGCAGATCTAATCACCTTATTGTTACATGGCGCTTCCTTCTGTTTTTTCCCCCCACATCTACCCATTGTCTTTTGTCTCATACTTCAATTGTAAGCCGGGATCATAGTTTTCCTTGTGTGTTGGTGCAGTTCCTAGCACGAAGGGGTTTTGGACTCTGACTAGGGCCCCTATGTGCTACATAATACAAGTAATTAATAACTATACCACAATAGTTTTGGAGTTTTAGGGGCCACTTTTATGCTAGAGGCCAGGCTAGAATTCAGGTACCCAAAAGGTAACCTGAAGCCACTTTTGTTGTCCACTCCTACTGTATGCTGCACTTCCCAAATGGCACCACACTGCTTTAAATCTGCTGAGGGAGGGACACCTCTGCAGCATGCCCTTGTAACCCAATGGAGCACTATTCACCCTGTCATGGTTGTGATGAGTTGAATCACAGAAACCCCCTGGGAACTGCCAACTGTTGTGCCAAGACTATTTCTGCTCCTGCTTTCCTGCCCTGGCAGCTTGGGACTTCAGTGCCCTGCCCAGTTTGAGCCAGACCCACTAGCCTGCTGCAAACCCAGAACCAGGTCTGAACCACGTCCCCTAACAGCTGTAAGCTTAATTGAAAGAAGTGTTCCTGTCTTTAACACTCAGATGCCCAAACCCCAAATAAATCTGTTTTACCCTGTATAAAACTTATACAGGGTAAACTCATAAATTGTTCGTTCTCTATAACACGGATAGAGAAATATGCAAAGGTGTTTGCCCCCCCCCCCAGATATTAATACATACTCTTGGTTAATTAATAAGTAAAAAGTGATTTTATTAAATACAGAAAGTAGGATTTAAGTGGTTCCAAGTAGTAACAGACAGAACAAAGTGAATCACCGAGCAAAATAAAACAAAGCACGCAAGTCTATGCCTAATACAGTAAGAAAGCCAAATAAAGATAAAACCTCACCCTCAGAGATGTTCCAGTAAGCTTCCTTTTACAGACTAGTCTCCTTCTAGTCTGGGCCAAGCAATCACTCACACCCCCTGTAGTTACTATCCTTTGTTCCAGTTTCTTTCAGGTATCCTTGGGGTGGAGACGCTATCTCTTGAGCCAGCTGAAGACAAAATGGATGGGTCTCCCATGGGCTTAAATAGACTCTCTCTTGTGGGTGGAGACCCCCTCCTCTCTCCTATGCAAAGTCCAGCTCCAAGATGGAGTTTTGGAGTACATGGGCAAGTCACATGTCCATGCATGACTCAGTTTTTACAGGCAGAAGCCATTGCCCACATTCTATCTTGAATGTCTCCAGGAAGACTTCTTATGTGGATTGGAGCCTTCCAAGATCCATTGTTCATTAAGTGTTTCTTGATTGGGCACTTAATTTGCACATTCCTTTCTCAAGAAGCTGACCAAATGCTTTACTAAGGCTACTTAAAAATCAAGCAAGTACACAGCCAATATTAATAACTTTGAATACAAAAATGATACATGCATACAAATAGGATGAATAGATTCAGTAGAGCATAACCTTTACAGAGATGTGTTACATGGTGTATGTAGCATAAAACATATTCCAGTTATGTCATATATACATTCATAAGCATACTTCCATAAAGCCTTAGGGCAGGGGTTCTCAAACTGGGGGTCGGGACCCCTCAGGGAGTCATGAGGTTATTTCATGGGGGATCACGAGTTGTCAGCCTCCACCCCAAACCCCTCTTTGCCTCCAGCATTTACAATGGTGTTAAATATATAAACAAGTGTTTTTAATTTATAAGGGCAGGGGGTCGCACTCAGAGGCTTGCTATGTGAAAGGGGTCACCAGTACAATAGTTTGAGAACCACTGCCTTAGGGGGGTGCACCGTCACAATGGTATCTTGGAGAGTCAACTAACACCCCATAGGGAGTCTGGGATTTAGCTCTTCAGCTAGCTCTCCACCCCCTTGCAGGATATTAAAATCCAAAGGAATGCTAAGAATTCAAAACAGGAGGTCTGCTCTCCTTCCTGGCTAACCTCGAACTGAGCTGGGCCTTCTTCTTTTAACTCCCTATAATGGCATGGCACCCATCTCTCACGAGGGCCCCTTCTGGTTAGGAGTGTCTGGGGCCTTTAAACAGTCCCAGCCCTGGTACGAGCTGTACCCCCAGGGCTTCTTCTCTGAAGGCAATGGTTTCACCCTCTTGGTCTGTTCTGGTCTCCATTCTCCAGCTGGACCTCTTAACAGTTCAGTTCCCCTTCTAGAGATTTATCGCTCTCCAATTGTAGGCCACCTCCCCAGTAGCCTATGCGAGGGGGGAGAACATTGTGTCTTTATTAAAACTTCCTTCAGTTCCCAGGCCACTTCCCTGCAGCCCCAGCCTTCACCAGTGCCTCACCTTTAGCTCAGGGCTCTTCTAAGTTCAGGCCCAGCAGCCAGCCAGGAGCTCTTCCTTACTCCCCTATTCCCAGCACTGAGCTGTCCATGGTGCTGCAGTTCTCTTTGGCCAACCAGGAGCACCATCTGTACTCCTCTGACTCCCACAAGGAACTGACTGTCTCTCGCTCTGCAGCTCCTTTTTATATGGTCCTCCTGGGCCCTGATTGGCTGCTCCCTGCTGATTGCTTATATATTTAAGTTGCAATAAGTTAGCAGGCTTTTAGCCATTATAAAAAACAAATAAAAATATCCTAAGAGAGCTTCTTCCTTACATACGTGCTATCCAGGGCCGGCTCCAGGCACCAGGCAACCAAGCACATGCTTGGGGCAGCGCCTGGTAATGGGCGGCCAATCTTGGGGTGACGGGGGGCAGCGCGGCGCGGCATTCCGCCGGGGGGGGGGGCGCTCTGTCGGCGCGGCGCTCGGCGGGGGGGGCGGGCTCCGGCGGTGCGGTGCTCGGCGGGGCGCGGCGCTCGGGGGGGGGGGTTCCGGTGGCACGGCGCTCGGCGGGGGGGGGGGGGGCGGCGCTTTTTTTTGCTGCTTGGGGCAGCAAAAAAGTTAGAGCCGGCCCTGGTGCTATCATAGATTTGAAGAGTTTGTCATCAGCTAAACAGTGGCCAGGGGGATGTGGGATTTGTCATTCATGATGATGACTCCAGAACTAAAGCACCCGCTGGGTAGTGATTCATGATTTTAAAACATCAACTTAATTTTGAAAAAAATTCTGCTTTCTGCTCTGCCTGGTGGATTGAGAGTTCAATATTCTGCTCTCCCTGAATGAGTCTCCTATTATCATTAGCTCCTGGGGTAATACACTCCTCAGGAAATAGCTGGAAAACAGAAGGATAAAGTAAAGAGCTTCTAATTATTATTAGAAACATAGCATTGCTTGATAACAATAACTGAGAGCCTAGGAAGCCAATTACATCCTGGTGCAAAGTCCTGCGCAAAGATGAATTATAAATGGCTACTTTATGATCAATATGTGCACTGAAATTCACTCTCTTGACTTCATTCCCTTTTGAATTTGCATCCATCTCCCTGAACTTTCTAAAATGTTCTCATCTGATTGCCTGTCCCTTCTTGCATTTTTCCAGGTAATTTTCCTGTTCAGTTAACGGCCATCCAATCTCCTTTGCCACACTTGGGTGATTCATGTATACTATTGACTTGATTCCAGATCACATTTCAATTGACCAAAGTTAGAATAAGCAAGTAGAATTTTAAAGAGGACTTAGCACCAGCCTTCCACAGACTGATCTCCTGTGTGTAGGTGGTTCTTACCCTTCTGTATCATTATTCCACTGTTGGTGAGAATCAGTGCATCTATTATTACTAATTTCTAGTACAGTAGCAACTAGAGGCCCCAACTGAGACTGGTGGCTCATTGCACTAGAAACTGTTCTAACACACTGTACAAATCCGGTCCTGAAAAGCTCACAATCCAAATAGACAAACAGACAAAGAGTTACACAAGGTACAGAGAGGGGAAATGACTTGCCCTAGGTGACACAGCAAGCCAGTTACAGAACTAGGAATAGTATCCAGGTCTTCTCAATCCTAGTCCATTGCCCTATCTATTAGACCACTCTGCCTGCCTAGCAGTAGGAAGCCTAGAACTGGATATTGAGTGAATTCTTGTAGATCAGAGTATTCATGGGAGCAACAATGGGCTTGTGGGGAAGGCACCAGACATGGAGTCTGTAGATTTGTTTCACAGACAATATGCAACCTCGTACAAATCACTTAACCTGTCACAGTTACCCCCCCTCTTCACACACCCACCTCACAGTGATTGGGCAAGGTTAACCCAACGTATGGTGAGTGCTTTAGGCTTGGGGGTGGAAGGAGGAGAAGGGTTCTCTCTGCATGAAATGATACTTCCAGCCAGACCTCAGAAATTATAGTTTCCCTTTAATTCATCTTGTTCTTTCAGGGGCAACTCTCACTCCTATGCCCATATGTGATCAAGAACCTCCAAAGATTGACACTACAGTATTGTTGTCCTGACTCATTGGTCCAGTCCAATGGGCCTCTCCAGAATGAGCCTGCCACTGAAGCAAACAACCTCAGTCATTTCCTGCTGGAGAAAAACAGGCAGTGTAGAGTTACAGGAACATAATAAAACAAAGACCATCCCCAGTGTAAAAGGAGTGCAGTCCATGATATTAAGAAAAACAAATAAAAACCCCGTCCCTTGCTTGAGAGGGAAAACAGAGGAACCAATTTTGTCCCAGAATGACCTAGGTTTACTTAGACTCTTTTCTAATTTAATTCCTGGTGATCTCACTTGCCAATCCTAGAGTTCAGAAACTAGCAGTCCAAGAGTCCCTCAAAGTCTATGTATACAGCAGCTCAAGGCTATTCCTTCAGCAAGACTTTGGACTTCAATAAACAAAAGTATGAATTGAAAGATGTTTAATTTATTTATTCCTAGTTCCTAATCGACATAGCAGGATCCCTCATTTCAGCATTGGCAACATTTACAATGCCGGGTTGACAATGGTGCCAGTGGCTCTATGGAGCCAGGCCCAGGCTGAGAAGGGCCTCGGCCTGCTCCACTTGCACTATGCCCCGAGAACCCGCTGGCTCCTCCCACCCACCACTTGCTCCTCTTGGCCTGCCCACCAGCTGGCCGAGGGCTTCTCTCCGCTCCCTGGCCCCACCCCCTGCTCCTCTCAGCCTCCTGGCCAGCCCCCAGTGCACCTCCGGCTCTCTGCTTCCTACCACCTGTGGGGCCCCGCCTGCCTCCCTGGAGCTGAGCCACCTAGGACTGATGCAGAAGCTGGCCAGTCTCAGCTGGGGGTGGGGAGGGGAGGGGAGGAAGACAGTGTTGGGGTCTTGACTGGGCCCCTCCAGGCAAGTGCGTCTTGAGGGAAACCAGCCAGGGCAGGCCCTGGCCTGGCTGACTGCACCACTCCTGAAGGGATGGAGCGATTCCTGGCCCTGGGACCAGCCTTGGCTGCACTGCCGGCTCAGCCCGGCAGACACAGTCGCCTCCCAGCAGGCCTGTGAGTGCGGCCGTGAGGCAGAGTGTGGGGAGTGGGTCTCTTGGAGATCTGGGGGGAGGGGCTGGGCTGTGAGAGGGTGGGGAAGGTGTGTGTGTTGGGGCACTAGGGAGTGGAGGTTCTGGGGAGGGTGCTGGCCAGTTGTGGTGGGACTGTGGGCAGAGGTGGTGTTGTGCTGGGCACTGTGCATTTGTGGGTGGGTCTGGGAGGATGCTGGGCATAGTGGGTCCCGGAGGGCTCTGGCCATAGGTAGTTGGAGGGGTGTTGGGCAGGGGGGCTGTGTGGCATGGCATGGGCCAGCCCCCAAGGGGAATGGGCATGCTGGCAGCATAGGGCTGGGCAGGCCACTGTGCATCTGGCAACTGCCGGTTTGTAAATAGTGCCCTCACATTGGGCGGAGTGGGACCGTCCCTGCCATGCCATGCCCCATTGCCTCTGGCTGGCCCCTCGATCAAGGGACTGACCTCCCCATCACCATGCTCCATTGCATCCATGGGGGCCCACAAGTACGTTTGGCAGCAGGCCAACAAAAGGTTAATCTGGCCCTTCGTGAGTAGTCTCTGTGGGTGGGGAGTTGTTCCTCTTCCATTGTCCTCATGAAGTCTGTTAACCCTTTCCTTCCTGGCCAGGGGTGGATGTATATTACAGTTGGACAAATAACAGATTTTTCTGCTTGTTGGCAATTTCAGTTAAAAAAAAAAATCCATTCAGATTTAATCGAACCAATCATTTTTTATATTTCAGTGGACTGAAAAGTTAAAAAAAAATTGTAGGTAGAACAAAACATTTTGTTTGACGGGATAGAAAAAGTTTCATTTCATCGTGAACATTTTTTAATATTTTTGAAATAAAATTAAAAGAAATTTTGAAATGAAAGTTCTTTTGAAGTGAAAAAAAAATCAATATTTTTGTTTCAAAAGAGTCAAATTTTGCCCAGTTCTGGGGTTACCTCCTCAGAGACGCATGCTGGTAGACAAGATTCCAATAAAATGACATGGCTGTGTTAAGAATCAAGATCGTATGGGTGTACTCAGTGCCATCACTGACTTATTTCCTTTGCCTTTAGAAGAAATTGACTCAGGCCCACGATTAGTAAATTCACATAAAAACAAGTACACATGGAAATGCGGTTATTCAAAAGAGGAGAGATTGGATATACAGGTATAGCCGTGTCTGCTAATCAAGGCAGGGCCGGCTCCAGGCACCAGCTGAGCAAGCTGGTGCTTGGGGCGGCAGATTGTTGGAGGCGGCATTCTGCCCAATCCTAGGGCGGCACGGCCGCTTTTTTTTGTTTTGTTTTGTTCTTGTTCCGCTCCGGCCGCCCTGTAGGGGGCGGTGGCGCAGAGAACCAGAGCGCCCTGCAGGGCACTCCTCTTCCTTCCCTCCCTGCCGACTGGAGCGGAGCCCTCGCGGTAGGCGGTAGGAGGCGGCGCAGCGGGAGGGGCCGCGTGGCAGCGCCCCTGCTGTAGCCCTGGCCTCCCCCTTCTCTCTCTCTCCCGCCCGCTCCCTCCCCCTCCCACCCCCCCAGCACCCGCGCTCCAGCCGCGCCGCAGGTTTTTTTGTTTTTGTTTTTGTTTTGCTTTGCCGTTCTGGCCTCCCCGTTTTTGTTGTTGTTTTTTTTTTTGCTTGGGGCGGCCAAAAAGCCAGAGCCGGCCCTGAATCAAGATGCCATATAACCAAATAAATTGTCATGTAAATGACTCTTTCCAATTCAATAATCTCCTTAAAGCTCACTTTTCTTACCACTTATCCTGTGCCTAGTTCTGTAGCACATATCTGGAAGAAGTGCACCTAGCCATTTATTATTGAATGCATATAGCCACAATCAAAACACACAAAAGTTTAAGTGCTAATTTTGGGTGTACGAGCTACTGATGACACAAACAGCTTGTTTATTAAACTCAAAAAACCTGGGAGAAGTGTGCATAAGACCCCCCCCCCATACATAAAGAAAAGTATCCATTAGTGGCAGATGACAATAGTATTTCAAAATCAATTCCTTTGTGCTTGCACATTATTTCATTGAGCCTCTAACATTTTCATTGAGCATTGGCCTGCTAAACCCAGGGTTGTGAGTCAATCCTTGAGGGGGCCATTTAGAGATTTGGGGCAAAAATCTAACTGGGGATTGGTCCTGCTTTGAGCAGGGGGTTGGACTAGATGACCTCCTAAGGTCCCTTTCAACCCTGATATTCTATGATTCTATGATCTATGATTTTATCATCAAGTTTATGCTGGTGAGGGGGTCTCTTAAATGTGCTGGAATCATACCCTTGAATATCTTCCTTCTTGACAGTAGCTTTGTTGAGTTCTGTACTCCTCGCCACCCTTACAGTAGCTCTTTCTCTCAACATATAAACCTGCATTTCAGTAATAAAATATTCAGTTTAAATGAAAAATTGCCTCATAATAAAGCAGGCGTTAGCCACATCAAAAAAAATCAATTAGTCACTGGGGTTTTTTATTAGTCAATCATGTATGTAATTAAAACCATTGATTGATAGCAGACAACACTACCACAAAGTTCTTTCACTCATGTCCTGGCAAAATGGTCTGCCTACACCACAGCATCAGATAAATGGCAGGGGATAAACTGATGAACAGTTATTTTGGAACTGCTTTTTATTCAGTTAATAGTGGCTTTTCCCCAACACAGCAGTTTTGATAGATCACTGCTCTGGGTCTGAGACGTTTATGAACCATCTGTGTTGGTCACAAATGCAAATCTATATTTTACCCTTACTTCCCTCCCCCCAGCACTGTAGATCCAATGTATTCTGAGCACTCCTGGATTATCACTATTAACCTGTAAGAAATTCCAGTGAATGGATCCTGTGTAACAGAAAATGACCTCAAACAATTAATATTTTTCAAGTGGTTTTATCTGATTTTAGGCCAAGACACATAAATCATCATTCCAACTTTCCTCTTCCTGGCAGTGCACTTAGACATGCTGGGTCTTAAAATGACAACATCACCATCCCATGATCCTTTGTTTTAAGTAATTAAAGTAATAATGTACCTTAACTCATGCAGTAGCAGTCCAGCAGACTTGCTCATAAGCAACCTCACTCAGGGATAGTGCCTCAGATGAATCAAGGGAGCAGAGGACACAATGGATTTTGATGCACCATTGGTTTCAAGTGAATTTATTGCTTTTGAAAGGATACTGAATGTTGACATGCATGGAGACTGAACTCTCTTATTAATCCATATAGATACTGCATGATCAGCAGTACTGCTAGCTTCCCTGCCAATATACAGTACCTACCTACATCCTGCCAAGGCAGGAGAAAGAGGATAGTTCAATCTCTGTGCCCATTTCACACTTTGGCTCGTCTGCTGAGAAAACCAACAAGGGTGTCAAGCAGTGACAACTGTGATTTTGTGATGTGAATAACTGCACTGGGAACTGGACTTAGACCCCAGCCCACTCCACAAAGGCTATGAAGCCATCAGATGAGTGTTTTGATTCACTATCAAAATGAACTTGATCTGAATCAGTGATCCAGACAGTATATCCCAATAGTACAGCTCACATCATATAGTACAGTTAAAAAAAAATTCCTTTGTCAATTTCACATTATTTTAACAATATAATCCATTAAAAAAACAACAGCAATGAATCTTCTAAACACATATTACCTTTTTTTCTGTTCAGTAAAAATACCATAATACAGGATAAGGCAGTTGGCCAAGGTGTTGTTCATTTGCTGTTGCAGCAACCTGTACCAAGGGCTCTAATGCCACTCTAATTGATCTTGCTCACCAGTTCCCTACTAATATTTCACCTCTATCCTAATTCTGCAAACTGCTCTGTGTGGGCAGATCCCTGTGGAGTCCCATTGGGGCTGTAATAGCTTGTAAGATCAGAGCATTACTCTCTTTGCTGCAGCCTTGTTTACACTGCAGTTTGTGTTGAAATCTCTCATTGCTGCACCACTCTATTAACGGTAGTGATAGTGAGCTCGCTAGTGAAGACAAAGCTCAAGTGGCTGGTGGCTTTTGACCAGTGTTATTTAGACCTGCTCTGAGCAGGGTTAGGTGACAGTAGTAAGAATGCCAGCAACCACAGGAGCCCTGTCTATCCTAGCACACCACACCATCACAAGCAGAGCGGAAATAGTGGAAGTTAAAAAAAAGGGGGGGGGGAGAGTGTGGACACAGCACACATGGTGTATAAGTGAGACACTGTCAGGATAAAAATCATCTGTTCAAAAAATTGTTCCTTACCTGATGATGTATTATCAAAGAAGCAGGGAATTGCAGGTTCCAGTAAAATACTTTTATCTAATTAGTACAGCTACAATTTAACGGATACAATTGGATTCAGTGTCCTAGAGAATCTCTGTGGGTTAGATCGTCAGCTGTGGTGTATCAGAAAGGCGCCATGCACTTCATTGGCTATGCCGATTTACGCCAGCTGTGGAACTGGCCCAGCATGTCTTCACGTCTATCTAGCCTACTTCCTCCTGCCTCTGCACTTCCTGAGTCCACAAGATGGCACTATTCCATACCTGTGTTATTAAACATTTACAATATTGCTTACTGAAAAGAGTGGGAAACTGTAACTTACCTTTCACCATCAAGGTGTTGATTTAATTCACCTTTACTCCATTTAGATAATAAAAGTAGATGCCAACCTCAGAGGACAGGCAGGATGGGCTGGATCGACATTTTTGGATGCACATTCAAACTCTGTGGTCTGTGGAAGTAGCCAAACACAAATTTCTCTGTTTTTTCCTGCCCTTAGCTGAAAATGTTAACTATAGTTTAGAGGCCCTCAAAACCAAACAAGCAAACCCCTCCCCCCCAAAAAACAAACAAACAAACAGATGCTGTTCCACCTAGTGAAATATGAACAAGTCCACATGGGCATTTTCTGGTCACACAGTCTTTGTGGATGGTCATGATCCTGCCATCCTTATTTATTTTGCAGATGCATACAAGCAAGATTTGTGGCTAAAGTATTTTAAGAGCAAAAAATAATTAAGTGATATACAAGAACTAAATAGTGTATCTTTTTCAGATAGGAGTATCTACTGCAGTATTATCATATGAACAATATTTATCCATGGGGACAAAGGGTCATTTGGGATTAAAATGATCATAATGAGAATTTTTAATGGCAGGTATTAATTACTAGATGCCTTTCATTGTTGATATCCAATGCCTACCTAGAAAAGGGAGTATTTTCATGGGTGGTTATATTTCTTGAATACATGGAGGAAAAGTTTTTCTCAAGAACGTTCTACTATTGCTGTCCAATAACAGAGATTCCATTATTTATCTTGTCCACATTATGCTTAAACAAAACAAAACACCTTTTCCAACATTTGCAATATTTCTGAATTAGACAAACAATTATTTTCTTTTGTCTTCATGGTGAGGTTAATGATCTGATTCTTGCATTTATCTAGCCCACCTACCCAGTAAAACACATTATAAGAGAAGCCTAATTTTGGACAGTTGTGGCCTCAGAGTGAGATCATGGCTGTAGGAAGCACATGCATAGATCATATTTAATATATATTTTCCTAATTATAATCCCAGTCCATTTTGTCTGTGTGTGTGAGGGACATGAATAAAAGGTGGGTTGATATTTCTTTGCTTCAACGTTCAGTTACAGATATGGTTTATTTGTTCAGACTCACTGACATTTCCATGGTCTTTTATTAAAGACCTGATTAACCTGCAGAAAGAGCATCATGTTTGTACAAAGCTTATGTGCTCCAAGCCCATTGCACGCCCACATATTGCCTTCTGTTAAGGGAACATTGGTAATGTCAGCATTCCATATCATATAACAACGCCTTCAGAGAATTGGCCCTGTCTGTAAACAGTGTAATCTACAAAGTCAAGAAAATTGGATGTGACTAAAATCAGAAAATGTTCCTATGAGCCTTCAGTCGGCACTAGTATCACTGGTATGTTCTGGGCATGCGTGGTTCTTACTGATATACTAGAACTAGTAAGATCATGGAGCTCTCCTGATTATATGACTGTCCACTACTAAGGCTCTGCTGGAGGGGCAAGTTAAAAGCAGTTCTAGTGTGATGTAATAGCCACCATCCCTTTACACAGTAAGATCAAAAGTTCTGTTTTCCAACCTGCACACATGGTAAATTGAGCTTACAATTTCCCTACAGTTTTCAACATATCCACAACATACACTTTCTACAAATCTCCCTCTTACATCCATTACCTGTTTCCCCAGGTTTACCACCTCATTGTCCTATGTATGGTCTCATTGTACCGCGTGCACTGAGGGGGCTGCTGTGCTGGATTCCACGAAGATGAATGCATCCAAGTCAATTACAGTTATGTAAGTAATGAAATGGGACTACGTATCGACCTTACACCAGAGCAAAGGCCTGGTTGATATTCTGCCTGAGATCATAAGTGAAATGAAATTTGTTAGCCACATCTCACTCCTCACTTTCATCTCTATGTAACCACCAGAAAGCATGACACAATCAAAGTGACAAGCAGCACCTTCCACTCCAGTAAGAGCTGGGAGTGTAATAGCAAGGAATTCTTAGTTCAAGATGAAGGTATTATTTTACAATATCCCTAAGTTTAAAAGGCACCTTACAATGCAGATAAAACCACATAATCACAATACAGAAGACATGACCCTACCCCCAAAGTGTAATAAACTAATTTTAGCCATGACACAAGGAAGGGCCAGAGAAGTACACAAAAAAGGGGTTAAAATAGGGAAGCTGGGCCAACAAAATTATATAGTTACTCAGCCAAATACAGTAGCAAAACTAGACTGATGAAGCTCTCTGTCTGACCCTTTCCTACATTTTGTATGGATTGAACCACCACTAATACGCATTACAAAATTTAAGGAACTATTTTGTAATCAGAGCATTATGTTTCTCAAAGTTCTTGGTATGCATATCACTGTGTGGGGAAAAACATCTAAAACCTACATTTTTATATTATTTCCTGAGGTTTTCAATTTTCTGTAAGTGCAGAGGTACAAATACAATCAGTCCCCAGTAAGCTCATATTTGCAAATACACAAAATACACACCAGTTTTACACATCTGTATCCATCTTTACATCTCCATTTATACATGTACAGGATTAAATACTCACAATTTTAGTCATGCATGAAAGGTAAGCTTGGACTTGCACATCTGCAAACGTGCACTAAAGTAGAGGCTGGAGATTAGATCCTGTATGTGCATCCTGTGCAAGCATTTTTAGTATATTAAGGAAGGATCTGAGTTGGCTGATCAATAATACGTAGATGGATAATAGATAAAGGCATGTTGTATAGTAACTAAGAGCATGGCAAAGGTTCTCCATGATAGAAACATGAAGTAGAAAAAAATGTATCATGCCATTCCTGTAGTTCCCATGTGCATAACTGTAACATTTGAAACTTGTTCATATTACCACAATGTACACTACCGTATAGTCTGCTATCCTTCCTATTTACTCTGTGACCCAGCACCTCAGTTCATCCTCCATCTGAATGAAGTGCTAACTGAGCCACAGAATGCAGAAGGAGACAGCAGTTTACAGAGGCCAAGATATATACTGACAACAGGAAAATGTTCCAAGCGTGAAGTTTATATGTATGGAAAATACTATGGCAGATGGAACAGGGTTTTCTTCAAGGGTCATTGGGCTAGCACCCTCCATTACCTCCTAACTGTTTAAGGATTGGTGAGTGCAGGAAGGCTTAGATTTTAACAATATGTGGTGCCACAGAAGTTAGAGGTGGAAATGATGTATTATTAGCTCTTTCAGTATGTCCCCCCCAAAATGCAGGATCGAGGATGCATCAGATATTAAACTGATGCTAAACTTGATCTTAGTCAAAAGGGCACTTGCCTCTATTCAGTTTTGAATAATATCTACATCAGATTTACACTCATAGCCCATACAATGACCTTTTTAGAATTCATTGTTAACATTTTGGTTTAATGTAAGCAGGGGAAAAGATGCAGACTTCCAAAGAGTGCTTTGATATTGTGCACAAGGAAGCAGCATACATGCACTTTCAGCCAAAACTGTTACCAATGTTAAAAATAGGGGGGTTAATCGTACTTTAATCATACAAACACTATACAGTGAGAATCTGTTCTTCTCATATATATTTACCATCACGATGAAGGTTGGAGATGTGTTAGGGCTTCGTGGTATGCTGTACTTTGGAGTGTCCAAAAAGTGATCTGATGCACAGGTTTGTCTGAGATGATCCGTTTGGGTAAACCCCAAAGCCCACTCTCTTGCTATTATAACCAGCACCCATACTGTTGTATTTGCTACTGGTGGCTAGACCTTGTAGTAACAGTATTTGTTTATTTCCAAAATGGGATAGGGCAGTTCAGGGCATTATGGATGGTAGGTGTATTATTTTTAAAGGCTTTTAATGATCACAAATCCAAAATTCTACAGAACTTCAGCATTTTTGGCAAAGAACAATGATTGAATCCATTTAATCTTTGATCCATTCTCTCTGCAAGTACTATATGCTTTGTTGGTTCAGGGAAATGGATGTTATCGTCTAATATGGCTTTTTCCATTTCTAAATTCTGTGAAGCGTAGCTACAAAACCGCAATGTGTTCTACCAGCTTAATCAGCAAATGAGACTGAAAGATGTGCAGCACCAGGTCTCCAGATGGTGAATAATAAAAGCTACACCTACATTTTTGTCTGATGCACCTGTTAGACTGTTGTATAAAAGGGACTGCAGTAAAACACTCAATAGAATGGAAAAGTTCTCCTGAACATGCCCTCAGCAGTAGCTCCAGGGTACCACAAACAACATACAAAACATCTGTAGGTTTGTTATGCACTAATGCAGTTTTAGGAATCTAAGCTACTAGAACTAGCCCAGGTTTGGACTCTACAGAAATAGGCTTATTATCTATTATTAACAAGTACCCATATCGGCTAAGTAAGTTTCCCCATCATCACTCCAGTGTCTGTATGGAATGACAACCATGCATCTTGATAAGACAATGTGTTATACCAATAAAATAAAAACCAGCAGGATCTTATTAAGAGGGATAAGGCAAAGATGCCACATTTATTGTAAATATAATGATAAAGCAAAAGATAAAAGTAAACAACGTTGTTTGACTACTTATTCCTATCACTACTTATTCCTTATACACACACATATATATATAGATAGATAGATAGATTCATTCACACAATCATTCATTCAAGTTCTGTATAGGTGTTATAGTTACCAGCCTAGAAGTTGCTCATGCCAAGTTACTGGCCAGGTAGCTTGGTCATGAGGATGGAGCCGAGTCTTGTGTCAGATGCACCTGATGCTCCTGGAGGTTGGCAGCAGAACCAGAGAGACTCCAAGTCCTCAGTCTTGAGAGTCCATTCTTATAGGATTTAATTCCTATGTTAGTTTACGGGAGCTGTTTCATCCTGCTGTTGCTGACTCAATCAGCAGATGGCACATTCCTGTCCAAAGTGGCACATTCCTGGTGGCTCCACACTGTCCAAAGTTTGTGTTTCTCATCCTTCCAGGTGATGGGGTGGATCCCAGTTTACCTTCGGGGGTTTTCTGGTCATCCATTTGACACATTCTTCGGCCGATGGATACTTTCTTTCTAGGCTGGCACCTCCCTAACCATCCATGTATATCAAGCATTTATCAGCATACATTCCATACCTTAACCATATTTTAATTTACTGTCTCCACCACTTTCAGAGTGTGTGCTATTTCATTTGAGACTCCCGGCCCTTTAATCACAGAGGGTGGGGGGTCTGTCCTAGGAGCCGTTGAATGAAGTGAAAGTCACTTAACAGCTTATAGTGTTTGTTTACATTGTATCAATTACTTTAAGAACAAAGTCAGTTAACTTGTTTGTAAGTTTTACATAGTAGTAAAGTATCTTTCACAGGATAGATACAATCAATGGTTTCTACAGACAGTAGCTTACAAGTTTTAACAGAAGACCCAAGAGATTTTTGTACTCGGTGAAACTGTTGGATTTTAAAGTGTGGGGTACAAATTATGAGGGGGTCACTGTCACTTGGGGGAATCACTGTTAGTACCTTCTTTAATATCCCTACAAATGGTGTAAGTGAGAAAGCAGTTCAGTTACTGTGTGTCATGCTGCAGCATCACAAGTGGCTAAAAAATCTAATTCTCAGGCAACAGTCCTTGCCCCTGATAATGCAGGCATAAAGCATAGGGCCAGAAGGTGAAGTGGGTGCACTACTAATGCTTGAGGCCTGCTGCACCATCATGTTGCTGAAATGCCTTATCCCACCTGATAGTTATCATTTGCACCAAATGCAGTTAATTTATTATTTGTTTTAAGCTTTCATTAAATAACAGATTGTCATGTAATAATTAATTTAATAACTTCCAGCTGCACAGTCCCAGAGATCCAAATCTCAGCCCAGGGAGAGCTGGGAAAAGAAATATCAAGAAAAGAAGATTTCCCCCTCCCCCAGGCCATTAAATCAAAGAAAGGAATTTTTATATTAATTGGCAGCAAGTCCATGTCTAGTCTGACTGCTGACACAGTTAGCCATAATAATAAAAAACACCTTTGCAGGAAGTGGAAATGCAGTTTGAATTTTAATAACTGCCTTCATTTTCTGTCCTCTGATTGATTAACCTGAACAAGATTCAAAGCAGTGATGTCCCTTTATCAACTATTTGTCAGTCAGGAAAACTGCAGGCACTGAGTAACATAAGAGTCATTTATACACCAATAGTTGCACAAAGCAGATCATTTTGGAAAAACGTAATGATGAATTAGGTGGAAAGTCATTACAGAACCACTTTCAACTCATGAACTCTATAGTAATTACATTTACAATTACAGGGCCTTCCTTCCACCTATCCCCAAATGCCTCACAATACTCTGCAGTAGGGGCTCTATTATTCCCATTTTAGAAATGGAGAAACCAAGGCAGAGAGATTAAGTGGCTTGGACAAATTCACGCAACATTGAAAGAATGCAGAAGCATTGAGTTCTATTTGTTTTACTATGTAACCATAAACCAACCCACATTCTCTCAAAATTTTGCCCACATTTGCCAAAAAGTTCATGAACCAACAATGGCGAACTAAGCCTGAGCTTTGGGTTTCTATTTTGATACGTAAATTTTGTGCTCCTCTTATCAATACTTACCAATTATTTAGACTGAGATTTTCAAAGCAGTCTAGGGGCTTTGGACACGTATCTTTCATTATTAAAATGAATGTTTCTAAATCACTCCTTTGGAAACCTCAACCTCAGTCTTTTCTACATAATGTGAAATACATGGCTCTCTGAAGTTCTTTCTGAAGTTCAGAGTTAATTTTTGTTTCATGCATTTGTTGAAGACTCTTAGGTCTCAGAGTTCTTGTTAATGTGGACTAAGAGACGTGGCTGATCTCACTAGTCCATAATTCCCTGTTTCGTGAAATCACAAGAATCATTGTTCCCAAATATACATGCATCTTATCAAACATCATTCCCAGCACAGCCTACAGGACAAAAACATCATTGTTCTGTTTTAAACAGATATATGGTTCATGAAGAATTTCTTTTTATAGACAGGGCAAGCAAAGAAGACCTCAAGAGATGTGCCCAGGAGGTCCTGGAAGAGATGATCAGCAATTAAAAAGGAAGTAGCTGACCAGCAGCGAGTGCATGATGTAGACAAAGATAGAGTTCAACCCTGAATAAAGCCATGAAAATAAACCATTTCAAACTCCCCAAGGATAAACATTATCTATAATAAATACTACACATGTAAAAACCTCCTGCAGATCGAAAAGTGGAATCCAATCCTGGAAACAGAAGTCCGCTGGAGATGACATTTGGTCATACTAAGAGGAAACGGATATATCTGTGTGTGTAGACTGATCTTCCAAGGTTGGTGGGACTCTGGAAGCATGACAAGGAGTGCTGGCTGTGATTTTTTTTTTTTTTTTGACAAAAGATAGTTTTTTTCATCGGAAAATGCCAGTTCATCCAAACTGAAACTTTTACCAGGACAGGCTCAGTTTTGACAAAACTTTCATTAGGCAGGTGTCTAAGATCCAGGATGAAATTTCTGCTCAAAACCAGAGAGAGAGAGAGAGAGAGAGAGGGAGAGTGGGACTTGAACCTGCTTCTACATGTCTCCCACATCCCAGGTGAGTGCCATCACTATTGGCTATTCTGGGTTTTTTCCCCATTCCCCACTTGTCCTCCAATGAAAAAAAAATGTCAAAAGGTCTCAGGTTTATCCTGATGTGGAATAGGGATATTTTAAATCTCAAAAATTTTTATGGGACAGGAAAATCATTTCCCACTCTAAAGACAAGCCCCCAAAAGGAAAATGGGGGATTAGGATAACACTAAAGGAGTAGAAGAACCACTGTGTTATATCATTTTCCTTGCCAATATCATCTGGGACATCAGACACTGGGGACTGGGTGATGATAGCAAAAGACTATAGACTCAGAGACCTGAGTTATGACCTATTATAGACATAGCCCATTTGGCATTACAGCTTCATAAATTATAAACCAATATCCCCGAACAAACACATAATTAAGTAGAGTTTTTCCAAATGGCTCCAGAGGAGACTTAAGATTAAGCAAAATGTTGAGTGATTTATCCCTGACTTCCACTGGATACAGTCGCTCCATTTTCAAAGTGGTGTCAGTCGCTCATTTTAATAAGCACTTAAATGCATCACAGAACAGCCTTTCCATTTACTTGGAATGGATCTTATGCAGTTTTTAGACAAGCAACGGATGGTTTATCCACTATGCAGTTACTGGTTGGTAACCCAAACAGACTGTGCACAAACTCAGATATCTCATCACCAAATCCCTCTTGCTGGTATTTCTCCTGCCACAGAATAGCGCTGACTTAATTTTCCAGGTAGGAATTGGAACTAAGGGCTGGGCACCACACCAGTTTTTCTCATCAACAACGTAGAACATTAGTCCTAGCAGGATGAAGGAGAAACAGCTCATCATAGTAATAATAATAAAAAAAAGAGACTTAGCAAACACAGAAAACAATCACACTGATCACCTAGAAAGTTAACTGTAAATGTTAAGCGCTTTGCTAACATTGCTGTACATCTTTTTTCCATAGGGCATGTAAAAAGTAATTTTAGCTAACCAATAATCAATACAGATATAACACTAGGAGTCAGAACTTCAAAGTGGTGTAACTCATCATAATTCCATTCAAGCCCATACAGCTACATTTAACTTTTATCTGCTGAGATTCTGCCCCCAGATCTGAACACATCACATCTTTGGGTGAATCCACATAAAGATGAGGCCCACTGATCGTTTTTAATCCTTCCTGATAGAACAACTTAATCTGGTTCTAGCCCAGCTACCAGTGTGAAGCAAACCTGAGTGCTAGAAAGCACCTAATGAGGTGCTAATTGAGCGGTGAAGACAATGGGAGTTGTGCTTGCCATCCCATCACTGTACTACCGTGCAATCTTCAATGTATTTATCCTCAACACCTTTGTGATGTAGGGAAGTACTATTATCCCCATTTTACAGATGGGGAGCTGAGGCATAGGGATACTGAGTGCTTAGGTCACACAGGATGTTTATGGCAGAGCAGGAATTGAACCCATGTCTCAGAGCCCAGGACAACATGCTAGCTACTGGACAATTCTTCCTCTTAGCAAACATTACAGATTCGGAATATTGCAATAATGTTTAGAAAAGCATCTCCCCTTTTTGGTGTCTATTCAAACTGTACCAAATCCTTCAGAGTTTGGCCATCCCTGCATTTTACAACCCTCTAAAAACAGAAAGAGTTTCTAAATGAAAATCCTGCGAGACTGTAACACAGAGGCCCGTTGGTGGCTCACTGTTCTGTGTCAGCAACTCTTGTCAGCCCTGGCATACTCATACGTCAAACACACTGTTGTCATGATCTATACCCAAAAGGTGGCATGTAAGATATCACTGGAAAACTTGTAACTCACTGATCACTAATAGTCTTATGTGTATGTAAAGGGTGTATATGAATGGTTATAACCATGTGCTAGAATCATGTTCTTAAAATGTATTTGACAAGTAGTGCCTAAGCCATGCCTAAGGAATGTGATTCCACCTGTCTGAGTGGATCTCCAATGTAAATTAGGCAAGCTGTGACCAAAGACAAAGCTAAGCATATTTATATGGAAGGTAAACAAAGCCACCAGCAGAGCAAGTGGAAAAAGATGAATACTTAATTTGGATGGGGGATGGCACCCCCAAAAAGCCTTCTTGCCTCTGGAAGCTGGGCCAAAGTACTTTGGGTAGACAGCATGGCTTCTGCGTCTCAGCGGGAGAGAGATGCTTGATCTGGGCTTACTTTTCAAAGAATAAACTGCAACGGTGTACTGGGCTATACAGACGGGGGTGTAATCTCAAATGAAAAGCAATCGAATCAACTGATTGTATAGAATATTACTGTGCTATAAACGTGTATTGAATAAAGTGTTTTGTGAAAGCCTGCAACACACTGGTGATTAATATCATTGTGAAATGTCTGTATTAACACTGTATCACTGATGATATGCTTTAAAGTCTGTGACCAAACACGGGGAGAAACAGGTTTTCTCCTGGACTGGAGGGAAGGCAGCTAACTACCTGTCACCAATGTAAATTAAGCAGTATGAATTAAAACAATGGAAGCTCTATTTACATATGAATTAGCAGTGGGATAGGAAGTCGACAGGAAGGAAAGAACAGCAGGAAGTTTTCCTGTCTCTTGTAACAAGGTCAATGAACTCTAGGGGAGAGAAGAAGAAACAGAAAGCCACTTTGGTGTTCACCATTTTGAGGATTCAAGGGGACAGAGCTCTTCAAATCATAGCATGTTGAATCCTTCATCCAAGGGGTTGAAGTCTCTGGGAACTGAGTTTACGTGAGAAACCGGCTTAGGCAATGATTGTAACTTGCTTAAATTAAATTTTAGACTTAGAAATGTATTTTTGCTTTTGTTCTCTTGTAATACTTTCTATCTTTATTTCTTATACTTGGTATCAATTAATCCTATGCCCTTCTGTTAAATAAACTTATTTTATTTTTTATTATAAACCAATTCAGTTAAATTAATGAGCTGTATTATCTTGTTTCTAAAGAAGCAACCAACTTAACTTACCTAAGTGTTCAGTGAGAGGGCTGGACACTACACAGGCAGATGGTATGGGGGAAATTCAGGACTAGGGTGTTGGGGTCACCCTGAAAAAATTAACTAGGCAGTGAAAGCCAGGGTGTGACCTGCATGCTTGTCATGGCTGTTGGTCTGCTGCATAGGATTTTTTAAGGCACCCAAGGTTACAAGGTGACACAACCCCTTACTGGTCTGGGTTGAACCCTGAAGTGTCAGAGACTCTTAAAAACAGCAGTGCTAGGAAGGGCAGCTTTGACAGGTTGATATTAATTTCCTTCAATGCCATACCAAAGACAGTACATTTAATTGGATAAGTATTGCTGTGCCAGACAAAATCATTTTTCAGAAGACATCTTTGGAACTTGTAACTAGCAATTTTTGTACTTTGTCACAGAACAAAGTTCTCTCTCTTAAAACATGTATTATTCACACTGGTAGACATTTTGGGTCAGGGCTTGTTAAGGCACTGAATGGTAGAAATTCACAGGAAACAGCTCATCTCCCCTGCAACTCCCAAGATGCATCAGAATAGGATTCCCTCCTAGGAACCATACAAAGTACTCATTCATTAGCCTTCTCTAATCCTTTCACACTTTACAAGGTCTGCAGGCACTGAGCCAAGGGTCTGTGTGGACCCTTGGCTTTGAACCTGTGCACCTTACAAATGGGCAGTAGCCCTCTTTTACCCTTACATACCTTCCCTTCAGTTTTCATTTTGCAACCAGTTTAGCCATGCCCACATGTACAATGCAGCCTTCCTGAGCTACACACTTTAGAAGTTTATAGAAACTCCTGTGCAAATTGTACTATGGAGTAGATTTTCAGAAGAGATCATGGGGGGAGGGATAGCTCAGTGGTTTGAGCATTGGCCTGCTTAAACCCAGGGTTCTGAGTTCAATCCTTGAGGGGGCCACTTAGGGATCTGGGGCAAAATCAGTACTTGGTCCTGCTAGTGAAGGCAGGGGGCTGGACTCGATGACCTTTCAAGGTCCCTTCCAGTTCTAGGAGATGGGATATCTCCATTAATTTATTTAATTTATATATTTCAGCACCAAAATAAGGGTCAGATGTTCAGAAGAGCTCAGCACATTGGACACTGAGTTCTTCTGTAGGTCTGGCTCTCAATGTCACAATGGGAACGGCTGGGTGCTGAGCTGTTTTGGAAATCTGGCCTTAAATGTGCATGCTGAGAAGCTGAAGATCTAGTTCTGGGCTCTTTTGAAAATCTGACTCCACATGACTACAGCATGGGATAGTCAAAGGGTCATACCTTGGTCAAAATAAAAACCAATTTGCACCAGAAGACTCAGAATCACTTCTCACTAATGAGGGCTATTTGCATACTGAACGTACAAGTTTCTGGCACAAACTATAGCATTTTTCCTGAAAAAAACAAACAGATTTTTATTTTTTATAAGGGGAGTGTGTTTTATTTTCCACCAGCTGCCCCTCATATCAATAATGGGCATGCTGTTTTTGTTCAAACTTTCCAAAGATATTCATTTTGGGGCAAAGACCAAACCTGGAAAATTTCAGCTTGAAAGGTGAAATTTTTAGAAAGCTACAGTTGACTGAAAACAGGGTATTAGAATTCAAGCTGTTATGAAACCTTAACTATTGTGGTTGCTATTGCTCACACTATAATCAAGTGCCATTTCTCCCATGCTGGTTTTCATTAAATAATGAAATTCAATTCAATTTTTCTATGACTAATTGTCACTATAACCATTATTAAAATGAGGAAGTAGAGTAAAAAAGAGTAAAGTTATTCAGTCGTTAAATATTTATAAATATAGAAATATTTACCTGTTCTGCTTATAATGAATCTAGCTCACAATCTGGAAAGTATGTTTTGTCTCTTGGGATCAGTGATACTTTAGGGATCTTAAGCCAGCAGTCTGGATACTCTCCAAACCATTGCTGGATGTCATCTCATATGTTCATGCCTTTTGCTTTGTTTTATGTCCATAATTCGCTCTCTCTTTTTCTTGGCTTTTGCAACAATCTGTCGGGAACTAGAATGATGAGGTGTTAAAAGCACTAGGATTTCCTGTGATGTAGCTGAATTTGTGATGTTAATAGTGATGGCCAATTCTTTGTCTGATCTTGACAGCAGAATTGAAGAATAGAACACTGCTATTTACTTACATGCTGTACAATGGCAAGAGAATTAGGAGTATGGGAAAATTCTGGTTATGGAGAGATCAGGGAGGTTTCCGATTGCTGGATGTGCATCCTAAACTGTTTTGTTTCTACTGACTGTGCAGGTTTTTAAAAATAAAAAAACAACATATGAATAGATACCACTCTATGCTATGATGGGAGTACCTTAAAGAAGAAACTTCCAGGGCTACTTCAAATAAGAACCTAAACGTTTGCAGACATTTCCAAACCTTCCAAATCCAGCAATTAGGCTGGATAGGATTTCTTGAGACATGTCCAGGAGTCCCTTCTTCCAGTTAGGCCAGAATTTCCATAGGAGCAGACTTTCTTGTGGTATAAGGAAACACTTGTCTGGTCCTGATCAGAACTTGGAAGGGTTTGTGGGACATATTTTCATCCATGCTCCATTATCTTTGAACTGTGCAATGGAGAAGGAAACCTAGGGAAACAGACAGCTTTATGGCTAGTTGATTTTTAGAGGAAAAAATATTAAAGCTATTTTGCTCAGAGGTTTGGTATGTGAAAAGTAGCCCCAGTGGAGACGGATTAGCCATCAGAGTGCAGGTGAGGTGGTCAAAGGTGCAGTTTATTACACAGGTATTACTGTCACATGCATGGGGTATGTGTGTTCGTGGTTGCAGAGATGATTAGATACATTAATGTAATGGCATGTAGTGCCACAAAATTGAAATGCCATGAGTTTGGGATGGCCATAACACAAGTGGAGGGATTCAATCCCTAGTCCTGCAGGATCCCTTTGACTAGGAGAGGCCATGGACACGCTTACCATCCGGTCCCACCCACCACTAGCATAGTGGGCATTCTGCAGGTGGGAAAGGGTGTGATCAGAGCATGCTGCTATGAGAAAAGCTATTATAGTGAACATTTAGAATTATTTTTAGGATTACTTTTTTCCCTTCTAAGGCCTTGACTAATGGTCATTGATAAGTTTGACTGGTACTATGAAGCCAGAACCCTATAAGATGTTTCTAAAACAGCTTTCATACACAGTATGTAGCATATTCAAAACACATAAATGCTTACCTTTTCCAAACTGATTAGTAATTTTGGATGGCCACTCTGAGATGCCTCAAAGGGCCTGATTATCAGAGAATAATCAGCACTTTTGAATATCAGACCCCTTTAAGGAGTCTCAAATTGGGTGCAAAAAACTGATGCACTCAAAATGACAGATTACTTTGGAATATTTAGGCCAAAATTTGTATACCTTACCACACCGTTCTTTACATATAGTTAGGATAACCTATAACTACGGGCTTGTTTACACTTAAATTACTACTGCAGCTATGCTACTGTAATGCTTCAGGATAGACACTACCTACGCTGATGGGAGGGTTTCTCCTGATGGTACAGGTAAATCACCTCCCTGACAGGCAGAAGCTAGGTCGACAGAAGAACTCTTCAGGCGAACGTTCACTGTCTACATAGGGACTTAGGTCACCTTAACTACATCGCTCAGGGGTGTGGATTTTCACACCTGAGAGACATAGCGGTGTCACTCTAATTTTCTAGTGTAAATCAGCCCTAATTAATGGCTTCATTAATGCAGCCATCCCAGATGATTGCCAATAAGTTCTTTGTACCCCACACATACAAATATTGCTTAAACAGAATACATAAAAACTTACACGGTTGTACTTATAATAAATATAACATACTCATTCACAGAGTAGCTTTCCACATACATATCTCATAGTTAACAAAAAGATCTCTTATCTTTTAAGTACACTTTAGAAATGAAAACACTTAAGCCTTTGCCAAAACAAAACTAATGCTTTGGATGAGAGGATGTAAGTACATCACATGTTTAGGTCATGTCAGTTCCTGCGCACATTTCATTAAAGCACTCACTGGTGCTAAGGATCTTGCGTCCAATGCATGTAAACACTGCTAATGACTCCAGTGGTTTCTTGTTAGCACACATTAACACCTTTCCCTCTTTGCTTATTATAAGAGGAGTTCTCTTTTTTTCCTTCAGTACTTGTGCTAAGGCCCATTGTTCTACACGTTGTATTGATGTTACAGTTCAGCCTTAGCAAAGCTGATCGTCTGTACATTGCAATGCTCTAAGTAGTTGCTGATTGATTTCCGCTTCTCCTTTAAAACTGTCAAGTGCTTCTTCCAATATTACTTATAGGGACACAGTGCAAAGTACTGTAGATAATGGGCAGACTTGTTTGAAACCCTGCAGAGGTTCAAAACTAGTTAACTCTCCATGAATAGCTATTTCATGTTCTCCATGAAGCATAAGGAAGTGTAAGAAGTGCAGCATGTTTGGTGAATTCCCATTGAGTTAATTAGAAAAAAAATCCAAAAGGACATTTGTGAGCTAAAATATGAAGCACTAATCATTGTTTTATCAAAATATAAGTCAAAATCATCTCATGTTTAGGGAACTTTCATGAGAGTACAGTAGTTTCCACTATAATTTTCATTTAACTATATTACAGGGAACAGGCTAGCTCCTTCATTCAGTTATGTGAAACGTAGGTGGTAGAATTTGTAGAAAGACCTTTCTAGCATGGCAATGAAGATACATTACACACAGGTTCCCAGAGTCCTATCAAATATCTTAGATGTAGATGATTTCTATGAAGGAATGCATGTAGTCTTGTGTTCATTTTTCAGATCCTAATGAAATGTTTCAAAGTGTCCAAATCCTGTAAGGGACAAGCTATTCTGGTTTCCAGAGTGCTGTGATTTTATTAGAAAGTGGAGCTTAAAAAATGGCAACGTGACTCTTAGCAATCTCAGAGAATTACTCTTTTTTTTTTTAAATGCTGATCTGAGTTCTGATCAAAAAGACTTGGACATTTAGACATATGTACTCCAGTCTTTATGGCTTTGGATAATTCTCTGGAGTTGGTATTTGTCCAGCACATATCAACCAAAAATCTTTTAGGGGGCTTATTATCAACACCAACTTTATTTCTGATTTTGCACATTCTTCATGCTCTGAAAGACGGGATGTTTCTTTTTATGGTGAGAAGACTGAAGGGGCAAACATGGGGAGATGTGCGCAGGAGACTCAGAAGGGTGGGAGTTGGAGGATGGGGAGAGGCACAACAGTGACAGAGGAGTAGATTGGCTAATTTTCACATTCATTTTCTAGATGGACCCAAAATTTGGAAAAAGTTCTGAACTGGGTGGCTCCAGTTGCCACTCATTTGAATACAAAATGCAAGTGATGAGAGCCCCAGTGTGTCAAAACAGAACCAAAGGTTGCACAAACCCCTGAAGACTGAAACTGCCAAGTGTTTCATAGTCAAAATATTGAACAGCCACATTACAGCAACTGGTGTAACTTCTGTAGTTGAACAAAACATTTTCTATGGTATTCCCTATAAAAACCAAGTCACGTGCACATTTTAACAGGACTCCTTAGAAGCAAACTCTACTAGTTGGATTTGAAAGCACTTACCAGTATTTATTGACAGGAATGAATCCTTCATTTTATGTACACTTGGTTAAGATGGCCGAGATAATCCCCTTAGGGAGAGAAATCAGAGAATAGGTCAATAACAGGCAATAACATATCAAGCTCAGGAATCACAGAAAGTAAAAAAAAAAAAAGGGTGGGGTGGGGGAAGGGACAGCTGTCCATGCCAAGCTCTAAGTGTTTCCATTGATTGGATAATCTAAAGATGTATTGCCTAACAAGAAGAGCAGCCTCTCTCTACAATAGTGGTTGTGAGCCGACTTTGATTTGAGAATGTGGTTCTTTTACATTATCAGATTTACTAAAACATGACTTTTTCCAGAAATTTTATTAGCACAGGTCAATGAACCACAGTGATGCATAAAGCAAAGCTAATGCAGTGATGGCATAGATTTGTACAGGGAGTATTGGAGATCTGGCAAGGTTATGCACAAAGATAGATCTTTGATGCAATTTAATCTTAGCACATTATTCAATATCAGGGCTGGGATGCACTCACACTTCCCAGATCAGACCTTTGTAGGGTATCTGCACAACATTTTCAAAAGGCCAGAGTGACTTAGGAGACCAAGTCCCATTGGCTTTAACTGACACTTAGGCTCCTATTATGACTAAGTCACTTTTGAAAATCGGACACAGTCTCCTGAGTTACCTGGGAGTGAACCTTCCAGCCCAGGTAAACAGACTCACAAGGTTAGCAAGGTTTGAGCTAATGTGCTAAAAATAGAGTATGGATGATGAAGCTCAGGCAGCAGCTCCAGCTTTCAAGTGCACCCGGTCGCCTGGCTGTGAGCTCGGGTGGCTAGCCTGAGTTTCTGTTGGAGCCACAACATACACACTAGCTTGGGTCTGACTAACACTCCCCAATGCAGAGTAGACATACTTTTAGGCCATTTTTCCAGACCTCCAAATGATAGCTAATGTTATGTTTTATCTGACCTATATTAAGCCACCAGTATTCTTGTGAATTTGATTGTATGAATCTGCAGTTGGATTCTAGGTTCACAATCACAATTCTCACACAGTGGAAGTGAAAATTTGTACATTACCATTGTTTCCTGCATCTTGATTTTTATGTAGATTTATGAAAGAAGAAGAAGTAACAACAATTTTCAGTAGTATGGTTTTCATCAGAGGAGCTCTAATTTCTACATGTCAGAAATTAGGGGTCATATTTTATGAGTAAGCTAAATTATCAGAAAGGTTTCTCTCAGCTGGTCTCATTTTTTAGTATGTTTCAAATAAGTTCAATGTTTGGGGAAAACCAATAAAATATAAACTAGAAAAGAAAACAAACATTAAACACAGTGAAAGGATTCCCACATATCTCTGTCTTTGCAAAGCACAACAGAACATTCAGGACCAGTGAAAACAAGCTAAAAGTTGCTTGGGGAGTGTCAATGAGTAGACTAACTATTCCTCTGTTATCTTATAACAAGTATTTGACCATCTCTCCAGCAACCCACTTTTTCTCTTGAGATATTCTGAAATAAGTGTGATGCTGGCAAACCAATTCAGGTTAGAATTAACAGGCCAGTTCACCTGTGTGTAACCCTTAAAGGCAGGTTAAGAGGAATTGCAATATAATCAGGCCAATTCAATTGTGTGTGAGTATCAAAGGGATGTTAAATGGGCTTGCAGACACCAGCTCCTTCAATTGTGTTGATAAGAAATCAAAGAAAATGTTGTTTGTATGTTTACGTCTGTCTATATCCTGTACTCAGCTAGCCTTAAGATCAAAGATGTGTATACACTGCATGGAACTAACGAATATTTCCTGTATTGCCCTCATGTATTTGTCCATGTTTTAATGAATGGTGAACAATTGCCTAATGTAAATCAGTGTAACTGAACTATTTCTGTATGCATAGAAGGTAGGCAGTTAACTTCAAAGTAGGGGTCATTGGTTTAACAATGGAGACTCACAAACTCTCTGTACTACCTATTCTTCATCAGAGGAAAACCCATGCTATGCCAGTAACCCTCAACGAGCTGCATTCAACTACAGATGCTGGACCATGGGAATGATCTTGCTATCTCTGATTCATATCTGGACTCCTGGAATTCTGGCAGAGAGAGTTCTAAGCATACAGATAGAAATCCCTGGAATTCATTTTTGGGAAGCCCTGAGAACTTATGAAAAGACTAACAGACTTTTTACATCTATGCTATCATTTGGACTACAACCTGTAATTCACCTGTAATGTATATTATCTGCTTTAATCTCTTAACTCTCATTTCTTTTCTTAATCAATACATCTTCAGTTAGTTTACTAAGGATTGGCTAACAACTTCGTTTTTGGTGAAATCCTGAAGCATCCAGTGACCTGGGGTGAATGACAGGATCTCTGGGACTGGAAGAACCTAATGTGTGGTGGTTTTGGTTTTAATAACCTTACATCATAAAGTCCAGTTTGCCTGGGTGATAAACGGGCTGGAATGCCATGGGGATTGTCTGTATTCCATGGTAAAACTAATGTAGTGATTCAGGAATACTCTTTTATTACTGGCTTGGTGAATCTAAAGATAGAATATATCACCAGTTTTGGGGTATCTGCCCTATTTTCTGACAATCTGTGCTAAGTTTGGCATTCTCAGCTGTGACCCACTCTGGGTACCGCAACAATAAGTTTTTCCCTTTACGTGGTTTTTACTTTTGCATCAGTATAAATTACCTGCCTGCAAGTGTCATAACTGAAGCTTGCTTAGTACTGCACAAACATTCTATGAGTGTTAGCTTGATATTTTAAATTAATTCATTTAAGCTGTGTTTGCTAGCCTTTGCTGAAGAAACTGAATTTTGAGCAAATGTTGCAGAACATTAGTGGAAAGCAGATACTAATTGTGACTGCCTCAAACTGGATTCTAAGAGTTACATTTATCCACTCAGGGAGCAGAATCAAAGCATGTGACCTACCTGTCCAATCAAAACAGCTTAAATTTGGAATGTTATGGAGATGCTACTTCCTTTCTCCCACCCTTTGATGTCTCGTCTATTTAGTCAGTAAACTGTTCAGGACAGCAACAGTCTCTTACTATGTGGATATACAGCTGCTATAGGAATGGGTCATCAGTCTCAGCTGGGGCCACTAAGAAATACTGCAGTACACATACATTGTGCTAACAATAATGATAATTCCCATAAAATCTGAACTGTTATCAGAAAATCTCTTTCTGCTTTTGATCCAACCTGGCACCAAACCACGAGATGAGTCTGCATTACTATTATTTATATTTCAATAGCCTCTAGAGACCTCACCTGTTGTGCCAGAGGCTGAACAGAAGAAAAGTCTCAGCCTCAGTTTATAATGTAACGCTAGGTCTACACTAGGCATGCTTTGGTAGTATGGGAATAACAGTACATGATACCAGCAAAGCCCTCTTAAGGTAGGGTGACCAGATGTCCCAATTTTATAGGGACAGTCCCGATTTTGGGGTCTTTTTCTTATATAGGCTCCTATTACCCCCCACCCCCTGTCCCGATTTTTCACACTTGCTGTCTGGTCACCCTATCTTAAGGGCTTGTCTACACTGGCAATTTACAGCACTGCAACTTTCTTGCTCGGGGTGTGAAAAAACACCCCCCTGAGTGCAGCAAGTTTCAGTGCTGTAAAGTGTAGACAGTGCACCAGTGCTGGGAGCTACGCCCTGGTGGAGGTGGGTTTTTAGAGCACTGGGAGAGCCACACAAGCCATGTTAAAGCACTGCCGTGGCAGCGCTTTAGCGTTGTCAGCATAGACTAGCTCTAATGGGTGGACACAGCTACGTCAGTGAAGCAGCACTTTAGTAGCTGCACTATTATAAAACCACCCTCCCCAGCAGCAAAACAAATGATATCAGTAAAAGCACAGCTTTTCTGCTATAGCTGCATCTACACAACAGACTTCTGCTGGCATTGGTATGTGGAGCAGATATCACACCTCTTCACCCCCATGACTCACATCGGTATGCCAGCAGTAGTCTGTAGACATTGCCTAAGGTTACCTCTAAGGTAATCTTAGTTTACAATCTAAATCAATGAGAGTCTGTTCAGGTACGGCCAACTTTCTGCAGGCAACAAGTTGCAGGATGGGAGCCTAAATAATTTGGGTGATTCAACTTTGAATAGACTCCAACTTCTGAATTCAGAGTTCATATGTGAGGCTCTGGTTTTGGCCATCTCCAGTGTCTAGTGGGTGTGTTTATATCTCAGTAGCAGCTGAAGCTGTTATGTCCCAGCTTTGTATTTCTTGCTGTGTACCATACCATATCATACTGTGAGCTGCTGATCAATTGTCCTATTACTAGCATTATAATGAAGAAGCTAAACTAGCCAGTTCCGCTCAACAGCAGCATTGCTACTTCTAAACCTCGGCAGCTTTCGGTCTGATCATCCCATTTCCACTCTGTCTCTTTGGCTCCAGCTCAAGAAGGAATAAGGGAAGACACAGAGGATTCTTAAAATAAATCTTGGCTGGTGTGGTGGCTGAAGGAAACAATTTCACCACTTTATCACGCACCCTTTGTACAATGTTAAACCTAAATTAATTAAATAAATCAGTTGATGAAATCACCCTATGAATGTGGCAGCACACCATAATTCACTGCAGCTGCCAGAGCAGGGAGCAGATGGAAGACGCTGGATTTTCCTCTGTGCTACAAGTGCCATTTTGTTGGTCCCATTCTGTTTCCTTTCAGATTAAACCAAGGGCACACGTAGGGCCTTATTCTGCAGCTGCGCCTCGCAGAGAGCTCCCACAGTCAGGGGGATTTCCCCCAGAGCAGAGCAGCTGTATGTAACATGAATGTGCAGAGACCAAATCCTACCCTGGGTTACACTGGTGTAACTGAGGGCAAATCTGGCTCTAGGCGCAACTGGCATGTGGAAAGATCCTCCCCTTTTGTCCTCTCATCATGCACTGTACACTAAACAGAGTACTTTTAACAAGGGTAATTGCATCCTCTCTACCACACACAAAGTTCAAGCCTTACTGTAAACAGGGGGATGCATTTGGTGGAGCACAGGCAGCATTTTGAACATGACAGTGACCTTCTGCACTCTGGCTGGGAATGAAAGTTATCAGTTGGCCAACACACAACACAAACACCCCCAGGGGAGAATACAAAGAGAAGGCATTTGGAGTGCCTGCTGCATCACAAATGAAAACAGATTAGTGAAAAATATTTAAGCAACTCACTGAATGCAGAAGCTTCCTATGCGGTGCAGAGGTGAGGGGAGATGCGAATCTGCTGAGCTGCACAGTACAATGAAAAGTGCATTGTTCTAGGCATGGCGAATGAACACCTGTGCTGCACCCCCTTCTATAGGGAACAGGATATGGTGAGAGGCGGGGATTGAGTTTACTTGATGCTGTGGGAATGACATGCTCAGCAGCCACTGACTTAGGCCTGGTCTACACTATGAGTTTAGGTCGACTTTAGCAGCGTTAAATCGAATTAAGCCTGGAAACGTTCACACGACGAAGCCCTTTCTTTCGACTTAAAGGGCCCTTTAAACCGGTTTCTTTACTCCACCTCCGACGAGGGGATTAGAGATAAAATCGGCCTTAGCGGGTCGGAATTGGGGTAGTGTGGACAGAATTCGACGTTATTGGCCTCCGGGAGCTATCCCACAGTGCTTCATTGTGACCGCTCTGGACAGCACTCTCAACTCAGATGCACTGACCAGGTAGACAGGAAAAGCCCCGCGAACGTTTGAATTTCATTTCCTGTTTGCTCAGCGTGGAGAGCACAGAGCACAGAGCTCATCAGCACAGGTAACCGTGATGGAGTCCCAGGATCGCAAAAGAGCTCCAGCATGGACAGAACGGGAGGTACGGGATCTGCTCGCCATATGGGGAGATGAATCAGTGCTAGCTGAACTCCGTAGCAGTAAACGAAATGGCAAAATATTAGAAAAGGTCTCCAAGGCCATGAAGGACAGAGGCCATAACAGGGACGCACAGCAGTGCCGCGTGAAAATTAAGGAGCTAAGGCAAGCCTACCACAAAGCCAGAGAAGCAAAGGGAAGGTCCGGGGCAGAGCCGCAAACATGCCGTTTGAATTTCATTTCCTGTTTGCTCAGTGTGGAGAGCACAGAGCTCATCAGCACAGGTAACCGTGATGGAGTCCCAGGATCGCAAAAGAGCTCCAGCATGGACAGAACGGGAGGTACGGGATCTGCTCGCCATATGGGGAGATGAATCAGTGCTAGCTGAACTCCGTAGCAGTAAACGAAATGGCAAAATATTAGAAAAGGTCTCCAAGGCCATGAAGGACAGAGGCCATAACAGGGACGCACAGCAGTGCCGCGTGAAAATTAAGGAGCTAAGGCAAGCCTACCACAAAGCCAGAGAAGCAAAGGGAAGGTCCGGGGCAGAGCCGCAAACATGCCGTTTGAATTTCATTTCCTGTTTGCTCAGTGTGGAGAGCACAGAGCTCATCAGCACAGGTAACCGTGATGGAGTCCCAGGATCGCAAAAGAGCTCCAGCATGGACAGAACGGGAGGTACGGGATCTGCTCGCCATATGGGGAGATGAATCAGTGCTAGCTGAACTCCGTAGCAGTAAACGAAATGGCAAAATATTAGAAAAGGTCTCCAAGGCCATGAAGGACAGAGGCCATAACAGGGACGCACAGCAGTGCCGCGTGAAAATTAAGGAGCTAAGGCAAGCCTACCACAAAGCCAGAGAAGCAAACGGAAGGTCCGGGGCAGAGCTGCAAACATGCCGCTTCTACGCGGAGCTGCATGCCATTCTAGGGGGTGCAGCCACCACTACCCCAACCGTGTGCTATGACTCCCTCACTGGAGAAACACACAGGGAAGCGGGTTCAGGGTACGAGGAAGATGAGGATGGAGATAATGTAGATAGCTCACAGCAGCAAGGAAGCGGAGAAACCGGTTTCCCCAACAGCCAGGATATGTTTATCACCCTGGACCTGGAACCAGTAACCCCCGAACTCACCCAAGGCGTGCTCCCAGACCCTGAGGGCACATAAGGGACCTCTGGTGAGTGTACCTTTGTAAATATTACACATGGTTTAAAAGCAAGCATGTTTAATGATTAATGATTAATTTGCCCTGGCAATCGCGGCCAGTACAGCTACTGGAAAAGTATGTTAATTTGTATGGGGATGGAGCGGAAATCCTCCAGGGACATCTCCAGAAAACTCTCCTTCATGTACTCCCAAAGCCTTTGCAAAAGGTTTCTGGGGAGGGCTGCCTTATCCCGTCCGCCATGGTAGGACACTTTACCACGCCAGGCCAGTAGCACGTAGTCTGGAATCATTGCATAACAAAGCATGGCAGCGTATGGTCCCGGTGTTTGCTGGCATGCAGACAACATCCATTCCTTATTGCTCTTTGTTATCCTCAGGAGAGTGATATCATTCACGGTCACCTGGTTGAAATGGGGCGATTTTATTAAGGGGACATTCAGAGGTGCCCGTTCCTGCTCTGCTGAACAGAAATATTCCCCGCTGTTAGCCACGCGGTGGGGGGGGAGGGGTGAAGTTATCATCCCAGAGAATTCGGTGTGCGGGGGAGGGGAGTTAGTTGGGTATGTGCTGCATGTTAACCCGGAAACCGCAGCCCCTCCTTTTACATTGCAAACCCATTTTAAATGGCCAACCCAATGGGTGCTTGGTATGGGAAATGAGAGCGCTACTGTTTGAAACCATTCCCACATGTTAAGAAGGTTAAAAAAGCCAAAAGACTGTGTCTTACCATGGTTGCCTGCAAGCCGAAATCTGTGGCCTGGCACTGCGTGAGTGATCTCTCATACCAAACCGGCAGGCCCTCAATATAAGAGGAAAAATGCGACCTTGTAACGAAAGCACATGTGCTGTGTAATGTGAACAGCAAAATTTAACGTGAAAGAGTGTACCCACTGTTCTCTAAAATGTGTCTTTTTTAACCACCTCTCCCTTCTCCTCCACCAGCTGCAAATGTTTCTCCTTCACAGAGGCTAATGAAGATTAGAAAGAGAAAACGGAGGACGCGGGATGATATGTTCACGGAACTCCAGATGTCCTCCCACGCTGAAAGAGCACAGCAGAATGCGTGGAGGCAGTCAATGTCAGACTACAGAAAAGCACAATATGAACGAGAGGAGAGGTGGCGGGCTGAATCGCGGGATGAACAGAGCAAGTTGCGGGCTGAAGATGATAGGTGGCGTCAGCTTGCAGACAGAAGGCAAGAGTCGATGCTCCGGCTGCTGGAGCATCAAACTGATATGCTCCAGCGTATGGTTGAGCTGCAGGAAAGGCAGCAGGAGCAGAGACCGCTGCTATAGCCCCTGTGTAACCAACAGCCCTCCTCCCCAAGTTCCATAGCCTCCTCACCCAGACGCCCAAGAACACGGTGGGGGGGCCTCTGGCCACCCAGTCACTCCACCCCAGATGATTGCCCTAGCATCAGAAGGCTGGCCTTCAATAAGAGTTAAAGTTTTAAACTGCAGTGTGTCCTTTTCCTTCCCTCCTCCCCCACCCATCCCGGGCTACCGTGGCAATTATCCCCCTAGTTGTGTGATGAATTAATAAAGAATGCATGAATGTGAAGTAACAATGACTTTATTGCCTCTGCAAGCGGTGCTCGAAGGGGGGAGGGGTGGGTGGGGTGGTTGGCTTACAGGGAAGTAGAGTGAACCGGGTGGCGGGGGGGGGGCGGAGGGTTCATCAAGGAGTAACAAACAGAAGTTTCACACCGTAGCCTGGCCAGTCACAAAACTCGTTTTCAAAGCTTCTCTGATGCGCACCGTGCCCTGCTGTGCTCCTCTAACCGCCCTGGTGTCTGGCTGCACGTAATCAGCGGCCAGGCGATTTGCCTCAACCTCCCACCCCGCCATAAATGTCTCCCCCTTACTCTCACAGATATTGTGGAGCGCACAGCAAGCAGCAATAACAATGGGGATATTCTTTTTGCTGAGGTCTGAGTGAGTCAGTAAGCTGCGCCAGCGTGCTTTTAAACGTCCAAATGCACATTCCACCACCATTCGGCACTTGCTCAGCCTGTAGTTGAACAGGTCCTGGCTCCTGTCCAGGCTGCCTGTGTACGGCTTCATGAGCCATGGCATTAAGGGGTAGGCTGGGTCCCCAAGGATCACGATAGGCATTTCAACATCCCCAACGGTTACTTTCTGGTCCGGGAAGAAAGTCCCTTCCTCCAGCTTTTGAAACAGAGCAGAGTGCCTGAAGACGCGAGCATCATGTACCTTTCCCGGCCATCCCACGTTGATGTTGGTGAAACGTCCCTTGTGATCCACCAGGGCTTGCAGCAGCATTGAAAAGTACCCCTTGCGGTTTATGTACTCGGTGGCTTGGTGCTCCGGTGCCAAGATAGGGATATGGGTTCCGTCTATGGCCCCACCACAGTTTGGGAATCCCATTGCAGCAAAGCCATCCACTATGGCCTGCACGTTTCCCAGAGTCACTACCCTTGATATCACCAGGTCTTTCATTGCCCTGGCAACTTGGATCACAGCAGCCCCCACAGTAGATTTGCCCACTCCAAATTGATTCCCGACTGACCGGTAGCTGTCTGGCGTTGCAAGCTTCCACAGGGCTATCGCCACTCGCTTCTCAACTGTGAGGGCTGCTCTCATCCTGGTATTCTGGCGCTTCAGGGCAGGGGAAAGCAAGTCACAAAGTTCCATGAAAGTGCCCTTACACATGCGAAAGTTTCGCAGCCACTGGGAATCGTCCCACACCTGCAGCACGATGCGGTCCCACCAGTCTGTGCTTGTTTCCCAGGCCCAGAATCGGCGTTCCACAGCATGAACCTGCCCCAGTAATACCATGATTTCTACAATGCTGGGGCCTGTGCCTTGTGAGAGGTCTATGTCCATGTCAATTTCCTCATCACTCTCGTCGCCGCGCTGCAATCGCCTCCTCGGCTGGTCCTGGTTTTGCTTTGGCAAGTCCTGGCTCTGCATATACTCCAGGACAATGCGCGTGGTGTTCATAGTGCTCATAATTGCCGCGGTGATCTGAGCGGGCTCCATGATCCCAGTGCTAGCTATGGCGCCTGGTCTGAAAAAAGGCGCAAAACTAGTATCTGACGGACCAGGGGAAGGAGGGAGGGAGGGGCGAGTGACGACATGGCGTACAGGTACAGGGAATTAAAATCAACAAAGGTGGCTGTGCATCAGGGAGAAAAACAAACAACTGTCACACAGAATGGCCCCCCCCAAAGATTGAACTCAAAACCCTGGGTTTAGCAGGCTGTTGATTTCACGGAGGGAGGGGGAAGCTAATGAATACAGAACAAATCTATTTTTTACATCTTAAGCTGGCAGCCGACGGTGCAGCATGACTGATAGCCACTGCAGTATGATGACGATGGATACCAGTCGTAATATACCATCTTCTACCAAAAGGCAAGGGGCTGCTGCTGTGTAGCAATGCAGCCCCACGTCTGCCAGCCCCATGTCTGCCAGCACCCAGATCGCCCTCGGCCTCTTCTGGGTGCTTAGCAGAAAATACTGGGCGCTTGGCAGAAAATAGCATACTACGACTGATAGCCATCATCGTCAAGACAGTTCAATAGGACTGAGCATGTCTGCCCAGGTGCCCATGATCGACAGCCACTGCAATATGATGACGATGGATACCAATCGTAATATACCATCTTCTACCAAAAGGCAAGGGGCTGGTGCAATGTAGCCCTACGGCTGCCAGCCCCACGGCTACCAGTCATGCTGCACCGTCTACTGCCAAAAGGCAGTTAGCTGCTGCTGCTGTATAGCAATGCAGTCCCACGTCTGCCCGCACCCAGATGACATATGGTGACGGTGAGCTGAGCTGAGCGGGCTCCATGCTTGCCGTGGTATGTTGTCTGCACAGGTAACCCAGGTAAAAAGGCGCGAATCTATTGTCTGCCGTTGCTCTGACGGAGGGGGAGGGGCCTGACGACATGTACCCAGAACCCCCCGCGACACTGTTTTGCATCATTCGGGCATTGGGATCTCAACCCAGAATTCCAATGGGCGGCGGAGACTGCGGGAACTGTGGGATAGCTACCCATAGTGCAATGCTCCGGAAGTCGACGCTAGCCTCGGTACTGTGGACGCGGTCCGCCGACTAGAGCACTTAGAGCATTTTATGTGGGGACACACACAATCGGCTGTATACAACCGATTTCTATAAAACCGGCTTCTATAAATTCGACCTAATTTCGCAGTGTAGACATACCCTTAGAAAACTGTTCCAGGGAGCAGGGTTACAGTCACTGCCACTGTCACTGGATGGCAAGTAGTGCCATACAGAGATTAGCCGCCATCACCCCAACTCTTCTATTGCACCTTCCTTAAGGTGAACTGGCCAAAAACAGCAGCCAGCCAATTCCGCTGAAGAGTTAAAATGCAAAAAGTCCTTAGAGTCCTTAATAATAAATGGTTCAAACAACCCTCAGGGTCCCCCAAATAAAATCCATAACTGTAACACAAAAGTTCATACTCAGCCCAGTTCTTCTGCCACACACAGAGCTCTTCCTCCATCCCAGGCTTCCTCCACACCCAAAGCTGTCAGTCCCAGCCCTTTCTGGCTGGAGCTCAGCTCCCTGGTTACTGTCTTCCCTATCCTGCCAGCCACACCCTACAGCTTCTAAACCTCCTAGTATCAGGGTCTTCCTGCAAGATCCTCTTTTACTTCCTGCAGTTTCCTGAACTTCCCCCTTCGCTGCAGCCGCCTGCTTCCCTTTATAGAGAATTACCTGATTCAATCCAGGTGTGCCGCTTTAGTAATCAGGGTTGGATAGACCTACTAGGTGCTCCAGCCCTTAAGGGCAAGCCTGTTGCATGTACCAAATGCTGCACATTTTACTTGGAATCCAATGATGAGCTGCCTTCTAGGATATGAGATATCTCTACTGTTCTCTTTCCTTGGGTGAAATGACCTCTCTGTGTCCATTACTCACCCATCACAAGGTGAGGATTGCTTAGTTAATTTTGGTGGAACAGCTTGAGATTGTCAAATAAAATGAGGGATCAAATTGGGTTTATTTGCAATAACTAGAGTCTCGACCCAAAGTTTTTTCTGAAGTCAGTGGGAGTCTTTATATTGACTTCAGCTGACTGGATCAGACCCTGGGTAACCCGGTACTTTTTCTTGGACACTACCATTTTGTGCTGCAGAACCTAAACATTTTCATTACAAATGTCTCTAGCCCATATGTGTGGCAAAGATAAGATGCAAAATGTGAACCAAATGGGAAAAAAATGCCGTGATATCCTTGAGTCTTCTGAGAGCTTGAAACAGTGGTTTTGAGAAGAATTTAGACTGCTGTTCATCTCAGTGTGGTGCTAAATCTTCTCCTTCCCTCCCCTAAAATTAGCATGTTAAGGGGTGTTAATGCTGAGTTTCAATGGTGACAATTTAAACATCAGGAATGTGAACGATTTTACTGCTACCCACAGCAGGCAAGAAAATAAGAGGTACAAATATATTAATGAAGATCTCCACAATCTACTGAGAATGGCCTCTGATTCTGGTGTTGCACATAGGAAGAGTTGTGGGGATAGTCTGGGAGAGGGCCAGCTATTCACTTTTTTCCCCAGTCTGACCTGCAGCAATAATTATACCTACTCTTCATACAGCAGTTCACATTTCCAAAGCTCTGTACAAGAATTAATTAAAGAAGCTGCATAACAACCTCATTGTTTACAGATGGAAAACCAGGCACAGAGATAAAGTGGCTTTTCTAACATCACAGTCAGTGTCAGAACGGGTTTCAAAATGTAGGAGATATTGGCAGTCCTATACTGTACTCCGTTCATTAGAACATTAGGAAGTCACTATGGAAGCACAAAAAATAACCTTTAGGAAGTCACTATAGCAGTGAAAAAAGTATCATGAGATTACTCTGCCTTTATATTTCATTTTTCCTACTATACACTTTAATTTGATTCAGTAAGTTTTAGGTGTGTCAATTGATGTTACATCTATCACTCATTAGAACTCTGCTTTTTCAAGTTATTCCTTTATATGCTATGCAGTTTTCTTTGTGTGTCTAGATTTATGAGACAATCGTCTGCAAACACTAAAAGATTAGAACTGAATGTTAATTGACAGTAATACTACATGCTCAGAACCACAAAGCAGAGGTCCGTTATGTTTGCTTTTATATTGCTTTCCTGAACTTGGACAATTTACTGGACGAGGTTATTACAACAGGCTCACTAGCCTATTCATGCTGAAATTTGGAACATTTATTTTCCTGTATTTCTATTTAATCCTGGTAGGCAACAGCTTATGTATCATGCTCAAGTTCAAACAGTAGTACAAGCAAAAAGAAAATGGAGCTTCTTAACCAAGCATCTGATATAAGTAGATGGGCTCTACAGAATAGCTTAATGACTAGACCTCTAGGATAATTCCAAACTTTTAATTTACACATGGAAAATGCAGTAAATATTTTGCCCCACCTCTCTCCCCCCCCTCTGCCCCAATTTTTTTATTTGTATCAACAGCCTGGAAATGTCATAGGTTTGTGGTTTAAACTGCTGACACTGACTCGATGAAATGTTAAACTTTCATGTTCTATGAAAGGTTGAAAAGGTTTGAAATCAAACCAGGGAGTGGGAGGGAGAGGAAAGAGGACAAATGCCCTGTAATTAGAGATTGAACAGAAACAACTGTTCCTGACAGCACTTCTCCATTTCAGCCAATAACCTGCAATAGAGAAAGCCATGTGAAAGTGAACTAGAAGAAGACTAATTTTATGGCAGGTTTAAAATAAAAAAATAAAAAAAAAAGCCTTATAATTTTTAGTGTCTGTTAAACTAGAATACTGTGTTGGGAAAGCCCATTATAAATGTCTATTATCAGGGGAAATGCAAAGCAGATTCAAATAACCCATATATAGTATTCGATATAATGTGCTGTTAGCTTGCAGGTAATATAGTAATTATAAACTAAGCATTTAAAATATGGGGCCATATTCTGTTCTTAGTTACAGCATTTTACATCTGAAGTTACTCCATTAGTTTAAATGGAATTACTTCGGATTTACACCACAGCAGAATTTGGTCCATGCTACTTTTATTCTGACATTAACAATTGTAGTGTCCTGGGGACATGGCTCTTAGATTCTTGACCAGACCAAAGACTCTTTCCCAGGCGTTTAGGAAGTGCTGTGTGAATACCTAAGCTGCGTACACATGCTTGCTAAAGCTCAAAGTTATGTATCTCTCTATCAAGCCTCAATGCTTTGATTTTAAAAAATCTCCAGTTAATGTAACAGATTTTAAATTGTAAATATGAAAAAATCTACAAAATTGATGAGTTTATATTAGGGATGGGCCCAAGCAGCCAAATTGGATCTGGGTTCAAGTCTAGATTTCAAAGTGCAAGTGTTTTTGGGATTTAGGTTTCTGGTTCATGCCTCTCTCTCTAGTTTACTTAGTTATTGCTGGAGAATTGGGGAATAAAATGTTACAACAAGCTTGTATTCTGAGTTCCTCTCCCTGGAGTTGTCATGAAAAAAATAGCTAACAAGCAGATTTGACTGTGGCCCAGGGGCCCCGGCCGCTGCCGGCAGCGCAGCAGGGCTAAGCCAGGCTTCCTTCCCAACCTCGCTCCGTGCGGGGGAGTGAAGGGGGTCTCTGTGTGCTGCCCCCGCTCTGAGCACTGACTCCACAGCTCCCATTGGCTGGGAACTGCGGCCAGTGTGAGGTGCAAGGGCTGTGCCTGTGAGCAGCCACGCGTGGAGACCCCCCCCCCCCCAGGCCTCCTGCCTAGGAGCCGCTGCCAGAGGGGTGTGCCGGTCGCTTTCGGGAGCCCTCCGAAGTAAGCGCTGACCCTCTCCTGCACCCCAACCCTCTGCCCCAGCCCAGAGCCCACATCCCACACCCAAACTCCCTCCCAGAGCCCGACTCCTCATCCCCTCCTGCACCCAAACACCCTCCCAGAACCCACACCCGCACCCCCTCCCGCACCCAAACTTCTTCCCAGAATCCGCACCCCTCACCCCCTCCCACACCCAAACTCCCTCCCAGAGCCTGCACCCCGCACCCCCTCCCACACCCCTGCCCCAGCCTGGTGAAACTGAGTGAGGGGGGAAAGCGAGTGACAGAGGGAGGCGGGATGGAGTGAGCAGGGGGCAGGGCCTCGGAGACGGGGTGGGACAGGGGCGTGGTCTATGGGAAGGGGCGGGGCAGGCCAATGGTCTTTGGGTTTGCACGATTAGACAGTTGGCAACCCTACCGGGTGGGCATGTGAGAGCCCTGGCTGTGCCAGAAGAGCACACCCAGCAGCTGGGCACCAGCCAGTGCAGGTGCAGCCCTGCCCAAATGTCAGGCGGACCATGTCCACATGGGCGCGACTTGTGCATGCATGGGAGTCCATTGATTGTTCTGCCCTGGGGCCTGGAATTGCTGTCGGCGGGCCTGGTGACACACTGGGAGGTTATGAGGCAGGGATCTTGGGCGTAATACAGGGGTCTCAAATGGGGCGGGGGCGGGGCCTGATGGAAAGGGTGGAGTGGGGGCGGGGTCAGGGGCAGCGAGGGGGGGTGTCAGTGATGCGGCCCTCAGGCCAATGCACTAGTCCTCATGTGGCCCTCGTGGTCATTTGAGTTTGAGACCCCTGGCGTAATAGTTCATTTCAGCTCTCCCCCTCAGTCAGGCCTTGTCTATGCTATGAAAAATGCCCCTTGCTGACAACAGGTGTCAGCAACGGTGCAGCTGAATTGCTGCTGCCAGAGCAGGAATGGGTAAACAGTGTTTAGCACCTTTCAGTCACCATTGCTAAAATCCCAGTGTCACCAAAACTACACTGAAAGCATCTCTGTCCCTTGTCTATACTTGCTGTTAAACTTTGTACTGCACTAGTTCACCTGCAATAGGTTCTTGTTCACAGTGTGATTACTCTGATGTAAGGCATTGTGGATATCATTTTCAAAATCACCTGAGTAATAAGCAGCTTATGTCCCACAGACTTTTAATGGGACTCTTGCTCTTAAGTTTTGCAATCCCACCCTGTAACTATTCCTTCTCTCTGGGGTGGTTTTGTTTTATTCATAAATCTAAAAATGCCATTTAATATGATCGGTAACCACGGCTTGGATTCTTAACGGTTCCATGATCAAACCCTAAGTCAATTAAAGCGTTTGGGGCTCAGGTCCATCTGTAGGGATTGAAGCTGTGACCTCTGCATCTAAAATTAAAAGCATTTTCTGTCTGAACTAAAGGACCAGGTCCACTGGAATTTTTAATGGCAAAAATTAGTCATGTCTGACGAAAGGTGGCACTTCAAACAGCATGGCATCACCTCACACCAAGCATTGTTTTAATACTGATATAGAAAAAAATAGTCCCAACTACTCAATCACCAACATTAGTTCCTTGGATATTCTCCCATTGATTTCTCTTACCTATGAACAGGGCCGGCTCTGGCTTTTTTGCCGCCCCAGGCAAAAAAGCCGGGGGGAGGGCGCCGGGGGGGAGGGCGGCCAGAGCCCTGGGAGGAGGGAGGCGAGCCCCGGCGGGGGCTCCGCTCTCCCCCCGGCAGCCGGGGGGAGGGCGGCCGGAGCCCTGGGAGGAGGGCGGCGAGCCCCGGCCGGGGCTCCGCTCTCCCCCCGGCGGCCAGAGTGCAGGGGGCAGGGCGGCGAGAGGGCGGCGAGTCCCGGCTGGGGCTCGCCGCTCTCCCCCCCGGCGGCCGGGGGGAGGGCGCCGGGGGGGAGGGCGGCCAGAGCGCCGGGGGGAGGGCGGCGAGCCCGGCCGTGGCCCCGCTCTCCCCGGCGGCCGGAGCGCCGCGCCGCCCCCCTCCAGGTGCCGCCCCAAGCACAAGCTTGGTGGGCTGGTGCCTGGAGCCGGCCCTGCCTATGAAGTGACTTTTGCTTAGCTGGAGATATCTGACAAAACTGGATTGCAATATGTTTATGGTTTCCAAAAGTACAGCAACTTACACAGGAAACAAACATTCTAATTGTGCAAATATCCACTGTTCAGTACAAAATCAAAGGGGCAGATTCTCCTAGATACTTTGTCCGCTTTGTGCAGTGACACAAAGCAGACACAAAACAGTCACAACCAGCCACAGCAGCTTTGTGTCACCAGAGCAGTGAAAACAACTGAAGCATACTGGCGAATCTGGCACACAGTTTATGAAGTATTCATTGTATTTCAGAGACGCCCTTCCATTATCATGAAGAAAAAACTTGACGTGTGCTTTTTCGCAGTCCATGAAACTGAGGGTTTTTTTTAAACACATAAACCAACATCTCCAAGTTAAACACTTGAAGAATACTGTATGCAATTTGAAACTGACTTAACAGGATACCAAATTCCGCGTATCTTCATCGGCCTATTTTAACATTAGCTTTCAGCTTTATGCAATGCAGCTTGACCCCTTTGTCACTTATAACAGCCAGAGATGGTGACTATCTTATTATCACATGCATCTACCCATCGTTATGGCAGAAAAACAATTGAATTGTGTTTACACCAAAAGTCACAGCTGTCCCTTACAAAATTAAATTAGGTTTGATTTTGTGTCAATGTCATCACAGTGTTCATTAGTGACATCTATTTTAGGAGGGCATGATGGCAGTGCCTCAGTGAGGGACAGGATGCCTTCTCCATCTGACTTCTCACATATGAAAAGCAACTACTGCATGTGAATGGGATGCATAACCGGGTTAATTTGCTGTGCAGAATGTATATTGTCACTGGAATCCCGCCCTGCTCATGAGATGTGAATGTAATAAAAGACAGCACACTAATTAGCAAACAGAGGCTAGATGGGCTATAATGACCACCTGAATGACAGTAAATGCTTCCCAGACAGAAAATAAGACACAAGCTAACAAAAGCCACAAAACTTGTAGGTAACACCTCCATACTTCCCCAGATTTTTGCATACCGATTTATTGGAATTTGGAGATAACCATCCTCTCATTAAAATCTAACTCTGAGTTGGTTCTCAGCAGCCCTTTTCCTCCCCCAAACTGAATTAACGTTTATAAGAAAAATAAATGTAGTACCACAACTGTTCTACATGTTTTCCTTTAGAAGTCTAATTTCAGCACTTTGAGAACAGGTATCCTACCCTAGGTGAAGTTACTTAGATTATAAAGTATTTGAAGCAGGGACTGATCTTCCTACATGTCTGTAAAGAACCTGGCATAATTTTGGGAAGTACGTACATAAAAATGAAATCGGACCACTTTTTTTTTTTTTTTTTTTTTACTTATGCACAGGTTTGACACATTTGAAAAAAAAAAATAGGACAAAGCAATTTATCTACATGAGGGTACTGCTACCAGAGTAACTTGACTTATCAGCAGGGTAAGTCACACTCTGTAGGCCCTGACTTACACTGGGAATTGGCATGGGGGTAGCTAGAGTGAAAGAGAGAGGAATGACGACAAAGCAAACACTAATAAGAACATTCAAGGACATTGGCCAGAGATGCATACAGCTAGATGGTCAAGTACATCTAAGGGAAAAAAAGTAATGATTGGAGCTAAACAAATAAGTAATTAAGATAAATATAGGAATCCTTGATGGCCACCTACCAGGCTTTCTACTGCCATCATGATACAAATGGTCTTGTGGAGGGATATGGAGGTACAAAAATCTCTAATGGAGGCAGTAGAGCTGATTAAAAAAATTAAAATAAAAGGGAAGAAATTTCATGGACTATTTTTCCAATGTCTTTTCCCTTTTTGTGAACATTTGAAATTTCAAACCTCAAACTAAAAAAAAAAAAATATGCTGACCAGCTCAATGACTGGTAGCAAAATGCAGAACCTTTTCTGAGAAAAGTCCTTGATAGCTTTCCTGATTTATTTTTTAATTTTGAAAATTTAGTTTCAATGGAAATGCTGATATTTGAAATATTTTCACTGGCTCTAGCAGACAAGCCCTAAAGGGCTGATTTCTACGCCACTGAAGTCAACAAGCCCTGAATGGTTAACTGCACATAGCAATAATTTTCTTGTCTTTTCTAGGCAATGGGCAAGCTCCTGTGAATAAGGAGTTCTTGCATGAATACGGGTTTATACGAGTACACCCTTACGCAGTCAAAAGTTAAGACATGCATAAAATAAGGTTGAAAAGACAACCTACACTCTGCCCCTATGTGCAAATGCCTTCTGATACAGTCTTTAATTCTAGAATCACATTCTATTTCTCAAATATTATAGATACACACACACACACGTACGTATATTTGTCAAAGGATACCATTTCTTTCCAATATCAAATGATTCACTAAACTATCATAGTAAGCTGGGATCACAATTTTTTTTCTTACCACCTGAGGTACAAGTGCAGGATCTTGCAATAGTCTTTCATTCTTGTATCAGTATACTAATTTCACTGCCGTACAGTAATGGTCTGATATATCTAAATGGACTTTTCACTGTCTATAGAAGTTTTTTTTCTCTTTAACATATAGTAGGTACTTTAATAATTATGTCAGTACCAATGCTTTGTACATTTAACAGCATACGTTTCTTTTCTTTTGAAGACAGCCATCTCTAAAGAGTAATTTATTATTATAGCATTTAACAAGGTGTGTCTCAGAATCTGATACACCGCTGTGTAACTTCAGTTTTATGATGAGAAAGAGAAATTTTTGAGCTTAGTATACAAAAGGCTTTGATTCAAGACAGGCACCAGTATATAGTCAACAAGGATTTCTCAGTGAAAAGACCGCACACATTAAAGTACAATCTCTGTTTGAACAGTCATCACTTCCTCCTGACCTCAGCTCAATCTGTGATGACATGACATAGTCTCTGGATAGATAATGGGCACTTCACATTTCATACAAGAGAAACTTCATGCAGAAGGTAATAGAAACTGCTATTCCTCACTAGGAGTGGAAGGACTAAGAAGGAAGGTAACTATTTTGAAAAGCCATGTTGTCAGAATCTACCTAATTTTCTCTCATATTCCATCCTGGCAAAGAGACTCAAAATATTTTTTGAAAGAGGCTATTTCACAGGAGTAACATGACAGACTCATACAAAGTTTTAAGAGGTGCAGTTTTACCTGATAGAGTTCAGTTTGAGGCCACTACAAACACAGACCAAAAACCAGAGTGTGATTATAGGAGAGGAGATAGGAGACTTTGGTCCTGTTTTTCCATTTACACCAGTGCAAATCAGGCATAACTCCAATGAAGTCAGAGATATATAAGTGTAAAACCAGAGTAAATGGGAAAAGAATAAAGCCTCTTATTTCTAATCCTGATCTTGGAAAATCTCTTAAAATTTCTCTCTCCCCCTTTTCCCAGCTTAAAACTAAGTATGCCAATACTTCCCAACCTTTATCAAGCCCTTAAGCAGCCTTAGATGCAAAGTACATCTCACCAAAGTAATACTATGAGTTTTGCATTTCTGATCTGAAATGCAAGCCTTGCTCTTTTGCAGCAACATGACAAATATCCATTTATGGTTAAATGAAGAGATATTGGTATATGAGCTGTTGTATCATGGCTAAGAGATTAATAAAGATTGGTTTATGATTAGGACAGGTCTGAAAATTATTAATTATGATATTAATATCCATATGAACAATCTATAATTGTAGGATAACCACAAAAATTAATAAATCCTCAATCTTAATAAAATTTAAGAGGTAGAAAAGAGCTAAGCCAATTTCACAGACCTCTGTGTGGCTTATGGATAAGGACTAATAACAGGTCAATTAAACTGAAGTAATTTGGCAGGTGCAAATACTATCTGACAGGTATGGGCAAAAAGAAGTTACCGAAACTAGAGGAATTCCAAGATGGAAAAGACTCCTATGTATAAAAAATGCACAGTTGGAGTTCTGCTGCTTATAGGAAGATGGTGACAGCTGCTATATGTGACAAAATACCCCTCACAGGTCAGTGTTACTTGTTGAAGCAGCTTCATGCTTTCTACCCATAAGGAATGGTTGTGGTGTACACATAGGTAACCAATGGCAGCATAGCTCCTGAGTGACCTAGAAGGCCCAGGAAGCTTCATGCAGTGGTGATTGGGTCACCAGGTGAATATCACTTGTGTGCTGCATTTCCCATAAATCTCATGGTAGATTAGAAGACCATGCCTCCCACCATTTCTGTGCACTTACAAACTGCTCCCCTGGGCAGGGACAATGCCTTGGTTCTTGGAAATGTAACGTATGTATCATTCTGTGAGGTTGGGGAAGGTTTCACTCCAGAATTATACAATGAACATTCTTTGTGCAAGCTTCCCCACCAATCAATCTCTCTCTATACACACACACACACACACACACACACACACACACACACACACATTATAAAAGAGGATTTGCCTTTCGAAACCCATCAACCGAAGCAAACTGTTGCAGGAATTTGTAAATCATTTCAAGGACAGGAAGGAAGTTTCCTGTAAGCAAGGACTAAGTTTCTTTTGGAGACAGTTTAAAATGTATTGTTAACTTCCTCTGACAGGCTTCATTTTGGGTTTTGTGAAGCCTTGGATCAATGGCTTGGAAATTTTCCTGCTCACTGCAGTCAATTGTGCCTTCCAGGCTTGTTATACCATGGCTGGGCAAGCACCCAATTTCCAGCTTGTCACCTAGGAGAGTGCCCCCTTCCCTGTCAGATGCGGTTTTGTGTTGATGGGCTTCTAAATAAAATTCCAGATTAACTGCAGTGTGATAGTGACCATCTCAGCCACAATCAGTATAAGAGAATGAAAAACCACAAAACAAATCTGGGGGCAGATCCAAAATAGACATGACATCGAGTGAAATTCAGAAGCCTTATTCTTGTTAATAGAATCTGGTTCCTCTTTCTGGAGTAGGTGGTAAATAACTACAGCAAGTAAAAACAGGCACCTTACTAAGGCAGAGCAGTATGATTAATTGTAAAAGTAATGGATGACCCAACCTCCATATGAGCTATGTAATACACTCAAAGGACGATTAAGGTAGGAGGGAATTTCAAAAGAAGATTCATAACTCCTTACCATTTTTCTCCTTAAACTCTCATTCTCATGAGTGAATGGAAGGGGCAGAGGGCAACATGGTAAGATGTTAGAGTGCATAAATAAGGGAAAACTCCCTTACTTATCCATTCTTGAATCTTACATTACCCACCATCCCCTCCACTCTAACGCCAGCCTCCATCACCCATTTGTCCATTTCTCTCACAAGCATCTTTGCACTTTCTTCCATGCTGCTCCTTACAGCATGTGCACATAGAATCACAGGATTGGAAGGGACCTTGAGAGGTCACCTAGTCCAGTCCCCTGCACTCATGGCAGGACTAAGTATTATCTTGACCATTCCTGACAGGTGTTTGCCTAACTTGCTCTTTAAAATCTCCAATGATGGAGATTCCACAGCCTCCCTAGGCAATTTATTCCAGTGCTTAACCACCCTGATAGTTAGGAAGTTTTTCCTAATGTCCAGCCTAAATCTCCCTGGCTGAAATTTAAGCCCATTGCTTCTTGTCCTATCCTCAGAGGTTAAGAAAAACAATTTTTCTCCAACCTCCTTGTAACAACCATTTATGTACTTGAAAACTGTTATCATGTCCCCCCCCCTCAGTCTTCTCTTTGCCAGACTAAACAAACCTAATTTTTTCAATCTTCCCTCATAGGTCATGTTTTCTAGACCTTTAATCATTTTTGTCACTCTTCTCTGGACTCTCTCCAATTTGTCCACATCCTTCCTGAAATGTGGTGCCCAGAACTGTACACAATATTCCAGTTGAGGCCTAATCAGCACAGAGTAGAGTGGAAGAATTACTTCTCGTGTCTTGCTTACAACACTCCTGCTAATACATCCCAGAATGATGTTCGCTTTTTTTGCAACAGCATTATACTGTTGACTCATATTTAGCTTGTGGTCCACTCTGACCCCCCAGACCTCTTTCCACAGTACTCCTTTCTAGGCAGTCATTTCCCATTTTGTATGTGCGTAACTGCTTGTTCCTTCCTAAGTGGAGTGCTTTGTATTTGTCCTTATTGAATTTCATCCTATTTACTTCAAACCATTTCTCCAGTTTGTCCAGATCATTTTGAATTACAATCCTATCCTCCAAATCACTTGCAACTCCTCCCAGCTTGGTATTGTCCACAAACTTTATAAGTGTACTCTCTATGCCATTATCTAAATCATTGATGAAGATATTGAACAGAACTGGACCCAGAACTGATCCCTGTTATGTCCTTCCAGCATGACTGTGCACCACTGATGATTACTCTCTGGGACAGGGGCGGCTCTAGGCACCAGTTAAACAAGCAGGTGCCTAGGGCGGCAAAATGTATGGGGCGGCAAAATGCTGGGGCCTCACCTCAAGCAGTGTCCTGGGCTGGATCCTGTTCTGCTGCCAGGTGCGGCGGGGCACGGAGCTGGCTAAGTGGGGAGCGTGTCCCCACCACTCTCCCGCGGGCAGCGGCCACCCACCCCCCCCAGGCGGGAGCCGGTAGCGCGGCCCTGCCCCGGCTGCAGAGGACGGACAGCTCCTCCTCGGCTTGTCCCCGCCGCTGCAAGCCGAGGAGCAGCCCGTCCTCTGCAGCTGGGGCAGGGCCGCGCTACCGGCTCCCGCCTGGGGGGGAGGAGGGTGGCCGCTGCCCACGGGAGAGCGGCGCGAACAAGCCGAGGAGCGGCCCGTCCTCTGCAGCCGGGGCAGGGCTGCGCTACCGGCTCCCGCCTGGGGGGTGGGCGCTGACAGCGGGAGATGGTAGCGCGGCCCTGCCCCAGCTTCAGAGGACGGGCCGCTCCTCGGCTTGTTCGCACCGCTCTCCCACGGTCAGCACCCACCCCCCAGGCGGGAGCCGGTAGCGTGGCCCTGCTCCGGCTGCAGAGGATGGGGGAACATGGCACCCAGGCAGTCCGCTCCTCCTCGGCTTGTCCCCGCCTCTGCCTCCTCCTCCTCCTCCCCTCTGCGCCACCTCCTGCCAGGGGAGGGGAGAGGGGAGCGGAGCAGCAGCCCGGGCTGAGCCCAGCTCGTGCCAGGGCCAAAGCAAAGCCCAAGGATGAGCAGGGCTGGGATCCAGCAGCAGCCCCAACCCCTGGCCCTGGGAGCGGCAGTGACCGGAGATGACTCCACCTCAGGCCAGATCCGCAGCAAGGTAAGAGTCGGGCCAGGCGGGAGGGTCCCCAGGACCCCTGGGGAGCTTCTGCCTTCTGGAGCCCCAAAGGCTGCTGCCTCCCTCCCCAGCCCCTCACAGCACTCCAGTGCCTGGAGTCTCCTTCTGCCTCCCCTCCTGCAGGGGGCGAGTGACCTGGCAGAGAGGGGCAGCATCTGCCCAGCAAGCCCAGCACCTCTTCCTTGGTTCCTCCAGCCCCAGAGCTCTCTCCATTGCATGCCCCTCGGGCTCCCAGCAGCGTGGCCTCAGGGTGCCGGTGCCTGGAGTCTCCTTCTGCCTCCCCCCCTGCAGGGGGCGAGCGACCTGGCAGAGAGGGGCAGCATCTGTCCAGCAAGCCCAGCACCTCTTCCTTGGCTCCTCCAGCCGCAGAGCTCTCTCCATTGCATGCCCCTCGGGCTCCTAGCTGGGCGGCCTCAGCGCTGGGAAAACGTCAGCAGGGCTGGGTCCAGTGTGTATCTGAGCTCGTGGGGAGCTCTCTCGCCCCAATGACTAGCGCCTTACCTACGGCAAGTACAGTAGTGCAATAGGAGTGTGACATGAAAAATATCATGTCACGTTGTGACACGGTCACTCAAATCACGATTACGTGTGTGTACTGTGCTGCCCTATCGGCGCCATCCACGCTAATTTCCGTTTCACGTTGGTGCCAGTGGTTATAGGGCTAAAATGCGGGACAAAAACGAAAATGACTTTCTGGCGCTGCTTACCAGCAACAAAGAGAAACGGCAAAAAGAATTAGAAAAACTATCTCGTACTTCAAAAAAGTATTTTAAAAAAGTCGACAATCAAAGAGAACGCTCTAAGCAATGCATTGAAGGTGATTATTCATCAACTGATGAAGACCGATGGAACCAAAGATTACCTTTATCAACTGATAAAGATGAACAACAATCTGACCAAAGATTATCTTCGCTAACTGATAAAGACGAACAATCACAATCCATCCAAAGATTTACTACTTCAGCTGAAGAGTCCAGAAATGAAGAACTGTTATCCAAATCTAAAACTGAAGAACAATTATTGGAAGGTGGAGAGACTGACATAGGATTGGATCCAAGTACATGGCCGACAATAATTACTGATACAATGCAAATTATTATTGTGAAAAAAGGTCCTTCAAAACTAGATCCTACATTTGAATATCCATTTAATGAGTCGAATCATCGATTTATGCCATCCAGTATGAAGAAAAAAATGAAAATTGGGGAACAAATTAATAGATCGGGGTTAGTGTATTCACAGACCAAAGATGTAGTTTTTTGTTTTTGCTGCAAACTGTTCTGTAACTCAGACATTCTTCTGGCAACTGCAGGTTTTAATGATTGGCGAAATTTGCATCAGCATTTGAAAGAACATGAAACATCAAAAAATCATTTACGCTCATTGACAAATTGGATTGAGCTGTCAAACAGATTACGTACTGGTACAACAATCGATGCGGTATAGCAACGTCAACTAAATTCAGAAATTCTACATTGGCAAGCGGTGTTGGAACGTTTACTGGCAATCATTAATTTCCTAGCCGAACAGTGCCTCGCATTCCATGGATCCTCGGATATTTTATATGAGAATAACAATGGAAATTTCTTAAAATTGGTTGAGTTATTGGCAAAATTTGATAATGTTATGGCTGAGCATGTACGAAGAGTGAAAGATGGAGAGATTCACACCCATTATTTGGGTAAAAATACACAAAATGAGATAATAGAATTAATTTCTAATGGAGTGCGTAATGAAATTTTATCGAATTTGAAACATGCCAAATATTACTCAATTATAGTTGATTGTACTCAAGATCTGAGCAAAACCGAGCAAATGTCAATAGTTTTACGATTTCTGAAAATTGATGAGAATGCAGAAGTGAAAATTTGTGAACACTTTCTAGAATTTATACCAGTGAACGAAACTACTGGGAAAGCCCTCACAGATGTAATTCTACAGAGATTGGAACACTATGGAATACCTTTAGAAAATATGCGCAGCCAAGGGTACGATAACGGCTCAAACATGCGAGGACGACATGCAGGTGTACAGCAAAGAATATTGAATTTAAACAATCGAGCTTTTTTCATTCCTTGCCATGTGCATTCGCTCAATCTGGTTGTCAGTGATGCCGCCAAATCATCTAAAGATGCCGTTTCATATTTTACCACAGTGCAAGCAATTTACAACTTTTTTAGTGCTTCCACACACCGTTGGGCAGTCTTGAAGAAACATCTTGAACAAAAACTCACACTTAAACCTCTGAGTCAAACTAGATGGGAAAGCAGGATAGAAGCTATTAGACCATTCCGATATTCATCAGGAGAGATTTATGATGCACTATTTGAAATAAGCCAGGACTTATTGTATGATCCTTCATTTCGACATGAAGCTGAAACATTGGCTCAGAAAATGATGCAGTTTCAATTTCATGTTGCACGGTTATTTGGCACAATATTCTAAATCAAATTAATTTGACCAGCAAAGTTATGCAGAACATAACCATAGACATATCCGAGGCAAAGATGATTTTGAATAGAACGCTGGAATATTTAAAAAAATACCGTTCAGATGAAGGATTTGAAGAAACTGTCAAAGAAGCAACAACAATAGCAGAGGATCTTGATTTTGAACCAACGTTTGCACCTCAACAATTCATTCGTCCTCGGGAAAAAAACAAGACAGTTTTGTTATGAGGCTCATGATGATCCTATTCTCGATCCAAACGAAAGGTTTAAAGTTGAATGTTTCTATTGTATTTTGGATGTAGCTATAACTTCCATTGAAGAAAGATTTTGTCAGTTGCATGGTCATTGTGAAACTTTTGAAATTTTATACGATATTGGAAATATTAAAAATCAGTTTCCAAAGAAGACCTCATGAAGCAGTGCCAAGACCTACATTTAGCGCTCAGTACTGATAACGCTGCTGACACTGATGCAGTAGAATTGTATGATGAATTAATAGCTTTATCTGAGCTAATAAGTCCTAAAACTTCTCCTCTAAAAGTATTAGAATTTATAGCAAGAAATGATTTTTTCACTCCAAACACTGCTATAGCATTACGCATTCTTTTAACGTTACCAGTATCAGTGGCTTCTGGTGAGCGCAGTTTCTCAAAACTGAAATTACTAAAAAATTATTTGAGGTCCACCATGTCTCAAAATCATATGTCAGGACTGGCATTAATTTCAATTGAAAGTACTATTGCAAAAAATTTAGATTTCACTGACTTATTAAAAGACTACGCAAGTATAAAAACCAGAAAAATTCAGTTCATATAAATTCTTTTAATTTATGAGAAACTGGAAGACACTAACGTTTTTCATTACAGTGTATAGTTGAACTCAAATCGTTTGTAATTGTGTTTTTGTTAAAATTAAATGTTAAAATTACACTAGTAGGAAATTGTTTTATTTCACTAACTACAAATTCTCTGTTTTCATTTTTTTTTTAAATTTTAAACAGTCAAAACAAAACTGCAAAGTGCAAACATGTGTAAAAGCCAAAAAAAAAGCACGGGGGTGGGGGGACAGCCAAAAATTTTTTTGCTTGGGGCAGCAAAAAACCTAGAGCCGGCCCTGCTCTGGGAACTGTTTTCCAACCAGTTTTGCACTCACCTTACAGTAGCTCTATCTAGGTTGCATTTCCCTAGTTTGTTGATGAGAAGGTCATGTGAGACAGTATCAAAAGCTTCCCCCCTATCCACAAAGCTTGTTACCCTGTCAAAGAATGCTATCAGGTTGGTTTGACAGGATTTGTTCTTGACAAATCCATGTTGACTGTTACTTATCACCTTATTATCTTCCAGCTGTTTGCAAATTGATTGCTTAATTATTTGCTCCATTATCTTTCCGGGTACAGAAGTTAAGCTGACTGGTCTGTAATCCCTGGGTTGTCCTCCTTTCCCTTTTTGCATATTGGCACTATATTTGCCCTTTTCCAGTCTTCTGGAATCTCTCCCACCTTCCATGACTTTTCAAAGATAATGGCTCCTTACTCAGCTCCTTGAGTATTCTAGGATGTATTTCATTAGGTCCTGGTGAATTGAAGAAATCTAATTTGTCTAACTAATTTTTAACTTGTTCTTTCCCTATTTTAGCCTCTTCTGATCCGACCTCATTTTCACTGGTATTCACTATGTTATTTGTCCAATCACCACCTACCTTCTTGGTGAAAACCGAAAGAAAGAAGTCATTAAGGACCTCTGCCATTTCCACATTTTCTGTTATTATTTCCCACCCCCCCCCTCATTGGGTAATGGGCCTACCCTGTCCTTGGTCTTCCTCTTGCTTCTAATGTATTTGTAGAATGTTTTCTTGTTACCCTTTATGTCTCTAGCTAGTTTGATCTCGTTTTGTGCCTCGGCCTTTCTAATTTTGTCCCTACATACTTGTGGGTCTTTTTTATATTTATCCTTTGTAATTTGACCTAGTTTCCACTTTTTGTAGGACTCTTCTTTGATTATACATCATTGAAGATCTCCTGGTTAAGCCACGGTGGTTTCTTGCCATACTTCCTATCTTTTCTACGCAGTGGGATAGTTGCTCTTGCACCCTTAATAATGTCTCTTTGAAAAACTGCCAACTGTCTTCCCCCTTAGACTTGCTTCCCGTGGGATCTTACCTACCAACTCCCTGAGACCTCTACCATTTCATGATCACTTTCACCCAAGGTGTCTTCCACTTTCAAATTCTCAACCAGTTCCTCCCTATTTATCAAAATCAAATCTAGAACTCTCTCCCCCCTAGTAGCTTTCTCTATCTTCTGAAATTAAAAAAATGGTCTCCAATACATTCCAAGAACTTGTTGGCTAAGCTGTGCCCTGCTGTGTTATTTCCCAACAGATGTCTGAGTAGTTGAAGTCCCCCATCACCACCAAGTCTGTGCTTTGGCCAATTTTGTGGGTTGTTTAAAAAAAAGCTTCAGCCACCTCTTCTTCCTGGTCTGTAGTAGACCCTTGTTTTTTTACCCTTTATCCTTACCCAGAGGCTTTCAACAAATCTGTCTCCTATTTCCATTTCAATCTCAGTCCAAGTGTATACATTTTTAATATATAAGGCAACACCACATCCCTTTTTCCCCTGCCTGTCCTTCCTGAGCAAGCTATCCCCTTCTATACCAATATTCCAGTCGTGTATTATCCCACAAGGGCTCTGTGATGCCAACTAGGTCATAGTTGTGTTTATTTACTAGCATTTCGAGTTCTTCCTGCTTATTCCCCATACTTCTCACATTAGTATACAAACATCTAAGATACTGAGTTGATACTTCCCTCCCCCAGTTTTGTCTTGTCTCTCCTTAATCCTTGCTATAACAGCCCATGCTCCTCTCAAATTCCAAACCTTCTCCCAGGTCTCCATGTTCTTTACTTACCTGTGGGCTTTGGTCACCTGCCCCCTTCAAACCCAGTTTAAAGCCCTCCTCACTAAGTTAGCCAGTCTGTATCCAAATATGCTCTTCCCCTTCCTTGATAGGTGGACCCCATCTCTGCTTAGTGGTCCTTCTTTCTGGAACAGCATCCTGTGATCAGGGAAGCCAAAGCCCTCCTGGCGACACCATCTTCGCAGCCAGGCATTCACCTCCAGGATACATCTGTCTCTGCCTGGACCCCTACATTTGACTGGAATGATCGAAGAGACCACCACCTGAGCTCCCAACTCCTTCACCCTTACTCCCAGAGCCCTGTAGTCACTTCTGATCTGCTGAGGGTCATACCTTGCTGTATCATTAATGCCCACATGGATGAGTAGCATGGGGTAGTAGTCAGAGGGCCAGATGATCCTCGACAATCCCTCTGTAATATCCCGGATACAGGCCCTTGGCTGGCAGCATCCTCCCCCACATGTCCTCCTCAGAAGAGAGTTACCAACCACCACTACACCACATCTAGCTGTGCACATCTCTGGCCTATGTCACTGCATGTTCTTTTCAGCACTTGCTTTGGCCTCACTCCTCTTTTTCTTCAAATTGTTTGTTATGTTCATTGGTTGCATATCGTCATTGTTAGACTATAAGCTCTTCAAGGCAGGAACCATCCTGTACGCTGTATTTGGCCCAAGGGGGCTCTGAACCTGAATGGGCCTCTATAATTGTAGCTCAGGTTTCATAACCTGGGTTTGTGGCCCCAGACATCAACACTGAATGCTACCATTCCATAATCCCTGGTGAATAAAAGAGTGAAAATTCAGAGGGGAGAAAAAATAACTTTATAAGAACAAAAAATGTTAACTATACATTTCTGTTATGACTTTAACTGGATACATAGGCCGAACTGCATTTTTTCCTGTTCGCTCAATTGCTGTCACCGTTAATCAGGCGCTTGCCTTTTACCCTGAAGAAAACAAGAGTGTATTTAGAACTATGCCAGCTGATTATTTTTGTGATTAAACTTTCAAATGATGTTTTAAATTGATAAATCAATGGTTTGGGTCTCATTTGAATAAATGATGGGGGTGATACTGCCCATCACTAGCCTATTAGGGACCCACCATCCACAATCATGGATGATTCTAAAATAGATCAATGTGATAAAGCTTTTCAGGAGTTAGCCCCCTTTCCACCAGGTTTCTAAGTTGGGAAATGAGAAAATTATCCCCCACAGATTCTACAGCACCAAGAGCAAATATTTAACTGGAAATGTATAATTGATTGGATATACTGTATATTATAGGCATGGGCTACGTACTGATTAATAACTAGACTCCATGGTTCCAAAGATGCATAGCCTTCATGTGATTCAAGAGCCCATATTCTCAAGCCGTTCTTCTCTGGTTCAGCTGTGGAACTAGGTGTGCTGCCTACTAATTCAATATACACGAATAGCAAGCAGGCTGTAAAAGATGTGACGGCGACTCCACAGAGCATGTGATAACCTAGACAGTTCCCTTAGCAGATACAGTAAATGCTGAAGGCTCTTTGCCATTTTCTATGAAGCTGAAGAAAATCCCATTCTTGCTAGCAAACTTTTAAACTCTGTTTCAGCCCAGGCCACTATTATATCTACCAAAGGGTGAAGGTAGAAAAATTTAGAACTTAGCTGAGTTTCCTGTCTGGTGGTTGGACTCGTGCAGGGCCAGCCTTTGGGATGGGAAGCCAGGTCGGTTGCCCAGAGCAGCCTGCCAAAGAGGGTGCCGTGCACTGGCCCAGCCTGGCGCTCCACTTGTGCGCTGCGGCCAAACAGCCGCGGTGCTGGTTCCTCTCCCCCGGCCCAGCTCCTCCCCACAACTCTTCTCGGCTGGCAGGCCCCGGGCTGCCTTCTCCCTCCCCCGCACCCAATTCCTTCTCTTGGCCATCCGCCAGCTGAGAGCTCCTGCCAGTGAGGGGGGCGGAGAGGAACCCTCAGCTGCTGCGGCTCCGCTCTGGCCCCAACTCCTCCCCCCAGAGGCTTGTACCACTTGAGGCTGGCGGGGGGGAGAGGCTCAGTGGCAGGTCCGGGGCTGCCGCGTGCCGCAGACAGCTGGGCTCCCCCAGGGCGCGGCCCCTGCCTCCTTCCTGGGCTCTCGGGCCCAGGCTGGGCCTGAGCCAGCACTGGTGGGAAGGTGTTGCACACGGTGCACCCTCTCCGCCCGCCCCGGCCCCGCCATTATTCGAATGCTGAGGCTGGGGAACACCATGGGGGTCCCGGACCATGCTGGGCAGGAAGCGGCAATGGCACCCAGTGGACGGATACTTGGACCAGTGGGTGCTCCTTGCTCCAGGTAAGCCCCGTCGGTGTGGGCCCCACAGAGCAAGTGGTGTCTCTTCGCCCCATCCCCCCACCAACGCCCTGGTCTACGGAGGGATGTGGGTCAGGTCCAGTTCAGTCTGGGGAGGGATGTGGGTCTGGTTCAGTTTGGAGGGTTGGCCTGGTCTTTTGGTAGCACAGCTGGTCCTGATCCTAGTCTCTGTGCCTCTCTGACAGGGGCGAAGGACTAGCAAGACTAGTATGAATAATGACACTGTAAATAAAATGAACTGAAGTTTTTCATATTTTTTATTTTTAAAACTTTTAAAGCAGTTTTTAAATTTGCCCCAATTTCATACAAAAATGTAATTCAAGCCCTGGTAGTTCATGTGAGAAATGTGAAGGATGAGAGAGTGTGATGGTTCCCTTTTAGTGGGAGAAGCACATGGCTGGTGTTTTGGCCAGCTTTGGCTTTTGTTAGCTGTTTTTACCCCCATACTCCTTCACACACACAGTCTCCCTCAAACAGTCCCACCAACACACACACCGGGGCTTCCTGCATCCAGGTCACTTTCCCCACCTGGGCTGTGCTGTGAGGCATCAGGAGCTGCTGCTCTCATGCCCTCCCCTTACGCAGCCCAGTTGGGGAAAGTGACCTGGATGTAGGGAGCCCTGATGTCGCTCCTCTCTCCCCCCTCACCGCCCAGAGGGGTGTGCGGGGCAGAGGAGCAGCAGTCGGGGGTGGGAGGGGAACGAGCAGCAATGCCAGCTGTTTTGTGCATCCAGGTCAGTTTCCCCACCTGGATGCAGGAGGGGGATGCAGGGATTAGGGGCACAGGAGGGCAGAGGTTAGGAGTGAAGGGGGGTGCAGGGATTAAGGGTGCAGGAGGGAGAGCAGGCCTTTGGAGCGAAGAGAGGGTGGGGAGCCTGGGGAGTCCATGGGGGCCAGGGACAATGAGGGGGCACCATGCCCATGGGGCCAGGGGCACCAAAATGCAAGTTCGCCCAGGGTGCCATTTTCCCTAAAGCCAGCCCTGGACTCGTGTCTATGTTCATGCATCCTGCATATGACTGCAAAGTGCAAATGGGACCTGTATAGTTCAAAACCAACATTTCTATGGGAATCTCTCCTTGGCTAAGCCACTGAATGTTCTGAGTCGGTCTGTGCTAGACACTTGTATAGAGTACTATTAAAGATGAGAGAGAAAGATAGCAGCTGTTTGTAAAAATGTCACTATTTTAGATCAAGCAACTATAGCAAAACAAAGATCTCTGCAGGAAACCTGTCCCTTTAAATCCCGTTTCTCTGTCCCGTTAAAGCTTTATCCTTTGGTCCTCTTGGAAAAATCATATTAGGTTTTTGAAAACCCCTGATAACTGCCAACTTGTTTTTTTATGGGGCTGCAGCTTTCATTTTCTCCTTGACAGACTAGTGGCTGAATATCAAATGCTAGCCTTGATTAAGTTTATAAAAATGGAGTCCTCATCTACTAATCAATAATTTTTGTTGTACAGTGATACTATAAATTTTCTAGGCAATTTGCTTTCTTCAGATTGCCATAGGAACTAGCACTTCTCCCACTGTTAGCAGTTATGAATTTAACTCTTCCCTACATTAGAATGATCTATTATCCGAATCCTTAGAGTGCTCTATTGTATAATAGATGCCCAAGTACTTTACTTATATATACACAAATGCATATGAATGGATAAAAACACTGAAATTCTTCTGAAGTTCATCCCACTGAAACTAAACAGTCCTTAATCCTGCAACGAATGTTGACCCTTTGATTAAACTGAAACTCAAATGGACATGTAAAAGTCTATTTAAGTTTTTCTTCCAACATCAGGATACTCTCAAAGTCCCTTAAGCATCTCAGAAACTGCAAAAACAGCACAAGCAATAGAATGGGCAAACATTCATGGCTTCTAAACCACTGCATTTTCATTTGCATTGGTTTTCTTTTTATTTTATTAACTGTTTCCAATGGTTTTTCCATGCAGAATGTAGAGCATAAACACATTAAACTTGATGGTATTGCCTGTTTGTGCCACCACTGCATCATGTCACTGAGTTTTCATACATAGATGTAGATAGAGGTAGATGTGAACCCATGTGATCATCTGAGTGGGACTGACTGCTATTGCTGAGCAGGTGGGGACGGAGGAGTGAGAGGGCAAGAAGAGAGAGTAAACTGTGTGCCTGGTCTTGTTTACAGCGGAGTAAAACCAGTTCTAACACTGGTTCAGTTTATTTGGCATTAAGGACAGTGGGAACCTGTAAGGAAGGCTTCCAAGAATTTTTACCATTGTGTTAGATAAGCCTACTTTTCAAAAGTGTCAGCAGACATGGGTTCTATTGCCAGATCTGCTACTGATTGCAACTCACTTGACATCTCTTTGTCTCAGCTTTCTCCATCTGTGAAATCGGGAACATTATATTACTCTCCTTCACTAAGTGATTTGAGATACTTGGATGAAAAGCAACAGAGAGTGGCTAAATATTACTACTCTGGCTGTTAGATGATTGAGAATTAGGAGAAATTCAACTCAAAAGACCAACCAGATGAACTGGTTATGTCTGGTCTGGCTACAGTCACTGATAATTTTACTGCAGGTCAAGTACAGGGCCATCTCCAATTTTTATGACAATATTAAGACTTCACTAATAAGACTTGTCCATTTCATAGTTGCACCAGCTATCTATTAGCTAAAGAAATAGCTGGGAAAGAACACTGCCTTTCACATTCTTAGATTCTTTAAGAATAACACAACCTTTGTTCATGTGAAGTGTCTATGGTTAACAACATACTAAGAAATCTCTGACTGATAGGCTAACAACAATGCAACGGAATAAGCTGTCAAAACAAATATTTTCAGCAGTGGTATCATTTTCCTTCACTTTAACAGAGACAAGTTCACATACCCAGCTTAGTGCTGCTGTTTAACAGCACCTCAGGGGAATGACACAGAGAAGACATGAATGTTGTGACAAACCCCAGAAACTCTATAGAACTCATCTGCCATGAAAGTCATTCTACATCTCATCAGTTACGTGAATGAAAGATGAAATGAGCAATAAGGAATCTGGATGCTAAGCTTATGGAACATATTTAAAGTCAGTATTAACACACATAAATAATCAGAGACATGAAGGGCTGAAGTCCATGCACCCTTTAATTGATCATGTGGAAAACACTCACCCAGTCATTGCTTAACTCTCAAGGTGAAAGTCCTCCAAGGACTTTACCAATATGGCCTTAGGGAAAAATCCTAACTTCAGATTCAGCAATCATTTCTAATTTGGGCATGTGAACAAGGACAGCAAGAGTTAAGCGTCAAACCCCATTAATATCCCAAGATAGTATTGGTCCACTGGAAAGTTGTTCAAGCCCCATAACTTTACAAAAATATTCATGTATATTGAGACATACCCTGACCTATTTACATAGGCAAAATTCCAAAGGAGTATGGTCTCGGGTAAGGAACCTAGGATCAGGCCCATTATTACATTTGAGTGGGTTTTCAAAAGTGCTCAACATTGGCCTAACTCTGCTCCTATTTCAGTCAATAGTGATAATACTCATGCCTGGAATTTTTTTAATGTGACATTTAACTCAGTAAATATGTGCCCAAATTCAGCCTTCAGCACTCAATTTTTTTGTATACCTTTACCTCAGTCCTGGACTGTGTATTGTAACCTAGCATAGCTGTATGAAATGTACAATACAGCATACTGCATTTCTGAAAACATGCAAAATAGGAAACATTCACCTGATTTTGAGACAGAAATCATGATCAACTCATATTGACGATATATGTTTAGTTCAGCACTTTTCTTTATTCAATACTTCATTTTCATAATGGAATACTGAGCACTAAGATTAATTTGTACCCAAGTAATTATTTTCTGTGCCACAAAGTATATTAGTTTTGTCACTTCAGGAAATTCTATAACTCATATTCTAAACAGAAAGTGTGACTGCAAAATGATATTCTTTGAAAAATATCCAAAGCCTAAATACTCAAAAAAAGAAATTAAATTAAACTTTTGTTATCATAGCCCGTGAGCCTTATTCATATGAGTAGCAACACTGAAGTTGAGACCTAAAAGTGTACGTTGGCATGGGAAGGGGTAATTCAGACACTAGACAGCAGGAGTTGCTACTGTAAGGAATTTTTTGAACTATCTAGGAAGGCATTTGATCTAACAACTTTATAAAACCCTAAATACATTCAGCAGGAAAAGAAGGATCAGGAGTATAAACCCCGGTCCCACGTGCTTAACTTTTACATACTATGAGTAGTCCCATTGACTTCTAAGTTCCCAAAGTTCCTTGTGATGTTTTGGGATGAAAAGTGTAAATATTTAGTGGACTGTATGGTCTAGTGGTCAGAGTAGATGACTGCAGGTCAGGACTTTTGGATGCTATTTCCAGCTCTTCCACTACAGTGTTTTTATGGCTTTGGGCAAATCACTCAGGATGGGATTTTTAAAGGAGCCTAAAAGAGTTAGGTGTGGAAATCCCACTGAAATTAAATGAGTTGGGTACCTGACTCCCATAGGTTCCTTTGAATATTGTGACAAATTAGTGCGTAATCATGTAATTAAAGACTGTATCATAATGCATGTGCACAAGGGGACTGAATCAAGGTAGCATGGATAAACTTAATTCTAACATTTAACATCTGAATGCTTAGCTTTGCTACCTAACATACTTTTCATGTAGATTTTTTTTATGCAATATAAAATGGGATTCCCATTAAATTATTATAAAGCTTTCTTTCAAATTATACATACATATGTACAATATGAAAGAGAGCTTTATAATATTTTAATATGGTTACTTGCACTTACTTATAATCCCATTACAGTGCTGGTCAATTTAGCTTCATGCTCTTAAATGCTCTTATGTCCTTTCATGAGGGCACCACTCTGACAGTGTTATAAGTAATTGCAACTGACCTTATGGTATATACAAGAGGGCATTATCTGAGTCAAGTGAAACAACAGACAAAGTGGTATTTCAACGTGAAAACACACAGGCCGTACTTACAGTACATTAGTTAAGAGAGCATGCACAACTGTAGTCAAGAAACACCAGTAAATATTGGGGGGGGGGGGGGAGTGAAGAAAACATCTACTAAGCTGCTAATGTTAGAGCCAAACTAGAACAGCCAGATACAGTGCTTTGCTAATGGAAATAATGCTTAGGTGAGAGATGGAAGTCACCTACATTTTGGTTCTCACAGGTTTCACCTCATCAAGAAACAAATTATATAGGCCCTTCTTTGCCCAGATGCATGGTGGAAGGGACAGGCCCAAGGGGCTTTCCCCATTCGTGTGGTTCACAGAAGGGTTATATACAACTGTGTGCTCTGGACCACAGGGACTCATCCTCATGTCCCCTGAGGGATGTGCAGTGCTGGCCAAAGAAGCAGGTGGAGGCAAGACCAGACATGTTCTCTTTGAATTCTGGATATCTCTTCAGTTTCCGGGTGAGCCTCTCAAGGCAGCACAGAGCCACAGGACTCTATCATAAATACTGAACTGAGTCCCATAAAACAACATCCATACTTGGGCCGAAGCCTGCACCCAATTAAATCAGTGGGAGCTTTGCATGAGACTCCTAAATGATTCTTTGCTAAAAGCAACTGGATGGAGGGGATTTTGCTGCTTGTGGCAGGCCTCACCTGTAATGAGGAGGGGATTCTTTTGTGTTCCGCAGTTGACGATGTTAAACATTTGGCACGCACCGCTACAATTTTTCTCCAGTGATACACACAGAAAACTGTCTGCATTTTGGCAAAGATCTACCTGAAGCTAGAGCAGTTTGTAAAACAGTGCACATAACTTATTGGAGGAGTGTAAGGCAGGGGATGTGAAGGTGAAACTTGCAGCTGTTTGGCCAAATGCTTAAATCTGCAGTGATCAAGTAAAACATTTTGATAACCAGATATGATATATGATCAGACAGGGTAGGCATTAGAATGATTTTTAAATGAAAAGTATGGATCCAGAGCCAAATTTGATTAAAACAAAATAGAAAGTGGAGTGTTTGGAAAGATACAGAACAGTCTGTACCCTTGCTGAACACATGCTTCAAAATTGACCTTGATGCAGCAAAGTTATGCTTTTTCCAATAATATCCTTCATTTGTTGACCTCAGAAAGAAGCCAGTCTATTTATATGGATAGAAATAACATCCATTGCGCTTGGAATTCTCTTGCTGTAGTAGAGAAGTACAGATTAGGAATATGTCCCGATCCAAACACTCCTGCATTATGGGAAAATTTGGAACTGGATCCAAGATTTGAAGCACAAGTTCATCCCTGGTATAGATGTCTATCTCCCCAGTTAGAAACTTGTCTTGCATAATTAAGTACTGGCTGGAGCCCTGCTGTACATCAGTGCTATCACTCCTAATCAGAGCAGGTTTTACCTTTTTTTATTTATTACTGAGCTACTGTATGTGTATTAATATGAGTTAAGTGCAGGGCTGCAAGCATTAAGGAAGCTCTGGATCTTGCCAATGCATGTATCTCTAATGCCGAGGGGCCCTTAATAAAGCCCAGCTTAAAGTAGGTGAAGTTTTCATGATTTCCTAGAAGGTGAGGCCCCTGCTTGGATCTGTGCAGAGAGAGACTGACCAATTATGAGCTAAATTCTACTCTTGTTTTTATCGTTGTAAATGCAGAGTGCCTCATTGACAGAACTTTTGTAAGTGGGGGAAATGGGGATGAATGGAAGAAACAGACACCAGGTGACCAGGAGGGGAGAATAGTAGCAGCCCTCATGGCAGACGCAGATGAGAGAAGAGCAGCCACCAAAGGATAGGACATTTGTCTTCCTCTAGGAAGAATTCATTTTGTAGGTGGTAAGAAGCACAGAAAGGGATTCAAAAGGACTGGACTCAGCACTCTTCCTATTCCTCCACACAGCCTCTCTGTGCATGACTATCAGAACAGACAAACAAGTAATTCGCTGGTTATTAGAGGCACATATCTCAAGTGAAAATAATGGTTAGATTGCTACCAGAACAAAACTCAAATCCAACATCAGCTCTAATTTGCAATACCTACCTCAGACACATTGCTTTACTTATTTAAAAAAAAAAAATCTTTAGTAATAAAGCACAATGCATTGAACCATTGTAAATGCATACATAGATTTAACCTAAACTGCACTGGGTTGCTTCATTTTAAAACTGCATTTGATGGAGAGTAATTTGAAATATTGATTAAAATGAAACCAGCTAACTAGAAGAATGATAATAGGCTAATAATAATGAGTCGATCTGACTTTGATGAATGGACCAAAATGTGAGCTGCAAAAGGAAGGTAATTAGATTTTGAACTATCCACATTTCCTATCATAGTTTTATTCTGGCCTTGCTGGGTGTCAGGACATTTGTTCAATTAGAATATTACACAAAAATCAGCACTGATAGCACATAACCCTCTGCAGGTTTTGAAAAAACAAACACTTGTATGCTTTGGATGATTGTAAACACATAGGGCTTCTTTTTCTTTACCAAATTACATGTAGTATGTGAGCAGCAGTCTGAGTAATTAAAAATAATGAGGCCTGCTAGCTCCGCTAATTGTATTATCTTTATAGCACCAGGCTTCGAGCAACTCACTAGCAGAACAGCCCAGATGAGAAATCTCTTTAGAACGCTCAGCGGTTGTTTATGGTACAATAGGATAATCTTTCCAGCCTAAAAATCAGAAAAACAAAATGAAAAGCAGACATTAGTAGACGGGTCTCAGGAGAAAGCAAAGGTTGATTGGTTGATAACCAAAATAAAGCTGTTTCCTCCCCCCCCCGGGAAAGACAGAACAACTAAGGGCTTGTCTATACTTACGCGCTGGTTCGGCGGCAGGCAATCGAACTTCTGGGTTCGATTTATCGCGTCTTGTCTGGACGCGATAAATCGAACCCAGAAGTGCTCGCCGTCGACTCCGGTAATCCTGCTCGGCGCGAGGAGTACGTGGAGTCGACGGGGGAGCCTGCCTGCCGCGTCTGGACCGCGGTAAGTTCGAACTAAGGTACGTCGACTTCAGCTACGTTATTCACGTAGCTGAAGTTGCGTACCTTAGTTCGAATTGGGGGGTTAGTGTAGACCAGGCCTAAGAAAAAGTTACATTCTTTATCACTCCTTTCTCTGCTAAAAGCCTCTGGTCCAGGCTGGAGAAAGAGAGAGTCGCATTTAGAATACTTTGAATTCTTGTCTACTCTTTTAGGTCATGAAGTTGAAAGAGACATGGCGCTGAACACCCTCAGCAACCATCAGCTTCAAATGAGAGTTGATGACACTCAGGGGCGGCTCTATGTTTTTTGCCGCCCCAAGCACGTCAGTCAGGCAGCTCACGCGGATTCGGTGGCGTTTTCCGTGGGTGATCTGCCGGTCCCGCACCTTCGCCGTACCCGCCGCCGAATTGCCGCCAAAGCCGCGGGACTGGCAGACCTCCCGCAGGCATGCCGCCGAAGGCTGCCTCACTGCCGTCCTCACGGCGACCGGCACGCCGCCCCCCGCAGCTTGCCGCCCCAGGCACGCGCTTGCTGTGCTGGTGCCTGGAGCCGCCCCTGATGACACTCAAGGTAGGTCCACACCACAATCGGAAATGTGATTGCAGCATACCACATGCAGACATACCTGAGCTAGTAAAGCTGCAGCAGTGGGGGCTAGATGCCCAAGTACGTACTCAGGGTCCTAGGCAGGCTTGTACAGCCCATGTTGAAGTCCCTGCTGTCGTTTTCTTCTGTACCAGATATGGACTGGCTACAGAGCTTGCTTATAAACACCAGATGTGTTCATCATAAGATCCTTTAATGCTCTGGCAGATATGATGGAGATTAGCTAAAATAAGGCATTTTACACACGACGCCACCCGTAGGTGAAAAGTATAATACAGTTTAGCATTCCCCCTTTAAATTCTACATTCCTACCATTTACAATATTTACACTATCACACTGTCTTTGAAGTTCAGTATATATCAGTCTGTTGAGTGTTTCTAAATAATACTAGTTTTCTAATTACACAACCCAAACACAAAATAGCTTGATTATCTGGCTGTCCATTAGTTGCAATGATTGGCTGTGATTGGTCCAGAATCCTTGAGTCTTCCTCTTGTTCTGTATCCACCATCTGAAGAGTTTGCTCTGTTGATTGTTCTCTCTGAGGAACAAAGGGTATATGTCTATGGTTTCTGTTGAAAACTGCCCACTGTCGGTCTCAATCACATATGATCTGCATGCTGAATTCTTTTTCTTTACAACAGCCGGAGTTGTCCATGCTTTTTCTCCATCCAATTTGACATGAACACAGTCACCAGGTTCTAGACCCAGCAGTTCTCTGAGTGGCATATGTTGTAAAAGTGTTTGTAGGCTCTTTTAGCCTTTTTATCTGATTTGGCGACTCTCTTCATGTCTGGCCACTTTCGTGATAGATTCTTTTCCAAAGTTGGAACAGTAGTTCTGAGATATCTTCTCATTAGGAGTTGTGCTGGACTATATCCAGTAGCTGCTATAGGTGTTGATCTGTAACTCAGAAGAGCAAGGAATGGATCTTCCTGCTGTAGGATTTTCTTGGCTGTCTGTACAGCTCTCTCATTCTCTCCATTCACTTGTGGGTAATGTGGGCTGTTAGTAATATGATCAAAATCATATTTCATTTGGCATGACAAATTCTGCTGTTGTGAATTGTGGTCCATTGTCCATCACTAGTTGTTCTGGAATACCCGAGTGAGTAAAAGTGCACTTCAGTTTCTCCAACAACACTGACATATTACCTCTTTTATTGCATAATTTCTATATAATACCTGGGAAAATAGTCCACAATGACGAGGTAATGATGTCCTCTGACCTCGCATACATTTGCGGCTAGCTTCTTCCAAGGTCTCTCTGGCAGAGGTGCTGTTATTAAAGGTTCTTTGTGTTGTGTTTGTCTGTTAGTTCTGCAATGTTCACATGCAGAAACTTTAATCTTTATGTTCTTGCCGATGCATGACCACCACAATGACTGGTTGGCCATTCATGGCATTTAGTTAATCTCAATGTCCTTCATGGATGAGGTTTAGGATTTCCCCTCTCATTTCATTTAGAATTATGATGCAATTGACTTTAATCATTAGTCCATTTGACCTTGCTTAATTGTCTACATACCGCAAAGTAGTCTCTTATCACTTTGTTAGTGTCCTTTAGATACTTGGGTCAGCCACCTCTAATGTAACTTAGAACTTCCTGAAGTTGCATGTCTGTTGAAGTTGCTTTTTCTAGCTGGTGTAGTCTCTTTTCTAACACTGGTCTGCATGTATCCACAGCACCCACATATGCCTTTACATCATCTTCAAGCTCACAGGTAGGTGAGTGTGATGCTGTGCTCCATGAAAAACTGTCTGCTACTTCCAGAATTTTTCCCGGGAACATATCTAGCACTTGAGTTAAATCACTTTAACCTTAGCAATAGATGGCATCTTGGTAGTGCTTGATCCAGATCTTTTCTTTTGATGAGGGTTACAAGCAGTTTATGGTCTGTTATTAAAGTAATTGATTCCAATCTACACAGATATGTGTAAAAGTTCTCACAGGCCCATACGCTTGCCAGGCACTGTTTTACAACCTGTGCATATCATTTTTCTGCTTCTGGGAGTGTGTGAGAGGAAAATGCAACTGGCTTCTGCTCAGAACCATATTGCTGCAACAATACACCACTTAGCCCATAGCTGCTTGCATCTGCATGGACCATTGCGGGTTTGTTCACATCGTACTACATGAGAACTGGAGCTGTTGAGATACTTTCCAAAAGGTAAAAAGAAATTAATTTCTTGATTTGGCCCCATAGCCAAGATGTGATGGACTTAAACAGTTCATTCAGTGGTTTGATCACTGCAGGAAGGTCTTTTAGGTATCGACTAAGATAATTGACCCCCCCCCCCCAGTATATGTCTCAGTTATGGTATATGATCTGGTGTATTCAATTCTCAAATGGATTTTACTTTCTCAGGGCTAGGACTGATTCCATCTTTGTTTATGGTCTGCCCCAAAAGCTTCAGTCCAGACTGATTGATTAGGTGTAGGACTTCGTTGAGGATTTTGTTGTGTTCTTCCATTGAAAATCCATATAATAGAATATCAGGGTTGGAAGGGACCTCAGGAGGTCATCTAGTCCAAGCCCCTTCTCAAAGCAGGACCAATCCCCAGACAGATTTTTGCCCCAGATCCCTAAATGGCCCCCTCAAGGATTGAACTCACAACCCTGGGTTTAGCAGGCCAATGCTCAAACCACTGAGCTATCTCTCCCCCCATCTATCAGAAAATTCCCCATGAAAACTACAATTCCATTTGTGTTTAACAGTTCTGCCAGCTGTCTTTGGAAAATTTCAGGTACACTGGAAAATCAGAGTAATCTTCAAAAGCAAAATCTCCCAAAGAATGTGATAAATGTAATTAATTTAGCACTTTCCTTGGCAAAAGGAATTTGCCAGAATCCTCTTGGGGCATCCAGCCTGAAGAATACTGTAGCTCCTTTCCCTTTGGGGAGGAAGTCGTCCAGCATTGGGAGGACATATTTTTCTCTCATAACTGCTTCATTAAGTCTTTAAAGATCCACAATAATTCACATTTTTCCTTTTATATAACTGGTACCACCGGGGCACACCATGCTATTGGCTCAGAGATTTTTCTCGATTATACCAATCCGCTCCATTTTCTTTAACTCAGTTTCCACTTTATGAAGTAATAGGACAGGAATCCTGGGAGGTGTATGTACACTATATGGCTCAGCATTATTTATACTGGATTATTTAAGGTTATTTGTACTGGATCTCTTTTCTAAAGTCCAGTCTCACCAAATATTCCACGAAATTCTTCCACCTTTCTCACTAGGCCCATCCTTGCTGCCACGCTGCAGCTGAGAAGGATGTTGGTCTGTGGTCTTGTGATCACACACAAAGATAAAAGGTATTCATTCAGAGTGTATGTTGTCTGTGATGAACTGGCCCAAGCAGTTCAGGTGTCAGGTGACTTCACCTCTGGGAGGGGTTGAAGGTGATTTTAAGTCCCTTCTGAGATGACTGTGACATCAGCTCCTGAGTCAATTTTAAAGTCAGTCTTGCCATGAATATTCAATTTCACTCTCCAGGCAAGCTTTATGTCACCACAAATGATAGATCCCAGAAACAATGGCTTTTGATTGTCTGCAGTATAAGTCAACTCTCTGACTGCTTTTTGGTGTGGCAAACAACTGCAAAATGTCATATTTCATGCATTTATTATACCACGTGCCTCTGGCTAGACATGCATCATCTCTTGGGAATATGACTTTTTCCATACCTTGTGCATGGAGACTGGAATTTGTCCCTCTTAGGCTGGGAGGAGTTCTCTCCTTGCCTCAGGGGTTTTATGGTAATGACTTTTAATACTCAAGTGCCTGTTTATACCTTCTATGCTAGTTTCATGGTTTTCAAGTTTGTCAAGCGTCTCTAGGTTTTGCAGTTTCACCAGTTCAGCGTGTTTTTCTATTTGAATAGCTGTGACGAAGGTAAAATCTCTCTTCAATTGTAGCTGCTGTGAAGGGTTTTTATCTGTTAACACAATAACCAGCCTGTCTCTGATATTTTCATGTTTTGAATTCCTGAAAATCACCATTTTCAGCCAATGTATGCACAGTTCTTATAAAACATTAAACATTTTTGCCTAGTTCTTGAATTCTATGATGAAAACATGCTGTTTTATAAACCACATTTCTTGGAGGTACAAAGTGTGAATCAAACATAGCTAGAACCCTTTCATAGTCATCTTTGTGAGTGTTTTCAGAAAAGTCAAAGGATTTAAAGATATGTTCTGCTTGCTTCCCCATAGCATAAATTAAAGATGATACCTGTATATCTGCAGTTTCTTTGTGCAGCTTGGTAGCAATTCAAAATTTTGCAAAAATACTGTTTCCAGTCTGTCCATGTGAAGGTTTGTCAGGGCTGAAGTTCTCTGGAGCATTAAAGAGTGGCATGTTGATGAGATCATGAAACCTTAGTTGCTGTTCCTTCGGTCTAGTTCTCAGTTTACTCCTGACACCATGTCATGTTCCTCTGTACAACGTATGAGGCTTGCTTATCCACACGGACATGATCATCATTAGATCATGTAATGCTCTACCAAATATGGCTGAGGTTCATTTAACTAAGGTATTTTACACACAGTGTCATCTAATGGCTGAACACTATAATATAGTTTAGCATTCCATTACACATGCTGCCACTACTTCATTGCTATTGGTATCCATGCTAGTTAGATCAGGTATGTCTACACATGCTGCAATCACACATCCAATTGCATCTTAGGTATACCCCCAGCACCTCACAGGATGGTCCAATGTGTTATTGTGAGCTTAGGTCTAAATTAAGCCTATCATACAATATGTCTCCCACTTCACAAACTATAACAACACCCTTCACTTAACTTTACAGTACCAACAAACCTGTGGTGTACTTAGTGGACATAGTGGGCCGCAGGCAATCTGTTGGGGTCAATAGTGCCCACTTCCCTATCCCATATGCAGTTTCTGAAAAACGTAAGCTTTCTTTTAAATAAAGTTTCTGGCTTTATGTTTGCAAAAATACCTTTCAAGTATGACCCTCTGTTGTGCTGTCTTCCTGAATCTGCAGGCAGCCAGACCAAAAAAAAAAAAAAAAAAAGAGGCCTGCAAACAGACTCCATTCAATTCAATAGGAGTTAACTCTAGCGACAGATGGCACCAGTTTATATGTCAACATTGTTAGCTATTCTCCTTCTGTTCACTACAGCAGAAATGACCAGCTATTGTGCTTATTCACTGTGGTTGAATATACATTATAGAAGTTAGAGATGGAAAATATGTACAAAAAAGTCTGATGCACAACCTCTGGCACCAAGGAAGAGATTACTGTAAGGTCTTGTTCTGCACTAAGGAAAATAGGCATGCTAAACATGGTGTGGTCTCCCAACACATTTGTAGCACACTCATACAGTGTCCTCTTCTGAGACAGGCAGATGTTAGATGCAGTGAGAAGCTGGAGAGGTAGTAGTTTAAGCAGTTGATCACTGAGAAATCATTCACAATTGAGCCTCATGGTGCTATATGTAAGCAGCTTCTGGGAAACTTGTGCAATGGAGTTAAGAAAGGAGACCAGTCAGACAGCCCACCTCAGCAGTGACCAGCGCACTGTGAGATGGCATTGGGAGGACTATATCCACTGGTACTGCAATGATGGATGCAGTACAGTGCAAAACCAGATGATGGTTAGCCTTACTTGAAGTTTAGTTACTAATTCAAACAGCGGTTGCATACCTTAACATCACTGGGAGCATCTGTATGTGGACTCAGGGTGTGTTATGGGGACCTGTAACGATGCTGGTTCTGGCGGGACCCAACTGAGAGTGCCAATTTAGGACAAATTGCTTAAAACAGGGCAGTTACAGCCCAAGGCTGGGGTTTTTCCACCTCTAAGGCAAACCAAACCAGCCAGACAAAGAGGACTTTGGTCTCACCCCACTGGCTAACCACAAGTCACACAAGCAATTCCCTTAGACACTCCAGTTTCCCAGTATCACCACCAGTGCCACTCGTCATGGGGACAAATGGTTATGAAAACCAATACCTCAGTAAAAGAAAAAGGTTCTCCTGATCCCAAAGGACCGAGCCCAGACCCAGGTCAATATACAAATCAGATCTTACCCACAAATCATGCTGTTGCCAATCCTTTAGAATCTAAAATCTAAAGGTTTATTCATAAAAGGAAAAAGATATGGATGAGAGCTAGAATTGGTTAAATGGAATCAATTACATACAGTAATGGCACAGTTCTTAGTTCAGGCTTGTAGCAGAGATAGAATAAACTGCAGGTTCAAATTAAGTCTCTGGAGTACATCCCCAGCTGGGATGGGTCATTCAGTCCTTTGTGCAGAGCTTCCGTTTGTAGCAAAGTCCCTCCAGAGGTAAGAAGCAGGATTGAAGACAAAATGGAGATGAGGCATCAGCCTTTTATAATCTTTTCCAGGTGTAAGAATACCTCTTTGTTCTTACTGTGGAAAATTACAGCAAAATGGAGTTTGGAGTCACATGGGCAAGTTCCTGCATACTTTGCTGAGTTACAAGGCGTATTTGCCTTCTCTCAATGTGTCAATTGTATAGCTGATGGTCCTTAATGGGCCATCAAGCAGGCTAGGCAGAGCTAACACCAACTTGTCTGGGATGTCACCCAGAAGCATAGCATAAGTTTGAAATACAGACAGTATAGAGCCAATATTCATAACTTCAACTACAAAATTGATACACACATATAGACACCATAATCATAACCAGCAAACCATAACCTTGTCTTAGGCACCTCATTTGACCCCCTTTATACAAGATTTGGTGCCACTACAGGACTTTGGTTGCAACCATGTTCTATATGGTCCCAGTTCAAATCAATAACATGACAGGACCAAACTTGGGTTAGCGTACACAGTTTTTCTAACAAACTTTCTGAACTTGATCAGATATGCAGTTAGAATGGGGCTGTAATGTTCATGTTCTGTAAATGCTAATCAGAAAGGAATACATTTGCAATGTCCTTGCTTTGGGGGGCCAGAACATGTTTTTTGGGGAAAATACCCTTGTTAAAAATAAGACGTCTATTTTCTGGTGAACGTAAAGAATGGCTGATAAAGTTACTGGACACTAGGCCCACTCAGTCACCATATAAACTTCTCAAACACTTAAAGCCTGTGGCATTTGTTCACTTTTATAACCAAATGATACTGGAGCTGCTTGCAATGTTCTATATGATTCCAAATCAACAGGGTTCTAACTAGAGCTGTGCAAGAACTGGAATTTTCATTTTATGGGCAAATCTGTGATTTCAATATTTTGTTTTTGTTCTGATTTGGAATTAAAATGAAGCATTTTGAAATTTTAGGAGGAACAAAAAAATTTGAAAAAAATTGTTTCAGGTCAATCAAAATGTTTCATTTCTATTTTTATATATAAAGAGTTTTTAAATAAAAAGTCATTTTGAAATATTTAAAATCAAAACATTCCATTCCGAAAAGGTTGAAATAGAGAGCTTAAACCTCATATAAATGGTTCTTTTCAATGGTTTTCAAAACAAAAATTCATCAAAATCAACATGGCACGTTTTGGTTTAAACAAAATGGCTCTTTCCAGTAGATAAATGTTCCATCAGAAATTTGACAATTAGCTCTCATTCTAACCCATTTCTTCTGCAGAAACTGCTGTAGAATGCATACTCTAGGAATGGGGATTTTATGGTTTGTTTTTATTTTGTTTTGGGAACTTTTTTCTTCCGATTTTTTTAAAGAGTATGACCGCCAATGCAGAGTCAAAATGCCCGAGAGAATGAATCAACTCTGAGACAGGGATGGAAGACTATTATTTTTCAGGGACAAATTGTATGTCCTTGTTCAGACAAAACTCCAGCTGAAATCAATGGGACCTTTGCCTCATTAATGACTTAGTAAAGATGGCATGACTGGCTTGTTAGCACCATATTATTTATAACCGGCTAACAAGGAAGGTGACAGAAACAAAGGGTTAAGGAAAACTGGAAGATAAGTTTTATATGAAAGAGAAGAGACGGCAGCATATGCTTAATAGTATAATTTAAGGAAGGCAGGATCTCAGTTTTGCCAATGTTTGTTTCTTCAACTCCTACAGCAACAGTGGTCTCCAAAGGAAGAACAGCAAGCAGCTGATGTTTATGTCAGCAGATGACACTTAGCCAGTGTGTCTTGACTTGTCTTTTTCTCCTGGTTTCCTAATGTATTTTATAGGAACTTTAGGCACAGTTTCTAGTATCCCTGTAGGATTCTCTTATAAGATTCTGTGAAGTTCTAGGGTCTGTCAATTTATGTTTTATAGTAAGAGAAATGTAAAGAAAAATTTAAATCTCAGCTATCTCTGTGTGTAGCAGAGAGGGAGGATGCAGCAGAAGGGTGCAAGCAAATTTCTAAAGAAAAGAACCATACACAGACGTGGCGAGCTTAGTTTATTAAAAGAGCAAATCTAGATGTGTTAAGCCAAGTGTTCATTTTGATTTAATTGGATAGTCTCTGTATTTTTAATAAATATTGCATTTTCTAAGATTACTGCTGAATGGGTAGTTTCACACAGTAGTCCTAGGAGAAAAGAGAACCCACAAGAGGTGCTGAGGTGTAAAGAGTCTCTGTAACGTACATGCCCCCGTCAGTCTTGCTGAAGGGAGGTGGAAAAAGCTGTCCTCTCACTGAGTCATACTGCCATCAGGTTGAACTCAAGGGGAAGCTAAACAACATATCAGGAAAAGAAGGGTGGCAGGTCACATCTCCTACCACAGACATGTGTACAGTTTACTTGGGGCTCAATTCTGCCATACTTACTCACACTGAATAGTACCTTACTCCATGCTTACCCCGCTGCTTTCTCACAAAGTAAGGTATGCGATTCAGCATGAAGAGTCAGTCCTTTGAGATGTAGCACCTAATCCTGTGAGATTTGAGTACCTCGTTAGATGGAAGTAATGGCAATTGAGGACACCCTGCAGGAGATGCTCAGTAACACACAAGACTCAACAAAAATATTCTCATAAGAGTCCCTCCTCTCTCATTTTGGGAGCGACCATTTCTGCTCCTCTGGGCCTCCACTAGTGGTTCTCCAGTCCTTCTCCCGCATGCTGTGTGCCAGTGTGAACAGATGGGGCTTCGGGTTGTTATCTGATAAGGTTCTGAGTACCTGAAAGAACCTCTTCAAAAGAGAATATTTAATTAAAAGGACTGCAGTGTAATAACTTCATTAAAGTAAGGCCCAATTCGATTTATTTTCTGCCCCATTTTGCAATCCAGGGAAAGTAGGTTGACTTTGATCTTAGGTGCAAAACTGTGCAGTCACTTCAGTACCTCAGATATTAAGTGTCTTTACAGATTCAGGCAGCTATCAAAGTCTCAAAAGTCAGAATTTACATAAATATTGGGGAGCCAGTCCAGAAGTCCTTACATAAGTAAAACTCCCATTGACTTCACAGGGAGCCTTTCTGAATAAACATTTCAGATTAGGCCCTTTGTATATTGGTTTAATTATACACAGATAATTTCCACTTCTCTAAAACAGCATTCTCCACCAGCTCATTTTGTAATCCATACTATTCCCCACCCCACCCCCAACTCTGATATCCTGCTCATAAAGCTTCTAATTGCTGGGGATTAGAGAGTGTCAATCTGTGGACCCAGAAAGGAAATGGAAAGGAAGGGAGGAATGTCTCAGATAATTACACTAGCCAGCATTTGTTAGAGTCAAAGATAGTGCTGGCAGAGAAATGCTGTAAGGAAACATGAAATTACTTTGCAGCCCAACCTTGGAGAGTTGCTACATGAGAATCACAGGGAAGACACTCAGGAAAAGAAATCATACAATATATTCCAAAGAGGTACTGATTCCTCAGTTCACATTTATGGACTCAGGACTGAGTTACGGAGTCCAAAATGATTAACTCTTTAAAGGAAAACTGCAACTGCTATAGCAGAAGAGTAAATTACAGAACAAGTTCATAAGCAATTTCAATAGACTAAACATGAATAATTAGAAATCAGGCAGGAAGCCACCATTTTGAAAGTCTGATGCAGTAGGTTAAGATGACAAAAAATGCAGCTCACCAGTGAAATGCATGGGCAAGGCATGAGACTAAATGTGTGAAATCCTGACCCAACATTGTCAATGACAAACTGCATCTTCTTTATCAAACTACTGTACATTAACAGAATGGTCCAGCTGCTGAGAAAGAGGAGCTCCTACAGACAGAAGTGATCAGCTCTGTTAGTTGTGAAGATAGCGAAGCAGTAGCCGTTTTGAGAATTAATTTCTAAGACATGTCCTTAGTAGATATCAATTTAGCTAAGTGCCTGATCCTTCTCACAGACAAAACTCCCCAAAACGCCAGAGAGAAGCTGGTTCTGCGAGCTCACTGCAGTGAGAGGTTTTTTTCCAACAGCGATAACCACATTAAGAAACATCACTGAATCACTTACATCTATATGTTTCCCACTGTAACTTCACCACAAACTCAGCTTATTAAACCAGTCGGCAACTCCCAAGAGTGGAAGGAAAAGAAGAGGGGAAAAATAGACTTCTCAGACTTGTGCAAAAAGTTCCCCACAAGGAAACGGGGTACAACAATGGTTAGTCAAAAACAATTGATGCATTTCTCAGTTAAGCCTCGATGAAAGGTTTCCTCTGCCCACCTTCTTTTCAGTGAAACAAATAGATTAAAGTTCAAACATATTTGATTAATGGCACTACAGAAGAGCTATTCTCATAGTTAACATGCATAAACTAGCAGCCATCACTATGCCAGGGGAGTGAACTAAACATGCCATTAAATGGCCATAAAGATCCCAATTTTTATTACGTTGTTTCTGAGGCACGGTAAAATATTATATCATAATTGCTTATTGATTTTCACACTAAAATTAAAAATAAAAATAAAAAAAGATTTTCTTTAATGGTAATGGAGTCTCGAGTGTTGGTGGCAATTTGTCTACAGCCTACCCCATTCATCCATTATCAACTGCAAACAGCCACTGGCTTATTTTGTTTTGTTTTGTTTTAAGCCATGGTGATTTTCAACTACACCAACCAGAACTCCTTTGTAATCAGTTTCTGGCTTTTTTTAGTGGACAGTTTCACTAGCTGATGTGGGATTAGCTAATATTTCTTTAAAAAACAACAGATGATTTTATGATGAAGTTCACCAAATGCTATCGCAATGGATGCCTTAGAAATACATGCAGTTATAGTAAAATAATGACACCTAGGAACAACAATGATCTGAGGAGTCCCACTGAAGGTGTATAGACTAGTCACTAGAAAAGGATACTGGAGGAAGGACTCCTGCATTCTATACTCAACATTGCCTGACAAAGTGCTTGATTCAACTCCAAGTCAGTCAGTAGAACTCATTCTTTTGACTTTAATGGGAGCTGGATGGGCCCGTCAATATATTACACTGGTTAAGTTATTCTATCTCTCTGTACCTCAGTTTAACCTCTGTAAAATGAGGACAAATACTTGGCTTCTTCCTTTCTGTGATTATGCTAATTTTAATTAATTCAGATTTATAAGAAAAGCAGATGCTAGAAATGGCCACCTCCAATCTCAGGGCACCTGATACTGATATCTATAAAACTGCTTATGCTTTGCCCTCACATGAATGCTTTCTGTGCCCAAGAGCTGTACTATTTTGCTTTGGAAATAAATCTATGCTGTTTCGGTAATTGCCTGATTTTACCCAAAGCAGGGGTTTGATCAAGGGGATGTTTAATTCTACCTTGGGCTTTCCACGTTTTATATTAAACATGAAAAACTGAGCTAACATTTTCTGTCTTCGCCGTGTTTGTAACTGCTACAGAATCTTAGGAGACCCAACGCTAGAAAAATAAGACAACCATTGCCTGCAGTTGCATGTTGATAGTGTGCTACAGTGGCAAATAGTAGCAGGCCGGAGTGGTAGAGAGAGAATGTTTCAGAGGTGAAATCAATAGATTAATCACCAGAGTTAGGGATCAGCCTGAGCCTTGGAAGAGCTTTTCCTCTTGGATGCATCAGTCAAGGCAGTGAGCAGGGCAGCTATGGATATCTGTCTATTCCTCCAGCCTGAACAATGTTGCTAAGGTGTTTTTAACAGCAATGGGAAGGCAGAGTGAGAAAAAAAAAATAAAAGGTGGCGGGGGGTGGGGAGGGAGATACTCTAGACCGAATTTTTTTGATGTATCAGAGTGTACTGTAGACATAATAAAATTAGTGCTAATCCAGTACACACATTGAAAGAGCAGCTGACTCCTGTATGGTCCGTACAATGTCTAACTACAAAATTACCGTGTAAACTAAAAGCAGGAATGAAGAGTAGCCAAGTGGGAACTTTCTGAGAGGGGTAAAGAAAAATGTTTTGCTGATGTTTGCTGGCAAAGATAAAGATGCTTGCTTAGCATTGTGATCCAGGTGCTGAAATACAGGACATTCAGCACGGGTTCAGATATGATAAAAAGACACACAGAAGAAAGTTAGCGGTAAAAGAAAGAAGTCTGGTTGGTTGATTGTGGAAAAGAAGATGGCTGTGTGCATCTGGGTGGGGAAGATACAGAGCAGGGGTGACACAGCTACTCACTAGCCTGTGTTGAACCCTGGGTATGTCTCACAAGGATCTCAAAATTCTTTACAAACAATGGGCCAGATCCTCAGTTAGTGTAAATCTCCAAATTACACCAGTTGAGAAGCTGTCCCATTGATTAGATAATCCTCACCATCTGATAGTTGGGATTGCTAACAATTAGCTAACACTCTGCATTTTGTCTACTCACATTTCATCCAAACAAGGTGTGACATAATGTAGCCATGTCCACACCCTGTACATTATTGTAATGATCTTTGAACAAATATGCCTTGTGACATGTCATTTAAAAACTCATAATTTTCTGATCAATAGTATCATGGCAAAATGTGTGTAGCAGCCTTATGTATGAAGTTATAAACACAAGCTGAGATCATGATTAAAAATATGTTTTCTAGAGAAGTCTGGGGAGTGGCCAAACCAGTTCCTCAGAGACAAAAGCAAGCTGATGCCTCAGCCAGATGTAAACATGGCTGTTGAGTTAAGTGGCCATTCAAAAGGAAAGGGGGCAGAGGCAAAAACTACATGTTAGCAAAGAAACAGCATGTAGTTCCCTTCCTCACAGACTGCCTATCTCCTTGCTCCCACCTGGAAATGCTTCTCAAAGGGGGAACAGGACTATAAAAAAGGGGTTGACTCCCCCAGATACTCCCTCCTTCCTCTCTGCCCATCGATTCACTGAACCAGAAGGAACAAAGGAAGTAGCCACTGAAGTGAGGAAGGAGTCCTGACCTAAGAAGTGTGGTCAGACTGCTGAGAGTACGTGCTGTGAAAAGCTTTGCTTTGAATTTAACATAGTTTGTTAGGTTGCATTTTATCTTTATTTTTCTTGTAACCATTTCTGACTTTTATGCCTCTCTTTGTAGTTAATAAACTTGTTTTTATTGTTTTATCTAATCCAGTGGTTTTTAATTGAAGTGTTTGGGACACTCCACTTGGGTTAATGAGATGTGTGCATATCCTTTCTATTAATAAAATGATGGATTTTAAATAAACTCGTATTGTCCAAGAGAGGGCTGGGCAGTACAAGACATATTTCTAAAGGAAAATCTAGGACTGGGGGCTGTCACCCTGCAAAATAACCAAGGCTGGTAAGACCCCAGGTGTGGCTGGATGGCTGTAGCACACACAGACATTTCTGGGGAGTGACTTGCATGCTGGAGGCTTTTTGTGAGCAGTCCAGGCTACAGCAGCAAAGCATTGCAAAGGGCTCCCCAGGTTAGACGGGCAGGGGCACCACAGCTACTCATTAGTCTGTGTTGTACCCTGGGTATGTCACACAAGGATCTCAAAATTCTTTAAAAACAATGGGCCAGATCCTCCATTGGTGTAAATCCGCAAATTACACCAGCTGAGAAACTGTCCCATTGATTAGATAATCCTCACCATCCTTGTGAGATTGGTGCCATTATCCCCATTTTACAGCCACATGGCCTGATTTTTAAAGGTACTTTGGTGCCCAAAAATGCAGGTCAACAGGCCAGATCCCACTGAAATCAATGGGAGTTAGGCCCCAGACACTTGTGAAAATCCTCATAGCCATCTATCTACATCTCCCTAGGCACCCAAATACCTTTATAAATATGACCTTTGGAAACAGAGGCACAAAAAAGTTAAAGGACTTGCCTCAATCAGTGGCAGAGCAGATAACAGACCCTAGGGTGAAATTCTGGCCCCACTCACGTCGATGACAAGGCTCCCATTGACATCAGCAGGGTCAGGATTTCACTCCAGAAGGCAGATCCTTAGCAGGTTACGAAAGTGAGCTCTTTCAGAGATTGCATCTCCAAAGCTGAAGCAGTTTCCACATACATTTAAAACTCTTCAAAATCACACAGTCATCACCTGACATTAAATGAGATTTTTGCCACTTAGTAGACTGAGCTGAGACCTGACGATGGACCAATACAGAGGTGAGAACTACCTGACACATTTGCATAGAAAGAGATGTTCACGGAAAAATACATCCTCTGGCAGAAAGTGGATGGTAGTTTATGGCTCTGTATCACACCGCTCTTTGGGTAGGAAGCAATCCAGGAAGATAAGCATAAAACTTTGCCATTGTTACTGAAATGTTGCCAAGTACAGCCATTAGTGCAAACAAAATAAATTAGTTGAAAGGGAAGCAATTTTTTAAAAGAAACTTATTTCTTACTAGCAATTTTTGTTAATATTCTCTAAAGCCCTAACCCTGCACCAAGTGATAGATCATCTTGCCATGCAGAGTCCCACTGACTGTTTAGTAAACATGGGACCTTTCTTAAAATTGTCAGTGGTGCAGGATTGAATATGGCTGATACTGCATCTCAAACCAGGGTAATTTTAGGGGAAAGAATGAAATGTTTCTCTGATTTATTTTTTTAAATATCCACTGCAAGAAGTTCTGAGGTGAAAGGGATTATTTGGCAGAGTACAGGTGATACAGTCAAAAGTGCATAATAAATCCAGTGTATCATCTCTCTCTTCAATGGTGACAGGTTTCAGTGGTAGCCATGTTAGTCTGTACCTAAACTTAATTTCCACAATACTAATTTCTCCCTACTGTTATTCACACCTTCTTGTCAACTGTCTGTAATGGGCCACTCTCTTACCACTTCAAAAGTTATTTTTCCTCCCTTGGTATCCTGCTGTTAATTGATTTATCTCGTTAGACTGACCTCACACTTGGTAAAGCAACCCCCATCCTTTCATGTATTTATACCTGCTCCTATATTTTTCACTGCATACATCTGATGAAGTGGGTTCAAGCCCACGAAAGCTTATGCCCAAATAAATTTGTTGGTCTCTAAGGTGCCACAAGGACTCCTCGTTTTTTTTCTCTCTTCAATGTATTGTATGAGTATGACTACCACACCTAGTTGTGTACCACATGTTAGAAAGCATGAAAGAGAGAAAACATGTATGTGTACATAAAGTACGTTGGGATGTAAGACACTATAACATGTAAATTACTGTAATTTGTATTGTATTTGTGTCCTGTGTCATGGATTATTGAAATAACATGGAAAAAAGTACCCGGAAAAGGAAAAGGCCAGAAGTAGTAATACCAATGGATCAGGATATTAAATCACAAGATGGGATGACAGACCTAGATGATCAGACCTGAAGAACAGCGCTGTGTAGCTCAAAAGCATGTCTCTGTCCCCAACAGAAGTTGGTCTAATAAAAGATATTACCTCACACACCTCGTCTCTCCATTATCCTGGGACCAACATGGTTACAGCAACATTGCAAACAAGACTGGATGATATCAGTATACTGTCCATTTCTTGATATAATGCAGTGATAACATACATATTGGAAACCAATTAAGATAATCTAATATTTATATTATAGTCGCTGTGGTGGGGCGGCTGCCCCGCTCCCTGAATTTGGACTGCAGCAGGCCAGTGGGCCTGCGCAGACAGGGAGCCAGTCAGGGAAGGCCTTATAGGGAGCCAATCAGGGCCCAGATTAGAGGGAGCCAATCAGGGCCAGGCTCAGCCCTATAAGGAGGCTGCTTAGGAAGGGAGCAGGCAGTCTGTCCCAGGCCTTTGACAGGGGAAGGTCAGTCTCCAGGCTGGGAGACTAGCACCCGGGACAGTGCAGTGCTGGGCAGGCCCGGGGGAGTAGAAGGTAACTCCAGCCCAGAGTCTGTCAGGCTGCAGGCCCTGAAGGGAAGGGCCTAGCCGGTGCTAGGGGCCGAAGGGGAAGCGGCCCAGGGACGTGGACAGACGGAGGGAGAGAAGGAGGGCAGGACGGCTGCCACTAGAGGGTCCCTGGGTTGGGACCCACAGTAGTGGGCGGGCCTTGGTCCCCCCCTTTCCCCCTTGCCTTACACCCAGCCGACGGAGCGACCATCTAGAGCTGCACCAACCCCCTGCCAAGAGGGGAGTGACTTTGAGGGTGCAGTTGGCCACATCAGCCAGGACGCAGAGAGGCAGCTGATTGACCCCCCCCCCCCAGAAGGGGGCGAGGATGGACTAAGGGGCACTGCCGGAGAGCAGTGGCTCGAAGAGGACGCCGCGAGCTTGGGAGCAACGTGGGTCCGGACATGCCAACCGAGGGCGAGACGATGGACGGGACACCACCAGGAGGGGGCGCTCCACTGGACAGAGCTAATTCCTGAGACAACCAGTAGGAGGCGCCAGGTGGTGAGTCCCAACCCCGTCACAGTCGCATCTACAAGATAAGCAGGTCAGGGTCCCATGGTGTTAGGGGTTGCACAAACGTATTGTAAATGACAGTTAACAGGCCAAAGAGTTTACATTTTTGCATTTTGAAAGACAACACATAAAAAACCTGGGAATAAGACACACACAAGCAGCTCACGGTGGGGATTGGAGCCAGGCTAATTAAAATATCAAGATGTACACAATTCTTGGCCAATCAGCAGCAGTGATAACAACCGACCACCTGCCTAGCCATTAACATATGGTGGTTTTCTGTATGCATCACAGAAGAGATAAGATGCTGGTCTTGTTTTGGTTGATAATACCGGACCAACTTTTGAGGTACTTGATGAGTTTTTACTCAGATGAACTAATGGGCTGAGCAAAAAAACAAAACAAAAACAGTCAACAATCTCAATTTTGGCCCTGCTTTGCTGTGTGGATAATCTTGGACACGGAAAGAGGGGAAACAAACTAAGTTTTCTAATGGAAAGCTTGTGATGTTAGCTTACAGGAGGGCTCATGGCCCTGAAATCATGCAGTGTGATTTTTCAGTCCCATGGTACGTCTTTAAATACCCAGCATGAAAGTTTAAAAAATAAAGTAAAATCAGCAGCTGACACAAAAAACAAGGTTCAGAATTCTGGGAAACTGTATATAAAACTCAGCCAGGCTAGACTCTTGTGTCACTCACCTCTGCACAGCACTCAACAACCTGGGTCATGCAGCTTACCCTCTAACATGGGAGGGAGCCTGTCACTGTGCACTGCAACTCTTGTAAGAGCCAGTCTCAAAATCGTCAATCAGTGGGAGCCTCCTGGCAATTTGGGAAGTTTCAACAAGAACCTAAAACAGCCGTTAGTCATTGTTAACAGGCTTGTTAATGCAAGTGTGCTGAATGACACATTTCAGCCTACCCCTCCCCTTGTCTCCCAAAGAAAGGGACAGAGGCAGGACAGAAAATCCAGTTAAAGACAACACCTGGTAGGTGATGTCACATCATTGACATCAAGGGAGCTTCACAGTGACGTGGCTGGTTGTCACCCGTGGGAATAAAAAAAGCAGTTTGTAGTCATGGAAAACTACTGCAGAGAGAGTGAGCCAGACAGAGTTTGTACAAAACAAAAGAGCAATCTCCCCTCCCCACCCTACACACACTCCCCCAGTAACTTGGGTCATCTTCAGATTTCAGCATATTTTGCATTTTTTCCAAGAAACCACCACATTAAATTGTTCAGCAGCAAAGCAAGGGTGCACCTGCAGTGACAGCTTGCTTTTGCCTTAAAGAAACAGCAAAAGCTCAGAACGCACAGTTCCTTTCTGCTTTTAAGCCTTCATGTGCAGGCTTGCTCTGAAAAGTGACTCTGCAAAAATGACATTAAGAAATTTCAGGTCTGCTGTTCCACAACTATTTCCGTATCAAATGTGCTCTCTTTACAATTAAAAAGGTTCCCCTCCCCATCTAACTGCCAATTATACAAACTTTGATAGCAATCAGAAAGACAACCTGGGCTCGCTCTTTCTGATTTATCTGTGACGGGTTAGATCACAGAACCCCCCCTTGGGAGCTGCCACCCGATGTGCCAAGACTACCTCTGCTCCTGCTTTCCCTGCCAGCTCGGGACCCCAGCACCCTGTCTTGCTGAGCGAGACACTCCCGTCTGCTCCAACAAAGACCCAAGGTCTGAATTACTTGCCCCAAAGCTGCAGGTTTACCTGAAAGCAGCTAACAGAAGTGTTCTTGTCTTTAATACTCACCTTAACTGATCACTCTTGTTATAGTGTGTATGGTAACACCCATTGTTTCATGTTCTCTGTATATCTTCCTACTGAATTTTCCACTGCATGCATCTGATGAAGTGGGTTTTAGCCCACGAAAGCTTATGCTCAAATAAATTTGTTAGTCTCTAAGGTGCCACAAGTACTCCTGTTCTTTTTGCAGATAAGAACAAAGAGAGGGAGGTGGGATTCAGCAGGAAAGTACATAAATGCATACCATATGCAGATTTTAAAGTTAAACTTTTAGAGATTTGGGTAAGGAAGGGTTGGTGAAACCTTGAAATTCTCCAAAAGAAAGCAGTAGGAAAATTGCAGCTATCTCTGTGGTATATTCAGTGGATAAACAGAGACCTTCATGATAACATGCAGACAAGCCAAGAAAGAGAGTCAAAGACAAACACGAAGAAGTAGAGCATAGTTACTTCAGAGCTAAGCTTCAGAGGTAAAATATTTAAGTCAGTCCGAAAACCAATGCCTGTCACTGGAGACTGATGATTGTCCCACCATAAACGAGACAGAGAAACATCCTGGTAAAATGAATAAAGAAACCCAAAACATCCAGTTGACTAACACTTTGCACTTAGACAAATGTCAATAACCTATGTCAAAACAAAAAGGTTCATCAATTTAGACAATGCACTATTGAACACACTATTATAAACAAAACCAATGGAAATCAACAACTAAGGTTAAATTTATTTTGACACCAAGCTTAGCACACCATTTAGCAACACACAACCAGAGATTGGAAATTTCTGTCTGGATAGTTTTTAAAAAACTGACAGTGAGTTTTCTAACTCAAACAAATCTAAATATTGTCCGCCCAATTAATTATATCAAATTTTATTTTTTATACTCAAACTAATTAATACAATGTGCAGTTATCTGGGAAATCACTGGGAGTTTTTAAAACATTGATCTCATCAGCAAGTGATAAGTTTATCATTTTGTGAGATTAAAACATTAATCATCAGTCCATTAAACCTTTAAATCATAAGCAGCTGTTGTAGATCCAGTTCAAAATGACAGATTCATTAATATATTTTAAAAAATGTTCTGTGAACACTAACATATGCTCACGGGAGTAAAGACTTCTATACATGTGTAAAATCTGGAGACCTTAAACATTTCCTGTGCTGAGGAATAAAAATGTGTCTGGAGCATTATGATACTTTGTTGGAAAAAAAAAAACAGTTAATTTTGAAGAGCGCATTAAGGGTCCAAATCAGCAAAGCACTTAAGCATGTGCTTAAAAGTTAAGTGCATGCTTTCATATCTTGCTTAATCAAGACCTATTTTTTAAAATCTTTCTGCTTCTATAATATGAGGAAATATTCTCCTTCACTGTTTTAACCCCACGAATTTTCAGGCAAATTGTTTCATTATATCAAAAGCTAGAAGGGAAAAATATAGGGCTTAAATATAGGAAGTCTGGAGTACACTTTAAGTCTTGATAGGCACTGGTTGGAAAAGGGTGGGAATTTTTTTTATAAAAGAAGTTTGAAAATGTTCCATGAACAAAATCTGTCAAATTTTCAAAAATTTTAACCAGCTCCGACCTGACTCACTACGGTACCCCATAGCCAGTGTAATGTTTAAAAAATAGCAATAACTAAATAAAGGCTTTCTTAAAATGTTGAAAGCTTGTTGGGCACATCCTCATCTGGATCTATCCAGGGAAGTGTTACAGTTTGTACCAGCCAAACACCTGCCCTATTTTGAGGAACTATTAGAGCTGGTCAAAATATTTTTAATGAAACTTTTTTCCATCAAAAATTCCATTTAATCAAAACCTAAATGTTTTGTGGAAACATATCAGTTCTGACAAAAAATGTGTTGGGAAGGTTTCTGGTCCAACATGAGTAGTGGGAGACCCAATAGCCTGGTATCTAGGGCACTCACCTGGAACATGGGTTCACTCCTGCTCTACCTGATTCAAGGACATAAACTTGGATCTCCGACATCCCAGTTGAGTGCCCTAACCACCAGGCTACTGACTATCCCAGGATGGGGTTAGTACTTTCCCACTATTATTTTTTTTTTTTTTTTTTGCAAGCAAGTCTTGTTTTCATTCTGCATTAGAAGAAAAACAATTTTAGAAATTGCAAAAATATTTTGTGAAAAAGAATTATTGTTTTCCATTCAGTCCTAGAAACTATATTGATTAAACATTCTAAGATAAAGCAAAGCTTATAACAACTAGCTACACTATTAAGAAGCCTAGCCAGCTTTTAAGGAAATTTCTATTCAGCACAACCTCTGTAAACCATTCCTGGAACTGTTCTCTGTTTTTATTTGAAAAATCAGATAAGCATAAGAATCTCAGTTCAGAAAGGACCGTCGGTCTTTTTTTCTCTTCATCTGCTGCTTCTTTTTAAATTTGAAACCTAAGTTTGTGTAGATGAGGAAAGAATTTTGTGCACAAATTTTATTAGACATTGTCATGCTGACCAAGCTGTTTTACAATCAGAGGTAGGTGAATCCCACAAGATTCAGAGGCTGGGATCCAGTTGGGTAAGCAGCCACAAGTGTGGTTTATCTAATATGCTTGGGTCTGCAAACTGAGCAAGAAATTCAGAGAAAGAAGACTTTGAGAGAGTTCCAGTACTTCCTTCTTCTAGCTGAACCTCCCTCCCCTCATGGTATCTCATCACTTCCTGTTCCTGAGAGGATGAGGAAGAGCAGCGGCACACGAAAGTGGGGGGGGGGGGTATCCTGGGTGGTTCTCAAGTACAAAGAGGGCTCCATTTGAATTTGGGTTTAGGAGACCAAAAATAGTTCCCATTACAACTGATGACCCAGGGCATGATTCAAACCGCACTGAAGTTAATGGAGAGACTCCCATTAAACTTAGTAGGTATTGGATCAAGCTCAAAAGTCCCATTCTCTTTGATTGAACAATATCAGGTCCAAATTTGGTGAGTGGCTGGGTGGTGATGAGTAGTTTTATTTTATCCAAACTGGTTTCTCTCTCTCTGTTTGAAACTCTGTTAACTTAGAATAGTGACATTTGGTAAGTTGAAAAGAAAAACTCTGAACACAATAGCCTTGGTTTTTGGTACCTATGGCAAACAAGAAAAAAAAGTATGTTTAGCTGGTAACAATAAAAATGCTTAAAAGTCACAAACATATATGATATAACAACACACAGTGCAATGTTTCTGTAATAATCTAGGGCTAAACACTGAAGTGTTGAGTAGTCCCAGCTACCATTGATTTCAGTGGGAGCTTGGCAGGTACTGAACAATGCTCAAGATTTGGCCACCAGGATTTATCCAACTCATCTGGAAAACATTTCACTTGCTTGCAATTATGGCATTTGTCTCTCTGACTTGTAAAGTACTCTTTTTTTATATAGCCAACAGGATCTGCTCCCGGTGTGTCCTGAAATACAGCTGTCCTGAGGTACAGACTGTTAGTCCAATTTGTCTGGTTTGTGGCTGTTACCTAAATAGCTTTTATTGCATTTCCTCTGTCTTAACAATGGCAATGTAGCTAATAAGTCCAGATGTAGAGAAGCCAGAAACAGAGTGGTTCATATGGATCTGCCACTAAACTCAGCATAGAGGGCCAGATCCTCAGCTGGGATATATCTGCTTACATCAATGCAGCTATAACAGTTTACACCAGCTGAGGATCTGGCCGAAAGTGTTCAAAAATTGAACTGTAGAATAAAGCATCTCAATTTATTTTTCATTATTTTCTGCTTCTATTCCGTTGTACAGAAGTTTGGCTCAGTTCCTATCCTAATGTAGAAGGAGTAGAATCTCTGACACACTTTTTAGGGGATGCACTTTCCTCTACAGTCAGGAAGCTCCCCACTCTGGCACTCCACTCACTTCCCCCAATCTCTGGGGACACTTGTAAATGAGTACATTTGATATAAAAATGATTGGAAACAAAACAAACATAGATCCCGTTTCATTGTCATTTTTTAAGTCAAGTTTCAGAGCAGTACCACACTTTAAACATGTGTGGAACCAAGACAGGGAAATGTGCTACTGGCTTTGATTTTGCAGGGTTGCTTTGAATTTGGGTCCCATTGCATCCAAACACGTAGAGTTCAAGGTGTTTTGACCTGTTCCTAGACTTAGAGATGGACGTCAATGGACAACAGATGGTTTGGCTCTGTAAAAACGCACTGGTCAGGCTTTTATTCTGCACCTATGATAGTGGTTTTGTTATGGATCCCTTTCCAACCAAACTGAGGAAAATCCATTGAGTTTCAATCATTGATTTCAGTGTTCCTCTGCTATGAATTTGAATTGTATTAGGTCAATATTAAATACTAAAATGTTACTACTTGCTCATAAAGCTACCTGTGAGCAAAAAAGGCATGTTCCCCAGGCTAAGATTCATAAAAACCAATTTTCAGAACATAAATGTATGCATATTACAGCTCCCAGGCCATAATTACAATCTTCCTCTAAATAGAATTAGTAGTCTAACTTTGAGACCGAGAATGCTTCAAAGCCATTTTAAACAGGGATAAAGTTAGTTATAAAGGTATGTGCCAAATTTCTTGTTTGTTACCATCCTTGTGCAAAGGGCAGTGAGTGGCTAATGAAATTTCTGACTGAAGAGATGAATGAATAGCATTAAAGTTGCTACAAGTAACATGGTTTATCATCTCCACTTTCCAAGCCATTGTGCTTTTATCTTGATTTAGAAAATGTTTTTTATTTTCCTGCCAAAGAAAAAAGGATGGATGATGTTAGCAGGTTGCTTTCAACCAAACAGAAGGGTGAACACAGCCGTGGTTTACTCTGCATTAAGTTTTAAATGATTTCATTAAATGAAATCAAGATAAACTGAAGACATCACATTAAAAGGAGAGAGAGAGGGAGAGACTGCGGACTGCTACCTCAAAGCCCTTTAAAATTCAGCTTTAAGGCTGCCCATGGTTAATTTGTCCAATTAACCTCATACATGGCATTGTCCTTTGCTGGTAAGGTAAATGTCCAGTGTCCTTGAAGGAAGCATGAAGACATAAATAAACATGGGATATTTAAGCAATAAAGCATGACAAGCAGTAAATTTCTAGATGACTAGCACTGCCATTGTTGCTAAGGGGTTGGGTTCCATTAATTTTTGTTTGGCAACGATTAATGTAAAGGGTGGGGTGGGGGGCATTTTTTGCTTTCAAAATCTGCCATTCATGTTCACAAATAATTTTGAGACCCAACAAAACAATTTTTATAAATGTTTCTGGGGCTTGAAAAAATGTTACTCAGTTTTCCTGTTACAAAGGAAATGTTTTACACACATCTGATCAGAATTTGCAGTATTAATGTATCTTTTAAATGGCTTATAACTCATTTATTTTAATGCAGGCTGGGCTGAACTTTTAAATACAAGTTCCCTATTGGGGTGCAGTTTTTTCTATCCACAAAAATAACTTAAGATCAGTCAAGAAGTTTTAAAAAAATAGTAATTAAGGAAGGAGAAAAGAGAGATTTGTTAGGTAACTTTTATTCATGTTGATCCTCTTTACCTGGGCTTTACATACATAGCTAGGCTGTGTACACACACACACACACACACACACACACACACGAGAGAGAAATCCTATCATCACTGATTTCAATGGTGCTAGGATTTCACCCACAATAAAACTGTCCCATTCAACTAGATCTCTTAAAATGGCTGCTCAGGGACTTACAACTCTTAAATATTGGTCATGTTGAAAAGTCCAATGGTGCATCAAAAGAGCTTTCATCTGAAACTCCTTCTGCTATTTACAGTCAGATACACAAACAACTATGTCCATCACTTTTCTTTCAGTATTTGCTCTAGCTCTAGAGCAGTGGTTTCTTAGCCTTTCCACATGGTGTTTCCCGCTGGGACCCTCTCCCATTTAGCAATATGGAAAGGACAGAATAGTTGCAACCTTTTTATATCCATTCACAACCCATAGGATGATACCCTATGATGTAGAGACTTTGGATATACATCCAGCTAAACGAGTCTTAAATCTCTGCTTATGATTCTTCCCTGCTCTGTGCTCAGACACACCCAGCACACACACAACTATTTCATTAGGCAGATCACCTATAATTTTTAGGGAATGAAATAACATAAGGATTATCAATTTTTCTTTTAAAACACGAATCTTTGTGGTTTGGGTTTGGTTCTATTTTTACAGAGATAAAAATAATCTTAGAAACCCTCTGTAACAAGCAAAGACAGAGTTTACAAGAACAGAAGCTTTCTAAGAGACAGTCTACTATTAGAATCAACCGCAAGCAGCTCTGTCACATCTAAAAGTTATTTCACTTGAAACTGGCCTTCATCACAGCAGTGAAGTTTAATGTCATAATGGACAAAGCTGATTCACTATCAGTGTCGCTTTTATTACTAGGTCTGAGAATATTTCAAGTAATAGGAGCGCTTGTGTTATGGATTTCAACAGCAAACTAACTTTGGAGGCAACTTTTACCTTAATATCAGATGGGTGGGGATGGAGGAGTGGGCCACCTGTAAATCTGCAAACTGTGACCTTCTATAATGTGCCTCCCCCATTTTTAACATGGTTGATTTTTACATGGGAAGAGGAGGGGGAACAACCTAGGATCCAGGTCAACAATAAAAGCTGCTTATTCATAATTATAAAACAGACATGTACAGGAACAAAGTAAACAGAACATATAACCTTAGGCCTGGTCTACACTACGGGGCTACGTTGAATTTAGCCACATTAGGTCGATGATTTAAAAATGACTGTCCACACAACCAACCCCGTTCCGTCGATCTAAAGGGCTCTTAAAATCGACTTCTGTACTCCTCCCCGACGAGGGGAGTAACGCTAAAATCGACTTTGCTGGGTCGAATTTGGGGTAGTGCGGATGCAAATCAACGGTATTGGCCTCCGGGAGCTATCCCAGAGTGCTCCATTGTGACTGCTCTGGACAGCACTTTGAACTCTGATGCACTAGCCAGGTACACAGGAAAAGTCCCAGGAACTTTTGAATTTCATTTCCTGTTTGGTCAGCGTGGCGAACTCAGCAGCACAGGTGACCATGCAGTAACCCAAGAATTGTTTCTACGCTCCCCCTATCAACTCCGTCCCTGAGGTTATCGCAGATTAGAAGGTGAAAAACACGCACTCGCGATGACATGTTTTCTGAGCTCATGAAGTCCTCCCGCACTGATAGGGCACAGCTTAATACATGGAGGCATTCAGTGGCAGAGGCCAGGAAAGAATTAAGTGAGTGCAAAGAGCGGAGGCAGGACGCGATGCTGAGGCTAATGGGGGAGCAAACGGACAGGATGAAGAGTCTGTTGGAGCTGCAGGAAAGCCAACAAGAGCACAGCCCCCCGCTGCATCCACTGTATAACCGCCTACCCTCCTCCCCATGTTCCATAGCCTCCTCACCCAGATGCCCAAGAATGCGGGGGGGTGGGGAGGCTCCGGGCACCCAGCCACTCCACTCCAGAGGATGGCGCAAGTAACAGAAGGCTGTCATCCAAACAGTTTGATTTTTAGTGTGGCTACAATAAGCAATGTGGCCTTGTCCTTCCCTCCTCCCCCACCCCACCAGGCTACCTTGTCCATTATCTCATTTTTTTTTAATTAATAATGAAAGAATGGATGGTTTCAAAACAATAGTTACTTTATTTCGAAGGGTAAGCGTGGTTGGCTTAGAGGGAATTAAAATCAACAAAGGGGGTGGGTTTGCATCAAGGAGAAACACACACAACTGTTACACCGAAGCCTGGCCAGTCATGAAACTGGTTTTCAAAGCCTTTCTGATGCGCAGCACGCCTTGCTGTGCTCTTCTAATTGCCCTGATGTCTGGCTGCTCAAAATCGGACGCCAGGTGATTTGCCTCAACCTCCCACCCCGCCATAAACCTCTCCCCCTTACTCTCACAGATATTATGGAGCACACCGCAAGCAGCAATAACAATGGGAATGTTGGTTGCGCTGAGGTCTGACCAACAGCGCCAGTGTGCTTTTAAACGTCCAAAGGCACATTCTACCACCATTCTGCACTTGCTCAGCCTATAGTTGAACTGCTCCTTTCTACTGTCCAGGATTCATGAACGGATCCCCCGAGCAGGAGAGCAGAGTTGCAGTGGAAGCGGTGGAGGAGGACGGTTAGCAGTCCTACTGCACTGTCTGCTGCCAGCAGCACCCAGGAGGACCAGAACGGATCTCCCGAGCTCGTCACTGGGGAGCAGGAGAGCAGAGTTGCAGCGGAAGCAGTGGAGCCGTATACCATGCCCTGGAGGTTGCTAGGAGCCAGGCAGGGAAGACATTCCCAGAACCCCCGGCCAAGCTACCTGTCCGACGAGGAAGGTTAGCAGTCCTACTGCACCGTCTGCTGCGAAGGCAAGGTGCTGCTGCTGTGCAGCAATGCCAGCTGCTGCAGGTGCTTCTGTGTCAAATGCTTGGAGGGCCGGGTAGGGCAAGGTACCTTGGCCAAGGCAAAAGAGCAAGAGCCCTGGAGCTGTTACATGTGTCAACCACAGAAGTGCTATAGGGTGTTACAGCACCGACCAGACTGGAATGGACGGCTGCAAGACTTCTTCATCAGCAACAAAGGACAGGAATATGATGCACCTAAAATCTAAAAAGGCCCACACATTTCCCAGAGTCACTACCCTAGATAACAGAACGTCAATGATTGCATTGGCTACTTGGATCACAGCAGCCCCCACAGTAGCCTTGCCCACAACAGCAGCCGTGATGGTGAGCTGAGCGGGCTCCATGCTTCCCATGGTATGGCGTCTGCACGGGTAACCCTGGAAAAAAGGCGCAAAACGATTGTCTGCTGTTGCTTTCACGGAGGGAGGGGGGACTGACAACATGTACCCAAAACTACCCACGACAATATTTTTGACCCATAAGGCACTGGGAGCTTAACCCAGAATTCCAATGGGCAGTGGAGACTGTGGGATAGCTACCCATAGTGCACCGCTCCGTAAGTTGATGCTAGCCACGGTAGTGAGGACGCACTCTGCAGACTTAATGCGCTTAGTGTGGACATAATCGACTGTATAAAATCGATTTCTAAAAACTGACTTCTATAAAATCGACCTAATTTCATAGTGTAGACATACCCTTAGACTCATTTTCCGTCAGCTCCTACGATATCATATGAACAAACCATTTAAATAAATATCAGAGACCAAGACTAGTGGTGACTGACCCTCATTCTGATCTCTCTGGAATAGTACCTTCTGCCCATTAGTGAACTGAAAATACTTCTCAAAAGGAGAAAAAGGGATCATTTTATGCCATGGGATATACTCCGACAGCTGTCACGTCTGAATCCAACAGTCATTAGGAACCTTGATGGTAGAGAGATTAAACCACACCCACTTCCCAATTGCTCCTGCTGTTAGCCCTATAGGGTTTATGACAACTAAGCAGTTCTAAATTTCCTCCAGGGCAGTGGTACATGTGCTAGCTCATTATATACTTGCAATACACAAACGAGTACACTGATGTATATAATATGCTATAGTCTAGTGTAACAGATATTTATATGTTGTCTATGCTTATCCAAAGGAAATATCTTTAAAAGTCCCTAAAATGATTTAACCTTGCTCAAACAATATCTTGCAAGAGTGACTAAAACACTAAAATGGTTAAAAGCAAAGAACTAATACCCTGTAAGATTCAAATTCATCTCAGCAAATTACATAGCAAACGTCTGTGGGGATTTCTAGTCTACACCATGATGTCACACAGCAGCTGTACTGGAGGAGTGCTCTGCTGAAAGGCCACTGACAACAAATGAGAAACATTGGGGAAAATATTCATTCTGACTTGCTTTCTAATCCTCCCTCTCACAGCTGACAGACCTGACACCTCGTACAAGTCTGAGAATTAACTGCGGTTATAAAATTAGTGAACAAGAGTCCCATAAAGTTTAACAGGCTTTATGTTTAAAAATTCTACTGGTAACTAGTCTATAAGCAAGGGAGTCATAAAATCCTTTTTTAAAAGGCAGCTTTTCCAAGAATTAGAATAATGTCCCATTTCAGAAAACTTTTTAAACAAAACAAAAAAAAAAGTTTTCTTCTTCTTTTACTTCACATTTTCAGGATACAGGTCATCTGTTAAACAGCTTAAGTCTTTAAAAATGCTAGAAAGCAGAAATAATAGACACTTCTTTGTTTAAAAAAGCTCTCGATACATTTTAAGTTACCTACATTATGCTTGGATTTCCCAATTCTCAAAAACCACCTTTGCAAACGATCTTAATGGGAGTTCAAGGTAAAGGGCAACAGGCCAGATGGGCATGAGGCCACATAAAATAATCTTGCTGATGCTTGCGGGTATTCTGCTATAGAACAAAAGCTGCTCAAGCCGTGAAATAAACGAGCTTTCATAAACTGCCTGAAAGACATCTCTTAGGTAAGCCAGGGTACAGAAAATAGGGTGTCATTTAATGAACCATAACATTATGAAAGGTAGAAATGGAAAAAGATATATTAGATCAATCCTCCATCCTCAAAGCAGTTCAGGATTGTTCCCTAGGGTACATTTTCTGACATTTTTCTCAGCCAGTTTTAAGTGTCTCAACCTTCAGGGCTCCCACCACTTCCCTTGGGAGTCGATTTCACAGTCTAATAAAATTCCCTGTCAGGAATCTTTTCTTGATACTTGAGCTAATTTTTTCTTTTCTCAATATCGTTCCATTACTCCTGGTTCTATCCCTTTGTTCTTTTGTAAGAAGGAAAAGTTACTCTCCATTCTTGCTGTTTACACCCTTCAAATATTTGTAGGCAGTTATGTTCCTATTTTGTTGACATTTGGCCAACCTGTACAAACTTAGGTCTCCTATTCTTTCCTCATAAATCAGTTCCTCCCGCTTCTTAATCATTTGTTGTACTCTAAATTCCCTGAAATTTGATTGCATCTTTCTGGTACTGAAGGGTCCAGAATTGGAAAAAAAAAACAAGAACTGCCCCTAAGTGTACGTATTAGTACTTGATGTATAGTACAGTATAGTCCTCTCTAAAGATGAAGATTTGGGCCCCAATCTTGCAGAGACAGATGCACATATTTAACTTTATGCATTCTGAGTTGTCCCATTGACTGCAATAGAACCACTCACGGCATCCCAAGTTAAGCATGTGCTTAAGTCTTGGCAGCATCAGAGCCCTGGGAGAGTCCACTCCACATCAAAGACAATGAAATTTCTTTCAGGACTGCTCTTACTACTTTGGGTATGTCTACACTGCAATTAAAAACCTGCGGCTGGCTGTGGGCATTCAGGCTCCGGCAGGAGTCCAAGCTCGATCATCTACACTGCAGTTAAACAGCCCTTTGGCCTGAGCCCTGCGAGCCCAAGTCAGCTGGCACAGGCCAATTGCGGGTGTCTAACTGCAGTGCAGACATGGAGTTCATTTTATGACTGCATGTTTGTTTGTTTTGTTTTTTACACAGTTCACATATTTATACATTTATTATTTACAGGTACACATTCAAATACAAGTGATAGTCCAATGCTTTGTTTAATGGCCTAATAATCTCTGCACTCTGAAGACAGGGGCACCGGCATGAGTATTAGCCATACTGAGACAGCCAAAGGAAGGGTCTGCCTTATTGATTTTTCTAAGTTGCAGAATTATTTCGCTGTGCAGCCTTCACTGGGAATCCTGTTTGGAGCAGCATCCTACATTATAATCTTTCATGCATATTGATATTTCCAAACTGGAAAATGTAACATCTTCTGGAAAGGGTGCAGTTTTTTTCATAGAAAAACAACTTTTAAGACAAAGGAATCGTTCAATAAATTAACCAGGCATGAGTGAAAGAGAGATTAGAGGTGATTATGAAGCTGCCTATCAAGCCTTTTTACCTGTCTTTACCTTGTTTATTTCTGAAAATTCTAAACCACTCAAAATTTCCATGAAAGTTGCTGGATAAGCTTTTAATTCTTATGCTATTTTTCAGATAATGAATGTGAATGTTGTTTCTAGAGAGTTCTGAGCTATTGAGACACACAGTTTTGACATTGTTTTTCTCATATGTCCAATGAGGATCTACACAAATGGAGTACTTTAAAAAAATTGCATGCATTTATCAAGGTTGCTCAGTAACAGCTACACAGAAGACCAACAGTCACAAATTTGGAATAAGTTTGGACCAGCTGGAATTGGGCAGGAATCTTCTGCCTAAGATAAATTATTGCATAATTCACCAGGTGCATTGTGGGGTTTTGCCTTCCTTTTAAGCATGTATTATAGCCCACTATAAAAGCAAGATACTTAACTATTGGTATTCTCCAATAGGAGAATTTCTATGGTTTGGATTCAGAACTTCAATTTATTTCCCATTTATTTCAAACTAGCCTTAAAATGTAGTTTCATATTGGATGTCAGACTGTAAAAATATATACTGGACATTACTCAAGCGTAAATGGGCTTTATTTTTTATAATTGTGAAACAACTGGTTTTAAATAGTATTTAAAATTAGTAATCTGTTGCTTGAATTTACCTGAAGTCCAAAGAAAGCCACCACCACTGAGTTGATTGTACCTAAAACACCTTCAGGATCAAAAAGCGACATAGTTTTGTATAGTTCCTGCAATAAAGGAGAAAAGAACACATTGTTGGGATTAAGCTAAGAGCTTTTAGACTAGAAGAAAGGGGAAAGAAATAGAGAATGTTCATGTGTGTGAATAGTTTATTCTTTTCTTTTCTTGCAAATCGCCAAGAGAAAACTTTTTAAAACCGTGACATTTCTATACACAGTTTTAAGACCATGAAATAAGTTAAATATGTCAGTTATAAAGAGTTTGGGTTATCATGTACATTGTTAAACTAGGGTAGGCATCTGCTACGTCCATTCTGTGCAGATTGTAATAAAAAAAACAACCCTAAATGCGACTCTTAGACATTAAATAAAAAAGTTAGGCTTTCATCTCAAAAGTGGCCATAGAAATTTGTATAAATTCATGCACTGAAATGTAGGTGTGTAATTCCAGATGACCTGCAAAGGTTTGCTATATATTGTATAATCACTACAACGTACTTGGTGTTACACAAAACACAAAATGAAGAGTTAAGCGTAAATGATACTTTATTTAAAACTGTGCAAGGAGCAAGGGAGGGTTGTTTGGTTATGAGGAGAAGGTGAGTGGGATTTGGAAAAAGGCTATCATGCCACCAATAGGCTGATGGCAGTCAGCTCTGTGATTCCATCTCAGCAGACCCGAACAGAGCCATTTCCTGCTCTGGCTATGTACGGCAGAGAGAGAGGGCTCTAGGTAAGTCAGAGGGGATGCTGATTGTAGGGTGACCAGATGTCCCGATTTTATAGGGACAGTCCCGATTTGGGGGTCTTTATCTTATATAGACTCCTATTACCCCCCACTCCTGTCCCGTTTTTTCACATTTGCTGTCTGGTCACCCTAGCTGATTGGCAAAGGAAAGCACTTTGAAAGCTGGCTAAAATAGGGGGCCAAATTTATCTACTTATCTCAGAATCCTGCTAGATTCCTCTCTGCTGCTGGATTTCCAGAGAGCAGCGGACAGTGATGCTTTCGTTTAGCTTCTGCTGACAAAGAGAGACTGAACTCATTCCTCTACAATACCCTGGTAATCCCTGCCTTTATTACCTCAAAGCTAGATAACTGCAATGTCCTCTACCTCAGACTAACTTTGAAGGCTACTCTTTCAGCTTGTGCCCCTCTGTGATAAATGAAGTCAGAAAGAATGCTCCAGATAAATGCCCCAAGAGTGAAGCTTGTGAGAGCCAGGAACAGAGCAGGCCCTTGCCTCTTAAATGCCAATGTGCCAGATACATGTCTGATCCTGAATCTGGTGCTTTTAGATTAGTATATCTGACATCTCACTTTGTTCAACCTTTTTCTTTTGACACTCAGTCTATAGGCTGCTATCCACTATTATGGATCACCTAGGGAGCTCAGTCACGGCTTCTGTGGAAAGCTGCAAATCAACTGTGCAGGGTATTCTTTGCTTCGTACCCTAAACTGTCATGGAGTGTTGCTGTGCATTGCTAAAAGCTACTGGCTAGGGCTGTTCAGAAATCATTTCTATATTGTGAAAAACATTAAGGATTCAAAATTGGTCTTTGGTCCAGAAAACAAAACAAACAAATGGGGGGGATGGGGGGAGGGACAGAGACTGCAGGACAGCCAATAGCCTGGTGGTTATGGCACCCACCAGGGATATAGAAGACCAGGGTTCAAGTTGCTGCTCCAAATCAGGTGAGTGGGTTTCTCTCTCTGTTGGAGAGAAACCAGATATTCCATCCTGGACCTCAGAAACCTTCCTGTTGAAACTTTCATCTAAGCCAGTACATTTGCAAAAAGCATTTAGATTTCATCAGGCAACTTTCATCGTAAAATTTTCAACCACTTCTACAACTAGCCACAATTTTTCACTTCATGGGTGGCCAGTACTAATCCAAAGCCCACTGAACTCTGTGGGAGTATTTCCATTGACTTTAATTGCCTTTTAATTAGGCTTACATCCCAGGCTTGTTGGAGAGGGGAGTCATGGGAGTTAGTTAATTTACATGACATGCTCTGAAATCCCTGAGTGGAATATACATTACTTACTTACTACTATTATTCACCACGCAAGGCAGTATGAAAGCCTGAAAAGAATAGAGAGTACAACAATAGTATCCCAAGAACAATTTACGAGGGTGAGCAACACCACAAGTAGAGGCCCAAATCTGAGGGTATGTCTACACTACGAAATTAAGTCGAATTTATAGAAGCCGGTTTTATAGAAATCGGTTGTATACAGCCGATTGTGTGTATCCCCACATAAAATGCTCTAAGTGCATTAAGTCGGTGGACCGCGTCCACAGTACCGAGGCTAGCGTCGACTTCCGGAGCGTTGCACTGTGGGTAGCTATCCCACAGTTCCCACAGTCTCCGCCGCCCATTGGAATTCTGGGTTGAGATCCCAATGCCTGAATGATGCAAAACAGTGTCGCGGGGGGTTCTGGGTACATGTCGTCAGGCACCTCCCCCTCCGTCAGAGCAACGGCAGACAATCGATTCGCGCCTTTTTACCTGGGTTACCTGTGCAGACAACATACCATGCCAAGCATGGAGCCCGCTCAGCTCAGCTCAGCTCACCGTCACCATATGTCCTCTGGGTGCCGGCAGACGTGATACTGCATTGCTACACAGCAGCAGCTAATTGCCTTTTGGCAGTAGACGGTGCAGTATGACTGGTAGCCTTCATCGGCGATCTGGGTGCTGGCAGACGTGGGGCTGCATTGCACACAGCAGCAGCCCCTTGCCTTTTGGTAGAAGATGGTATATTACGACTGGTGTCCGTCGTCATCGTACTGCAGTGGCTGTCAATCATGGGCACCTGGGCAGACATGCTCAGTCCTATCGAACTGTCTTGACGATGATGGCTATCAGTCGTAGTATGCTATTTTCTGCCAAGCGCCCAGTATTTTCTGCCAAGCACCCAGAAGATGCCGAGGGCTATCAGTCATGCTGCACCGTCGTCTGCCAGCTTAAGATGTAAAAAATAGATTTGTTCTGTATTCATTTGCTTCCCCCTCCCTCCGTGAAATCAACGGCCTGCTAAACCCAGGGTTTTGAGTTCAATCTTTTGGGGGGGCCATTCTGTGTGACAGTTGTTTGTGTTTCTCCCTGATGCACAGCCACTTTTGTTGATTTTAATTCCCTGTACCTGTACACCATGTCGTCACTCGCCCCTCTCTCCCTCCCTCCGTCCGTCAGATACTAGTTTCGCGCCTTTTTTCAGACCAGACGCCATAGCACTGGGATCATGGAGCCCGCTCAGATCACCGCGGCAATTATGAGCACTATGAACACCACGCGCATTGTCCTGGAGTATATGCAGAGCCAGGACATGCCAAAGCAAAACCAGGACCAGCCGAGGAGGCGATTGCAGCGCGGCGACGAGAGTGATGAGGAAATTGACATGGACATAGACCTCTCACAAGGCACAGGCCCCAGCAATGTGCAAATCATGGTGTTACTGGGGCAGGTTCATGCCGTGGAACGCCGATTCTGGGCCCGGGAAACAAGCACAGACTGGTGGGACCGCATCGTGCTGTAGGTGTGGGACGATTCCCAGTGGCTGCGAAACTTTTGCATGCGTAAGGGCACTTTCGTGGAACTTTGTGACTTGCTTTCCCTGTGGAAGCTTGCAACGCCAGACAGCTACCGGTCATTCGGGAATCAATTTGGAGTGGGCAAATCTACTGTGGGGGCTGCTGTGATCCAAGTTGCCAGGGCAATCAAAGACCTGGTGATATCAAGGGTAGTGACTCTGGGAAACGTGCAGGCCATAGTGGATGGCTTTGCTGCAATGGGATTCCCAAACTGTGGTGGGGCCATAGACGGAACCCATATCCCTATCTTGGCACCGGAGCACCAAGCCACCGAGTACATAAACCGCAAGGGGTACTTTTCAATGCTGCTGCAAGCCCTGGTGGATCACAAGGGACGTTTCACCAACTTCAACGTGGGATGGCCGGGAAAGGTACATGATGCTCGCGTCTTCAGGCACTCTGGTCTGTCTCGAAAGCTGGAGGAAGGGACTTTCTTCCCGGACCAGAAAATAACCATTGGGGATGTTGAAATGTCTATCGTGATCCTTGGGGACCCAGCCTACCCCTTAATGTCATGGCTCATGAAGCCGTACACAGGCAGCCTGGAGAGTAGTCAGGACCTGTTCAACTACAGGCTGAGCAAGTGCCGAATGGTGGTGGAATGTGCATTTGGACGTTTAAAAGCGCGCTGGCGCAGTTTACTGAGTCAGTTTACTGACTCGCTCAGACCTCAGCGAAAAGAATATCCCCATTGTTATTGCTGCTTGCTGTGCGCTCCACAATATCTGTGAGAGTAAGGGGGAGACATTTATGGCGGGGTGGGAGGTTGAGGCAAATCGCCTGGCCGCTGATTACGCGCAGCCAGACACCAGGGCGGTTAGAAGAGCACAGTAGGGCGCAGTGTGCATCAGAGAAGCTTTGAAAACGCGTTTTGTGCCTGGACAGGCTATAGTGTGAAACTTCTGTTTGTTTCTCCTTGATGAACCCTCCGCCCCCCCCCCCCGTTCACTCTACTTCCCTGTAAACCAACCACCTCCCCCTCCCCTCCCCCCTTTGAGCACCGCTTGCAGAGGCAATAAAGTCATTGTTACTTCACATTCATGCATTCTTTATTAATTCATCACACAACTAGGGGGATAATTGCCAAGGTAGCCCGGGATGGGTGGGGGAGGAGGGAAGGAAAAGGACACACTGGCATATCTGGCAGTTTAAAACTTTAACTCTTATTGAAGGCCAGCCTTCTGATTCTCGGGCAATCATCTGGGGTGGAGTGACTGGGCGGCCGGAGGCCCCCCCACTGTGTTCTTGGGCGTCTGGGTGAGGAGGCTATGGGACTTGGGGAGGAGGGCTGTTGGTTACACAGGGGCTGTAGCGGCGGTCTCTGCTCCTGCTGCCTTTCCTGCAGCTCAACCATACGCTGGAGCATATCAGTTTGATGCTCCAGCAGCCGGAGCATTGACTCTTGCCTTCTGTCTGCAAGCTGACGCCACCTATCATCTTCAGCCCGCCACTTGCTCTGTTCATCCCGCGATTCAGCCCGCCACCTCTCCTCTCGTTCATATTGTGCTTTTCTGTAGTCTGACATTGACTGCCTCCACGCATTCTGCTGTGCTTTGTCAGCGTGGGAGGACAACTGGAGCTCCGTGAACATATCATCCCGAGTCCGCCGTTTTCTCCTTCTACTCTTCACTAGCCTCTGTGAAGGAGAAACATTTGCAGCTGGTGGAGGAGAAGGGAGAGGTGGTTAAAAAAGACACATTTTAGAGAACAATGGGTACACTCTTTCACGTTAAATTTTGCTGTTCACATTACACAGCACATGTGCTTTCGTTACAAGGTCACATTTTTCCTCTTATATTGAGGGCCTGCCGGTTTGGTGTGAGAGATCACTCACGCAGTGCCAGGCAACAGATTTCGGCTTGCAGGCAGCCATGGTAAGCCACAGTCTTTTGGCTTTTTTAACCTTCTTAACATGTGGGAATGGTTTCAAACAGTAGCGCCCTCATTTCCCATACCAAGCACCCGTTGGGTTGGCCATTTAAAATGGGTTTGCAATGTAAAAGGAGGGGCTGCGGTTTCCGGGTTAACATGCAGCACAAACCCAACTAACCCCCCTCCCCCCACACACCCAATTATCGGGGATGATCACTTCACCCCTCCCCCCCACCATGTGGCTAACAGCAGGGAACATTTGTATTCAGCAGAGCAGGAAGGGGCACCTGTGAATGTCCCCTTAATAAAATCGCCCCATTTCAACCAGGTGACCGTGAATGATATCACTCTCCTGAGGATAACAAAGAGCGATAAGGAATGGATGTTGTCTGCATGCCAGCAAACACCGGGACCATATGCTGCCATGCTTTGTTATGCAATGATTCCAGACTACGTGCTACTGGCCTGGCGTGGTAAAGTGTCCTACCATGGCAGCCCTCCCCAGAAACCTTTTGCAAAGGCTTTGGGAGTACATGAAGGAGAGCTTTCTGGAGATGTCCCTGGAGGATTTCCGCTCCATCCCCATACACGTTAACAGACTTTTCCAGTAGCTGTACTGGCCGCGATTGCCAGGGCAAATTAATCATTAATCATTAAACACGCTTGCTTTTAAACCATGTGTAATATTTACAAAGGTACACTCACCAGAGGTCCCCTGTGTGCCCTCAGGGTCTGGGAGCATGCCTTGGGTGAGTTCGGGGGTTACTGGTTCCAGGTCCAGGGTGATAAACATATCCTGGCTGTTGGGGAAACCGGTTTCTCCGCTTCCTTGCTGCTGTGAGCTATCTACATTATCTCCATCCTCATCTTCCTCGTACCCCGAACCCGCTTCCCTGTGTGTTTCTCCAGTGAAGGAGTCATAGCACACGGTTGGGGTAGTGGTGGCTGCACCCCCTAGCATGGCATGCAGCTCCGCGTAGAAGCGGCATGTTTGCGGCTCTGCCCTGGACCTTCCGTTTGCCTCTCTGGCTTTGTGGTAGTGTGGTGGGGCGGCTGCCCCACGCACGGAGAGTGTGGGCTGGGGCAGGCCTGGGTGCCTGCATATCCCGGCAGCCAATAAGGGAAAGGCTTGTTGCGAGCCAATCAGAGCCCAGATTGGGGACAGCCAATCAGGGCCAAGCTCAGCCATATAAAGGACTGCTCAGGGAGAGAGCAGTCAGTCTGTCCCAGGCCTTCAGAGGGGAAGGTTTGTCTCCAGAGCTGGGAGGCCAGCACCACGGACAGCGCAGTGCAGGCCAGCCTTGGAGAGCGGGAGAAGGTCCTACTCCGTAGCCTGTCAGGCGGCAGGCCTGGAAGGAAAAGGCCTAGTGGGGAGAAGGGCCGTTGGGGAAGCAGCCCAGAGGAGCAGTCAGAGGAGGAAGGAGAAGGAGGACAGCAAGGCTGTCGCTAGAGGGCCTCTTGACCGGGACTCAGAGTAGTGGGCGGGCCTGGGTCCCCCCCTTTCCCCCCTTTTTGTTCCCTTTGGCCATACACGCAGCCATAGGCTGCAGGGAGCGGCCAGCCGGAACCACGCCAGATCCTGTACTGTAGGGATCGGACTTAAAGGTGTGGGACTGTTGGTCCTCCTCCCCCACCCCCCGGAAGGGGGCGCGAATGGACAGAAGGACACTGTCGGAGGGCAGTGTTCCAGAAAGAGGACCCTGTGCGTCGGGAGCACAGCGGGTCCACACGCCAACCCCTGGCGGGACGACAGACGGGACACCACCAGAAGGAGGCGCTCTACTGGATCGAACCGACTCCCCGAGACGACCAGTAGGAGACGCTGCGGTGGTGAGTCCCAATGCTGTCACAGGTAGGCTTGCCTTAGCTCCTTAATTTTCACGCGGCACTGCTGTGCGTCCCTGTTATGGCCTCTGTCCTTCATGGCCTTGGAGACCTTTTGTAATATTTTGCCATTTCGTTTACTGCTACGGAGTTCAGCTAGCACTGATTCATCTCCCCATATGGCAAGCAGATCCCATACCTCCCGTTCGGTCCATGATGGAGCTCTTTTGCGATCCTGGGACTCCATCACGGTTACCTGTGCTGATGAGCTCTGCGTGGTCACCTGTGCTCTCCACGCTGGGCAAACAGGAAATGAAATTCAAACGTTCGCGGGGCTTTTCCTGTCTACCTGGTCAGTGCATCTGAGTTGAGAGTGCTGTCCAGAGTGGTCACAATGAAGCACTGTGGGATAGCTCCCGGAGGCCAATAACGTCGAATTCCGTCCACACTACCCCAATTCCGACCCGCTAAGGCCGATTTTATCGCTAATCCCCTCGTCGGAGGTGGAGTAAAAAAACCGGTTTAAAGGGCCCTTTAAGTCGAAAGAAAGGGCTTCGTCGTGTGAACGTGTCCAGGCTTAATTCGATTTAATGCTCCTAAAGTCGACCTAAACTCGTAGTGTAGACCAGGCCTGAGTGTCCATACTCTTAATTTTATATATTTATCCTAATTGGGATCACTTTATTGCTAACATTCAATCTAAAATAAAAGGAAAATTAAATTTTAAAAAACACATTAATGCAATGTTACATTTGTTTAATTAAAATAAAAATAAGTCAGAATATGAAAAGTAAGGTGTCAAGGTTGCACATATTGATATATAGTATTTTCTAATCCTTTTTGTTGATAAATTAGATTACTATATTACTATGTATATAAAATCTGCACCTAATGTGATCATATTAACACTGCTGATGAAACTTCTGTATTTTCTGATGTTTAATTATTTTTAATTCTGCAATTTAACCAGTGCAGGGTTCAAGGAAGAAATACAGAGACAAACAATTGGTAGATGGTCCACATTGACTGTTTGTAACCATCCTGCTCAATGATCCAAAGGAAAGTGAAAAACCCCAATATACCCTTGGATAAATATTCCTTCCTGAACTCAAGTGTGCCCAACCATTCAAGTGTGTCTATATGAGAAAATACCTTTACATTTAAGTATCTTATTTCTTTTCTATCCTGAGATACCACTAGAACTTCATCCTACACTCACTGAAGTCAGTGTCCACACTCTCACTGATTGTAAAGGTCCAGGATGAGGGTCTTGTTGTCCAAGTAATGGCTTACTTCCCCCCCTAAAAACCTACTAAGGGGTTAAGAAATTTAGTTGGACTGGACAGCCTTGAAGACAAAGTCTTCTGTTTTCCCACAAAACATGTCACTCATGTGACCTACTAATGTGCCTCAAGACAGAGATCAGTGCTAATGTTGAGAGAACAGTTTATTCTGTATGGTCCAGGCAAACCTTGGCCCCTCAACAGTTTCCATTAACAACAATTAGGATAGCAGATTTTATGGTGCGGATCCTGGGCATTATCAACTGGACGGAGGCTACCAATTGATTTTACACAGGCTCTCAGAGAGCCATTAGATAATAACTTGTACTCTCTACTGAGCTGAATTCACCCAGTAGTTAAAGGCTCCACATCCCACAGTAAATCCACTCACTCAACTAGCCAGTCATTCAAATCTTTTTACAAAAAATAAAGGCTGTTTCCCTGATGTCAGTTTCTCATAATTGGCAAACACTTGTTAGTTTATTCCTGGAATTATCCCTATGTTAAGTACAGTGGGTGGATTTGCTTTTGAGCAATGTGCTTTGATAAGGGTTTAAGATGGATGAGCTAAGATAATAAACACAAAAATCTCACTATAAACCATCTTCCAGTTTAATTACTTTAAATAATTGGATTACAACTGTAATCTATGTTCTAAATCAGACGTGGGCAAACTATGGCCTGCGGGACCGTCCTGCCCAGCCCCTGAGCTCCCGGCCGGGGAGCCTAGTCCCCAGCCTCTCCCCCGCTGTCCCCTCTTCCCCGCAGCCACACCGCTGCGCAGCCCGCCGCTCCCACTGGGCAGCTTGGGGAGCACAGCTGGCTCTGGCCGGGTGTTGCGGCTGCGAGCTCCTGCTGCTGGTAAGGTGGCGGGGAGCGGGGGGTCCTGGAGAACAGTCAGGGAGGAGGGGGTGGTTGGATGGGGCAGAGATTCTGGGGGGGCCTGTCAGGGGGCAGGGATGTGGATAGGGGTCGGGAGGGCAGTCAGGGGATGACGAGCAGAGGGCGGTTGGATAGGGGGTGGGAGTCCTGGGGGGGCTGTTGGGGGCGGGGGTGTGGATAGGGGTCGGGGAAGTCAGGGGACAGGGAGCGGGGGGGGGTTGGATAGGGGGTGGGGTCCCAGGGGGCGGTTAGGGGCAGGGGTCCCGGGAGGGGGCAGTCAGAGGACAAGGAGCGGGGGGGTTAGATGGGTTGGGGGTTCTGAGGGGGGCAGTCGGGGGCGGGAAGTGGGAGGGGGTGGATGGTGAGTAAGGCCAGGCTGTTTGCGGAGGCACAGACTTCCCTACCCGGCCCTCCATACAGTTGCACAACCGCGATGTGGCTCTCGGGCCAAAAAGTTTGCCCACCCCTGTTCTAAATATTTAACCTTTGGACTGCAACATCCTCATGTGTCTCAGCCATGCATAGTAAATGGGAGGCTAATTGTCATTTTCCTGGCTGCTGTGGGGGCACTTGGGGAAGCCATATTACATTCAGGGGTGAAAGGAACATTAAGCACTTACTGGTACGGGGGCTGGCTCCGGCCCCCAGAAGGGGCAGGGCCTTGGGCAGAAGGGGCGGGGCTGGGGGTCAGCGTCCCCCAGCCAGCCCATCTGCACTGCCTGGCCTGCACCGCCCGGGACTCCAGTGGCGATTTAAAGGGCCCAGGGCTGTGGCCGCTGCCGTGGTAGCAGCAGCTGGAGCCCCAGTGGGGTGACTAGATGTCCCGATTTTATAGGGACAATCCCAATTTTGGGGTCTTTTTCTTATATAGGCTCCTATTACCCCCCCACCCCCGTCCCAATTTTTCATGTTTGCTGTCTGGTCACCCTAAGCCCCGGGCCCTTTTAAATCGCCGCCCCAGGGCAGCTGCTCCTTTCGCCCCCCCGCCCATCGGTGGCCCGGTGGGGGGGGGGAGGGGCAATGACTCAGCAGGGCCGCTGGTGGGGGTGTGTGTGCAAAAGGGACAACGACGTTAAAGCGCAGCAGCTTTACCATCTGGTACCGGCTTACTTTTATCCCTGACTACATTCCTGATATTTGTCTGAAATCAGAAGCTGTTTTTCATGATTCCATGCAATATTCCTCACAGCTAAAACCACAAGAAAGAAGCAGAAGAAAAAACTGAGGAAAAGATGGTCACAAAACCAGATCATTTTACAAAACACAGGACAGCATGTTCTAAATCAGCCTAGTAGAAATGCATTCTCCTTAGCAGCAAGAAGTCAGATATGTTGAGTGCAATCTTATAAATTAAATATTTACAACAAACATGCCATTCCTCATGCATAGCACTGGAGTGGAAAGTAACTAAGAGAGCCTTTCATTTTTTTATGATTATGTGAAACTGGGCCAAATTCATCCTTGGTGAAACTCCACAGACTTCAGCTCCATTGACAATGGAGTTTCACCAAGGATGAATTTAATCCAATTTCTTTTAGAGTCCCTCAAGATCCCTCATTTCTCCAAAATATGCTGCTAGGAGGATGAAGACAAGATATCAGGGTGAGCCAATTGGCAGGGTGAGCAAGATGCCCAAGCAGATCCCACTATTCCCCTGACTCAGGCCTCAATCTGGAAAGGAGAATCACATGGACACAGAGAGTTGTCCATACACCTATCCTTGCAAAATCAGAGCCTCAAAGAGCACATGTAGATTACTGTGATACAGCCCTGGATCTTCGGGAAGAGCTGCCAGAGCAACCCAAGAAGATTTTATCTTAATTCTGATGGTACTGGGCCTACACAACTCTATCCAACCATAATTCATTCTCAGAATGAAATTAAATCCATAAATTATTTGGCCGTTAGACTTTTCCATCTGCACACATCAGCTGCTATCCTGGTTTCTCTCCCCACTTTCAAGGAAATACTATTATAGGGCATGTCGATCGTGCAGCTATCTTGCAACGCACAGCAAGGACAACAGTGTGGATATTCCAATAAAAAGGCATAGGAGTGTGTGCAATGGAGACTGCAAACAAGGACAGATGTGAAAAAAACACTGACTGGTTGACTTTAGGTACCATAGAAGAGTGGTTTGATTTTTACGTCTCAACGATGCTTACCAAACAAGTTCAGTTTAAAGAAAAACCATACACAGGACTTTCAAAATTATAAACATTTACACTTTTAAGGCCCAGAGATTGAGCCTGTCCATTCAGGACACAGATTACATTTTGAGAGGATCCCAGATTTAAGAAGCCGAAAGTTTTGAGGAAATTTAGCATTCTAATCTGCTTCAGTTTTGAATAGAGTACGGGCTCAACGGGTAGTGATCAATGGCTCCATGTCTAGTTAGCAGCCGGTACCAAGCGGAGTGCCCCAAGGGTCGGTCCTGGGGCCAGTTTTATTCAATAACTTCATTAACAATCTGGAGGAGGGCGTGGATTGCACCCTCAGCAAGTTTGCAGATGATACTAAACTGGGAGGAGTGGTAGACATGCTGGAGGGTAGGGATAGGATACAGAGGGACCTAGACAAATTAGAGGATTGACCAAAAGAAATCTGATGAGGTTCAATAAGGACAAGTGCCGAGTCCTGCACTTAGGACGGAAGAATCCCATGCACTGCTACAGACGAGGGACCGGGTGGCTAGGCAGCAGTTCTGCAGAAAAGGACTTAGGCATTTTGGGCTGTATAAGTAGGAGCATTGCCAGCAGATTGAGGGACGTGATCATTCCCCTCTATTCGGCATTGGTTAGGCCTCATCTGGAATACTGTGTCCAGTTTTGGGCCCCACACTACAAGGAGGATATGGAAAAATTGGAAAGAGTCCAGAAGAGGGCAACAAAAATGATTAGGGGGCTGGAGCACATGATTTATGAGAATAGGCTGAGGGAACTGGGATTATTTAGTCTGCAGAAGAGAAGAATGAGGGGGGATTTGATAACAGCTTTCAACTACCTGAAAGCGGGATCCAAAGAGGATGGATCTAGACTGTTCTCAGTGGTAGCAGATGACAAAACAAGGAGTAATGGTCTCAAGTTGCAGTGGGAGAGGTTTAGGTTGGATATTAGGAAAAACTTTTTCACTAGGAGGGTGGTGAAGCACTGGAATGGGTTACCTAGGGAGGTGGTAGAATTTCCTTCCTTAGAGGTTTTTAAGGTCAGGTTTGACAAAGCCCTGGCTGGGATGATTTAGTTGAGCAGGGGGTGGGACTAGATGACCTCCTGAGATCCCTTCCAACCCTGATATTCTATGATTCTAAATGAATTTTCTTCAAACTTTACTTGTTTTGTAAATCTCAGAGACATATCAAACTAACTGTGAAGAGCACTGAGACAGTATACAAATTAAAAGCAAAACTAATTTATTTGACATAGTTTTCCCTTAAGAATTTCTTCATATGCAACACACACTGACCTGCACAAACAAACAAGCTATCCAACACAGACAGACAAAGCCCCTAAGGACTAATTAAGTTATTTCTTCTTCGGGCTGAGAAGGAACAAATAAATTGTTACTGTCATTTCTATTTTTAAATATTTGGGAGGCACTCAGTAATGGGGCCTGTATACGTACCAAGATAATTTGTTAATTACTTGTTTTATATTATATATGAGGTGCAAACCTGGCTCCACTGAATTCAATGGGAAATTTGCTAATAACTTCGATGGGGCCCAAGATTTTACCCATTATATTTAACAGTTTTTAATTAAGTCAAGAGAGAAGGGTATGTTAAACCTTAAGAAAACAGAGTCAGAGTTAAGGTTATGAAAATATCTCTGCATTTCCTCATTTCTCAGCCTTAACAGTGTTATTGGTACTATTTTTGTACTCATTAAGTAAACAGACATAGTAAGCTATTGTTACAATAATGATTCAAAATAGTTTCTTTGATTTACTGTACCTGGCTAATTCCTGGTGAGAAAAGAAAAAGATTTATTAGAGGATGAGACCAGCAATACAATCATCTCAAAGCTATAGGCAAAATGATTCACATATTGCAAGGGTTTCAACTAGACAGATCCTTCAATATTGATTATCTTATACGCAGGGTAGTGGTAGATATGGTCTTCTCCAAGCAGGCACTTATCAATGTATACTGTTGTGCCACCTGTGCAGATGGGGTATTTTCCATCATCTCATGTCCCTCCAGGATCCAAATAACCTCTGTGGATACCAAATATTAAATTAATTCCAACCATCCTGTTTCCAGCTGTCAGAACTGATTTTTTGTTTTTGCAAGATCTGACTGCTATTATAGTGGGACATTTTTTAAAATTAAATATGTGGGCTTGTTTTCAATTCATGGTTAGGTTTTATTGTACGCATATTAGTGTATTGTGCAATATTTAGTCTGATGGTTAAAGAACCAGAAAAATCCTGTAGATTCTGGAATCCACAGTTTTGTTTGTTTTGTCTGTCTGTGATCTTCCACTGGAACTGAATTCAATTTAAAACTGTATTATAATAATATTATAATAAGCCAAACAGAAAATATGTTTCTCTAATTGAGATGTACCATCTGCTGCTGCAATATCAGCAAAACACATCTCAAGTCATTTGGATATTTGATGTACTTTTTTTCTGACAAACAACAGAAAGTATGATCATGATTAGAATACAAAGACATTTATATCTTAGCAATATGTTTTCTAAAAATGCATTCAATAAAGCTACTTTTGGTTAAACCAGTTCATATTTTTCCAAATAAAATATATGTTGAAAAGATATTGCATTTTAATGTTTTCATAAGGCAATCCTAACAAACTGAAATTAACATAAGTCTGTTTGGACTCAGTGTGCTCTCCTAACTCTTGCTAGAGATGGGCTTTCAGCTTAGGGAATGTGTGAGAGCTGAATATCTGAACAGTGAGGAATCTGTAAGGGTTGAAGAGTGACATCTGAGACAGATTTAGTGTCACTCCAAGCTCAGGCAAATGGAGTTCCCCTTTTTTCACCAACCTGACAGACTCCTACTGCCTGTATGAGTTGGCTGTGGAACAAGTTCTGCCCTTGCTCTGAAACAGTCAGGGATGAGGAGTACTTGTGGCACCCTAGAAACTAACAAATTTATTTGAGCATAAGTTTTCGTGGGCTAAAACCCACTTCATCGCCTGCATGCAGTGGAAAATACAGTAGGAAGATGAAAAAATGGGTGTTGCCATACCAACTATAATGCGAGTAATCAATTAAGGTGGGCTATTATCAGCAGGAGAAAAAAAACTTTTGTAGTGATAATCAGGATGGCCCATTTCCAACAGTTGACAAAAAGGTATGAGTAACAGTAGGGGAAAAAATTAGCATGAGGAAATAGTTTTTACTTTGTGTAATGACCCATCCACTCCCAGTCTTTATTCAAGCATAATTTAATGGTGTCCAGTTTGCAAATTAATTCCAATTCTGCAGTTTCTCTTTGGAGTCTGTTTTTGAAGTTTTTTTGTTGGAGTATTGCGACTTTGAGGTCTGTAATTGAGTGACCAGGGAGGTTGAAGTGTTCTCCGACTGGTTTCTGAATGTTATAATTCTTGATGTCAGATTTGTGTCCATTTATTCTTTTGCGTAGAGACTGTCCGGTTTGGCCAATGTACATGGCAGAGGGGCATTGCTGGCACATGATGGCATATATCACATATATCTATCTACCAATGTGATTCCAGGCCCATCCTGGAGGGTTGGCAACCCTAGTTGAGAGGCAAATAAAAAGCATTGTAAGGGTTCCCCATCTTTCATCTTCTAGACTTAGCGAAGAGGAGATAGGACTTCAGAGCTCCGATTTTCACCCCCTCTTCATCTCTGCCAAAACTGAACTTTAATTTGTTTTTAAAAAATCCAAGGTTATATTTAACATTGCCCTTATTTAAAGATACATGTTGAAAAAATGAATGAAGCTGGCAGAGGAGGCTTCATTTTTGGCCTTTTAACTTCTTTATATTTCTGATGGTAATAAATACTTAGCTGTTTGTAAGGTTGGCTTAGCTGACATGAGCAGGCCCAAGTTAAGACAAGACATGCCTGAACAAGTAACTGCTGAACAAGCCCGAACAAGTAATTGCACAAGCAAACTAACTACTGTATGCTGATAGTAAATAAGGGAGACAGAAAACTAACTAAACTAACTACTACCAGTATGTTTACAGTAAATTAAGTAGGCAGAAACACCCTGAGCTGATTAGCTTGCTTTATCCAACCAGCAAAGCTATTGGTCTTTACATGCAAGTATAGATGTTAGTAGCTAGGAAAGAGGGATATAAACTGTGCAGTGTGTGATATGATTTGGAATTGTGGTATCACCCTGTACCTAAATCCCTTGTGTCTGGCTCTGGTTGGTGTGGGCATACAGTTGTTACCTGCCTAATAAAGTAAACTGAGTGACTAAAACTGGAGTCGAACTGAGTTTTTTGGATCCCAGAGAACTACATGATGTGTTCTCCCAGAACTGGACGAGGTGTACCGGATAAAACAAGTGGAAAGGTCTTAGAGAGAATCCCAACACTCTTATATAGCCCTTTTCACCATAGATCTCAAAGCACTTTGCAAAGGAAAGTAAGTTGATTACAAATGAGGAAACCAAGGCACGAAGACATGCTGTCATAAAGTCAGGGCCGGTGCAAGGAAGTTTCATGCCCTAGGCGAAACTTCCACCTTGCGCCGCCCCCCAGCCCTGCGGCAGCTCCCCGCCCTGAGGCGCCCCCCCGTGGCAGCTACCTCTCCCCCGGGGAGCCGTGCGGCAGCTCCCCACCCCAGCTCAGCTCTGCTCCGCCTCCTCCCCGAGCACGTCGCCCCCGCTTTAATTCTCCTCTCCTCCCAGGCTTGCGGAGCCAATCAGCTGATTGGCGCTGCAAGCCTGGGAGGCGGGAGAAGTGGAGTGGTGACTGCACGCTCGGGGAGGGGGCGTAGGAACGCTGTAAAAAAATTGGGGGCACCGCTTTTTGGTGCCCCCAAATCTTGGCGCCCTAGGCAACCACCTAGTTTGTCTTAATGGTAGCACCGGCCCTGCATACAATAGGTCATTAGCAGCAGAGTTCAGAACAGAACCTCAGTCCTCCTCTCACCTTGTCCACCAGACCACTGCTGCTTTCCCTGGACAAAGACATTCCAGTTTGTGTGCATGATACAGTTAGGTGTAAACTAAGGTCAGAGCTTTTATAAGAAAACTTTCTGTTAATCACCCAAAACATTTCAGAACCTTGTGTTTTAGGTGGCATTATTACTTATAAAATTGAGCAATTATCCTAATAATCACTTATTTTTGATTAGCAGCACACATGCGATTGTTCCTAATTTAAGATATTTTACATTTTTATTTTAGCAATAATACTACAGCAAACATTCAGACCTGACCAAGCATTTTGCTTCCTGTTTCATTAATAAGACCACCATGCTACATGTATTTTTGAATTTATATGGGAGGTTTTGAGAATAATAATATTCAACACTCTGGAATCAGGGTCAAATTCTAATCTCCACCAACCTAAAAGAGCATAAATATAAAGTGATTCCAATGATTTCAAAGGTGCTACTTAGGATTGACACTGATGTACTTGAGAGCAAAATCTGTCCCTCTGTATTTCAAATTCTGAATTCCAGCAATACATATGCAGACACATTTAGAAGCTTAGCAGGTATCAAAATCCTACTGGAGATAGAAGAAGCAAGTAGTATGGCTGTTTGGTCAAAATGTTTTTTCCTGTTGCTGACAACCAAAAAATGCTCAGTTTTGAGACAATAACCCAAAAAGGTTTTCCAGGAACTGGAAAAAATATATAATTTCCCAAACAGCTTCTCACTTAACACCAGGAGGTGCTGTTTAAATTTGGTTCATCTGACTAAGTGTCTGTCTGTCTCTCTCCCCCTTGCTGCCAGTGGGTCACAAACAGGTAACTAACTAAAGTGATGCATCTCTTCAATGCCTTTAATTAACATTTGAAAATAAGGAACAAAACTTAAATTTCCCTAAAAATATTTTTTTTAATGATGGAAGTATGGCTAAATAGTTGATTGTCCTGGTTTCAATGAAGGGCAGGGATTTTCAAAGGAATCTAACTCCCATTTCATTTTAATTGAATTTGAGCACCTAATTTCTTTGAAAACCCCTGCTTCTCATTAAGGCTCACCTAAAACAAATTTAATACTTCTTGTTGGAGCTTTCTCTCTGCAATTAATTTAATACTTACTTCCATAGACTTCTGCGTTTTAACCATTTTGTACTGGTGGGAATTCATGACCTGTGTATCTGACTCATGGACTGATTCGCATTTCCTCCACCTGAAGTTGTTGTGAGAGCTGCATGTACTATCACCCTGCTAGTATCATCTATTCTGCTTAAAACCTCGTTATTCATTTTCCCCCTGTACTCATATTATTCTCCCTGAGGGTGTGGGAACTTTAATCCGTTATGATATTTTATAACTAACCCTTCCCCCCCCCCAAAAAAATATTATGCCTCTCTTTTCCTTCTACCAGTCAGCTTCACTGTCTCTCTGCTGGATTCCTTTAAAGCCTAATTATGGTCAGAAAAGTGACTGTTAAAGTAGAACCTTATTAGCGCATCTACATGTTCTATGTATGTCTTCCACATCCCATCTTTGCAGTTTACTATGAAAAAACAAAACAAAAAAACAGATTTTTCCCTAGCGTTGCCATGGCAAAGCCAACATAACTGGGGACATCAAATGATGTACCTCCTCAACAAAATGGCCATCTCACTTCCAAGTTTAAAATCTCTGCTTGCAGGTATGGAAACCTAACAATACACTGGTTAATATAAACAGAAACTGAGCTATAAGTCTATTTAAGTGATGGATCTTAATTAAATTATACAAAATATTGTATACTTTTATATTCATTTTAATTAACCTGTATGTTTAGTTGTCTAGGGTGCAAACTACCAATCTGCAGAATTTATGTTTGGCTACCATCTGTCCCAAAAAAACCCTATTAGACCTAAAAATGCATAAGTCATTGTCACCAACACTGAGACGAGTGCTAAAGCTTGTTTTCAATAGCTCAGTGTCCTAACTTGGTATCTATTAGCGAGAAGACAGTGTTTTATTATTTGAAAAGCTGTTCTCTTTGATTTATGGCCTTATATTAGCCTCCTCGTGGTGAGATATTAGACAATCATACTCTGTCGTGAACAATCTTAGGTGGAGAAACATACCGCATTCATCTTTTCTCGCTACCTAGGACACTTCTTTTCATCTATTGTTTTTTTCCTGCGGCATATTATTTCCTTGTAATCAATTTAAACCAGAGGCTGTAATGACTTAGTGTGTTACAAATTCCCTTCCCTACTTTGTGTTTGTTGCAAGAAAGTTAAAGCCCAACCTCTTTTAAGAGAGTTTGTGGAATTTGCCCTACAAGCAGACACCACTGCTTTCATTGCTGGATACCGGAGGGTTGTAAATTAATTAGAAATGGGCCTGAACCAGAACCCTGGGTCGTGATATCCCAAAATTTCGGGGAAGTTCAGCTTCAGGTGTGAATTTTGTGGCTACGGACTATAAAGGGTAAAAGCCTTTCAGGAGTTCAGCAGAAAAAGAAAAGCAGTTGTGAAAGGTGCTCAGGCCAGCAGGTAGACGGGTCTGTTCAGAGGACAATGAGCAGATATTAGAACGCGACTTAGGACTCACAAGACTGCAGAGCTGGAGGAGCTCTGGCAGATACCAGGGCTCAGAACCTCATTTTTAAATCAGCCACTAGAGGGTGAGACAATTGCAAATCAATAAAGGCTTGTGCTTGTTTGAGACTATCCTATGGCAGCAGGTGACGGACGGTATATGGGGTATGCAACAAGAGTATAATGTGACTCCTGTATGTTCATCTGTGTAAAGCTTCTACATTGAGGAGTGACATAAAAAACGCCTGCCACTGCTATTTCCCAACATATCTATGAGTAGGCAATTAGGGGACCACCACAGATATCCAAACAAGCTGAATATGTTCATAAGGCATTACAATTGTAATCCCACTGAAACAGTTAGTGAGAGTTGCTGATGGTGAGGAGGGACAGAAAGAGCTACAGACGCACACCCTCAGTTGTGTCTTTGCATATATATATAAAAGAGAGAGAGAGAGAGAGAGAGAGAGAGAGAGAGAGAGAGAGTCTTATATTGTGCTTATGACAGTTTAACTGTAATCTAGACATAAAATTTTAAGTGTTGCCATGTATAGTAATGTGTGTTAGAAAGGGTTACCCACCCCAGTGGCAAAAAAAATAAAATCCCTTTTTGAGAGCAATCCCTTCTTATTCTCATCTCAAACCCCACAGGAGGAAAGCTCATTTTCCTAGGAAAAAGTGCTCTTCCTATGAGAAACAACATAATTCCTTTGTGAAAAGTTATACTTTTTCACTTGAGGCCAATCCACAAGGGAAGCTCTTGCTAGGAAAAAATAAGCTGTGCCTGTTGAAAGAGCAACATTTTGCCTTACACCAGAGTCACAAGTATTCACAAAATGAAAACTGATACAGTCATTTCACACAGCTCTATCACAAACCCTCACGTATACCTTAGACACAATCTGCTGCAGGCAAGGAGAATATTTTAAATGATGAAACCGCAAAACATGTAGCATATAGTAGCAGATCCTTATAAGTGCCCTTTTGAAGGATGTATATCCTGAGGTACTTAAGCATTGAATTGCAGTAGGAATTACCACGACCAGAAGAACCGGGGGGGGGGGGGGGGGGAGAGGGGTGCATGTAGACAGAATTTCTGTCCTCCCAACCCTTGTGCCTAGTTCAGTGAGGATCACTCTACATCCCTGCCCTGTGGGAGCAAGGCTGATGAATTTGGCACTATGGGTATTCACAGGCCCTTGTATTCAGAGCAGTTTGACATAGCAGCAGCAGGGACTACTGCAACTCCTGGCTAAAGGGGAACTGATCTTTGAAGACAGCCCAAGGTTACAAAAACAAGTACTGGATTAACCTACAATGGTTTAACAGGTTAGTTTACACTGTATCCAAAAATTCAGAAGCCTATCCAAAGCTCATTTAATGTCTGCAAAACTGGATTGGAAACCTGAATACAAGCTCACTTTTGAGGAATGTTGCACTTCCTGTTTCTGGCCAAGCAGGAAATCTTGTAGGAGCACTTTGTTCAGAGTCAAGAAGTGCAGGGTGTGTTAAGATGAATGCCTCCTAACATGACCTCTCAATCATCTAGTGAATAAGGGTCAGACATTTCTTGGATCTATACAAGCTGATCCTTCTCTCATTGAAGTCAATGGTGAAAAATGTATTGATTTCACTGGGAAGAGAAGTGGGCGATTCGTTTATTGGAAACAGAACACTGTCAATGACAAGGTTCAGCTCTATCTGACACCTTAACACCTTAGTGTTTTTCTTTGCATTTTTGTATTTCCAGGATTTATAATTGCAATAATCACCTCCAGGTGAGACTTTTCCAGGCCATTAATGACCAACTGAGTCAACTCCACTGGTTGGTCATTAATTCCCACGCAATGCTCTCTGCAGTGGTCATTAGTTTTTAAATTGCTGGTTAACTCTGAGAAGTACCCTGGGTGACCAGATGTCCCAATTTTATAGGGACAGTCCCGATATTCAGGGCTTTGTCTTATATAGGCTCTTATTACCCCCCATCCCCGTCCCGATTTTTCACACTGGCTATCTGGTCACCCTACCCTTTGATAACAGCACTTTCTTACTCAAAAGCTCTGTTCCTCCAGGGTATTCAGAGTCATAGTTGCTGACACTAACAACACATCTCTTTACATTAGTGACAAAAATAACATTTTACTACTTTTACTCCCATTAGCCTTGCAAAGATGACAAAGGTAAGAGTGAGCAAGCTAGACTCTATTCTGGCTCATGAATCACCAACAGTTCTTTACTAACTTACAACTGCAAGGCCAAAGTCTATAATTTGTCACACCTGCACAACTTCACTCAAGAGAATAGGCCAGATTCAGTTACACATGTGCAAATCTGGAATTACTGTAAATTTAATTACACCCACATTTTTTTTTAATTTAACCTATCTCATGGACCTGGAAGGGACCTTAAAAGGTCATTGAGTTGAGTTGAATCCCCTGCCTTCACAGCAGGGCCAAGTACTGTCCTTGACAGATTTTTGCCCCAGATCCCTAAATGATCCCCTCAAGGATTGAACTCACAACCCTGGGTTTAACAAGCCAATGCTCAAACCACTGAGCTATCCCTCCCCCCAAGCAGAATCTAACCAAGAGTTTTTGATGGGTGTTTATTTTATATGGCCCTCATGATCACAGCACAGGTGTAAATGAGAACAGACTTTGGCCTATACAGTCTCTCTTTTACTTTAGATGAGCCAGAGGAAGGCAAGTATTCAACTTGACTTTCACCGGTTGCATTTACAGGACTGTTAATAATTGATAAACCATCTTTTTAGTTGCAAATCAAGCATATATGTGCAGAGCCAGTGAGGCACAACAGACACAGAACCCCACAATAACGTTTTTAGTTACATTTCAGAGTTAAAAAAAACAAACCCAGCCACCCACCCACATTATCATATTACTGTGAAGCTAAATCCACCAGTCCTCACACTCAGGCAAAGCTACCATTGAAGTTAATAGGAGTTTACTTGAGTAATAATTGCAGGATTTGGCACATTATTATGGTCCAAAACTTTCATAATGGAAGGTAACATTTTCCCCATTTTGTATAAAATCACAATATGGATCTGATCAGAATATGTAATAAAAATGTTTCAGGAAATCAAATGATACACAACCCTCTCCACCCCAAGATTTCATGAAAACTAAGAAGACTTTTCAGCGTTTCTTGAGACAATCTGTAAAGAGCAAATGTGACTCCATCCAAGGGAGGAATGTTGTCTTCCATGAAAAATGGTGTGTAAAGTAAGTAATGTTGCAAATAATTGCCCTCTCTCTACCTAACTAGAACCAGGAAGTACAAAAAGTCTCATGCTAAGGATTGTTCTTTCAAAGAGCCAATTTCTATACAGTACACAGTATATTAAAGTGACTCTATCGACTTAAGAGAGACAAGGTGGGTGAAATAATATCTTTTATTGGACCAACTTCTGTTGGTGAGAGAAGCAAGCTGTTGAGCCACACAGAGCTCTTCTTAAGTGAAACTACTCCAGACTTGCACCTTTTTAACTGAAAGCAGAATCTTTCCTAACACAAATGTCTTCCTAAAATTTAAATATACTCTTGCTTCCTTTAGATTCAGATTTACTTTTTTTTTTTTTTTTTTTTCATTTTAATGGTCATTCTACATTTTCATTCACCAGATGTTTCTCCTTGCCATGTACATTATCACTAGGTTGTGCTACTCTGAAATTGAGGAAATCATCATTACAATTATCCATTCTCCCTACCATCCAATTCACTCTCTGCATTATAGGCTGCTTATTGGTTGGCCAAGTGAAGTGAGATATTATACTCAACTCAACAACATTTCTCTATCAGCCTGTAACATCAAAACTTGTGATCACTGCATTTGGTCAATTCCAAAATTTCAGGGACTATCCTAGGCACCAATGTGCAGAATCCTACTGATTTTGGTGAAAATCAGAAGAGGGAAATGGAGAGAAACACAGTGGCTTTGGCATGTGCTTAGCAGACCCAGCAGCTTCAACCACCTCTGTAGTTGTCTATAGTCCAAAGAATTGGCTGATGGCAGCCATTGACACCTCCCAACACAACAATACCCCACATCTCAGCTCTACCCTTCCTCCAAATATAGTTTTAAAATATTGACACCGTGAATGACTTCTCTCCCAGAGAGAAAAGAAATAAGAATGTGGGGAAGGGGAAAAGAGGGTATATTGTGGTGCACATGGAGCCCCTGGCATGGGTGGGTGGGGGGTGTACACAGACCCCCCTGGCATATGGCAGCAGGGAGAATGAGGGCATGTTTTTATAATCGAAAAGCTTTCAGCATGGTGCACATGCTGCCATCATGTTATTCTTTTATTCACTCTAACTTACTTGGGGCATCCAGATACCAGAAGCAGGAATGTCAGGCAGAGCCACATTGTCTCCAGAACAGCAATGATTATCCATTCTGGCCAGTACAGGACAATATCTCTGGCTGGAGCCCACCAGTAACCAATCTAAAAAAAGCAGAAAATAAAGGCAGTTAAAGAAATACTGTGAGACAAGTATAGCTGGGCACTTTAGGAAGCTTCACGTAGACATCAATATTTAAAGCTCTTTTTTCTTTCGTGCGATTCAGCAGGAAACGCTGTGTTTTAACCAGAGTACAGTCTGTGAAAGAGGCAATTACAATCTGTTATCCACATCCTCTCTCTTTCACTTAAGGGACTTTTTTTTTCAGAACTAAAAGCAACACAAAACTGTTTGCTTTATTATTTAATCTTGTGGAAAGCAAAAGCAGCTTGTCAGTACCTTGTCTAACTCCCATATCACTGTTCCAGTTAGGGGTGATGGGGTAAGGGGTTGGTTATGTGTTTTGGGGAAATTTCAGACACACACCGCACTTATTTATTGTCAGTTCAAAGTTTCTCAAATGAATCTGAATCTTTTGAAGTTTGAGCTCAGTTCATTACCAAGTTACCTCCGGGGGACTGCCAGGGAGTTTTGAGTGACACCATCAAATTGTAGAAAAGCCTGATATTCTTAGTAAGAAGGGCAGAAGATCTTTAACAAAACTCTCAAAGCCCCAGGTCAAGGTAAATTGTGTTACAATGCAGTAAACAAACAGTAATGCAAACCACAGGGAAGTATACAGCAAGGACAGCTATATCGCATGGCTGGGAGGTTAGAAGCAAGAGTCAAGGAACAGACGGTTTCAGTGGAGTATTACTTTGGCTTATAGCCCTCCACAAAGAGCTCATTAATCCAGTAGCAAGTATAGATAAACAGCATGGTCCAGTGATTAGAACACTGGAGTAGCAGCCATGAGATCTGGGACCTCTTCCCAGCTCTGCCACCAGCCTCCTGTGTGATATTGGGCAAATCATTTCACCTCTCCATGCCTCTGTTTCCCTTCCCACCCTTTGTTTGTCCTTTCTACTTAGAGCATTAAGTCTCTGGCAGAGGGATTGTCTCTCACTATGAATCTGTAGAGTGCCTTGGCTAATGCAGCCCCATCTCAACTGGTACCTACAGTGGTGACAAATAGTGATAGCACCAGAAGTATGGTGAAGAGCAGCCTGTAAAGGAGAGAAGAGCGGGCAAGGGGCCATGGCATCAACACATTGTAGCAGTGTGGTTGAGCAGCAGCAAGTAGCCACAATGGACCAGAGAAGCAGCTGATAGGGTAAGACAGGAACATCTAAGTAAACATGTACATTATTTTAAATATATTCACTGGTGGTTTTGAGCTCTCATGCAAATATGTATTTAGATAATTATTAAAAGCATTGACTCAGCACTCGTAAGAGGTTCTATAGAGTCACTATGGTCTGCTGCATATTATATACTGAGATTTTTTTTTAAAAGTGTATCATTAATAGACCATTACAGAAATGAAAAGGCTGTTATGGTCTAGCCTATAAATATGCATTTACACTACATTTAAAATAGAGTCACAGAAACCAAAGATGGAAAAGATTTATGAGGTCATCAGTTCATATGCCTGCCAATGCAAAACTATTTTTTATATTTTTTTCCAGTTTAGTTTTAAACACTTTGGAAAATGGAAACTCTATCCCTTTCCTTGGCAGGTTATTCCACAGGCTAACACATCCCACAGTCAGGAAGTTTCTCCTAGTATTAAGCCTCAATTTCCCCTTCCTCAATTTTATCTCATTACTCTTATTTACAGCCTCTAGTACCATGCACAATAATTCCTATTCCTCCTGTTATTAACACTCCCTAAATATTTGTACAGTAACCTTCCTTAGTTATAGCCATCACTTAGGCCAAGTATACACAATTACCTCTCAATCCTTCCTCATAATTCAATCCCTCCAGCCATCCAGTCATTCTTTCCCCTCCCACCCCCACTTTAATCATATCTCTTGGAAATGAGGGATCCAAAATTGAACTCACTAATACAGTCTCTCCTTTGTCAGAGCCACTTAGCTCTATATTGCCCCATGACACCTCTGTGGATGCAGACCAAAATGGTACTGACCCTTTTTCTGTCACATTACATTGTAAACTCATGTCTAATTTGTCCACCACCACCATTAGGTCTCTTTTAGTATTGCTAATCCCTATGGTCCTCACTCCCCTCTCTCCCCTCCCCCCTCCGAAGTGTGTGTCTGTTACAAATTATTTCTCCCCAGATGTATTCGGTTGCAATGTCCCAGGTTTTTCCTCTGTCCAGATATCTAATTTCTCTAGGTCACTCTGTAAGTGCTCTGTAAGGTCACTGTATCCACGCTGGTGGTTGTCAACAATTTCTAGTTTCCAATAAGGAAATGCAGAAAAACAGTACATGTTCATTGCCACATCAAATGCTCATTCATTTAACCTCAACTCATACAGACATTGAGGGGGATAAAAATAAAACATGGGAGGAGAGAAGATCCTCTTATCGCCAAGGGGAGGAGTGGGAGAAAAGATAGGGCTCATATCTAAAAACCCTGAAAAAACAGTGTTTGTTAATGAGAACAATAATCCACTGCAACCATAACAGCAGCTACATCAATGAACACCCTTCTAGGCCCTGATCCTGCACCATAGGAGTCAATGGGAGCAGGATCAAGTCCCCACCGAACCAAGAGAACTGTATTTGTAGCCACCACTGCCATACTGCCTCTGTGATAGTAGCATTAGTGCCGGATGAGAGGCTGGAGAGAGGGAAAACAAGAGATGGAGCAGTTTGCTTATTCTTACCTTTGTAACTGGACTAAAATCATGAGAGGGAGAGAGGAGGTTTCCTCGTATTCTAGACTAAAAATAGATAGGGAGCATTTATTACAGCTACAACTAGAAGAGACGTATTTCTAAGGGTAGGCACATTATTACAGCTCACCTGATATTTCTGGATATCCTTTATACTGAAGCAGGTCTGCATCAAAGCCACAATGAAGTTGGTGAACCCAAGTCCCTGCAAAACTCCTGGGATCCTTGCTCAGCTCCATGATACTGTGGAGAGAGAGATGAGCATGCAAAGTGACATTAGCACCAAAATGCAGTAGATTGCAATTATGTGCCATCTGTGCAAAGCCAAAAAGGTGAGTAAGGTACACCCAACTACCCATTAAAATAGCTGCAGAGTGGCAGATAGAGAATGTCATCATATATTACTACCATCACCAATTACAGCTTTAACAACTGGATCATCATCCATCAAGGGAAAGAAAAGTCTGCTTAATGAGAGCTGTGTGGGTGATGAGACAATCTCACTTTTTGAGCATGACACAAGATTCAACCTCCAGGAAACATTTAACAAGGGGGAAAGCATGAAACACTAAAGATTTGGGAGCTACACAGGAGCCAGTTTAATCCATCAAGATGCACCCATTGAAAAAAAATGCTTAGAATTTTTTTTACAGCATGAAGTCCAAAAGCCTTGGCCCTGTCTACACTACCACTTATGACGGCAAAACTTATGTCGCTCAGGGGTGTAAAAATAAACACACCCCGAGCAGCATAAGTTACACCGGCCTAAGTAATAGTGTGCACATGGCTATGTTGGTGGGAGAACTTCTCCCGTTGACATAGCTACTTGCTGGGGGTAGTTTAATTATGTCAATGGGAGAGCTCTCCACCATTGTCATAGAGCGGCTACACAAGAGATCTTACAGTGGTGCAGCTGCATCAGTACAGCTGAGCAGCGGTAAGCTCTCTAGTGTTGACATAACCTAAAGCCGAACATGCATTTAACTTGCAGAACTGACCTGCCTTGAAGTCTACATGGTCAATACGATAACTCATGGTGCAATAATTAATCAATAGCATTAAGGAGGAATTACCAAAATGATACAGAAGATCCAATGTTGTTAAAATATTTGGATGTGGATTAGACAGCTAAGAAGATTGGTAATGTGACACACAGCCTTTTACCTGGATTCTCAGTTCATATCAAGCCCAAATTTGTAATATGACCAAATGTCACCATCTATGTTGCCCAGCAGCTTGTGAGAAACAAGTTTATGTTCTCTATTTCCTAGAGGACAGGTAACTGCATCACAAATGGTTCTAATAGGCTTGTTTATTTGCAGTCTCAGCAGGTGAAGGATGGAATGGGCATGGAGAATGATCTCTCTTCTCCAACTTAAAGATATTCTCCCATGGTAGGGTTGAGGCACTTTGGTGGAACAGTGTGGGGGGAAGCTTACGGTGGAAAAGCACCTTTTCTGTCAGTCTAACATTTTTCCCAGGCATTAAAATTTCCTCCACATTTTCCCCAAAACATTAATGAAACAGTTAATTTATTACAAGTATGTATTTGAAATACATAAAATAAACCCTGAGAAACTATGAATCTTTATTTTGAGATAGACTGACAACTCTATTCTAGGGCTTCAGAGGGATGATCTCTACGTTTTGTACCAGCCCTTCACTTGCTACAGAATACACTGAAAGTTGCTGTGATCCTACTCCAGCGTAAGGGTGTGAAAATACACTCTCCGGTCAAACTAATCCCATGTTAGAAAATATAGAAAGACACTTTTCCTAGAAAAAATATAAAGGTAATACTGCAATAATAACTATTATTATTATTTGTATTGTGGTAGTTCCTAGAGCCCATTGTGCTAGGCACTCTATCTACACACATAGAGAGAGATTCCCTGCCTCAGAGAGCAGAGTGTAAATCTCTATTTAGATTTTAAATTTAGACATCAACAAAAAACCTGTGTTAGTCGGGGGGGGGGGGGGGGGAAACTCACCTGATTCAACATGAAAACAAAACCAAAAACCAACAATACTTAAAAAAGCCATGTTAGACCTCACGGATTCTGAATAGGTTTCAGAGTAGCAGCCGTGTTAGTCTGTATCCGCAAAAAGAACAGGAGTACTTGTGGCACCTTAGAGACTAACAAATTTATTAGAGCATAAGCTTTCGTGGGCTACAACCCACTTCTTCGGATGCATATAGAGTGAAACATATATTGGGGAGATATATATACACACACACATACAGAGAGCATGAACAGGTGGGAGTTGTCTTACCAACTCTGAGAGGCCAATTAAGTAAGAGAAAAAAAAACTTTTGAAGTGATAATCAAGATGGCTCAGTACTGAGTTCTCATGAGTACTCAGTACTGAGCCATCTTGATTATCACTTCAAAAGTTTTTTTTTCTCTTACTTAATTGGCCTCTCAGAGTTGGTAAGACAACTCCCACCTGTTCATGCTCTCTGTATGTGTGTGTATATATATCTCCCCAATATATGTTTCACTCTATATGCATCCGAAGAAGTGGGTTGTAGCCCACGAAAGCTTATGCTCTAATAAATTTGTTAGTCTCTAAGGTGCCACAAGTACTCCTGTTCTTTTTGCGGATTCTGAATAGGTTTCCTACCACTAGAGAGGGGAAGACAGGGCTAGTTAAGTGTCCTGATCTTGCCTTGTTGCCCAGCACCCACATACTTCCCTTCCTCCCTGGCACAGTGTTTCCTAGAAACCGCCTCCGATACCTGGAAATTAGTCCATTCCCTGATAATAGCCATCTGGGTACTTGTCAGTTTCTTAACAGCCAACACATGCCTACTCTCTCCCCTGATGAGACCCAGGACTTTAAAGTGCACAGGTTATGATGACAAAGAATCTGAGGATTAATCAGCAGGGTTCATACTCTTAAGAATTGGGCTCCATCCAACCTATATTGTCCATTTACAGTGGAAGTATTCCCTTCAGTACATTACTGCCATTTATTCTTAATGTACTCTTCAGCTTTTGTTGTGCAAGCATAAAGGGGGCAAAGTCTTGAAAAGGATGCTTTTTAAGAGCATTCTGCTTTCTAGTGTTCACTACAGAGAGGAACCTGGCAGTTCAGAGTAACAATGACAAGAGGATAGAGACTGAAACTGTGGTGGGCTTTCAGGGCCTTAGGCAATGAATCATGTAGTCATCTGGTTGCTATCAAGAAATCTTACCTTGGAATCAATTAGAAAATCTCTCATATTCATTTTTTGCTTGTTTTTCTAAAATATATAGTTTCGGCTTTTAATGCCATGAGCCCATCTTTTGCAGTGAGAAAATGATCACTCATTCCCCTCCAGACTTGATTTGGAACAAACATTTCATAAAGCTATTTTCTTTCTACTAATGTTATTCCTGTACAAAGATCTAGAAAAGGCTGTGTCAAGTCTATCATTGTTTGCGAAGCCAAATCATCATGAAAAATTCAGTTTTCCCCTTAAAAAAAAAAAAAAGCATACTGGAAGCTCCATTTCACATTTTCGAGACCATAATTTACCTTGGCCTGCTAAACCCAGGGTTGTGAGTTCAATCTTTGAGGGGGCCACTTAGGGATCTGGGACAAAATCAGTACTTGCTCCTGCTAGTGAAGGCAGGGGGCTGGACTCGATGACCTTTCAAGGTCCCTTCCAGTTCTAGGAGATAAAATAAATTAATGGAGATATCCTATTTATTTATTTAAGCAAGTCTATTTTTAAACATAGGTGCCTGTGAGAAGTAGGTGCCTTTTCCAAATCTGCTTTCAAGTAGAGTCTACACACTTCGATCCATCCTGTAGTTTGGGTTAATTAACACAAAAAATAATAAGAGAAGAAAGTTGAGCTCAAACCATCTCCCCAAGGTTTGGCTGCCCTTAGGGTTCCTTTCTCCAGACTGGTCAGTCCATACCCTAGCTCGAAGCATCCTAGCAGAATAAAACAGCCACGTCTTAATGAATCATCAGAACCAAGTTAACATTCCTTAGCAGAACGAACGCTTGCTGCCAGAATAGGGTGTTTCAGGGGTGTATCCATTTGTTACAGAATCTCATTAGAAGATCAAAATTCTGTCAATACTAGCAAGGCTGATGATTCCAAATGAAGGTTGGCCTTGTCATGTCCCAGGTTACTGGGAGTCTAAGGCCTGGTCTACACTATGAAATTAGGTTGGTATAATTACGTTGTGACGGGTTCGGTCACAGAGACCCCCTTGGGACAGTCACCTGACGTGCTGGAATTACCTTTGAGTCTGTTTTCCCTGCCAGCTTGGGACTCCAGAACCTGCCTTGTTGAGCCAGACACACTAGCCTGCTGCAACACAGATCCAGGTCTGGTCCTTGCCCCCAAAGCTGCAGACTTTAACCAAAAACTGCTCAGCAGGTCACCTATCTCCAGCACTCAGACACCCAGTTCCCAATGAGATCCAAACTCCAAATAAGTCTGTTTTACTCTGTATAAAGCTTATACAGGGTAAACTCATAAATTGTCCGCCCTCTATAACACTGATAGAGAGATATGTACAGCTGTTTGCTCCCTCAGGTATTAATCACTTACTCTGACTTAATTAATAAACAAAAGTGATTAAGTATAAAAAGTAGGATTTAAGTGGTTTCAAGTAATAACAGACAGAACAAAGCAAGTCACCAAGCAAAATAAAACAAAACACGCAAGTCTAAGCCTAATACATTAAGAAACTGATACAGGTAATTAGGGCCGGCTCCAGGGTTTTGGCTGCCCCAAGCAGCCAAAAAAAAAAAAAAAGCCGTGATCGCGATCTGCGGCGGCAATTTGGCGGGAGGTCCTTCGCTCCGAGGCGGAGTGAGGGACCGTCTGCCGAATTGCCACCGAATACCTGGACGTGCCGCCCCTCTCCGGAGCGGCCGCCCCAAGCATCTGCTTGATAAGCTGGTGCCTGGAGCCGGCCCTGCAGGTAATAGCTCACCCTCAGAGATGTTCCAATAGGCTTCTTTCACAGACTAGACTCCTTCTTAGTCTGGGCCCAATCCTTTCCCCTGGTACAGTCCTTGTTAGTTCCAGCTCAGGTAGTAACTAGGGGATTTCTCATGACTGGCAGCCTCCTTTGTCCTCTTCCACCCCTTTTATAGCTTTGGCACAAGGCGGGAATCTTTTGTCTCTCTCTCTGGGTCCCCACCCCTCCTTCTAAATGGAAAAGCACCAGGTTTAAGATGGTTTCCAGTATCCCGTGACATGGTCACATGTCCTGTGAGACCTCATTCTTCATTCTTCCAGGGCTGGCCCACTCGTACCCCGGGAGGTTTGCAAGTAAACAGAGCCATTTACGACCAACTGTCCTAGTCAATGGGAGCCATCAAGATTCTAAACCACCATCAATGGCCCACACTTTGCATAATTACAATAGTACCTCAGAGTTATACTTTATATTTCTAGCTTCAGATACAATGATACATATATACAAATAGGATGAACATACTCAGTAGATTATAAGCTTTGTAATGATACCTGTGGTAGTCTACACCGCCCCTCGTTGCACAAACAGGGGGTAGAGGGCGGAAGCGCACCATCTACAAGTCCTCTCCCTGGCTTTCCAGATAACCGGGTCAGGATCTAAAGCCCAAAACACAGGTGATGGTGCCTAGGATTGTGGCAGCGCAGACTATTGGATGGTGTTCAATAGAGCCCCCCTTGGGATGCAGGGCAGCCAGACGCCAATGTGGGGGGTGCCCACCAATGGGTTTGGCAGCCCCGATAGGGGGGCCTGGGCCCACCCGACTCCATCGGGCCCTGACCCAGGGCCCAAACATTGGTGGAGCAATTTGCCACTGACTCAGTGGGGGGGTCCTACCGAAACACGCCGAGGTTTCCTGGGTGGGAGGTACCACTCCGTCACCCTCCCTGGGTCACTTCCTACCAGTATCTGCATTGAGGTCTCCCATAAGGCTTTGGATTCTCTGTGGTCTGATGGGCCGGTCGCGTCCTGTGGCTCCTCCTGTCACCAGAGTTCAGGCGGGCCCGGGGAGGCTCTGGTTCCTGGCACAGAGAGGGGCTGTGGCTGGTCCTCTGCAGGAGCTTCCCAGACAGGTCCTTCCCCTGTAGCCTCCAGCCCAGAATGAGCTCTCTTTATACTTCCTCCCTTTATACTGCTAGAGCATCCGGAGCATGCCCAGTCCTGCCTGGGAGGTGGGACTTCCGCTGTCAATAATATGGGTTTAACCCTGTCTGGGTGAGTACGGGGTAAGTAGACCCCGTCACAATACCTTACAAGAGACCTTTGGCATAAAGCATATTCCAGTTACATTGTATTCACACTTATTAGCATACTTCCATAAAACATATGGAGTGCAACGTCACACACATTGCTCATGGGTAAGAGAAATCCCTACCCCTGAGCCACTAAGTTGAACTGACCTAATACCTCATGTAGACAGCACTAGATCAACAGAAGAATGCTCCTGTTGACCTAGCTACTGCTTCTCAGGGAGGTGGAATACCTATGTCCATGGGAGAATCTCTCCCATCAGTATAGATAGTGTCTTCACTGAAGTGCTACAGCGGTGCCGCTGCAGCATTTTAAGAGCAGACAAGCCTTATCCACCAAATGGACATTCAGGAAAATCAATCCAAATTAATTAAAAATGTGAATTAGAAGTGGAGTTGTTAAACTGCATTAAATCCCTGTGTGAACACTCTCATTCTGAAAGGCCACTTTAATTCTCAATGAGGGTGTTCACACAGAGATTAAATGTGATTAACTAATCCACTTCAAATTCACATCTTTAGTTAATTTGGATCAATTTTCCTTTATGACCCTGTGGCGACAAGACCTAAGACTCAAAATTAGTGATCAAGCAGATTTACTCAATGCATTCATCAGTCACCCTCCTGACGCTAGCTGGTATGCCCTGTCCCAGCATGCCTGATTTCTCATGTAAAATACAGGATGGATTCTTTAGAGAATCTGTTTCTATAGCAGGTATTCCAAATTCCTGGCCAAGAATATGGACAGTGTGCTAATAGGATATTATAGCAATTGGTCAGGGGCAATATAGGGATGCTTACACAGCCTAAGTCTTTGTGGCTTATTGCTAAAATGTACAAAATTTCATCTTTCAGTTCTGTCAGTAACTTAATCTTGGTAAGCACAAATATTCACTCATTTTTAAAAATAGAGTAAAAATAAATGGATTCTTTGGAATGAGCACTAAAAGCAATACAATCAGCAAGTTCAGCTAAGAAAGCCCACTGTCTGATACCTATATTCTTTGAAATAGGAATGGCAATGCGTCTTGCAAATCACAGTATAACATTACCAACTTTCCATCACATTACAAAATTTATGTTAGATTGAGTTGGGATTTTATTACATTAGTATTTGGTTTTTGATAATATGATACATAGCAGAGCCCCTCTCTCACTACTCTAGGGAACATGTGCAGTAGGAAGATACTGAAAGCCAGGCATGCCATTTCTAGCACATCAAGCTCATTTTTAACCGAATTCAGGAGCCCAAGAGGATTGCATACAGTAAGTCTCACATATTATACCAACAGTCAGTCATTCAACCCTACGAGATCGAAAGTCAATCATTTTTCTTGTATATTTTCTTTTCCAGTTGACATGGGATAGCACTAGAAATAACAGTACACCTAAGCCAGGGGCTTGGACACCTCGTTGTAGAATAAAGCATTTGGAGTGACCAAGTTCACCTGAACCTAAGTTTCCTCTTCTTCCCAAATGCCCACACATCACCACCTTCTGGCCCACTTCCAGAAAGCTCATAGGAAAGCATTCCCTAAGACCTGCTAACAACTGAGATAGCAGATTTCTGCCAAAGGAGTTGATTGCTGGGAAAACAGAGTGCATATGAGCTCTACAGTGCATGTGGCACTACTTGTACAAATAAGTGGCTTCCAGGAAATGTGGCCCATGTGTGGTAAGGTGCACAAAGTAGACTAGACAGGCTACTTCAACACTGTAGGAGGAGTATTTGCACTGTTGAGCTACTGAACCAGTGATACCATCTATGCTAGCACTGTACCAGTGGAGAACGGCATAGTGCAGGCGTAGCCAAACTGCGGCACGTAAGATGCATGAGTCTCTTTTACAGTTGAAGTGCAGCTCGTGGAGCCCCTCACCGCCCCCCCATCCCCTATTCTCCACCTGCCAGACTGGGGACGGGGGTGAAAGCTCGGGGCTTCTGCCTCACGGTGGAGTGGTGCGGCTAGGAGCTTCTGCCCTGTGAGGAAGGGGGTCTCGGGGCTTTAGCCCCACAGGGAGGCATCGAGGCAGAAGCCTGTGCCCTGGCAGGCACCACCTTGGGGGGCAGGTTGTGTATGTCTTGTGGCTTTTGAACTTCTGAAGATTATCGTATGCACCTCAGAGGGTCAGTAAGTTTGGCCACCCCTGGCATAGTGCCTAGTCTTCCTCAACGGAAGTCCAATCCAGATAGAAGTTGGAGTGTCATTGTACCATGGGAAGCATTTTTAGGTGTAGAGGTGACATGTATTACAGACATGTTAAGTTGATAGTATACCAAATTTACAAATGGTGGGTAGCATACCAAATTTCTCCAGGGCAGCCAAGGCCTATGAATTAGTATAAGGCCCAGCTAATGTATATAGCTAAATTTAGTATCAGATCATGGGGAAAAAAATCTCATGATTTTAAGTCTTAGGAGAACAGTCAGCCTGCTTGATTGATGAGGCTGGCTTCTGTATTTCCTTCCTCATTTTCTGAAAGGTATTCTTGTCTCTCCATTCCAGTAGTTAAAAACTTTTGAATTAACAGGCAAGAAAATAGACATGTTCTGCTTACTAATGTTTATCGGTAATATTTTGTTTTAAGTGTCAGGAAATTGCACTGAAACACAAGTAGTAAAATGTACTGTACTGAGTATTTATATAATCACATGCTCTATTTTCTGGTAGCTGCTATATATAATTTTCAACATGCAAAAAGAATGGTACACACATGGTATTTTAGTCTTTGCAATTGGCCCCATTCAGCAAAATATAAGTTAGGCTTCTGCCAAAGGCCATAAGCAGCTGTGGTTAAAACAGATGCCTTGTTACAGAAGCTACATAAAATGGGGGCTAATTCTGCCCCATAGAGATTGTTTTCCACACAATGAAATCAACTTTATCACACATCAGAAGGCCTCGGGTAAGATTCACCTAAACATAAGTTACCACAAAATATCAGTGGCCTGCTGTACAGACAGAAGCAAGCACTAGTTAACAGGTTATACATTACCGGCATACATGTCACAAGGACTTACCTTAGTAGTTACAAATCCACTGGATATGAAGTATCTGCCCATTACTTTGAAATTCCACCTGCCTATACTGTAGCATTTCAAACACGGGATTCAAGGAACCTGGGATGAGCCAAGCAGGACAAGAGGTGAGGGGAGAGGAAAGCCTTGCTTTGGTTAGCTCCTCTCTTTCCCACTTCCTTGTAGAGTTCTCTTGCCACAACAGTTTATTTATGTTCCCTGGCTGCAATCAATCTAACTGCTAATTAAGCCCTTTGTAACCTTATTCTGAACTAATTAGGGTTTTCTGAACTTGCCTGTATATCAGCTACTTTTTCACTAACTCAAGAGAGCATCCCTTCCTTCACTGGCCATATGCCCAGGTCTTAATGTCCCATTGCTGCCACGCTCAGCAGTAATGCTGCTCTTTTATCTCTGACATACAGAGGATGGATCTCAAGAGACTCAAAAAATGTAAAATATCCCTCCGTTGGGCTTTCAGTTTATTGTGCCATTAGGTTTGCTTGTCAGATGTTGCCCTTAAACTTTTCTGCACCTCTATACAGATCACCCTGAACTCTCACCAAAAGGAAAATTCTAACACTTTGCACAACAGGTGGGGCCTCATGCCTGTCAGGTTCTATTAAAATCTGTCTAGTCTCCTAACCTACTGTAGTCACCAAGCAGCAAAAGAGAAGTCTGGGATTTACTGTGATTTTCCCAGATGAAAAGTGGAGGCTAAGAAATCCTGCACCTGTCTCATGAATGATGAGAACTTCAAGTCCTGTAATGCACTCAGGAGAGTTCATTAGAACCACAGAAGTTACGAAAAGAAAAACATGGATTATATGAGCTTCACTAGTACAATCCATCTCCATGCCAATATGAGGAGTTCTCTACAAGTTTTTTTCTTGTCTAGTCGAGTGACTCAGCAATGGTGCTCCAACACCTTCTCTTGAAAGTTCATCCCAACACCTCTCCCACTTAGAGCATTTAAACTCACCTTTTAATTTCCACATGGGATTCCTAAGGATATCCTATAAAACATTTTTAACAATCTCTTTACAATGATGTTAGCAATAATTCCTGGTGACACGTCAAAACTGAAGTGACCACAATACATTGAACATTCCATTAGAGATGGTTTAAATTTAAAAGAGAATCAATTTGTAAGACTAAATACTGTTGAGTATGTCCTGATAATTTCGGTATCCAATTAGCAAACAGATGCTCCCAATTCATCATTCAAATTTTGCCATATAGCAGTATAATTTTTTTTTAATCTATGAAAAAATGCACAAAGTAAGTGTCACGGAAGGGGAATAAATATATGGTGAAGATTAAATCAATAGCGTTATGTGGGTAGAGCAGCAATTTCTTTTTCCAACCTTCAGTGCAGATTTCCTTTGCAATGGGACTTCCCGGCAAACATCTATGGTATTAGAATTCCTGACTCTGGGAATCAGAACAACACGAAGGGTCCATGTATACTGCACACGAAGCCCAGGCTCTGACTCCAATTTGAGCCCAAGCCCCCCTTCCATCCCACACAGACCAGTCTGACTCAGGTCAGCAAGTCCTAGGACCCTGAGAGGAGGATGGGTCAGAGTCCTGAGTCCCACTGTGATTCGGGTTTAAGCCCTAACATTTTGCAGTGTGGACATAGCTCAAGCCGCAGACCAGAGTCAGAAGATCTGCATAGTGCAGTATGGACGTGTTCGCATGGCTGTGAGACCTGGGTTCAGCAATTGTAAACCCAGGTTTACAATGCAGTGTGGGCACATTATAAACACCAAGTCCATAAGCCCAGGTCCCATAGACCTGATTTTACAATGCTGTGTAGACATACCCTAAGGGGGGGATTTTTAAAGGCATAGAACAATGGCTCTCAACCTTTTCAGTCTACTGTACCCCATTCAGGAGTTTGATGTGTCTTGTGTATCCCCAAGTTTCATCCCACTTAAAAACTACTTGCTTACCAAATCAGACATAAAAATACAAGTGTCACAGCACACTATTACTGACAAATGGCTTACTTTCTCATTTTTATCATATAATTATAAAATAAATCTATTGAATATAAATATTGTACTTACATTTCAGTGTATTGTATATAGATCAGTATAAACAAGCCATTGTCTGTATGAAATTTTAGTTTGTACTGACTTTACTAGTGCTTTTTATGTAGCCTGTTGTAAAACTAGGCAAATATCTAGATGAGTTTATGTGCCCCCTGGAAGACCTCTGAGTAAACCCCAAGGTATGCATACCCCTGGTTGAGAACCACAGGCATAGAGAGCAATGAGTCATCTAACAACCAGTGAAAGTTAATGTGAGTTGGGCACATCAGCACCATTTGTGACTTTGAAAATCTTCCCTTAATCCCAGACATTTGGATTAAAAAAAATAATCAATTTTCATTTCCAGTAGGAACGAATGATGAGAATGCTTCCCAAGCTCTGAAGTACCATCACATATAGAATGACAGCTCTAACAAATAACCATCCCTGAATGGATGTACATATGGTATGTGTGTATGTTATAAACATTTATACTCACAAGGGTGCCTCTCCCTTCCCCTGCACCTAAAGCAACTTTATTTCCACTGTTTAAACAATTTGCACGCAGACATGATACAAGTTTGCATTCATTAAATGTTTACACAGAATTAACGCTCAATAAAAGAAATAGGTTTCATTCAAAATCCACTACTATATCCTCTATGTTACAACTCTGCTATGAGAAAAAGAGATACACATTGCAGCCCAAATCCTCCACTGGCGTAAATGAGCATAGCTCCACTGAAATCACTGAACTATATTAAAAGTCTCATTACAAAAATCAGAGAACCAAATAGAATGTCTAAAGAAAGCAAGTTACGTCCATTCAGTTAAGGATTGATTTACATGAATTGTGCTTTTGCCTGATCTAAAAAGTTTCCCTGCAAACCGAGATTTCTCTTTAGTACTGATTCAGTTCACGACAGGATCTCCAAGGGCTTTAGAAACAAATTAACCCTCACAACAGTCCTTCATAGCACAGTGTGTAAAAATTAGAGTTGATCTAAAATATTTGAAAATGTAGAATTCTAACAAAAGTTTTTGATAAAAAAATTCTTCTTAATTTTTATCAGATATTATAATCACCACCACCACCACAATTTGATGGCATTTTTCATTTGAGGTTCTCACAGTGCTTTAGGGTGACCAGACGTCCTGATAAAATCGGGACCGTCCCGATATTTTGGTGTCTGTCCCGTGTCCCGACCGATCTTTGGTCCCGCAATTTGTCCCGATATTCGCCGGCAGCACTGGTTTTTTTGTTTTTTGGGGTTTTTTTTTGCTTTGTGAAGGTTTCAAATATCAGGTGCAGCGAATGAAGAACGGGGAAGTTAAATGACTTTCTCAAGGCCCCACAGCAAGTCAGTGGGGACAGAATACAAGAGTCCTTTCTGACTGCCTGTTGCTTGTTTTAGCTATTGGATACATCATCTCCCTAACAGTGAACAGAATGGTAGAAATGCCAACAACAGACCCTGCACCACTCCACTTTGATCAATTTTTAAAAATTAATTGGGCCTAAGACTAAGAGGTGCTGAGAGTTAAGAGAATAGTTTTTCACATGTGAAGGTCTGTTTAAAAATGCCTTACTTTGGTGAACCCAGTCAGTGCATTTGTGGCTGCCTGCCCATGTTATAAAATCACCACTCAGGTGGTTCTCTTCAGTAGAGGCCCAGCACAGGAACAGCAGTAGTGCTCTAAGACAGGATTGAGTGGCATTACGGGTGTTGAATACAGAAACTTGGACAGAGCGTGTCCAGAGCCAGTGCTATTGGGTCCTGTTGTGATAATTGGGCCTACAAATTTACCCTGATTATGAGCTCAACTGTGAAAGGTTAGGGTACATCTACACTGCAATAAAAGACCCGTGGCATAGCCGCAGATGGCCTGGGTCATCTGACTTTGGCTCACAGGGCTTGGGCTGCAGGGCTATAAAATTGCAATGTAGACATTTTGGCTCACGCAGGAGCCCAAGCTTCGAGATACCGAACTCCCGCCTCAGTCCAAATGTCTACACTGCCCAGCTGGCCTGGGCTCTAAGACTCAGTGCTATGGGGTTTTTAATCACACTAAAGGTATGTCTACAGGGCAAGTTCATAAGATGTCACAGGTTTCAGAGTGGTAGCCGTGTTAGTCTGTATCAGCAAAAACAATAACCTATAACAAGTGCTGATGTGAAAAGGTATGAAATGGAGACAAAGGCCTACTGATAGAATTCAAGGACAGTGTTAAGATATTTGGTAAACTGCAAAATGTGGGATTGGAAATTAATGAACCAAAATTGGAGTGTTAGATATTAGGCCTAATTAGTGGACAAAATAATGAGGGAATAGGCTATTCCACTCTATACACTCTTTTGAAGTCCTTAAAGGAAGAGACTTCGGTGAGAAAAATTGGCTATTGGAGCAAGCTTCACCATCATGACTGCCACCCCCACCATATTCTGTGACCCCAGGCCTTTGTCATCCTGATCCTGAGCGATATCCTGACCAGACCAGGCCAGACAGAGTGAACCAGATGACATCACCACCTCTACTAGCTACAGCTGAATCCCAAACAGCACCTGGGATGAAATGGGATCGGACTTTAACAACAATAGTAACATCATCTTCAAGCCCTTCTCAACTAACATCTTTTCTTTTCAGATATTCAGGAAACTATTGTTATCTTTGATACCATCTAGGAGACTGACAAACTAAGGGGGGTTTTCTTTTAAAAACTCTTTCCAGGGAAAGGGAAAGGGAACCAGCTATATTGTTAAAATGAAAGCCGTATTTAATACTTTACATTGCAAATGTTTTGACTGTTTTTCTTCTTTTTATCTTTAATAAAAGGTTAAAAGGATTTTTAATGGTGTGTTTGCTATGGCACTAAGCAGGCTGAGGGCTCTGTATACCAAACCCCAAACCTTGTTTAATGTTGGACAGTGACTGGGTTATGTTAACACCTTTGGCCCATGTATTCCACCTAAAGTAATACAACTGCCCTCATCTTGGTGACTGCTAAAATTTGTGAGGGTGGGATTTTTATAAGTGCCTAGGGTGATTTAGGAGCACTAGTCCTGTTGATTTTCAATGGGATTTGTGCTCCTAAATTTTATATTCATACTCCCTTGGATTGCTTTTATTTCCCACCATGCTAGGTTATTTGGATCAGCAGCGTTCAAGAATTTGAAATATGTGATATACATTAATATTGTATATATCTGAGTTGTCCTAGTGGAAGTTCAGATTATAATGTCATCTATAAAGTAGGTATTTGACTTGACAGCACTGTTGAACTTTGAAAGCGCAGTGATCAGCATGATTACTTCAAACAAAACTTAGAAAGCTTGCTTTCAGAAAGACCTATACTCAGCCTCTAATTTTGCACATACACAAGCATTTGCAGAACCACATGGCAGTGCACATGAAACTACATTTGACAGTGTGAAAACAGACAGCAACAAGAGTGAATACAAAATTACTTGATACTTTATGAAGAACTGGTCTTACATCCCAAGTTCCTGTTAAAATTCAAAGTCCAAGTAACAATCTTGTGCTTTGAGGAAGTTTGAGAGGAGTGAAAACCTACTATAAGAATTCTGAGAGCCTGAACAAATTCAGGATGCTCATTTCTCACTTCTCTCCTTTCCCTTCCCCCATTCTTTCCTTGCCCCCACCTCTCAGTACAGGTCTTGTCTTTCACTTGCTTACAAAATCCCACATACTATCATCATCCAAAAGCATACAGTACAGTGCATTTACATCATTCCATTATCTTCATACCTGCTGCCCCCATCCATTAGATTTCTTTACTGATTTTGCAACAGAGCAAACGCTTTTTCCAAAGAGTGAAGTCATATCAGCAAGTTGTGTTTCAGATTCTGAGTAGACTATTGCTGAAGCTTTAATATTAATACTGTCTGTGTTTCTAACAATGGTGCTGTGGGTATCCCAGGCAATCAATTTAAGTGATCACTTAAAGGAATGCTTTATTTTTAATTATTTTTTCATGTGAATTCATATGCTCGGGTGAAGATTAATCCTTTTAAAATCAAATGAGTTTCTCTCCATTTTGAAGCAAAGATTTTGTGACTCACAACCCTATCCAATCAAATTGCCAAGAACTTAGTTCCCTCTCTTTCCTCCTTCTTCCCGGGGGCTCCATAAATGGTGCTGCATTTTGTTTCTGCTGGAAAATGGATGCTGAATATAACAGCCAACTAAAAGAAAATGTTTCAATAAATAAATGATCCCCAAACACTCCAACACCACCACATACACTGGCTTCCCAAAACATTATGCATACTTAGAAGATTTGCCATTGGGCAGCAGAAATGAGATACCACTGGTCTGGTAATTGTTGTTTCTAAAAGTCTCCAGGATCTGATTATTGTCACTAAAAGTATCACCATATTTTACTAAACTGAATTAGTGAGCCATTCTTGCTGGAAGCAGCAAAGTGCTAATAGCTTGTTGTTATGATACTCACTTCACTAGATGCCTGGGCTCAGATGGACAATAACTAGCTGTGACTAAATGCAAAGACACTACACAATGCAGCATACTGTGCTTTGCTTTGCAAGATCCATATTATATCTATTACAATTTGCCAAGCAGAAACTATTTCTTAGAAGGAAGCCAGATTTTTAATAAAAAAATTAAATGTGACAAAATTTTCATTGAATATAAAAAGTTAATACTGGTAGCCACAAGGCAACCATTGGTGCTACAAGGCCCAACACAATGAAAAACAACTGCAAAGTTATTAAAAGCAATCTTAAAGTGGTGTGTGTATATATATAGGGGGGTGTGTGTGTGTCAGATAAAAAAAGCAGTTTATTAAATACTGAAATACATGGGACAACAATGCCTTAGAGAGCATTCTGCAGAGATGCAAATGACAGTACAGACATTGAGGCAAATGAGAGCCAAACATGCATCTATTTGGCAAGCATGTGCAGCACCACAAGGTGCTTTTAAGATGTGTCATGAAGCATCCCAGTTGGCTTCTCCAGGATATACTACAGAGACATATGGAAAATTTCACAGCATTAGCAGAAAATATCACGCGAAGAAAGAAAGAAAGAAAGAAAGAAAGAAAGAAAGAAAGAAAGAAAGAAAGAAAGAAAGAAAGAAAGAAAGAAAGAAAGAAAGAAAGAAAAAGAAAGAGGGTTCTTTTACAGGGTGAAAACATTTTCACTAGCAAATACAAAGATAAATGATTGTCCTGCACTGCTCTGATTAAATATGGGTGCAATTCACCCCCATGCATAACGCCTATGCACCACCTACACCCTCAGTATAGGCTTTACATGGTGCAGGCCCTTCATACAGAGTGAATCTCACTGTATGTCAGCACTAATTCTTCTCTACTGCATATGGGCAACATTCCTGCTATTGACAAGCAAGGATGGGCAAACTCATTCAGATAAACTAAGAATCCACATCCCCACCCAAATTCAAACACACCAATTCTAAACCTGCTTCGGGTTTTGATAACATTATGTGATTTTGTGTGTCTTAATTCATGTCACCTCCTTTTTTCTATGGCAAGCATGTAACTGCTGGAGGATTGAGAGAAGAGCTATTCTCAGGAGAGAGCTGTTCTTGTGAGATTCCCATGGGATTTTGTTTTGCCTAAGGCCTGGTCTACACTAGGCGTTTATGTCGAATTTAGCACCGTTAAATCGAATTAACCCTGCACCCGTCCACACCACGAGGCTATTTAGTTCGACATAGAGGGCTCTTAAATTCGACTTCTGTACTCCTCCCCAACGAGGGGAGTAGCGCTAAATTCGACATGGCCATATCGAATTAGGCTTGGTGTGGATGGAAATCGACGGTAATAGCTCCGGGAGCTATCCCACAGTGCACCACTCTGTTGACGCTCTGGACAGCAGTCCGAGCTCGGATGCTCTGACCAGCCACACAGGAAAAGGCCCGGGAAAATTTGAATTCCTTTTCCTGTCTGGGCAGTTTGAATCTCATTTCCTGTTTGGACAGCGTGGCGAGCTCAGCAGCAGTGGCAACGATGCAGAGCTCTCCAGCAGAGATGGCCGTGCAATCCCAGAATAGAAAGAGGGCCCCAGCATGGACTGATCGGGAAGTCTTGGATCTCATCGCTGTGTGGGGCGATGAGTCCGTGCTTTCCGAGCTGCGCTCCAAAAGACGGAACGCAAAGATCTATGAGAAGACCTCTAAAGCCATGGCAGAGAAAGGATACAGCCGGGATGCAACGCAGTGCCGCGTGAAAATCAAGGAGCTGAGACAAGGCTATCAGAAGACCAAACAGGCAAACGGACGCTCCGGATCCCAGTCCCACACATCCCGTTTCTACGAGGCACTGCATTCCATCCTTGGTGCGGCCGCCACCACTACCCCACCACTGACCGTGGACTCTGAGGATGGGATATTGTCCAGGGCCGGTTCCTCGGACATGTTAGCGGACGGGGAAGATGAGGAAGGAGATGAGGAGGACGAGGCAGTCGGCAGCGCTTACCAAGCTGATTTCCCCGACAGCCAGGAGCTCTTCATCACCCTTACAGAGATCCCCTACCAACCCTCCCCAGCATGTAACCCGGACACAGATTCAGGGGAAGGATCAAGCGGTAAGTGCTTTAAACATATAAACCTTTATTTTTTTACAAAACTTGAATATTAATACTAATAACAATCTTTGATTCAGGATTTCTTCCCCCTGGGCGCTTAAATAATCAGTAACAAGTATTTATAAAAAAATCAAACAGTGTCCGGTTGTGCATGATTGTGCTGCCCAAGCTGCTCCACTCTTTTGTCCCTGCTACTGCAGCTTTACGAAAAGCCGGTCTATATGTCCGGGGATAGAGCAGTAGTCCTCCACAGACATCTCAACAAAGCTCTCCTGCAGGTAAAGGGATAGCCTGTTCATCAGGTTCCTGGGGAGAGCGGCTTTACTTGGTCCTCCAAAGTACGATACGTTCCCGCGCCAGGAGACAAGCAGGTACTCTGGAATCAGTGCCTTGCATATCATGGCGGCATAGGGCCCCGGTCTCTGCAGGCTTTCTCGAAGCATCCTCTGGATCTCGGTGTCCGGGATCCTCATGAGGGTAATGTCGGTCATGACAACCTGCTTTGAATTAGGTAGGGGACTGTTAGTATTGGGACTGCTTGCAACAAGTTCCTTTACAGAACTGTGACCGCTGGTATACAGCCACGCGGTGGGGGCAGGAGAGGGTCAGCATCCAGGGATCTTTCCCTGGCACATCCGCGAGGGGGTGGGACAGAGCCACAGTTCTTGCTTGGCCGACTGCTGGCAGCACAGACTGGCATTGCTTTCAATGTGAAAGGTGGCCCGTGGTACTCCTAAAGTTTTAATCTGCAACAAGTCTACGGCTTACCATCTTTGCCTGCTACAGAGAGTACCGTGTCCTGCCCCGGTTCCCAGATCGGCAGTGCAAGATCCCAGGCACTGAAGGCGAGGTTCCAAAATTTGACCTTGTCCTCAGTGCGCATGTGATAGGTGTGGTTCATGGTCTTGTTCACGGAGAAAGACTATGTTCTTGTGAATCAAGGTTCTTGATTCACAACTACATTTATCTTTCGGAGGAATTCACTGCCTTTTCCTCATTCCCACAGCCACATCTGCAACTGTCTCCCAACCCAGCCTGGAATCACACTCCCAGAGGCTAGCGCACATTAGGCGGAGGAAGAAGAAGACGCGAGAGGACATGTTCTCTGAACTTATGGGCTGCTCCCGAGCCCAGGCAGCACAGCAGAACCAGTGGAGGGAGAATTTGTCCCAAATGCACCGGACACACATGGACCGTGAGGAGAGGTGGCGGCAGGAAGACCAGCAGGCGACTCAAACGCTGCTTGGACTTCTGAGGGAGCAAACGGACACGCTCCGGCGCCTTGTTGATGTTCTGCAGGAACGGAGGCAGGAGGACAGAGCCCCGCTGCAGTCTATCAGCAACCGCACTCCCCCGCCACCAAGTCCCATACCCCCCTCGCCCAAAGTCCAAAGAAGGAGGGGCGGGAGAGTCCGTGAAAACTCTCACTCCACCCCTGCAGACTGCTCAAGCACCAGAAGGCTGTCATTCCCCAAAATTTGAAAAGTCCTTTCCTGGCCGCCTCAAGCAAGCCCCCGTCCAAGTTTCACCCCCCAGTTTCATGTGTGGTTGTTAATAAAAAATACGTTTTTGTTCAATACTGTTTCAGTCATGCTGTTTTGAGGGAGAGTCTGTCTGCAGGGGGGGAAGGGGCTTGGTAATTGGACAGGACAGTCACCTTTAGCAGGCTACAGAGGCGGGGGCAGGTCCAGCAGCAGGGCTTATACACAGTGCAGTGACTAGTTACCATGGTCAGTCTAGGAGGTGGTTTTCATGTTCTGTGCATGCGGGGGGGGGGGGGGGTTGCTCTGTGACTGTGTGGCGGGGGAGGGCAGTTACAGATGTTATGCAGCGGTCCTTCTCCTGGATCACAGAGCCACGCAGCAGGGGATCTGTAACCCTCCCCCCCCGCCATAAAGTCACATAGCCCCCACATACACGCAGTCCCGCTCAGGAGGGCTGGCAGGCTCCGTGGAAACAACCAATCCGCCACTGCGAATCCTGTCATTCCTGGAGTTTAGAAGGATCATTTGCATCAGTACACTACACCCGCTCCCCACCACAGTCTGCGTCCCAGGTTTAAAACATTCCCGCGAAAACAGTAATAAAGACAACGGTGTTCATTAACAAAATAAAACTGAATTTATTTTTTTGGAAGGGGGTGGAGGTGGTCTGTAACTGGAGAGGATAGTCATCCTTAACTGGGTAAAGAAACGGGGGCAGGTTCAGCTTCTCTGGACAGAAACTTAAAAGTCACTGGTCACCCTGCTCACTGTGGAACCAGGCTTTCAAAGCCTCCCGGATGCACAGCGCGTCCCGCTGTGCTCTTCTAATCGCCCGGCTGTCTGGCTGGGCGTAATCAGATGCCAGGCTATTTGCCTCAACCTCCCACCCCGCCATAAAGGTCTCCCCCTTGCTCTCACACAGATTGTGGAGCACACAGCAAGCAGCTATAACAATGGGGATATTGGTTTCGCTGAGATCACAGCGAGTCAGTAAGCTTCTCCATCTCCCCTTGAGACGTCCAAAAGCACACTCCACCACCATTCTGCACTTGCTCAGCCAGTAGTTGAAGAGTTCTTTTTCAGAGTCCAGGGCGCCAGTGTAGGGCTTCATGAGCCAGGGCATTAGCGGGTAGGCTGGGTCCCCAAGGATCACTGTAGGCATCTCCACATCCCCAAGAGTTATTTTGTGGTCCGGGAAGTAAATACCTTCCTGCAGCCGTCTAAACAGACCAGAGTTCCTGAAGACGCGAGCGTCATGAACCTTGCCCGGCCATCCAACGTTGATGTTGGTAAAACGTCCCCTGTGGTCCACCAGTGCTTGCAGCACCATTGAAAAGTAGCCCTTTCGGTTGATGTACTGGCTGGCCTGGTGGTCCGGTCCCAGGATAGGGATGTGAGTTCCATCTATAGCCCCACCGCAGTTTGGGAATCCCATCGCGGCAAAGCCATCTATGATGACCTCCACGTTTCCCAGGGTCACTACCTTGGAGAGCAGTACCTTAACGATTGCGTTGGCTACTTGCATCACAACAACCCCCACGGTAGATTTGCCCACGCCAAACTGGTTCGCGACAGACCGGTAGCTGTCCGGCGTTGCAAGCTTCCAGAGGGCTATGGCCACTCACTTCTGGACAGTCAGGGCTGCTCGCATCCGGGTGTCATTGCGCTTCAGGGCAGGGGACAGCAACTCACAAAGTTCCAGGAAAGTCCCCTTCCGCATGCAAAAGTTTCGCAGCCACTGGGATTCGTCCCAGACCTGCAGCACTATGCGGTCCCACCAGTCAGTGCTTGTTTCCCGTGCCCAGAATCGCCGTTCCACAACATCCAGATGACCCATTGTCACCGTGATGTCCTCGGAGCTGGGTCCCGTGCTTTGTGAGAGGTCTGTGCCCCTCTCAGAGTTCAGGCCCTCACCGCGGTGCCGTAGCCTCCTCGCCTGGTTCATCTGCATCTGCCTCTGGGAAAGGTGGATGATAACCTGCGAGGCGTTCACAAGTGCCACAACTGCAGCGATGGTCGCAGCGGGATCCATGCTTGCAGTGCTGTGGCGTCCGCGCTGTCACTGACCCGAAAAGCGCGCGAACTGATTTCCCGCCGGCGCTTTCAGGGAGGGAGGGAGGGCGGAATTGACAGACGGATGACGACAATTACCCAAAAGCACCCTCGACCCTTTTTTTTACCCAGAAGGCATTGGCGGCTCGACCCAGAATTCCAATGGGCAGCGGGGACTGCGGGAACTGTGGGATAGCTGCCCACAGTGCACCGCTTCCAATGTCGACGCTTTCCCCGTTTGTGAGTCCACACTAAGTCGAATTACTGTCCTTAGTGTGGACACACAAGTTCGACTTTGCAATATCGATTCCACATATTCGATTTAAGTGAAATCGAAATACCCTCGTAGTGTAGACATACCCTAAGATCCAACAACTGCCAAACATCCTGAGGTTGTGCACCACTACAAGTCAGTCACCAGATTAAATCTCTTGTCTTTCCCCTCTCTTTTTGGACCACATCTTGTTAATCTTTTTTACTGAATGTACTACCATTCTAATTAAGAACATTGTCAAAAGGGGTAGTGAGAGCTATAGATATTTCTTAAAAAATATCACTCCATCACTAAACTCCAATTAGTCCAGTAACACTGCTTACATAATACCCATCTGAAGCTGCTAAGTTTCTATCCAATTGTTCATCCTGTCTTTAGATCATATATTTTTGGCTGCCCTAACTCTCTTTAAGTTCCACAAATTGTTGACTTCCTTTCCAACCCATTCCTTAATTGTTTCCTAAAAAAAAAGAAGAAAAAAAAAAGAAAGAAACTGACCTAGACCTGGAAAAAGACAAATCTCTTATATTCACAAGCAACACCACAAATCATTCAAACCAGCAAAGTTCAACCAGACTTTTGGTGAGGAGAGGCATAACGGAAGACCTTGACTTTTTAAGATCTTGCCTGATCTGTCTGTTTGTTTATTTATTTATTTATTTTGGCAAGGAATGTGTAAGGGCGTGGGCGAGGCCCCGCTGCTGGAGGCCTCAGCATCCTGCCATACCCCATCCCAGAGAGGAGCAGAAGAGAAGTCCTCCAAGCAGCCAAGAGTGGCTGCAGGGGAAGCAGCCAATCAGCGGGACTGCAGGAGCAGGAGGGCCTTAATAAAAGGAGCAGCAGAGACAGAGTCAGTCAATTGTTGCCTGGAGCTGGAAGGTTCCCGACTGGCTGACAGAGCAGCAGGACCACAGACAACTCAGTGAGGGTAGAGACCAGGGGAGCTAAGAAGGAGCTCCTGGCTGGCTGCTGGGACTGAGCAAGGACTGAACCAGGGAGTGCTGCAGGAAGACAATGTCTCCAGGGAGGAAACCCTGGGGGTACGGCACCATACCAGGGCCAGGACAAGTTAAAAACTATATACCCTGGAAGGAGTTTGTTCTGTTCCACCTACAAACAGCATGTGAGACTCGGCCAGAGGGCTGAGTCAATGAAGACACACTGAAGAAACCATTACAGGATGCCTGAGCTATATGCTTCAATGATGGTGCTAAGACACTGGTGGCAAAATATAGTACTTACATGGCCCATCTGTGGGTCCATAGCTGTAGAAGACGACCCCCATCACCAATAAAATGATGGTCCTCCATGTCAATTTACTCAAGGATTGGATGCAACTCACTCCTCTTTTTAACATGCCATAAAAAGCCACAGCCACTGAAATTCCAATGATTAAAGCAAACCTGAAATCAAAGAAACTTGTCAGAATTGGCTGGAACAACACACTAATTTATCTTCCCTTCTATTTTAAAGGCCTCTGGTTCAAACCCAGAATGGATCATATATAATAAAGGCAGTTTGATTCTGCTGTACAGACAGTGCTCAGCAAGAAGCCAAGTGTTCCAATCACTTTAATAAACCTTCAGTCCTTTAATAGAATAGCCCCAGATGTGAGAAGAGAGGATCAATGACTAAGTAATTTGGTCAGAGAAATTTTCATCTCAAATGCCCCTTAAATATAATATAAATTGTAACAAGTAAAGTCACATGTAAAATAGTTTAACCTTTTCCCCTTCATATGATTCTCCTTTTCTATTCTGCCTTTCACTATACTCTATGTTATACCATGATCCAATAGATAGCCCAATAAACTATACATCAGTATTGCTCTAAGGGTTCTGGGCATCTTTTTCTGCTTTGTTTCATTTTCCACTAATCTCTCTTCTCCCCACACCCATACTCCCTCACACCCTTTTCCGCCAAGCTTAGCTGAAGTGGAAAAGAGACTGTAAATTCCTGTAACAATCCATTCTTATTATGGGCAGTCAAAGAACAAAATAGGATTTTCTCTTACTCTTATACAGTCAATGACTTATGGAATTCACTGCCATAGGATATTATTCAGGCTAACGAGTAAGAGTTCCCTTCCTCCATAACTTCCCTTACATTTATACAATTAAGATTAGCATCTGCAGTTACACTGGCTCATATAAAGTTATGAGAGCGCTCAGTCCTTATGCTACAGGGCATAAATTGATCACTGGTGTCAGAAAGGCACATACCTGTACTATTATGCAATGGAGGGTAAGTGCATTATGGGGATTTATATCTTCATTTGAAGCATCTGTTGTTAATCAATGTCTTAGGCAGAACACCAGACTAGATTATTGGGTCTCTCCTGATACAGAAAATACTATATGCCATCAAAGATCCCAAAGGGCTCTCTCATGCGAAATAGGACCCTCTTGTTTCAAAATTCCAGTAACTTAATTCAACAGCTTCAGCTTCTTTTCCTCCCTTTCTTCTAACCCCCTCAATTTGTCAATCAAAAGGCAAAAGCTAATCATCAGAACAATGACCTCCTCCCTCTCCCCCTCTCCTCTCCCCCCCCCCCCCCCCCGGCATCTATGAACTATGATCATCTCAGATGCAGAGATCAAAAACCTAACCTCAGCAACCTGTTCAGACTCTTTCATCCCCTCCCCATCTCATTCCAGTCACCAGGGGGGTATTCTTTTTTGCTTCAAAGGTAAAAAAAAACCTTTTATAATGGAGTTTATTTAGTGGGACTTGCTTTAAGTAAGCAAGTTTTTAATCTATCGTATACATTCCTGTAATGTGGGTTTGATGTTAATGGGTTGTAAAGTGGGTAATAATTTTCTTACTGACCTCTTCAATCAGATTAGATCATATTATTGACCATGCTGTTTGTTTTATAACCACAATCATATTGTGGAAGAACATCTCTTGCAACTTGCACATTTGTAAGTGCCCATTAAGGCAAAGGATGACAGGTCTGCATGTTTGGCACTTTTTAATATTTCTTTTCCCCTTGTTGGCTGTTTTCCCATCTGCATTTTAAAGATATCCCTTTTCATCCTGCTGGGTTCTTATGGGGAGGGATTTTTTTTTTTGTTCTTTTTTTAAAAGATATCTGGACTACAAAAGAAAGAATCAAATCCAAATTTTGCAAGCTGATCCTACTTAAAGCAACACCCAGATTGAGTTCCAGTCAAGATTGCCAGGAATTTTGAGAAACTCCTTTGCTGAGTCCATCTTAATTCATCTTGGGCATAGTTTTCCATTTAAAATACATATTAGCTTTGGAGGCTATTTCATAATCAATTATCATCCATTCCCTCAGTGAGCTGCAGGATTACCTAGATCAAAAGTTCCTTTAAATATCTTGTACGCCTCAGTCACCTGTGCATAAGTGTGTGTTGAGAAAAGAGGAAAGATGATCTGGTGATGAGGCATGAGACTGGGACTTGGGAGAGTGGGCTCAATTTCTAGGCTCTACCAACAAGCCTCCTGTGTGACCTTGGGTAAATCACGTCATCTCTCCGTGCTTCAGTTCTGCTTCTGTAAAATGGGGATAAAATACTTCTTTTTCCCACCCTTTGTCTTCTCTATTTAGATTTTAAGCTCTTCAGTGGAGGGCCTGTGTTCATATAGGGCCTGTGTTCATATACTGCCTCACATACCAGGGTTCTCATCCTGTAGGAGCTACTATAATACAAATAATAAACAATCATCCCAGTATTCCCACAAGGATTTTAATGCCACTACACATGGGGATCCCGACTAAACCAGGGCCAATATTTGTTTATGCCTATTACTTGCATTCAGGAGAATATCATACCGTGTTTCCATTTCCTTTAAGTACATCACGCTAGACCTACAAATTGTGTTTCAGGACTGCAGTTCAACTGCCGTAAGGGGTGGGAAATGCAAAAGGTAAATGCTAGAACTCAGTATTGTATCAGCCAGACATTTTTCATTTCTAGCTATTATTTACAGTAAGCAACCAGGTTAATAGTCTACAAAGAAGCTCTCCGATAGCCCAGTGAATGTCCAGCCATTCTTCCGCTTCCTCAAAAATACCTCCCTGGTTTTGGTCAAAGAGGTGAAGGAAAACTTCTGCTAGTAGTCACCTACATACTGAGACTATTTTAGTACAAATAAAGTCTTATACCTTTACCTTTAAAGCCTTTCCCACTCCTGCAAGTGAAAGAGATCTCTATGCTAGGAGTGATATTTTCAAAAGTGCCTAAATGAGTTAGGAACCCAAAACTCATATCCAAAAGTGACAGACTCCTATGCACCACAGCCTCCTTTGACTTTAAGAGAGACTACAGGCTGGTCTACCCCAAGATTTATAACTCAGGGGATGAAAAATTAACCCCCCTGAGAGACATAATTAAGCCAACCTCAGTCTCAGTGTAGAAAATCCCTTTGTCATTGCAGTAAGTGTCTACACTTCAGATGTTGTAGCACTTGTAGTGTCGACATACCCTTAGGCTCCTAAGTCACTTCAGGGCTTTTGAAAATTTTACCTTAGAGCTAATCTGTGAGTTTGTGCAAAAGCCCCTTATGGGTGATCGACACCAGACTTTATTTAGTTTAACACTTATTTGGGGTTAGGACAACAGGAGTAGAGCTGAGCGAATAACTGATTTTTCAGTGCAGTGGCTAAACTGAAAAATCTGAACAAAAAAAATGTTTCGTTTCGAACCAAAACTGAGGTTTGGGTTTTCTCACCAAAATGGAAAACTGGGGTCAAATGAAACATTTCATTCAACCGGAAATGATTTTTTTTTATATATTTGTGTTTAATTTTGTTTTCGGGGGTGGGGGAGGTTACCCTTTTAAGTTGTTGGGGTTTTTTTTTTTAAAGAAAAGAAATAAGCCTAAATCTAGAAACCAAATGTTGTTTGAAAATAAAGTCAAAACATTTCATATTGAAAATGGTGAACTGAATCATTTAAGCTTTTTCAACATTTTTCCCCAAATTTTTTATTTGGCTGAGGCTATGCACCAAATTCTACCTGAATTCACAAATAATTTTGGTTACTCCAAAACTGCATTTTTGATGAATTTACTGTTCAACCAAAAAAATTTGCCCAGCTGTAAATGGTTGTTTGCTTGACTGAGAACTGAATAAACTAGGAACATCAGGAGTAAATCCAAAACCAAAACCAACTGCTACTTCTATTTTTGTTTTAATAAGATTGGAGTGCAGCTTTATGAAATACAAATATGGAACAAAATACAAAGAAAAGGTAAGGACTAAAGAGAGGATGTGACTTCTTCACCCTTACATTTATCAGTGGGATTTTCCCTCTTTGGTCCATTTGGGACATGGTAATGGATCCAGGGCTTTATAAGTATACCTCTACCCCGATATAACGCTGTCCTTAGGAGCCAAAAAATCTTACTGCGTTATAGGTGAAACCACGTTATATCGAACTTGCTTTGATCCTCCAGAGTGCGCAGCCCCGCCCCCCTGGAGCGCTGCTTTACCGCGTTATATCCGAATTCATTTTATATCGGGTCACGTTATATCGAGGTAGAGGTGTATTACTTTTGGCATGTATTATCTCCATTTAAAATAAGCAATCTTGAATGAAGTGGACTTACCATGGCATCACAAGATCTGTAATTGTCAGCCCTGTAATTAAAACCAAAGATATAACTTCAAAATGTGGATAATGTTTCTTAAAATCGGTTATCAGTAGAAACAAAGTAAACTTAAAAATCAAACTCAAGGATGAGGCACTGATAGTGAAGCCACATGCAATGGGGAAAAAAACCATACAAGTCAGCGAACAACTAATCATCATTGGCTACCTCCAAGGGTTTGAAATAGGAGTATTAATAATAAAACTGCTGTCTTTTAAAAAAAAAGGCATATGGACATGGATTTAATTACACTACTACTCAAGCTCTGCACAGATAGCACAGCTCTAAACAGCCGTAAACTAAACTAAATATATACAATTTTTGTTTCTCTCTTGGGAAAGCTGTATGCATGCCTAGATTTAAATTTCTCCCAAAAAGAGCAAGTTTATCAGAAGCAAGGTACCAAGTCTATTGTCCAGTCTGTGCATTTTCCCCAGGGGCATCAATATATGTATATATTTTTGCTGAAAATGCCTACCAGATCACCCATAATGGCTAGGTTTCTGAGCTGACACCACATCTTATTAAGCAAATGATAATTGTTTCACAGTTTGTCCTTAATTCCACCCCCTATTTATTTGTGTCAGCCACTCTTGTAGTCTAGTCATCTTTAGAGCAGGGCTTGTCTTATTATGTGTGTGTATTTAGTACCTAGCCAAATGAGGCCCTGATCCCTGGTCAGGGCCACTTGGCATTACTGCAATTCACATAAATATCTCGGAGGTTTCACTCTTGACTTATTGGATAATATTTGATTTCTTTTCATTATTAAAAATGTGCTTGGACAAAAACTCTGGGCTCATGTATGCATTGCATAAAACAGCAATGCCAGTTCAAACCAAGTCCCACATAGTGGCTATTACTATATGGCAAGGTAATTTCAAATAAAATGAAAAAAGTGAAACCACAAAAGTTGACCATTGCTACTACTTTGGGTTCTGTTCATAAGCGCTCTGAAATAAATACCTAAATTGAAGGAGGTGTTATTTCTAAGGTTCTGCGAAAATTTTATTAGGAAACAAAACTTACTGTTTTTTGTCTAAAGTTTAAACCATGATTGAATTTTTTACCTCACAAACTCTTCCTCTGTCTACACAAATACACTGCCACAGGAACATGCAATGTTAACCAGTGTTCTGGGGAATAGCAAGTGGGTAGTTCAGTGAGCTGCAACCATCTTTTCCCCAGCTCCAGTATCTTCAAGGAGAAATTGGATAGTCCTCTCTCCAGCCCTACTGCATTCTGGGTTGTTATACCTACTTCTATTTTACCATTCCAAGAAAAGATCTCCTACTAGCTCCACTGTTGCTGTTCTACTACCTCATTCTGAGCTTTCCTACAATAAAGACTATTCAGCAGGGTAGCTTTTCCTTAACCAAGAAAGGTTAAGAAGTGTCTTGATCAGTGTGTAAGTACCCACATGGGGAGAAGATTTCTGAAAGTAGAGGGAATTTTAATGTTGCAGACAAAAAACATAACAAGATCCAATGACTGCAAGTTGAATTGAGACAAATTTAGACTAGAAGTAAGGTAGGACATCTTTAACAACAATGGCAACCAACCACTGGAACAACTCACCAATGATGTGATAGACTTCTCATCACCCGGAGTTTTCAAAACAACATTGGAGATCTTTTTACAAAATATTCTCTAGCTCAACCATAGGTTATGAATTTCATGCAGAAATTGCCAACTGAAGTTCTATGACTTATGCTACACAGCAGGTCAGACTAAATGACCAGAAAGAAGGATAGCCCCTTCTGGCCTTAAAATATATGAATCTGTGCACACCTCTAGTTACCATGTCTAATGTCACGCTCACCGTTCTCCATGGTACAGTCTAAATGATTTGTTTTTTAGGTTAAAGAACAAAAAAGAGTGGCGTCACCACAAAAGCACAGTGTCTTCCCTTTGTAACTGACTGCAACTGAGCTGCAAACAAAATGGCAGCTGCCCTCAGCAGAAAGATTTCTGAATACGTAAAGGCTCTTTTCAGAATGAAGCAAAATCATATTAGTTAGATAGCTACATACACCATGACAGGTAAAGGAACATTGTTACTTTCATTTCAACTAATCATTTATACAATAAATAAGTAAGTAACGGAATTGAAGTTAAAGACAATTTTTTCCAGAGTCAACAACATATTTCCTTGACATTTTAAGTTTCCTCTATTACATTTGTTAGAGCTGTTTGAAATTTTTTGGACAAAATATTTTCCTGAAGAAAAATGGGATTTTCTTCAAAAATGATTTTCCCCCCCCTCACAGGGTTTTTTTTTTTTTTTTTTTATAATATGAAATTTTGAAATGAAACATAAAAGTTCATTTGTTTCAAAACTGAAGTTATGCTTTAATCTGATTTTTGAAAACCAAAAAAATTTAGACATTTTTGGATTTTTGATCCCCTCCCCTCCCACTTTTCTTTGGGTCACTGAATACAATGGAATGAATGATGTCCAAGAGCTTTTTTCTTTCACTTTTACACCTTTTTCTTTTTCCTTCCTCCCCCGCCTCCACTTTTTCAGCTCTAACTTTTCAAAACTTCTTCAACATGAGGAAAAACCAAGGAGGAAATTATGAAAAATTGCAGAGTGGCCAAGCTGCAGTTTCATATTACCAAACACAGTCAATTGTGACAGAAGTAGGATTAACCTAGAGATATATGTAGTTTTAAAGATAAAAATGTGCATGTAATTAAAATGTATGTTATGAATATGGTGGATCATAATCAACATCAATTGATTTGTGAGCTAAAGTAGAGAGAGAGGGGTCATTATTGTACTTGGCATCCTACTTATCCATTTAACAGACATACCAGAAATCCATCGTTATGTTACTGAGATTTTGGTGATGGCAATATGATCTTAAAAGCTTCTCGCTAGCTTTCAGGAGTCAATATGCTCTAGTGAAAAGGAAAGCTCAGCAGAACTGGGCAGTTACAGATCTTGCTTAAACATAAAGAAAAAAGCCTTCACAGACAACAGACTAAGACGATAAAATTAAAGAATGAACTCTAGCTAAATAAAGTAATGGTCCTCCAGTGGAAAGACAAAATACAATTAAAATTCACATGCTTATTTTAAGATCAATATTTTTCTGCTGATTTGCTGAAGAGGCTTTTATGAAGTTTAAGCAGAGTTCATTGTTAAATACTCCTACCTACAGAGGATACAGTAGGCCATATTAATTCTTTTTCTTTATAGATCAATAATTAGATTGCTGATTTGCTTAAAGTGCTCTAGGATGAAGAAAGAAAATGGAAGTTATACTGTGCCATACCATGGAGCATGCTCAAAGAACCAGTAGCCCCTTCTCCCCACATACTTAAAGATCATGTCAGTAAAAGACAATGTGGAAAAACAAACAAACAAGGGGTGTCCCTCCACCCCCACAGGAAAAAGACATGGTTCATAAGAATAAACAAACCAAACCCAGACATACATTTATCTCAGAGGTTAAAGTCTAACTCGACACAGAGACCCACCAAATAAAATTTATTAAAAATAGGAAAATAAGTGTAAAAGCCACTCACATCTAGAAATGGTGGCAAAGAGATAGGAAGAAGACTCCAGCACAAGGCTCTATAACAGTGTTAGTGGTTACAGATGTAATTACAGTGCACGTGTGTGGGTGAATTTGTCCCACCAACGTTCACAGTTTAGACACCACAACCTCTGTCCCTTCCAACTTTCTCTTGTCCCTCTGCTTCACTAAGGCCTGGTCTACACTAGGCGTTTATGTCGAATTTAGCGCCGTTACATCGAATTAACCCTGCACCCGTCCACACCACGAGGCTATTTAGTTCGACATAGAGGTCTCTTAAATTCGACTTCTGTACTCCTCCCCAACGAGGGGAGTAGCGCTAAATTCGACATGGCCATATCGAATTAGGCTTGGTGTGGATGGAAATCGACGCTAATAGCTCCGGGAGCTATCCCACAGTTGACGCTCTGTTGACGCTCTGGACAGCAGTCCGAGCTCGGATGCTCTGACCAGCCACACAGGAAAAGCCCCGGGAAAATTTGAATTCCTTTTCCTGTCTGGGCAGTTTGAATCTCATTTCCTGTTTGGATATCGTGGCGAGCTCAGCAGCACTGGCAACGATGCAGAGCTCTCCAGCAGAGATGGCCGTGCAATCCCAGAATAGAAAGAGGGCCCCAGCATGGACTGATCGGGAAGTCTTGGATCTGATTGCTGTGTGGGGTGATGAGTCCGTGCTTTCCGAGCTGCGCTCCAAAAGACGGAATGCAAAGATCTATGAGAAGATCTCTAAAGCCATGGCAGAGAGAGGATACAGCCGGGATGCAACGCAGTGCCGCATGAAAATCAAGGAGCTGAGACAAGGCTACCAGAAGACCAAAGAGGCAAACGGACGATCCGGATCCCAGCCCCACACATCCCGTTTCTACGAGGCACTGCATTCCATCCTAGGTGCGGCCGCCACCACTACCCCACCACTGACCGTGGACTCTGAGGATGGGATATTGTCCACGGCCAGTTCCTCGGACATGTTAGCGGACGGGGAAGATGAGGAAGGAGATGAGGAGGACGAGGCAGTCGACAGCGCTTACCAAGCTGATTTCCCCGACAGCCAGGAGCTCTTCATCACCCTTACAGAGATCCCCTACCAACCGTCCCCAGCATTGAACCCGGACACAGATTCAGGGGAAGGATCAAGCAGTAAGTGTTTTAAACATCTAAACATTTATTTTTAACAGAACTGGAATATTAACAATAACAACAATGTGTTTTTCATGATTTGTGTGCCCTAGGCGCTTAACTATTCAGTCCCAACTATTTAAAAAAAATCTAACAATGTCCGGTTTTGCATGATTCTGCTGCCCAAGCCGCTCCACTCTTTAGTCCCTGCCAGTGCAGCTATATTAAAATGCGGTCTATATGTCCGGGGATAGAGCTGCAATCCTCCAGGGACATCTCGAGGAAGCTCTCCTGGAGGTAATTGGAAAGCCTGTGCATCAGGTTCCTGGGGAGAGCGGCCTTATTGCGTCCTCCGAAGTAGGAGACGTTTCCGCGCCAGGAGATCCTCAAGTACTCCGGGATCATAGCCTTGCACAGCATGGCGGCATACGGCCCTGGTCTTTGCAGGCTTTCCCGAAGCATTCATTCTTTATCGCTGTCTGAGATCCTCATGATTGTGATGTCGCTCATGATGACCTGCTTTGAATCAGGTAGGGGACTGTTAGTATTGGGACTGCTTGCCCGTTCCTTTACAGAACTGTAACCGCCGGTTTACAGCCACGCGGTGGAGGCGGGAGAGGGGCAGCATACAGGGATCTTTCCCTGGGACAGCCGCGAGGGGGTGGGACAGGGCCAGAGTTCATGCTTGGCCGATTGCTGGCAGCAGAGACTGGCATTGCTTTCAATGTGAAAGGAGGCCAGTGCTACTATTAAAGTTTTAAGCAGCCACAAGTCTACGGCTTACCATGTCCGCCTGCTACAGAAATTCCGGTGTCCTGCCCCGCTTCCCAGATCGGCAGTGCAAGACCCCAGGCACTGAAGGCGAGGTCCGAAAATTCGACCTTGTCCTGAGTGCGCATGTGATAGGTGCAGTGCATGGTCTTGTTCACAGAGAAAGACTATGTTCTTTGTTCACAACTACATTTATCTTTCGGAGGAAATCACTACCTTTTTCTCATTCCCACAGCCACATCTGCGACTGTCTCCCAACCCAGCCTGGCATCACACTCCCAGAGGCTAGCGCAGATTAGGCGGAGGAAGAAGACGACGCGAGAGGACATGTTCTCAGAACTAATGGGCTGCTCCCGAGCCCAGGCAGCACAGCAGAACCAGTGGAGGGAGAATTTGTCCCAAATGCACCGGACACACATGGAACGTGAGGAGAGGTGGCGGCAGGAAGACCAGCAGGCGACTCAAACGCTGCTTGGACTTCTGAGGGAGCAAACGGACACGCTCCGGCGCCTTGTTGATGTTCTGCAGGAACGGAGGCAGGAGGACAGAGCCCCGCTGCAGTCTATCAGTAACCGCCCTCCCCCGCCACCAAGTCCCATACCCCCCTCGCCCAAAGTCCAAAGAAGGAGGGGCGGCAGAGTCCGTGAAAACTCTCACTCCACCCCTGCAGACTGCTCAAGCACCAGAAGGCTGTCATTCCCCAAGATTTGAAAAGTCCTTTCCTTCCCGCCTCACCCAAGCCCCCGTCCAAGTTTCACCCCCCAGTTTCATGTGTGGTTGTTAATAAAAAATACGTTTCTGTTCATTACTGTTTCCATCATGTTCTTTTGGAGGAGAGTCTGTCTGAAGGGGGGGAAGGGGCTTGGTAATTGGACAGGACAGTCACCTTTAGCAGGGTACAGAGGCGGGGGCAGGTCCAGCAGCAGGGCACATACACAGTGCAGTGACTAGTTACCCTGGTCAGTCTGGGAGGTGGTTTTCATGTTCGGGGGGGGGGGGTTGCTCTGTGACTTTGTGGCGGGGGAGGGCAGTTACAGATCTTATGCAGCGGTCCTTTTCCTGGATCACAGAGCCACGCAGCAGGGGATCTGTAACCCTCCTCCCCCTGCCATAAAGTCACATAGCCCCCACATACATGCAGTCCCGCTCAGGAGGGCTGGCAGGCTCAGTTGAAACAACCAGTCCACCACTGCGAATCCTGTCATTCCTGGAGTTTAGAAGTATCATTTGCATCAGTACACTACACCCGCTCCCCACCACAGTCTGCGTCCCAGGTTTAAAACATTCCCGCGAAAACAGTAATCAAGACAACGGTGTTCATTAACAAAATAAAACTGATTTTATTTTTTTGGAAGGGGGTGAAGGGGGTATGTAACTGGAGAGGATAGTCAACATTAACTGGGTAAAGAAACGGGGGCAGGTTCAGCTTCTCTGTACACAAACTGAAAAGTCACTGGTAACCGTGCTCACTCTGGAACCTAGCTTTCAAAGCCTCCCGGATGCACAGCGCGTCCCGCTGTGCTCTTCTAATCGCCCGGCTGTCTGGCTGGGCGTAATCAGAAGCCAGGCTATTTGCCTCAACCTCCCACCCCGCCATAAAGGTCTCCCCCTTGCTCTCACAGAGATTGTGGAGCACACAGCAAGCTGCTGTAACAATGGGGATATTGGTTTCGCTGAGATCACAGCGAGTCAGTAAGCTTCTCCATCTCCCCTTGAGACGGCCAAAAGCACACTCCACCACCATTCTGCACTTGCTCAGCCGGTAGTTGAACAGTTCTTTTTCAGAGTCCAGGGCGCCAGTATAGGGCTTCATGAGCCAGGGCATTAGCGGGTAGGCTGGGTCCCCGAGGATCACTGTATGCATCTCCACATCCCCAAGACTTATTTTGTGGTCCGGGAAGTAAAGACCTTCCTGCAGCCGTCTAAACAGACCAGAGTTCCTGAACACGCGAGCGTCATGAACCTTGCCCGGCCATCCGACGTTGATGTTGGTAAAACGTCCCCTGTGGTCCACCAGTGCTTGCAGCACCATTGAAAAGTAGCCCTTTCGGTTGATGTACTGGCTGGCCTGGTGGTCCGGTCCCAGGATAGGGATGTGAGTTCCATCTATAGCCCCACCGCAGTTTGGGAATCCCATCACGGCGAAGCCATCTATGATGACCTCCACGTTTCCCAGGGTCACTACCTTGGAGAGCAGTACCTTAACGATTGCGTTGGCTACTTGCATCACAACAACCCCCACGGTAGATTTGCCCACGCCAAAGTGGTTCGCGACTGACCGGTAGCTGTCTGGCGTTGCAAGCTTCCAGAGGGCTATGGCCACTCGCTTCTGGACAGTCAGGGCTGCTCGCATCCTGGTGTCATTGCGCTTCAGGGCAGGGGACAGCAACTCACAAAGTTCAAGGAAAGTCCCCTTCCGCATGCGAAAGTTTCGCAGCCACTGGGATTCATCCCAGACCTGCAGCACTATGCGGTCCCACCAGTCCGTGCTTGTTTCCCGTGCCCAGAATCGCCGTTCCACAACATCCACATGACCCATTGTCACCGTGATGTCCTCGGCGCTGGGTCCCGTGCTTTCTGACAGGCCTGTGCTACTCTCAGACTTCAGGCCCTCACCGCGGTGCCGTAGCCTCCTCGCCTGGTTTATCTGCATCTGCCTCTGGTAAAGGTGGATGATAAGCTGCGAGGCGTTGACAACAGCCACAACTGCAGCGATGGTTGCAGCGGGATCCATGCTCGCAGTGCTGTGGCGTCCGCACTGTCACTGACCAGAAAAGTGCGCGAACTGATTTCCCGCCAGCGCTTTCAGGGAGGGAGGGAGGGCGGTAGTGACGGACGGATGACGACAATTACCCAAAAGCACCCTCGACACATTTTTTTTACCCAGAAGGCATTGGCGGCTCGACCCAGAATTCCAATGGTCAGCGGGGACTGTGGGAACTGTGGGATAGCTGCCCACAGTGCACCGCTTCCAATGTCGACGCTTTCCCCGTTAGTGTGGACTCACAAAGTCGAATTACTGTCCTTAGTGTGGACACACACGTTCGACTTTGCAATATCGATTCCACATATTCGATTTAAGTGAAATCGAACTACCCTCGTAGTGTAGACATACCCTAAGAAAACCATCTGCAGTATCTCTCTCATTCTTCCCCTCCTCCCTGTCTCAGCTGAACAATGGTTCTCAAAAGAGAGAGTGGAATGGGAGCATCAAAGGAGCTGTGCCCTGAGCTACTCCCCTACTGACCACACCGGCACAGGGGAGGAGCTAAGGAGTGTACTGTTAGGGGCTCCTGCTACCATAATGGCATGGGGGAAGAAACAAAATAGAAACAATATGTTGGCTCACCAACCCACACCATGTGCCACAGGGCTGGGAAGAAATTACGGGGGGGTAGTGAGGGTTCACTGGGTAGTTTCTAGGGAGACTGGGGCCTATAGAGAAAAATACTGAGATTTAGGCTTGTGGAGACACCTGGGGCTTTTCCAGCTACACACGTGGAAGAAACTGAGGTCTGAGATTTTTGGACTGAAGATATAAAAGTCCTAGATATTACTTTTGCTAAATCTGGGGCTGTTGCTCCCATCACAGGAATATTGGTAGAGACAACCAAAAACATCTTTAGAAGGCCTGATGTTAATACTCAGTAATGATCATGGATAAATTGTGATTCATTTCTCATTTAAACTCAGTCATTGATGTAACCAAGCAAAAATGGACTATGAATATCCTGCTCGCTTGTCATAAAATAAAATCAGTAATTATCATGATGTAGTACTACAACTGCCACAGTATTTGTGGTATTTTCTAGTACAATAGTCCATAAAATTACATCAGACCTTTATATTTTACTTTTTATTCTTTTATTGCATCTTAAAAAATTTAGTGGAGATTTTCAGTCTTCCTCAACACCTTCTAAGAAGGCATATCCAATGCAGTTTAGTGGTTGGCTCAGTTATAGGAGAGAATCAAAGCATCTGAAATGGGACCAACTTCACTTTCTCTGGTGAAGCAAGAAGACAGACTATGCAAAAATATAGTTTGCTTAATTGCTGAGTTGTTCTTGAACAAGTTAAGTATCTTTCTGCGGCCTCTTACGTTTCTCATTGTGCTCACTATGCAGAGAACCACTCTGAAGGAACTTACGATGCTTGAGCACAGATTTTGACTTGGCTAACTTGTTTTTCAGCTTAGAGAATTGTGTGACATGATGAATACAGAACACAGACTCTTGCTAATTGGCGTCTCATTGTGATGGACTTGGCACCATGGTGATGGAAGAAAAAGATCATGTACCAAAAGGAACCATTCTATTTTGAATAGGTATTCTGCATCAAAATTTGGGTTGTGAATGGACAACTTTGATGCAGAACTCCCACCAACAAATCACAGCTAAAAAAACTAAAAGAAAGTTTTGAAATAGAGACATTGTCCTGATAAAAACAAATCGGTAATTACTTTTTCCTATGAACACACACATTATATTAAACACCCCAAATTCATTCTAAAAAAATATGGAGGTTTCTAAATTTGAATGACAAAATATTTGTTGGTAGTAGAGTTAATGAGCATGAGAGGGGACAAGGAGCGGTAGCACTATACTGTTTTCATGGTATTACATTTCATATTAATCATAATTTACATGAAAAATGTGTTTTAGAGTTAATGGTGCAGTGTCTGAATGTAATGTTGACAAACACAAAATGAATAGCTTCAGCAAAATCTAAAGTATCATATGTTCATACCTTGACTATTTAAGTCAGGTGATATTGTTCAGTACTGTCAAAGAACTTCAACTTTGTGATGAATGAGAATTAACTGAGCAGTAAAAAGTCCATAACCTGGTTTACAGTGTTCTTGAAGTACCTCCATTTGACATACTGCCTCACCATATGGGCAAAGATACACATTCCTTTTGAAAGGCCCTGGCACTACAGAAACCACATAGAGGAAGAAATGATGCTGATTAAAGTCTTTTGTCTTGTGCCCATGGACTAAATTTTCAAGAGAATTTATGGCCCCTTTGTGCTGTGTAATATTATACTATAATACAACCCCAGCAGAGAATTCCCTAGGCATAGGGAAACTCCTTTCTGGCATATTTGTGCCGCTGCTGGCCCTGTGCCTCTGCCCTGCCCCACCCCACCTTTTCTGGTGTAAGGGGACAGTCAGGGGCAGGAGAGGGTGTGGTGGAGCTCTGTTACACTTTTCCTCCACTGATGTAGGATCCATTAAGGAACCTACTTCTAAGTGGTGATGGAGCCAGAGCAGAGCTCGGACACAGGAAAGAATCTGCTTCTGTCTCTCTCACTTTAGGCAAATGTGTACGTTTCTTATATTTTAGGACCGCAGGTTCTGAATTGCACAGACTGTAACACAGATTTTGGGTCCCTGCAGCCGCCATACATTAGAACAGTGAGAAAGGAAAGAATGCATAACCTTTGCCCACAGATATCTGCATAAACAAAACACACAGTTAACAATAAGCAGCAGCTTTCTGAGACGAGAGATAATGTTAGCTGCGGAAATTGATAATTTTGCAGGTTTTGTTTAGGAAGGAGGCACGATCCACAGCTTAGTTCTAATCTGCAGTAGAGTACAAAAATGTATTGCTTTTGGCATCAGATAAATAAAAAAAGAGACAGGAGATTAATGAGTTTTAGTTTACAGAAAGCCCTTCATTATTATTGTTGGGAAAATGTGCCAAGGCAGCTAGTAATTATTTTAACTGTAATGAACACAAATACTATATTTGGATTTGGCATTGAAAAAAGAGAGAGTTGTTTTAAGGCTGATTAATATATTAAATATTCTTCCTATTCATCCACACTGAAAATGTTAATTAAACAACAAAGGTCATCAACACATAAAGGGAAGTTCTCCTCAAGTACTATGTGTAGCAACTTTCCCTGGTGACCCCACAACGCTGCATAGGTGCACAGCTGCTCAGGAGTGCAATTATTATGAATTTTATTCCACTTAATAGCACAAGCAGGAAATGGAAGGTTATATTACAGATCAATATATGGGCTAAGGGAATCTGACAACCTTTGGTCAGAATTGGGAGAATAGATAGCATTAATTAATTCACTGGCTTGTTGAAAAAAATCATTCTTTACAGCTGTGACAGACTAGGAAATGCTCTTTTCTGCTATTGATTAATATGGGAGGACAGCTATCAACAGACTTGTCAGTTATAAAAGTCCCTCTTCTATAAGACATTTGAATTTCATAAACCAGGGCACTTCAAAAACCACTTTCTTGCTTATTTCCTGTGTTTATTTTAAAAAGTTTAAAGATGTATTGAACCATCACAAAAATTTAGTAGAAATGTAACCCAAGGGATTAAATCCATTTACTCTTTTAGGATTAACAAAAGCACCAGTGCAGCAGATTCTCAAAGTTCAACATTTGGAATTGTGCTCATTTATTTTCATGCAGCTAGCTTTGAAAATCTGGCCTCACTCAGACAGGCATGCTAGAAACTACATCGGCCAATGGTTACTGAAGTGCTCTAATTTATCAGCTGAAAAGATACATGTAATAAAGGTGTGGCACACAGAAGCATCAGTAAGAGACTGCTTGATTCTCTGGACACTCTCATATGGCGGTGGGGCTGGGGGTGTCAGGATTACAAAAGGCTATGCCCCTATGACATGGCAGGGTCAGTATGCACTGACTCCAGGGGCTACTGTTACAATAGAGAACAAAAATAATGAAGCATGTTAATTGCTTTCTAGAGGGAAGCTAGCTTCTCACCTTCAGTTTCAGGTTCCGTCATTCAGTTGACCCAGGAAGGGGATTAAAATACCAGCACAGTCCTATGGTTTCGAAAGTTCTTGGTCATTTTGAACTTACATATTTTGGACTTCAGTGCCACTATATATACCAACAAACTTCTTGAACTACTTCAGCATACAACCAGAGGATGAAATGTGCAAGTCAACTAGCCGGAAGAGATGACTTACATGAACTTATTTGACCTGAAAGTGAAAGTCTGTATCTAGAGTCAAACTTATCCTACAATTTGGAAGTACTAGGACTTTGGGTTTACATTGTGTGTTCATCTCTAAATTGATTTAACAACAAATTTTGATTTGGGGATGGTCAGTGTTGTTTTTATTTAAGAAATTATTGGACTATGTCTAGCGGAGAGTTAGCCATGGATCTTATTAGAATATTCCTTTTTGTTAATCTGTAAGCACATGGTGTTTCCACTGTGCTTCTAACACAGCACGCACATTTAGGATATTGTCCAAATTTACCTACTCCCTGGGGTTTACCTTCATGATTAACAAACTATAAACATACACACTTCCGCCCGACCTTCCTTCTGAGCTCAGATGTTCTGGTTACAGTCTGCTTAACAGGCAAACATCTCACACTCCACTGCCTGGCTCGTCCACTGCTTCTTTACTACAGCAAGTAACTATCATTGTCATGAGGGGGCAGGTGGTCCAGGGTAAGCGTCATCATTCAGGATTAGTGCTGGCAGGCCACAAAATTTATGGCTGCCAGGGTTTACAGAGGAGGCACAGAAGGTTAAGAGTGCACATGGGCTTGCTTTGCACCTAACTCCTCCAGTGTCAGCAACTGAGATGTACTTCACTCTGCCTTGTGGAGTCAAATCATCTAGGCTCAGACAAGATTTGGAAGCTCCGCAGTGCTCCCCACCCCAAACACAGGGAGACATGAAGGGAAGGGATAAGCAAGAGGAGGTGCCGTGTCCTTCTCTTTTCTATCTTGGTCTTGACTCTTGCTTCTGCCCAGTGGGTTATTCTCTGGACCCACACCCTGCCACTGGCCTGAGGAAGCCTTCCTCCAATGCCTTCCCTTCCCAGGCAACTGCTTCTGACCATCTGGGGGTTTCCTAGCTTTGCACCCCCCATATCCACCACTACTTCTGCAACTTAGTGCTACCAGCTGTCTTTTGTCCTGAAACTTGGCCTGTTGCATGACTGTCTCCAGACCCCTCTCCTCTATATCTCATCTGCTGCTCACCTGCCCTTCACAACTTCTCTCAGCCTGCCAACAAGTGTGACTGGCCCTGAAACCCTTCTTTATCCTTGCACCCTCTCTCCCCACAAGCCTTCCTGCCCCTGCACAGCCTCTCCTCCCACTGGTCTGCCTACCTGTGACAGAGTATAGAAAATGTGGGCTCATTTTATGCGCAGAACATAGTTTTAATTAAAAGCTATGCATTGGGAATGAATGGTTACAGAGGAGCGGCCTCCCCTTCAGCTGGCCCTGCTCTCCCTTTCCATACAGATAGCAGCTGCTTTTGCAGGGAAAACCGCTTCTGTCGTCTCCTACCTTCAGCCACCCTCCTGCTGGAGGAAATGTAGCTCTCAGAATCACAGCAGGGTGGCTGCTCTCTGATTGATAGAGCCCATACCCTGTGAAAATCGGTTGCCGGTGAAACTGGGCACAGCCCAGCTTAGTGGGGGGAAATGTTCAATATAGTCTCACAGTGGAGCAGAGAATACCACGCAGAAGCTCTGTAGCTCCAACTTTGAACAGGCCTATGTAAAATAAAAAAAAATAAAAAAAAATAAAAAAATAAAAAAATTGATGGCTGGCTAGTGATTACTATAGACTCCAGAAGTGCTGTATTGCTTTTTTCAGTATTAAGCATTTTACTAGTGGGTCGTTCCACCACTTCCTCTTGGGGGATGCACCAGCTGTAGAGCGGAATGACCAGCCAATTAAAATTCATGGACAGTATTCCTGACAGTCTGGCACATTAATCTGCTGTATCTCTTAGGCAGCAGACACTGCAACTCTGACACCTGGAACTAAGCCATACAGCTGTCTTTCCACAACCATACATTTCCTGTAATTTTGGGCAGTTTTTCCAGACCTGCCTTTGATTTTATCAGCAGCCGGGTGGTAGCAGTCTTCTCAGGCCACTTTGTTAGTTAGACAAGGCTTTTTTATGCTATTGTTGCTGCCTCTAGTTCAAGATGACTGACAGTTATCCCAGCAAGAAAATTCCTAAAGCAGAGGCTGTAGGTTTCTATTGTCTCCATATACTTTCATTGATTGTTGTAATTAATGTCAACAAAGCCCCCTACGTTTAGGGGTCCAATGTCCCCTATTATAGGGCTACTGTTTGAGCTATTTTGAGTTCTTAGTGTCTGGCAACTATGCTCTTCCAGCCATGCCATGCAACAGTATTTTGGGGTATTTTGATTTTTAAGTTGAAACATTCTAGTACAATAGAATCATAGAATCTTAGGACTGGAAGGGACCCCGAGAGGTCATCTAGTCCAGTCCCCTTCACTCATGGCAGGAGTAAGTAATATCTAGCAATTAAGGGGAAATGGATTCATCCAAAATAATAATCGTGGCACAAAAATATCTCAACCCGTGCCCTCAGAGTTGATTGTTGCAGCAAAATGTTTATTGTTTCACATTTGCCACACATTTAGTTAACTCTCTGGTATACTGGAAATGGCTTTCTGCAGCAGTACACAGCACTTCCAGCGGACAACAAGACTCCAAGTTGTCCCAGGAGTGGACAAAAGATGAATTCTCATTAGATGCAACTTCATAAATATACTCTCTGCTATAGTAAAGCACAGCTATCTGCTGTGAAGCACACCTTTAACACGGCAAAAAAATGTATTTGAAAATAAGCTATTTTGACACCATAATCTCTTTTTAGGAAGTGAGAATATACTATAACTGAGCAAATACAGCTCTCTCGGTATATAGTTACCCTAATCAGTTTGTTTGGAAAATAGTATCCTATTGACAAGAACTTTTTCTTAAACATAGGTGTTGTTTTATTTAGGAATAGCAACATATAAGGCAAAAATAATGAACAGACTAATTAGGGAGAAGCATAGTCTGCTTAATTATGATTTCTTCAAAACTCTCAAGTCTCTTGAAGTGTGTGTAGAGGAGAAGGGCAGCACCTCTAGACCAAGAGAAAAACATCCTAAATAATTTCTGACTGGAATTCCAAAAAAATATAACTATGTTTCTTTTCTCAATATTCTATATGTAAAGCCTCAATGAAGCCAACCTGAACTCCATTCAGCGGTGTTGTTTGGATGTATCTGATGGCAGTATTTGACGCAAGGAGTTTAATTTTGGCATGAAGCACCAAATTCTGCTCATGCACAGGTGCAAACCTGAGCTACATTCCTTTTAAAGCTAAAAGGGTTACTATCCATTTACATGAGCATAACTGTGAGCAGGCGGTTTGCCCTATTGGTACACTCCTACTCTCCCCGAGGAGAAGAGAAGTTTTGACAATTTACATTAGTGGGGACAGGATCAGGCCCTAGATGAACAACAGTGTCCGTGGCTAAGACTACATCTAGAAAAAAGGGAGTATCCGTTTGCAATCTGGTCAATTTCATAAGCCCATCTCAGGGTTTTATACCGCAGCCCATCATGGTAGCATCTGAGCATCTTCTACATAAAATCAATAGCACCAGTGAAGTCCCATGGGCACTTCATGGAGTCTGGCACTTTTCAGGGTAAAAACTCTACTTGCAATTGGAGGAAATGGGGTTTGTTTAAAAGCTCACCAATTTACCGTTATTGTGCTTTTTTTAATTAAAAAAAAGGTTGAACTGCTTCAGGGTTTTTTAATTCATAAATTGAATTAAAAATAGTTTTAGGTACTACTCCTGCCCCAGAGTAGTTCTGCCAGTGTTCATGGTTTCATAATCACATTATTATGTTTGTTTCTTACTCACTGTTGTGTAAAAGACCCACCTAAACAACAGGGGAAACTGACTGACTAAACACAACGTGTTGTCAAATGCACGAAGGACTCAAACGAGGAGAAAAAGATCCTCATCTCTTCCAGTTAGTCATCTTAGGTGTTATCTGTAATTAAAGTAAGTAAAATATTGTTCAGAGAACTATGACCTGATTGAGGGTGTCTTATAAAAGTATTCATAAGTAGAGCTGTGCAAATAACTGATCATATACTTCACTGGCTGTACTGAAAAATTAAAATATATTTTGTTTCGAGGTGACCCAAAATGAATTTTTTTTCAATTTTTCAATGAACCAACAAATTAAAACAAAAAAATCAGCTCGGATCAAACAAAACATTTCATTCAACTAAAAACATTGTTTCTTCTCCATTGTTCGGGGGTTTTTGACCAAAACAATTTGAAAAGTTCTACATGAATTCACAAAATGTTTCAGTCAACCTTAATGTGAATTGTAAGGTGAAAAAGTTTTGAATGAAAAATTCTCTCTATTCATAAGTACTTTATATTAATGGAAGTACGTAGTATATACACTAACATGTATGGGTATGTGATACCACACATGATGGTAATAACCATGTGACCAGTTTAAAAGCCAAGTGATAAATATAACTATCATTCACTTTGATCCCTTGCTTGCTCTGTGACCACTAGCCTATTTCTCTTGGCTGTAATATTATTATTTTATATATATATATATATAAACAACACACACACGTTGTACTCCTGAGCATCTTAAGAAAGCTGCAATCTTTAAAAACAGACAAAAAAGAACAATCTGTCCATATGGATGTTTTTACCATCTACTCCCAAATCAGTAATTTCTCCTAAAGTCTTACACCTGCCTGCCTCAGATGGACACGGTACAGTCATGGAGCAGGTTTTCTATCAAACACTGTTAGGTGCTATATGTCATGGTCTCAAAAAACTTTATCCTCTTAAGGAGTGGAGATTGCCCATTTCCCAACAGGACCTATATATTTATTTCTAACCCTGGAAAATCCCAAGACAATGGACTCAAAAATAATGACATTTTAGATATGCAAAAGCTATACCTTGTATCATTATGACTCTCTCTGAGCAATTAGATTAATTGGACTCATGTTAACTAGAGATGTACAGATGAAAGGATACAAAAAATGTCTCAGTAATGTTTTTGGAGATTTTTTTTTTGAACTCTTAAAACATTTCAAAAATAGCTTTTCTGTAGGCTATATGATGGACACATAATGGTGTGGTCTGGTCCAAACATCAGCCGCAACTTGCATAACTTATTCATGCCTTCACCACAATCAAGTCATGAAGTTTTGAAACTTACACAGATTAAACCTTAGTAGCACAGCATCCGAGTCCATAAGCATCACTGTAATACAAACAACAACATATTCTGGATATAAACAGAGAATCAAAAGCATAATAATAAACTGTATAGTTTTGACTTTGATCATCTTGAATATGGACCCACTTGAATATTACTCTGTTGAGAAAAAAAGACACAGCAGATGCAGGATTTATAAACAAACAGGACTATGCAAAACATTACCTATTAATATTTGCTTGCATCTTTAATGAATTGGCTTCAGCCATTCTTGCCCCCCTCTGTTGGTTGCTTTCAAGAAATTCCTCTCCCCCTCGCCCTCCTCTTCACCTAACTGGTTGTATTGTGTGTGCTTGTCCTATCTGCTTCTATGGAAAATGTAACAGGAAATGACAACCTTTCTACAGGCCAGATCATGAAACCCTTACTCAGATAGTATAGTCAGCACACTTATACAGGTCATTCTGGTTTTAAAGATATACCACTTCCAGCAGTACTCCCTATTTAAAAAAAAAGAGGAAATACCACTGGAATCTGTAGTACATCTGCAACCAGAATGAACTTTGTAAATATGCCCACTGTACTTTACTCTACAAGTAGCCCCATTGATTTCTTAAGACTACTCTCAGTGTAAGTATAAGGTGCTATACAACATGAATAAGGGTTCTATGTAATTTAATAGAGAATTATATTCATTGTTACAGGGTGGTTTAAAAAAAACAACTATAAAAGGATATTTTTTATATATATATATATATATATGTTTGTTAAGTGCTGTATGTATTATGGCTCTATGTATGGGTAGCTGATTTGAATAGTAAAGTAATATACAGGCAAGCAAGCATACCATTTTAAGTAGGTTTGCTGCAATTTTTAATATACAAGGATTAAGCCATGACTAAAACTCATTCATTTACACAATTGCACTGATTTACACTGAATATATTAATTTTTCAGATGGTAGGTCAGCTAGTTTAATTAGAGTATTATATTGGGTTTTTTCCTATTCTAATTTCTCAGATTTTCCCCTTCATTTTGGGATTTCATTTCAGCTTGATCTCCAACAAATTAGTACTTTGTCTCTTTTTCAAATCCATTAAACATTTTCATTTAGAAGCCTCTTTTGCCAACTTCCTATCTCATATTCCCCTGCACTATCTATCTTATTTGTAGGGGGGCATGTCATTACTTGCCTGACAAATATAAGAATAAATATTTGTACCATTGGTTATCTTTCCACTCTAATACTCATGTATATATGGGTGATTTATTAACTATTCCACCGCTGATTATCTCTTGGGTTGATTTGGGCTTTTATCTATAAGAATCATCTTAAAAGGAAACATGACATTTGGTGAGTGCCAAATGGAACCCTTAAATGAAGAGTGCTTCTCGACCTGTGGAAAACCATACACTGAAATATCTATTTTACAGGAGAAAAAGATCAGGGAGTTCAAAACTACAGTGATGAGCACCTCATATATTAAACTGAGATACATTTATACAGGAGAGAAAGAGGGTGGAAGTGACACAGCTGAGGTAATGTCACTCACTATGGGATGGATTGGCACCTTACAATCCAGCCTAAGTAAGGGACAGCGCATAGAAACAAAAGCCCGAACTGTGGCTCTGAGAATCGTAATTCAGTCCCTGCCTCCCTGTTGCTCCATGGGTGCCATAAAGTATGTCAGCCCTTTTCCTGATGCATTTCCCTCTGCAATGGCTCAGCTGTACTGGCCAGCATGTTTCAAGGCAGCTGAGCCAAGGCTCTGCCTACTCCTCCAACCATGTCCAGCCCCTCCACATCCAACAGCACAGGAGGGAGAACTAGCAGATGGGTGGCAGCTGCTCCCCGCTCCTATAGGATCTGGTGACTCCTATATCTCATGTCCCTTACTCCCCCTGAGTAGCCAGAATCACAATTGAGCCCCATGGGGAAAGAACATAGTCAAGGAGACAGGAAGAAAGAAAAGACAGAAACGACAGACGCCTCCACCAAAATGGTTTCTCTAAGCAAGGTAAGATGAGATACACTGGATTTGATATGGCATTATGAAGCATTTTAGACCATCAGAGTGAACGCTAACGTTGAGACTATTCTCACACAGCAGAATATTAAGTAGATGGGGTTCATGAGATCTAGAACTCATCAAACAATATCAGAAAGTAGGAATATCTGGAAAAGGAGAACTGGGGGCATTTCCAAACTACCAAGTGCTTACAGGTGAAAATGAGAAAGTGCATGGTGTGGATCAGGTCCATTGCTGCCAATTGCTGACTCTGCAGACCCCAGGGTTGGGGGCCAAAATGGGTCAGGCCTCCACTGGGAAGAAGGACCAAGACAGGTCTTTGTATGCTCCTCATTCTATTCCATATCAGGAGAGATTGTGAGCGTCTCTTCTTCCTAGCGCATCTGAAGCCATTTAGGCCCACTACCCGATAGCTAAGAGCTGGTTGGACAATGTTGGGGCTTTTACTGGGGGAAAAAATGGGACTTTTCATCAAGAAATGAAAATCTAACCATTTTAATCCAAAAACTGCTGAAAACCGAAAAAAGAATTGATGTCCAGGTTTTCGATCAAAAACTAACAAGTTTTTAAGAAAGCACACGCTGTCTATAAAAATTTTATTTCATTGAAAAGCCTAGTTTTCTGCCAGAAAAACGCCTTGATGGAAAAATGTAAACCAGCTCCTCTGATAACATTCCCTGCACATTCCAGGAGACAAGGAAAAGGAAGGGGAAGGAGGTCAGTGTCCTTTTCCCCCCCATTTCCCTTGTCTGGTTCCCTTATATTCATGCTCCTGTGGCTGTCCCCAGCTGGAGCTTATGTCTCACTTACTCATTACCCTACAGAGCTAGTATCTATCTATCTCCTGCCATCCATCTCCATGCTCTGACAAACAGAGGCTAGGGACACCATTCCTTACCCATCCTGGCTAATAGCCATTAATGGACTTAACCTCCATGAATTTATCTATACCCTTCTCTGATGGATTATATTTACTGAGGGACAACCTATCCTAAATTCTCAATTACTGAGGGACAATCTACACTCATTGCTATATTTACTTTCACAAACTACACTTAGTGTAACTTTTTATGAGTGATGCATCTTAATATTTGGATGCTAATATTTAAACTATCATTTAAATTTGTTAACCTTCATTTGGGATATTGTACTATATGTATTCTATGACTTTTTAAACCAAACTTTGTACTTTTGGATAATTTAAAAATTATACCCACATGTATAGAAACTTTTTTTTAACCTATGTATTAGATAATTTTAACATTAGCTTTAATACAATTTTTAAATCTTACTGATGAGCAGACCAATGTCAAGATAAACCCTTCCTTATGCACAGAACTACATACAGAAATAAGGTAACATACTTTCTCCTGCTCTTTACTTTCATCCCATGTTGATGCTCCAAACTCTTATGCACATGTTTAAGCACATGAGCAGTACTATGGAAACAATGGAACGATCCATGCTAATACAGTTATGTACGTGCTTAAGTGTTTGCAAGATGAGGTCCTTATTTTTCAATATTTTGTATTTTGGCTGTAGCAGCTCTGTAAAATTCAAATAAGAAACCTTACCAGTAGTGGCATTAAAGAAAACCCCACAACTTACAATTTAGCTTAATGTAAAATTTAAATCCCAAACTGCAATAGCACAAATTTTCAAATGAATTTTAGTAAGTCTCAACTGGATTTAAACCAATGATTTCTTTTTAAAAGTCAGCTGATTCAAATCGTGGTTAAAATCAAGTAATTTAAATCAACTAATTAAATCACTTAATTTAAATACACCTCTACCCCGATATACCGCGACCCGATATAACACAGTAAAGCAGTGCTCCGGAGGGGCGGGGCTGCGCGCTCCGGTGGATCAAAGCAAGTTTACCTATAACGCGGTAAGATTTTTTGGCTCCCGAGGACAGCGTTATATCGAGGTAGAGGTGTAGTCCCACCCAGCAGTGCTCTCTGAGTGTCCCCCCTTCTGCTGCTCCCTTCATGAACCCCCCTTTTCTTCCCACCATCTCCTGGCAGCTCCTGTGAGCTATGCCTAGGTGCTTCCTTTGCCCATCCCCTGGGACTACCCTGCCACTTCACAGTGCTTGCTGTTTCCTCCCAGTGGAGCCTCCCTTTTCCTTTCTTCCTCCCCCACAGCTTCAGTCTGCCCCTGCCCATCTCCTCTGCCAGCCGTAGCCTTTTCCTCAGGGCTATAGGTTTTTTTGAATAAAGATACATACAGTTTTAATTGTAAGCATGTGACGATAGGGATAGGGAAAATAAACCACAGGCAGGGCCCTCAACTGAGTGGACTCCAGGAACATGGATGTGGTTGCACTGGTCAAAATCTAGAATACACTCCTGAGACAGCAGTTTGTATTGTCACATTGGATGATTAAATTGTATTGTCAAGGTCAACAATAATGTAACGCTCTAGAAATGGGTCCTACTAATGGGGACAAAGTGAGAGGTGATGTACATGGTGGTCTGAATTATATATCTCTAAAATATACCTGGCCAAGGGCCTCTACTTTAATCTCATGCACTCGGTTGCTTTTACTACCACTCTGCCCTTCTTCTCCCTCAGCGTGTAAATCATACTTATGGCAATTCACACCACCAGTTCTCTGAACTTCGGCCCTCGGTGTCTTCAAACACCACCACCTATCAAATGCTCCACCTCGTCCCACTTGAAAAAAAGAAAATGCAGTCTGCAAAAAAGCAAGGAGTTCAAATACTATTTAAAAGTCACCATCAAACATTGTGTCTCTACTCCTGATAGGTGTCATTCCTGGGAGTTGTGAGTGGGTATGTAAAGTGCTCTTTGGGCTTCACCTATCAATTTTCAAGAAATCCTGCATCATGTTGGTGAGATGAGTTACGTGCATTGAGGTTTAAAGAATAGAGGGCAAAAGAGTGGTTTTCAAGGTTTTTGTCTAAAAATGCAATAGAGGACACCTTATCAGGTATGATCTAATTCTTAACTCTTTGGTGGTTCAATATGAATTTATGCTGAGATTCCACCAAGCACATTACTTTTAGTCCCAGTGGAACAGTTGTTGCAATTTCCAGATTATCTCACAGGTTATTATACATACTTTGGTGCATTAATGAACTTGAGTAAGTAGGATGTCATAGGGTTTTAGAGCCTGATCCTTAAAGTTTTGGAAGTGGATACGCAATATCAAAAGATAAATTGAATAGCCTAAAATCAAAGTACAGAAAGGCTTTTGGATGCATCTTGCTAACATAACATTTTAATCTTTTAGTATCATCATACCACAGCTATTTAAAAAAGCTTTAGGCCCTCTGCTCTCTTTCACACACACGCAGTTACAATTATGTCCATTAGTTGCCTTAGCAACAGAGGCAGAGGTTAAGTCATTTTCTAGAAGAGGCCCCGTGCAAATTATGGCATTATACCAACTCATTGCCAATCTTTTTAATTAAAACATTTTGCTTTCACCTCAGCTAACACCAGAGATCAGTAAACAGGGCAGATCAAATTACTGATATTTAAACTCCCTTGTCTTTAGAGAGGTCCACTGTAGCTTAATTACTGGTTGGGCACTACCAATGAGGGGAGAGGAAGAAGAATTATTAAACATACACAGGTATGGTTCAGCTCATGAAGAACAGCAAGTTCTGCAGTGACCGTGAAGTGAGCTATGAAATCCTGTAATTAGATCACTAAAAATTTTTGAAGAATGAAGCTTAGGTACAATACGTAGCAGTTATCTCATTACTGACCTTTTAACACTAGGAATTATGATTTCACAATGCCAGATGCTGGGGCATTATTACAGTAATTCCTGCCAAAAGGTTATATATTTGTACAAATAAAAAAGGAAATTCCCTTAAAGGAAACCTATTGTGTATATTTCAGACAGGGCCTGAACACTACTCATCCTACAAGACTCTAGTTTGCTTTCCTCTGCATTAAAACCTTCTTGAGATTTGAAACAAGATGTACGCTTATTGGAGAAAACTACCCTTAGAAAATGTCTCCTTCCTACCTTATGTAATCTTTCTTTACTCTGTACAACACAAGCTGCCACTTTGATCTTCATTCATGGGTATTTTTGTTAATGTGCCATTGATACACCACCATTTTCACAAGGAAATGCATTTCTGAATGGGCAAAATACAATGGAGTGCGTAATGGTCACCACATTTGACAACATTCTCAGTTTGCACCATCTTTCAGATTCCCCCATCATTCTGTCACCACAGCATCTTGGTACTATGGATGTGTTACAGAAAATAGTGGGATCTATATGGGAGGGACAATCAACATCCATCCTGTTCTTGGGTATCTTGACTACACGCTATAATCTTATATCGGGCACTGGCTGCAAGCACTGTAATTATGGGTGCAAAACAGTTTCCATCATAATTACATTTTATATCATCAATATTTGCCAAAACATCAAACTTTCGACCTGAAATTCCCATATTTGGTTCAACCCAAGGTGATTTTTTTAAAGTATGCTCAAAATCCTTCCAGTTATTTCTGAGTTACATCATAAAAAAATTCTAGACACTTTTTTTAAACCAAGGCCATAGAAAAATAGCTTGATACTTTTATGAACTCGGGCCTCATTTAGGACTAATATCTCTGATTGGTCTGGAGGAAAAAAATTGGGAAACAATTGAATTGCAAATTATTGGGGGGGGGGAGACGGGAAGCACATCTGAACATGCTCAGTGGGTAATGCTCAGATTTTAGTAGATTCTAATGAAGCCTGGTCTTTTATGACACCACCACTGGGAAGAGCTAAGCAGGAACAGAGACTGCTACCAGGACAATTCCACAAGCGAGATCTTAAAGTGTGTCACTGAAAAACTCACATTTAATATCATAACGTGGGTGCTGAGGGGGAATAACTGTTGGGTCCCACAATTTTAAGACTATTCAACTTTTCAGTGCTTTGCAAAGCTTAAGCTTTCATTGAAACATTAAGTTGTTTTTTTCCATTGCCAAGATACAGCCACCACAAGGCAATCCAATGAGACTCTGTCCCATTAACTCAGAACACAAGCAGGAAAAGGGAATGGAACTACTATCCTTATGCACCTTCTTGAGGTGCAAACTTCATAGGCTTAAATGGTCTATTCAAATGCCACCATTAATAAGAAAAGGAGAATATTTGTTCTTGTTCTTGGCAGCATGTGAATTCCAAAAGGAATTATTGTTGGTGCTCTACTGGCAAGAGATGAACTAAATGGACCAATTGTTCTTTCCATCCAAAATTCTTATGTCCTTACATTTGTGCATAGGATATGTAACCTACATTAAAAAGCAGCTGCAAAGCTACTGCTAAGTAAAATTCTAACACAGCTTACCCTTTTCTGTATAGGTAAAGCTATTGCATATGTAATATCAGCCATACACCCATTCATCCTCTGATAGATTTCTAAGATGTAGTGGGATTTATAATACAGCCCATTTTGTTGTTCAAAAAGTAGACTTAGAGGCAGAGGGTTACATTAGAATATCAAGAAATCATCCATTAAGCAAAAGCCATTACTCCTCAACTAATTGGAAACGGTAATCAGGATAATTAACCTAAGAGAAATCATAAAAATATATCAACCCCCAAATATACAAATTGCAAGTAAAAATCCAGGAGGCATTACAAAGCTTTTCTGAGACAGATAATCTAAACTACTCTATCAACAATAATCGTACTCTCATGCTATCTCAATACCAGTAATTTGAAAGGGAAAATTAGGAGAAAGACCACAGGCTTGTTCAGAAAAGCTAGATCTCCTAGTCGCTTTTAGCTACAAAATATTTTACTACTTATGACTTCGGGGACTTGCTTCAGTGAAACACCTATAGACATTAACTTCAGTTTACGCACTGATCACTTCAAAATCCCAAGATGCACGACCGAAACTGCTGTTGTACTTGGAAAAATGGATAGTAGTTTCTTTTGAGAGTTTTGTCATGGATTTCAAGTGACTAGAATTGTGTCCAACCACAACATGAAAAGAAGAGCTGAGAGAACCCAGCACATCACAGGATCAGGCCAATGGTGCTTGTCTTCCCAACGGATTCCAAAGCATTTTACAAATGAGCACGTGCACGGTTCTATATGTAAACAAACCTCTGCTGTTCGGTAGCATACAACACCACCATTCAGCTGTTTAGGACAGGAAATGAAGCAGCATAACCTGTCCAACTGAAAGCGCAGGGTGACAGGGATTAGGCTAGGCCTAGTGGTTAGAGCAGTTGGTAACCAGAAATCAGAGCCCAGAGTCAGACATCAGGAATCAGAGCCAAGGGTCAGATGCCAGAGCTAAGGGTCAGAACCAGAAGCAGAGACCAGCTGCCAGCTGCCAGAGCCAAGGGCCAGAGCTAGAATCAGAAATCTGAGCTGAGGCTCACAGCCAGGTTACCTGGAGTGAGACAAGACAGAAGCAGGACTTATTGCAGCCTCAGGTGAATCTTTGAGCAGGCAGTACCCTCCTGTTGGTCTTAAAAGCTGGTCTGCTGATCCCCTCACCCAATCAGGCAGTTTGGCCAATCAGCCACTAACCTGAGGCCCAGCTGTGGTCATTAGAGTGCCTGGAGGTTCATTAGCCAGGTAAGCGGGCTAGCTGCAGATCCTGAGTCAGGGGAATTTAAGCAGGCTGACTAGAACTACCAAAGCAGAAATATGGAAAGGACATCAGGGCAAACTCTACTGCTCTTGCAAAAAGTGTCATAGGACCTTTAAGGTCCACAAGTTCTCAGAATCTCATTAATTCTCATCCAAAATGGGGCACTTGCAGAAGTTCATTGCTCCCCTAATACCACTCCGACTGGGCATTGCCATAATACTGACTACGAATGAACCACCACAACCAGGTTTTCCTTTAAGGTGTCGCTTTACCACACTGACAAGGCCCAAGCCCATGTAGCAATTTGTAACCTTTAACAAGTTCACAACACAAGATGGTACAGTTACCTGAAACTAGCCAGGAAACAGTTTTCCCATCCCGCAAATGTTTTCAAGAGTTCAATTCCCTTCCCCTCCCTTCCCCCATCAAATCAGGATGAAAAGCTGAACTCTTGAAAATACTCCTGAACTTAAAAACTGGAATGTTTTCATTTAGACTCAATCGAAACATTTTGTTGCCATAATTTTGAATACCATTTTTTAACCTTTCTTCAATCTAATTAAATTTCAAAACTAACAGTTATTGTGAACTGGAAAATGATTATTTCGTTTAGAAAACATTGAAGTGAAACACTGAAATTTTTAACATTTTCTATTTTGACATTTTTCAAATGAGGAAATTGATCGACCCTGTTTCACTAACTGTTTTAATTTTGCCAAACTGGCATTTTTCTATGAAAAAAAGATCTGTTGAAAACTTCCCAACCAGTTCTAATACTTATAGACCATTTTTGCTTGCCTTAGTTTGGTTACTGCAATATTACCAATCCCAACTGTTCAAAAATCATAAATTAGGCCCTCCAAAATCATGAGTTAGACTTAAAAATCATGAGATTTAAAAATAATAATTTTGGGGCTTTTTTCAATATCTTGTGGGTTCTGAGCATATAGGGTTCCCATTTTCAAGCATTTCCTCACAAACATAATGGCTAGAAACTTATTTTTAAAAAAATGAAAGAATCTCTCACAATAACATGTCTCCAGGAGCTGGAGACTTTAGGGAAAAAAACCAAACACCAGTGTTACTAACTCTTGTGATTTTATTGCAAGTCTCATGAAATTGGGTGTTTGCTTAAAGCCCCAGTTCCCAGAGTCATGTTATTTTGTGAGAATCATAGCTTTTAAAAAATGGAAGTTTCTAGCCCTCATGGTTATGGAGAAAAGCTTGCAAATAAGACATGAGTATAACCTAAAAGCTCAGAAACCTGAATTAAAAAAGGAACCTCATATGTATTGTTTTTTAAAGCAAATGCGTGATTCTTGGAGGCTTGACATGATTTTTTGCATGCTTGGGGTTGGCAACACTAACTATTGTTGCTTTCAGTGCTGCGTTAATTGAGGCTATAGTTAGTGTGACTAAGTGTTTCTGGATAAATTTATACCTAGATCAGCCACTGCTATATAAATATTCCTGGGGTTCTCCATGTGTTCTCAGCTCTAATTAGGATGCTGCAGTGGAACTCTGACATCTTTCTTTCATCACTTTGTGTTATGTTCAATTCTCTTTCAATAGCTTTTCAGGCCCAGGCAAAGAGCCGTGTGTTTCTTGAATTAAAGAGACCAGTGCCAGGGCCCCAGCCACCTTAAGAGGCTGGACTTAGTGTACACTCAGAGCAGGGGCAGATGAGATGCAGTAAACTTCAGAGGCATTCAGTTGTGCCTATGGGGCAATATAGGAGCTGCTTCAATGCATAAACCTCATTTCTTCCTATGGCACTTAAGGGTAAGATTGTGAACTCCTTACTATCATGGGTGAGCAGTTACTCATTCCTGTACTCCCATGATGTCAGTGGGACTACTTAGATCAGTAACACTTTCCAACTTAAGTAAAGGGATCAACAATCTGGCCCTAAACCATTAACCCAAATTTGCAAAATTGTCATAAAAAATTCCTATCCCCAGAACAACCGTTCATTTTCTACCCTTTACCAAGATTACTGATACTTGTGGGGGAAGACGACATTATTGATAGCTTATTTGCTCATCAAAATGAACTAAATTATTCATTCTGGGCAAGTACAATTTTGTACGGATGGATTAACCCTTAGAACACAGACATTTTGCAAGATGTCAAAAGACAGCTGAGATCCTAAGGCCTGATTCTCCACTTCCCTAGGTCCCAATGCAGCAAAGATCTTAAACACTTGTGTAACTTCAAACACAAAAATAATCCCACTGGTTTGTCTACATTTGTATTGACCTCAGTGGGACAAACCACATGCTTTAAGTTAGACAAGAGCATAAGTGCTTTGCTGAATCCTTACACCTCGGGTGTCATTTATTCCAGTGCAGAGGGAGCGCAAAGTGGTATAAAACACTCACTGATTTGATAGCATTTCACACCCACTCTGCACAGATGCAGACGATTACACAAGTGGGGAATCTGACCCATTCTGTCAGAAATCTCCAACAGATTAATATTCTGTTCCAGCTTAATTTTAATATTTTTATTATTAAAACTCAATTATACTTTGGTCAGTTTTTGAACCCATTGATTTGATTGATCACAGGGATACACTAATTACAAGGATACAATCAAGTAAAGTCTGATAAGGAATAGTTCTAATTGAATTACACCTTGATAAAGATGCTCTTAAGCCCACTACATGCTGTTCCAGGCTGCATCTGATATTTAAACTCACTCAGACACATCTGTATTGCCAAAGGAGCTTGCTTTTAACTGACTCATAATTACTGCTAAGCTCCTCTTAAAAAAAAAAAGATGAAAATGCAAAGCCCATGAAATTTATCACATTAAAGTGCTTGGGGGAAACACAGTGGTAAACAATACAGAGTAAGGTGCATTACAGGGGGACTGGGCACAACAAACTATTCTTCATCCTGTAAAAGCTGAGTGGCAATTGCCTGCACTCCTAAATTTACTAACATTTTGGAAGCTGGAGGATTACAGTTCCTTGGGGAGTTTTATTTTATTGATGGCTCAAGTGATTCACAAGAGCCAAAATGGATGCACGCTTAATCCTTTGAACTGAAACAAAGCTTTTAATGGATAAAAGTAGGCCTCTAAGACAAGCAATTGGCATTCTTGAGACCAAACTTGCTCATCACGCCTCACTGCCAGGTGTTTCCCTCCTCTACAGGAGCTGTACATATTGATTGCAGGCTTGTGTGCATATGTGTGTATGCGCGCACCTAGAGAACAATGGAACTCCTTTTTTTATATTCAAAATAAAATTATTATTTGTTCTGCAGTAGCCTTAATTCATGGAGCAGGACCCTATTGTACTGGGTGCTATACAAACACATAACAAAAAGACAGACCCTGCTCCAAGGAGCTTACAATTTAAAATAAGTTGGATAGGAGTATTGGTCCTTATCTAAATTAATATTGCAAGCACCTTATGAACCAATGAAGAGAAAATATCAGTCAGGGTGCAGACTGTAGATACAGAGATACGACATACACAAGAGACTACTGCTCTCTTGGCTTTACTTGTCCAAGCAGCATGTAGAGTACATGTTTTACACACACCTGTGATTTGACGGGATGAGAATATGCGGAACCCTAGCTATTTGGACCCCCCCCAAAAAAAGCTCTTAGAATACCAAGCAACAGCAGAAGCTCACATACTGCCTTTTCTTTTAGCCCTGTGATTAGCTATTAGGTTGCATCCTTTCCTCTCACCATTGCCATCCATGTCTTTCTCACCTGCAGGTTTGATTACCATAGCACACTTTATTTGGGGCTACCCTGGCTTGACTTTTACAATGCACTGTAACTGGGAACAAAAGTAGGGGCTTTGAAAAAACTCCACTGGTCCAAAATACAATAGATAGCCTGCAACACAAGTCAAGTCAATGCAAGTGCATTTGGAGTGTTCCTGATACTAGACTGACTACCCATAGAACTCCAAATCAAATTCAAGGGGCCAAATTCCACTCTCATTTACACTGCTGCAAAGCCACTGCAACTCCACCAACCTCAATTAAATTACTCCTGAATTACACTAGTGTAAATGAAGCAGAATTAGGCCTGAGATTGTCAAATCCCTCAGCAGACTGGCCTTGAGCTATCTCAAAGTCCACCACCATCTGAGATCTCTGTGACCTACAATTGTAACTGGGATAATCAGGAACAATGGAACTGTAAATAGTAAGGACACGACTCTTTGGAGCAGGGGACTTAGCTTTAGAGCAGCTTGCCCATGGCCTCTGAACTCTGTGCCACAAAGAAAGTTATTGTCTTTAGGAAAAATGTAACATGTTTTCATCAGAGCACTTCCACAATACCAGCCACTTTTGAACAAAATGACTGAACCAAGAATGAATGCTGAGAGAGACAGAAGACAATAAGGAAGAAACATGGATGGGAAAAGGGGAGAGAGAACCAAAAATATCAACTGGCTTTGCAGACTCTATTTAACTTTTGTAAGGCACCCAGATTCCATGCTAATGAACACAGTATGAAAAGCCAACTAGATTGAACAACAACACTTGGAAACTACAAATAGCTTCATTCACCTGCTTAATGGAATGGATCAGCATGCATGTGTTACTCCTGTGTGCCATGAACTGCAATAGCTTTCCATCTGCTTCTGGGAGAAGTTTGAGGGTTTAATTTTAATCCAGTGTATGCTATTTGGTTCAAGACTTGTCTTCCTCTCTCTCTCTGTACCATCACAATGGCTGAGGCTAGCTAAGATGCTCCTCCTGACAGTCACTTGAAGAGGACTGACAGCAGTTTTCAGAAGAGGCTTCCTGTTTATGGAACTTGCTCTCTCTGGAAGTCTGCTGGAGTCCAAGATTACTGATCTCCAGAGCATAGTGTAAGACACAGCTTTTAGGTCAAGCATTTGCTGATTGTAGCTGGGGAGGACTTGTAACGTGTGCATGCAATCAAAAATGTGTGCACCATGGTATCGAACTTGATTATTGGGTATCAACTAAATTATATTGATGGAGGGCGAAAGAAAGTTTCAACTGTAGAAAAAGAATAGAAAAAGAAATGTATATGAAAAGATATTGAATAAAGAGATGGGTAATATTGGGGAGGGGGATGAGGAAGCAGAGATGGGACTGAGCTGCAAAGTTCAGCTTCAAATCCAAGCTTCCTCGAAGTCTGGAGCTTGACAAAGCCCTGGCTGGGATGATTTAGTTGGGAATTGGTTCTGCTTTGAGCAGGGGGTTGGACTAGATGACCTCCTGAGGTCCCTTCCAACCCTGCTATTCTATGATTCTATGATTCTAAGATTCAGGACTTTGGTTTGTCTTATTAAAAGAGAGGGGGCAAATTACAAAGCTCAATTTTCTACCAAGTACAGAGTTTAGTCAGGGCTCATATCTAGAAACAGAAAGCACATTTAAAAGGAAGGAAGCAGATAAAATAACTCTGATAACCCAAAAGTAAATGTTGCCAGGAACAATCTAATACTTGAGGAAACCATTTTTGGCATCCGTTTTTCTAGCTACAATTGGTGGAAGCAAATTATGAAATGTATGCTGGGATTTGAATACTATTATCTAAACCCTAACTCCATTTTGATGCTTAGAATAGATGTGAGCCCCAGTCCACTTTTCCTCTGTCCCCATTCCAAACAAGCTGTTGCTATTTTACTTATTAACAAAGCAGATTGAAAATGTCCCCTGTACTAGAGTCTACTGAGTTGAGATGGGAGGAAAAAAACCACAAACAAAAAACACCTTTTGAACCCTGGGGTTTTGGAAAAGAAAAGATGCCAACAACCCTGAATTTTGGAAATTAAATAGCACTCAGGAGATGCCTACCCTGCACAGAGGTGCGACTACAGTTTAGGTAGGCATCCTCATGCTAGCTTTAATCTAGCTAGCATAGATAAAAATAGCAGTGAAGACAGGGTGGAACAGGCTTCAGCGCAGGCTGTCTAAGCCCACCTGGGCCCTGGGTACGTACTCGTGTTGTTAGCCCACACCGAAGCCTGAGCCACGACAGATTCATGGCTATTGTTACCCATGTTAGGTAAATTAAAGCTAGAACATGTATGTCTGCCCGAGCTGCAATCATATCAGACACACACACACACAAACACACACACACTTACAATCTCTTCTTGAAAACAGCTGGATAAACACTAGAAACACAGTTTAGTTTTCTTTATTGTCAGTTCCATGATTATATAGGAGTTTGCTATAATCACATCATATCTACAAATTAAATGTATAGTATGGATTATATTCTATGGGGTCTTTGTTAGCAGATGCCACCGGACTCCTCGTTGTTTTTGTGGATACAGACTAACATGGCTACCCCTCTGATACTTATATAGACTGTGAAGACTGAGGCCCAGATCCTCAGCTGGTATAAAACAGCACAGCTCCACTGAAATCCACAGTGAACAATGGGTTGCATAAAGATTTCAAATAATGTTTTGATTAATATTTTATCAAATCAAATTTCAATAACCAATTTTAATGTAGCCCACTGTTCAGCGTGTGTGTGTGTTATGTGGCTCCTTCTGTGCCCAGTTCACAGAAGATCCAACTGCTCCCGGCTAAAGAACTTAGTCCGTTAGCTCAAGCTACAGAGGTTTATGCATTAGCTCTGGTGTCCTGAATTCAATCCCTCATGATAGTTTTAATTTAAAATATTGTAACAATTACAAATCCAAAACACAGCAGTTTATTAACTCTTATTATTAAAGCATGAGGTCCGGAAAATACAACTGACTAGTGCAGTTTTATTGTTAGGCTGAGAGAAGGGGAAAAAGCAAACAGCAAGTGAAAGTCAGAAAATACTTCCAGGTTTAATTGTTAAAGGCCCAGTCCTGCAAATAACTAATCCCATTGATGTCATTGAGCCAGATCCTCAACTGGTAAAATGATGCAATAAAACTATTTGCATGAGCATCCCTCATTCTCATGTGCAGGGCCTTAGGTTCTTAGAACAGGGGAGGGGCTTTAATATTTTGCCCTCATTTTTATCTTCCCACTGTTCCTTTAATTTACTGCTTTTTCTGGATACCATTGGAAAGAATAGAAAATACTCTACCGTTTGGAGTCACAGGTAGTTCTTTCCATTTTCTAACCCATCCTTTTGAGATGCCGCTAAGAAGTGTGGTTTTTTTTCATCGCATTGAATTGCTGCCCGCAAGAAGTAAATGCACTTTCTGCATCCCAACATGAAATTATGGTAAACTATGCAACAAGAGAGGCAAAACCATGTTTGATGAGCACTGCAGCTCCCCATATAAGAAAATAAGAACGGCCAGCAGCGGCTCCAGGCACCAGGCACAAGCACGTGCCTGGGCCGGCAAGCCGCGGGGGGCGCCCTGCTGGTCGCTGTGAGGGCGGCAGTCAGGCAGCCTTCGGCGGCATGCCTGCGGGAGGTCCGCTGGTCCCACGGATTCGGCGGCAATTCGGCGGCAGGTACGCCAAAGCTGCGGGACAGGTGGACCTCCCGCAGGCATGCCGCCGAATCCACGGGACCGGGGACCTCCCACAGGCATGCCGCTGAAGGCAGCCTGCCTGCCTTGCTTGGGGCGGCAAAAAAGCTAGAGCCGCCCCTGAGAACGGCCATACTGGGTCAGACCAAAGGTCCATCTAGCCCAGTATCCTGTCTTCCAATGGTGGCCAATGCCAGGTGCCCCAGAGGGAATGAACAGAATAGGCAATCATCAAGTGATCCATCCCGTCGCCCATTCCCAGCCTCTGGCAAACAGAGGCTAGGGACACCATCCCAGCCCATCCTGGCTAATAGCCATTGATGGACCTATCCTCCATAAATTTATCTAGTTCTTTTTCACATGCAGCCAGGGAGCAACCCTCCCCTCTTCAGTCTGTTCACTGGTTATCATTGTACATCTATTGCTCATTTCACCCTACTGCCCCTTTGGGATCAGTGCCTGTTAATTGAAATGCACCCTCCTCTGCAACAGTCAGCAGCTGGTTTGATTGCTGTGTTCCAATAAATAACACAGCTGTATTAATTCAGACAGAGCAATTAACACAGGGGCCATACACTTTTACTGTATCAATTTTTCTATGTACTAGCAACTGGTTATTTCTATCTGAAATATCTTTTAGTGAGGGACAAACAAATTCAGCTATAGCTTGATCCCTTCAATAGTAATCTATTCTCTCACCAGGAGCATCTGACAATGTCCTTTAACTCACTCACCTTAGTCCACATTTTGTTTACAATCTGCATCATGGTCTACACCACCATGTTTCAAGAGCCAAATATACCTTTCACTTTTAAGAAGCAAAAACTGACCCCAATATCTTTGCTCAGATATTGAAAACTGACTTCACATAATTACACATGCTCTCCATTCTGCTTCCTATTATTTAGATTCACTACAAGAGCAGTTCTAATAGAAAGAGAAGAGTTTACTTTTGGGGGAATTTAAATTAATATTTGATCAAGGTACATTTTTAAACGTTGTGTTTTGACAATATATTTATAAGGGGTCCTTGATCCCTTTTAAGCATTTCACCAGGGTTAGCATTCGAAGTACCTCTTCTTCCAAAAGGCACATTGCCTCATTCTGGAGAACCTTCAGTTTCAAAGAGGCACAAAAGAAAAGAGAGGTAACTTGGGACATTCCATTACAGCCAAAATTGCAGGGGACAGAAGACTTGAAAATAATTATTTATCAACCCCATAATGGTATTGTGTGCCATTATTCGTTAACATTTGTAAGTGCTTTAAGATCCTCACATAGGATAAATGACAGAAATGTAAAGTGTAATTTTTCCCCCTCCTCTTAGTTTACAGCGCTAAATTTCCTCCCTCATTACAGATGTTTGTCTGCGTTTCAGTGATTTATCAGGGTTCTTGCCACCTGTCTCTTTCTGATGACAGAAAGTCTTTTCATTGATTGTTTGGGCAGTTCCAAAAATTGATCATCCCTGTTTCAGGCATCTGATATCGCCAAAGAGTGAATGAAATTGACTTTACACAGAAAAGAGACAGAAAGGGGAAGATCCCTTATAAATTTATATTGTAAAGAAGCATTAAAAATGGGCTGGATTGCACTCATTATAGTTAAGGCCCTGTGTACCTCAGTTTCCCATATTTACAGAGCTCTCTGCACCTCCGTTCACCATCTGTAAAATTAGGATAATAATGCTTCCTTTTGCCTACTTTTTGTCTGTCTTGTCTATTTAGATTGTAGGCTTTTGGAGGCAGGGACTGCCTCCTGCTACAGGAGAACCTCAGAGTTGCAAACACCAGAGTTATGAACTGACCTGTCAACCACACACCTCATTTGGAACCATTAGTTCGCAATCAGGCAGCAGAGACCAAAAAAAAAAAAAAAAAAAAAGCAAATACTGTACAGTACAGTGCTGTGTTAAATGTAAACTACTAATTAAATAAAGGGAAAGTTTAAAAAAATATTTGACAAGGTAAGGAAACTGTTTCTGTGCTTGTTTCATTTAAATTAAGATGGTTAAAAGCAACATTTTTCTTCTGCATAGTAAAGTTTAAAAGTTGTATTAAGTCAATGTTCAGTTGTCAACTTTTGAAAGAACAACCATAATGTTTTGTTCACAGTTACGAACAACCTCCATTCCAGAGGTGTTTGTAACTCTGAGGTTCTACTGTATGTATATGTACATACAGCAGCTAACACAATGAGGTCCCTGTCTCAGTTCAGGTCTTTAGGCTGTTTCACAAATAAAAATAAGCAGCACTTATCTCTTAAAGTTGTTGTGAGGCAAACTTTATTAATGTTCATAAGCTACTTTGAGCCATGTGGATGAAAGGTGCCACAGAAGAGCATACTACTTTTCAATTTGGGTAAACTTTTGCTACAACCCCTTGCTTTGGCATATCAAATAAACCCTCTGTTTTGTTATTACAGCTGTGCAATGGAAGCAACAGAAGGTGGTAATGGTTTCTTACTTCAGGGACCCGCACAGATTATTCCCCTCACTAGATTAAATGAATATAATGTCTTATATCATTACACAGCGCAAAAGACAGTGCAGGAACCGGCAGAGAGCTTTGCCTCACAGCTCATTGTGGAAATAAATGTATGATACTTTATTAAAGTAGATGTCTCTTTGCAAAAAAACTAAAAAATGAGGAAAGTTCTAGAGATACCAGTAAATTAAAATAAACCATTTCCTGATCATTTATCGATTCTGACCAGTATGTGAGCACAATTAAGTTAATGGTCCTTGTGCAGCACAAGGCTGATGTAGCACTCAAATTCCATGGAAGCTCTCAAAACAGAGATTAAGTGTTGAAGTGGCCTTGTTATGGCTCTGTATAAAGTGGTAAATTTCACCTTACCTGAGCAGAGGATGAATTCTCCAGATGAGCTATTTGTTATGAATTATTTGCTCATCTTTAATTTTTTTTTCTCTGCCTTGCTCCTCTGCTCTTGTTATTTGTGCACTGAAGTAACATGTGAAAAGCTTCTCTCGCTAGCTCTCTGGCCTACTTGGAAGCACCAGATATCTCCTGGGAAAGCCTGTTAACTTCTGTGCCTTTTGAGATTCATCCATCACTACATACATACAAAACACACATATCAACAAAGGGTACATCCACCTAAGCATTTGTGTGATGAACAGGAAAGTGCCAGCTTTCTAAGGATTGTGAAAATACATGCTCAAGTTAAAACTATATTTATTTTAAATATATAAATGATGCCAGGCCACAATTAACATCAGGAAAAGCTGATGCGCACTGTAAAGAAACAAAATATTAAAAGTAGGTTTTAGTCTATACTTGAGGAGGCTTTGGTTGCAGTCTCTAGGTGCTACCATAACACAAATAATAAAAATAACGTCGGAAAGAATTGTAGCTAGGGAAAAATCCTATTAGAATTGGAAGGGGAATAAACCCCACTAAACAAAGAGTAGCAATAACTGGAGATAGCAGGTGGTTTTATAATTTTCTTTAAAAGTGAGAACAGTCTCATTGCAATGGGGTTTAGAAGGTGGTGGTAGCACAGATTGGAGCAGTCCTGTCCATATTAAAGCAAAGCCAAAGAATATATAAAATTGACGTGTAGATACACTTTATGAAGGAAACCAATTATTCTGACTAAAATGCATTTTTAATTCTCAGTTTTAAAGTAGCTCATTTTTAAATGATTTGTTTAAATAATTGTTTATCTGGATGTGTTAGCTAATGATTCGCTGAGCCTGTCATGGGGTCCACTCACTGCTAGGGTGCCTCCTCCTGGTTGCTCTGGGGATTAGCGCTCCGCAGGTCCAATGCTCCCTTTTATCAGTTCCTCTCCTAGTGGTGTGTCTCTTTCTCTGGTACTCAGGGTGCTCCTTCGTGACTCAGCCTCCAGGTCCCTATAGTCCTCCATTCCAGTGGTATCAAAGTCCCTCCATACAAAATGACCACCCCATCACAGAGCCCCCTTAAGGAAAAAAAAAAAAAAGCTTATACAGTAGATGCTCATGAGTAGCAATATATCAGTGCCCTTTGCTATCTTGCTACTAAGCGACTGTTACTGTTCTGGGGAGTGTTGACAATTCACAGTGTTCCCAGGGAAATACTGCTTGTAAGCAGCGGTTAGTCTTACAAGGTGTTGCTGCAAACAAGTGTCTATTGTACTGTACTTTTTCATCATGTGAAACTCAATTTAACAGAGAGGTTGTATCATGAAGTTCAGATACGATGGACCAAATTTTAATCTCAATTTAACTTTATGATTATGCTATGCTATATATTGACTTTGGTGAAGCTACTCTATACTTACACTAGTGCAGATCAGAATCTGGGCAAAGGAATTTGTTGTGTTGAACTGAACTGGCATCATGCAGAGCCATGGATGTCCATCCGTTCCTAAGAGTGAGTGAACAATTATCAGTTCTCCTGAGTACAGTGAAATGATGCTAGGATGTCTGCACAACACTGACAAGGAGAAGATGAGAAAACAGGGAAGGGAGATAATCATAGGAGAAAAAAAGCTAAGTGCTACTGACCATTTTCCTTAGCGCTGATCCAGCAAGACACCAAGAAACATGAGGTATTTTGCTTTGCTAGTAGATTTCCCCCTCCTGCCCCCTAAATAATTAGCATCCTTGAGCCAAAGCTTTTACTAGCTTTGTCAGTGAAAGATACCAAGTGACAAAATACTTCATTGTCAGCACTGTCACTCTTTGTATTATTAACATAGGGAAAACACATCATAAAATGCCGTTTAAAAGGTGCAATAAATAGCACCCAAGAGCCATGTTTGACATGTAATCTGTCTTGACAGGCAGTGGGCCCACTTCGCTGGCCTATTAACCCAGCCCATGGGCAAAGCACATCTCTTTGCCACAGCTAATCTTTGCAGCACTTCCCTGTCACAGTGGAACTCCATTTCAAACAGCTGAAAAGGTCAGAGAATATCCCCCTCCACTTTCACATTGAATTCAAGTCAGTTCACATCTGGGCATGAAAAGCACTGCAATTCGCTATAGAAATCTTGTAGGCGTTTCCCCTCTGGTGATTTTAATTACCTTTTTCTACAGATATGTGTATGAAATTGCCATTGCAAGGCCTCATACAGTGTTGCCTTGCACTTTGTGTAGACACTTACACCTGTGCAAATGCCAAGTACCTGTAGAATGCTACCATATGAGAACAACACTTTTACACCCACTTTGCACTGATACAAATGACTAAGCAAGGTAAGAGCAACAGTGAATAGGACCCTCAGAGTATACTCCTGCAGCCGTTACACCTGAGAGTAGTTTCACTGAAGTATAGACAGACAGGAGCGTAAGGACAGCAGATTCAGGCCCACTTAGGTGGCAGGGTGGGCATATCATGTAGTAGACTATAGCAGGAAAAACTCTATTGATTGTTGTCCATGGCTGAATATCAGCTCTCTGGTGCTTCTCCATGGATGCCAGACAAAGGCAGAATGTGCAGCAGCTGTTTAAGTATTGGACTGAAGGGCCAAGGACTTTATGACCTCTTGCGGATAAGAAGGGGGGGGGATCACATTTCAGGTGGGCCATTAAATGAGGACCATCCATAAGTTAGTATTTTTTATTACAACTGGGGAGTTTTATAATGATAAAATGTTGCAAACTAAATTCACTTTAATTTTCACATTAAAACTTCATGGAGCAGCTGGGTGAATTGAAGAGTCCTTTAGGCCCTGAAATGAAGCCACTAGTAGCAGAGGGTAGAAGTATGGACTTCTAATATTGAGATTTTCTCCTAAGTCACTTCCTCTTTAGTAGAAAGCTATATGGCCCTAAAGTTTTGTGGGGGGGGGGTTCATTTTTTTTAAGTGTTTATTTTATTCCTGGCTGGATATTTAGCTGTAAATGTTGGAATTGTTCAAGAGAACAAGGTACTTTGAAACTACAGAATTACAAGTGGGTCACACTCCAAGATACTTGCTTTTTGTAGGTAAACCAGTAAAAGTCAGGTTGGAGTCAACAGAAAGACTTCCTACCTCTTAAAAAGTGAGCTAGGCCATTTATTCCTACTAGGGCTGGTCAAACAATCCATCCCATCAGCCTACCCACCCTCAGAAGATAAGCCGATCTGGGGACCTTTAGATCACTATTTTCTAGCTGCTATGGCTTTTGCTATCACCTGACCAACACCAGTCTCCTCCTTGATTTGCATTGCTGTTTTCCAGCTCATCAATTCTTCCTAGCAAGGCTTATGAATAGGGTTGCCAATTTTCTAATTGCAGAAAACCGAACACCTTTGCCCCACCCCACCCCATCCCTTCTCCAAGGCCCTGCCCCAGTTCACTCCATTCCCCCTCCCTCAGTCACTCGCTCTCCCCCACCCTTGCTCACTTTCACCAGGTTAGGGCAGGGGGTTGGGGTGCAGGAGGGGGTGAGGGCTCTAGAGTGGGGCCAGGGATGAGGGGGTTGGGGTGCAGGAGGGGGCTCCAGGCTGGAACAGGGGGTTGGGATGAAGGAGGGGGTATGGTCTCTGGGCTGGGGGTGTGGAAGGGGGCTCTGGGCTGGGGCAGGGGTCTCCGGGTGGGAGTTTGGGTGCAGGAAAGGGTGAGTGGTGCAGGCTCCAGGCAGCGCTTACCTCAGGCAGCTCCCAGAAGTGGAATCATGTCTTTCTCCTAGGTGGAGACATGGCCAGGGAGGTGCCGCGTTGCTGCCCCCACCCACTGGCATCGCCCCCGCAGCTCCCATTGGCCGCTCGGGGGCAGCATGCCGAGCCCCCATGGCCGCCCCCCACCTAGAAACCAGACATGTTGCGCTTCCGGAAGCCACACGGAGCCAGGCAAGGGAACCTGACAGCCCCACTGTGCCACAGCCAGACTTTTAACAGCTGCCAGGGTCCCTTTTAGACTGGGTGTTCCTGTCGAAAACCAGACACCTGGCAACCCTACTCGTGAAGCCTCTCATCTGTTCCCTGCAACACCATATTGGCAAGTGACCATCTGGTCGCAAAACCATTTATGTGGCCCTGTGCTATGGACAAGTTAGAGGCAAAAAGACATCCTTTAATAATTGGAAATCAAATCTTACTGAGGAAAATAGAAAGGAGCATAAACTCTGGCAAATCAAATGTAAAAGTATAATTAGGCAGGCCAAAAAAGAAATTGAAGAGCAACTAGCAAAATACACAAAAACTAACAGCAAACACTTTTTAAGTACATCAGAAGCAGGAAACCTGCCAAACAAACAGTGGGGCCACTGGACAATTGAGGTGCTAAAGGAGCACTCAAGGAAGACGAGGCTACTGCTGAGAAACTAAATTAATTCTTTGCATCAGTCTTCACTGCAGAGGATGGGAAAGAGATTCCCACACCTGAGCCATTCTTTTCCAGTGACAAATCTGAGAAACTGTCCCAGATGGAGGTGTCAAAACAGGTGGTTTTGGAAAAATTGATAAATTAAACAGTAATAATTCAACAGGACCCAATGGTATTCACCCAAAAGTTCTGAAGGAACTCAAATATGAAATTGTGGATTACCACTTGTGGTATGTAACCTATGGCTTAAATCAGCCTCTGTACCATGACTGCAGGATAGCTAATGTAACGCCAATTTTTTAAAAAAGGCTACAGAGGTAATCCTGGCAATTACAGGCCGGTAAGCCTAACTTCAGTCCCAGGCAAACTGATTGAAACTATAGTAAAGTACAGAATTATCAGACACATACATAAACACGATATGTTAGGGAAGAGTCCACACAGCTTTTGTATAGGGAAATCATGCCTCACCAATCTATTAAAATTATTTGAGGGTGACAACAAGCATGTGGACAAGGGTGAGCCAGTTGATATATTGTTCTTGGACTTTCAGAAGGCCTTTGGCAAGGTCCCAGACCAAAGGCTCTTAAGCAAAGTAAGAAATCATGGCATAAGAGGGAAGGTCCACTCTCATGAATCAGTAACTTGTTAAAAGATAGGGAACAAAGATAAGGAATAAATAGTCAGTCTTCAGAATGGAAATAGGCAAAAAATCAGGGTCCCCCAAGGATCTGTACTCGGACCAGTACTGTTTAACATATTCATAAATGTTCTAGAAAAAGGGGTACAGTGAGGTGGCAAAATTTGCAGATGATTACTCAAGTCCAAAAGCTGACTGCAAAGAGTTACAAAGGGATCTCACCAAACTGGGTGACTGGGCAACAAAATGGCAGATGAAATACAATGTTGATAAATGCAAAGTAATGCACAGTGGAAAACATAATCCCAGGTATATATACAAAATAATAGGGTCTAAATTAGCTGTTACCACTCAAGAAAGAGATCTTGGAGTCATTGTGGCTAGTTCCCCTGAAAACATCCTCTAGATGTGCAGTGCCAGTCAAAAAAGCTAACAAAATGTTAGGAAACATTAGGAAAGGGATAGATAATAAGACAGAAAATATCATAATGCCACTATATAAATCCCTGGTACGCCCACATCTTGAATACTGTGTACAGTTCTGGTCATCCCAACTCAAAAAAAGATACCTTAGAATTGGAAAAGGTACAGAGAGGGCAACAAAAATTATTAGGGGTATGGAACAGCTTCTATATAAGGAGGCATTAAAAAGAGTAGGGCTGCTTATCTTTGAAAAGAGATGACCAAGGCGGGGTGGAATATGATAGAGCATATAAAATCATGAATGGTGTGGAGAAAGTGAATAAGGAAGTTTTATTTACCCCCTTAACATAACACAAGAACCAGGGGTCACCCAATGAAATTAATAGGCAGCAGGTTTAAAACAAACATAAGGAAATACTTCTTCACACAACACACAGTCACCCTGTGGGAACTCATTGCCAGGGGATATTGTGAAGGCCAAAAGTATAAACTCCCAGAGAAGTTCAACAAGAAATAGTCTCTCATGGTAGATGTAAGCAATATTGGATCCCCAAAAAGAATTAGATATGTTTATAGGTTCATCAATGGCTATTAGCCAAGATGGTCAGGGATGCAGTTCCATAATCTGGATGCCTCTAAACCTTTGACTGCCAGATGCTGGGTCTGGACGACAAGGGGTGGCTCACTCAATAATTACCCTGTTCTGTTCATTCCCTCTAAAGCACCTGGCACTGGCCATTGTCAGAAAACAGGATACTGGGCTGAAAGGACCATGGGTCCAACCAAGCAAGGCCATTCTTATGTTCTTATATAACAGAGGTGATTCCATAAAGTAGTTGTCCTTGGGAACTGCTTTCTCAACTTTAGTATTTGTTCACACTTTGCTCCATGTTCTGAAGCTGGAACATATCCAAGGGAACTTTCCAAGTCTCCTTGCACTCAGGGACCTAAGGGGATTTACAGATCTGAGTCAATTACATCCTATAGGAGCATTTGAGGCAGTCTTTGATATCGTTCTATTCAGTGAGGAGAAAAACAGTCTAGAAGAGGAGCTTGATAAATGGATAGATGTATTGGAGAGTCATGGGCTCAAAAGAAGCAGAGGAAAAACAGAGTATATGGTGGGTAATTTCAATAATGTGACCACTGAGGAATTATCCTTGAAACAAGATGGGCAGACAATACCAAAAACAAAATGTTTCAATATCTAGGTTCCAGAATACAGGAAAATGGAGGGCAAAATAAAAGCTAAAATAATAAATGACTGGCTCAAATGGAGAGAGATAAGTGGGGTAGTATGTGTCAGGAAGATACAAGTAAGGTTAAATAGGAAAGTCTATAAAATGGTGGTTCATCCAGTATTCGTGTGTGGTGCTCAGTGCTGGGCAAGATAGAAGAAACATGAAAAAATTATCTGTTCCACTGAAATGCGAAAGATTAGATGGATGTGTGGTATAAGCAGAAAGACCACATGAGGAATGTGTATGTTAGTGACATGGTCAAAGTAAAACCAATAAGTGAAAAAAGGAGGGAGTGCATGCTCAGATTCAAATCTGACAACTACGTGGGTAAAACAGTCCAACAAATCAAGACTGAAGGCAAAAGACAGAGAAGCTGACCCAGGTAGTGGTGGTGGGATGTCATAAAGGAAGAAATGTTAGTATGCGATGTGATAGAGTATATGGTATTGATCAGAGCACTTCAGAGGGAGAGGACTCAGAGTGGACCCAACACAAGGAACAAGAATAGCTTTTGAAGCAGTATTAAAGATGGCACTTCCCCTCCATGTTTCATAAACCCAACTCCCCATTTAAGGAGCAAGGGGGAGATTCCAAGGGCATCAGCTGTCAGGCTGAATTCCTGCCATTGTAACTATTCTTTCATGAGGCCAAAGGGGGCAGATAGCCTAATATACAGTCAGAGGACTGATAGTTTGGGAAGACCAATCCAATTCTTCATGTTCGTAGGAGAAGAAATCATTATATCCTCCAGGGAATAATGCCAGAATAATGCCATGGTAACTCACAAAGAGAATTTTCGTAGTTTCCATTCCCCTATGTTGGATAATATCACACAGAGGATCATCTAGACCACTATTATTACTGTTTTCCTTTATCTCCTCCCAGAGAAAGAATCATAGAATATTAGGGTTGGAAGAGTCCTCCGGAGGTCATCTAGTCCAATCCCCTGCTCAAAGCAGGACCAACACTAACTAAATCAGCCCAGCCAAGGCTCTGTCAAGCCGGGCCTAAAAACCTCTAAGGATGGAGATTCCACCACCTCCCTAGGTAACCCATTCCAGTGCTTCACCACCCTCCTAGTGAAAAAGTTTTTCCTAATATCCAACCTAGACCCCCCCACACTGCAACTTGACCCCATTGCTTCTTGTTCTGTCATCTGCCACCACTGAGAACAGCCTAGCTCCATCCTCTTTGGAACCCTCCTTCAAGTAGCTGAAGGCTGCTATCAAATGCCCCCAGCTCTTCTCTTCTGCAGACTAAATAACCCCAGTTCCCTCAGCCTCTCCTCATAAGTCATATGCCCCAGCCCCCTAATCATTTTCGTTGCCCTCCGCTGGAATCTCTCCAATTTGTTCACATCCCTTCTGTAGTGGGGGGGCCAAAACTGGACGCAATACTCCAGATATGGCCTCACCAATGCCGAATAGAAGGGAATAATCACTTCCCTCAATCTGTTGGCAATGATCCTACTAATACAGCCCAATATGCCGTTGGCCTTCTTGGCAACAAGGGCACACTGCTGACTCATATCCAACTTCTCATCCACTGCAATCCCCGGGTCCTTTTCTGCAGAACTGCTGCTTAGCCAGTCGGTCCCCAGCCTGTAGTGGTGAATGGGATTCTTCCCTCCTAAGTGCAAGACTAATCCTGCACCTTTGCCCCACTTCTCTTAATATATAGATCAACATGAAAATTTCTCTGTCTTGTGGTAACTTATTCAGTCACTATCCACTGTACAGGCTGATCCAGAGCTCCTAGAAGTCAACAGAAAGATTCCCATTCATTTCAATGGGCTTTGTATCAGGCCCTATTGCCTTTCCTTCAGCAACCATGATGCATAAAGTAAGCTAAATTGTAGGCAATTACTCATTAAACACGATTCCTGAGGAATAGAACCCATTTAAGGAATACAGTGCCCGTTGAAAGAAGACCACCAGAGCAGTTCAACAAGAAATAGTCACTCATGGTAGATGTGACCAATATTGGAACCCCATGCAGCATATTTGGGGGCCTTGTATAATTTTTTTGAATCTTTATGTATGACTGTGTTCTACTCCATGCAGGGAGGGGTTACCACTGCTCTTCCAGGAACTAAAAACTAAAAGGGCGAGTCACTGAGTCTAAACAACTGTAGAGAGGTACTACAGCCTGGAATAGTTTGCATAGAGTGGTTCAAAATGGGTTTTCCAGAGACAAGGAGACAAAGAAAGGGCTTTTGGTATAAAAGGATGAGCTTGAACTGACTCAGGGCCTTCTCTCTGATCCAGCAAACATCCAGGGACCGTCTGTCCAAGGGGAAGCCCATCCCTGTAAGAAGGGTGGGAAAGACTTTGGCTGACCGGGGCTCCATAAGACTGATGGATGATTCCTGGTATGTTTAGTGGGTGTTTAAATCTATTTATTGTTTTTATTATGTTTTCTCTTAAATGCTTTTACCTTAAGAATAAATGTGCTTGCTTAGAAAGAGCTACACGGTAACTTGTAACTTCTGTCAATACACTGTTCATAGTCCCTGGAAAGAAGGCAAAGCACAGGTGCTGGCCTGTTTAGGCACTCTGCAGTGCTGGGTATATCACAGGGTAAGGGAGGGACCCTGTGCAGTCTTAAATCACCGGTCAGAAGGGAGTGAGATACAGATTTTCACCCAACAGAGGTGATGACTGGGAGCCAAATACCTTAAGAGGGTCCCTTCGAGGGACCATTCAGAGGGAATACAGGTGCAGTTACCCTGAAACTATGACAGTACATCTTGAATGGTCCCTTGAAATATGTGTTAGCTATTTTTGCTAAACAATCTCTTCCACTTTATATTTAGCTGTGAACAAGTAAGTTTCCCAGGCCTGAAGAAGAACTCTGTGTAAGCTCAAAAGCTTGTCTCTCTCATCAACAGAAGTTGGTCCAATAAATGATATTACCTCATCCACCTTGTCTATCTAATAGCCTGGGACTGACATGGCTACAACAACACTGCATACAGTACAGCCCTGTCATTGTGATCCTATCAACTCGCCAGAACATGCTGGTAACATATTGGTTATAAACAGTGCAATTATTTGTTGCCATGACTGTAATGAGGCCACAATACAATAGTTAATGAAAGTTACTGTGTCATTACAATCACTGCCAATGGCATTACTATGCATTATTTATCACTTTATTACTGCATTATGATTCCACGCGAACCCAACATAACACACAGTTTTGACTGAGTAAGGACTTCAGAACTGGCTCCAAAGCAATTAACTTTGTCATTGTATATAGGCATACACCATTTTAGGGAAGAGTTCTCCTCTCAGATTCACCCAGTATATCACAGTTTAAGTATTCTGTTCTCCGTGCACACACAGCACTCATGCTGACATGGGAAAAGGGAGCTTTGTTCATGTTGAGAGAGGGGAATATGAGAGTCAAGATCTGCTGTGCAGTTCTGAGAGGAGATTTTTGCACCCTTTTTTTTTTTTTTTTAATCTGTATAATTTAACTCTACTTCTCTTCCGATCCTCTCTATAAATCATTTAGCTGGTCTCAAAGCCTCCAAAAGAAATAACAAGATATGCGTATGCTATAGTTGCTTTATTGACGTTCACAATATAGGCCCAGTTCTGTTTCTGATTCTGTTGCTGATTGCAGGGAGTGCCTATGGAATGGGGGCCTATGAATATTTGTTTCTTAGGTCTTAAAGTTAGATTTTGGCATTCTCTGTTGGTGTAAACTGGTGCAGCTCCCCTGAAGTCGATGGACCTGCAGCCATTCACAGCAACAGAGAATTTGGCCCCATGTGTTCTCCACGTATATATATTTGTTCCACATGATCACACGCTGCACTCTTCATCTATACGTATGTATTTACAGCAAATATTGCATAAAAGAATGATAGGTCCCAAACCAGAACCCTGAGTCAAATATCCCTGAATTTCAATGAAGCTTGGATTTGGACCCCAAGTTTGTACGTGCCCCATCTCATTAAAGGGTTAAATCAAAACATGGTAGCAAGCCTTTCCAAACTTTTTATGCTGAGACTCCTTTTCCTAAGAATGTTGCAGGGAAATCAGATCTATCTTGCATTTGGATTAAAAGTTTCCTATAAACTTTCCTCCCCTAAGGGTACATCTACACTTACTTCCTGGTTCGGCGGCAGGCAATCGATCTTCTGGGATCGATTTATCGCGTCTTGTCTAGACGCGATAAATCGATCCCGGAAGTGCTCGCCATCGACGCTGGTACTCCAGCTCGGCGAGAGGAGTACGCGGCATCGACGGGGGAGCCTGCCTGCCGCGTCTGGACCCGCGGTAAGTTCGGACTAAGGTACTTCGAATTCAGCTACGTTATTAACGTAGCTGAATTTGCGTACCTTAGTCCGAAGTGGGGGGTTAGTGTGGACCAGGCCTTAGAGCAGTCTACCCTAATTAAAAATTATCACCTCTCCCCACCATGCCGCAAGGGAAACGAAAGCAGAATTGTTCATGAACAGGTGCGATACTGTGTGATAGCTCTACACATTCACATTAAAAATCACATGAATCATTTCCAGATCCCTGGATCGTTTCAGGCTATTTGCTGAGGTTCAATATTTATGTCTTTCTGCAGAAGCATTTCCAAAGAATTAACATACTGCAGCCATAGCCCGCTCCACCAGTGACTGCTTTTCTGTTTAGTTTCTATAAATGAAATTTATTAAAACCATTACGTGCACAGTGATGCCACAATATCCAGAGCAAAGTTACTAAATCTAAAAGAGCTTTTATTTAATCAGGAGATAGCTAACAGATGTAATGACTGGAGGATGAGGCGGAACCTTGTTTTACATTCACTCCCTGACAATGTGGTTATATCACTTTCATTAATGTGGATTCCATATTTCCCTGCATCTATTACTTTAAATAAAAAGCAATCATTTCTAAAAATGTCCCATTTATTGCATCGGAGCTTTTGGTTCTTATGTGCCCAACAGAAATCAATTTCTTTCCTGTCTTCAGACATCCCACCCCAGTCATTTTTTTTAAATGAGTAGTTCCACCTCCCCATCCATCTTGTCTGCATGTAGAAGGGATAACCTGCAGTTGAATTACAGAAAGCTTATTCTCCCAGTGGGATCTGAGATAAGATAGACTGCATTAACCCTAAGATTAATTTCCCAGTCAGAAATTCCCCCCTCCTCTTTTAAGAAGATCACAGGAACCAGGCTGGATATTGGTAAGAGATCTATTGAGTACACTTTCATCACCAGCTTTCAATAAGAGGGAAACAGTAACAGTAATAAGCTCACAGATGACTGAAATGCCACGGGTGGCTGGGAGAGATTTCCAAGTACGTCAGCATTTCAATCTCGATATACGATGTAACATAGACCATGACTGTCACGACTCTTGCAGATTCTTTGTCCACATAAAATTAGTTCTTGATGGGAATTCTAATCAAGATGTCAGAATCGGTGATCCGTTTCATACACTTGGTCCCCTAAAAGCATTCATTACATCAGAAAACAAAATGATTTATTATTCTTCAGAGGTTTAGATTTCATTTTAATGTTAAGGCTATTTGAAGCCTTTGTTTATATCTATTGTGACAGACCCAGACCAGTGGGGTACAGGAGTCGGGTAGAGGGCAAATATACTGGTCACTGGATGAGTAGTTTTCTGTTCCCTGAGTGACCAGAGCAGGGGCTGCACTAGAGTAATCAGGAACCTGCTAGAACCAGTTAAGGCAGGCAGGCTAATTAGGACACCTGGAGCCAATTAAGAAGAAGCTTCTAGAATCAATTAAGGCAGGCTAATCAAGGCACCTGGGTTTTTAAAAAGGAGCTCACTTCAGTTTGTGGTGGGAGTGTGAGGAGCTGGGAGCAAGAGGCGCAAGGAGCTGAGAGTCAGAGGGTGTGCTGCTGGAGGACTGAGGAGCACAAGCATTATCAGACACCAGGAGGAAGGTCCTGTGGTGAGAATAAGGAAGGTGTTTGGAGGAGGCCATGGGGAAGTAGCCCAGGGAATTGTAGCTGTCATGCAGCTCTTACAGGAGGCACTATAGACAGCTGCAGTCCACAGGGCCCTGGGCTGGAACCCGGAGTAGAGGGCGGGCCTGGGTTCCCCCCAAACCTCCCAACTGACCTGGACTGTGGGTTCTCCCAGAGGGGAAGGTCTCTGGGCTGTTCCCCAACCCACATGGTGAATCTCTGAGGCAAGAAAATCCGCCAATAAGCGCAGGACCCACCAAGATAGAGGAGGAACTTTGTCACACTATGTACTTTCCACTTACCATCATGTACTTACCATCCAGCACAGAGCAGCCCTATGGGATAAGGGGACCAACTAAATACATATAAACATCATAAAAAAAAAAACACTTTGCATCATCTTGCCTGTCTTCAAAAGATCTTTAAGTGCTTTACATTCATTCATTAATACAATATCACTCCTATCAGGTAGGTTATTCATTATTCCAATTAGACAGATGGGTAAACAGACACAAAGAGCTGAAGGCCCTGATCCTTCAATTGCAAAGAGCTCCCCATGGATAGACTTCTCAGCCCACATGGAGCCCCACTGAAGTCAAAGCCTACATAGAGATCAAGACTTAAATGACTTCCCCAAAGTCACACATTAAGATCAGTACCGGAGCCAGGAATTAATCCCAGTAGCCGACTCCTCTGACCATCAGACAATATCTCTCCCACAAGCCACGTGCATTGTTTTCTCTCTCTCACTAGCCTGATGTGATGAACGCAGCACCACTGCTCTGTTAGAATGAGAGTAGCAAGAACATATGAGTGGACAGGATCAACTTCTCAGTGCTCCCTCCCTAGGCCAGCATCTTTGAGAAATCTCAAGGTAGGTCTGTAAGCGACAGACAGCCCCCCAACCTGAAGCAAATACTCACCAGCAACTACACACCACACAACAAAAACACTAACCCAGGAACCAATCCCTGCAGCAAACCCTGTTGCCAACTCCGTCCACATATCTATTCAAGGGATACCATCATAGGACCTAACCACAACAGCCACACCATCAGGGGCTCATTCACCTGCACATCTACCAATGTGATATATGCCATCATGTGCCAGCAATGCCCTTCTGCCATGTACATTGGCCAAACCAGACAGTCTCTACGCAAAAGAATAAATGGACACAAATCAGACATCAAGAATTGTAACATTCAAAAAACAGTAGGAGAACACTTCAATCTCCCTGGACACTCAATAACAGACTTAAAAGTGGCCATTCTTCACCAAAATACTTCAAAAACCGACTCCAATGAGAAACTGCAGAACTGGAATTAATTTGCAAACTGAACACCATCAAATTAGGCCTGAATAAAGACTGGGAGTTGATGGGTCACTACTAAAAGTAATTTTCCCCTCTGCTGATTCTCACACCTTCTTGTCAATTGTTGGAAATGGGCGACGTCCACCTTGATTGCATTGGCCTCATTAGCACTACAAAAGTAATTTTCCTCCTTTGATATTCACCCATTCTTGTCAACTGTTGAGACTAGGCCACTTCCATCTTAATTGAATTAGCCTTGTTAGCACTGAAACCCCCCCCACACACTTGGTAAGGCAACTCCCATCTTTTCATGTGCTGTAATATTTATACTGCTTTCTGTGTTTTTCACTCCATGCATCTGATGAAGTGGGTTTTAGCCCACGAAGCTTATGCCCAAATAAATTTGTTAGTCTCTAAGATGCCACAAGGACTCCTCGTTGTTTTTGCTTATACAGACTAACATGGCTACCACTCTGACTCCTTTGCAAGGTACCCTTGACTTGTATTTTTGTTTAAGTTTAAAATCAGTAATGTAATTGTGGCATAGCAGTCAAATACCTTGGGATGCTGCATGGGTTGCTTCCTTTCCCATCTTCCCTGCAGGGTTCAGTTTACAGGTTTGGGCCAAAAGACATGAACCAGAGAAGCAGCTGCTGCTGCTGCTAAGAACCATTAACAAGCATTTCAAGCTGCAACGGGTTATCCTATCAAGGTAAGGGGAAGTTGTATACTTCAGGTAAAGAGGAAAAGAGAAGTCAGTGAGGCGCAAGGGAGCTAGTTAGTAAGTGCTAACTATTCAGGGTGTTAATGTTGTGTCTTTTGGTTGGTTGGTTGGTTATTGTTGTTCTGTTCCTTTTCCCCTGAACTGGGGAGGGCAAAATAAATACAGGGACTTTAATTCTCACCAAATTATTTGGAGCACCAATGTGTTATTTACAAGCCAGCCTGCCTGTTCAGGCCTTCTGGAAATAACAAAGAACATAAATCTACCTAGAGGATTTTTAGTGAACTCATCAGCAATGGGGGTACAAAGGGGCTATAACTGGGAGGAGAATTGGGGCCAGATTCTCTAATGTTCCAGTCCAATGCCATGTAGTTGCAGCATTGCTGAAAGTTTAGCTTTATAGTGGGCGGGGGGGGGGGGGAGAGTAGGAAGTGGGAGAATTCTATAATTTTATTCCTCCAAAGAAGATAAATATAATTTGCTGGAGGGATTTTCACTGCCACCACTTGTATATGCTTTTAAAGTTAATACAAATATAAGTGACTCCTCTCTTATTTGTTCTTTTTCAGTGTATTGGTTGTCAGCATTTAGATTTCAGATTTTTCTATTTGCTTTTTGCCACACAAACCAAAGATCACTTAGAAGAACATTAATAACCAGAAGCAGTTAATGCAAAATAAATAATCCCACACATTTATAAGACATGCAGTAAGGATGACAGTCTGTTTTATGTAGTTCCAGTGAGATTCATTCATTTCCCTCCAGAAGTATGAGGCTGTAAAAGGCCCATTTTACTCTTGGTGATGCCTTATCAATGGTTAGAATATGAAGAATGTTGTCCTCGTGATATTATTAGGAACCTCAGATTTTATTCAGTAAATTAGGGAAACAAAATGCAAAGGTAAAGACCATCAATGGAAAGGATGAGGATAATGGACTTTACCCCATTTTCAGATCATGAGTTTGAATTCAACTCAAAGCCTTACATGAAATAGCTTTGGCAGGCAGTCCCTGGTAATACATATGTTCTCACCATTCAAAGTCTGACATGCAGTACTTGGCAGTCTCTGCATGGCAATGGACAAGGAATAAATTAGAATGGAGGCTAAATGACCCAATATCAGTTAATAAATTTGGTCCCTCCACATGTGGTTTAAGGTTACTGGCAGAAGTCTGTGTCTGAATGTTGAAGCTGCATACAATCTATTGTGCATATTATTTTTACATAAATACATACACAAATATATACATTATACACACACACACAGAGCTTGGTGTGTATATTATACAGATACTTGTATTCCCTTCCCCCATAAAAAGTCAATCAAATACTAATGTTTAAATCCTCTCTATTTGCATCAACAATAGACATATGACAAACCACTAACTAATTAACTCATTAGTGATCAGCATACTATTTAAAAACAAAACCAAAAGATCCTATTACAAATGCCTGTTTTACTAAACCTCCCCCCCTCCCAGCCCCCAGCTTTGAGTCAAGCTGCGAAAGACCCATTGTACAACATGTCAGAAATCATGTTATCCAGCTTCCATGGATAAACTAAATAGCAAGTGTGTATTTAAATGAGATGGTGAGTTGCCTGGTTACTTTGCATTTGACAGTATTTTTATTAAAAAAGCATAAAAAGAGGGAGCTTTTCACTCATTCAGAAGAGGGATTATAGGTAAACACCCATAAATGGGAATAAGCTGAATAGCAGGGGAAAGGGGGGAATTCCAACTAGACCTCAGGATCTGCTGGAAAGAACAGTGTGACATGAAGAAGTCTGGTTCTAGCTGTGGGCTCCAAAATGCTATTGTGGGGAATTATAGTTAAGGTTGAGACAAGCTTACTTTTAACAGCCCATTTTACTTGAAGCGTCTTGACAATTGCTGAGCCTCTTGGAGACTCAGAGTGGGGTTAGTGTTGCAGATTTGAGGTCATTGTTACAGGGGAGGTCTGAGGTACAACAATCACCTGCACCAGAAAAATAAAATCATGTGATGTCAAATTTTTTGGGACAGCAATATTTTAAAATTTATTTGGGTGAATCTACCAATGGGGCACAAGCCAAGCTGATGAGCCAGAAAAAAATCTGTTTTACCTTAACTCTTTATTTCCTGTTTGGCAGTGCCTTATTGGCAGGACTATAGCTCTACTAACACTTCCACATATTTTTCAGTGACACAAAAATGATGAAGACTAAATTGCCCTCTTGCCTGCTAGTCCAAAACATTTATCATTTCCAACTCCTATATTAAACAGTATTACTATATGGCCCAATCTAACTTCCATCAAAGCCAATTCCAATTAACTGCTTTGGAAGGAATCGGACCTAAAGGGATGGAACATGAAGTTCTTAATTATGCCAATTTCCCATTAAGTCAATTAGTAATGTGCATGTATGTGCTGCTGAATCAAGCATGCTTTTCAACAAAATACTTTTTTCAAAGCAAGAATATGTACAACTTCTGCTTGTGATCACTTGTGCTATTTTAAATTTTTTATATATATATATATATATATATATATATATATATATATGCGCAGAACCATCCATGTTAACAGTGAATAAGCCACAAACCCAGGTTTCATATTTACATATTAATTTAGGAACTGATTCTGTAGCCACTCCAGGAATGAAATTCTGCCCCAAGTCATACATAAGGAACTCCCTCCGACCTATGCAGAATTCCCATTGGAATCAATGGGAGTTCTGTGCATGTAACAATTGCATAATTAGACCCACAGAATGGAAATTTAAACCAAATCAAGGAAAAAATTATCTTCTAAATTGTTTTGCCATATGTGTTTGTGCCAACTTCTATTACCCTTCCACAAAGAATCATCAAGAATTGACTGATTGTTGGCAACTCTGATCGCTGCGCTCAGCATTAATTGCATGCTGCTCCTTCCTCACAATATAATTTCTGAAATGGGTTTCCAGGAAAGAAGCAAAAGATTGCATAGCTTCTAGTTACAAGTAATGATTGTCTTCTTGATGATTTTGACACAGATAAGGGTTTTTCCAGCCCCAATGGGAATCAAACAGATTGACTCTAATAGGTTTGAATGTACAATGATTATCTCATTTATAATACATTCTACCCAATCCTCAATTATTTAGATATGGGTCAAGATCAAGAGAACACATCAAAACAAATCCTGCACCTGTAAGAGAATTTAGATGTTAATTAAACGAGAAACAGATCAAAGGAGTCTCCATACAGAAGATGTAAGAGGAACATATTAAAATTCAGGACAGTCGGGACATCACCACTCTGGATAATGCTATCCCAAGTCATATCAGCTGCTTACACAATCACTGTTCCTTTTTACTTTATGAAGCTGCATTAAATCAAGTAATAAATCATGATTCATGATTCATTACCTGCCATAGACCAATGACATTTGACCCACAAGAAAAGATTAATATGTGTAGATAAACTATATGTTGGTAAGTGCATCCTATGCAGAAAAGTTAAAACATTAATTAATCATGGCATACATAACACATGACATGTCAAGAGCCTGAGATTCATATGCTAGGAAGCTTAAATAATATCAGTCTAGTCCTCAGGGTGGTTCAACAGGTTAGAGAGGTGGAAGTCAGAGTTGATTGACTTTATTATTGCCTCATTCTAGCAATGCTGTTAGTTGGCGGCTGAGTAAGCACTTCCACTGTAAGCATCTATTTGCAAGCTCATAGAGCCCAATATTAGAAGATGCTGAATACTGAACTGAACTCAGAAGTGATTTGGATCTGGCCCCTAGAAGACTTCAAAAATTACCCTTGAGATACAATTTTTATTCTAGTCAGCCCTCAGATACATTTTTTTTTTTTTTTTTGGCGGGGGAATAATGGGCTAAAATTCGTTTTGGCCATTCATGTCAGAGAATGGAAAAACAGTATTTTCACTGATTGTTTTCAGATGTTTTGGTGCTCAGAATTCTAACAATGGCACAAGCCAGGTCAATGTACCATGGCCAGAAAATTCTGAATTGTGGTTTACACCACTAATCAGCTTTTGGCCATATTGCTTACATGCATACACAAGTGCCACAAACTCCACTGAATCATAGAATATCAGGACTGGAAGGGACCTCAGGAGGTCATCTAGTTCAACTCCCTGCTCAAAGCAGGACTAATCCTCAACTAAATCATCCCAGCCAGGGCTTCGTCAAGCCTGACCTTAAAAACCTCTAAGGAAGGAGATTCCACCACCTCCCTAGATAACCCATTCCAGTGCTTCACCAGCCTCCTAGTGAAAAAGTTTTTCCTAATATCCAACCTAAACCTCCCCCACTACAACTTGAGACCATTACTCCTTGTTCTGTCATCTGCTACCACTGAGAACAGTCTAGATCCATCTTCTTTGGAACCCCCTTTCAGGTAGTTGAAAGCAGCTATCAAATCCCCCCTCATTCTTCTCTTCTGCAGACTAAACAATCCCAGTTCCCTCAGCCTCTCCTCATAAGTCACGTGCACCAGCTCCCTAATCATTTTTGTTGCCCTCCACTGGACTCTTTCCAATTTTTCCACATCCTTCTTGTAGTGTGGGGCCCAAAACTGGACACAGTACTCCAGATGAGGCCTCACCAACGCCGAATAGAGGGGAATGATCACATCCCTCGATCTGCTGGCAATGCCCCTACTTATACAGCCCAATATGCCATTAGCCTTCTTGGCAACAAGGGCACACTGTCGACTCATATCCAGCTTCTCATCCATTGTAACCCTTAGGGTCCTTTTCTGCAGAACTGCTGCCTAGCTATTCAGTCCCTAGTCTGTAGCAGTGCATGGGATTCTTCCATCCTAAGTGCAGGACTCTGCACTTGTCCTTGTTGAACCTCATCAGGTTTCTTTTTGGCCCTATCCTCTAATTTGTCTAGGTCCCTCTGTATCCTATCCCTACCCTCCAGCGTATCTACCACTCCTCCCAGTTTAGTGTCATCTGCAAACTTTCTGAGAGTGCAGTCCACGCCATCCTCCAGATCATTAATGAAGATATTGAACAAAACCAGCCCCAGGACCGACCCTTGGGGAACTCCGCTTGATACCGGCTGCCAACTAGACATGGAGCCATTGATCACTACCCGTTGAGCCCGATGATCTAGCCAGCTTTCTCTCCACCTTATAGTCCATTCATCCAGCCCATACTTCTTTAACTTGCCGGCAAGAATACTGTGGGAGACGGTATCAAAAGCTTTGCTAAAGTCAAGGAATAACACATCCACTGCTTTCCCCTCATCCACAGACCCAGTTATCTCTTCATAGAAGGCAATTAGGTTAGTCAGGCATGACTTGCCCTTGGTGAATCCATGCTGACTGTTCCTGATCACTTTCCTCTCCTCTAAGTGCTTCAGAATTGATTCTTTGAGGACCTGCTCCATGATTTTTCCAGGGACTGAGGTGAGGCTGACTGGCCTGTAGTTCCCCAGATCCTCCTCCTTCCCTTTTTTAAAGATGGGCACTACATTAGCCTTTTTCCAGTCATCCGGGACCTCCCCCGATTGCTATGAGTTTTCAAAGATAATGGCCAATGGCTCTGCAATCACATCTGCCAACTCTTTTAGCACCCTCAGATGCAGCGCATCCAGCCCCATGGACTTGTACTCGTCTAGTTTTTCTAAATAGTCCCGAACCACTTCTTTCTCCACAGAGGGCTGGTCACCTCCTCCCCATGCTGTGCTGCCCAGTGCAGCAGTCTGGGAGCTGACCTTGTTCGTGAAGACAGAGTCAAAAAAAGCACTGAGTACATTAGCTTTTTCCACATCCTCTGTCACTAGGTTGCCTCCCTCATTCAGTAAGGGCCCACACTTTCCTTGACTTTCTTCTTGTTGCTAACATACCTGAAGAAACCCTTCTTGTTACTCTTAACATCTCTTGCTAGCTGCAACTCCAAATGTGATTTGGCCTTCCGATTTAACTCTTGCATGCCTGAGCAATATTTTTATACTCCTCCCTGGTCATTTGTCCAGTCTTCTACTTCTTGTAAGCTTCTTTTTTGTGTTTACGGTCAGCAAGGATTTCACTGTTAAGCCAAGCTGGTCGCCTGCCATATTTACTATTCTTTCTACACATCGGGATGGTTTGTTCCTGCAACCTCAATAAGGATTCTTTAAAATAAAGCCAGCTCTCCTGGACTCCTTTGCCGCTCATGTTATTCTCCCAGGGGATCCTGCCCATCAGTTCCCTGAGGAAGTCAAAGTCTGCTTTTCTGAAGTCCAGGGTCCATATTCTGCTGCTCTCCTTTCTTCCTTGTGTCAGGATCCTGAACTTGACCATCTCATGGTCACTGCCTCCCAGGTTCCCATCCACTTTTCCTTCCCCTACTAATTCTTCCCGGTTTGTGAGCAGTAGGTCAAGAAGAGCTCTGCCCCTAGTTGTTCCTCCAGCACTTGCACCAGGAAATTGTCCCCTACACTTTCCAAAAACTTCCTGGATTGTCTGTGCACCGCTGTATTGCTCTCCCAGCAGATATCAGGGTGATTAAAGTCTCCCATGAGAACCAGGGCCTGTGATCTAGTAACTTCTGCTAGTTGCCGGAAAAAAGCCTCATCCACCTCATCCCCCTGGTCTGGTGTTGTATGGCAGACTCCCACCACGACATCACCCTTGTTGCTCACACTTCTAAACATAATCCAGAGACTCTCAGGTTTTTCTGCGGTTTCATACCGGAGCTCTGAGCAGTCATAATGATCTCTTACATACAATGCAACTCCCCCGACCTTTTCTGCCCTGCCTGTCCTTCCTGAACAGTTTATATCCATCCATGACAGTACTCCAGTCATGTGAGTTATCCCACCAAGTCTCTGTTATTCCAATCACACCATAGTTCCTTGACTGTGCCAGGACTTCCAGTTCTTCCTGCTTGTTTCCCAGGCTTCTTGCATTTGTGTATAGGCACTTAAGATAACTCGCTGATCGTCCTGCTTTCTCAGTATGAGACAGGAGTCCTCCCCTCTTGCGCTCTCCTGCTTGTGCTTCCTCCCGGTATCCCATTTCCCCACTTACCTCAGGGCTTTGGTCTCCTTCCCCCAGTGAACCTAGTTTAAAGCCCTCCTCCTTACTCCTGCTTTAAGGCCTCCTTCCACTGCCAGAGTAAAGTGGCCTTTGTGTAAATGAGAATCAGGCCCTATGAGTTTCACTCAGCTCCCCGGGGTATTCAAGAGAGCTTTGCTTTGTGCTTTCTAGTTTGTTCATACTTGAAACTCTTAGTGAACCTCAAAACAAGGGAGAAAGCTGGATGGGTGGGAGGAAGAGGAGAATACATTTTTAAGAGCAGTAACCAGTACTGTCCATAATTGTCTGTCATGTGTAAGAACACAAAAATTAACTGACTTGCTGGTCAAGAGGTAACCCTCCTAAGTCTTTCTCTAATCATACAATCAAGCTGTGAGTTGCTCCTATGCTTAGAACAAAATATTTCCTAGAGCCTCATTTCCTGCTTGAGTAAATGTTTATTCAGATATTATTTTCAAATAGGATGCTATTATATCTCTCAATTATAGTACTTCAGTGGTGACAGGCCAACCCTACACATCCTGTCCTGGAACAGTATGCAGTATACAGCCAATAAAATCCAATTAAGTCTCACTCACGCAGTAGACTGTCCTAAATCAGTTTTCTTTTGCTTCCTATTTTACAATAGAAGCTCATTGTTCCTATCCAAAGCAGGCTCAGATCTCCATTGACCCAGCAGGCCTGCAGGAAAGGCCTAAATTGCCTCATAACCAGCTCATGACCTCTATGCCTTTTCATTATGTAGGTTTCCTTTTAGTTGCTATTTAACAGGGACATGGAGGGTGGAGGGCTGGGCTACCACCTAAGGGAAAGAATGATGATAGACTGTAAATTTAACAGTACAAATCCTGTATCTTAAAAAAAAAAAAAAAAAAAAAAACAGCCCTGCACAAACTGAAAGGTGGTTACTTCTGAATTTCATTTTATGCAATAACAGACTTGACAGGACATCAGGAGGAGTCTAGTGGTTCTTTTCAGTAGGGAAAGCCCAGCCCATAACTTGAAGAGCAGTTGAAGTTTAACCTGCCACTAATGGTTATAACTATTAATTGATTGTTTATTTGCTGATTTCTTTTTCTGCTAAAGTTAAAAAAGGTTCTGAGGGATGATATTTGTACTGGTTTATTTTTTTAAAACATTAAATAAACTAATTCAAATTTAACTAGTTAAAAGGTAAATAGCGTATGGACATATAGAGAGAGAAAGAATCCAGGTTTATCCAGAGTGACACCAGTGAGGCTACTCATGTGTTTAAAATTAAGCACATGCATTAGTGTTGCAGGATCTAAGATTTATATGGTAAATTTCCTCTCTATTCTTTCATTATATGTATACATTTCTTTTCTGTGTCTTCCTTTGTTAAATCTCTATTCATTGTTTCTCTGTATTTCACAAGAAGTTCCAAATAAATATTTTAACTCTCCACAATGTTCTCCATTTAAGCAGTAAAAGTTCTGACAAACTGATTATTCAGTGGAGGGACTTTCATTTAAAATTCTATTATAATTTTACAGTTGTTCCTTTCATTTCCCTGGGAATCTTAAATCAATGACTTAAGAATCTGGTTTTTGCTTTCAAATTGCTCTTATCAGCTTTCCTGTGTAAGAGTCTTCTCCAACAATAGGACTGAAAAAACAAATCAGTCTACTAATAAAGTTCAAAAGTAATTGCTTTAGACACAGATTATCATTGTAGAGCAGATATATGTGCATGTACCTTCCTGTTTATTCTCTTGCAATGACTGAAATTTTACATAGTTGCACTCTGTAGTTTGCCATTCTACAGTGATGTCCCAGTATCTGCATTTTAATGGAAACATTTCCTTGGAATAAATTAACATTGCATGTCTTCAGGGTCTTCAGTGGTTGAGTTTTCTTGCTCTTATTCTTTTAGGATTCTATAGTCTGCCTCTAAAGCCTGATCCAGAAAAAGCCAAGCGCCCACAACTCCTACCAAAGATAGCATAGCAGAGCTCAGCACCTCTCTGGATCAGACTCTTAATGCATTTGTGTTTTGTGTATTCTTTGCCCAGTGCACCCAATTCACTGCTGTGCACTGCACTTGCTCCAGAGCTTGGTTTCTGGTCTGAAGGATGTGGGGCTACTTAATGTACACAGAACCCCCTCTGCCAGCTAATGAAAGAAGCTCATTCTGCTTAATAAAAGTGACAGTGGATGTATATGTGCAAAAGCAAAACCTAAAGCCTTCCCCTCTCCCGGCCCATATGATTTTGAAGCAAATCTTACTTATCTCTCTCTTAATACCTACAAAAAGGGTGCAGAACAGGCACTAAAATATTTTGATTATTTTGGGGGCCTTTTTCCAGCTGTTTCAATTACTGTACTGCAAATGTATTAAGACAAGATTTTCCAGTTGTTTGATCAGCACAAAATGGTCAATTTGTAAAGCACCATTGAGTTAAAAAAAAAAAAAAAAATCTACTAGCCTAACCAGCCTTTTCTCCAATGCTAGTCTTAAAATAAAACTACAGACACATCAGTAATGAAAAGCTGGTGAACTACTTATTCTTTATTGGTTTAGGTGATGTTGAATGCAGGTACCTGTTACTATTATAGGCAGGGCTGGTAGCCCTGCCTATTACTGGGGTTGCCTGACACTTCCCACTATAGACCCTTTCAAAGTTTCAAAGTTGTTTATAATTTTGCTGTAACTTAACCATTTGGGCTGATATTTTCCATGCTGTTTGACTGCCTCAGTCTTAATGTTTTTGGAAAATTTCAGCCAAAATGGTTCAGCTGTTTCTGAGAACATACAATTTTCCCCCATGTTAAACAAAAATTCTGGCAACCTTGTCTTTGAGAACCATGCTTTGGAGCAGGGACTTGACATGTGTCAGGGATGTACCTATTGCCATCCCCATGAAAATTCACCAAAATGTGGTCATGCTATCATCAGACTCTGAAAAAATCACCGTGTGCACATAGTAGAGACTTCAGTTGTTTCAACTAAAACCTTCAAGATTCTGTCCTCCATCCAGGGCCGGCTCCAGGCACCAGGCAACCAAGCACATGCTTGGGGCGGCTCCTGGTAAGGGGCGGCGGGGGGAGCGCGGCGTGGCATTCCGCGGGGGGGGGGGGCGCTCCGGCGGCGCGGCGCTCGGCTGGGGGGGGGCGGGCTCCGGCGGCGCGGCGCTCGGCTGGGGGGGGCGGGCTCCGGCGGTGCGGCGCTCGGCTGGGGGGGCGGCGCGGGCGCGGCGCTGGGGGGGGGTTCCGGCGGCGCTCGGCGGGGGGGGGCGGGCTCCGGCGGTGCGGCGCTCGGCGGGGGGGGCGGCGCGGGGCGCGGCACTGGGAGGGGCGCAGCGTTCGGCGGGGGGGGCGCGGCACTCGGCGGGGGGCAGCGCTTTTTTTTTGCTGCTTGGGGCAGCAAAAAAGTTAGAGATGGCCCTGCCTCCATCAGCATGCTTGAGCCTTTCACCGCTCCTTGTGCTAAGCAGACTGCACATGCACCATCCCCACAGAGTGACCGAGCACGTTCCATTCCCTTACAGTTCCTACATATGACCAGATTGCACGTATGCCATCCCTGCAGAGTGACTGAGCATAGACTACACAGACAAAGCTCGACTTACGCTGTAACGCCTTCTCCTGGATGCCCCCAGGCCAGCGTGGGGCCAAGCACTGGAACAGAGAACCAGGAGACTCACTCTCCTGTGCTCTCAATGACTCCTGACCTATCAATGCTGGCACCCAGACAGCTGCAACTGAAGTCAATGGGAGATTTGCTCTAACATTAAAAAAGGGCTATATAATGCTAAGTACCCTGAAAAATCAGTTGTCTCAGTTTGGACACCCAAAATTAGTGGAAACTTCTTATCCTAATCTCTATACCTTAATGCCCCATCTGTATAGCAGGGATAATATCACCCCAGACCTCACAGGGGTGTTGTAAAATTAATTCATTAATATCTGTGAAGCATTCAGCCATTATAGTGATGACCACGATAGAAAAAAGCCTATGAGGAAATTAATAATTCTGTCTTCAGAGCAGGGTTTGAATAGTGCACAGTAAATAAGGCCTGGGGTCACATTCTGAAAAATGATGAGAAAACAAAATATTGAATAACTGCTCATTAAGTAAGCACTGTCTCCCCCCCCCCCCCCCCCCCGACCCCCGCACACTGAATGAGGCAAGGGTACCATGGAAAAAATACTATGTGATTATACAGTTAAAGACTGTATCGTAATTAGAACTGAGCCAATAACTGAGTTTTTGATTCAGTGGTCAAACAAAAAATCTGGTTCTTTCCAAACCAAAACTGATTTTTGTTTGTTTTTTGTTTTTCTCATCGCAATGAAAAACTGAAAAAAAATTGTGTCAGACAAAACATTTTGAATGTCTATTCAAATAGACATTTCTGAAATGAAATGCCATTTTGAAACATTTTGTTTAAAAAATGTCAAAATGTTTTGACAGTTCAAATCCCACCCGCCCTGTTTTTGCCACCAAAACTTTTGCTGAATTTGACCTGAATTCGTGAATAGCTTTAGTGCCTTGAAAATATGCCGTTTTTCGTGAATTTACTTTTCATTATTTATTATTTGCCCAGTTCTAATCATAATGCATATGTGCAAGGGGGCCAAATTAAGATTGCATAAGCAACTTTACATCTGGCATGTCTTAACTTTTGAGTGCTTGATTTTGCAAACTTAGTAATGCTCGTTTAACATAATGATCTTGTGTTTGTGTCGTTTAGCATTTATATTACAACAACACCTAGAGGCCCTGTCATAACTATAAAGGGAAGGGTAACAACCCTCCTGTGTACAATACTATAAAATCCCTCCTGGCCAGAGACACCAAAATCCTTTTACCTGTAAAGGGTTAAGAAGCTCAGGTAACCTGGCTGAAACCTGACTCAAAGGACCAATAAGGGAACAAAATACTTTCAAATCTTGGGGAGGGGGAAAGGCTTTTGTTTGTGCTCTTTGTTTTGGGGGTTGTTCGCTCTTGGGACTAAGAGGGACCGGACATCAATCCATGCTCTCCAAATCTTTCTGAACAAGTCTCTCATATTTCAAACTTGTAAGTAACAGCCAGGCAAGGCGTGTTAGTTTATCTTTGTTTTCTCAAAGTGTAAATGTTCCTTTTGCTAGAGGGTTTACCTCTGTTTGCTGTAACTTTGAACCTAAGGCTAAAGGGGGTTCCTCTGGGCTGTTTGAATCTGAATACCCTGTAAAGTTATTTTCCATCCTGATTTTACAAAGATGATTTTTACCTTTCTTTCTTTAACTAAAAGCCTTCTTTTTAAGAACCTGATTAATTTTTCCTTGTTTTAAGATCCAAGGGGGTTGGATCTGGACTCACCAGGAATTGATGGGGGAAAGGAGGGGGAATGGTTAATTTCTCCTTGTTTTAAGATCCAAGGGTTTGGATTGGTGTTCACCAGAAAATTGGTGAAAAAGTCTCTCAAGGCTACCCAGGGAAGGGTGATAGTACTTGGGAGGGAAATATTCTGGGAGGGAGGTAGACAGAGTTTCCCAAATGACTCAAATAATTTGGGTGGTGGCAGCAAAACCAGATCTAAGCTGGTAGTTAAGCTTAGAGGTTCTCATGCAGGTCCCCACATCTCTACCCTAGAGTTCAGAGAGGGGAAGAAACCTTGACATGGTGGCAGAGGTGGGATCATTTTAAACCAAAAGCCAGTAAGATTTTTTTTCTCCTTTTTAGCTGAAGGTAGATGCATATCTTATCTCTCTTTACCTGAAGGCAGAGGTGTTATGTTTTTTTAACAAGGGTCTTTGTTAATGGAAGGTTTCAAGCTGTGAGCAAGCAGCTAGCAAAAGGAAATTACAAGCTGAATTGGGTTTTTTTTCTTTCTAACTCTCCGGTATAGCTAGCTTAGAAAGGCTAAACACTGAATGCTGTGAAAGTCTCTGTTAACTAAGCAGCCCTGAGCTGAGTACATCTGTGCAGCTGAGGGCTTGTCTACACTACAAAATTAGGTCGGATTTATAGAAGCCGGATTTATAGAAGCCGGTTTTATGCAGCCGACTGTGTGTGTCCCCACATAAAATGCTCTAAGTGCATAAAGTCGGCGGACCGCGTCCACAGTACCGAGGCTAGCGTCGACTTCCGGCGCATTGCACTATGGGTGCCTATGGGTACCTATCCCACAGTTCCCGGAGTCTCCGGCGCCCATTGGAATTATGGGTTGAGATCGCAATGCCCGAATGATGCAAAGCAGTGCCGCGGGGGGTTCTGGGTACATTGCGTCACGCACCTCCCCCGCCGTCACAGCAACGGCAGACAATAGATTCGCGCCTTTTTACCTGGGTTACCTGTGCAGACAACATACCACGCCAAGCATGGAGCCCGCTCAGCTCAGCTCACCGTCACCATATGTCTTCCGGGTGCCGGCAAACGTGTGACTGCATTGCTAAACAGCAGCAGCAGATTACTGCCTTTTGGTGGTAGACGGTGCAGCATGAGTAGTAGCCTTCATCGGCGCTCGGGATGCTGGTAGCTGTGGGGCTGGCAGCCGTAGGGCTGCATTGCACCAGCCCCTTGCCTTTTGGCAGTAGATAGTTTATTACGACTGGTAACCGTCCTGTCAGTATTGTCTGCTGAGCATCCAGAAGAGGCCGAGGGCAATCTGGGTGCTCAGCAGATCTGAAAGAAGAGCTTTCCTCAGGTCTGAAAGCAAGTAAATTTAGAGGTTGCCTGAAATGCTCATAGATTATTGTAGCCTGAGCGCCTTTACCGATCCTTCTGGCTACTGTACAGCAGCAACCCCTTGCCTTTAACCGTCCTCGTTGGACAATGATGGTTACCAGTCGTAGTATACTATTTGCTGCCAAGTATTGTCTGCTAAGCACCCAGAAAAGGCCGAGGGCGATCTGGGTGCTGGCAGACATGTGGCTGGCACACGTGGGGCTACATTGCTACACAGCAGCAACCCCTTGCCTTTAACCGTCCTCGTTGGACAATGATGGTTACCAGTCGTAGTATACTATTTGCTGCCAAGTATTGGCTGCCAAGCACCCAGAAAATGCCGAGGGCTATCAGTCATGCTGCACTGTCGTCTTAAGATGTAAAAAATAGATTTGTGTTTTATTCATTTCCTTCCCCCCTCCCTCCGTCAAATCAACGGCCCGCTAAACCCAGGCTTAGGAGTTCAATCTCGGGGGGGGGGGGCATTCTGTGTGACAGTTGTTTGTATTTCTCCCTGATGCACAGCCACCTTTCTTGATTTTAATTCCCTGTACCTGTACGCCATGTCGTCAGTCGCCCGCCCCTCCCTCCCTCCCTCCCTCCCTCCCTTCTTCCCCTGGTCTTTAGATACTAGTTTCGCGCCTTTTTTCAGACCAGACGCCATAGCTAGCACTGGGATCATGGAGCCCGCTCAGATCACCGCGGCAATTATGAGCACTATGAACACCACGCGCATTGTCCTGGAGTATATGCAGAGCCTGGACATGCCAAAGCAAAACCAGGAGGACCAGTTGAGGAGGAGGAGGCGATTGCAGCGCGGCGACGATAGTGATGAGGAAATTGACATGGACCTCTCACAAGGCACAGGCCCCAGCAATGTGGAAATCATGGTGTTACTGGGGCAGGTTCATGCCATGGAACGCCGATTCTGGGCCCGGGAAACAAGCACAGACTGGTGGGACCGCATCGTGTTGCAGGTCTGGGACGATTCCCAGTGGCTGCGAAACTTTCGCATGCGTAAGGGCACTTTCATGGAACTTTGTGACTTGCTTTCCCCTGCCCTGAAGCGCCAGAATACCAAGATGAGAGCAGCCCTCACAGTTGAGAAGCGAGTGGCAATAGCCCTGTGGAAGCTTGCAACGCCAGACAGCTACCGGTCAGTCGGGAATCAATTTGGAGTGGGCAAATCTACTGTGGGGGCTGCTGTGATCCAAGTTGCCAGGGCAATGAGAGGCCTGGTGATATCAAGGGTAGTGACTCTGGGAAACGTGCAGGACATAGTGGATGGCTTTGCTGCAATGGGATTCCCAAACTGTGGTGGGGCGATAGACGGAACCCATATCCCTATCTTGGCACCGGCGCACCAAGCCACCGAGTACATAAACCGCAAGGGGTACTTTTCAATGCTGCTGCAAGCCCTGGTGGATCACAAGGGACGTTTCACCGACATCAACGTGGGCTGGCCGGGAAGGGTACATGATGCTCGCGTCTTCAGGCACTCTCTTCTGTTTCGAAAGCTGGAGGAAGGGACTTTCTTCCCGGACCAGAAAATAACCATTGGGGATGTTGAAATGCCTATCGTGATCCTTGGGGACCCAGCCTACCCCTTAATGCCATGGCTCATGAAGCCATACACAGGCAGCCTGGACAGGAGTCAGGACCTGTTCAACTACAGGCTGAGCAAGTGCCGAATGGTGGTGGAATGTGCATTTGGGCGCTTAAAAGCGCGCTGGCGCAGCTTACTGACTCGCTGTGACCTCAGCGAAAAGAATATCCCCATTGTTATTGCTACTTGCTGTGCGCTCCACAATATCTGTGAGAGTAAGGGGGAGACATTTATGGCGGGGTGGGAGGTAGAGGCAAATCGCCTGGCCGCTGATTACGCGCAGCCAGACACCAGGTCGGTTAGAGCAGCACAGCAGGGCGCGGTGCGCATCAGAGAGGCTTTGAAAACTAGTTTTGTGACTGGGCAGGCTTTGGTGTGAAACTTCTGTTTGTTTCTCCTTGATGAAATCGCAGCCCCCCCCCCCCCACGCACCCGGTTAACTCTACTACCCTGTAAACCAAGCACCCCAACCTCCCCTACCCTCCCCTCTTCAAGCACCACTTGCAGAGGCAATAAAGTCATTGTTACTTCACATTCATGCATTCTTTATTAATTGAGCACACAACTAGGGGGATAATTGCAAAGGTAGCCCGGGATGGGTGGGGGAGGAGGGAAGGAAAAGGACACACTGCACTTTAAAACTTTAAAACTTATTGCTGTGGAAATCATCTAGGGTGGAGTGATTGGGTGGCCGGAGGCCCCCCCACCGTGTTCTTGGGCGTCTGGGTGAGGAGGCAATGGGACTTGGGGAGGAGGGCTGGTGGTTACAGAGGGCTGTAGCGGCGGTCTCTGCTCCTGCTGTTGGTTACAGAGGGGCTGTAGCGGCGGTCTCTGCTCCTGCTGTTGGTTACAGAGGGGCTGTAGCGGCGGTCTCTGCTCATGCTGTTGGTTACAGAGGGGCTGTAGCGGCGGTCTCTGCTCCTGCTGCCTTTCCTGCAGCTCAACCATACGCAGGAGCATATCACTTTGATGCTCCAGCAGCCGGAGCATCGACTCTTGCTTTATGAGTACAAGTTGACGCCACTTCTGCTCTTCAGCCCGCGTTTCAGCACGCAACTTCTCCTCTTGAGCACGCGATTTCTCCTCTTCAGCCCGCGATTCAGCACGCCACCTCTCCTCTCGCTCATATTGGGCTTTTTTAAAATCAGTCATTGACTGCCTCCACGCATTCTGCTGTGCTCTGTCAGCGTTGGAGGCAGTCTGTAGTTCAGTGAACATTTCGTCACGCGTCCTTCGCTTCCTTCTTCGAATATTCACTAGCCTCTGTGAAGGTGAAACATTTGCAGCTGGTGGAGGAGAAGGGAGAGTTGTTTAAAAAAGATACATTTTGGAGAACAATGGGTACACTCTTTCACGTTAGATTTTGCTGTTCACATCACACAGCACATGTGCTTTCGTTACAAGGTCGCATTTTTACTCTTATATTGAGGGCCTGCCGGTTTGGTGTGAGAGATCACTCACGCAGTGCCAGGCCACAGATTTCAGCTTGTAGGCAGCCATGGTAAGACACAGTCTTTTGGCTTTTTTAACCTTGTTAACAAGTGGGGATGGTTTAAAACAGTACTGCTCTCATTAACCATACCAAGCACCCGTTGGGTTGGCCATTTAAAATGGGTTTGCAATGTAAAAGGAGGGCCTGCGGTTTCAGGTTTAACATGCAGCACAAACCCAACTAACTCCCCTCCCCCACACACCCAATTCTCTGGGATGGTCACTTCACCCCTCCCCCCCACCGCGTGGTTAACAGCGGGGAATATTTCTGTTCAGCAGAGCAGGAAGGGGCACCTCTGAATGTCCCCTTAATAAAATCGCCCCATTTCAACCAGGTGACCGTGAATGATATCACTCTCCTGAGGATAACAAAGAGCGATAAGGAATGGATGTTGTCTGCATGCCAGCAAACACCGGGACCATACGCTGCCATGCTTTGTTATGCAATGATTCCAGACTACGTGCTACTGGCCTGGCGTGGTAAAGTGTCCTACCATGGCAGACGGGATAAGGCAGCCCTCCCCAGAAACCTTTTGCAAAGGCTTTGGGAGTACATGAAGGAGAGCTTTCTGGAGATGTCCCTGGAGGATTTCCGCTCCATCCCCATACACGTTAACAGACTTTTCCAGTAGCTGTACTGGCCGCGATTGCCAGGGCAAATTAATCATTAATCATTAAACACGCTTGTTTTTAAACCATGTGTAATATTTACAAAGGTACACTCACCAGAGGTCCCCTGTGTGCCCACAGGGTCTTGGGTGAGTTCGGGGGTTACTGGTTCCAGGTCCAGGGTGACAAACATATCCTGGCTGTTGGGGAAACTGGTTTCTCCGCTTCCTTGCTGCTGTGAGCTATCTATGATGTTCTCTCCATCCTCATCTTCCTCGTCCGCCGAACCCGCTTCCCTGTCTCCAGTGAGGGACTCATAGCACACGCTTGGGCTACTGGTGGCTGCACCCCCTAGAATGGCATGCAGCTCCTCGTAGTAGCGGCATGTTTGCGGCTCAGCCCCGGACCTTCCGTTTGCGTCTCTGGCTTTGTGGTAGGCTTGCCTTAGCTCCTTAATTTTCACGCGGCACTGCTGTGCGTCCCTGTTATGGCCTCTGTCCTTCATGGCCTTGGAGATCTTTTCTAATGTTTTGCCATTTCTTTTACTGTTTCGGAGTTCGGCCAGCACTGCTTCATCTCCCCAGATGGCGATCAGATCCCGTACCTCCCGTTCGGTCCAGGCTGGAGCTCTTTTGCGATCCTGAGACTGGGACTGGGACTCCATCACGGTTACCTGTGCTGATGAGCTCTGCATGGTCACCTGTGCTCTCCACGCTGAGCAAACAGGAAATGAAATTCAAACGTTCGCGGGGCTTTTCCTGTCTACCTGGCCAGTGCATCTGAGATGAGAGTGCTGTCCAGAGCGGTCACAATGAAGCACTGTGGGATAGCTCCCGGAGGCCACTAATGTCGAATTCCGTCCTCACTACCCAATTCCGACCCCCATAAGGCCGATTTTATCGCTAATCCCCTCGTCGAGGTGGTGTAAAGAAACCGGTTTAAAGGGCCCTTTAAGTCGAAAGAAAGGGCTTCGTCGTGTAAACGTGTCCAGGCTTAAGTCGACTTAACGCAGCTAAAGTCGACCTAAACTCGTAGTGTAGACCAGTGAACTGCAGAGCGGGTGTGGCCCAGCAGAAGAAAGCAGGAAAATGACTTCCAGTGAAGCAGCTAACAAACTAGAGCTGGCTAGACTGGAAGCAACAGAGAAAGAAAACGAACATAAGAGACGGATAGAACTAAGACAATTAGAAATTAATGCAGAAAAAGCCAGGGAGGAAACTGCCCACAAGAGAGCTATGAAGGCAAAAAAGGCCAGGGAAGAAACTGCCCACAAGAGAGCTATGGAGGCAGAAAAGGCCAGGGAAGAAACTGCCCATAAGAGAGCTATGGAGGCAAAAAAAAAAAAAAGAGAGAGAGATGGAGGAGAGGAAAAGAGAGAGGAAGCATGAACTGGAGTTAGCAAGGGCTAAGCAGAATATACCAGCCAACACTAGAAACCCCTCTCCAGGTACCGCTTCCCATCCCAGAAAATTCCCCACCTACAAGGCAGGCGATGATTCCGAGGCCTTCTTAGAAAATTTCGAAAGGGCCTGCCTTGGGTACAGCATCTCTACAGACCAGTACATGGTAGAGCTGAGGTCGCAGCTCAGTGGACCCTTAGCAGAGGTGGCGGCTGAAATGCCTAAAGAACACATAAACAGTTATGAACTTTTTAAAAACAAGGCCAGAATCAGAATGGGGCTAACACCCGAGCATGCCCGTCGGCGGTTCAGAGCTCTAAAGTGGAAACCGGATGTGGCATTTTCCCGACACGCCTACCACATTGAAAAAAATTGGAATGCCTGGATATCAGGAGCAAGCATTAAATCTCTGGAAGATCTGTCTTTCCTAATGAAAATGGAGCAGTTCTTAGAGGGTGTTCCTGAGAAAATAGAAAAGTACATCCTAAATGGGAAACCCAAAACTGTAACCAAGGCGGGGAAGATTGGAGCCAAATGGGTGGAGGTGGCAGAAAAGAAAAAAACTAGTAGCAGTTGAAGCGAATATCAGAAGGGGAAACCCGAAACAAAACTCTATCACCGGGGTCAACCCAAGGCCGCACCTACATCCCAAGGAAAACTCCAGACACCTTATCGTCCCACCACACCAGTCTCCAGCAACCCACCTCGCCCCAGTGACCAGTCAGCTGAACAATGTTTTAAACGTAATGAGCTGGGGCATGTGAAGGCCAACTGCCCCAAGAACCCCAACAAACTGCAGTTCATTACGCCGGAGTCACACCCAAGGTCCTCAGGCCCAGATGCATCCCAGGTACCTTCAAAGCGAAGGAAAACTGTGAATGTGGGCGGGAAGAAGGTTATCGCATGGAGGGACACTGGAGCACAAGTGTCGGCTATCCACCAATCCTTATTGGACCCCAAATTCATCAACCCAGAAGCCTCAGTGACAATTAAACCCTTCATGTCAAACTCTTTAAACTTGCCTATAGCCAAGTTGCCTGTCCGGTACAAGGGCTGGTCAGAAATGTGGACTTTTGCAGTCTATGATAATTATCCCATCCCCATGCTGCTGGGGGAAGACTTGGCCAACCATGTGAAGCTAGCCAAGAGGGTGGGAATGGTCACCCGCAGCCAGGCTAAGCAAGCTTTCACACCTATCCCTGTTCCGGAGCCTTTCACCAGGGCCCCGTCTGTGTTACCAGAGACCCAGACAGAGGTGGTGGAACCGGATCCCCTGCCAATGACTGCAACAGCTGTAGTGGATCCAATCCCAAAGACCCAGCCAAAGCCAGTCCCAGAACCGGAACTGGTAAAGCAACCAGCACCAGAACCATTGCCAGCACTGAGTCCAGCGCTTGCAAACCCGTCTACAACTCCAACGCCAGAGGGCACCAGCGAGCCTGAACTGGCAGAAGCAGCAGATAACCCTACCCAAGAGGCTCAGCCAGAGCCTGAAATACCACATAGTGCACCAGCGGAGAGCGGTTCACGGTCAATGAAAACAACCCCATCACCTGCATCGCTTCCAGAGGGACCAAGCCCAAGTTCACAATCCAAGGAGGAACTAATGTCGTCAGCATCAAGGGAACAGTTCCAGGCCAAGCAGGAAGCAGATAACAGCCTTCAGAAAGCTTGGGCGGCGGCCTGGAGCACCCCACCGCCTCTCAGCTCTTCTAACCGATCCCAGTTTGTTGTAAAACAAGGACTTTTATACAAAAAAACTCTTTCTGGTGGACACCAGGAAGATTGGCCCCTCAAAGACAGTTGGTAGTTCCAGCTAAGTACCGGGTAAAGCTCTTGAGCTTAGCCCATGATCATCCTAGGGGCCATTCTGGGGTGAACAGAACCAAAAACTGTTTGGGGAAGTCCTTCCACTGGGAGGAAATGGGCAAGGACGTTTCTAATTATGTCTGGTCTTGTGAGGTGTGCCAAAAAGTGGGAAAACCCCAAGACCAGGTCAAAGCCCCTCTCTAGCCACTCCCCATAATTGAGGTCCCATTTCAGCAAGTAGCTGTGAATATTCTGGGTCCTTTCCCAAAAAAGACACCCAGAGGAAAGCAGTACATACTGACTTTCATGGATTTTGCTATCTGATGGCCGGAAGCAGTAGCTCTAAACAACACCAGGGCTAAAAGTGTGTGCCAGGCACTAACAGGTAGGTTGGCCCTCCGACATCCTTACGGATTCGGGAACTAATTTCCTGGAAGAAACCATGAAAAACCTGTGGGAAGCTCATGGGGTGAACCACTTGATGGCCATCCCTGACCACCATCAAACAAATGGCCTGGTGGAGAGGTTTAATGAAACTTTGGGGGCCATAATACGTAAATTCGTAAATAAGCACTCCAATAATTGGGACCTAGTGTTGCAGCAGTTGCTTTTTGCCTACAGGGCTGTACCACATCCCAGTTTAGGGTTTTCACCATTTAAACTTGTGTATGGCCGCAAGGTTAAGGGGCCATTACAGTTGGTAAAGCAGCAATGGGAGGGTTCTACGCCTTCTCCAGAAACTAACATTCTGGACTTTGTAAGCAACCTACAAAACACCCTCCGAGACTCTTTAGCCCTTGCTAAAGAAAACCTAAAAAAGGCTCAGGAAAAGCAAAAAGCCTGGTATGATAAACATGCCAGAAAGCGTTCCTTCAAAGTAGGGGACCAGGTTGTGGTCTTAAAGGCGCTCCAGGCCCATAAAATAAAAGCGTCATGGAAAGGGCCATTCACAGTCCAAGAGCGCCTGGGAGCTGTTAACTATCTCATAGCATCCCCCACCTCAACCCTAAAGCCTAAAGTGTACCATGTTAATTCGCTAAAGCCCTTTTATTCCAAAGAATTAAAGGTTTGTCAGTTTATAGCCCAGGGAGGAGATGACGCTAAGTGGCCTGAAGGTGTCTCCTACAAAGAAAAAAGTAATGGCGGCGTGGAAGAGGTGAACCTCTCCATGATCCTGGGATGTATGCAGCGACAGCAGATCAAGGAGCTGTGCACTGGCTTCGTACCAACGTTCTCAGCCACCCCAGGATGAACTGAACGGGCATACCACTCCATTGACACAGGTAATCCTCACCCAATTAGAACCCCACCCTACCGGGTGTCTCCTCACGCCCAAACGGCTATAAAACGGAAGATCCAGGACTTGCTACAAATGGGTATAATCTGCCCCTCTAACAGTGCATGGGCATCTCCAGTGGTTCTAGTTCCCAAACCAGATGGGAAAATACGCTTTTGCGTGAACTACCATAAGCTAAATGCTGTAACTCGTCCCGACAACTATCCAATGCCACGCACAAATAAGCTATTGAAAAAACTGGGACGTGCCCAGTTCATCTCTACATTAAACTTAACCAAGGGGTACTGGCAAGTACCGCTAAATAAACCCGCCAAGAGAAGGTCAGCCTTCATCACCCATGCAGAGGTGTATAAATTTAATGTGCTTCCTTTCGGGCTGCAAAATGCACCCGCTACCTTCCAAAGACTTATAAATGGTCTCCTAGCGGAATTGAAAAAATCTGCAGTAGCCTACCTTAATAATGTGGCCATTTTTTCTAATTCGTGTGCAAAACACCTGAAGCACCTGAAAAAAGTCTTCAAGCGCATAAGGCAGTCAGGACTAACTATTAAGGCTAAAGTGTCAAATAGGCCTAAACAAAGTGACTTACCTTGAACACCACGTGGGTCAAAAAACTATAAACCCCCTAGAGGCCAAAGTGGATGCTATCCAAAAGTGGCCTGTCCCAAAGTCAAAAAAACAGGTCCAATCCTTCTTAGGCTGGGCCAGATATTATAGGCAATTTGTACCACACTACAGCCAAATCACCGCCACACTGACAGAACTAACGAAAAAAACCCAGCCAAATGCAGTTCAGTGGACTAATAAGTGTCAGAAGGCCTTTAACCAGCTTAAGGCGACACTTATTTCTGACCCTGTGCTAAGGGTCCCAGACTTTAACAAACCATTCCTAGTAACCACAAATGCGTCTAAGCGTGGTGTGAAAGCAGTTTTAATGCAGAAAGAACCGGATCAAAAATTCCATCCTGTCGTGTTTCTCAGCAAAAAGCTGTCTAAAAGGAAAAACTACTGGTCAATCAGCGAAAGGGAATGCTACGCCATTGTATACGCGCTAAAAAAGCTATGCCCATATGTTTGGGGATGGCGTTTCCAACTACAAACCGACCATGCTGCGCTAAAGTGGTTTCATACAGCCAAGGAAAATAACAAAAAACTTCTTCAGTGAAGTTTAGCTCTCCAAAATTTTAATTTTAAAATACAACACATTTCAGGAGCTTCTAACAAAGTGGCTAATGCACTCTCCTGTAAAAGTTTCCCAAAATCAACTGGTTAAAAATTGTTCTTAAAATGTGGAACATATTGTTAGTTTTTATATAATCAGTAGTATATCTAAAGGTGCATGTGTCTTAGTAACTCTGTTTTCTCCTAGAGCTTCAGAAAAAAAATCACAGCCAGTGTGAAACCGGCTGTCCAACACTATCTGTGATTTGGGGGGCGTGTCATAACTATAAAGGGAAGGGTAACAACCCTCCTGTGTACAATACTATAAAATCCCTCCTGGCCAAAGACACCAAAATCCTTTTACCTGTAAAGGGTTAAGAAGCTCAGGTAACCTGGCTGAAACCTGACCCAAAGGACCAATAAGGGAACAAAATATTTTCAAATCTTGGGGAGGGGGAAGGCTTTTGTTTGTGCTCTTTGTTTTGGGGGTTGTTCGCTCTTGAAACTAAGAGGGACCGAACATCAATCCATGCTCTCCAAATCCTTCTGAACAAGCCTCTCATATTTCAAACTTGTAAGTAACAGCCAGGCAAGGCGTGTTAGTTTATCTTTGTTTTCTCAAATTGTAAATGTTCCTTTTGCTAGAGGATTTACCTCTGTTTGCTGTAACTTTGAACCTAAGGCTAAAGGGGGTTCCTCTGGGCTCTTTAAATCTAATTACCCTGTAAAGTTATTTTCCATCCTGATTTTACAAAAATAATTTTTACCTTTCTTTCTTTAATTAAAAGCCTTCTTTTTAAAAACCTAATTAATTTTTCCTTGTTTTAAAATCCAAGAGGGTTGAATCTAAACTTACCAAAAATTGGTGGGGAAAAGGAGGGGAAATGGTTAATTTCTCCTTGTTTTAAAATCCAAGGGTTTAAATCGGTGTTCACCAAAAAATTGGTAAAAAAAAGTCTCTCAAGGCTACCCAGAAAAGGGTTATAGTATTTAAAAATATATATATTCTGGGGGGGAAGGTAAACAAAGTTTCCCAAAAAACTCATAAATAATTTGGGTGGTGGCAGCAAAACCAAATCTAAGCTGGTAGTTAAGCTTAAAGGTTCCCATGCAGGTCCCCACATCTGTACCCTAAAGTTCAAAGTGGGAAAAAACCCTTAACATGGGGCCCCATTGTGTTAGACACTGTAAAAACACTTAATAAGAGACAATCCCTGTTCCAAAGAATTTACAGTCTAATTAGACAAGACAGACAAAGAACAGGAGAGGAAACAGAACATAGAGAGATGAAGTGACATGCCCCAGGTTACTCAGCAGGTCACTGGCAGAGTCACAAATACAATCCAGGTCTCTTGGTACCCACTCCTGTGCCCTACCCATTAGGCCATGCTGCTTGTCTAGAATATGTCATTAATCACAGTACCTGCAGCTAAGTGAGCTACAATTAGGAAATGGGTTTTATAATTTTTTTTAATGGACCACATTTTCAATAGTATTTTCAACTTACTGTATATCCAAGGCTAGCCCTAGCTTTTGCATGACCCTGTGCAAAGTAACACACATGGGACCCATCCAGCTTCTCAGTCTGTAACCAACTGCATCCACCCCTTCTGTCCCCATTGCATACCTCTCTCTGTGTATCCATGATTGCAATTCCCACTCGGTGTGTGGCATCACCATCCTTCCCCTGGATGTGAGGGCCCAAGGCCTCTCATGGAACATCAACATGGCACTGGAAACCAGGAGAGGAGCCAACAGGCTACTGTCTAGGTGAAGAGGGCAGTTAAGGAAATGTATTATCTACTCAGAACCACAAAGAGAAATCAGGAATAGGTCTCTAGAGGATCAGGGTATTTGTGTGTGATACAGGACTCAGAAAGAGTGGGGACCTATACAACCATGTTTGCATATTTCTCATTGCTAGAAAATCCATCAGACTACTCCTAATGGTCTTTACTGATTTCTATTGGGCTTTGTTGATTTTTGCTGGAGGATCTGCAGCCTCTGAAAACAACTGACAAATAGACCTCCTTCACTGGGTTCCAAATCTAATTGCCAATTGAAACCAGTAGAAATCAGATGACTGTTTTCAGCTGGAATTTCCATTAAAACCATGTACAGCCCTGCTTTCAGGCACCTGCTACTGGCAAGGAGATGTTTAAATGATTCTCTCTCATGACGTTGGTAAGGGCATTTATTAGGTTAACTGATGGAGAGCAGCAGAGCTGGTATCTGCTGAAGTAACAACATATTTCTTTCAAACTGGGGTCAGGATATCTCAGAGGTACAAGTGAGTTGGCTTGGATAAAAGAAGAACTAACCTACATCTTTGTCCAAATCCAAATGAACCTTTCTGAAGGTCAGAAAAGTTCAATGAGCTTTTACAAATATTGTTTTTCCAGTTTTACACCCCTGCCCTTCCTGGTATCACTGTAACCTGAAGTGAAAGTAACCAAAGATCTGGTGAGAAAGATTCTGATCCCACTCCTCAGAAAATGCCACAGAGGAAATGAGAAGAAGAGTGGGGCTGTCCAGCTAGCCCAGATGCACATCAAAAGCAGGTAGTAGGCTGATGGGCCTGCCAAGTACCACCCAGATTATAAGGACTATTTATTATTTGTATCACAAAGCTCCTACAGGCCCCGACTGGGGCTCAGGCTCAGGGTGTTAGGTGCTGTATATACATGCACAGACAGCCCCAGCTCCAAAGAGCTTTATATTGAAATAGATAGATAAGACAGAAAGTGTAAGGGGAAACAGAGACACAGAAAAAAGGACTTAAAACGCTGGGAACAGAAACCACATCTCCTGACTCTCAGTGCAGTGAGGTATCCTGATAGATAGGTTGCAGGACAACAGGTAGCCCGCACTGCCCTCTGTGCTAGTCAGTTAAAACTACTCTGGATTTATATAGCCAGTAAGAATCAACTCTGACCCATGAGTAGCAAGTTCTAGGACATGACTTCATCACTAACATTCCCTTCCCAGTAGGAAAACAGGTTTACACAGGGGAAAAAAGGCCTAAACAGTGTTCAGATCTCTTTCCATTATGGTTTGCAAATTGGAAACAGGTTGGCAGATACAAGAGATAGGCCTAGTCAGGAGGACTGTGCAAATGAATCCGACAGAAATTCAGTGCATTACAGAGTGCACCCAAGCTTCTGGGTGGCTACCTGGCATGTGTCTGAAGAAGAATATGTAGCATGTAAGATAGTGATAAGAAAGAATGTGGAGTGTTTTGTATATCACAGCAGCACATGCTAATAATCTGTATAAGAAAAGCAGGCTGGTGTTTCCCATTCAGGAGAGTAATCAGGTCACTTTCGCAATGCAGTTGGCCTTCGCTGGCCTGCTGCCTATGCCGGAGTCATTCAACTGATAAGAGTACCATGTTGCTGCAGCTCCACACTGCTGCCAGCTCTTGAATTACTGGGAAATTACTAGGCTAAAAAGCTTATAGGCATGCAGGCAGAGTCTCAGAATTTGCCCCACATCAGACACAGACAATGCACAATATTTCATTGCTATTTGTGCTTTCTAACAGCAGTTAAAGAAATTGGGTAATTCACAACCTTAGTTGTGCATCAAGACTTTTCATAGTTCTTATGTTACAAGAGAAAATCCAGTTACTGCAGGCAGCCACCAGGTGAGCAACATCAACACAAAAGATCTGCACTGCATGGATGTGTTAATATGCTGCTATTTACTACTTCTGCTGTTGTCCACTGTCTGGCTCCTTTCAAAATGGAAATTTCCATTTAAATATTGCCCAGGGATTTTAGAAATTGGCAATCAGAAGTTAAAATAACTAATGGAATATGTGCCCCATTTAATGCATCTTGAGCTTAATTTGGGTAGAGATGGGCTTTAGTTGCAAAGTTTGTATCTGAATCTGAGCCTTCCCAAAATTTGGTTTTTTTCAAATCTACTTGTAGGATTTGAGTCTCTATTTGATTCTGGAGAAGAAGCATACAACAAAATGATGGGTATACTAGGAATGTGCAACAGCAAATAGAAAAGCTGTTCTATCAATAGGCCAAATGATTGCTTGTTTATATGATCATTTGCAAAATTATTTGAGAGACCATTTAAGGGGATTTCTTTCAAGGAATCCATTGCTGCATCTCTTTCAGTAGCTCTTTATACATCCATCTTTTCCTACCACACTATAGAATTCAGCTGCTTAGCAAACAAAGAGACAAGCCACCCATGCCATGGTAGGAAGTTTTACCCTCTGCATATGTCCAGGGAAAGAAATAGTCTATGCTTGGGCCTCTCTATTTCTGTCCTTGTGCTTTCTGCAGGTTTGGGATCCTGAAATGTAAACAAATAAAAGTTCTTGCTTTCAGAGACTGCTCTTTTAACTGTCAAGACTTCCCGGGACAACAAACTCCATCTCATTCCAGAGTTTGCAAAAGCTGAGAGACGTCCTTGGGAAGAATTTATTTATTAATTATTATTACTACTAGCAGCACGTAGGAACCCAAATAGAAGATCAGGGTCCATTGTGCTAAGGACTATATAGATCAGTGACCAGGACAGTTCCTGCCAGAGAACTTACAAGGTAGGTGTCAGACAGGACACAACAGACAAGGGTGGATGGGAGGACAAGAGACAGTAACAAGTAAAATAACCGAGGTCAGATGAAAATATGTCCTTGTCATGATTATCTCAGGGGCCTGGTTAAGGAAGCATCTGATAAGCACCTGTTGGGGTGCTCTTTGCCACCAAGATTGCTGGTAAAACATGTCCTTTAGTCTCAAAAGACTCTTGAAACTGTTTCAAATGTCTAGTATAAGCTCGTTCTGAATCATATTGACCACGCCAGGATTGAAATCTGCTGTAGCACAAATGATTACAGCAAATTTTCCAGACAGGTGATGAACAAGAAGTGGTAGGAAAATGTGCTGTGGTGAGGTGGGGGCTTTTAATTCTTCCTCTGGACAGATTGGGTTAGACCCTCCGCTGATGTAAAATCGGCATAGTTCTGTTGCCATTGTTCTTACACAAACAGGCTATGCCTCAAAGAAGAGAGAGAAGCAGAATCTCAGAGCAGTCTTTTCACATGCTACATTCAGCTGCTATAGGATGGATTGGGTGGGTGACATAAGTGAAGTAATATAAAGAGGCCAAAAAAAATGAATAAAACTGTAAATAAACTTTTGAAACCCCTTTTATTTTAGACATCCCAGAACAGCCTGAGACTCTCTGTGAAACTTAATAAATCACATTTCAAGACTATTCCTAAGCACAGGGCAGAAATTCTATTAAGATTTCCAGAGTGGATAGAAAACAACAACAGAAAGCTGGTTGTGAAACTGTATCATCGTACCTAGTAAGTACAGTCTATTAGAAGCAGCCCCTCGAAAGTTCAAAATACGTTGATAAATTTCTCCTTTTGCGTACAATATGCCCTTATATCTTGTTTTATATATAGGAAGTTTATATGTTAATGTTTGCATGAGGGTAAAATGGAGCTGGGGCACTTCATTAGATTTGAAGAAGTGCCTTTCCCCAGGCCAGGCCTCTGGTTTGACTCATATTGAATTACAAAGCTAAACAGAACAGGAAGGATCTGTACTCCTAATTCTGTTTGATAGATCTCTTTGTCATTTTCAGATGCCAGATTGAAGATAGCTGCCTCTTCCTTGGCAAAGAACAGTGCTTTTAAGCTTCGGGCTATGAGAGAGTGGGAGTGAGTGCGCGCCTACAGTACGTGTGTAGACTGACAGTTGCATTAAGATATTTGCTGCAGTTTCCTTGAAAAGTTATGGCAACCTGCTTCTTATTAGCCTTCTGCAGGTGGAGCTCGTTAAGTTGGGCAAGCTAGAGTAGAAGCAGCAGCTGAAGGTGCACTGAGCTCTAACACTTGACAGTAATAGCGTACATCTGCAGATGTGCTAGCTGCAGGACGACAGCATATGGGAATAGGAGGCAGATTAGCAGAGGTTAGATGGATTGATGGAAAAAATCTTCAGGAAATTAGTCTGTTTTCTTCTTCTTTTTTTCTAATTCCAAGGGAATTAAGGAGCTCCTCATCTTGTCTCATGTTTAATTATGATTATTGTAAGCTCTTCTCCTAATTTGCTTTAGAATTCTCAAATTGCTGAATGAAGTGTGTGTGTGGAGGGGGGGGGGGACAAAACCACAGACACAGAGTCCTGCATTTAGGACGGAAGAATCCCATGCACTGCTACAGACTAGGGACCGAATGGCTAGGCAGCAGTTCTGCAGAAAAGGACCTAGGGGTTACAGTGGATGAGAAGCTGGATATGAGTCGACAGTGTGCCCTTGTTGCCAAGAAGGCTAACGGCATTTTGGGCTGTATAAGTAGGGGCATTGCCAGCAGATCGAGAAAAGTGATCATTCCCCTTTATTCGACATTGGAGAGGCCTCATCTGGAGTACTGTGTCCAGTTTTGGGCCCCACACTACAAGAAGGACGTGGAAAAATTGGAAAGAGTCCAGTGGAGGGCAACAAAAATGATTAGGGGGCTGGAGCACGTGACTTATGAGGAGAGACTGAGGGAACTGGGATTGTTTAGTCTGCAGAAGAGAAGAATGAGGGGGGATTTGATAGCTGCTTTCAACTACCTGAAAGGGGGTTCCAAAGAGGATGGATCTAGACTGTTCTCAGTGGTACCAGATGACAGAACAAGGAGTATCGGTCTCAAGTTGCAGGAGTATCAGTCTCAAGTTGCAGTGGGGGAGGTTTAGGTTGGATATTAGGAAAAACCTTTTCACTAGGAGGGTAGTGAAGCACTGGAATGGGTTACCTAGGGAGGTGGTGGAATCTCCTTCCTTAGAGGTTTTTAAGGTCAGGCTTGACAAAGCCCTGGCTGGGATGATTTAGTTGGGAATTGGTCCTGCTTTGAGCAGGGGGTTGGACTAGATGACCTCCTGAGGTCCCTTCCAACCCTGATATTCTATGATTCTATGACGCAAAAACCCCAAAGACAGAGCTGAGAACAGTTGGAGCTCATTGAGAGAACAAATTCATGGCTGATTTTCTCTTATCCTTATTTAGTATTTCCATCTCCCTCTCTCTGTGATTTAGCAGGTGCAAGCTAAACTCATATTAAGTAGGTTTAAACCAATGTATGAATACCCACATCTAAAACTTCACCAATTTAACTAAATCAGTTTGGAATCACACCTTTAGTTAAACCAATTCACCTTGTGTGTATATAGAAAAGACCTCTCTCTCATTTCTTCTCTCTTGATGCCTTGCATTAGATAAAATTTGGTATAAGAAAATTCCTAGGCAGTGACCTTCAAAAAGAGCCTATGGGAGTTAGGCGTCCAATTGCTATTGAATTTTAATGGGGACTGGGTGCCTAACCCCCCTAGGCTCCTTTGCAAACTCCAGCCGTAAAGAATGATGTATGTCATAATGACAATACTAATAGTTTACACTTCTACAACACCTTTCATTCAAGGGCTTCAAAGATGTTGAGAAATATTCAGCTCATAATGACCCTGTGAGGTAGGTGAGTATTATTCCCATTTGAAAAATTGGGAAACAGAGGCACATAATAAAACTACCTAACTCTTTTCTAGCACTTTTCAGGCGATCAGTATCATTAGCTCTATTTTACAAACAGGGAAACTAAGGCACAGCAAAGGGAAGTGACTTGCCCAAGTTCACCCAGCAAACCAGTGGCAGAAGAGTCTTTGTTTGGTGCCCTACCTTAAATGTCTTGCTCTAGGTCACATAATGAGTCAATGCCAGAATCAAGAATATAGCCTAGGAGTTCCATGTTTTAACCACTAGCCCAAACCAACCTTAAAGCAAAGCCAATTACTAGATCCTACCAAACTTCTAATTATTCTGTAAATTTCTTTGTGAGCTGCTGGGACAGTTATACACATAATAGAAGACTTAGAGCCTACGTAAAAATCTAAGATAGGAAGAAGAACTCAGCCAATCTCACAGAAAAACAGACTATCACAGATCAAGACCACACATACACCTCTCCCCCGATATAACGTGACCCGATATAACACGAATTCTGATATAATGTGGTAAAGCAGTGCTCCGGGGGTGGGGGGAGCTGCACACTCCGGTGGATCAAAGCAAGTTTGATATAATGCGGTTTCACCTATAACGCGGGAAGATTTTTTGGCTCCAGAGGACAGCATTATATCGAGGTAGAGATGTATATAGAATTTTGCACGAAAGCCTCTGCAGCTGTTGAAGGAAGGTCATTTTGTTTATTTCAGATCAATCAGATTGTTAATTGGCAATCAGGGTAGGACTCTACAGCTGGGGATAAGAGGAAGTTCAAAATTATTTTGATTTAAAATAAATCACCATGACCTGGAATCACTGAGGGAGAGGAGGAGTGTACAGCTGGAGTGTTTAATTGCTCCAGTTTATTACTTGGGGTGGGATTTTATTCCTGGGAGGGAGGAGGTGAGGTGGAAAAAGGGAGGAATTGATTATGTTTAAATCCATTGCTACGACATAGGGTAGCTTGTCCAAGTCCTTACCATTTTAATATTAACTAACATGGCTGCTTTAAATAAAGGGCAATCAAGTATGAGAGCTCATCCTGTCCTTAAGGCCACTGATTTGATCCTACCCAATGTCAAAGCTGTTACCAAAGTGCAACATAAGAACTTTTTCACCGCACTGAGGTTCTCAGCTGAAATGTGTTAATTCCATGGAGATTGGGTTAGTGCCACCTGAACAGTCATAGACTGGATGCAGTTTCATAGACTTGTTATGCTGTTTCAAAATACATACTTCCATTTTACAACCATTTATTTGTGTTTCAAGGGGCTGCATATTGGAAGGTCCACAGAGTATGCATAAAATGATACAGATAAATAATGTGAACAGGGAAATTCTTAACTCACACACCAGGGTGTATCTGGAGTTGCTCTGTGGAAACCAATGGAGTTACACTAGTGTACGTTACATCAGAATCAGGCTTAACTGCCCAGAGTTACTCACTTGAGGAACTGGGTTTGATGCAATTAATCATTTGCACACAGAGCAAGCAGCCAAACCAGTGTACTAGACTAAATGCAGAAGTTGGCATGACCTCATTTTATATGAGTAGGAAGATGGCCTGCATCAGGGGAAGTGGCCTTGTGCTCTGGTAAATAGTTCTGCTTGTCTAAGTCTTTTCAATTTGTTCTCAGATTTAGACATTGGTTAATTTCTCAGCTTCTTGGGTTGTGAAGTGTGAGGAAGGGGGTTTCAACTGGAGATATTTGTGGAAATCTGACCTTTCTAAACTGTTTGGTCATTTCAAATGATTTTAGCTTTGCAATCTGGAGGAATCGATCTAGGTGAGCCAATTTATTCAGCTTCTATCTATTTCTGGTGAATCCAGCTCTTCTGAAATGTGACTTTTCACTAATTTCATCTCCTATATTCAATAATAGAAACCATTGCAGGATCAATGAGACTTCCCCATGAAGGTCAAGGGCCATAAAATCTGCAGTTGTCAAGATAATGCATAAAACATGAGTTGCCACTGGTGAGCTGAACTCTACACCCTGAGTTAAAATCCTAAATTGTTCTACACTGTTGACAAGGTGGCCTAAAGTTTATTTTAAAGTATGTTATGTAATTTTTTTATGAGAGTAGGGTTACCATACGTCTGGATTTTCCCAGACATGTCCGGCTTTTTGGTCCTCAAATCCCCATCCAGAAGGAAATTCCAAAAAGCCAGGCATGTCCGGGAAAATAGGGAGGGGTCGTGGGGCTTGGATCCGGGCTGGAGCCGCTGGGGCCAGAGCCGGAGCCGCTGGGGCTGGCAGTGCTCAGCCGCCAGCCAGCGCCGCTCGGCCGGAACCAGGCCCCGAGCTGAGCCGGCTGGAGCCGCTGGGACCGGGGCTGAGGGTGCTCGGCCCGCGCCGCTCGCCCAGGGCCAGGGCCGGGGCGGGCCGGAGCCGCTCGGCCAGAACCGGGGCCCGAGCCGAGCTGGAGCCGCAGCCGCTGGGCCCGGGGCTGAGGGTGCTCAGCTGCCGCCGCTCGGCTGGAACCGGGGCCCGAGCCGGGCCAGAGCCACTGGGACCGGGGTTGAGGATGCTCGGCCGCCGGCCAGCACCGCTCAGCCGGGGTGGTGCCCCGGGGCCCGAGCCGAGCTGGAGTCTCCGGGGCCGGAGCCACTCGGCCGGAACTGGGGCCGGCGCCCCAGGGCCCGAGCCGGGCCGGAGACACCGGGGCCAGAGCCGCTCGGCCGGGGAGTCCGGACTGGGTCGCGCCTCCTCGCACCCCCCCCCCGTCACCGCCCCAGCCCCAGCCTACCTGCTGCCTGCCTGTTTCAGGCTTCCCGCGAACATTTGATTGGCGGGAAGCAGGGGAGGTGGAGGAGCAGGGATGGAGTGTTCAGGGGAGGGGACTTTGGGGAAGGGGCGGGGTTGGGGTGGGGCGGGGGCGGGGCTGGGGCCCCGTGGAGTGTCCTCTTTTTGTTTTTTTAAAATATGGTAACCCTATATGAGAGAAACCACAGAGTGAGTTCAAGAAATGATGAGAGCTGCTTGCCTGTACAGAAGAAATGGTTGATGAGGAGTTTTCAATGCTTTTGGTAAGGCTACAGAATTGTTACAGCCACAGAGCAGAATCTTCTTTAGATGAGATGAAGTGTCAGTATATGGATTGTTAGAAATTTGTTTTGATGAGCAATTTGTATAGCAGAAGGTTGCTACTTTTTTTGGACACTTCTTTTCAAGGGAACACTTCGCAGTTCACTGAAATAGGGGAAAGCTGAGGGCAGCAGCATCCTCAACACACCAACCCCCATAAGAGATCTGGCCAATTGCAGGGTGTTGTTCAGACTCCTTTGTGACCTGCCCAGATGATCAATTGATACAATGAAGCACTATAGTGATCACCTTTATTTTCTTAGTTGGCATACTTACTGAAATCATACTGCCTGAAAGAAAGGAAAAGATTCCCAGGGCCTCCAAAAGAAGGAACTGTAATAGCAAATACAGCACATTTATATTTAGTTTAAATATAGCCCTTGACAACAGAGCATTTACAGTGTTATAAAGAAGTCCTGTATTTTTCAGTTGAGGTTGTTCTATTTATTATGCAACATAGCACAGCACAGTTGGAAGGTCAAGGAACAGAGTAACCATATATCACACAGAGTCTTGTATGGAGGGTGGCATCTATGCTAATTTGTACAGAGATGAGATAGACCAGGGTTAAAGGAGGTCTTTGCATTAATTGTGCCATTGCTTTCACTTTAAAACAAAGTCCTAGGATTGATTTTAAAAAAACAATACAGGAAAAATTCTGTCTAGCAAAATATTTTATAAGTCATTGTTCTGTGATGTCATTTTTATTAGCACTGTAAGGGTTCATTAAAGAATTCTTTTAACTATATCTACATAACATTTAAGATAAGTACACTGTTCTTGCTCCCCCCCCCCCCCACAATATAGAATAGATCTAAAACTCTACCTCATCTAAAATTCTTGCTGATTTCAGTTATGAGCAGATTGTGAGCTCTTGCACTGTCACTATGAGCACGAAGTCAGTGTTACTCACACAATCTGTCTCAATGAAGTCACTGCCACTACTTACTGTGGGGTCCAAGGAAAGAATAACTCCTCCTCTTCCAGGTACCTCCAAAACCATTAACACCCTCTACCCTGCCAGCAGGAGTAGAGCTGGTGAACCCATGTTGACATGGATACACTGCCCTGCCCTCAAAATGCCTCTCTGCTTTGGGGCACTGGGTGCGTGCCATGTTTTTCAACATTCAGGGCAGGGGCCTCATGTGCTGCCTCAAGCACTGCTTTCATTTCCTTGCCCCCATGCAGCAGCATCTCACTCGTTCTCTCTCTCTTCGGCCCCTCCATGTCCATGAAAGGGGCAGAATTTGCTCCCACTTCAAGAGTTTCAAGATTTGGAACTGGATACACCTGTTGCAATGAACTCACCGGTGTAAAACTGTGATGACTGTAGATACCCTACACATTATGGCACAATGTATTAGTGAGGCAATGTATATTTATCTGGTAACAGGGATGCTACAACTTCTCTGTATGAGGTACATGTGAGCTTTAGTCAGCAACTTACTCAGCATTCCCAGAAATAATCTGAGCCAAGCAACTTTGGAAAACAGTCAGCCAGGCAAGGTAAAAGCTGGTACATTTTATAATAGTACATCAGCAATGATGGGAAGTAGTGTGTTATTAAATCAAATAGCAGTAACACATGGCAGTGCTTGGCTTCCAAGAACACCCAAACACCTGTAATGCCCAAAGAGTACAGCATCCGGAGAAATTAATAAAAATAATATGGCAATAGGCCACACGTTGTCTCATCAGCATGATGCCTGGTGTCATGGTTGTAAAGAGGAAAATCAAGTATTTCAGCTGTCATGAAAAGAACTCGAGAGAAACTGTGGAGAACTTGTTGAATGGGATTTTCAAAATTTACTTTAATGGGAGCAAAGTTTGGCCAACACTGGATAATCTTGAAAATCCCACCTGTTCCATCAAATGGTGGACTCATTATCAGATTATCATATTTCATTACTGTGCTGTAGATTTTCCCAGGTAGATTTCACCCCTCATAGAACACTTGGGCATGTATTAGTGATTCATAAATATATATATATATTGTGGCAGAGCTCTGACCTTGTCCCTGTGGGTCCTGCGCTTCTAGGCGGTATATGCTAGCCTCAGTGGCTCTCTGTGACCCTCCACGTAGCCCTTCTCTCTCTAGGGCCAGGGTTACAGTCTACTGAGCCCTTTTCATCATAAGCCAGCAAGGAGGTTGGTGAGAGAATTCCCACAGTCTCTGTTGTCCCTAGGGCTTGTTTTAGAACAGTTTAGCCTCCTGTCCTGACAGGGGCTTGACTTCCCCTCCCAGGAGGTGTTCCTGTAGTGGTGGGTTGGGGGGAACCCAGGCCTGCCCTCTATTCTGGGTTCCGGCCCAGGGACCCTAATGGTAGCAGCTGTTGGCAGCCAACCTTTCACTGCCAGAGTTGCTACATTTCCCTGGGCCACTTCCCCACAGCTCTCCTGCTTCTCCCTTACCTTAGGGCTCCCTTATTAATAACTTGAGGGTGTCTTCATTAACCAGTCCTTCAGCCGCACTTCCTCTCCTCTGGTTCCCTGGCTCTCCTCTGCCTGACTGGAGTGAGCCCTTTTTATAGTATCAGCAGGGCCTTAATTAGAGTCAGGTGGTCACATTAGCTTAATGGCCTCACCTGACTCTTTGCAGGTTAATTGGAGTCAGGTGTTCTCATTAGCCTGGAGCAGCCCCTGCTCTGGTCAGTCAGGGAACAGAAAACTGTTAATCCAGTGGCCAGTATATCTGCCTTCTGCTATTCTGCTGTACCCAACTGGCCTGGGTCTATCACAATATATATATCCAAGTCAGTTGGACGGCTTACCACTCCCTCCTTTCTATCTTTTGTATGGTCCCAGAGAGCAGTGGAAAAGGTGGGAAGGCACATAGCACAAACATAGCCTGACCCTGCAAGTTGCCATTCATGGCTTCACATCCCAGGTCCTGACAGGAAAGGCCACAGGGCACTTCATTGCTGTTTCCAGCTGCAGAGAGATCCATCATGAGCCCACCAAATTTACTTACAACACGTGAAGATTTTTCTAGTTACATGTTCCACTCTGCTTAATCCAACCACCACCATTTAAATCTTAATGTCCATCTCCCCTGCAATGGGCAGAGCAGAGACATAGGAAGCTATGCTCCATCCATGACAGGAGAAGTCGATATTTTCTCTGGGGTAGGGCTGATCGTGTACTTACAAAAACACCATCACACACATTGACAGTCATGACCATACCAGGTCTCTTATCCATGGAAGGAACAGTGCTCCAAGACATCAATGAATCACGGTACTCCAGTTGGTGGATGTTTTTGTTCTCCCTGTTTCTTGTACCATTCCTGGACTGAACTCAGACCTTCTATTATCCCCAGCTGTCATCTAACAAAGCTCACTCTACTTAGTTTGCTAAGAGTGAAAGTCTCTCTCATTTGTAAGGGGCTGTGTGCTCATTCAAGAGCCACTACTCCCCCCTGAGTGGTAAGGACTTCAAGTTTTAGGTGTCATCCCAAAGACAGTACACCTGCAGTAGCAAAGTTCACTTTCTCCTTATGCAAGGGCATTGGTGCAATACTTGGTCAAAGGCATGACTGTCACCAGTAAATCACCATGTTCTCTGGAGGTCTCCCATCCAAGTATTAACTATACTCAATCCTGTGTATAGCTTGTGAGATCAGATGAGATCCCACTCTGAGGTGGCATGGATAGCTTTATTGTGAAAGTGAACAAAACTATGCTATTAAATGTGATGTTTTCATCCCTAGTTGCCACTGGACATAACCAGCTGTAAATGTATCTCTTCATTTTGCAGGCACCACTATTCACTACTAAAATATATAAAAGAGCTCATATGTTTACATGAACTTCATCATTTAGCTTATTTCGTTTCTGTAGATAGTTCCAGACAGGGTGATCCCTGGTAAACAAAGGATACCTATATGGAACTCAAGTTGTATGGGGAAGCCTATTTGCTTGGCTGTAATTAGTAGGTTTTTCCTTTAATAAATGCCTCCTCTGTTTAAGACTGTGATTCCATATTTCATGGCAACAACAACAAAGGACCTTTCTATGCCAGTGAGGTACTCAGATATTACCATCAGGGGTTCCAGGACAACACCCTGATATAGATATAGGTAACAGTGAACCATGTGAATAAATGCACAAAATCTTGCTTCTCATCACATTTTCCATTATTGCTGCTCCAAAGTATCCAAAGGAAGACTGAGTGAAACATTTTATAGTAATATAAACAGAACTCTAATTTCATTTTAAAAAATCAAGAACTGATTTAAACATAATTTTGGCATTTTGATCAGTTAACATATCATGGGTGAGTGGGAATTCATTGTCTGGGATATTTTCTGTAACTTAGTAACCTGCTTTGGAAAGAAATTCACTGAGTATTTCAGTGGAAAAGTACACGTCTTTATTAGAAGTTTTCTCTAATGTGCTAAAGCACAGGGACTTGGCATGCCTGCCTATTTCTCATCTAATAAAAAAAAAGAGATGATTCATTGTTAATGGAAATGAGTCCTCAAGTAAATTGCTGCCTCTGCTACGCTTTGGTATTTGTAAGCAATAACTGGAAGCTGTTGTACATTTGCCCTGGCCTGCCGTACATTTGCCTAATGTAAGGTGAAACAGCTGTTTTTCACCTTAGATGAGTCTGCACATCAGTGTTGGCAAGGGGCTTTGAGATTGTGTGAATACATATATAATTTTTTTAAATAAAGGCGGTCCTGTGAAAACTGCTGGCCATGGTACTGCATCAGTGAATAAGCTAACAAATAGGGTTAGCCAGAAAACAAGAAGTCTGTTTCGTGAAAAATTGAGCTTTTGAAATCTATTTTCGTTCCACATCTGATTCAGAGCAGGGCCTTGAACCGGAGTCTCCCACTTCCTAGGCAACTGCCCTACCCACCAAGATATTGGCTTTTCTGGAGAGAATTTCTCTTTTTTTTCTCAATTGCATCCTAGTCTTGAGAAAGCTTCCTAAGGAAAAAATTTTGGTTTTAATGAATTGGCATTTTCTGACCAAAAAAAAGTTTCATTGAAAAATTCCTGACCAGCTCTACTAACAAGTAATAAATTACAATGATCTCCATTAGCCCATAGGCTAGAAGAAGCAACTTCTCATTTGTACAAGAGGAGAGGCTAGATGGTCAAAACAGGTCTTTTCTACCCATAAATTAGGATTCATTGACCCAGTTTTGGATCTTTCATTAATCCATGGGGCAGCTTCTGTTTTTGTCTGTTGTGTTTGAGGTACTGGTATTGGAGAGTTGGTGGTGAATTAGAAAAACAACTTACTATATTAAAAGGGAGAGATTAATTCATCTATTCTTAAAAGAAACTAGAAGTGACAACAGAAGAGGGAAATTTCCAATGGTGTCTAATGCCACAAGAACATTTTCTGCCAAAATTCTGACATATTATGATGTTAAAAGCATTGCGACTTCAAAACAAACTCTCATTGGCAGATCATCCCTCCTCTTGAACTTCTCCCAACCCCACAGGAGTATTATTCTTCTGCCTATGGATGCAGTAGCCTTCTACACATTAATCCTTTCATGAGCATCACATGCATCACAATTTAAATGGGAGCTGGGTCTGAATAGGACCAGTGGAAGCATGGACTTAGTTTCTAGCTCATGTTTTCAATGCAATAGTCCCATTTTTAAGAAAGCTTTGAATATGGAAATCCCCCCCCTCCAAAAAATGTAAATATTAAGTTGCTTAGCTTAGATGAGTCTGACCAGAGCTCTCAGGTTGTTGAAAGCCCAAACTCAGATCTAAGTTTTGAAGATGATATTCTAAACACCCTGAAACTTTGGGTGGTTAGAATCTGGATCTGATTTTTATGGTTTGTGCATTTGTTGTAGGAGTTTTCACGCCAACCACTGCTGCTGTGAACTAATACTGGCAATCACATCGTATTAAAAAAAATGTCCTTCAAGATTAAGCATCTGAGCTACAGGGCAGATTGCATCCCTCTAAACTCAATTCCTTCTTCTCTTGATGAATGGCACCAGCTTCTTTATTTCAGTTTTATATCATTATACTCACCTAGCCAGCTGAGGCCCATTTCAGACCAACTCATAATTGTGATTCATTTTTCTTGTGGAATAGTGAGAAGTACATTATGAACTAAACACAAACTGCAACACATTTTTTAAAAATGATCTAAACATTCACGTCCCTATTGTTCTCATTACCTGCTTTCTCCTCTTCCTTCAGACCAATATTTTTATGAAACATGATTTATCACAAGCTGCTCATGTACATGCACAGTTCCAGAAATGTGCAATGTAATATTCATTCTCAATAGCATGTAGTTTTGTATTACCTAGGCAGACAGACCACTGCTGAATAATACATGTAGCAGTAGTATGCATATCCAAAATATGAGACTCATCATTCCAGTAAAGCTTAGAAGATGGGATCTTTAATCTTACATTTAGGACTGATTCGTTGATAAAAACCTTCCATTTGTAACTGTTTATACTGTTTTGCTTTCACATACAATAGATTAAATTTTACTCCATGGTCTGACAGCCTTTTTCCTCCCAACATAAATAGTGTCCGGTTATCAAAGTATTATCTTACACCCAGGTTAGCCCCACAAGAAAAAAATGAATATGCATGTATGCAGGTGGTCATGTCATGAGCCTTTTATTTGTACAATACTTCTATTTAGCATCTTATATGGATGATCATGTAATAATGTCTATGATACAACTGGTAGGTTGGGTCCTGGGCTGGTGGTGGTGGTGTTCCTAACCGTACTTCCCCTTGTAGACTGTTCTTTCCCCCCACCTCCTCCAGTGGTCATTTGGCTAAATTATACTTATTTGGTTCTTTTCATCTTTCATTGCAAGTCAGCATCTCTCTCAATATAATCATTTTTGTTGCTCAAAAGGTTAAAGTGTTAAGTTTGGGACAATACTCAAAAGTTCATATGCTTATACCTGCCTTTTGGATCTGCCCCACATAACTGAAATGTTGTTTTCTAGACAAACTATGAAAACAGTCTCTCTCATAAGTATTTTATCCTGTACCAGGCAGTGCAGAGATGCACAAAGATTAACATTAAAAACCCAACAAAACATTTTCAAAGCTCAAATAGAAGTTTGATTGCAATTCTGTCCTAATTTGGGTCAAAGGCTCAAGTCAGTTCTTATTTTATCTGAACTGGTTTGCCCATCTGTGCCTCAGATTTCATTAGGACACATCAGGCCAAATCCAGCTGTGGCATATCCAGGCAAAACTCCACTGAGTACTTCAATACAGAAATGGTGGGTGCTAACGGTGGGGATTTGTTTAGCTCCACAAACTCTCCCACTAGCTGAAAGATGACAGTGCTGCCTGCTAGCTGAAGCCAGACGTAGCAGTCTGTTACACAGAAAGATTGAAGAACATTTGAAGATCTCTCAGTGGTGAAAATCTTCCTTGGATCTGTGAGCAAACAGCCAGTTAACCAGTAAAGCCACATAAGCACAGCACATGAGCACAGCATAAATAGATTAACTAGAAGAAAGCTTTTTCCAGATATGCTTAGTCTTCTCCAATATATAGATCTACTGTTGTTTTAATACTGGGAGAAGCAGTTGGGATGAAATGAGTTCAAAAACTTATTTTGTTTCATTAAAATATTTTTTCCTCATCTGCACATCAGATTTTGTAGTTGTGACATCCAGAGTTTTACAAGCAAAGGAATGTTTAGGCTGAATGTAAGGGAAATCATGCCTCATCAATCTACTAGAATTTGAGGGGGTCAACAAGCACATGGACAAGGGATATAGTGTATTTAGATTTTCAGAAAGCCTTTGACAAGGTCCCTCACCAAAGGCTCTTAAGCAAATTAAGCAGTCATGGGATAAGAGGGAAGGTTCTCTTATGGATTGATAACTGGTTAAAAGATAGGAAACAAAGTGTAGGAATAAATGGTCAGTTTTCAGAATCGAGAGGGGTAAATAGTGGTGTCCCCTAGGGATCTCTACTGGGCCCAGTCCTATTCAACATATTCATAAATGATCGGGGAAAAAGGGGTAAAAGGTGAGGTGGCAAAATTTGCAGATGATACAAAACTACTCAAGACAGGTAAGTCCCAGGCAGACTGCGAAGAGCTACAAAAGGATCTCTCAAAACTGGGTGACTGGGCAACAAAATGGCAGATGAAATTCAATGTTGATAAATGCAAAGTAATGTACATTGGAAAACATAATCCAAACTACACATATAAAATGATGGGATCTAAATTAGCTGTTACCAGTCAAAAAGGAGATCTTGGAGTCATTGTGGATAGTTCTCTGAAAACAACCACTCAATGTGCTGTGGCAGTGAAAAAAGCAAACAGAATGTTGGGAATCATTAAGAAAGGGATAGATAAGAAGACAGAAAATATCATATTGCCTCTACATAAATCTATGATACGCCCACATCTTGAATACTGTGTGCAGATGTGGTTGCCCCATCTCAAAAGAGATATATTGGACTTGGAAAAGGTTCAGAAAAGGACAACAAAAATGATTAGGGGTATGGAACAGCTGTTGTATGAAGAGATTAATAAGACTGAGACTTTTCAGCTTGGAAAAGAGATGACTAAGGGGGGATATGATAGAGGTCTATAAAATCATGACTGGTGTGGAGAAAGTAAATAAGGAAGTGTTATTTACTCCTTCTCATAACACAAGAACTAGGGGCCACCCAATTAAATTAATTGGCAGCAGGTTTAAAACAAACAAAAGGAAGTATTTTTTCAAACAACGTACAGTCAACCTGTGGAACTCTTTGCCAGAGGATGTTGTGAAGGCCAAGACTATAACAGGGTTAAAAAAAAGAACTAGATATGTTCGTAAAGGATAGATCCATTAATGGCTATTAGCCAGGATGGGCAGGGATGGTATCCCTAGCCTCTGTTTGCCAGAAGCTGGGAATGGGCGACAGGGGATGGATCCCTTGATGATTATGTTCTATTCATTCCCTCTGGGGCACCTGGCATTGGCCACTATCAGAAGACAGGATACTGGGCTAGATGTACCTTTGGTCTGACCCAGTATGGCCTTTCTTTTGTTCTTAATGTGATGAAAAGTTTCCTCTGGGCAGAGGTGAAAGTAAGCCGGTCCGGTACGGCGTACCGGCAAGAGCCAGTATGCCGTGCCAGACCACACCGGCTTCCGCAGCGGGGATTTAAAGGGCTCTGGGCTCCCCACCAGAGCCCTTTAAATCCCACCCGCAGCTCCGGCGGCCGGGCTGGGGCCGGGCTTTAAAGGGCTCAGAGCTCCCCGCCGCAGCGGGGAGCCCAGAGTCCTTTGAATCCCTCCCGCAGCTCCGGCGGCTGGGCTGGGGCCGGGATTTAAAGGGCTCGGGGCTCCCCAGCAAGGCTCAGGGCTCCCCGCAGCCGCAGAAGCTCCGGACCCTTTAAATCCACGCCCGAGCCTGGCTGCCGGGCTGGGGCCGGGATTTAAAGGGCTCGGAGCTCCTGCCGCTGCGGGGAGCCCCGAGCCCTTTAAATCCACCCCGCAGCTCCGGCTGCCGGAGCTGCAGTGGGGATTTAAAGGGCCCGGAGCTCCGCGGCGACCGGAGCCCTGGGCCCTTTAATTTGCCCCTGAGCCCCGGGGGCTCCCAGCCACCCCTGAAGCTGGGAGCCCCAGGTTGATTTAAAGGCCCTGGGGCTCCCAGCCACAGCCGGTGCCCCAGGGCCTTTAAATCTTGAGAGGCGCCGCCTCTTCAGGTTCAGGCCACGCCTCTTCCAGATGAGGCCACGCCCCCCCTAGGACTCCAGCAGTACCAGTAAATCCTGTAAGTTACTTTCACCCCTGCCTCTGGGTGGGATCTATTGCTCTGCAGATCACAGTCTCCAAAGAGAAGACGACAGACTTTCCATTGCTTGGGTTATTTAAATTTGGATTATATATTGTGGGAAGAACTCCCGTAACTGGCACAAATGAATTAGATACCTAAACAGATAACGTAAGAACGGCCATGCTGAATCAAATCAAAGGTCCATCTAGCCCAGTATCCTGTCTTCCGACAGTGACCAGTGCTTCAGAAGGAAGCTTCAGGTGCTTCAGAGGGAATGAACAGAACAGGTAATCATCAAGTGATCCATCCCCTGTACTTCACCTTTAAATTATAGCAATCTAGATTAATCTAAGCCAGTAACATTGTGTCATTCATTATGCAGATATCTACATCCTATCACATAAATGTACTTATAACAGTTTATGCCACAATGGAAAACTTAGGCCTGTTGATATTACAAATATTGTACCAATTTAATTAAATTGATTTTAAACCAATCTTATTTAAATGGTACAAACCCCCAATGTAGATCCATTTAAACCAGCTTAACACTTGCTTAAATTGGTTTATCTTGTGTTGGTAAACTACTAAATTAAGCTGAATTGATTTAACACTGAGTGAAAAATTGTTTTAAGTGCTTCTACATTCAGGGTTTGCACCAGTTTAACTAGATCAGTCTACAATCAATTTAGTTAGCCTATTTTTCTCATATAGCTGCACTGAAATGGAGTACACACCCTGCCAAAAATTCACTTTTTAAAAGTCCTGACTGTAAACCAAAGAGTTGCTTGAACTGAGCAATGCAGACCCTCACACCACAGAAAAAACTGCTTTCAATATAAACTTCTTCAAATCAATAGCACGTATCCCTCTCCACCCCAGCTCTTCAATCCAAACTTTCAACTCACAGACATGAGCACACCCAAACAGAACACATGCAGAACTGAAGACAGTTAATTGTGGGGTATTATCATCACTCTAACCAGAGCAGTAAAAAAGTAACAAACACTATATGCAATAAACAGGTGATGCATTAAAATATCTCCCAAATCCACTCAATACTCTATTTGTTTTATGGAATGAAAATAAGACCCTGGTCTATAAACTATAAGCCAGACGGTGTTCCCATTCAAGGGAATTTCCTCATTGACTTCAACAGGTGCACGTCATGTAGCTGGAAGTTATATACTTGATGCAGGTAAAATTCTATGACTTGTGTAATGCAACAGGTCTGGCTAGATGATCATAATGGTCCCTTCTGGCCTTAAGGTCTATGAAAACATTATAAAGTACTAGGAATTACAGCCAACTTTTTAGAATTGAATTCAGCGACAGCACACCTTCCCTAGTTACAATCTATTATTACAGTTGCTCTTTTCAGAACAGAACAATTTGTAAGATTTAGGGCCAAATTTTTGGCTGGTGTTAATGGAGAGAATTTGACCCTTATTCTTTGTGCTACACTTAAAAACAGTTGCAGTAGATATGCTTTTGCAAAGATTTTTTTTAATTAACCACCTCAATATACAAGATACTGTGTAAATTCTAGAATTATATCTATGGAGCTTACTATAAACATCATAAAAATAAGAGTTGCAAAAAATGACTGGGTTATTTAGTAAATATGGTCTGTTGGTTAAAACACAGGACTGAGAGAATCAAAAGATCTTATTCCTCACTCTACCACTGACTTACTATGTGACCTTGGGTAAGTCACTTAATTTCTCTGAGCCTTAGTTTGCAGTCTGTAAAATGGGAAATGATATATCTTCTTTTCCCCTCCCTTTGTCTGGCTGGTCTATTTAGACTTTAAGCTCTTCAGAGCAGGGACAGTCTCATACAGTGTATTTATAGACTAGGACCCCAATCCCAGGCAGGACTTCTAGGTAACACCATACTATTAAAACTTCCCTGTTTATTTCTACCTACCATTGCAGATGGGAAAGAGGGGGATGCTGTTAACCAGTCTGCGTCTGGGATTGTGCTTCCACCTAATGAGCTATAATTATTATATTTCTACCTCTACAGAATGCAGGTGCTTTTTTAGCACTGGATGATCAACGTGCTAACCAAATCAAACATGTACAGACTAAGAATAACATAGATTTAAATTTGGTGAGAAATTTGGTAGTTTTACCCTGAAAAGAGGACAAAATCAACACAGTCTAATTAATCAAAATAATGCATTACAAGATAGCCTCGTTTTAGCAATTACACCACACGGCGCTCCTCTGCTACTTTCACGTATTTAAAAAAGGTTTTATATTGTCTGCTGTCCTTGATGGCTCAGGTTTGTCCTAGCAATCACATTCTCATTACCAACATTAAGCTGCCATGTAAAAGAACTGCCTCTCTCCTGACGGAAGCACTATCAAGTGAGCCAGGAACAAAAATTAGAGCCCCACAACAGTTTAGTTACTGGACAGGATTGTGCTCTATCATCAGAATGAAAACATCTTTTACAAGGCTCCGGCTCCCACAACAAAACATCAGCAACTCTCATGTGCACCCATCGAGCTGATGATATAAGATCATTTTATCCTATTCACTGGGGAGGGCTGAGTGAGTTAGATGGCCATTGTTATGACCACTCTGGTGCCCACCCAGCCAAGATGCCGGATGATAATCAGGTAACTGAATTCACATGATATTTGATAAAGGATGGGTCAGATCCCTTTCATCTGTTGGCAGAAAAACCCTTCTCTAGTTGCTATAAGGCCCAGGAATACAGTTCTGTTAAATTTCACTATTTAAAAAGAGCATGAAAATGAAATGTATGATAACGAGGATTGTTGTTATTATTGAACTTACATAATTAAAGACATGAGGGAGGCCCCTTCCATTGAAGCACATGGCAGCACTCCTCTGTACAGCATAGCCTGGGAAAAGTACACAGTTATAAATGGCAATATTCACTATCAGGCATGTTTTAACTATTGCCAACATTTTCACACTTGGATGCCTAAGTGTGAAAATGTACCTACATCTATATTTAGGCACCTAAATGAAGGGGGGAGGGATAGCTCAGTGGTTTGAGCATTGGCCTGCTAAACCCAGGGTTGTGAGTTCAATCCTTGAGGGGGCCATTTAGGGATTTGGGGCAAAAATCTGTCTGGGGATTGGTCCTGCTTTGAGCAGGGGGTTGGACTAGATGACCTCCTGAGGTTCCTTCCAACCCTGATATTCTATGATTCTATGAAGGTGGCCTGATGTACAGGGGGTGAATTTATGGGGGATTTTCAAAAGCTTCTAAGGGATTTAAGATCTCAAATCCTGCTGACTTTCAACGGGGCTTGTGCTCTTAAACCTCTTAGGTGCTTTGGAAAAGCATACCCTCAGGTGCCTAACTTTAGAAAAGCACCTGGAATTACACACAAAGCACTACTGGTGAGCAGAGCTGCAAAGCAGTGCAAAACTCCAAACAACCTTTCCCTTGTGGATATCTGAGATGAAGTCTGCCCATAACCTTCCAACTTACCGTAGGGCAATTCAGAATGCTGTGCTGGCTCTTAGCCACTCATTCTCTCTCAGAGTTTGTCCTTTCAACAGTACATTCCACTGCCTAAATTTTCATCCAAGAACCCCAGTGTTTGCCTTAAAATCTAGCCGTGTGCAATCCCAGCTGATGTACAAACTGTGCAAAGGCTTTTCTGAGCTTCCTGAAAGCCACAAATTAGTGTGTGGGAATTCGGCTACATAACTCTTACTGACATAATACATTCCATGTCTGTCCGTCAGTTAGATTTGGTATTCTTTATTCCTATGCTAAACGGTTGATAGATTTGACAGCTGCTGCATTTCAACTCAGAGATGGCAGCATTTCAGTAGTGGATGAAGTAATTCCTGTGTACCTGTACATTCAGAAACTGACTCTGGATGAAGGCCTTACTACACCTTAAAGGACACACTCACCATTCTTGCTCAATACTAACATAATGCTCTGTGTGTGTGTACAAATATACTGTAGGTATAAGCAATTTTTGTACAGAATATTGGAAAATGGAGCTTTTTAAAAAAAAAAAAAAAAGCCTCTCTGTTATATAATATGCCTGTCATCCTTATGCATGTGTATTCCTGCCCAGAGCATATATATTTCTATGCATATGAAAATCATATGAATTAATTGTACTAACAGGAGCAAGGACAGAGAGATGAAATGACTTGTCCAAGGTCATGCAGCAGGTCAGTGTTCTAGGAGCTGGGAACAGAACGTGGGTCCCCAGTGCACTGCACCACGCTGCTTCGCTAACATTATATAATGCTTAATAAGTAAGGCAAGCGTTTGCTGTAAGATGTAGTAAGGCCTAGATTCAGAGTCACTTCTTGAAAACAGATTTTAAAAGGAGCGAGGATAGGGGAGCACAGGATGAAGACCAAATCCAAGGATTTTTTAGGACTGACCACAGAAAAAATAAAAAGGGAAAAAGAACCCCAACCCTTCTTTAGCGAAGCTAAATTTGCAAAAGGAAAGGCACATACCTGTAATGCAAATGCTTCGAGTCTTTCCCAAGGAATTTGCCTACATGTTAAACAAGCGGGTCCCAATCCATAGCCCACTATCCAAATACCAACAAATTTTGCAGGTTCAAAGTTAGGAGTCTGTGGCTTATGCACATTTCTAGTGGCTGTGTGTACTTTAAACACTGTCATGTGCAATGCAAATCTGTTTCTAAAGGTGAAGATTCCAAGGTAACATTTGCTAGGGTACAGGAGTAATCAGCATATACCAAAGAGACACAAGCCTTGCAAAACGAAGACTTACTTGGAGACATAGGATCTGAAGAAATACAGGAGAATCACAGCAGCAAAGTCACCAGAAGCAACCAACAGAGCTGGAAGCAAAACCAAATATTAGTTTCATGTGGATATGGATGTTGCACACCTCCTCCCCCAACCCTTTCACCACTCAATAGGAAAAAGAAACCATGCTTGGACCAAAGCACCAGCTGCAATCATTTTGAATATGTTCCCCAAGAAGGCCAAGAGAGAAGGAATTACTAATTCTTAAAAGAAAACCACCACATACTTCTGAAGACAAGAAAAACTTTTCAATGGTCAGATTGATCAGTGTACCTCTTGAACAAAGTAATACATAATTCCAGACCAACCAACCCACCCCCGTCATGGTAAAGTTGCATGGTAAAGCCCTGGAAAGTGAGAAAATGCCAAAGTAAAGTTACAAATGCAGACTTAACTCTGCCCCTTTGTGCATGTGTATTAAAATACTAGGCCAGATCCTCAGCTAGTATAAATTGTTGTAGCTCCATTTCTTTCCATTGAGCTATAACAATTTACATCAGGTGAGGATCAAACTCACGGTCTCAAATTACATGAACAACAAATTCTCAATTAACAAACACACTATACATGGCGTCCACAACCACCTTCTGGACCATTATTATTAATTTGCTTTATGGTACACGAAATCCCCAAATCAACAGCAGGGCCCCATTGTGCTAGGCATTGTACAAACACAAAACACCCTCCATGCTCCAAAGAAATTATCATCTAATTTATTTTTTTGACCTGAGCCCAGCTCTGCTATTCTTCTCTATTGGCTCTGTGGATACTTTGGATTTCATTCACGTATAACTGGAGGGACCCATTTTCCTCTTTTTGCATAAGCCATATGTAACTATTTCCTGTAACTGCAGGCTGAGGACAAAGCTGATCAACTGCAGAATTTTACTGCTGTTGAGCTCAGCCAACAGGCAATATCTGTTCATCAACTGCATTGAAGATACCAGTACAAACAAATGTGTCACTGGACAACTTTCAGCTAAGCTAATAACTCATATGCACGCCTTGCTAGCCAGTGTACTGAAAACTAAACAATCTGAGCCCACAATTTATTTACCATGATACCCGCTGGTATATTTGACATATCTGGTATATTCAAAGTTTGCAACACCAAGTGTCACACATTTGCAACTTTAGGGGCCAAGTGGATCTAATTTCCAATGTCAATAAATACTCCTCTACCCCGATATAACGCGACCCGATATAACATGAATTCGGATATAACGCGGTAAAGCAGTGCTCCGGGGGGGCGGGGCTGCGCACTCCGGCGGATCAAAGCAAGTTCGATATAACGCGGTTTCACCTATAACGCGGTAAGATTTTTTGGCTCCCGAGGACAGCGTTATATCGAGGCAGAGGTGTAGTTAGTTAGTTACATAAATCCTCTCATAAGCTGTACATTATAATAATAGTGTAATACATTATGGATGCGTGCTTTAGATATCAAACTGGTTCCTCTAAAAACATTACAAGCTATGTCTACACAGCAGCTAGGAGATGTAGTTACCCGCTTGAGCAGAAATAGCAGCATGGCAATGGTGGCCTAGGGAGTGGTTCAGAATTGCTGCCCAGGTACAACCCCATCCAATATCCTGGTACTAGCTGAAACCACCGCCCCAGCCACACTGCTATTATAGTCTGCTAGTTTGAGGAGAGGTAGCACAAGTACATCCACCCGAGCTGGATGAAAAAAAACAATTAATTGAGAGGCAAAGCAGAGCATTTATTACTCTCTTCCAATTCTTTTGATTTACATCCCCATTGTACCTGAGTCTCTCACAATCTTTTATGTACTTCTCACGATACCTCTGAGGTAGGGAAGTGCTATTATCCCTTTTTTGCAGATGGGGAACTAAGGCACTGAAAGATTACATGACTTGCCCAAGGTCACACAAGAATTCCATAGCAGAGCAGAATTGAACTTGGGTCTCTTGCATCCCAAACTAATGCCTTAACCACTAGACCATCCTTTTCTAGGCAAAATATGGAAAACTCTAGAAGAGGGAAGTAGGGAAGGAAAAAGGGTCTAAGTCCACAACTTAGTCCTGTAAATAAACAAACTAGGGAAATACAACCTAGATGGAGCTACTATAAAGTGGGTGCATAACTGGTTGGAAAACTATTCCCAGAGAGTAGTTATCAGTGGCTCACAGTCATGTTGGAAGGGCATAACGCGTGGGGTCCCGCAAGGATCGGTTCTGGGTCCGGTTCTGTTCAATATCTTCATCAATGATTTAGATAATGGCATACAGAGTACACTTATAAAGTTTGTGGACGATACCAAGCTGGGAGGAGTTGCAAGTGCTTTGGAAGATAGGATTAAAATTCAAAATGATCTGGACAAACTGGAGAAATGGTCTGAAGTAAACAGGATGAAATTCAATAAGGACAAATGCAAAGTACTCCACTTACAAAGGAACAATCAGTTGCACACATCCAAAATGGGAAATGACTGCCTAGGAAGGAGTACTGCGGAAAGGGATCTGGGGGTCATAGTGGATCACAAGCTAAATATGAGTCAACAGTGTAACACTGTTACTAAAAAAGCAAACATAATTCAGGGATGTATTAGCAGGAGTATTGTAAGCAAGACATGAGACGTAATTCTTCCACTCTACTCCACGCTGATTAGGCCTCAACTGAAGGATTGTGTCCAGTTCTGGGCGCCATATTTCAGGAAAGATGTGAACAAATTGGAGAAAGTCCAGAGAAGAGCAACAAAAAATGATTAAAAGTCTAGAAAATATGACCTATGAGGGAAGATTGAAAAAATTGGGTTTGTTTAGTCTGGAGAAGAGACAACTGAGAGGGGACATGATGACAGTTTTTAAGTACATAAAAGGTTGTTACAAGGAGGAGGGAGAAAAAATGTTCTCCTTAACCTCTGAGGATACAACAAGAAGCAATGGGCTTAAATTGCAGCAAGGACAGTTTAGGTTGGACATTAGGAAAAAACTTTCTGTCAGAGTGGTTAAGCACTAGAATAAATTGCCTGGGGAGGTTGTGGTATCTCCATTCATTTGAGATTTTTAAGAGCAGGTTGGACAAACACCTGTCAGGGATGGTCTAGATAATACTTAGTCCTGCCTTGAGTGCACGGGACTGGACTAGATGCCCTCTCGAGGTCCCTTCCAGTTCTATGATTCTATTAAATGTTCCGGACCATTCCCGTCATATAGATGCAACAGGTCAGTCATGGCTACATTTCATTCTATCGTTTGTGACTTCGCATCTGTAACTCGTAAAAAGAATACTGCACTGACCACTATCTGTTCCCCTTCCATTTATTCATTTCAGAGCGGGCACGGGGGGGGGGGGGGGGGAAATAGGAATCTGTTCCATCATAAACCTTCACCCAAAACCAAACCTATAGCTGAACAAAACATCTATTAAGGTTTGAAAAAGCTCCATTAGGGTTGTCATCAATTTCCACATGCCTTTTTGCTCCCTAGTTCTGGCTCTGGAAGTGCCAACAATCCCACAGAAAGTCTGTTCTGAAATTCCCAACCTGATTGCGTAGACCCAGCCCATCCAGATAAAGCACCTAAAATGAACCCAAACTGTGAAGCTTTTGAGGCTTATGTTAGCCCAGTTGAGATTCATGGCCTCACTTATTAGCTGATTCTCTCATTTGCTTGGTAGCAGCACAAGGGAATTTCTAAAGCAAAGTATATAAAGGTGTGATAATGAAGAGTAAGATAATAAGACCTCATGATTTAACTAAACACAGCTAGTTATTTGCCACTAGGTGTTCTGATTAATAATAGGGAGTTTTATTAAACTAGCTATTCTTCACCTTATAAGAACAGTTGCCAGCAACTCTTTGAAAGGCTGTAATTCCAATTCAGTCATGCTATGCAGGAGATGTGAGAATTTATGGTTAGCCAATATGGTTAATCATGACCAGCTAGACAGACAGTAATGTAGCTCTCAAGTCACTTATGCTGCCTAATTTATCTCAGATGGGCAGAAATCCATGTCTTGATGCGCAACAGTAAGTGTCAGAGCTCGTGACAGTTCCCAGACCTCAGCTGCATTCCACAGTCATGCAACAAATTTGTAGAAGCACTTCCACTCACAGGAAAAGCCTTGTTAGAATATGGAAATTTACACTGTTGGGTAACAAAAAGTTTGCATCAGTGCAACTTAAAGTCACCCAGGTGCAGTGCATCATCATTGGGTGTGGTGTATGTATAGCAGCACTAATGCAAAAAACCCAGTGTGACTAGGAGCACCAGTGTGTACAGACACAGCTTCTTCATGCAGTTCAAGTGGGCAACCATTGCTATAGCTATAGGAAGGACACCAAGCACCTGCCTCACAGCAGGCATGGGCTGCCAGAGCCTTTGATGGCTTTATGCCTAACCCACTTGGATCCTTATTCACCACTATGTTACTTCAGTGTTATATGGATGGTATAAATCCATTGAATGGAGTTAGACACACACAAAAGTGAAGTAAGGCAGTGTGAGAACCAGGCCTTAAAATATAACAAGAGTAATGCCAAAGGTATCGTCAGAAATACAGAAAATTACTGTAGTACAGGACACCTAGAACCTTATTCTCCTTTCACTTGCATTGATGTAAACAGGAGTAACAGTGAAGTCAATGGAGTTATATCAGTGTAAAAGTGGACAGAGAGGAAAATCACACATTAGAATGCAACATTGCACACCTCAGTGTTTCCATCTCTTACAATTTTATCATGTGTCTTGTGACATTTAGTGTATTTCTTAAAGCCCAGCCTCCTAGAGTCATGGTATTGCATGAGAATCTTACTTTTTTTATGAAAACTTTTTTAGCCCTTGTAGTTGCAAAGCTTGAAAATATGTGACCAGAAGGCAAAGAAAAAGAATATAATATGTATTATATTTACAACTCATGGTTTTTTAAGCCTGATTTTTTTGTGGCCCGACTCATGAGTTTTGAACGTTTTGGGTTTGCAGTACTGACACCTTCACCCTCACTACTATCTGTCCTGACCTGCTACAGTAACAGAGAACTATGCTTTCCTTGCATTGATTATAAACGCACGACAAAACCATTGTGAGGAAGTATTTCTGTAGGGAGTGAGGGCTGGACGCGCACTTGTGAAGAAAAAAAGTGCTTGAAGCAGAACGTTTCAGGAGCTATATGAGCTTGGGGTCTGGCACCGACCCAGTCTCTACTGAGGTCAATGAGCACTCAGCCCGTCCCAGGGTGACACCACCTAAGGACAGCCGAACTTTGTCCAGAATATTTTTATTTGAAAACATTTATTTCATTTTATTTGAAAATTTCTTTCCAAGAAATTCTGGGTGTGGGAGGAGTTTTCATTTAGCAATTCGGAAAACACTTAATTCAACACGTAACTTCATAACCAGGATTAGATTTAAAAACTTTTCTTGTTTCTTAATTCAAGGTGTTTTGTCCTGGCAGCTAAAGTTAGGACATGGCTCTTAATAATTCTCTTAACTGAAAGTGCACCCATTATTCTCCTGAACTAAGAAAAGCATTATCTGAAGTGCTTTTTTATTTGTGCTAAAAGCCCAGGGAGGGCTCCAGCGGAGAAGTCCAGGAGATTATTCAACAATGGATTAGCCTTTGTGATACTTATTAAACATGTCACATCAAAAATACATATTGTTGTGACAGCACTATTTGAGAGTCAGTATACCATTATACATTGACAACGCTTGTAGAAACTTTGCCCACACAGCAGTCTAGAGCTTCAAAACATTCATTTATATGTAGTTCATCAGTACAATGCACCCGGTTGTTATGACTAACAATTTGCTTGCAGTTACTCACTGTGAATATACCTCTGCAATAAGCATGTGTATAAATTAGGTGTGTGCTTTATCGATTTGCACACCTAAACTGGTTTAAAATTAGGTCATTTAGCTGGGCAATTTCATACACTAGCGGTATGATGGCACAGTTTAGGTGGTTTACTATAGATCGGGGTCAGCAACCTTTCAGACGTGGTGTGCCAAGTCTTCATTTATTCACTCTAATTTAAGGTTTCGCGTGCCAGTAATACATTTTAACATTTTTAGAAGGTCTCTTTCTATAAGCCTATAATATATAACTAAACTATTGTTGTATGTAAAGTAAATAAGGTTTTTAAAATGTTTAAGAGGCTTCATTTAAAATTAAATTAAAATGAAGAGCCCTCCCGGACTTGTGGCCAGGACCTGGGCAATGTGAGTGCCACTGAAAATCAGCTCGCGTGCCGCCTTCAGTTGCCTACCCCTGCTATAGATAAAAAGCATATTATTCACTGACATGCCCAACTCATGCCATAGAACATACAAGACAAAGTCCTTACCGCATTATGACCAGCTGTATTGTACTGATGGGCTGCATGTAATTTAATGTACAGCAACATCTTGATTTTCCGATCACTAGGCTGCTATGTGGTCACAATCTGTTTAAGTTTCTACAGTAGATATCTGTGAGCTAACTAAAATTATTCTATAATAAATTACTACGTAATTTCCATGCAGTTACCCAATGTACTTCATAGGCAATTATAATTGCACATGCAATTAAGTGCCTAACTTGTTTAAAAATTAGGCCTTGTGTCCATTTCACAACCAAACAGCAGGAGTGATGGTATGTCCCACTCAATGGCACACATGCCACTAAATGTTACAAACTCCATTCTCATATTTCAGTTCGGCAATTTCATTGCCAGTTTGCCTGATGAAATAGAGGACAGTAAAACAAAAAAAAGCTACTGTTTCATTTACCTTAGCAGTATGACGATTCAAAACCTGATACCAAATTAATGGTCACATATATAATAAACAGTCTTGTTTAGTTGCTCTCCCCATAATGCCTCATTCTCGGAGGGATGGTCTGCAAGAATTAGGTATGTTTTTTCTTTAAAACTCATAAATAATATTAAGGCAAGATTATATCACAGCTGACAACACTATATTTCTGTCTCATTGTTTTCCATGTATTGGTTTATGGACCCTAAGTCCTCTAGGGAGTGACACAAACCTACAAAACATTCCTGTGTGTTAAATTAGGCATTTGTATCCAATTTTGCTTACAGATGAGAAACAACTACGCACGTAGTCTGAACATTCCCCAGTGACTACATAGGTTTAGAGGCTTAAAGGAACTTTTTTTTTCTTTTTCAACTAAAGTTGGTCTTCAGTCAAAAAATTCCCCTTCGGGGTTACTTCTCCTCTACTCATGCCATATTTTGTTGATTCTATCCCCTTTTGGTCCAATTTCAGACCCCTTTAACAGGACTCTGTTAAAATAAAATATATATTAAGATATACTGACCTGGATGTTAGGGCCTGACTTTCCATTGCCCTGCACATAGTGTAGCCATTTACACTAGCGCAAAGTGAGTGAAAACTGTAATAGTAGCATTTTGCACCCATACTGTGCTGCTGTAAATAACTAAACTCCAGAGGCAGAGGAATGGAGAATCAGGACCCTATTCTTTTTGCAAGATGGGAGCATCCCAGCTGATCCTCAGCCACTAAGATTGCAGATTCGCCCCATCAACAAAGTCCCATTTCACAGATTCATAGCACAGATGTGAAGGAAGACTGGGGAACAACTTAACTGAACTATTTATCATCATAAAAAGAGAGAGTTATGTTCCACTGGCACTAGTAATTCTACAATATAGTTTGCCAGAGATCATAAGGTCCAAAAGGGTTATACCAAAGTAAAATACTGTATTGAAACCAAAGATAAATAAAATGGGGGTTTTAGTAGAATAGGCCTCTCTAAATGTCCTCTACTCCACAGCACTGAGCCAACGTCCTCTCAAATAAATCAACAGCATGGCTTTGTCTCAAACAGTCCATCTCCTAGAAAACAGGCTGGGATCCATTAGAATATTTGAGAAAGACATTTAAAGTTTCTAAGTTAGAAACCACTTCCAAAGCAAATTTTAGGACAATCTTGGACTACTTGATTCTAAAGAGTAGGAATCAGTAAAGTAATAATATGTAGCTTTTAGATATGGAGATGTACTGGTGAAAAGCACTAAGTGTTTTATAAAGTAGGTAAGCATCATATCCCCATTTTACAGATGGGGAAACAGACACAGAGATCGTGACTTGCGCAATGTCACCCAGCCAACCAGTGGCAGAGTCAGGAATTGAATCCACGTCTCCTGAATCCCAGTCCAGTGGTCTAGCCACTAAGCCAAATTTAGGATAGCTTAAAAATAGGAGAAGTGGGGACATATAAAGCCTTAAAAATTGAGGGCCAATTCTATAGTAAGATTGATCCTGGAATTTACAGACCAATAAGCCTTACTTCAGCAGAAGGTTAAAACTATAATTACAATATACTGTAATTAATAACACCAAGGTGAAAATGTGATAGGCACAAAGCAGCACAGCGTTCATAAAGGAAATTGTGCCTCTCTCTAATGTATTAGAATGCGCTGAGCATGTCAACAAAACAACAGATAAAGACAAACTGGTTAATATAATTTATTTGCACTTTCAAAAAGCTTTGACAAAATTTCCCACACGGGAATAAAGGAAACTAAGTAGTCATAGGATGATACGTAAAGGATTACCATGTACTAGAAACTGATTAAGAGAGAGAAAACAGAGTAGGAAATAAATTAGTAATTTTCAATGTGGCAAAAGATTAACAGTGGAGTGCCCAATGCTCTGTACTAAGACTGGTGATGTTTAGTATGTTTATTAATTATCTGGAAATGGGTGTGAATGGCAAAGTGGCCAAATTTGCCGAGGACATTAAACTAAAATAATAGAAGGCTGAAGAAATTGAGAGGGCCTAGCAAGTTGCTGTCAGGTGAATGGCAGCACAATGGCAAATGAAACTGATTGCTGACAATCACAATGTTGAAGGAACTGAAGGAATAATTTGAACTAGTAATACACCTTACTGGTTTCTAAACACACTAGCTACTCAGGAAAAAAAAGTAATCATCATTATGATCAACTCAATTCAAAGTTCTGGTCAATGTGTAACAATGATTAAAAAGCAAACAAAATGTTAGGCTGGATAAGGAATGGTATAGAAATATCAAGAGTCAATAGAGTGGAAAATTCTTCTTCAGTTGTATATGGTTTCACAGAGCTTGAGTTTTTAGTTGCATTGTAACTCAAGCTAATAGACGGCTAATTAACTCAAGTTAACGAACATGATTGCAATGTGACATTTGTTCCAGGGCACAAATCTGCTGAGTGAATCCATGCCTTGGCTGAGGGTATGTTTACACTTAAAATGCTACAGCTGCAGCACTGCACTGCGCCAGTGTGGCACTTCAGTGTAGACACTATCTACACCAACAGGAGACATTCTTCTGTTGGCATAGGTAATCCATGTCTCCGAGAGGCAGTAGGTAGGTTGATGGAAGAATTCATCCATCGACATAGGGGTCTACACCAGGGGTTAGGTTGGCATATTTACGTCTCTCATGGGTGTGGATTTTTCACGCCCCTCTGAGACGCAGCTATGCTGATTTATGTTCCCAGTGCAGACCGGTCTTGAATCACATTCCAAATTAACCATTTCCTACTTTCTTTTCTCTCAAATCCAGGACGTGGAGGAAATGTTTGTGAAGTGTTTAGACTAACATTTACAGTCTAATAAATATCTATATTAAGGGGGAAAGGGAAAGATACTAAAAAAATTATAATGTCATATAAATCAACAGTACTCCCTCATCCGGTGTCCAGGTCACCCAACCTCAAAAAGTAAAAAAACAAACAAACCATAGATAGGGGTTCAAAGAGGAGCAACAAAAATGATTGCCTTGTCTGTGAAGAGAGGTTGAGAGTGTTTACAGTACAGAGGAGACAAACAAGAGGAAATATGGGGGGTGTAAGATAATGAATGGTAAGGAGAAGATAAACAAGGGTCCCTCCCATAGTACAAGAACAAGGAGACATTCAAGACAGGGCAATAAGTATTGATAAAAGCAAATCCTTTTTCATGAAACTCAGAATTAACCTATAGAACTCACTGACAAAGTATCAGAGGGCAAGAGCTTAACAGGACTGTGACTAGGGCTAGACATTTGTATGGGTAATGAGAACATGCACAGTTATAGCGGATGGAATATTTTAAAAAATACAATAAAGAATTTCACTGTGCTGGTATTTTGGCTCTATTCTACAGTACATGGTATTGACGGCACATACAATCTTATCTTTCATCATAAACACAGTGATTAATTAAAAAGAATACTATAGGAATGCCCCTGATTTGACAAGCTCATTTATTTCTTTCCTATTTTCAGTATTGGCCAATTTGTAATACTTCTTTGTCATAAATGCACCAATCCCCACAGCAATGCCAACAGCAAGAGAACTAACTCCAACAGCATAGAAGCAATCATCGCTTTGCTAACCAGCTTGCTTTGCTATTACACCTCTACCCTGATATAACGTGACCCAGTATAACACGAATTTGGATATAACGCGGTAAAGCAGTGCTCCGGAGGGGCGGGGCTGCGCACTCCGGTGGATCAAAGCAAGTTCAATATAACGCAGTTTCACCTATAACGCGGTAAGATTTTTTGGCTCCCGAAGACAGCGTTATATTGAGGTGGAGGTGTACTTTTTAAATAAAGGGCTGAACTGTGTAGCCTTAACCCAATCTCTCTTTTTCCCCCATCTATAAAACGGGAACTGCAGTTCCCTACTTACCTGTGGTGCTGCTGTAATTCAGACCTCTCAGCGAGGGCACTTATTTCATTCATGTTTGTACAGCCCTTTTCAAATATAAAGTGCTACATAAAAATTAAGTGTTACTATTATTAGCTGCCCTAGTAGCTAAAATGTTGACTGTATGCTGTGCCTCGCACAGATGGGGCCATTATCATTCCTTATCGAAAATCATTTTTTCAATATCAGAATGAATTCTAACTTACCATATAAACCAACCTAGTTGTAGCACCTATCACCATTAATGTCTATGTGCCTTCCAGGTAAATTAGACCTTCCTAGCAAAGTCTCCGGTGGATCTCATTGAGTTGTCTTCTCTTCCTTTCCTTGATTATAGAAGGTTTTGCTTTGGTTATTTATTTATAATAGTGTATAAATATATATTTTACATACTCCAGTTATGTGAGAAAGCTTTCATAAGCCTTGCAAAATTTACACTCAAGTTTAACATTAAGCAGGTGAGCAGTTTCAGTGAGGTCAATAGGACTACTCACATGCTTAAGTTAAGCATGTGAACAAGCGTTTGCAGGATGGGGACCCTAAAGAAGAGACGTCTCTCAGTTTGTCTTGAAATGAGTCTGACCTCTCCAAGGAGCTTATTCCACAGCCAAACTCTTTTGACTGAGAAGGGTTTATGTTCAGCTCTCACATACATGTTTTATCCCAGACAATATAAACTGCCTTGTCCCACAGAAGCACAGCTGTTTGGGTCAGACCTATTGTGAATTACTGAATTTTTTGACTCATAAGAGAACACAGTGAAAAACCAAGGATAGTACATCACTAAATTCACTATATTCAGTTAGTCAATTGTAGATTAGTTTCCATACTGCATATAAAAAAGAAAAGCAGAGCTACTGTATGTTTTAAAGTGACTTCTTTAATGGAAAATAAGAAAAGTTTCCTTTCTATAACTTTGACACTTGGTCTCCCTGTCCTATTATCTGCAGATAACAGTGCCTGATAAAAGTGAAGATGCACATTTGCTGCAGGAACTGCTAGGAATGTGACTCCAGATCAATTAGCACTGGCATTATCGTTTCAGGAAGTGATTTATAACCTTGGCCACATTTTGAGCTCTCTTTTGCAGAGCCTAAGTTCAGACCTTTTATCCCTCCGTCAACTCAAATTTGTCTGCTTGGGAAGTTACTGGAAAAGACGACTCAACATTAATTTCAATTACAGCGGGATGAAAGCCCATTCATAAATATTGCCTTCGACAGGCTTCACTTCTGCTTCTTCAAGCTGACCTTGAATAACCACCACACACACACTATTCAGAAAGAAAAAGGATTAAGGTTTGGCAACTGTGCTTTCATTCAAAGTGTGATGGGCCTGGGGAATGAGGAGTTTATGTTTTTTTAAAATGCTGAGGCAACAGAAAGGCTCCAAATAAGGTTTCATTATGTTAAAGCCACTTACTGCAAGCAATGTAATCTCCCCAACATCCTTGTGTATAAGCACTTCTTCAGAAAAGAAAGCGACTCTCTGAAGGACAAATGTCATTGTGGTACCTCTGCTTAGATTTCTAAAGGACACTGCCAAAGTATTTTCCCAATTACTTTCTATATAAAGCAGCAGGTTACATTGTATGCTTCCTAACTTTAACAGTGGCCTATTAAATCTTGAGGATGAAAAAAAGCAGCCTCAATGGCAACAAGATATAGTTACTGTAATAATAATTTTATTAGATAGCATATTCCTTCCTGAAAATCCACCAGAGCTCAGTAAACTACACATAGTCTGTGTGTATACATAATAAATATATATACACACAGAGAACCAATGAATGGAATGGAGAGTGAGAACAGTCAGCACACAAGGGGCAGTTTTGCTTTGAGAGAAATAAATGTGGTCTGTCTAAGGTGCTTATATGGCCCCCATTACCATAGTATCTGAATGCCTCACAATCTCGCAACACTCCTGGAGGTTAGGAAGTGCTATTATTTCTTTTTTTACAAATGGGAAACTGAGCCAGAGAGACTAAATGATTTGCCCAAGATTGGACAGGAAGTCTGTAGCAGAGCAGGGAACTGAACCTAGGGTCTCCCGAGCTGCAGGCGAGCACCTTAATTCTTCCTCCTGAATGGGTCCCCATCCAGCTCTCCCTCCCCCCAATAACTTCCCATGCTATTCCTTCCTCATTCTCCGTCCCCTGCCTGCTGTCCCATCAGCACACGGTGACTTTCTGGACACCTTCACCTGTTTTGAAGATGACCGCAGCCTCTACCAGGAGATGAAGCCAAGTGCATCTTTCCAAATGGGAAATTATGAAGGGCACCTAGGGCATTCCACTCTGCTGTGCTCTCACTGGTATTGGATGCAGAACAGACTACACAGGAGTATCCAGACCGGTACCCTGGCTTTGGGTCTGTAATGCTCAACCACTGTCAGAACAAGGCTTTAAATGCCACATAGACCTAATATTGCCAGGTCATATAACCACCTAACAGTGAGGGGAATGGAAACTCTGGGCCAAGAACACCAAGATAAATCCCTACTACTGAGAATGAGTGCCACTAAGTTCTAATGTCCACGAAGAGCAGTCACCTCAGTTTTTAAGGTCTTATCTGGAAGACCCACACACACTGTATTGTGTGTCGGGGAGATGTTAAATTAACAATAATTGAACTCACACTAGATTTTCAAAAGAACAACGGTTTTCACACTGTCATCTATGGACTACCACAGGGGTCTGGGCAAAACAGTTACTGATAATTCTTAGAATTAAACATTTTGATTACCAAGCAAAGGGAGGGATGGAGGTTACAGAACAGAGATAAGTCCAGAAGAGGTTCTCTCTCTCTTGTTATTGAACACCACTATATAAATCCATGGTATGCTCACACCTGGAATACAGGATGCAGGTTTGGTCACCCCATCCCAAAAAAGATTATTACAACTGAAAAAGGTACAGAGAAGGGCAACAAAAATGATTGAGGTATGGAACAGCTTCCATATGAGGAGAGATTAAAAAACTGGGACTGTTCAGCTTAGAAAAGAGACAACTAAGGAGAGAGATGATAGAGGTCTATAAAATCATGAATGCGGTGGGAGTGTTATTTACTCCTTCACATAACACAAGAACCTAGAATCACCAAATAAAATTAACAGGCAGCAGGCTTAAAACAAACATATGGACATATTTCTTCACAAAGTGCACAGTCAACCTGTGGAACTCATTGCCAGCGGATGTTGTAAAGGCCAAAAGTATAACTGGTTTCAAAAAAGAATTAGATAAGTTTGTAGAGGACAGGTCCATCAATGGCTATTAGCCCACATGGTCAGGGAGACAAACCTCATGATCTGGGTGTCCCTGAACCTCTGACTGCCAGCTGAGCAGACTACGACTGAACCACAGAGGATGGATCACTCAATAATTGCCTTGTTCTGTTCATTCCCTCAGAAGCATCTGGCACTGGCCACAATTGGAAGACAGGATACTGGGCTAGATGGACCATTGGTCTGACCCAGTATGGCCATTTTTATGTTCTTATAATCCGTTTATACATCAGTTGTTGAAGTCCCTCATTATTATCCATTTGTTAGATTTTGCTTCCTCTTTGATCTCTCCCAATATAGTGCTCTCAATAGTCTCTTCCTGAGCTGGTGGCTGGTAATGTAGCTCCATTAATATATTTACATTCTTAAGGCTTGGAATTTTTAACTGTACAGAATCACCCAGGTGGTACTTAAAATTTGTATCTCACTACATTCTAGGGACCCCTTTAGATATAGCATCATTCCCCCACCTCTTTGTCCAAATCTGACTTTCCTATATAGTTTATAGCATGTATTACAGTATCCCATTGATTTTCTACAATCCACATCCTCTTCCATTGCAAGGCATCCTAGTTCACCTAAGCTTTTTGCATTTGTATATAGATCGTTTTTATTTTTGACCTGGTGCTTCTTTTTATTTACCTCCCTAATGTGATATCCTATTGTTTTCACAGTAATTTCCTCTGGTCTTTCCCTATCCCTGCTCTAGGTAAATTGAACATCCTATCCTTTACAGCATTGTAACCAACATCCTTAACAGATATCTGTCATGCTCCTGTTGGCTTTCCCCATCAACTTATTAAACATCAGCCACTATACATCTTTCCATCACTGGTGATCTGAGCTGGGTTTGAAAGGGTCACCTTGAGAAAATAACCACTCCCCTGAACCATCCAGCAACCATGAAGTAAACATGTTATAAATGGAGCTATAGGGGTAATTCTTCCTCTAGTCTGATTTGAAAAAATCTGTGGAGATATATTTTAAACCTATGGATTGAGCAGCTTTAATTTTTGTTTGTTTTTGGCTAGGTCATTTCCACTGATGCAATGGATGGTTTTGCTTGATTGCACCCTCAGCAGAAAAGATCCAACAAGTAATTCAAACAATATAGCTTTCCTCTTCTCATTTTCCCTAGGTTTGTGTGTGCCTTTTCTCTGGAAAAATCTTAGGCCTCCCAGGCAATGTTGGCCCAGATGAAAGTTTCTAAAACCAACCATTTGATCAACTCCTATTTCCATCAGATAAGAGCAGGAACTGTTTCAGCTCTTTTCAAAGCCTCAGTGAAGTTTAACAGCAGTCAATGCTACATAGGAATTTATCCAAGAGAAAAAACTCCAAGCATCTAACAGAGGAAACATTTCACAGATGTTAGTCAATTGATTAACTACGCAGTTGCAGTGTAATAGCCCTGTACATGTGACTGGGGAATTGTAACTTGCAGCTCTTCAGCTGTCTGACACTGCTTATTGATTGGAAAAACAGATTGCTGTTCTCGATATTGTAACATAATATTTTAATTACTGCCTTATACGGCATCTGACCTTCAGTCCATTAGCGTAAAATTAATCCGCACAACCGCTCCCCCTCCCGCCCTCCTCCCCCCCCCAAAAAACGGCTTATCAAAGGCACATGGCCAGCAGTGATTTTGGAGTCGAACATCTTAATCCTTCCAGAAGATCAATATGACAATTTATAAAGGGTGTAATAACTGCATGTTTTCCCATCTATTCCATGATCTGCATATAACCTTGTACAAAATGGAACACAAGCAGTTCTAAAATAAAACTATTTTAACTCCATACCAGCTGTATCTGAAGCAGTTGTATTATCTAAAATGCTGCCTTTTTAAAAGTTTTATACTGCAGCCCATCACCATAGCTGGAGCCCCTTCCAATAGAGAAGTCCCTAGTGGACTTCCTGAAATGGCTCCATGATCAAAACTCTGCTTGGGATAGAGTTTTGTCTTTGCTTTTTTAGATTTTATTAATTTCCTTTTTTGTTGCTGCTGTATAAGTTTTGTTTAAGAATAAATTTTTGGGGAGGTGGGTGTGAGGGGGCTGAGTAGAAAGGGATGTCAATAATTTAAATTCATCATACACTCACTGATACTTGATTTGCCAAGGAACAGATGACCCAAAACAATCCTGAGTATATCCTGGTTTTTACTTTTTATATACATACTGTGGCATTTGACAGTTGTAGCTGCAGTATCGATGTATTTCTATAAACAGACAGATGTGGCTCCAATACAATGGGCTCATTCTGCATCACAAGGAAACGTCACTGTAAAAGTCCAGAGGTATTCGGTAACTGTGGCTGTAAATCCAGTGTGGCTTCCTTCACCTGTGACCTCTAGTTATGCACTGTAGTCTGAGCACAGAAATGTGTTTACCACGACTGCTTCCAGAGTTCAAGGCAGCAGTCAGATTTGAGAGTGAATATATATGACTGAGATGACCCTTTTCCTTTCAGGCAAGTGAAATTCTTTTGATACAAAAGCAAAATGCAGAAGTCAAGCTGACAAACCAGAAAATGGGTTGTTCTAGACAGCACCTAAGCAAATAACACAGTTTTTATCCTCAACAATGACAAGCAGAAGATAGCATCAGTTTTCAGCTATGGCTCTCTCTGATGAAAGACAGCATATCTGATATCAATGTATCACATGGGCAAACCCACAACTGGAACAGCTAGCCTTATCAACATACTTGAGAACATGACCTGGTTTGTATTAGTCCAATGGTCGGGCAATCGGAGGAGCAAGAGGTTGTCATGCATTCTATTTGGTTGCTTTTAGCCTGACATCCAAGTGGCAGATTATTACCAGTCGCTCCCTAGCCATTGGAAAATAAAGCTTGTGGAACAGGAGAAGCTGGAACCTGTTCCTACACATCTCACTGTAAATCTACATGTGGTTTTGTGTTCGGACATATTGTTCCTAAAACTGACCTACATATCAGATACACAGGGCATAGTGAACTTCAGATCTCATTCATCCCAAACTCTGAGACGCAAAACAGAGCCATATCCCTGTAGGTGGACAGGCAGAGATGGCAGTGTTTAGGCTAGCAGGGTTGGGAGAATTAGCACAACTTTGTGTCCAACCTAATCCCTTAAACACCACAGGATCAAAGCTCTGAACTCAATAACCACCTATGTAGAGAGTGCCAACTGTGAGAAGAAGAAAAATTGAGAGTCTGGACAAAGTGGAGAAGCAGTACTGCAATTCAGTTGGTCCCATCTCTTCATAACTGGGGGAGCTGGCCAGCCATCTTTTGAGACTGCACTCAGTACCAGGAGAAGACTCTGCAAAGACTGCCAGCTCCCTCAAAGATTAGAACCCATATTTATCTGAAGGTTCCCCCTCCACAAATCAGGGTTCTGTGGCAGTACTACCTTTCTGTACAGAAACCCAAAGGCTTTTCTCAATAAAGGTGCTTTATTAAAAGCAAAAAATCATCTCCCTAAAAAGCATAATCACTTCATCATTAACATGAAATGACTGACAATTCCACATTGTTGCCTATGGCTGGAAAAGGGAGTGTAGCATCACATCAGCAATACTGTGGCTAATATTAAAAGTAGCATGCCATGGAACTGCCCTTCATAAGGTATAAATTGTACCCAGAAGATAGGAGTAAATCTATGGTAACTGATGATTGCGTGCTATCACCAAGAGATAGGATAGCTGGCATTCCTTAATGATCTATCCTATTTTATATTCTTCTGTGTATAGCTATAAAGGACTCTTGGTGCAATCCTACATCACCTGTACTTGCAGGGTAGGAAACATCTGGAAGGCCATATATTTACTCCTATTCCCATAGGGATACAGTAAAACCAGACCTGCTCCCCTTAATTCCCTGACAGAGTCAGCTACAGAGAGAGAGAGAGAGAGAGAGAGAGAGAGAGAGACAAGGATTCTTCCTTATCCCGCTCTCTACAGATTAGCATCAGCTTCTCTTCTCCTTACCCTCCTTTTACTCCACTCACTTACAATTGTTTTGTTTTCTAGTTCTAATCACAATCATGACTTCAATATGCAAGCATTTCCTGGGGATTAATGAATGGATACAGTTATTGCTCTACAGGTCACCAACTCCTCCCAGATAGTCATTAATCCCCTGGAAATGCCCCCACACTGATAGTTACTGCCTAAATATGACACATCTAAAATGGAACAAACACATTGAATTAAGTAATGTAAATAATTTAGTGTTTTTATGATTGTCAATACAGCATAACTCAGTCCTGTCAAAATCGGCATTGTGTACAGGCCACATTTAATAACCTGTGAAATAGAAAGTAAAGCCCAGGTAGGGAAGCAAAATTAATATCATGGAACTACAATACTAAAGATATTTGTTTAGAAAATTAAATATAGACGACCTCTATCAACCGTCAGAGACTACAGTGTGACACGGGCATTCTCCCAAAGGTTATGCTTCTGGGAATTCAAGCTTATTAACATGACTCTAAAAAGCTATGACTGTATTGAGTTTAGTAACTGAAAATAAAACCATGAAGAGGGATAGGGATTCACTAATTCTTCTTTCACACGGGTTGCAATCTTCTTAGAGCTCTGAAATGGATCTGAGATTGTAATCTTATCTCATTTTCCAGACAATAGATCTCTCTTCAAATGGTCCCACAATCCAAGTCAGCATTTGCATTGACTGAGTATCAAGTCCATACAGGGGCCAATTTTATGATAACTACATCATGCTTTAGCCAAAAACGGGGCTTACAACAACCCTACTATAAGTCCTCACATTCTCTTCAGCTACTGGACCACCCTGTGGAAGGTCTAGGGCCTGAAGATCATATATTTAGTCCTCAAGCATCAACAAGGGACCCTGGATATACTTTGTCGATGGCTTGTGAAAATGAGGCAGGAGGGGAGGAGAAAAGAGTGCTGGTGGTGGTTGTCTCACTCCTAATATGACTGCTTGTCACATAGGAAGGTTTTGCATTCCCGTGTGTGACTGAGATGGAGGCTGAGAGAAATCTTTTCTTCGATGGAACTTCTTTGTGTGGTTAGCAGTTTGGTGAGTCCACACTGCCACCACACCGGATACAAAACTGAGTATTTCTGGGTATAAATTATCCATTTGTTTGGCAGATAATCCTACATAAACTGATCCGACCCTTTCCTTGAAAGCAATGCCAGAGCAGTATGTCACAAATGCCCCTCTTTTCTCTGGTTGTGCTGGAAAAGCTGTATACTACCATTTGTAAGGTGGGACTTAAGCCCCTCAGGTGAAAGCCAGCAAGGCAGTTTTCAGTACATTATCCCTGGGGATTAACTAATGCGACCTTTTGAGAAAACAACCAGTGAGCCCAGGCCCTTACTCAAGAAGCAACCATTTGACATTAAATTAAATTTAAATTAATGGAGATATCCTATCTCCTAGAACTGGAAGGGACCTTGAAAGGTCATCGAGTCCAGCCCCCTGCCTTCACTAGCAGGACCAAGTACTGATTTTGCCCCAGATCCCTAAGTGGCCCCCTCAAGGATTGAACTCACAACCCTGGGTTTAGCAGGCCAATGCTCAAACCACTGAGCTATCCCTCCCCCCCGAAAAGGTCATTGAGTCCAGCCCCCTGCCTTCACTAGCAGGACCAAGTACTGATTTTGCCCCAGATCCCTAAGTGGCCCCCTCAAGGATTGAACTCATAACCCTGAGTTTGCAGGCCAATGCTCAAACCACTGAGCTATCCCTCCCCCCATTAGTGACTTCACTCCTAATTGCATCTTGACCCTCCACTTCTGGAGAAAGTTATCAAGTTCACAAGAGGATAAAGAGATATCATGATGATAGGTGTGGTTTAAGAACCAAGTTAAATAGAAATAATGAATACTTGCAACTCCAGATTAATCAGATTTTACAAATCCCTATCAGTCTGGTTTACAGCCTGGGTACAGAAATGGCCTCGGACAATGATTTATTCTGGCAATTGACATGCTGATTTTATTAGCTCTATCAGCAACCTTTGATACCACCTGCCATGAGATGTGTTATTCTGCCTGCAGAATCTGGCTTTAGACAGGGTTAACAATAGTACTAATTCCTCCATTTCCAAGATATCTCAGAGGTTAGTGTTGCTTGATTTCTCACCTTCCAGGTGATCTTCTCTTGTGTATTCTTGCAGAGTTCCATGCTGTCACCCCTCTTGCTCACTATGTGTGAGAGGCATTCCATTTTTTGGTCAACATTGCTATTGGTATTCATAGTGATATTCAGCTAAGTCAAGTCTATTTCATCACAACTATGCAGTATGGTTTCCCTAATTTCCCCATGTTGAGAAAGCAGTGGAGAAGAAGTGGACATGGATGTGATCCAATGAAGACAAGATGGAAATGACACTGGAAGCTGGGAGGAATTGACAGAACTTGTTTCTGTTCTGTCTGCTGAAGGAGTAGTACCTACTGGTTGTCAAAGAGATCTGCAGTGTCAAACTCCTTTTGTATTTCCAATTAGCAGCAGTGGCTTGTGTTGCCATTTTAAACCTGTGGCTTTTGTTTTGGATACTGTTCTTTTGATTTTAACCTGATTTCCCCTCTCAGTTCTTAATAAATCTCCTTTTACTACATCCCACGTGCTTTTAGACTATGAGAATTTCACAGATGGTCTTAGCTGTCTAAGAAGAGTAGTGAAAGAAGGGTGTCTGGAGTTTTCTCTGCTGATGATTCTCAATCAAGAGAGTATGGATAGACCAAGAAGCATCCTCTCATCAGGTGTGTTGTGGTCAGGCTTATAGACCATGGAAAAGAACAAAGTTTAAAAAGCATAAGGTGACTGTTATATAACCCATTAACCCAATGGCATTAGCATCTACTGCTCTAAGATTGATTTCAGGCAGCACTCCGCTTTGGTGAAGGTGACACATTCAAAGTATTTGGAGTTAAGGAGTCAGCCTCCATAAAAGGTGGGCAAGAAATAATACTAGTGTCAGCTGTATTTTAAGCAGAGGGAATAAGCTTGGAAGTGACTGAAAAAGAAGAGATGAGAAGTACAAGATAGGAGAAAGAATAAGAGAGGCCAAATCCTGCAAACACTTAAGTACATCCATACGTTTACTCACAGAAGTACCAGCATTGACTAGTGGGACTACTAGTGCGCTGAAGAGTTTGCAGGATTGAGGCCTAAGCTTATATCAATAAAAAACATGCAAGAAACTTGCTAATCAGAAACTATTACAGGTCAAACACACACAAAATGCTAGTTATATGACTCTCATACAGCCTGATGCAGCCTCCATTGACTTCAATGGGAGATGGGTTCTGGTGATAATCTCCATAGGTGGACAATTATTACACATCCATACAAGATTAATTAGTAAGAAAATAAACAGGGACCATGAAATCCTACTCTAAATCTTCCTTTCCTTGGAGCAGCAAAAGGATTCAAAAGGAGGGAAAAAACTTCTTTAAGACATAATTCAATTCTATATTGGTTCTGATGCTGCACTCATCACCATACTATCTGAGCGTCTTCCAGTAGCACATTAAGCAATCAGACTAACATCTGTCACGTGCTAAAGCTGCAGTGCTGCTAATTTCTAACCTTGTGAACTGTTAGAATTTGAACTTGGATCTAAATATCCCAATCTTCAAAATTAAATAGTCCTCACTTAGCATCAAAAAGTCCTGACCACCTAGTCCTAAACAATTCATCCGTAGCACCTAGCATTAGAGATAGCTGCAGTAAAAGCAGGGGGTGGAACAGCATGCTGTAGGATTTATAGTCACGGGAGGCGGGGAGGAAGGAATTACAGTTTTGACAGTCAATATTAACTCTGTAACTGTAAGCTGAATTCTGCCGCAAATATAGCACTCATATCTGGAAAAGCATTTATTTAATTCTACTATATAAATATATATTGCATCTAACTGTGGGAACTGTAAAAGTATAAATTAATCAAAGGTAAGAATTCAGCCCCAGTTAATTAAAATCCCTGGGTCTATGAAAACCACACCATTTAATGAAGTACAGAGTTCACAACGAAAGAATAGTTATTTAATAAATGAATAAAACCCAGAACAGGTCAGTGCCAGATTATTTTATCAGACACTGTGCATATTAAGGACAACCCATAACTCCAGCTGTGGAGGTTAATGAACAATCAAGCTCTGAAAAATATATATTTTAAAAAATGCAGGAAGTCAAACTGCCTGTGGAAATGCACCCACGTGGTAGAAGGCAACAAATTTCATATTGCTATTCACAGCACATGGCCTCATTACCTGCAATATGTATTTTTAAACATACACGTGCACTATACACAAACACACCTGGAGTCACCATATGAAAATAAGTAAATTGCATTTTAATAATACAAATTAAAATAATGGTACAGAAGATCATCCTCTAACATGTATTACTATACCTAATAGGTAAACTTTACTATATTATTTCATGATGTCTCTCAAATAGAAAGTGAAACACTAATTTTTTCACAGGTGTCAATATTGCATTTTTGGCATTTTTTATACTTTCTAAATGAATAGTTATAAAAAAATGAATTAATGTCTTCTCCAGAGAGTGTACTGGCAAAATAAAACAATTCTAATAAATCTAAAAAAATTACATTTGTGTACTTCTATATTACTTGCATGGAGATCATTAATAACTGGTGATGTCAAGACCATAGTTCAAATCTAAGACATTACTGTAATCAGGGGAAATTACTTTATCATAACTGACCAAAACTTGATTTACTAGCATGCCTATTTTCAATAATAACCGTTTTGGTTAGGGGAGCAAAATTATTGGTTGTAATGACTTCTTCACAATGGCTTTCAGAACTCCTTGGTATCCCATAATTATTTGGTTGGGAAAATTTCTGTGTCATTGGATAGTGGAAAACTTTCAGAGCATATAAGGCTTTGGGAGTCCGTCATTAGGCATGTCTGTGTCATGACCCCCAAATAATGTGTGGTTGCTGATTTTCCAGCACCATACACCTGCGCTGTCTCACAAATGCTATCTATGTTTGAAAAGCCTACAACTATGGCTTTAAACAGTGGAAGCTGTCTATTTTTAGTCCTTTAAAATCATAGGGCATCCTAACTTCACATTTTAAAATGTTAGTTAAAATTCAAATAAGGACCCCAAATTACTCCCTATCATGCAATTCTTTAAATTTTATCTTCAGTGGCTTTTTGAATGTTGAGTGGGTCCCACAGGATCTATAGATCTTTCATAAGTCCTTTCAATGAGAAAATCCTAGTGAGACATCCTGTACCCATGGATAGTTTTGCGACTGACTTCAGTGGGGTTAGTATTTCACCCCAACTTTTTGACAGGAGAGAGAAATATCATGAGTTATTTCATTATATTTTACTAACATTGTTGTGGATGGTGAATAAGCAGGTTTTGCATGACAATTTTGCAGTGCTAGGTTAACTTGTACATACATGTTTTGTATCCATTAGCATTTGTACCAAGATGCAAAGTCTGAATCCAATTCCAGACTTTCTCAAAGTCCAAAGGTGCTCAGATCCTTGGCTCAGAATCTTTTCTAGTGTCAACACTAACACTAGTGGGAGTGCAAATGTTTACCTAGATCTAATATTGTGAATATTTGTGTTCAGATAAATATATTAAAAGCAGAGAATTAAAAACATATAAACATGAAGCAGAACACTCAGAAACTCAGGTTGTCTTGTGGTTTGAAAAGTGTTAAAACAGCAGATTAATGATGTAGCAGGTATTGAGATAACACATATCTGCTCCATACTGAGTCAGCAATGGAAATCATTCACACCAGTGTTCTGCCTTATTCAATCTCTGTCCTGTATGTTTATATATTTAATACCAGGACAACAAACAAAACAAAACAAAACCCAGCTCCACATCAAAAATGTTCATTTATCTGCAGACATATTGATTCTTGTAAAATTTTATTTACAGAAGCAGCATTTTTCAGGTTTGGGAGAGCAAAAATCTGGCCATTGCTCCTGCATGGCACAGGGGTAGAGCTTCCCTCTGGAATTGCCTCTCTCCAGTGTACTTTTATAATCTGGTTTCAAATGAGCTTTGGAACACTTCTTTAAGTAAATGAACTACAATGCAAGGTAAACCAACCAGCCACATTTAAGGGACATGCACTTGATTGCATGTGACCATCTAAGCTAATAAAATGCTGTAAGTTATTCTAGGTTTTTCTTACACACTCAAAAGATATTAACATCTGTTGACATCATTGTCAAGAAACTGGAATTGCCAACTACAAGTGTTCAGACACCACGAATCATGTCCCGCAAAACTCACAAAAATATTTAAATTAATACATTTGGGGTTGCTTTTGTGTGTGTTCTGGTGTCTGAGCCTTTAGGGTTCACATTTTCAAGCTTTTATGTACAACCCAAAGTACCAGAAACTTGCTTTTTCTTTTAAAAGAAAGCTGAGATTCCCAGGTAATGATCTGATTTCAGCAGCTGAGCGCACCAACCTGCCTCTCTTCAATGACTAGCTGTCAATGAGCCCTTTTTTATACACAGAACCTGTTAAAGATATATAGATATATATTTTATAGCTGTGAATTAATATAAAAGCCCATTACTGACTCCTTTTTACTTCAGCTTTTAATTGGTCTGATCGTGTGCTATTTGGGCATATTTGTTAAAAGAAGAATGGCTCCTTCAGTGTAGAAAGAAATTGCCAACATCTTTCTCTAGTCCATAAACTAAAGCTTTGCTATTTTTCAGACTAGCTCCCTGCAGTGAAATGCCACACAGATGACAACATTCAATTACATTCAGAATTAATGTACCATGAAAGCACAGTCTTAACGAGAAGGCTGAGTGAAATCGAACAGTAGGATTGCTGGGTATTTTCACCATATTTTACTGAAAATGATCTCTCATTTTTCCTTCCCGGGAACAGTCCAAGTTGGGTGGCAGCTGACAAGCAGCAGCCTCACAAAACAAGTGGCTGCCTTGAAATCTTTAATATAAGAATTAGAGCTGGATGAATAATATTCACTAATTTATTTGATAAATTTTCCCCCTATAAATAAATTACTTCTGAATACATTCTCATTACTCAACCAGCTCTTTTGATTGCTCAGTAATATTCAGATTCGTTATTTGTGAAATCTTTCCCTCAAACATCAAATGCATTTTTGTGAACATTTTACATGATCGTGCCAGCTCTACTAATAATTTAGCACATGTTCACACACATATATGAAAATTTAAAATGTGACTAGTGATTCTAGATGCCTCAGCTTTATGATAGGCCACCCAATATGGAGGTTCTCAGGAAGTTAGTGCACCCATAACCATCATTTACAAATTTGTGGCCATGAAGGATATCACAACTGTCACTATGCTGCATGCTAAACCAAATCAGAATTTCACTAAGGCACTGGGATCAAACTCAATTCTCCTTGCTTCAAAAGCACAAGCCTTACCACTGGAGCCAAGAGAAAAGCTGTTAATTAGCAATAGTTGGGAGTTGGGAATTGGTCCTGCTTTGAGCAGGGGGTTGGACTAGATGACCTCCTGAGGTCCCTTCCAACCCTGATATTCTATGATTCTATGATTCTATGAATACAGACTGTATGACAGCCAGTTGTACCAATTCTGATTCCATCCAATAGAGAACTCTGTCTAGGTCATGATGTTATTCCTACTGCACACACCTTTCTCAGGTTTCTCCTCTTCATCAGGCAAAGTGACTGAGGTTCTGGGGAACTCTGGGAATGTACACTGCCCTCCACCCTGCATTCTTCGCACCTTCCCTCTCCCCTACCTTGGGCCTTTTGGGAACCAATATTGATTCTGTTCCCTTCCACAGAACATTTAGACACAATAGCTTTAATTTAGGAGGAAAAAATACTCTAAACATTCTTTCTGAAATCTACTTTACACCATGTGTCATTTTGTCCCCTAGGGTAAAAGGAAATTAGTGTTATCAGTGGGGAGCATAACAGACTCAACATTTAAGAGCTCTGGTGAAGTCTTTCAAGCAAGAGCTTGTTCCTCTCACAAAAATTACAACGAGGCAATGTAATCTGAAATCCAGTGTGGTGAATCGGAGGCTGACAGGTTAAAATAATTGAAAACGAGCTCAAGTTTTGTTGTTAATTGCATGCTGCAAGGAGACATCCCATTTTGCTGCTTTGCATCGAATCAGTGACGAGAGACCTAATATTTACTATCAATCAACATTACGAGTATTTAATAAAAAGTCTTCATAATAAAAAGGTTGATGAGTTGAGATGGATTGTTTGCATTAACCATTTCCTCTTCACACTGCAAAAACACAATGCCATAAGAAGCGTGTGACAGCCTTCAATCTCTTCAAAGTTTTCTTTTCCCTGCAAGCAATTAACTACTTCAGCATAAGAAAAATGCAGACACAAAGTTTAAAAGAAAAATGGTCTTTTCTTGAATGTTTCGCTTAGGTATGAGAGAGAAGTTTGGGTTGGAAGATTATTAAGTATGTTTTTCAACTGGGATTCCTGTAAGGGAATATGGAAACAAAGGAAGACTTCCCCTCACAAAAAGCTGAACTAAAAAATTTTCTTCAATCAAGAAGTTGTGGTTGAGTGTTTGCGTTTAGTTCATTTAAGTAAAACTAGTGGACAGGAAAGCTAAATTCCTGTAAAAGCAATTTGGCAAATGGGTTTAGCCCAGGGTAACAGATCTGGTAGAGGGGGAAATGAAAGAACTAATTGGTTGTTGTCTGATTATATATTTTCACACTTAAAATCTAGGTATAAGCTGATGTTTGCATCTAGACAGGAAATGTGTTATACAGGTGGATTTATACATGTCCATTAAACCATGGAGGGACTTCCTGAGGAAATGGAAAGTAATGGGAAGTCTTCAAAGAAGTCAGGTCCAGTTGTTAGCTTGGAAGTTACAATCAGCTACTGCTAATTTCTGGAATAAGAGCAGATTGGTAGTATTACTGTCCACCATTCCACAGACATTGCTAAACACATAAATGGACTATCGCTGCTACTGTGTATAATCATTAGTGGTACAGATCTTTAATCTAGAAATTTAAGTTTTACCCCACATTCTCTATATCCTATTCGCTCACAGCTGATATTGGGAAGAAATAGCACCTACCTGAGGTCATAACTTTAAAATGAAGGGATTTTTCCTTTCATGTATATGTACTATAAATTTTCCTGTAAGAAAATGTGTATATATTAGCTACAAATCCTATCCCTCAAATGAGACTAAGACTCAGCATTATTCTTATCTCTTAAGTAAATTCTGGAAGAGCAGGAGCTCAAATTTTAGCATCCTGTTATGTCGTCATCCAAATCTTCCACAGATTTCACCAAAGTCCTCCAACAAAAAGAGGGAAGCTGGGGACAGTTATTTTGAATGTAAGCAGAAAAAACACTAGAAATAATTCTGCCTGATTGGGGGTTTTGTTGGACAGAATGAGTCCAAGTCTAATGGCCTGTACACAGCTATACCCATCAGCAGCACTTTAAAACAATCCTTTCTATATATTTAATGACCATAACAGTTACTTTAAAACTTCTTTGGATCCCTAATTCCTCCACATACTGGCATAGGCCCAATTTGAAACCTAACCACCCCCAGGTTTGGTTTTGGGATAAGAGTCTGAGGACCAATGATCTTGCAAAATTTCCAACATCTTAGGCAAAAACCTCACAGGACTGGTCACAAGGTTATACTGTCACATCTGAACCCTAACTTTTGCTCCCGGTTTGCCCTATACCCAGGTCCCACCCCTGATCAAACACTAATCCAGATCCAAATGCCATCTCCTCAGTCCATCTCTAATTTAAAGGGAACACTGAAAGGATAGGACAGGTTGTGCATAGAGACTCATTTATTTCCTCCACGGGTTTAGCATCAGTATGGCAACTAAGTTTAGTTATAGCTACCAGTGCTTTAAAATGACTATTTTAAAGGAGGAAAGAAATGGAGGAAACAATTTGTCAATGCTGGTAAATCATGTGGCTATCCCAAATTACTCCTGGGGGCATTCTGCACCCAAAAAAAAAAAAAAAATTCTGTGCACAATATTTTAAAATTCTGCAAATCTTATTTGTCAAAATAACACTACATAATCACGCCAGTTTCAATTATTTCAGTCATTTATTTCAAAATACCTGTCAACAAGTATGTCTGTAACAATACAGACACACACAAAAATCCCCCCAGGAGTAGAGAGTTAAAAAAAGCCCTATGACAACCCAGTCCCTCTTTCTCTGTCCCCTTCCCCCCCCCCAGAGTCCAGCCGGGGACCAGACATCCACAATCCCTCCTCCCCAGAGTCCAGCCGCAGGGTCCTCCCAGCCCAGATACCTGCCCCCTCCCTTCCAGAGCCCAGGGACCCAGATGGAGAAATAGCCTGATGCTGGTTTCCGGGGTTGTGTGGTGTTTCCTGTGCACCGCTGTCTCTTTCCCTCAGGGCATGCAGGGAACTTCAGCTGTCAGGAGCCCTATACCTCCCTCCCCTTTACCCTGGCAGTGTCTACTATGTGTGCACTAGGCTCTGCTGGGTCCAGCTGCCTCTAGTGGTGGCCAGCAGCATTGCAGCCCATTTCTGTATGGGGGGGGGAGGAAATTCTGCGCACACAACATTAATTTCTGCAAAATTCTGCACTGTGCAGTGACGCAGAATTCCCCAAGGGTACCAAATTCATGCCAATAAGACTCTTTATATAGTATTATACCATCCTGTATTTCAAGTATGTGTATGTGTTACTCACAGAGTACATTCAAGCACATGCAAATCTGATCATTTCCTCATTCTAAATTTTGTAGTTTCACCTTTTGCAGAGTTTGGCTCATTAGCAAAGACCCCAGTAACAAGAAATTAAAATTGCAATTGACAAGACTAATCAAACAGCAATACTTACTAGTTATAAAGAATCCAGATCTGCATAAGTACACATAACTAAAGTAACAATATCTCTGGACTGCACAACTAGCTTTGTAATTAAAGCCTCTACTCCTTAGGTTTAGTAATGCTGCTAGGGTTTAAAATCTCTTTTATTCCCCCACCTCCCTTTTTTTTTTTTTTTTTTTTTAGGCAACCATACCAATTTAGCGAATTATAGACTAAATTATTTCTCCTCAGTTAGTCATAGTCACTGGAAGGGAGTCAAAAGCATGACATCTCTAGAGCATGCTCCTCCAATTGCCTACTATCCAGCCTTGATCCTAAGAAGGCCCCCTCTATATGAATCGTGCTCTATGTGTACAGAGGGACAGGATCCCAGCTGCTGATGGCAGCTGATGAAGCCTAAGAGCATTAATTTATGTGGGTTTCCCTGCTCCATGGCTTCGCCCCTGAAGAGAAAGAAGGTTCACTGGGAGTGGACACACTGCCATGAGATCTAGAAAAACCTAAATGTTGTGCAGTGACTTTGATGGATAAAATGGTTACTCACCTTTGTAACTGTTGTTCTTCGAGATGTGTTGCTCAAATCCATTCCAATTAGGTGTGTGCACTTCTTCCCTGGTATGGCCCCGAATGAGCCAGTTGTTGAGATACAGGAACACCTGTATCCATTGTCGACGAAGGTAGGCTGCCACGACAGCCATACATTTGGTGAACACTCTCGGAGCCGTGGACAGTCCGAAGGGAAGGACAGCAAATTGGTAATGTTCGTGGTTTACCACAAAGCAAAGGAAGTGCCTGTGTGGAGGGTAAATCGCTATGTGAAAATACACGTCCTTCATGTCGAGGGCGACGTACCAATCTCCAGGATCCAGGAAAGGGATAATGGTCCCCAATGAAACCATGCGGAACTTCATCTTTACCATGAATTTGTTGAGTCCGCGCAGATCTAATATGGGTCGAAGCCCCCCTTTTGCTTTGGGGATTAGGAAGTAGTGGGAGTAGAACCCATTGTCCCTTAGTTCCGATGGAACCTCCTCGATTGCTCCCATGGACAGGAGCGTAAAGACCTCCTGTATAAGGAGTTGCTCGTGAGAGGGGTCCCTGAAGAGGGATGGTGAGGGAGGATGGGAGGGGGGGCAAAAAGAAAATTGGAGAGAGTATCCCCTTTCCACCTTGCGAAGAACCCATCGGTCTGAAGTTATAAGGGACCACGCATGGTGGAAATGGGAGAAACGATCTTGAAATGTAGGGAAAGGATCCTGGGCAGTGACTAGTCCTCGGGCGCACCTTCAAAAATTTTGCCTGGGCCCTGACAATGGTTTAGAAGGGCCTTGGTTCTGACCGGGTTGGTGACCGGTGGATCTCCTTCTACCACCTCGTCCATGTCTTCTGTAAAAGTCTTGCCTGGGATGAGGGGGAGGGTAGAACCTTTGAGGCTGTGGTCTAAAGGCCCTGCGCTGGGTAACTGGGACGTGCATCCCCAGGGAGCGCATGATGGTTCTGGAGTCTTTTAGGCTCTGTAACTGAGAGTCCATTTTGTCCGAGAACAGGCCCTGCCCATCAAATAGTAGATCCTGCAGGATCTGTTGCAGTTCTGGCGGTAAGCCAGACACCTGAAGCCAGGAGGTGTGTCGCATAGCTATGCCCGACGCCAGGGTCCTAGCAGCAGAGTCCGCTACATCAAGAGAGGCCTGTAAGGAGGTCCTAGCCACCTTTTTGCCCTCTTCCACTAAAGCCCGGAACTCATCCCTGGACTCTCGTGGAATCAACTCCTTAAATTTACCCATGGAGTTCCACGAGTTATAATCATAGCGGCTCAAGAGCGCCTGTTGGTTTGCGGCTCTGAGCTGTAGGCCCCCCACTGAGTAAATTTTGCGTCCAAACAAATCGAAGCACTTGGCATCTTTAGATTTGGGCGCTGCGGCCTGTTGACCATGCCGTTCACTTGCATTCACTGAGGACACCACCAGTGAACACGGCTGAGTGTGAGTATACAAGTATTCATACTCCTTAGAGGGAACAAAGTATTTCCTCTCCACCCCTCTGGCAGTAGGTGGGATAGAGGCAGGGGTCTGCCATATTGTCTTGGCGTTAGCCTGAATGGTGCGGATGATGGGCAACGCTACCCTGGATGGGGCGTCAGCTGAAAGGATGCTCACCACCGGGTCCTCCAACTCCACTATCTCCTCTGCTTAGAGGTCCATGTTATGTGCCACCCTACATAAAAGGTCTTGGTGAGCACATAGGTCTATCGGGGGGGGACCCGAGGTCATTGTCCCCGCCACCGCCTCATCTGGAGAAGATGAGGAAGATGCTACAGGGGCTAATGGATCCTGTGGCGGGTCCAATTGCGAGGGGTCCTGATGTTCAGGATCAATTGTACCGGGGTCTGGGGCCTGCGTAGGAGTGGGCGCAGGCGCCTCCATACCCCCCAGGGTGGACAACTGATGGTGGCCTCCAGTACTCGGGGCTCTGAATGTGCTGAGCGGGAGGCTGCAGGTGGAACCCCTTGGGCTTGGTGGTACGCCCATGGGGTCCAGAAAGACCACTGTGCAGGCTCCTGGCTAGGGTCTTCGGCCTCATCCTGCCAGTGACCCAGGTTGTCCGCTGCTTGGCTCGGTGCAGGATAGGCTGAGCGGCAGGCACCGTCCAACTGGGAAGAGCGTGAGGCGGATCGTGAGGGCCAGGGCGGTGTGGAGCATGCGTTGACGCTGCTGGAAATGGTGCCAAACGGTGCTGGCCCACAGGAGAGTGGTCTCTGCGCAATGCCGGGGAGCGGTACTAGGATCGAGAAAGGTGCCGATGGTCATGCCGGTACCGAGATCCAGACCTGGATCGCGATGAAGACCGTCTGCGGGAGCGGTGCCGGGAGCGGCATCGGGAGTCCAAACGGTACCGAGGTCTGGGGCAGTGCCGCGAGGGCGGAACGGTACCGGGAGGAAGATCTGGGCCACGAGTACGACCTGTGCCGTGATAGAGAACGGTGCCAGGACTCAAGCGGCACCAGGACCTACTCCTAGATCGGGAGCGGTGCCGAGAGTCCATGCTCAGAGATGGTGGAGGTAATAGGGCTGGGCTTGTCCCTAGACTGCACCGCACGGGTGGGATGCGGTACCGTAGCCTGAGTCGGTGCCAGTTCTGTAAGGGCAATGAGGTTCCTCGCTGTCGCAAACGTCTCCGGCGTCGATGGAAGACGGGGATCAACCACGGTGTGGGTCAGGGAGCCAGTCCGCGCCGGACTCAACAGCCCTTCTGCCGGTGCCGGAGTCAACGGTGCCGATATCGGCGCCTGTATCCTCGGTCGCTCCGGTCCCGGACTCGCATCCGAGGTTGGTAAGGGGGATGCCGGTGCCTGTTGTTGGGAGGCAGCCCCCTCCGGTTTGCGAGGGCTCTTCTGACCTGGGGACAGGGACCGGCGCCGAGGTGCTTGCGGTGGACGTGGTGCCGGTGAAGGCCGGTGCCGTGGGACTCTATCCGCGTCTCCTTGCGGTGCAGTACTGAAAGTCGCCGCCAGAGCACTGCGCACCAAGGCATTCGGTGCTGGAACTTGGCGTGCCGAAGGAGGGTCCGGGCTGAGGGCCGCCTCCATAAGGAGCTGTTTGAGTCTAAAGTCCCGCTCCTTTTTGGTTCGAGGCCTGAAAGTCTTACAGATCTTGCACTTTTCGGTCTGGTGAGTCTCCCCGAAGCACTTTAAACAAGAGTCGTGGGGATCTCCCATTGGCATAGGCTCTGAACAGGCTGAGCGCGGTTTAAAGCCCGGAGCCTTGGGCAGGAGACCGGATGGCACACGGGGAGGAAGGACCCCTTCCAGCCCACTAACTTCACTTATAAACTTAAATCTATAACTAACAACTACTGTACTACACTAAATCTATAACTATATAACTACAACAATATCTAAACCAGGAAGTAAAAGCTAGGGAGAGTGGAGGACAGCTATGCCGTGCTCCACAGTTCCAACGACCGTCACGGGCGGTAAGAAGGAACTGAGGGGGCACTGGGTCAGCTGGGATATATATCCAGCGCCATGAAGGCACCACTCCAGGGGGCTCCACAGCCGACCCACCGGGTGTTGCTAGGGTAAAAATTCTCCGACGATCGTGCACGCGGCGCGCGCACACCTAATTGGAATCGATATGAGCAAGCACTATGGGTATGTCTACACTACGGTATTAATCCGAATTTATATAATTCGAATTTAGGAAACCGATTTTATAAATTCGAATGTATTCGGCCACACTAGGCACATTAATTCGGTGGTGTGCGTCCAAGCTACCGTACTAGCATCGATTTCCAGAGCGTTGCATTGTGGGTAGCTTTCCCATAGCTATCCCATAGTTCCCGCAGTCTCCACCCCCCTTGGAATTCTGGGTTGAGACCCCAGTGCATGATGGGGCAAAAAACATTGTCGCAGGTGGTTCTGGGTACAGCCTCCCCCTCCCTCCCTGAAAGCAACGGCAGACAACCATTTCGCGCCTTTTTTCCTGAGTGAACTCTGCAGACTCCATACCGCAGCAAGCATGGATCCCGCTCAGCTCCAGAACGCAGTCATGAACATTGTAAACACCTCGCGCGTTCTCATGGAGTTTATGCTTACCCAGGACCAGAAAAAAGAGGCGAGGAGGAGGAGGCGGCGACTGCAGCGCAGCGACAAGCGTGATGAGGACATGGACATGGACCGTGAATTCTCTCAGACCGCGGGCCCCGGTGCTTTGGAGATTATGATGTTAATGGGCCAGATTATAGGCTTGGAACGCCGATTCTGGGCCCGGGAAACAAGCACAGACTGGTGGGACCGCATAGTGTTGCAGGTGTGGGATGATTCCCAGTGGCTGAGAAACTTTCGCATGCGTAAGGGCACTTTCATGGAACTTTGTGACTTGCTTTCCCCTGCCCTGAAGCACCAGAATACCAAGATGAGAGCAGCCCTCACAGTTGAGAAGCGAGTGGCGATAGCCCTGTGGAAGCTTGCAACACCAGACAGCTACCGGTCAGTCGGTAATCAATTTGGAGTGGGCAAATCTACTGTGGGGGCTGCTGTGATGCAAGTAGCCAAAGCAATCACGGAGGTGCTGCTACGAAAGGTAGTGACTCTGGGAAATGTGCAGGTCATAGTGGATGGCTTTGCTGCAATGGGATTCCCTAACTGTGGTGGGGCGATAGATGGAACCCATATTTCTATCTTGGCACCGGAGCACCAGGGCAGCCAGTATATAAACCGCAAGGGGTACTTCTCAATGGTGCTGCAAGCACTTGTGGATCACAAGGGACGTTTCACCAACATCCATGTGGGCTGGCCGGGAAGGGTTCATGACGCTCGCGTCTTCAGGAACACCAATCTGTTTAAACGGCTGCAGCAAGGGACTTACTTCCCGGACCAGAAAATAACTGTTGGGGATGTTGAAATGCCAATTGTTATTCTTGGGGACCCAGCCTACCCCTTAATGCCATGGCTCATGAAGCCATAAACAGGCAGCCTGGACAGGAGTCAGGAGTTGTTCAACTACAGGCTGAGCAAGTGCAGAATGGTGGTAGAATGTGCATTTGGCCGTTTAAAAGGTCGCTGGCGATCCTTACTGACTCGCTCAGACCTCAGCCAAACCAATATCCCCATTGTTATTACTGCTTGCTGTGTGCTCCACAATCTCTGTGAGAGCAAGGGGGAGACCTTTATGGCAGGGTGGGAGGCTGAGGCAAATCGCCTGGCTGCTGATTACGCGCAGCCAGACACCAGGGCGATTAGAAGAGCACACCAGGAAGCGCTGCGCATTAGGGAAGCTTTGAAAACCAGTTTCATGACTGGCCAGGCTACAGTGTGAAATTTCTGTTTGTTTATCCTTCATGAAAACCCGCCCCCTTTATTGACTCATTCTCTGTAAGGAACCCACCCTCCCCCTTCCCCCAGCTTGCTTTCAAAGGAAATAAAGTCACTATTGTTTAAAAATCATTTATTCTTTATTAATTGATTATAAAAAGAGGGAGAGAACCTGAGTGGGGTTTGGGAGGAGGATCAGCGGGAAAGAAAAGCCCACTAAAAAAGGATTAAAAAAATGGCAGCCTTTTGCTTGGGCTGTCCACTGGGGTGGAATGGGAGGGTGTACGGAGCCTCCCCCCCCCCCCCCCGTGTTCTTACACGTCTGGGTGAGGAGGCTATGGAACATGGTGAGGAGGTAGGGGGGTTATACAGGGGCTGTAGCGGCACTCTGTTCTCCAGCAGCCGTTCCTGAAGCTCCACCAGACGCCGGAGCATGTCTGTTTGCTCACGCAGCAGCCCCAGCGTTGCATCCTGCCTCCTCTGATCTTCCTGACGCCACCTCTCATCTCGAGCGTCTCTCCTCTCCTCACGTTGGTCCCTTCTGTCCTCACGTTGGTCCCTCATGTCCTCACGTTGGTCCCTCATGTCCTCACGTTCACTGGCTTCTTTCCTATACTTGCAAACCGTGTCCTTCCACTCATTCAGATGAGCTCTTTCACTCCTGGTGGATTGCATGATTTCTGCAAACATCTCGTCTCGCGTCTTCTTTTTCCGACGCCTTATCTGGGATAGCCTTCGGGAAGGAGGAGGGAGGCTTGAAACATTTGCAGCTGCTGGAGGGAGTGAAAAAAGGAGAGAATTTTTTTAAAAGATACATTTTTCAGAACAATGCTTATACTCTTTCACGGTGACAAATACTATTCACATTACATAGCACATGTGATTTCTGTGCAAGGTCGCATTTTGCCTCTTAATATTGAGTGCCTGTGGCTTTGCTGCTAGAGATCACAGACGCAGGTCCGGGCAACAGAATTCAGCTTGCATGCTGCCATGGTAAGCCACTGTCCTTAGGCTTCTGCGCCCTGCTTTCCCACATACCAAGCAAAGCCCGTTGTGCTGCAGTTTTCCTGTTAACCTTCAGCAGCAGAAAACAAGCTAACACCCCCCCACCATCCAATTCTCTGGGATGAGTGCTTTATCCCTCCCCCCACCGCGTGGCTGGTATCAGGGAAGATCCCTGCAGGAACCAAACTAACACCCCCCCCAACCTGCCATGAATTCTCTGGGATGAGTGCTTTATCCCTCCCCCCACCGCATGGCTGGTATCAGGGAAGATCCCTGCTAGCAAAACGCGAAAAGCTCTGGGCCAATCCTCCCCCCCCCCCCTTGCACTTGGCTAAATGCAGGGAAGGATTTCTTTTCAGCCACAGGCAAACAGCCCAGTAGGAACGGCCACCTCTGTCCCCTTAATTAAATTCCCGTATTTCAACCAGGTTACCCTAAGCGATATCACTCTCCTGAGGATTACACAGAAGATAAAGAACGGATGTTGCTTGAATGCCAGCAAACACCGGGACCATACGCTGCCAGGCTTTGTCATGCAATGATACCAGATTACTTGCTACTAGCATGGCATGGTCAAGTGTCCTACCATGGAGGACGGAATAAGGCTGCACTGCCCAGAAACCTTGTGGCAAGGCTTTTGGAGTACCTCCAGGAGAGCTTCATGGAGATGTCCCTGGAGGATTTCCGCTCCATCCCCAGACATGTTAACAGACTTTTCCAGTAGCTGTACTGGCTGCGAATGCATCCCAAGTGCTCAGGGCAAATTAATCATTAAAAATGCTTGCTTTTAAACCATGTTTTATATTTTAAAAGGTAAACTCACCTGAGGTCCCTTCCATGGGGTCATGGTCTTGGGTACTGGCTTGGGAGGCTTGGGAGGGTACTTCAGTCAGGGTGAGAAACAGATCCTGGCTGTTGGGGAGAACGGAGAGCTGGGTGCTCTCTGCCAGCTCGTCCTCCTCCTCCTCCTCTTCCCCTTCCACGGAATCATCAGGTGTACCTGATGAGATTATCCCCATCTCGGAATCCACAGTCAGAGGTGGGGTAGTGGTGGCGGCCCCCCCTAGAAATGCATTTAGCTCGGCGTAGAAGCGGCATGTCCGCGGCTCTGACCCGGAGCGACCGTTTGCCTCCTTTGCTTTTTGATAGGCTTGTCTGAGCTCCTTGACTTTCACGCAGCACTGATCTGAGTCCCTATTGTGGCCTCTCTCCATCATGCCCTTGGAAATTTTTTCAAAAGTTTTGGCATTTCGTCTTTTCGAACGAAGTTCTGCTAGCACTGAATCCTCTCCCCATATAGCGATCAAATCCAGTACCTCCTGTACGGTCCATGCTGGTGCTCTTTTTCGATTATCAGCCTGCATGGTTACCTGTGCTGATGAGCTCTCTGTGGTCACCTGTGCTCTCCACGCTGTGCAAACAGGAAATGAAATTCAAATGTTCCCGGGGCTTTTCCTGTCCACCTGGCCAGCGCATCCGAGTTCAGATTGCTGTCCAGAGCGGTCACAATGGTGCACTGTGGGATAGCTCCTGGAGGCCAATAACATCGAATTGCGGCCACACTAACCTTAATTCGGATTGACAATACCGATTTTGACGCTACTCCGCTCGTCGAGGAGGAGTACAGAAATCGAATTAAAGGGCTCTTTAATTCGAATTAAATGGCTTCGTTGTGTGGACGGGTCCAGCGTTAATTCGATTTAAAGCAGCTAAATCCGAATTAAAGTCGTAGTGTAGACCAGGCCTATGAAGAAGAACTTGAACCTTCTGTCTGTTGCATGAAGGGCCTATCACTCTGGGCCTATCATCCTGGATTAAACCACATTGCTTAAAGCTGAGATATGAAGCAGGCCAAGGTAGAACATTCATCTTTAAATGGAAGGCAAGAAAACAGAGCAGTGAGTGAGCCCCCAAATTTATTACTAAGGGGAAAGGAGACAGATAAGGGTGATCCTAAAGGACTGATCACAAATGGCCAAAATACCAGCACTGGTGCATGTGCCATTAGACAGGATTAACTATGCAAGAAGGTAGCCAGTCTGTATTGTAATTGAAATGTTTGTCTAAGGTAATTAGACAGCAGAGGATTTCAAGTTATTGCCATCATATTTTACGCCATCCTTGGCAAGAAAACAGTAAACTTTGAAGGATTCTCATAGATTTTAGTCCAAAGGTTGATACTGTCCTTGGCTACTGTTTAGCAATGAAATGAGGATGGATTTTTGAAAATAAATGTCTGGCATTAAAATGAAAATTAAGTGCCTAAATAGCCACTTTTATAATAAATATAATTATGTATCCCAGAGTGCCAACTTTCATACAAACTTTCTGAGACAAGCTCATCCCAGCAATTACACCAATGCAGTATAATGAGCTATGGCAGGGATGAATTTGGTTCAATCCTTTGCTTAGTCTCCAGACCCAGACATTTCATTCATTTATTAAAAGGGATACTGTCAAGTAGTTTTGGACCAAAATTTAGCTTTGATTGGGGTGGGAGGAAATTTCTAAAATACAGATGTTCATGATACTTTTCAATTAAAAATTACCTGTGTGATGCAAGGCAAAACAAAAGAGACTCAAAGTGAAAGTGAATACAAGCAAAAGTGAAACTGACAAGTCTAGTCACTGCTGGTGGAGCTGGGAAAATAAAATAATTCTTTTATTTGGCAGCTGAACTGAAAAAAAAAAATTATTTGGGGTCAACCTGAAACAGTTTTTTTGTTTTTTCTCACCAAATCGTAAAATCGAAACTAGTTAGTTTCAGGTCAAACTAAACATTTCATTTTGCTGTGGGTCAAAATGATTCATTCTACCCAAAATTATATGTTTTGTTTATTTTTGGGTGGTTTTTTACCCATTATAGTTTTGGGTTGGGGGGGGTAGTTAAATCTTGCTAAATTTCAAAGCAAAATGTTGTTTCAAATGAAAAGTTTAAGTGTTTTGTTTAGAAAATGTCAAACCGAAAAGTGTTAATTTTTTTTTTGAAAAAATGTCTTTTTTTTTGCCAAAACTATTCACCAAATTTGATCCAAATTTAAGAACGGTTTCAGTCAACCTGCAGCTGCATTCTTCAGTGTATTATCTATTCATCAAAAAATTTTGCCTGTTTCTAACTGCTGGCCCAATGATAGACAACAAATAATAAGCAATTGAAGTTGTATCCATTTTTTTTGAAATCCTCCTCTCCATTTCAGTACTGTGGGGTATTACTACTAACAAGTAACAGAATTAAGGGAACATTTTAAATATTTTTTTTTCTTTGGTGTCCTTTAATTTTATACAACATATCCCAAAACAGAATATTAGAAACTATCTTCTTATGCCAGTTATGACATATCAAATACAGGAGACTGGTTAAAATAATGAAGTGGGAAATGCAAGCATGCCACACTTCACTTAGCTGCCCAGGGCAACTGACTGTACAATTATCATACAATACAGTGATTGTAGTTTTACACATGAGTGAGTTCTGCAGGATTCTGGGAAACCAGGTGAGGCATGTCACTTGACCTTTATCCACTGCTTAGTTTTACCGGGCTATAAAAGCCTCTGATGAAACTTACCTCACAGGTGTATTGTGAGGCTGTTTTAATTTAAGTGCTGGTTCTCTGATGAGACATGCTTTAGAATTGAAAAGTAAGTATCTATATCACATAGATATTAGGAGTTAGGCATAAGCCAAAACCCTAGATCCGAGAGCCCAAATGCTTTTGGGATGTTTAGATCTGTATCTCTGACTTCTGCCAACTCTACTCTTTTAAGTCAACAGAGTCAAACAAAAGATATAACAAAACTCCCCTGCACAGCTTTTCCAATTTGGCAGCCTCTTTGAGCGATTTTAGTTTGTACAGCAGTTGGATAAACGTAGTGAAATCACTGAGACTCAGCCCAGTTAATCAGACTCTCAGTTAAAGAGACACTGTCAGAGTTGTCTGTTTGCAGGTGGTAGTTGGGCCAGAACAAGCTCATCAACAGCTGCTTCTAGTTCTCCTTTCCACAGATGTGGGTGGGACCCATTTTATTTCCTCTCTTCATTTTTCTATTCATCATTTTTTATAATGGACGACACACAGCTGTGTCCTAAAAGCCATTGCTCATCTTTGATATCACTAGTGGAAATTGTTATCTCCCACATCCCAGGACTAGCCTAACATTAACTCAAGCCTCACGCTGCACTGCTACCCCTCTTGTTAATAAAATCCCGGAGATTGTGAATTCAAACATATTTGTACATCAACTATTAATTTCTGAAGGGTGCATCCTTATCTTGTATTGAAAGAGAAAGTGGGGAGGATGGGTGGAGAAATAAGTCATGAGAGAAAGTATAACAAAGCATGGCACTTGCCTTGAAATACTTCTGTTTGTGTGTCCTATAAGGGATTCACTTTAGAGGGGTTCCAGGTCATTTACTAATAAAAGATGTCTTAGCGGTTTATACTTAGAGGCTAGAAACAATCAAAAACGGCGTTCCAAGCATTCCTAATCCTTGAAGCAGAGGATCACCTACATCACATCAGATACAAGGTCCACTGCCCCAAAGTTGAGTGCCCTCAACTCCCAGTGAGTTAGGGTCTCAATCAATGGGCCTTATTGGGCATCCAAGAGCAACTAGAGAGCCAGTACCAATGGCTGTCACACATGCTTTTTCTCTTGGCACTTAGCAAGAAGGTTGCAGCCCTTTTCTTTTGGATGTGGTCTTCGTCATGACTTAACCCGTACTTTGTCACCTCGTGGTTAAATTGTTGCTGTGCACTTGACTTGGGATTACATCCTTAAAGCAAGCACTCACCACAGCTAATGTGCAGTGGTCTCCATGTTAAATAGGGCTTCACCCAGAGTGCACATTACACCTTTACTCTGTACCAGTCAATTGCCAGGTGAAGTCTAAGGTGCCGGTCTTTATTAAGGAGTGCTGATTGTGCTATTTCTACATCCTATGTGCTTGGTTCCAGGCTTTGAATAGTGGACCCAGCCACAAGCCAGTCAGGGCTGATGTTAGGCTTTCTGATCCTCTCCTTTTCTATACTTACAACATTTTTGTTCTCAATTACCAAACAGAAGACAACTGCCTTCCAAAATGTTTCTTTCCTAGTGCACCTCATATCTGGCACTGGACTCTGGAAGGAGTCCCTTCTTCCTGGTGGCTGAGAGGTAGCTGTTCTTTGGCCAGACTCTGTATCATCTGGAGCTCAACATCAGACAGAGGACAGATGGCAAACCTATTCCCAGCCTTGCTAATATCTACTATGCACTATAATTCCACTTGCTCATACTCTGTTCCAATTGCTTGAGGCGTCTTTAAAAATACCACTGCTACAGCTAGTTGTTCAGTCTTCAGTGCACTAATTTTTGTGTTCATCCATTGGGCCTATGGGTGAGAAGGGATGGAAAATATCTGAAAATGTGCAAAGCAGCTTTGGAAAAGGAGCCAAAGTGAAAAAACCGAACACACAGGAGGTCTACCACCCTTATACTCTAGTGCATCCTTGCCATCTCTATACGGTACTTCCCTGGTAGTCTCTTAGTGGCTTTCACTACTGAGCTCAGTCCTGGACAACTATGTTCCATAACAGCAGCATAAGGAGGCTATCAGTAAACACAAATCAAACAAATTCACCATAGGTGAAGATGTCATGTAGAGAGGCAGTGGGGACTGGTGCATAGAACACTGGACTATGACTCAGGAGACCAAAGTTCTATTCTTGGCTCTGCCACTGGTCTGTTGGGTAATCTTGAACAAATCATTTCACTCCTCTGTGACTCAGTTTCCCTCTTCTGTAAAATGGGGATGATGATACTCACCTTCTTTGCAAAGCGCTGACGACTGACGAAAAGTACCGTATAAGAACTAGGTAATATTATATTATTTGCTTTGTTGGCACAACATTTTACTTAGATTGTTCTAGAGTCAATGGGGTGGTAATATTCATAGGACTTCCTGCAAAGAGAAAAAAATTAAGATATACTGCTTTTTCACTTGAAATGAATTGTCTCGCAAACAGGCTTGAATATGCTTCTTTTTGTATTTTCACTTAAAGTATTTATTTTGGTGTTTTCATTTATTTTGTGCTTCTCTGCCTAAAGCCTAGAACTGCTATTAAAATGTATCTATATTAACCCAAATGAACAGCTTATTTATGTTGCATTATTTAATCTCCTGCAATATCATGCAGATGTGCTCTATTCTTTAAGGGTAGGAACCCATTTTACATATTACTTCGGAAAAGGTCAAGCAAAGGTTGTGTATGTCTTTTAAGCAAAAAGTAGGAAATTGTCCTTTAAAAGTAATATAAGAAGCTGAAAATAAGTTAACTGAAGCACAAGGAACAAAAAGGTTGATTAATAGTAGAATAGATAGAACACACTGAACTTCTAAGGTTTGATCCTTCAAAGCCTAAGAGGCAACTCCAGGTTCCATAATAACCTCTTGATAATTCCTACTGCAAATGTGAATGGAGCTGTGTAAATAGGAAAGGTAAGGGGGGCAGGTGAAATGGATGTTTACCTTCTCATCCCTCTCTCACTAAGCAATCAGAAGATTTAAGTAAAATTGCTTCTTTCCATCACCCCACCCACACACTTTTTGTAGTGTTATTGTAATAAACCCTTCCTAAGTGCTGGGACTGTCTCCTAAGCCCTGTAAAAATTACAACTCTAGCAAATTCAAAGGGCCCAGTTAAATGTTGTGGTGTAGATGGGACCTAACTGTGTTCCCATGACTAGGTTAGAATACTGATCAGACCAAGGATTTAGCTTAATGATAGGATATCCAGGTCTCTCGAATCCTAGTCCCTGACACTATGCACCAGACCATCCCGCAGTCCTTCACCTAAAAGAGTCAGTATGTTCCCTTTCCTTATTCTCCTCAGCTCGCTATTTTTCTGCCCCCTCCGTTAGTTTTTAAAACTACTTTTTTGTAAGTCTACTCCCAGTTAAGTGTATCCAGCTGGACTATCCAGCCAGGCTGTGTTTCTTTTACCAATTCTGTAATCAATTCCCCATATCCGGATGTTACAATACTACTTTGGCTCCTGGTCCAGACGCTCTTCAGCGGTTGATGGTGTCAAGCAGTTGATTTCACTTCTAAGCAATTTAAAGATTTAGTAGCTGATTCATAGTGCCCTAGAGCTTAGGGCAGCCCAGTAGGGATCTCCGGGTTCATGAAGATGGTAAATCCCGGTGTTCCAGCTTGTCTCTCAGGAATACTTGGGATACTTATTCTCTAATTCCTTCCAAAAGTAAGAGGGTCACTCCCAGTGCACTGACTACTATAATCTGTTCTGCCTTTTATTTTCTCTTATTGCTCATGACATTTAAAGTAAGTAAACAGGGCATTTTCCACTGGGCGTCATTCAGATCCTGTTATTACGGAGTGACCAGTTGTCAGGATGCGACCATGTTTATTTGAGCCGTCACCTAGAAACAACTTATTTTTCCATTTGGAGCTCGGCAGCATTGCAACATGGACAAAGAAGTGTAAGTGTGTCCTGCAAAAGAGCAGTGGCCTGGATTTAATTTCACACACATACTTTCAGCTCCCATGCCCTCGCACTGATTTATACTATCTGATTTATACTATACTACCATAGAATTTATTCCTAAAGGCTTCATATTCAGTTCTGCAAGTTTAGACCCAGCTCTCCTGAACTCCTTCATCCTTTAGATTTGTTTCCCATAGGATCTTACCTCCCAGCTCTCTGAGTTTGTTAAAGTCTGATTTTTTAAAATCCATTGTCCTTATACTGGTGCTTTTGCTTGTGTAGAGCTTAAAATCTGCGTGTGCGCATCGTTCTCTCCATAATTAAACAAACGGAGCGGCCAAAATCATTTTAAGATCAGGAGTTGTCTTTAATGCAGTTACTCCTAATTTACACTGGTATAAATGAGAACAGAATCAGGCCTCGTTGTCTATTGCTCCATTATCACTGAAGCCATGTAGAATGCCTCAACACCCAGGTTCCTGACTTTGCTGTGAGAATTAATGACACACATGTCAAGTCATAAATTAACACCCATAGCATCTCTAACTGATATTCCATTAAGTGAAGTGTAACATAACTGCTAAATTTCACCTTCTCGTTTGTCCAAACCGAAGCCCATGGTGAGCAGAGGCCACTGGGAAAAGCTAATTTTAATGGCCAACCCTTGTGAAAGAGCATTCTCCCTCACTCTCTTTGGTGATTTAGAGGAGAGCGGGGGGACTTAAATTCAGCAAAACATTGATTTTAACCACCATTATACCTTAATCCTGGTGCCAATTTAATGCACCTTACACACACAGAGACTCTCTTAGGCACTGAATAAGTACAAACATTTGCCCTTTTCATGTTCCTCTCAGTAGCACATCAGACACTGAAAGAAAAAGAAAATCAATAACCACCTCTAAGTGACTTTTGAGACCCTCCTGACCACTCTTGCTGAATAAAAGTGACCTCTGAGTACATGCCTGGCTCGATTAAACTGAAGCTTTTCTTATGATCAAAGTATCAGGTCTAGTCTTTCATGTACACACACACACTGACATATTCACCCACATGGGGCAGTTAGATCTTCCTAGCAGACACTGTTGATAGGTCATCACTGTAGCTGGGCCAAAACCTCAGTCTCCCTGTACAAAGCCTCCATTTTATACCTATTCCTATGCAGGGTGAAACAAAGCAATGTATTTTGTGGTTAAGGCTGTATCTTAATACAGCTTATTGAGGCTCCTTCAGCTTTTCTAGATTCCAGTCCTCCCAGCCTTTTTTAAGAATTTCTCATGGTTGCTCTAATATGATTTCTGTGCTGTTGGATGCACCCAGTCATCAGCATCACTGAAAGTGAACTTCCCCAGCATCTGTATTTGGCCTCGCTATTCATCCGGCCATTTTTCCATTTGTAAAATGTACAAGAGCTCTTTCAAAATAACGTATGGATTGCTATAGAAATTCAGTTACACGCACTGTATGTTCGAAGGAGAGGGCTGTGATGCTGGCAGACCAGGTGCCAGCTCATGCCAAGGCCTCACTGAACACTTACAAAGGCACAGCTGGACATCAGTCTTGCTTACCTGTGTGTTAGCGTCATCAAAATAGACATTAGATGTTAAGTTGATAAAAGTGTATTTAGTGTTTAGACTTGTGGGATGCTGCATGTATTGATCTTAGTTATTATCTCTGTTTCCCCAGTATAAAGTTATATTGAGTGTTTGCATTATAAACCTCTGTAATTGTGTAACTCACCAAACTGCAAAGGTAGTATTAATTAAGGTAAAGTGCTCAAGACGGCCCATTGAAAGCAAATAAGGTATTGTGTAGCATCAAAGGAGAGAGGCCCTGTTGATTTCATTCCGAACTCCCTCCAGCAAGGAGAGACCTATACATGAATTCATCCCATTAGTTTGGATTCTGGAGTGGAGAGGGATAAAAATCCCTGACAAGAAAAAACAACTCTTTCATGCTGTCTGGACTCCAAGGGCTAAGATGCCTAAACATAAGCAAAGAGATCCCCATGCTACTTGGCATGGGTTAGCCCTGAAAGACATTTTAAATTGGCAGATTTCTACATATGTCACCTTTTGAATCACAGACAAACATTTGTGTGTATATGTTGCTTGCTTTAACCTGTTAATAACTCTCTTATTCCTTTTTCCTAGTTAATATACCTTTAATTAGCTACCAGCATTGTCTTTGGTGAGACATCTAAGGTACAAATTGATCTGAGGTAAGTGCCTCGTCTCTTGGGACTGGAAGCAACCTGAGTATTTTATGATTTTTGGTATAAGTGACCATTTATCACATAGTCCAGCTTGCCTGGGTGGCAAGATAGACCTGAGTGTCCAAGGGGACAGTCTATGACTCCATTATAAGACTACTATAGTACTTTGGGAGTTCACATTTGTTACTGGGTTAGTGAAATCTAATTAAGCATACTACCAGTTTGGGGTGTCTGCCCTGCTTTTTGATACTCTGCCCTGAGGTTGGCACCCTGAGTCATGAGCTACTCCAGACAGCGTGACAAGGGCAATCACTGAACTCAAAAAAATCCTTCACAGGCCAAGTCCCACCAACGGAATGAGGATTACACCTTCTACCAAGATGTGGCTATTTACATGGCTCAGGTATGCAACACACGCCTTGGCTAAGAAGCATCTTATGGCACAAACAAGGCCGTAATGTGTGTCGTAAGACTCCTGTTTGATAAATGGATTTGACCACGTATGTGATTATGCTTTACCATTGTTGCTTCATTCAGGCTATGCAAGCACGCAGCCACACTTTGCAAAGGAGTTTGTTTTGTTCTCAGAACAAATTTATACTATTAAGCCAGCACATCCGGTCAATATCTAATTTACAGGAGCAGACAAAGCACAGTGGACTGCTTACCAGCCGGGTGGTTGTAGGCAAATTGCACAGAGGAGCATCGTACAAGAGCAGCAGGATAAAAAAATGTAACTCAAAGATCAGCTATTTGAAAAACAGATTACTGTTATTTGCTGGTTTTCCTGGACTACTAACAAAATCCACTTACGTAAGACCAAAGACCAAACTGTGACTTCTCACCAATATTCAACAGATACAACTCCATCCATATTGTGGTTTATACTGCAGCTCATTTAAAGTGATGGTCTCAAAGATATTGTTGTCCTTTATGAAAATATTGTCTTAGTAACTTTATTTAAGGCACCCAGAGACTGCTGTGGATTGGGGACCATATATGTGATCATTTGTTTATAAAAATAATGGCCTATTGACTGTGTAAATGAAGAGATGGCTTCAAACTAAGGAAATTCAGATCTGAGTTTTCGCAGAATTCAAGGTAGTTTCTGGACTGGTGTTCAGCGTGGGTCTAAAGTCTAAGGTGAATAGTGCTCTGTTAGGTGCAAAGCAGGAAATTCCAGTCAAAGTGATATTTTTAAGTATACATTCACCACAGGCCAAAATGGATTCAAGATGGGCTTTGACATATACCAGAAACGACCTTTGAAAACATGATTGAAACCAAGGAAATTTCTGCTTTTCCTATTCTCCTCCATACATGTTGTCAATCTTTCATCTCTAATCCTCCTCTCTCCCCAACCACTTTTCATACCATCCATCTTGCATCCTTCTCTCCACTCATCTTCTCTGCCCCTCACTAGTAGTCCCTGTCCTGAGGGACACAAAAGTCAGTCTGTAATAAAGTCTAATGCTGACCTGACGCTCCAGTTTCTGATCAATAGATTTCAGCCACTATAAAAAGCTTTTTAAGAGACCCAGCCAATTACTAAGAGAGAGAATGTACAGACTCACTATGAGGCTAGTCCTCTGAAAATTGTCCATATATTGTGGACCAACATAAAAATTAAAGCACTCCAAATTTTAAGGCATCTACGATTTCCTAATGTCCATTGTTATACATTTTGCATACAAAATGTGTAGGGCTTTTTTTATTCTTGCAAGACAATTTCAGTTGCCTGTGCACTTTGTCTCCCATTCATCAATACCTTCAGTGTGAACCTCATGGCATCAGTAAGACATTTCCATCCCCTGCATTCGCAATCTTGGAGTCTCTTGAGCCAACAAACTGTCAAATTAGTGCCAGCTTGTGACAGCTTTATGATATGTAATCTTGTTCACAAGCAAATGGTGTGAGACCCCCTGTTTGCTACTGCTGTCAAATTGGAAATGCTTTTTTGTGACTCCCTGATAAGCTTACATCTTGAAAGCAGATCCCAGCAGAAAAAGGAGCAAATCTGCCAACACAAAAAAAAAACCCCAATGTAGTCACACTTAACTGTTTCCTCCTTTTACCTACGTAATAGCTTCTATTCTAAATTTCTGTTTAGGGATGATTGAATTGGTTTAGATTAATCAAAAAAAAACAATCACCCCTTTGCATTAAACAGAACCACACCAGAACCATATATTCAGCTAACCATTATTAAACCCTCAGGCCTTCCATCGTTAATCAGTTAGTGACACTGAGCTAAAAATTACTTGCCTTGGTCTGCACAAACTGAAGATGTAGTTAGCATCATGTCATCCAACGTGATTCCTCACAACTGAGCAAAGTGGTGTAGTGAAGGTAAACCCAGTTTAGCAAAACTTGTTCGAACAGAAGAAAAGGTTAGTAGACAAAGAAACATTATTAATCTTCAGGGAGAACAAACAATGGAACACAAAACAAAAGGTGATTACATTAGGAAAAAATATTTCTTTAAACTCCAAGCCCTTAGGAAGTGGGAATGGGTCTTTCCTATATGTCTGTACAGTGCCCTGTGCAACTACTTTGCTATTGTCATATAAATAATAAAAAACACATTGACTGTTTATAAGTTATTAATGTCCTGAAATAATCACCTTTACATCCCCCTCCAAGTAAAATTATTTGATCTGCTATTAGCTGCTTTAGTTTACTTCCCAGAAAGCAACAAAAAAGGATTGGAAAACATGAGGGGGGGAAATCCTTAAAAACAAGATTGCTATTTTCAATGCATTTCATTGATTATTCAACAAGATACAGATGAATTAAGGGCTCGATTTTGCAAACTCCCCACAAAGTAGTCCAACTGAAGTCAATGGAAGCATTGCACATAAGGACAGCTAAGGATGCCAACAAGAGTAGCAGTTAGTAGTAGTGGTGATTTTGGTGATTTGGCCCTGGTCCAGAGGAGATCATCCCACAACCACCACCCAGACCAGCAAAAAGCCATCAGCTGGTGGTAACATTCAATCACAATAGAGCTCAGGTGCATTGGAACTACCCTTCTAGAATACGATGGCTTGAAAGGTGCCAGCCTGACAGCCTTGGAGACTTAAATCTTTTGGTTTGTTTATAGGTACAATTCCACAAGATCCCCCCTGCATTAGGCTGATCTGCCCTAGCACAATTAAACTGTCATCTGGACCAGATTATGCTGGGAGTGCTGCAGAGTTGTTGGGGGTTTTTTTTGTTTTGGTTTTGGTTTTTTTTTTTGTGTGGGGGGAGGGATGAGAGGGTTCAGATGTGTGGTTTCTTTGGGGGAAGCATCCCTACCTGTGAAACAATTTCTGATCATATCCCTGAAAGAAGAGCTTCCAGAAACCATTTTTATTTTTTACTGGAGATGAGCAAAAACTGGAACAGGTTATCTGAATCGCACACACTTTGAGTGCTTGAGATTTCATGAATTAAACCAGGGATGTTCTTGATTGTTATATAAAAGATAGGTTCCAGCTCCTAACTATGACTGGCATTAAAATACCAAGAACATCCCTGGTTTTGTCCATTTTTTAATTTTTGGCAAAAGATAAGATACAAATTCATTTCTGTGGCTAGTCCAACCCTTTGTTGAAATGCTTTAATTCATGAAACCTCAAGCACTCATTCACTGCAATCTTACTTTGAAAATCCATTTTTAAAACGATACACAAGATGCACTAAGAAGCTAATTCAGAATCATGGGTATCTTGAATCCCCCAGCTATTGAATTTTGCCTCTGGTCAAACTGACCTTGTTGGAAATCGAGCGTAGTTTATTTCCCCTACCAAATCTCCACCCACCCATGCTGGTGAGGCTGCTCTCTGGCTCAGTGGATTACGTATCACTAAGGAGAACCGAGAGAACATCAGGAGACAGGTGCTTTTCTCAGCATTAAAATGTTTTCTCATTTGACCAGTAGTATTGTTTACAGAGGTGTATGGTGGCCCCTGCTGGTACACATATGCATTAGTAAGTCACATCAGTAGCTAAGCAGGAAAGGTGCTGCTCTGATATATGGATGACCTACGGTACAGTCTTATCGGACAACTCCAAGGAAGAGGGACTGAGTATATTAAATAATATACTTCCCAATTCTGAAGATTCCAGAATTTAAAAAAAACAATCATTACTTTGGATCTGCTGTGATTATTTTAATCAAAAGTAAGATAGAAAAATATATTCTTGTTTCAAAAGTATTGTCTAACATAGCGGACATGAAAGGCCCAATAAACATGGAGGTGAAGCATCTGAGACTCATTTCATTTCAGGCCTAGCCTTTATGAAAAACTTGCTTAATATTTTCACCTTCCTCTACTAAGTGCTGTTGAAATGTGGTGGGCTTCAGAGCCCTAGAGAAAAAATTCTGTAGGTGTCCACAGAAATCTTACAACACGAGCAGCCAGAAGGACTGTGCCATCCGCACAATGCCTGTAGGAAGGGTCCCAGGGTGGGGGAGTAGACCAATCCACACTATTGTTCAGTCCTTGCTCTTTCTGGTGATATTGTAAATAAAGGTGTCAATTAGTGCAAACTGTGGTAGTTTTTGTAATATGGTTATTTGTCCACTAGAGTTAGACTGGGAGCTGTTTTCACATAGGTCACCAAAACAACTGCCAGACATTGGGAGTGATTTACAATCAGGGGCTAGATACAAAGGGCTACGGATGGCATTATCAATCTTGAGCTACTTAGCCCCTCTATTTAGCATTTTCTGTATGCAATTGTGAATCTAAACTGTGTGCAGAACAGATATAGTTTTTCTAGTGGCACTCATTGAATTCTTACCCTTTGATTTTAAAGAATGAAAGTAAGCATGAATTCAAGTTCAAGGGTGAAATCTCTGCCCCATTGAAGTCAATGGACCTTTTGGCATTGACTTCAGTGGGGCTAGGATTTCATCCAAAATTATGTAAACTTGCAGTTACTTGATGTGATATTTAAAGTTAAATCCAGACAATCTAGCAAACAGCTCTAAGCGTGCTTAACAGCCACAACATACCAACTGTTTCCCTTTTTCCTGTCATGGTCAGACAGTTGAGTTTTGCTGTTTATCCATTAGCAGGTCACAAGTACAGATGCAAGTGACCTCTTCACTCGAAAGCTAACAAGTCAGGATTGTCTACTGATTTGAGTACCTGAATAAACCACTTAACTTCTCTGTGCCTAACTTTAGACTTTTTTATTATTGTTCTTTGTATTACAATAGTGCCTATAGGACCTGGTCCTCATTGTGCTAGGCACTGTACAAGCACATAGGTAGAGACAGCCCCTTCCCCAAAAAGTTTACAATCTCAATAAACAAAGGGTAAGAGGAGGAACAGAGAGATTAAGTGACTTGCCTAAATCACACAGGAGTTTATTGACAGAGACAGGAAAAGAATCCAGCTGGAGTCCAAGTCCAGCATGTATTTACCAGACCACACTACTTCTCTAATCCAGATGTGAAATGAGGATAATCTTAATCTCATAAGGGTTTTATTGTCTTAATATCTGAAAAGTGTTTTGAGATTCTTTAATGAAAGTTGCTGTTATATTCACGAAAAGTGTTATCTTGACACAGTCTCTGGCTCAGCTCAAATCACTCTAACCCTGATCCAGGACCCAGTAAAGTCAGTGGAAAGACTTCCATTTACTTTAGTGGGAAACAAAGCAAGCCCTTGATGCTTGTCCCTTTTACAAACAGTGCGGCAGGCAATCACATTTCATGTGTCAGCAACAGCACAGTTACTGTCAGCCTTCAAATGAGGTAATGATGAAAAAGCAGAAGGCTGCTATTGTAAACTTGGAAAGAGAGCAGTGAGCACTTTATAAATGCTTCAAACTCCAGTGCCCAAAGAGTTACAGAGAAGTGTCAATAACAAAAGGAGAAAAAAAACTAAGACTGGATTATTGGAACACTTCTAGTTTGGTATCAGCTGAGAAAAACTTTTGGAAACCATCTTCATTTATCATGGTTGCTAGGCTCAAAGAAACTTAAGCACACACGCACACCCCCCTTCAATTCCTGAGAAGAGGTGGATTTCTCTCCTGGAGAACTTTGTTCTGTGTGGAAACTAGATCAGTAAATCCCTAGGAATGTGTCACAGTTGACTGCAGCAGCTCATCTTCCATAATAGAATGTTAACCTCACCTGCCTTTCCTCCACTGCCTCTTCACCTGGCTGAGTATGAAATGTATGGTTAAGACTCCTCAAGAGCTCATATATTACTCTCTCTGTGTCACTGACAGGCTAGTCTCCCTTTTGGAAGTTCATCAATAAAAAAGTGTGATAGGGTGTACAAACCCACATGCATCTGGAAAAGGGTTAATGGGCTGCCGGGGGCCCCATCAGTGCCACCTCAATCAGGTGAAAGTCTTCAAGGAAGGAACTATAAAGGGAGAGCCCAGCTCAGTTGTGACCTAGACGGCGAGCTAAGTCACCTCAGCCTGGAAGGTAAGTGCTGGAGGCTGGATGGAGCAGTGGAAGCCCAAGAGGGAAACAGAGACAGAGCCCTGCCACGCCATGCCACTCCGTACAGGGATGCACAGAGAAGGTGCACAGCCACACCAAGATTCTAAGTATCTGTTTACCAGCGAGGATTGGGGTTACGTTTGGTAAAGCTCAGGTAGAACAAGACATGAAAACAGTACCTCTACATCAATGAAAAGAACAACATGAATCTCATTCATCCTCTCTTCATGGAAAGGCATTAAAATTCATTCTCGCATCCATATTAATGCTTCACATTCATTTTCAAAAAGCACTCTTCAGTATTAATAACAGATGCTCCTTACAACTAATCCCTCACATATCCTGTCATTTGTTTTGGCTTTCAAACTTGCTGCTTTTAATGGATTCTTTTTCCAAATAATGTGCATCATCCTAGATGCCGAATCACTGTAACAGATGGAGTGCCCCCCCACCCGAAAAAAACCCTTCCTTTCTGATGCACCTTTCCAAGCCTGTTGTTTAACTAGGAAATAAAAACTACATTAGAGAACATGTACAATGTGGCAAAGAGCTGCTAGGAGAACACTGAATTGTTTCAGAGAATAAGGAAGGAACATGGTCTGGCACTAGAAGATTACAATGTTAGAATGAGACTCAGGAAACCTGGGTTCAATTCCTGACAGTCAGACTTCCTGTGTGATCTTGGGCAAGCCACCTAATCTCTGTATCTCATGTTCCTCACCCATAAAATTGGAATAATCATACTCCTGTCTGTTTAACCAATTTGATTTTAAACTCTAATATGAGTACATCTATACTTGAGCAGGGAGTGTGCTTCCCAGCACTGGTAGACACGCATGCCTTAGCTCTCCTTGAGCTCGAAAACTAAATATAGCACTGTAGCTAGGGGTAGCATGGGCGTAGGCTCGGGTTATCTGCTCAAATATTTACCCAGCAGGTCTGGGCAGGTTTGTACTAGGGCATCTCACCTGAGCACTGACCATGCTAGCCTTGGCTACGCTGCTAGTTTTAGTGCTCTAGCTCAAGTGGAGCTAGTGCACACCTGACTGAGAAACGCAATTTCAGCTCAGTGTAGACATATCCTAGGTGTATGCATAGCATATTGACACTGGGAACCCACCACAGTTGGAGTCTCTAGGTACTCCTGTAATAAAACTAAAGAAGGATCAGTACTTTCAAAAGCAGAAAACATGATCTGCAAGTTACTCTGTCTCTTTCATAATTTAGTTGTATTTATAAGTGTGACAGTGCGGGACTCACCCCTGCGGCAGCTCCTGATGGTCTCTCAAATTAGCTCGTACAGCCTCCAGAGCACCCTCTGCAGGCCGGTGTCCCGCTGCCGCTGGCCCCCGTGTCCCTCCCAGGACCTGGTGCCCCTTGTCTTTGGGGTGCTGCTCCCTGGCAATACCTCCACAGTAGCAGGGTCTCCCCACCCCAGGGAACCCCCAACCCTCTATCCGCACCGTGCCTCAGTCGTGGACTACTGCCAGTCACCATCTAGCTCCCGCTCACTGGGGCAGACTGCAGTGTAAAAGCCACTCATCATAGGCAAGGGGGGTTTGGACCTGCTGCCTCTGCCTACCCGTAGGCTGCCCCCTACAACCTCAGTACCTAATTGGCCTTCTACTAGGCCGCAGCCTGGGGGGTTTCCACGACGGAGCTCCCCAGCTCCCTTGGCCTTCCCCCAGCCCTGCTCCACTCCAGGTACCTTCTCTCAGCTCCCTGCAGCCAGGTCCCTCCCTCTCAAAGCTAGAGAGAGTCTGTCTATCCTTCTGGCCCACTGCCCTCTTATAAGGGCCAGCTGGGCCCTGATTGCACTGGCTACAGCTGTGGCTGCTTTCCCCATCAGCCCAGCTTTCTCTGCTACAGCCCTCTCCCAGGCTGCTTTTAACTCCTTCAGGGCAGGAGCGGGGTAACCACCCCGCTACAATAGGTAACCAAACTGAGCTTTCACTCACTGAGACCTTATCATCAGGTACCTTACAGAAGGCAAGCACCTCAACACAAATGGGTTTCGATTATCAAACACCCCGGGTTGGCTGGCACAGTTTCTACTGTATAACTTAATGAATGGGGATCATTTCACCTGCTACCTCACACTGACAAGGGCTGGGTTACCTTCCACAACAAGACCATTTTACCCTAATCAGTTGCAAACTGGTCATCACAAAAACTACAGACATAGCAACAACTTGGTACCATACATGGAGTCTATTTTTAAAGTGAAGGCGTAGCCAGGGAACCAGATCACTGTGTTGGTGAACTGTTTGTGTGTGATTAAGATACTACTCTGTTTCCTGTGATAGGCAAAAATAGTGCATCAATAGAGAGCTCACTGCAAGAATCCTTTATAAAATCCAGGGTAAAAGCCTTGTATAAAAGTCAAGAGCTAGAATGTCTATTCACTTGCTATTCTCTCTTGCTCTGTTTGATCCTACATACTTATAAGAAATTAAATTAGAGCTGATGAAAGTGCCAGATTGATAGCACTAGAAAAAGAAGTCCTCTATCATCAGAACGGTTATAGAATATGAGGTGGAGTGCAAGCTTCCTCAGACACATCCCTTTTTTACCATGCCACTTATCTATGTTTTGGAATTACATCCTCTGGGAAAGAAAGAGTATAATCTTTCAGTATTTAGCTTTCCCTATGGAGACTGTCAGTGAGGATGTCAATTTGATGATTTTATGGTGCACAGCCACCAGGAACTAGACGGATATCACTCTCCTCTATGGCCTTGATTCAGCCAAACTCTTAAGCATAAAGGAAGTTTTTTTTTTTAAAAAAGGAGACAAAAAGAAAGTATGGGAACTTCAACAAAGTTTGATCTAATTACAAGTGAAGGTTCAGACCCTGGGAAGCAATAAATGTGGTGACAAGCAGCATTTAAATGTATCCAAGTAGAATCACCCATCCCTAATGAAAACACCAGATATAATTTTGCAAAGAGAAAAAAAGGGAGCAAATGCATTAGCAGATGTACAAATAGCATCATATGAATCATGGACACTGCTTCATCAGTAATTCAGCTGCCTCAATGGTAGTACATGTACCTGGTGCATTTGAATTTCTGAATGATGCACTACATTGTTATCTTAGATGATCTCTAGTATGATTGCTTAACCTACCAGTCTATTCTCTTTCTATTCCCAGTAAGAGTCAGTCACTTCAAAGAAAGACTCACTAGACAAGACATGAACATCAGCATCAGGCATATGTCACAGTCTATGTGTTTTACAATGCCTGACTTTAATCACACCTGACAGAGTTAGGCCCTGCTGCTTTGATAACTAGCCAGCAGCTGCTCCTTCCCACCTCTAGAGAAAGCAGCTTCATGTGATCTAGTGGAGAACTGTTTTAAAAAAGGAAAGGACAAGTGAAACCATTTTCACTCCTATAAGGTAATCACAGCTGAATGCAGGGTGATGGATTTCCACAGCACCCCAAGATTCTAGGTTCCAAGAATCTCTCTTCCCTTCCCTCCAGAACCCTTAGCTAGGTGAGAATAAAAGGTAAGAGGCGCAGTGCACTAATAAAGAAAGGCATCTGGGGCTGCCAAGTTTCCTGTTCGCCAGAGTGCTGGCATTGCTCCTGGAAAGAAGTGGAAGAACAGTCTGTGAAGGTGCTTTTGTCTCAAATGGCTGAAACAGCTGCTGGAGTAACGAGGGGCTTTATTTCTCTCCTTCTTGGCCATGTTCAACAGAAAGTGATAGGCTGTGCAGCGTCTGCATGCATGTCATAGTGCAGTACTGTACTGGAGCTCTAAGGCATGAGGCTGGGCAGAAAGGCAGAAATACTTTAGGTTGGTTTGTTTATTTTTTATCCAAAATATGGCAATTTTCCTCAACTTTTGAAAGTGTCAGATCAAGGAAGTGTAAATGAACTGACGATCCACAAAGGCTTATTAAAAATGACTGGCCATTTCTCGTTATTGAAATTTGTGTCATAAGCCTAGTGGAAATTGCCTCAGACATGTACCCTGGATGTTATGTTCTGAATGTGATGCATGTATAATGGAGTATGTTTAGTCTCGTCTGAATTTGCACACATTTTGCACTTCTGGGCCATCATGAATACACTTCTCTGAGGTGTAACAAGGGTAATTAACAATTGGAACAGCTTACCACGTGATGCAGTAAAATATCCATAAATAAAGACTGGCCATCTTTCTAAAAGATAGGATTTAGTTCAACCACGAATTATTGGGCGAAATTCTATAGCATGTGTGTTCTGCAGGTCATGCTAAATGATCATGATGACCCCTTCTAGCCTTAAAATCTGTTATTCTAATACATTTCAACCAAATTCATTCCTGTATTCCTTTGCTGTAGTTTCATTAAAAGAGTTGGTCAGCTTCAGGACAGAGGTGGGTAGGCCCATCAACATTTTATCTTACAGAAGTTTTTTAAATATATTAAGGTATAATTTAGTTTAAATAATAATTACTACTTCCAATTATAATTAGTAATAAATAATAATAAAATAATAATAATAATAATAACTACTTCCAATTATTTATTTTAATTATTCTGTCCTCTAGACACTACTAAAAGACAATTAATAAATAGTAGGCTCCATCATGACACATGCTTAGCCTTGACAAGCCAGTCAGTTGACCCATCAAATAATAGCAATTGACTGACTATTACTTTACCACTGTCAAACATTGTCAAATATTCCAGAAAGACTGTCCTGATTTAGATGGCTGCCTACCTTTTTGGTTGCATTCTAGTTTTCTTTTATTAGCAAGCCTGCTCAAATGTCTTGTTCACTCACTTGACTACACGCTAATGCCACCTGTTAGAAAAAGCTGAATTAACTGAAGGTTAAGAACCTTGATTGGCCAGAATCTTCTAGAACAAACATTTTATGTATGTATGTATGTATGTATTTGTATACCAGACCATCAATGTATATGGCAGCTTTCAAAACACATTAAACAAGTTAAAAGAGACAGTCCCTGCCCTGAAGAGCTTACAACTGAAACAGACTAGACAAACATACAGAAGCTAACTCAGAAGGGAGTTGGGAGAGGGAGAGGAGGGTTCACTGTCATTAAACCTCCTCTCCCAACACAAAGAGAAAAGATGCACAGCCATTAAACCTCAACCAACAGAAGTATAGCAGTTATTAACTCCCCTAACACCTCCCTGACCCTCATCAAACAACCCATATTAAATGCCCATGTAAATAAGTCCCCCACTCCTCCCTTCTCAATAAAAAATCCCTTCACACCCACCACCACATATCCCCAGCCAAACCTTGCTGATAATATGAAAAATTCTATGCTAATGAGGGTGTGATATATCACATCTCTGTACAGGCCCCTTCCTTACTGCTCTGTGTTTCTCCTACTAAGATTATGAGTCCATTTTGTTTACAGCTGGGAGACGGGACCACTGGACCCTTCCATGTCATCTGGGAGTCTGTAAGGTTCCTGAGAGGCAGCATGCCCAGAAACATTTTGATTTGCTGGTATCTTCTGGAAGAGCAGCAATTCGAAACTGGTTGACTGAAATACAACAGATACCTTATAAACAAATACCCCAGAAATAGTGAGACTTTAACAACAGTGACATAATAAATTAGGCAGAGTTGGGGAAAGCCCAAATCATTTGTATAGAATTATTTTACTAGACATGAACATGGAAATACTGTTAAAGCAAAGTGCAAGTTCTGTTTTCCTTTGTAGGTGACACATGTAGGTAGAACGGAGAAACACTTGGTGAATTCTTGTGGTATGTTTCCAGCTACTGTCAAAGATAGATTATTGCAGTCAAACAGCAAGAGAGGGAAAACACATCTGCATCAAATTTTTCTTCTGTGCATTCTTCTTCTACTTCTCTTTGGCAGCAACTCATGAAGCACAGGGTCTTTTGATGAACATAAAGATATGAGTGACAATGAAAGTAAAACTAATTCAATTTCTTCATCTTCTAATAAGAATTTTGCTTCATCATCTGCTTCAGCATCAAAAACTCCTATTCCTGGAAAGTCTTCAAATGTTCAACAAAGTGGTATTAAGAGGTTTTTGAATAGAATGTCGCATGACCAGACAACAAACTTAACCAAGAAGGAGACCGCTTGCAAGAAGTCTTCTGAATGCGGAAGCACATGAAGTGAAAGAGAGTTGGCATCCTTATTGCTCATGCTCCTCACGTGTCTCACCTGTCTGATGGATGAAGCAATATTCCCAGTGAGGGTGCCATCAACTTCATGGTAACTCCACAACCAGTGCTTTGCTCATTCCATTGCACAACTGAGCATCAACACACAGCCCAATATATTGATCGATATAAAAACATATAATTGGGCCCAAAAACCGTTATTTCAGTTGTGCTGGCTACTATGAAAGCTGCTTGGGTGTTGTTGATAAATAAATATCCATACCTTCTGTATTATGGATGTGCTGCCCCGCTGATGCAGCTTTTTATAGGTGATGTTGAAAATCTGACAGTTTTCTCATCATGTGTCAGAAGAGAAAAGCATTATCAAGTTTTTCAAAAACAAACAAGTGCCAGCAGTCATTTTTCAGTGTCATTTAGTGCAGCACTAAATTTCATGGTGGAAAGTGTTGTGTCCTCCTTGCATTCTAACTACATGGGAAGAAATTCTTTTAACTACTACTTCTTATGCAGAACAAAACTGTTTGATTTGGGGACTCATCCATTCAAAAACCAGAAATAGACTGAAGATCCTCCTCTGGGAAGCGGGTGACCCTGTATCACAATTTAAGATTAGATAAGAAAGTGGCATATGTACTGTTGACTCATAATTCATCAGGTGAAGAGAAAGGAGATATTGATGGATTTGATGATGGGAACAGAGATATAGATGAAGCGATTAAAGCTGATAAAGAAAAAGCTAAAGAAAAGCAAGATAGTTGAAGAGTTGGCCTCCTGACTTCCTAGCATAAGTACACTTAAAAATGACTTATTTTCTTATAGTTGCTATGTGTTTGTTTTATTTCTGTTTAATGTCATTTTTCTTTTGCAACTTTCACATTTAAATACTGACCTCACATAGAAAAAAATATAATTATTTCATGTTTTAGAACTTCATTTCATGGTGTTTCACATTTTTCTGAGTTAAAATAGCTCAGTTAACAAAACTCGGTTTTGTAATTAGACTAAGTATGCAAGGCTAAAAGACCACAAAAAGCCTTACTCTTTTTTGTTGCGGTTCTAATAAATTCGTGCTTTGAAACATCTGATTATTTTTTTACATTATCTGACAACATTTAGCCAATGTTTGACCAGTCAATTGACCAACTATTTTTGGACAGGTCAAATGACTAGCCCTGCATCTGCTTCAACTCTGACCATTAAAAAGGTACTCCACCACGTCTCCCTAACCAAACACAAACAGATAAATTAAAAGTAACACAATATATCTAGCAGTCAGTACTATGAAAATATCTGGGAAAATGACATTATTAAACACGGACATGTGCCAAAAAAAGTAATCATAAGAAATCACATCTTTTGTCTTGACTCCGCAAGTCTGATTAACGGAGACTACCAAAATATAACAAAGGATTTATTAGTCATAATATTGAATGTATTTGAGTTAAGAGGTTAAACACGGCAGATTCAATACAAACTGGTCACAAATTGCCTTCAGAAAGAAACATGAGGTGTGTTAAGATTTTTGGGGGGGTAATGGGAGGCCATCAATCACTTTACTCTAGTTATAAAATAGAACATAGATCCCCAAAGCCTCATAAACCATAGAAAGACAATCAGCATCCTCTTTCTTTCTGGTTTCTCATTCTTTCCCCAGCTAGTATTAACCCTGACAACCTGTCTCTTTGTGTTAGCCTCAAGCTGCCTCTCTATTCTCAGTTCACTCTGGGTAGAAGAGACTTCTGTTTGCGTGTCTTACATATTGCCAAGTAACATTTCTCGATAAATGTCAAGACTTTCTATAGGTCAGCTCAATACTGGATACATCTTGGCTTCATTCATATGTGAAGTCAATAGTACAAGAAAAAACCCTTTTGCTTCATCAGTTTTAAAGCATTTGTTGTGGGAAAATGTTTCTGTTGAGTATTCTTCATCAGATGGAGGGAGGTAGCATAATTGTAAGGTTCAGTGAGAATGAGTTTAGCTTTTCATGTTTACTTTCTTGCTCTTAAGATTGTCTCTAATAGCGACGTTTCTCTGTTTAAAATAAGTGCTGTCAGATGTCATCTCAGAACTCTCCTAAGTGCAACAGAAGGAGAAGCCAACTTCCAACTTCCTCTTGAAGTTGTTGTGATTGGGGTGGGAGACATAGGGGCATGTGCAATGATGTGTGTCCCAGCGAGCTCCACAGAGTAAAGAGTTTGTTCCTTTTCTTTCCTTTTGCCATCTCTCGCTCCCCTCTAGATGTGTTTGTCATCAAAGAATTTCAAATTGGAGGAGTCTAATTATAGAATAAACCCCTCCCACAGGTGGGGTTATGCTAATTAAGTAAAACCAGGGTATATATATTCTCTGGTGTGTAATGGAATTAGCAGGTGTCCATCACAGTTTTCTTATGCATGGTATCAGATTTTCTTTCCCACAGTGTAAAGCGCAAACAAAAAGGAACTTAATTACCCACTTGCTTGCTGAGAACACAAGGGGAAATTGTATTGTTACATCAAGACAACATATAGTTATGCTGCATGTTTGAATTTGATGTGAAATGGCTTCAGACACAGAGACACAATAACTCATTAGCAGGATTTGAATCCAGGGCGGTCAGCATCAAGAGCACAGGCTACTGATACTTAAGTGCAGAGGCAGATGACTGTGCTTTTGGACTGCCAGTTCAGCAATGCACTTAAGTACATACTTAAATCCTATTCATAGATTCTAGGACTGGAAGGGACCTCGAGAGGTCATCGAGTCCAGTCCCCTGCCCTCATGGCAGGACCAAATACTGTCTAGACCATCCCTGATAGACATTTATCTAACCTACTCTTAAATACCTCCAGAAATGGAGATTCCACAACCTCCCTAGGCAATTTATTCCAGTGTTTAACCACCCTGACAGTTAGGAACTTTTTCCTAATGTCCAACCTAGACCTGCCTTGCTGCAGTTTAAGCCCATTGTTTCTTGTTCTATCCTTAGAGGCTAAGGTGAACAAGTTTTCTCCCTCCTCCTTATGACATCCTTTTAGATACCTGAAAACTGCTATCATATCCCCTCTCAGTCTTCTCTTTTCCAAACTAAACAAACCCAATTCTTTCAGCCTTCCTTCATAGGTCATGTTCTCAAGACCTTTAATCATTCTTGTGGCTCTTCTCTGGACCCTCTCCAATTTCTCCACATCTTTCTTGAAATGCGGTGCCCAGAACTGGACACAATACTCCAGTATTGAAGTACATGGTACTGAAGCATATGCTTAAGTGCTTTGCTGAATCAGGGCGTTGGTGCTGACAGTCTTGGATTTAATGCCTGCTGACTTATCTGTGGTGTCTGTATGCAGACAAGATTCGTTACATTTAGATCTGGGCGGGGGGGGGGAGGTTGTTCAGGCCCATCTTTAGCTTAAGGCTCCTAGCACACCTTTTCACAGTATAAATAAATAAATACTAATAAACAACCAGGAAAACTATATGCTAATTTATCTCTGCATCCTAAATTCAAAAGGTACACAGTTATGTATGGAATAGTTCTGAAATATGATAAATCCCCTACGTACAAGCCAACATTTTGCTATCAATTATTGCAATGACACACATTCTAAGTATAGCTGAAAAATAGGGTGAAACAAAAAAGAATGACTCAAGAAAGGTTTAGTTATCCAACACAAATAAACCAACAGAGCAACCTTCAATTATTTATATCAGAAGCTTAGCCAAAGTAATATTTCTCAATAAGATGATATGAAGCTGAGCTAGTGAACTGAAAGTCTAAAACCAAGCAAAATATATTATCTATAGGTAAGCACCAGTCTCCCAGGAATTGGTAAATTCACTCCTTATAGCCAAACCCTCACTTTGTCTTTAATAGGACAGCATAAATTCTCATCAACATCCACCAATGCACATATGAACTCCTTTCAATACCAGAGGCATTATGGTCAGCTGGGTAGGACGCAGGACAGCGAGTCAAGAAACTTTTGATCTGTTCAGAGGTCTACCATGACTTTCTGTGTGACCCTGATGAAGCCTCTTTACCTATCTGTCCATCAATTTCTCCACCTCCACAATGAAGGTAATACCTTTATAATAAGCTTTGATGTCAACATTTGACAAGTGTTCTATAAACACTACATATTTATAGATCAGCTGTTATCACCTAGACAAATTGAATCCATCAGAAACACACAAATATTCATTCACCAACAATGTTGTTCCTGGGTATATTTAAACCCAGTTAAATTATCTAACCACTGAGTTAATCAAAGTCTCACATCTAGATTCCAGTGTGAAATACATCATATATATCAAATACAAACATATGCACCATCATTCTATTGCATCATATTTATATGGCTGCTAAAAAACAACTAGAGCTAAGGGAGTGGTTTTCTCCTCATTAAAATATGCGCAGGAAATATATTCCCTTTTCTGGGAAGAAATAAAATGGTATTGGGGCTCTTAGAGCCTGAACCATTTCAATGATTTCTTGTGGGAACACTTTCAAAATGATTTGTGCCTTTCCTGGCATTCTGCCCATAAATTTTTGATCTCTGGTCCAACAAATGAACTTTGACTTTTCTAACAAACTTGTAAATTTTCCCTGTTCTTCTCTCCAGAAATGATCCTGAGTAAAATACAAGCAGTGAGTGAATTAAAGGTGATGCAATTCCACCCCTCCATAATGACAGGCATTTGTGAAGATGAAAGGGCATATAACCCAGGGGAATCTTAAATGCTACTTTCCTGCAGCAATAATAGTTATGGGAATATTCAAATATTGTTTCTCCAGTAAAATTATAACACCTCCAACGGAGAAGATCAAATGTTACGTTCCTTTCTGAAGTTTGAGACTGCCATCAATCTGTGCATGGTACTACGCTGAAACATATGGGAATGAGGAGTGCAGGGCAATAGCAGGATTGGGCTGCTAAATGTTCTGAAGCTGAACCCTTCCTGCCCTATTGCACATTGCTTAGGACACAAACAAGGCTCCGCCATCCCTATGTACCCTTGACCATTCTTTGCCTGCCCTCTGTTGTTAAGTCCCATAACTTTTCCCTCTCCTATAGGGGTCCCAGGCCAGTATATTATAATGTTAACTAGAGGATGTTTCCTGTTTATGAAATATTAACCATAAACAGGGTTGAATAAACTCTGAGTTAGGTGTTTATAACAAACTCAGAGGTCAACAGCCAAAGAGTTTACTAGTCCAAAGTTTTGTTAATAGTAAAGCTGGCTGGAAAATAGGAGGGGAAACAAATTCTATCATTTCCCTTTCTGTTTTTGTCCTTCCCTCCATCTTATTCCCCTGCTCCAGCTTTTCTCTTCTGCCCAGAAGAGCTGCAATATACCCGTTCACATTTTGTTTCAAAGCCACGCTGAGGCAGCAGGAGAATCCCAATATAAACGAACAATGTATGCGCAAATCCAGAACAATTATTACAAAAGCTAGAGACCTGCTGACTGGTAAGGATGGAAGAGGAGTCTGAGAACTAGCCCAACTGTTGCTACTGAAGTAATTTTTTACTTGTATTGCAGTAGTGACTACAGACCGCTATCAGAGATACACTAGACTATGCACTGGACACACACACAAAGCCTCAAAGAGTTTATAAACTAAGTCATGGGCATGATATCCTTTGACTTCAAAGGGAGAAGGGATTGGGTCTGAATGAAAGAAATGAATCCTTTTCCCTCTCCATGGTTTCCATCTATTTCTTTGTTTCCTCCTCTAGCATTTTTAGCTTGTTTTCAGATTGAGAAGCAGAGGCAAGGGGCTTTGTTGTTGGCAAGCAACTTGAATATTCTAAATAGAGAAACCAGGCAGAGTAGAGGGATTACAATATCCAATCAGAGCACAGAGGTTTGCATAGTCAGAGCTGATTCATTGAAAAGTAACTGAACATTGATCATACATATCAAGTATCTACAACCTCAATGCAAAATAAATGCTAAATGCACAACTCTATTACAGGAGGTAAGCCTCAATACTGATGCCAAAAAAATAAAAATTATATAATGTATTCCTATAACATTAGATTATTACAAACCTGCCTTACCCTTCACCAAGTTTTAGGAGATACTTACAATTGCTTTCATACATACAACATTTGAAGAATATAACTCACATACTTACATTTTTGTTGCTTTTCTAACTGCATAAAATATTAAAGCAGCCTCTTGTGCCAGGATATTATGTTTCAGAGGTTCTTCTCCTCTAGTACCCCCTGTCATCTATTGTTTTGGTTCTGCTGCAGTCTGCTGCTTCTGTGGCATGGCCTTTCAGTTCAGTCCCCTTCTGGGGTAGCAGAAAAAGTACAAACAGAATAAACCCAAATTCTAGTGGTCTTTATATGCCAGGCCTTCAGCCCCCAACCGGGACCCATCTGTCTTTGCTTGTAACTTCCCCTCTTGTTGGGGGAGCAGCAGGAGAATCCAGGCCCATCCTCTTCTCTAGGATCAAGCCCAGAGACCCATGGTAGGCAGCAAAGGACCATGCCTTCCAATCCCTTGCTGCCTCCCTTGACTGCTCCTACCTTTTCCCCGTCGGTCAGCATCCCTCACAAGCTGCAGACTCCAATATTCCCACTATGGAGTTCTACCTCCTCGTGTGGTTACTTCCCAACCAACTACTCAAGGCCAGCTTCCTCATGGCCACTGCCAGCCTCTCTGGCACTGGCTAGGTCATATTTCAGAGACAAGCTCTCACTCTCCTTAAGACAGGAGCCTCCTCCTGGAGCTCAGGCTGTAATTCAGACAGTCATTCCATCCTTAACACAGGAGTCCTCCCAGCTCTCCTCCTTGGAGCTGGGGGTGTAATTTAGGCAAGCTGTAAGGCCTTAGCCAGCTTCTCCTTCAGCTGACCCCTTTTCCCCCCAATTAGTCCTCAGGTTGAAAGTTCAGCAGGCTTATCTTCTCCTGCTACTGTCTGCCCTGCTATGAGGGAGGAGAAGTATATATGCTGGTCCCCTTTTCCCAGCTCATCTGCAGTTGGTTGGGAGAGAGGGGAGCCTGGCCCCCTACAAGGCTCCTGTCCCAGGCCCCTAAAGAGACAGTAATGTATTTTCTTCCCAAACACTATTTATCCCTGGGACCTCCTCCTCTCTTCCAATACCTCCCATTTCCTAGGTCCTTGCACACCTCAGACCTCCCCCACGACCACACAAGAGGTGGGCTGACTCCCAGGGCTCACCACCCTTAAAGGGACAGACAACTTGGTCACACACCCAAAGTGTCAAGGAAGATAACACCAGGTTTATTACTCCAAGTGTATTTACACAGACTCCAGAATGCAGCTTTATAACATCTATTTTGCTTCAATATTCTATACTATTTTCTTCTACACTATGTTTTGAAAGGTGTATATAAATGTTAGTTATTATGATTTGTGTTTTGTTTAGAATATGTGATAGAAGTCTTTAATTGCAACTTGTAAGATATCATGCAAAAGAACATAAGGATGCTTCAAAGAGGAGTGCTGCCTAAGAGATGGTGGCAGAGCCATAAACTAAATCATAAAAAGGGCTTTTCTTTTACCTCCTTTTGCAAGAAAATTAAATCCTTCAGTTTCAAACCACACAAAGTCTACACATGTCCGTATGAAAAATAATTTATTTTATAAACACTTGAAAGTCTTCATTCTTAAAACTCTAAAGCCAAATATTTATTTTTGGGAAATGTTTTGTAGACGATTTGTGTTACTTGAAATTAATGTTTCCCAAAACTTTGACTATCCCTGAAATGTTTAAGAGGACATATGCCTCTTTTGAGATGCTCGATTGCAGTGTTGTTGTAGCCATGGTGGTCCCAGGATATTAGGCAGACCAGGACCCACCAACCCAAAGCGGCACCAGACCCTGCCAGAACAACAGATGCAAAACTCGCAGACATCTCTCCACTGCTACAATGATCAATACCCACCACAGCACACCTTTCAAGATCCGTGAGTCCTATACATGCTTAGCACAACATGTGGTGTACCTCATCCAGTGCACTAAATAATCCAACAACTACGTGAATGAAACCAAACAATCACTACATTCTCAAATGAACCCACGCAGAAAAAAGATAAAAGACAAAACACTATATCACTTGTGGGTGAACACTTTTCACAAAACAATGACTCCAACAATCACCTCTCAGTCCTTGTCCTGAAAGGAAACCTGCACAACACCTTGAAAAGATGAGCCTGGGGTTTTAAATTCATAACTTTGCTAGATACTAAAAATCATGGTTTTAATAAAGATTCTGGATTTATGGCTTATCACAACAATCTATAACCCACTAACCCTTTTTGTCCTATGCTTGCAGGGTGTTAACGGGCCACTTCACATTGAACGGTCCCTTAGAATATATGTTAAACTATTTATGCTTAACAATCTGTTCCACATTGTATTTAGTGGTGATGCTCCGAGTACCTTTCCCAGACCTGAAGAAAAGCTCTGTGTAGCTTGAACACTTGTCTTTTTCACCAACAGAAGTTGGTGCAATAAAACTTAAAGATATTACCTTACCCGCTTTGTCTTTTGAGATGTATATTTGCCAATATTTTGAAACTAAATGCAAACCTTCATCTAATAATTGCCCAGTGCCATCGCCATATAAATAGTAAGATGATTTATGTACAAATATAGCAAGATAATTTGATGCTAATGTAAGAAGTCATCTGAGAATAAGATATTTTACAATGCTTAAGCAATTTCTTGCCAAATTGAGAAAGACAAGAATAATCTCGCAAAGACTGGTAAGCAAAACAGTGACTATTTATGTGTAAAGACAAATATTAAATACGTTAAAGACAAAGTTGTGAGCTAATAGACCTTGATATAGGCAATAACAGTGTTTGGACTCATTTAAAACAAAATTCCAATTCCTATTAAGCCTTGGTGGAACTAAAGGGATATCCCAGAAAATGAATGGAATAGAAGAAAAAGTTAACATTCTATACTTTAATGATCCACTGAGAAATTTCCCACAACAAGGATAAAGGCAATTCATACCCTGCTACATATACGTTATCAGCTTACATATTCAGGAGCTGAAAATACCAACAAGACAATCCCATGAAGGTGATGAGCCAATGAATGGATGACAGCAGCTAATATTTAAATCTAGCCAATCCCCTGAAAGAGTCGTGCTTTCCTCCTGCAGTGAAATTATGGAAAGAGCTACATATAAATCTCTGTGGGATTTAATTTTAATGACTATTAGGAAGCTTAAATTCATTTGTCTGTCTCAGGACCACTCCTGGAATACCTTCTTTTAAGTAACTCCTGAGCTGTGTAGTTAAGCTGACCTAACCTCCAATGTAGACAGTGCTAGGTCAACAGAAGAACTCCTCCCAAACCCTCAGATACCTTAAGACAGGACTCACTGCTGAGATGTGGAACAACATACTTCGATGGTAGCGAAGGGCAGGTCTACACTTAAAACGCTGCACCGGCTGCACTGCTGTAGAGCTCAAGTGAAGATGCTTAAACCACCTCCCTGAGAAGCAGTAGCTATGGCGACGGGAGAAGCTCTCCTGTCAACAGTGCTGTCTACACAGGGGATTAGGTCAGTATTACTATGTCATTAGGTGGTGTGGATTTTTCACACCCTTGAGCAACTTAGTCTGTAGTGTAGACCTGGCCTAAGACAACAGCATTCCCTCCAAGGATAGACTCATTCTCAAAGACATGATCTCTGCTGAAAACTCTTCTCAGACAAACAGAAGAGGACGTAACTGAAGTAATCATTGCTTACAGCTCGTTTGGGTTTTATTTTGTTTATCTTTTTCTTCTCTTTAATAATAAAATAGTAATAATGATTATTATTGTGATTATTTTTAGTGATTATTTTTCTTGTTTTTCATTGCGGTGTCCTCTAAGGCATAGAATCAATCCCAACAACCCCTTCATCTTCCCCCTTGTATTCTGATTTGGGAAATAATCAAGGGATTCACACTGTTGCACTGAAAAGTCACCAAGACTGTTGTAGCAGCTGTGAAGTGCTGTAAAATGTCTACCTCTCAATAGCTGTCTCTCTCTTTTCTTGTATTGTAAGAATTCACCAAGGAAGAGATGCACAAGCTACCGCTTGTTCCACAATATCAAAGAATTGCTCAGGGTGGCATTTCAGCACTGATACAGTGTTCCTCTTCCAGATGTCTCTTGACAGATTAGTACCCAAGTGATACTGATAAGAATGACTGTAACAGAGATGACTTAGTGTGTCCTGCTACCACCACATTTGGCTGATGAATCAGAAGAGCCGGCAGGGCCTGAGAGAAAGGGACCCTCTTAGGAGTCGCCGTTTTCTGCCCAGAGTTATTTCTCTTTTTCATTCTGTTTGACATTCATGAGGCTGAGCTTTGTTACAACCTATCAGCCTGTGGGGCAGAGGGCTGAGGAAATGAAGCTGTGGCGATAATACGCACACAAATAAAACAGCAGAAACAAATGAAAAACATGTGTAAAGTTGCAGTGACAAGATGGTTGAGAGTGTGAAGTGAAATACACACTCGAACACTCAGCCAAACACACAACATACTGTACTATATATGCCCAGAGGAATTTCACACACAAGCCATATTAAAAGAAATTGAAATCCATTTGTTCACATAGTAACATTGACCTGGATCAGCACAAACCTTCCGTTTAAATTAAACTACCAACATAATGTCAACTACTTACGGAGGTGACTGTTCACAGGGGCTTTGTCCACAATGACAGTACAGGAGACCCCAGTAATATTATGTATCAGAGGGGTATCCGTGTTTGCTGCTTTTACAGATCCAGACTGAGAGTCCTGTGGCACCTTATAGACTAACAGACGTATTGGAGCATGAGCTTTCGTGGGTGAATACCCGGAAGTGGGTATTCACCCACGAAAGCTCATGCTCAAATACGTCTGTTAGTCTAGAAGGTGCCAAAGGACTCTTTGCTGCTTTTACGGTAATATTCTGTTCAGCAGGGACAGACTGACCGAATATCAAATACCATCCATGATCTCTATATAATTTCCTTCATCTAAGTGAATATATAAAACAATATAATCAGATACCATGCACCTGGGTGCAGTAATAAGGACACACAAGTATTAGAAAAGCTATATGTTTTAGCAAATAATTAAATCTTTGCCAACGCCATCCCCATTCCTCTCCCTCCCACGAGTGAGTTTATACAGGTATTGTTCAGGCAAACATGGCAAACCATTCCACATGAAGCTGACACATTCAATACTCTAATGAAGGACAAAGGTTAGAGTTCAATATCCTCCACCCTTGTCCTGCTGATGAGCGAGACACAATTGCAATTAGAGGTATTAAATTGGGAAGGGAGGAGTTGGGTGAATTTAAGACACTGGCAACAATTTTAACAAATAAATTATTCAGTGAACACTATCTGCAGGGTAATAATACTTAGCTTTAATAGCCCTCAAACTGCTTTATAGTTATTAATTAGTCCTCAAAACACGCCTTGGAAGCATTTTCTCTGTTTTACTGAGGGGGAACAAAGGCAGAGAGGTCAGATGAAATTGCCTCAGAGGAACTCTGCCATAACTAGGATTAGGGACTCAGGAGCACCTGACTAGCCATCTTGTGGCCAGGCCGTAAAGCTCATACCTGTTCAGCTTGAGGATTCAGAAAAAAGGACATTTTATATATATCCTGTATATCAGATGAATATTCATTACCTTTGTTAAATAAGTAGTGATAAATGTGCTGATTATCCAAACTTAACACTGACCCAGGCTGTGACATTATCTGATTATAATATGACCATGCAAATTATTGTTGCTACCACTGTTATATAATTGGAACAAATCTTATACAAAGTGTGTCAAGTAAGGTTTCAATAGAAAGGGTATGATTTGCTAGTTATGATTATGCTATTTGTATGCATGTACCATTTTGGTATTTTAAGTTATGACTGTTGGCTCTATACCTGTATTTCAAAATGTTTGCTGCTGGGTAGTGCCCACAAGGTAGTTAGCCAGCACATCTTGGAGGGACTATTCAAATTGAGTGGCCTATCAAAAGAACATTTAACTCACAATGGAAGATGCCCACCTACCCTTACTGGACTTTCCTGGGAATGTGCTGTTTGAGGTATAGGTAATGGCTTCTACTGTGACTAAGCGGAATCATACATGGACATGTGACTTTCCCATGTGAATCCAAACACCATCTCGTCACCTGTGAATTTCCACTAGCTGTGCTGTTTGAAACAATGGGTTTCCCTCCACATGGCAGAAGCTATAAAAGGTGCTGGTAACCCCTCTGTTTTGCCTCTTTCCTGCTCAAACCTCTGGACTATGGACTTATACTAATGGGAGCATTCTAACCAAGGGACTGAGGACCTTCCAATGATTTGGAAGCAACCAGAGATTTAACAAGCTAGCAGTTTATTCCATCAAGCCTGAACCAGGAACTTTGCAATTGTTGTATGTATTTGATTCCTTTAACCAATTTTAACTCTCACCTTTCTTTTTCTTTCTTTCTATAAATAAACCGTTAGATTTTAGATACTAAAGGATTGGCAGCAGCATGATTATTGGGTAAGATCCAAGTGATATATTGACCTGGCTGTGTGGCTGGTCCTTTGGGATCAGAAGAACCCTTTGTTTGATTAAACTGGTTTTAAGGAACCATTCATCTGTAAGTCTAGAGTTTTGGTGGTGATACAAGGACTGGAATACGTAAGGAAACTGCTTTTCTGACTTCTTGTTAGCCAGTGTGGTGAAACAGAAGTTTGCTGAGAAATAGGGCAGATAACCACCAGTTTTGGTGTGTAAGCCCCCATAAAATATACCAAACCAGCAACAAAAGTAGTTTGTCTAGGGTTACTATACGTCCGGTTTTTCCCGGACATGTCCGGCTTTTTGGTAATCAAACCCCCGTCCGGGGGGGATTGCTAAAAAGCCGAACATGTCCGGGAAAATGCCGGCCAGGCACTTCCCCTCCCGCGGCTGCTCTGCTCCTCCCCTGACTCTTCGGCTCTGTTTAAGAGCCGAGCTGCCCGAGCGCTATGGGCTTCAGGCAGCCCCCTTGCCTCCGGACCCCAGCTGCCGGCCGGGCACTTCCCCTCCCGGGCTCCGGCGGCGCAGGGTCCGGAGGCATGGGGGCTGCCCGAAGCCGGTAGTGCTCGGGCAGCTCGGCTCTTAAACAGAGCCGAAGAGTCAGGGGAGGAGCAGAGCCGCCGCGGCCGGAGGCTCTGCTCCTCCCCTGACTCTTCGGCTCTGTTTAAGAGCCGAGCGCTACGGGCTTCGGGCAGCCCCCATGCCTCCGGACCCTGCGCCGCCGGAGCCCGGGAGGGGAAGTGCCCGGCCGGGGGCGCAGGGTCCAGAGGCATGGGGGCTGCCTGAAGCCCGCACGCTACCGGCTTCACGGTTTGCCGGGCAGCCTCCAGATCCTGCGCCCCTGGCTGGGCACTTCCCCTCCCGGGCTCCGCTGCGCTGGGGAAGCGCCGGCCGGGGGCGCAGGGTCTGGGGGCTGCCCGGCAAACCGTGAAGCTGGTAGCGCTCGGGCAGCCCTTTTCGCGTGGCTGGGAGTGGGAGGGAGGAGGGGGCGGAGTTAGGGCGGGGTTGAGGGTGGGAAATGGGCGGGGTCAGGGCCCCGTGGAGGGTCCTCTTTTTTTATTTGTTAAATATGGTAACCCTAAGTTTGTCCTGAATTTGGCACTCTCAGTTGTGACCCACGGAGGCACAGTTACACAGGCTCCAGCATGGAATGAGCTTTGGGAACACAAGAACTGCTATGCTCCCAGCTGGCTCTGGAATTGCCCTGGTCTGGTCAGCCTCCAGACAGAAGTGGCTTCCTGAGGCTCTGGGTTTTGTTGCTTCTTCTCGTGGACCAGGAGGAGGGCCGGGGTTAGGTTGCTAGATCCTGGTACTGGCTGCTGCTTACTCTGGGCTGGGACTGGAATCGAGCTGCTAACTATCATCCACCGAGGATACTCTGGCTGGGCTGCTGGACCCTGGCTCGGGAGTCTGGCTCTTGCTGCTCCTTTTCCCTTGTCTGGCTAGGAGGCCTGGCTCTTGCCCTGGGCTTACTGATCCCTGGCTAGGGGGCACTCTATCTGTGGTCCTGCCTGCCACTGTGGCCAGAGAGCTATGGTTGAAGCATTGCCAGTACTGCTCTAGGCTACATATCTATGGTTAAAGTCCTCAAGCTGAAAGACTCCAGCCTACTATGGCCCTAATCACCGAGAAATAGTTTAGAGCATCTCCTCAGATCTCCAAATGTGGAGGTTTAAGCTCCAGGGCAGGGGCTGCACAGAATGCAGCTGAAAGTGGGATGCTCCCAGCCACAAAAGGAGACCTTGCAGGTTTGTACCCTCCTCTGTTGCACAGCTGCATTCATCAGAATCATGGGTGAAGAGCATTCACTGATAAACTACCCCTCTAGGGAATGGGCTCTCTACCTGCACGAGAGCAGCACGGGCCGTGTTAAATGCCTTACAGCAGTGAGTCTCACAGGTAAATCCCAATACTAGCGTCTCTTTTCACCCTGCCCAGATTCTAGCTGTGCCAGAGGAGCTGGTGACAGAGCTTGCAAGGTGGGGGAGGTTTATCAAAACAACAAGCCCTTTAAAACTAATAATAGAACAACAGAAATCAAACTACCTCACATGCTTTCTTTACAGAACGTGTAGCACCAGCTGCAATCAGGAGACTGCCCTTTGATCTCCCAGCCTTTTGCCATTCACAGCCAAACTAAACAAGCACCTAGGACTTCACTATTTATTGTTCCCAGAGCTTTGCTCAAAGGGTGAACAACTGAACACCAGATCTCTGAAGACGGGTGGGCGCATGCGCGCGCACACACACACACACACACACAATTCCCTACATCTTAATCGGCAAGTCGAAGGGAAAACATTTAAGGGCTGCAGGGATTCACACCTTTGGTGCTAAAAATGAAGGCTTTCTAGTAAAGTACTAGATTAAAAAGTACATTAGTATCACCATATTGTCAAGGTGAATACGAGAAAAGTCACTTTGCAGGGATGATGCACACTCGGACATATAAATGTAAAGCAGAATGGGCTACATACCTCACTCAAGATATGCTTACACTATGCACAGTCATGCTGCAGCTGTGCTACTGAGGCATAGACACTTCCTAAATTGATGGAAGAGTTTTTTCCATCTACATAGTTAATCCACTTCTCAGAGACGTGGTAGCTAAGTTGACAGAAGGGTCCTCCCTCGACCTAGCTGCATCACACCCAGGGTTAGGTCAACCTAACTACAGTGCAGAGTGAAATTTTTCACAGTCCTGAGCAACAGCTAAATCAACATACATTTTAGGTCTAGACCAGTCCTTACACTATTTTATAGCTCTCCCACTAGGGCTGAAGACCACAGAGCCACCTTGATCTGAAACAACTGCTATGCACGTTTGTCAGGCCAAGTACTGAACATCAAACCATCACAAGTAAAAAGAATAGCCTTTTCAACTCTGGCTATGCAAACTGATGGTATGAATCTCTAGGGCCAGACACCTCTTTGGAAAGTCTATTTCCCCAGTGACAGCATATAATGACATATATTGACCTGTCTTCCACCTCAGATTTATTACACTCTGGAGGGCATAAATCTTAATATATGAGCAAAATCGATGCAAGCTTATTACAACATGTACATATTGACTTTGTTTTCAGTAGTTGGCCAAAGTTTCTTCAGAACAGTCCCATGATCTGGTTAACAAAAAAATTACAAGGCAGATGGTTATACCTAGCTTAACCAAATTAGTTGGAAAAGAGTGTTTCTCTTGCCCCTGCCCTAAGGATGTTAGACAACAATACACAGTGTAGTATAAGCACACATACTGCTACTACATATGGAGACAAACAAATGGCAAGCATAGATTAACCGGGTCTTGTACTTCTGTGCAGATTCACATATAAGTGCCGTTAGCCGTAAGTACGGTTTTGGTTATTGACGGCCAGATCACCACCTGGTGCAAATCAGCACAGGCCTAGTGAAATTAATGCAACTACGTCAATTTACACCAGTTAAAGATCTGGCCCTGAGAGTTCCCCCGACTCAGACTGAGCATTAAATTATTTATACATTTATAACAGAACCTAGTGGTGAATCTAAGCCTATTGTCTTTACAACACCAAATACTGGGGAATTTTATGCCATGCATTAACCTGTTCCATGGAGCATTCTGCCTGCAAAGACAACCTCCCACTCTGCTCTGTACTGTATCCTTACATGGTTGACGACAATAAGCTCTTTAAGGCTGGGATTCCTAATCGTCGGACTCATTTTACACAGTGGACAGCATTATTTAAACCTACGTCATTTTTGTGTTTTCATGCAAACACAATCATACAAAAAGTTACATTAGTAATCTGCCCTAATGAAGGACAAATTTAAAGGTAAAATGCAGAACTCTTGCTCTTTATTTCACTATTTTCTTGTAGCAAAATATTCTGTAAATTGACCATAATTGCCAGGACATTGTGCATACACATTAAGTATGAAGAAGGAAATATGCTTCTTATAAGCTGATGGTGGTATGTACGTGCACTTTTATTCACATTTTCCTGGTACAGCTCAGTATGTTGCAATACGATTGTTCTGTTCATTCAAGGAACAATCTCAGACACTTTTCTGTAGCTGATTTTACATCAGTTAATTCCTACAGCATATGAAACACAGATTGTGCTGCATGATAGACAAAATATTCACCTTGTATTGCAAAAGTAATGAGTTCAAATCCTGAAGGAGATGCAATTTTATTAAAAATGCTTCCCATCTTTCTTTGCCTCTCAAAATAAAGCGCATCAACTAGGCTATAACATTGAACTTATCTATACGATCGAAAAGTGTTCTGTATTTAGGGTCACATTTTACCCACAAAACTACATTGTTAAGAGCATCTTAGAAACAGAAATGAGAGTTTTAAAATACATATATAATTGCATATGCAAAATTCCAGTTACAGTTTGATTGAATACTTCTGACAACCTGACTCTTAGCATTTACAAATGCTAGACTCTGTTGCTCCATGACTTTAAAATATATATATATATATCAATGGATTTTCAATGACAGATCTGCGGATGCAAAACCCTGACAAAAATATGTTAACAGACTAAAGTTACAGGACAATAGTAGCCAAATTCCTCCAAAGCAGAATTGCCATCAATTGAAAAACTAAAACAAATTAACAAGGAGGTAACCACAGATTCCAAACCGAACAGAAGATCAATGAAAATCCTTTCCATCACAAAAGTTAATGTAAAAACAAACAGATCAAACAAAATCAGCTGCATGTAAACTTGGTAACTGAAGGCAAACATGAGGATTAGAATCATATATATACTTATCTGGCACAGAGATGGTTAAGTGGATAAGGAGATAATTTGGATGGACATGAAAAATTGAAAGACAGACAAATTCGGAACTGATGTCAGGAAACATTTTAATTGCGGAACTGTCTGCCAGATGTTAACACAGCACTGCGGTCATTCAGAGACCGACCAAAGGGCATCCTGGGGGCATAGGGTATCAGGATGGCAACAAGTTTCCATAGGGTGAGTTACCAGTTTCCATTTATTTCCACCACTGCTGTCCTGTTCTAAAACAGCCTGTGTAAACTGTGTTGTGCCAGAAATAAAAGACAAGTCCTATCACTTGGGGTCTCCGACATAAGCAGGATAAACTAGAGGCATTCAAAATAAACTGCCTCTGTAGAGCCCGAGGTCACCTTGTCAGCATCAATCTTCTCATCCTGATGCACATTAGGAGCTACTGCACTGCCCTCTTTATATCCTATGACTGGGAATTGACCTCTGACATTAGTGAATACAATATGGTCATTTAAGGATGTGATAATTATTGGTAACTGCACTAACCAAGTTAGTAGCCAGCACATAGGGCTCTGATGCTCTGGTTTGCATTGCCACCTGGTCTTTATTTTAAAAGACTAATTCTTATTTCTTAACTGTGTCCCTTGTTCAAGATTATGTTCAGATCTGTTCCTTATTTTTCACTATACTGGACTCCAATAACAATGTACACCTTCTATACAATTCTTTTCACCTGAGAATTTCAAAGCACTTTACAAATTTCAATAAAGCCCTGTAAATACTCATGTTTTACACGTGGACAAAAACTTCTTCAGCTCAGTTTCCTCACAAGATCACAAAAGCAAGTCTCCTTCCCCGTCCCTAAGACTAAATCATAGACATTCTATCCATCAACATTGTTCAAATGCTAAGGGAAAAGACGCCCTAACAGCTTTCTCCTCTTCCAAGTGGAAGGTAGTGCTGGTAGGGAGAGAAGGTATAAACATGTAACCAAGTGTTAAGTGTATGTTATATGTGCTCCTCTGTGCCAGCTGCAACCTAGGGTATTTAGGGCCAGATTTTCAAAGGCATTAGTCACCTAAAGATGCAAACAGGTGCCTAGTAGCATTTTCAAAAGCAAATTTAAAATTCATGGGCATTAGGCACATACATGCTTTGAAAATCTCACTTGACCCCTATTGGCATCTTTAAGCACCTAAACACCTTTGAAAATCTAACTCATAGTCCTTTAGCTTAAGCTGAAGAAGCTCATACATTAGGTCTGGAGATCCCAGGTTGAACCCCCCCTAGAAACATCCAAGATGCTGGTCTTTATATACCAGGGGTTCTCAAACTGGGGGTCGGGACCCCTCAGGGGGTCGCAAGGTTATTACATGAGGGGTCCCGAGCTGTCAACCTCCACCCCAAACTCCGCTTGCCTCCAGCATTTAAAATGGTGTTAAATATATTAAAAAGTGTGTTTAATTTATTAGGGGGGGTCGCACTCAGAGGCTTGCGATGTGAAAGGGGTCGCCAGTAAAAAAGTTTGAGACCCACTGTTATATACATACATCCTGCTTAACATAAGAGACATGGGGCTTGCATTAGTTTAATTAAACTGGTTTAGTTAAGTCAGTGCAAACCCCTGTATGGAGGACCCACTTATATTGGTTTAAAACTAGTAATTTATAGGTCGGCTTGTTAGGATTTATTTTTTTATTGGTAAAGATCAATAAATGTAAATTTCCCAGTACACACACAAACCCATGTAAAAAAATATTTCCATCGATAACAGAAATTTGCAGATAGGCAAAATGAGAAAAATGCTGCTTGAGAACAGAGATTGATGTGAGGGTATTTACTTTGTATATTTTGACATTCAATGTTGATAATTTGTGTTTTAACAGTTATAAAGCTTTAACTTTTTGAATCTCAATGTCTGCTGTCATTGTCATAATTATTGTCTGACCCCCCCCCCCCCCCCCCACACACACACACACACTTTGCTTAAATTTTTACGGGGCCGTCACACAAACAAATAAAAATGCATAAAACTCATAATTTTGTGCAACTGTGAACGTTTAAATTGATAAAAATAGAAAAATGCTTAAAAATAAACACTCTTATTATCCATCGAAATTATTCAAACATAAAAATTGAATTCTGCCTAGCCTATTTATAGGAGAATGCTAAATTTATAATCCAGATTTAAATCAATTTAAAGGCATCCACACACAGTTGCACTGATGTAACTAAATTGGTTTAAATCACCCCTTTAGTAAAACCAGTGCAACTTTGTATGTAGATCTAAGATCTAAAAAAAAAAATATGCTGTGTTGTTCTAGCCATGTTGGTCCCAGGATATTAAAGAGACAAAGTGGGTGAGCTAATATATTTTATTGGACCAATTTCTGGCACCAGATCTTGCCAGAACAACAGATGCAAAATCTGTAGAAGTATCTCCACTGGTACAATGATCAACACTCCCACCCAGCACACCTTCCAAGACCCCTGGGTCCTACATATGCCTATCACAACATGTGGTATACCAGTGCACTAAATACTCAACAACAACTACAAAACAAGACAATCACTACACTCTTGAATGAACTCGCAGAGAAAAATGATAAAACACAAAAACACCATATTACCTTGTCTGAACACTCTTCAACAAGCGATCACTCTATATCTGATCCCTCGATCCTCATCCTCCAAGGAAACCTGCACAACACCTTCAAAAGACGACCCTGGGATCTTAAATTCATAACTTTGCTGGACACTCAAAAAATCATGGACTGAATAGAGAAACAGGATTTATGGTTTATTACAACAATCTATCACCCACTAAACCTACACACTAGTTTTCCCTCTCCCCTGACTGGAAAGGTGTTAACGGGCCACTTCACCTTGAGAGGTCACTTGAAATGTGTGTTTACTTATGCTAAACAATCTGTTCCACTTTGTATGTAGCTGTGATACTTTGAATACATTTGCCAGACCTGAAGAAGATCTCTGTGTAAGCTTGAGAGCTTGTCTCTCTCACCAACAAAAGTTGGTTCACTGAAAGATATTACCTGCACCCACCTTGTCTCTCTAAGGATTTGTCTACACTGGCACTTTGTCAGCAAAACTTTTGTTGTTCAGGGGTGTTAAACCCCTCCCCCTCAGAATGACAAAAGTTTTACCAACGAAAAGCACCGGTGGGAACAGTGCTTTGTCGGCAGAAGCGCTCTCCTGCCAACAAAGCCACTGCTGCTCGTGGAGGATGGAAATTTTTTGCTGGCAGGAGAGGTCTCTCCTGCAGACAAACAGCAGCTGTGTCACTAAAAGCCTTGTAGTGTAGCCAGAGCCTAAAACAAGACAGTGAAGTGAGCAGAAAGAAAAAGGATGTCCCATCCTCTGGTAGTTCTTTACAAGCGGCTCCTTACCACCACACCTCCACCGACACACAGACGTTAAAAATAACAGTCCAAAATGTGAAAACACAAACAATACCAGCAAGATGTTGTGTTTTGCAATATTCTCCTAGAAACAATCATTTTCTGACACTTTCTGTAGCAAGTAAACATGACTCACGTTAAAACCAAGAGACCTTATAGCAAAGCACATTCTTCTCTGGTCAAAAAAGCAATCGAGCCACTGAAATGGAAAAACAATTCAGAACAACATAAGAATGGCCCTACGGGGTCAGAACAATGGTTCATCTAGCCCAGTATTCTGCCTTCCAACAATGGCCAGTACCAGATGCTTCCGAGGGAATGAACAGAACAGAGCAATTTATCAAGTGATCTGTCCTCTGTTGTCCAGTCCCGGCTTCTGGTAGTCAGAGGTTTAGGGACACCCAGAGCATGGGGTTGTGTCCCTGACCATCTTGGCTAATAGCCATCGATGGACCTATCATCCATGAATGTATCTAATTCTTTTTTGAACCCCATTATACTTTTAGCCACCACTATATCACCTAGCAACAAGTTCCACAGGTTGACTAGGACTATGTGAAAAAGCACTTCCTTATGTTTGTTTTAAACTATTAATTTCATTGGGTGACCCCTGGTTCTTGTATTATGTGAAGGGCTGAATACTACTTCCTTATTCACTTTCTCCACATCATTCATGATTTTATAGACCTGGATCATATACCCCCCTTACAGTGAATTCACTATTTACTGTACTCTGGATTATATGGTCCTATTGCCTGTGAATGGCCTTCCCAGCAAAAGAGTGCTCAGAATGTATAAAACATTATCCTTCAGTAAGACACCAGAATACATTGTGTCGTGCCACATTTGCTCCTGACATCAGTGCACATACAAATGAATGAATACATGAATCTGAAAGACCTGTCACTGATAGGACTAGAAAGAGAACTGCTGATGTGCTGATTTCGTATCCTTGTCACTGTGCAGGATGTCATGTCAGTCCAATCAAGTATGCTGTCAGCTTTCCCAGTGAATGGGTTCTCAGGAAATGCACTAGATACCTGCTTATGTGCTGTAAATAAGGCCCTACATAGGGCTTCACATGCCCAGGCTGATATTGCAAGCTCTGTGTGTTCTCTATTAAAAACATATGCCACCTCACACCCTTAAAGTATGTCCAGCTGTTCACAAGAAAAAGCATTTAATTCATAGCACATTTTCTCTAACTCCTCAAAATGTTTCACTGATGAGGTGTATGGTATCGATCAGGACTTCTGACAGCAAGGAATACTAGAAGATTAGAATATGAATATGCACTCCGGTTGTACACCCATTATAAGGAATACAAAAAGCTTTGTAAGAACAGAAACAGCATTAGCTGACTGAGTTTTAGCCCTGAAATGCCACCTGCTGATCCTTTTTGGAATTGCCAGATGTCCTCACCAGTCACAGAAAAGCCAGGGTGCTCATACTTCCTGGTACAGTAGTGTCTCCTGATCTGAATTCAGCCCTATTGATTTACTTGGCAAGATATATAACACAATCAGTTTAGAGACGAGTTTTTGTAAAAAGAAGAAAAAAAAATCAATAGCAGCTTGGGCTATAAAGGGACCTTGGAATTGATTTGAAGATATGTTGGGCCTAAGCCCAAAGCAAAGAGCCCAGTCAAGTGAAATCTAATGCTTTTAGAGTTCATTGAAAGATGACCCCAAATGAAATTTTCAATCATGAAGGTCTAATCCACTCCAGATTATTTATAAATACTCCTAGGGAAAAGAACCTTGACACAAAAATCCTCCTGAGGTTTTGGAGATCAGCCTCAAATTTTTAATCAGTCCTTGTATTTTTCTCCATGCTCGTTCTTTTTTTTTTTTTTTTTTTTTTAACACCTTAGATTGTCATTTTCTATTAACTCAGAGAGAATCAATAAGTAATGAAAGGTTCCTTGGCACCTCGCAAATGCTTTCCTTTTCTTGACTGTCTAATTCACTGAGATTTCCGCCCCAACACCCCAATATTTCCAGTATAATTCCTGATCCGTTTTTTTAAACAACTTTTGACCTTCACCCAATGCAGATGTGAAATAGTGTTGCAAGTTCAAGGGCACAAACTCCTGCCTTTAGATTAGACTCCTCAGACATAGCGCTGTGTTTCCAAGGTGTACTGAACAAAGGGCAAACACTGTGTGTAGGTTAGATAATGCTATATGTGAATTCGCAGTTCATAAGCATTGAGCTGCAGCTTTCTAAAACCAGATTCTATTCCTTCTGCCCATAATGTGGGAGAAGCACCCAGGTGAAAGACAAGGGATAGGGGAAGAATAGTGGCCCACAGTGCAGGACTGGCCATAGGTATATAGATTCTCAGAGCAAAGACAGAAAGTGGTGCATCCTGCATCCTTCTTCCCATTTTGTTACTGAGTGGGCTGCAGAGCATGTCCTCCTTCTAAAGGATGCCTCAGTTTCTACTCAATTGTTTGCAGGCGCTCCACAGTGGAGAACAGCAGTTCAGGATTGGTTTATTGATGACAGATCACAATGGATCAAGTGCTAACTGAGGTGCCACCTGATATGTAAAGCCTAAGCAGCAAACCATTTAGCCTATGCTATGCCTAAGGGCAGGATGGCTGGATGAAAGCCTTCTCCTGCTGACTGGCTAAATTCATAATCTTTTCCAGGATGAGCAATTTATTTGTTAAAATAATCTGAGCCCATCTGAAAACCCATGTTGGAGCTGGGTCGGGCTGTGCAGACTTGGTATTACAACAGTCACGTAGCTAGGACATTGACATGGGGGACGGGGGGGGGGGGAGGATTGAATGCATGACAAGAGGGGCAGTTGTCCTGGCCTTCAGAAATTCACATACTTAGTGAAAAATGCAATCTCAGTCAGCAGCTTTTTTTTTTAAACTTTGTTTTTATGCAATAAGAAAAAATGATATTTTTGTGATTGTTCAATATAACATTGAAAATATTCAAGCATTCCAAAAATTCAGATTCAAAAACAGAAAAAGTCGGGATTTTAACACAAAAGTGCTATGTAACAAAGACTGTCATGAAACCAAAGTTGTAGTCTTCTTAGATAATGGTATGTGAATTCCTCCACAAAGACATCCAGGTTCAGTTCTCATGACATGAAAATTAGGTTTCTCTTCCTTTCCTGGATCATTCTCATCCAGTGGTGTGATAAAATTCTTTTCAAACAAGAAAAGGAATTCTCACAAGCTGCAGTTGATGCTCCAAACAAGACCACTATAGACATTTCAAAAATACAATAGGAAAGCACCCTTTAATTCCTTGGCAGTACCTAGAACGTCTTTAAATTCTTTGCAATTTCTCTCATCTATCAGTGGTTTAAATACAGCCACTTTCTCAATATCTAATCCAAGCAATTCAATCCAAGAGCACAGGGATTCCCATTTCATGAAGTCTGGAAAGGTGGTGGAATAGATTATTGACAAATATTGGGATAACTTGGAGTTCTTCTCAGAAAATCTCCTTTGCAATTCATCACTGGTTTCATCAATCAATTCCTGACAAGTCTGTTGACCACTGATGCTCATTTACATTTTGGAATTCTGCTAAATCTTCAGTGACTATGGTATCTTAAAATTCTGGGGGAATATCTTGGTTCTTTTGGTGGCACATGTTAATGTTAGGCTTCATCACATGCATCTTGCAAAACAGGGCGCTTGGATGAAATCTCAGAGAAAATATCTTCAAACGTCTCTTTCTTTTGTTGCAGTTCTTCACAGGCGACAGTAATCAATTCAACTCCTTTACCAAGGTGTATTAGGATCCTTTTGAAGGTAACTGTTCACAGGAGCAAAAACTCTCACTCTCAAACTCAGCAAAGAACAAAAATTTGGATGATTCTGTAACTTCCAACAGCCCTCTTGCTTCTACATTCACAGCATCCCAAATTTAATAAAGCATCACGCCCCTAACCTAAACAGTTATAGTGGTTCAAAAACAGTGCATAGACCAGGCCTGAGATTTCATTACAAAAACTTCTCCCAGCTATTTTTGACATCAAGCAGCTTTCACAACGGTACCGCATGTGCTGCTGCCGTTGATCCAGTATGGAAAAAACAGGACCTAGGCAAACAATAGCAGCAGCAAAAGATGTCCAATTCACCTCCCTGAGGTGATTTCACAATTTAGTCCATATCTTACTTTAAATGCTATAGCAACACTTATTACAACGATAGAAGAGTTTCTCCCATCGCTGTAGGTAATCCACCTCCCCAAGAGACAGTAGCTAGGTCGATGGAGGAATTCTTCAGGCTTAAGGGCTGTCTACACCGGGGGTTAGGTCGGTTTAACTAGATCTCTCAGGGGTGTGGATTTTTCACAATGTGACTTTTCAGTGTAGACCAACTCTTAATTAGAGCCATTTAAGTACCAAGGCTGTGTCTACACTACGGAGACTATGCCACTACGGAATCCCAAAGGGATTTTTCCGTCCGTGTAGGACCACCACCTCCCTGAGCGACGGTAGCTACACCAACAGAGGCATTCTTCTGTCCACATAACTACGTCTACATTGAGGGTTAGGACTCAGCATTGCTATGGCAGTCAGGGGTACGTTTTTTTCACACCCCTGACCCAGCTCGGTCAGCTAAGCCTAACACTATTAACCAAGGCCAGTCTAACTACATGAAAGCTTATCATCGGCATCGAAGACAGGCTCTTTTTGAAAGCCTGGTCCTGATGCTCACTTGTTCATCTACATTAGAAAGAAATCAGGCATTTTCTTTTGCCTTTCCGCCTTGTAATATTGCCTTATACCAGTATAGCTTATTCCTCTCCCCCTACGAGAATGAGCCATACTGATATAACTGCATCCACAGTGGGGGGTGGGGGAGCTATACCACTTTAACTACACTGGTATAGTTAAAGCTGTACAACTTGTGTGTTTAGACAAGGTCTTAGTGCACGTCTACACGTGCCATTTAAAGCGGAAAAAGTCCCTATTTTGTGCAAAAACCATGGGAGTGTCTACACTTGCCAATGACTTTTTGCGGCTAAGCTCAGAAGTTTCACCTCAAAAAGAAAACTACCTCCACAAGAGGCGTACAGCTCTTACCGGTGATGCTTTTGCAGTGATGTGCAAGTGAAGAAACGTTCTTCCTGTTTACAGAGCTTTTAGCCTCTGCAGAATATCCCAAAGTGCCTAGGTGACCACTCTGGCCAGCAGCTCTGGTGCCCTGATGCCAGGTAAACAGACATCCACCCCTCCCCCTGTAAAGCCCCGGGAACTTTGAAACTCCCCTTCCTGTTTTCTTGGCAAGTGCTCACTTATCTGGCCAGGTGACAATGCCTGCTCCACGGAGCAAACGATCCCCTGCTTGGAGCAATGCTGAGCTACTGGAGCAGATCAGTGTTTGGGGAGAGGAGGCTGTGCAGAGACTCAGGATGCCCCGCGATCACACACACACCTTCCACAAGACCCATCGTCAAAATAGAGAGAGCTGCATTGTGGGATAGCTGCCCTAGAGCACTGCTCTCATCAGAGATGGAAGTGCTGCTAATGTAAACACACTCTGATGCCTGATGAATTAAGTGAGTACACAAACCAGCGCTTTACTTTCACTGGTTCACTATCACCGGTGAAACTTACAGCGCAAAAACTCTGCAAGTGTAGACATACCCTCAGTCCATGTTCTAAGTAGCAATCTGTTTCAAAGAGCCCTAGCCTGTCCCTAGAGTCTGACTATGGAACTCTAGTAGGTGTCTACGCTGCAAGTGAAGGTACAGACATACATACCTGCACTAGCTTTAATCTACCTAGCATGGCTAAAAATAACAGGAAAGACAATATGGGCCTGTCAGGGAACCAGGATATGCACTCGCATTGATGTCCCACACTGAAGCCCATGTGCCGTGTCTTCACTACTATTTATACACATGCTAGACTAACATGGGTATGCAAGCACACCTTCAATTGCAGCGTAGACACAGTGCAAAAATGTAAAAAGTTACTTGCAAATCGGTGCAAAAATTGGTTCAAAATCACAAGTGTAGACAAGCCCTAGGTCTGTTGTAGTCTCAAGCACAGTTTCTAACCAAGGGATTAAAAATTGGCCCCTGGGATTAAACACGGTCTGCAACTGCATTTGAACCATTTTCCAACATATTTTAAAAACATGATTTCCTGAGCAAAGAAATAATGGCCTAACAGTGCCCTAGATTAGATGACTTAATACTATGAATCTATTGTGGTGGTCTTCCCCCCCCAACGCTCTGTTTTAAGCTCTTAATTACAACTGACATGTCTGAGCCCACTGCCTCTGCATGAAATGCTATGTTCCCCTTGCAGCAATGCCTTGCCTGCACTGGGAGTTTGTCCCATTTCGAGGAATGACGGGTGTGTCCAGTCTTACCAGCCTTGTTTTTCCTGCAGAGTTGATTTTTAATTCAGCAAGAATCTACAAACAGACTGAAAGTCTTCGGGACAAGGGCCATCATCTACAGCACCTAGTACAATGTAGCTCCGAGAGGCTGTAACCCCCACAATGCAAATGGAACACTGTGTCCAGTCCTGCTCACCCTGTCTCAAAAAGGATATAGTGGCATGGGAAAAGGTTCAGAGAAGGGCAACAAAGATGATCAAGGATACAGAATGGCTTCCATAAGAGGAGAGACTGAACTGCTCAGCTAAGAAAAGAGATTACAAAGGGGGTGATATGATATGATAGAGGGCTGTAAAATCATGACTGGCATGGGAGAAGTGCTATTTACCCTTTCATACAATACAAAAACTGGGGGGGTCACCCAATGAAAGTAATAGGCAGACAAACAAAAGGAAATACTTTTCCACACAATGCACAACTAACCTGTGGAACTCATTGCCATGGGATGTTGTGCTGCTCAAAGTACAAATGAGTTACAAAAAAAACCTGCATAAGTTCATGGAAGATGTGTCCCTGTCTATCGTGGCTAGTAGCCAGTGATGGACCTAAACTCATGCTCAAAGCAACTCTAAACCTATACCAACTCTAAACCTACCAGAAGCTGGAAGTGGAAGACGGGGTGGATCACTCCATAATTTCCCTGTTCAGTATGTAAAAAGCAACAGAGGGTCCTGTGGCACCTTTAAGACTAACAGAAGTATTGGGAGCATAAGAAGTGAGGTTCTTACCCACGAAAGCTTATGCTCCCAATACTTCTGTTAGTCTTAAAGGTGCCACAGGACCCTCTGTTGCTTTTTACAGATTCAGACTAACACGGCTACCCCTCTGATACTGTTCAGTATGGGCTCCAGTATGGGCTCTGTTACAGTATGGGCTCTGTTACAGACAGGATACAGGGCTCTAATATGGGCTCTGTTACAGACAGGATACAGGGCAAGATGGACCATGGTCTGACCCAGTATGGCAGCTCTTATATAAACAAACATAATAAACCATTCTTTATTCCCCATTTAGCCAGTCTAATCTTTGAGGAGGCAAGGATGGAAAGTGAAAACAAAAATCAAAGCTAAAAAGAGCTGGCCAGTAACTTTGAAGCTTTTAATTTATTATTTATATTACAGCAGTGCTGAGATCCCCCAATCTGAGATCAAGATCCCCTTTAGGGTATGTCATTTCCAGCTCAGACACATGCTAGCTTTGATCGAGCTAGTGTGCTACAAATTCCAGCGTGGCAGCGCGGGTGGCAGGACAGCCAAGCCGCCCTGAGTACAATCCCGCTGGGGATCCTAGGTTATGGCATCAGGTGGCTAGCCCATCCTGCTGCCCGGCCAGCCATGGCTGCACTGCTACTTCTAGCATGCTAGCTCGACCAGAGCTAACGCAGGCACATCCACCCGAGCTAGAAATTACACCTCTAGCTTAAGTGTAGACGTACCCATAGCGACACACACAATCCTTGCCTGTCTAAATAGACAAGACGGACAAAGGATGCAAACACAAACAGAGGCCTAGAGGGTTGAAATGATTTGCTCAAGGTCATGCAGCAGGCCAGAGCCAGGATTACAACTCAGATCTCCTGACTCCCAATCCAGTGTCCCATTCCCAAAACCACACTGCCTCCCCAGTCTCAATCGCAGCACTAACAATAACCCCCTCCCTGTAACGTGCCCACCAAGTTTGTTTTAGTGCAATGCACTGTTACCACAAGCAGGCCTCGTGGTGTTTGTTTCAGCAACTATGTCAAACAAAGGAAGTTTTCCCCCCTCATACTCTCCATATACATGTGTAGTGATAACAATGCTCAGGAGAACACACTGAGTGATCAGAAAGGGGAGCAGCATTGCAAAATGGCTCTTTGAAAGAAGCCCTCCCTCTCCCCACCCATCAAAATGGTTACATCCAGAAGCTGCGCTGTTTCTTGGCCATCCCTCTGCACTGCCCCACTGCAGCAGCTCTGATGCTTAATAACAATGTAGGCATACATGCAAAGATAAGGTTAACCAGAGGTTTTCAGCACTTTCGCCAGCTCTGCCACTGAGTAGCTTGTTACGTTATGCAGGTCATTTAACTTTTCTATGCTTGTTTCCCCTTCTGTAAACACGGCTCATAACCACCTATCAGGGTTGCTGTGAGGTATACGTTATGGATGGAGATGCTATTCAAATGCAAAATATCTGTTCTCTGTCACATCAGACATAGGCCACTTCTGAAGGCAGGATTACTGACTCTAAGGACCAACTGTCTTACTCAATCTGGCAAATCATCTGTTCCTGGAGGCTGCTAGTGGCATGAAATTAATAAATGTGCTTAAACTGCATTAGTATAGGAAGTGCTGATTATGATTAATATCACCAGCCATCCTTCTGTACATTTCATAGGGGTGTTATGTTGAATTAACCCTTTTCTTATAACAGCGTCAGTGCTTCATTCATTGGAAATTATCTGCATAGATCCTGTTAAAAAAAAATCAGACCCACAATTTTGGTGTCTTTGCCCTACATTTGCTGCTTTGCACGGTATTTAACACTTGTGTTTCAAAGAGCCTTCAACAATGCAACTGACTCACTGCTACACTTGCGTCTAGCCCTGCAGAAAACCGTCTCCCATCCAGACAATAGTAGCCTCAAAGATAACTCTATTGCCCCCTGCAACCCCAATACACACATACAATGCCTCAATGAGGTGTCAATTTAAAAAGGAGCCAGGGCCATTTCACCTGCCCAACTGACTTGAACAGGGAGTCTGCAGAGTCACACGATCTTGACCTTGATGCTCAATTCAATGAGATTTTATTAACATGACAAGCTATACAATTGTGGGCCAGCTATGTCTCTGCTTAAGACTTGGAGAATGGAACACTGATTCGTTCAACCTTTACTGCCTGTTAACAGTAAACATGTTTTTCCATGTGGATGGAAGTATCCAGCCTGCACAGATCAGCTCATCAGATTATGTTCTATGGCAGCATATTAAGGAGATGGAGGGAGGTAAGATAATGCAGACACAGAGAAATAACCTCTGTTATCTTGTATGCAGCTGATTTGTGTCCCATCTTAAAAAGACAGTAATTTACAGTGACTTGAAAGTAGCTGAAAGAAGAGTACGAGTGACCGCTACAGTTTATGGTTATGAACATATTTAATATTTTAAGAATCTCTTATTCAAACTATTTGACAATCTGGAATTGTTACAACTGAGCTAACTGACAAGGCTAAAATGAGAGCTGTAGTAGGCAGCAGACAGAACATTTGCAGAACAGCAGCAGTGTGTAGGTTCCTAGAACACTACCAGCTCCAAACTTGAAGCCCATGTTGTTCCAGGTGGGTGGAAGGATCCAGCCTGCACTGACCAATTTATAGGACTAGGACTTTCAGTAGCCTCTTAAGGGGAAGGAGGAAGGTAGGGAATATAGACACAAACATACAAAGAAATAATCGGTTATCTTTTTACAAATTAGTTAAACTGCAGGCACATTTCCCTAATTAGCCCTTACGCTTCCTCATCATGATGAATTAAGTTTAAAATCCATCCTAGTCCACCACTCAAGAAGATTAAATGGTATGTTTTAGATTTTCAGCAGTAAAAGGTTGGATCACTATCTTACTCCTTCGCAAAGACTTCTGGGACTAATGGGCATCAGTCAATCCGGAGACAAATATCCCCTTCTAGCTGAGACCATAACCCTAGAGTATTGATCAAATGTCCACATCCCTTGCACATAATAGAATTTCTCAGTGAACTAATTGTTTTCTCTCCTTTCATCTCTGTAAATGAGGTCAACGGCAAGGGCAAAGAAGAGAGAATTAGTTCTAAGTGTTCTTGGCATCAAAGCTGGCTTGCAAGGGGAGAGAGTGAGTTTTCAGATTTCAGAGAGTATCAGATATGGTTTATAAAGCACTGTGAAGCTTTCAAAAAACTCTAAATCTGGAGTTGCCTCAGATTAATGGGGTTTGCTTTAACTACTTGAGGATTTATGCTTTCTAAATCTCCTTTTATGAACCTTGGCTATACACAGGCAAGAAGACAGCACTAATTCAAGCCATACGTACAATACCACCTGCCTTTCACCTAAGAATCTCAAAGCACTTTACAGATGTTAATGAAACCTCACAACCCACATATAACAGGCAAGTATTAGGGTTCATAAGTGTTCCTGGGACCTTATTTTAACCAGTTGTCTCTTGCCTGTGCAGATAGAACCAAACTGTGTTTTACCTGTGGGCTTAAGCTTGCCCATAAACCATGTTCAAATAAGGCCAACCTGTTATAACACAGTCCCCACCAAACACACAATAGATTAAACTATGCAGGTAGGCTCCTAAAACAACAAGTAAAGGGAGGCACCAAGAGATGGACAAGTACAAGAATACAGTACAGTTCCTCAAAAAGTTCCTTCCCTAAAATGGTGATTGTTCTCCTAGGTCTGAACTTTCAGCCCTTTCATTTTCACCTAGCACTGCTTATTGGACAAAGGCTACTCCTTGTCTGGCAAGGCTTAACCAAACTGCCTCGTTGCCTCTCATATTCACATATACTCAGATGTCTGCTCAGGCCAGCTGGCAGCACACTAATCCGATGGTTACATGTCCTTGATGAGTAAAATAATCCCTGTGTATATGGACCCCAGCTTGCAAAGATTTATGCATGTGCAATAGTCCCACTGAAGACAATGGGATGGGCCGGACGGCATACACTCAAAGTTAAACATATGCCTGCATCTTTGCAGGATTGGGCATTACTTTGTTATAGGTCATCATAGTCAATTTTTCTTTGTTCTTTATAATGGTAAGTAGGTTAGAATTTTGGTACATTAGATAGTTAATCACCATTAACATCTCACCTACAAACTGAATATCAGAGATGCTTAGGGGAAAAAACAGAACATCTGGTCATCTCTAATCAGTTCTAATTTTTGTAACATCATATTTGATTATTAAACGTATCCCTGTTGCTCCTACTTACCTTACTGTACTAGTTATTTAATTTTTAAAATTAAATAACTATTTTTATAGCATTAACATGCCTTATAGTGGTTTCTATTCTCAACAAGGAGATGCCTTATAGTCTCATATCCCACAGAGGTAGCTCAAACAGAAGATTTTCCTGTAATTTCATTTATTTATTTCCTTCCCTTACTTTCTTACTTGAGAAAGAGAATGAGAGTAGCCTGTAAGGACAACTACACTCTGCCCAAACTTGATCATTCCTCCTTTTGCCTTTTCTTTCTTCATCTGCCCCTTTCTCTTTCAACTGTACCGTCTTCTCTATACCAGGAACAGCATTTGATAGAACAACAGTAACCAAAAGCAAACCTGAGCTGGGCAGCCCCTTTATAGAATAAGCCCCTCCCACAGGAAGGAGGTAGGATAATTGCAATTAGAGCACAGAGCTGAACTATGGGATATCAGCACACAGTGGTGAGTAATTTTTGAAGAGGCAGCAGCTGTTTATCATTAACTAACACAAACTTTCTTCCCCCTCCCTTCAATTGGTCTCACTGCTGCTCAAAACCAACTTTATGTAATAAAACCCCCACACTAATTGGCTGTTGTGTTGAACCACAGCTGTGCTTGGTCTGCTGGTTTAATGCACCAGCCTCCTCTGCTCATCTCATTTGATGAAAGCACTCTGTACCCTTACTTCGTTTTGGTGTAGTACATTCACAAATAGTATGGGGGTAATAGAGCACAGTAAAAAATCCCAGCCTTCTAAGCACTTCATTCCAACATGTTTTCCACAGGTATCAAAATAAGCTGGAATTGACTCAAAGTCACAATGAACTTCATTACAGCCCCAATCAGTTTCTGCAGAATTGAGGCTTTTGTTAAAAGCCTAGCTGCATCTGCACTGGCAAAATTAGTACCTGTATTTCAGGAACTACTGTCCCCAGACTAGGTGCAAGGGTGCCAAGTGACTGCAGCCACTGAAACCTGCTCTGAAATTCTGTGGCACAGTGGTAAAAACACCAGGGCTCTGTCTGCATCTGATGGCAAATACAGATCCAAATTTTGAGGTCTCTGTTTGGGGGAGGGACCCCTTCTGAAAGTGGCCCAGTGCAGTGACTGGCTGAGTCAGAAGCCAATCAGCCTGAAACTATCTCGTTAGACAAGTGTGATCTTTCCATTCCATGCCTATGGTAAGTATAAGCTTTATCTACTAAGGCCGTGGCTACACTTGCAAGTTACAGCACTGTAAAGCCTCCCCCAGCGCTGTAACTCACTCCCCGTCCACACTGGCAGGGCACTTACAGCGCTGTCTCCCCCTGGGTACACCGCTGCAGGTACTCCACATCTCCGAGAGGAATAACAGCTGCAGCGGAGTGGCTACGACGGGTGTGAGTGTAAACGCTTGCAGCGCTGTACTAATCACCTTGTCAAGTGGCCAATCCTCTCCATTGTTGTGACCGGCTGCAGGAATGCGGAAGTGCCGGTTTCAAAGCTCGTACCACAGAGAAAAGCAAACAGATTGCAGCTTGCTTTGAGTGAGTGAATGAATGAGCAGGGGGCCGGGAGTTCGGAACTTGCAAAACAGAGAGCTGACATGCTCCAAAAAGCACTCTTTCTCCCCCCACACTCCCTGTCACAATCCACCCCCCCCCGTTTTGAAAAGCACGTTGCAGCCACATGAATGCTGGGATAGCTGCCCATAATGCACCGCTCCCAACACAGCTGCAAATGTTACAAGTGTGGCCACACCACTGCGCTGGCAGTGTGGACAGACTGCAGCGCTTTTCCCTACTCAGATGTACGAAGACAGGTTTACCTCACAGCGCTGTACAGCTGCAAGTGTAGCCAAGGCCTAAGCTTGCACTGTTGACCTTGTTGTCTATGCCTTAATGACATTGACATTTAAATTGGCATTATTCTATTCCAAAAATGGATGCCTTGTTGAGATGAATGGGGCATTTCACACCTTTCAGAGCTATTGTTTCCTGCCCTGTGTCTGCTGAGTCAGGCAGATAAGGTTGCATTGGTTACACTGGATTCACATTTTTAATGAAAAGCTTAGATCCTGGAGTACACTTCAGCAGCAAAGGGGGCATCCTGTGGCAAATTCTATCTCCCCTTCTTTGCTGAAAGAAGAGAGCTCTGTGCTGGGTGGGGTAGAGGGAAAGTGTCTCCAAGTTAACATTAGTCGCAGTAGCAAAGCCATGAACATCCCTTCCATTTACGTCAATGGGGAGATATGATCAAAGCCCAAATTAAAACCAATTAAACCTATTAGGATTATTTGTGAATCAAACACTCAAAGGTGCTCTCCAGGCTCCTGTCATCTCCAGCATGGGTGCTGTTTTCTGTTTCTTTTGGGTGTGGTAGGGAAGGCGGCAAGGGAAGACTGGGGATTTCTAACAAACAGAACACAACCCAGCACTTTATGGCCTCTATAGCCAGGGCCGGCTCCAGCTTTTTTGCCACCGCAAGCGGCAAAGAGAAGGGGGGGGGGGGGGAAAAGCCGCGATCGGTGGCAATTCGGCAGCCGGTTTGTTCCTCCGAGAGGGACTGAGGGACCCACCACCGACTTGCCGCCCCTTTCCATTGGCCGCCCCAAGCACCTGCTTCCTGCGCTGGTGCCTGCAGCCGGCCCTGTCCACAGCCATTTCTTCAGGTAACTCCTGGCCCATAGCACCTGCACCCCCACCCCTACATCATTCACTGGCAGGGAATGACCTGGCAGTCTTCAGATCTATAACACAGACCTCTTCCAATTCAGCTGCATTATACCTGAAGCCCTCAAGGGCAGGGCAGGATTTCCCTCTTGGGGCCTTGTCTTCCCTCGGAAAAGCATGTATTCTTAATGCATATTAACTTGAGGTAAAATCCTCACAAAAACAAGGAAGTTCTGTATTGCCAACTTTAAATAGTCTTTAACTCCACCTGCTAATTCGTGGGCAGACTACAAACAGCCTTCTTGCTTGTGAATGTCATACAGAACAGGAATAATTCACAGAAAGTATTCCATGAATAGTTTTAATTAAATTATGATAAAATGGCAAATTATGATTAAATGTCAATTGTTTGTGGATAATTGGTGCACAACAACAACAGAGAGGGAGATTTATCAAATAAATTATATAATGCAGATTAATCCACCAGCTCTTGTCTTTTCCATCTCTAATATCTACTAGGCACATGCCTGCCAAAAAGCTTAGCAACTTCTTGCACAACCTTCCTCCATACTGAATGTGCAAGGAATTTAGAGCAATCTCTGTTAACAGAGCATGGCTCTGTTTCCCACCAGTGGTTAGACCATGCACAGAGGTTTGAGAGTCCACTACTGCCATGGGTGCTAATGGACCTGCTTGTTTAGCAGTAGAAACCCCTGCTTTTAAATCCAGAGGTCCTGGATACACTGAACTAGGGTCATTGAATCTGTTGCCATATCAATTTACTATACAAAAGTCTTCCAGTCAGGAGATAGGGAAAAGCCGAAATACGAGGGTGTAGCCCAATGTAGTAAGAGTCAAGACAAAGCCAAGGCCAAAGCACGGTGAGCGCTATCCTGGAGAAGGATTTTGGCTTGTGCAAAAGTTGTGGGTATATTTTTGTTATCTGACTTTTCTAGCCATTTACATACTGAACCACTGTTTCTTCTACTCTGCAATTTAAGTGACACCACATTTTTGCACCATCCTGTAGCAAGCTACTCCTGTGTACAAGGTTAATTTCAAGCTATTGCCTCATTTTAGGCAACTATTTAACACATTCATCTTCTATGCATTTCAATTTCTGCCACCAATGCATTTCTTATAATTGGAATGAGGTGCTCCATTAAGTTTCCTAATAGATTCGGTTTTCAAAACCCAATAATTTAGGGAACAATACATTAAAACAGACAACATGATTAAGCCTGGTGTTTGTGAATATAAGGCTCCATCAACAGTGACCTTTAAAACTAGAGCAAGGGTGGACTTTAAGCTTGGTTCCAGAGAAAGCAATATGCCTAATTGCAATAGGTGCTGTCAACACTATCACCCTCAAAGAATCTTAAAACGCAGTACAGTGTACATGGGAACAAACCATAGCCCTGATTTTTAGAAGTGTAGAATACCTGCAGCTCCCCCAGACTTCATTTGGAGTTGTGGGTGCTCAGTCTTTATGAAAACCAGGCCCATGTTTTTAACTGTATCCCCAAATTATACCAGAACCTTGTCCTAGTTTGGAGACACAGCTAAGACATATTTAAGGCTATGTCTACACTATTAGCTGCTGTAAGATTGCTTGCGTAGCCAGCCACTCTATGCTGACAGGAGAGAGCTCTGCCATCAACATAAAACCACCTCCATGAGCAGCAGGAGCAATGTTGGTGAGAGAAGCTCTCCCGCCAACGTAGCGCTGTGCACACTACCACTTATGCTGGCAAAACTTGTGTCAGGGGGGTGTTTCTTTCACACTCCTACACGAAAAAGGTCAACCCATGCTTTAATTACATCAGGAGGGTACTGTGTTTTAACAGTCTTCTAACAAGGTAGTTTCTTCAGGAAACCCCTGAACTGTGCTTAAATACTGCATCCATTAACTAGGTTTGCTCTGCCATGTGGATGGAGCTTTTATTTCATAATTTCTTGTCACTACAGAGTAGCTCTCCCATTTTAAAAACATAATGGGTATAAAATAAAAATCTCCCAAATGCTGGTTGGAACTGAAATGACTCCTCTTGGCTCCAAACTTACATAGCTGGATGCATCAATACAAATGGATTGCACATATTTTATTCCATCTCCCAGAGAGTAGTTTTTCCTCAGTGTGAATAAGTCATGGTGGTAAGCTGCAGCAACTTGACATTTTTATACTAAGGAAGACAAATGGGAGAGATTCTCAAAAGACTCAAAGGGCAGTTAGCTGCAATTTGTCCACTAGAAAATCTGCCTTGTAGAAGAGAACTTTCATCAGCTGACCTTCTGCTTCCCAGAACATTTTAAAAATGCTACCTCCTCTTATTGTCCTCATCTAGCACAGGCCTCTACTGTCCTTTCACCTTCCCATCACTGCTGAGGCAAGAACCGCCCCCCCTCCAACCCCCATATACTGCAGCCTTCCTCCTGCTCCTTCCACATCTAGCTCCCTCATTTACTCTCCATCCATTCTCATCTCTCATTCAAAATGATGCATTGCCCAATCCTCTTCGTTTTCAGGCTCTCCCTGCTATTATGAAAAAAGAACAGGAGTACTTGTGGCACCTTAGAGATTAACAAATTTATTAGAGCATAAGCTTTCGTGGGCTACAACCCACTTCTTCGGATGCTTATGCTCTAATAAATTTGTTAGTCTCTAAGGTGCCACAAGTACTCCTGTTCTTTTTGCGGATACAGACTAACACGGCTGCTACTCTGAAACCTATTATGTTTATTGTCACATTGTGGGCTGAATCAGCCCTGTTGTAACTCCACTGAAATCTGTGGCTGAAGGTGGCAAATATCTTGTGATCATTAGCTCTGTGAAATACTTTGGGTACAGTTTATTATGTATAGCCTCCTTCAGGGAGAGCTGGATGGTGTATTGACTTGGAAGATTTGTATGTGGAAAATGTGTAAAGGGATTGTTGTTGTTTTTAAGTTTGCCTGGGGATTAGACATGAGCAAAATTGCTTGTTATTTGTACCTCATGTGGCATTCACTATGTTCACTCAAGATAAGAACAGCTGCGGACCCTTGTTCTGCCACCTGTAGGAACATTGCCAATGATTCTCTCAGATAACTCTGGCTTTGTTATAGTATTCTCCCCACTATATACAGTATTACCAAGACATTATTCTTGTGACAGGGATAGTTCTACTCTGCTTACCTTGTAACAATTTTTGGAGACACGGAGGAGGCGGCTTGTTTCAGGTAGTTGAATGTGAAATGTGATCAGAGCCTGGTCAAGCTTCTGTTCGTTACCTAGTACAGTGCAAAGAGGGGATGTTCACCAAGACAGATCCTACCCCACACCCTCCTGGAAACATCTGCAAATACCCTGCCCTACCCGGTATACTCCATATTTGATAACATGCTAGATAAAGATAGAGTCAGTTTGTCAAACAGCCCCATAAAAAGGCCATTTTTTGCTGACTAATTTTGGGCCAAATGTTCTCACCTCTGCTCAAGGGAGCCAAGAGAAGCCTGGACCTGTGGATTCTGGCCCATAGGGCACAGAACAGGTTGGGGAACAACTATTCCATGATATGCCCCCACCAGCCCATGTGGCAGGGGTTTCACGGCGTTCAGGCTCTGTATTTGGGAAAGGCCAGGCTGGAGCGGGGGGCTAGCTGGGCTTTGCCACCTTCCCCCCTCTCAAGCCCAAGGGCAAAACCAATGAGAGTGAATGCTGAGTGAGGAGTAACATGTCTGTGCACCTCCCGCCAGGCTATGACAGCACAGCGGAGGTCAGGGGAGCTAGGGCAGTATGCTAGCGGAAAGTACATTAGCTAAGGGCAGGTGCAGAAGCACAAAGTCTCCACAAGGATCATCTGTGTTCAAATATCAAACTCTGTGCCCGTTCTGAACAGGAGCAAAACCAACCCTTCCCCCCACCCCCTGGAGAATCTGGAATAAACTCCCCATGTACAAACCTTGGGCGTTACCCTTCCACTTTGGGGGTTACTCCAGTGTCGCACAAAGCCATTCATTTCTCCATACCCAGAGAATGACCAGCAGTTTTGCTCATCTCAGAAAGCTTCCCAGGTGTTCTCACAGAACTGGGCCAAATCACTCTCAGCTGCAAATCCACCAGCATCAATGGTGTCGCACCAGGGACCCATTTAGAATTTAGCCCCACTCTAGCATTACAGGATGTTTGAGAACAAGCCACTTCCCCTTCCTATTCCATGGAGAGAAAACTAAAACATTTGAATGTGAAAAACAGGCCAAAGAAGTGTATTAGAGGCCATTATTGTTATTAAAAACAAATATTTTCCAGTCTTTCTCAATGAAAACCATGTAGCTGCATGCGACCAAGACTCTGTTCACTTTTGGTACATAAAGTATTAATGTGATCTCCCTGCTGTGCAAAGTCTGTATTATAGCCATTATTTTCCATGGTCATTTTAATCTATACATTGTGTGTCACACTTCCCTCATGTTATAGGCAGGGATTTATAGGCACCTACCTTAGAGCATCCTAAATCAAAGCACAGGAACAATTAGCAAATGTATTGGAACCTGGCCAGACTCTCTATCATCATAAAAGTGGGGGATACTGGGCCCCCTGAAGTCCAAAACAATGAAAAAAAAATCTGCCTTGATGGTTACTTAATATGTTTCCCCTCATAAATTTCCAAAATAAAAAGGCTCTACTGGTGATTTCAAAATAGTTTTTTCTCTATTATGGAGGAAGTTACACTTTCATAGTTAAGGTGGAGTTGAGTTTTCCACTTAAAGCAGTTCTACCTTTTTGTTTCACATGGATATAACTTACCCTCCCCAAAAACACATTTAACACACAGATGTTACATCAGTTTAACTTAAAGTTATTTTTAAACACAGGTCAGTTTAAGAATGATTTATTGCAGGGTAGTTTAAACTAATTTAAGCTAAATTGATTATAAACCAGGGGTTTGTATTGATGTAAAGGGAGACTATACAGCCTTTTGCACCAGTTCAATAAAAAAATACCTAGTTTTTATGTATTGCTTTTCATCCATAGATATCAATGTGCCTTATAAAAGGTGCGTTAAGGGTGTTTTCAACAGTTATGCTAACTTGCGGGGGGGGGGGGGGGGGAGAAGGGGAGGATAATCCACAGCTTTTTGCTCCCAGGCAGACAGAGTCCCAAAGTACTTGCACAAGTTGCTGAGTATGCATTCACGGTTCTAGCCACAGTCCAAGTGGACAATGAAGAACTGCCCAAATACTGACCAGGAGCGGGATGCAGGTGAATCATTTTTTCTTTTGAACACTTGGCTTTGAACTACAGCGGAAGGCATATGGGAAATACTTCTGCGGTGCTCAAGTTCAGGAATGCAAGACCCAGATATATGGAAGTGACTACTTCCATGGCATTTACTATAAAACCAAAGCCAAATAATGCACCCTGCCCTTTCCAGGACGTGGCTGTTGTAGAGTAGTGAGCTTCCTGCCTTTTCACAGTAGCTCTGCTGCAGGGCAGAATTAGGAAAAGACTGAAGGCTTGTTTACACTTAGAACGCTACAGAGGCACGGCCGCGCCGTTGCAGCACTTCAAAGTAGACAATACTTATGCCAATGGGAGGACCTCTCCTGTCCGCCTCCCTGAGAGGCGGTAGCTAGGTCGATGGAAGAATTCTTCTGTCAACCTAGTGCTGTCTACACAGGTACTTATACTGTCTTAACAATGCCACTCAAGGGTGTGGATTTTTCACACCCGTGCCATGTAGTTATGCTGACTTAATTTTCTAGTGTAGACCAGGCCTGAGCAATACCAACCCAGAGACAGATTCTGACACCCTTATTTACATTAAGTAGCACCTTACTCCGGGAGCAGTCCATTGAAATCAAGGTAGTCCATTCATAAATGAATGACATTCAATAATTAACATTAAAATAGTTTAATGGTTGCTTGCAGAGCATGCAGTATTGATGTAACTGCACGGAAATACAAAGGAGACAGTTCTCCAGTAGATATGAATTCCCCCCCACCCCCCAAAAAATAATTTACATCTTTTATTTATATGCATTTCCAAATGATAAGAGGTCGTATTAGTATTTTTTCCCCCTTATCTTCTCAATAGCAAGTTCAATTTATTCCAAGGCATGGTTTCAGATATTGTCTTTTGATTTGATGTTTGTAGGTACTGCATAGATAACTATCCTCCAGTTCCATTTGAGATCTGATGAGACCTCCAGAAACTCACTTCTCTCTCTCTCCAGATCCCTTCAAGCTTGACTTCTGTCTCTTTTTCTCCTTCTGTCCCATAATTCGAAAGAGTTTTTTCTTGGCTTCCTTTTGCCTCTTAAATTTCTCTTCCTCCTCCTTGTCCTTCCTTTTGAGGTAATCTTTAAGGTGCTGACGATGGTTTAATTTGGCCTTCTTTATTTTGTAACTATGCACGGTACCCAAAGCAGTAAGTAGGGCTGATATCTGATTGAAACAGAAAACAGAGTTAAATATAGATATAGTTACATTTTGGGTGAGCCACAGAACAGCCTCCCAAAAGAAAGAACAAATTTAACCCCTGGGAAACCATGAGTTAAAGATATTATTTAATGAACAGTGTCAGGATCAGAGACATTGGGCAAATCACTTACTCTCACTGTGACTCTGTTTCACCTTTGTAAAATGGGGATAATTACCATGCCTAATCATAGGAACATTAAGAGGCTTAATTATCATTTATGAAGCTATTTTGAGATCCTTGCATTGAAGGTATTATTGAAAAGTATTGTGCATCATCATTATTATAAGATTATTTAACTTTACAGGAAGGCTAAATTGAGGTTTACATCCTCTCATTCTTACAAACCCTCTACCTTTCCCCAAATCCTGCATCAATTTCTTAATTTGTGTTCAAAGCCTCTCTTTACTATTACTGGATGGCAAACATAAGAGCAAAGAGAAGCAGGCAATTATATACCTAAAACTCCCATATAGTGCGATAACTGCACACCGTTGACCTAAACATCTTGAGAACACGAGGACTAGGACAAACACCTCTACCCCGATATAACGCGACCCAATATAACACGAATTCGGATATAACACAGTAAAGCTGCGCTCGGGGTGGGGGGGGGGCTGTGCACTCTGGTGGATCAAAGCAAGTTCGATATAACGTGGTTTCACCTATAATGCAGTAAGATTTTTTGGCTCCCGAGGACAGCGTTATATCGAGGTAGAGGTGTACTAGGAGAATTGGGGAGACATACTTTTGCCATACATGATCTACTACAACAATTCCTAGCAACTATCTGCTCTGTAGTCTGCTCAGGACCAATTCAGCACAGAGCTCTGGTATGTACCGTATACAGAGATGGAATGATGGCTGGAGGCAAGATATAATCCCAGGAACAAATTTTTGGCAATAGCTGCACATTTCAGTGATCCTAAAATTAAACTAAGAGTCACACATGATCCAAGCAACACCATCTTAAACAGGAAGTGTTAATTTCACAATAAAACATATTTACCTTCTTTTCATGAGGCTCCCTGATAACCGCTGGTCTCCACTGGTCCTTCGTAGGCTTAGCTTTCTTCTCATGATTCTTAGGCTTGTTCTTAAATGGCAGTGCCTTCTGGAGTGCTTTAGGAATGTGGAGCTTATTGAAATGCTTCTTCTCCCTCACTATTGGCTGAAAAAACAAATTTCACACACACATAAGAGTCATATTTCTATAACACTTTTCCTGTGCACAGTACTTTACATTTCAAATAAAATTAGTTCTCTGTCTTTCTTGCCCTTGGCTAGGGATGATAGACATAGTATAACACAGGTGAACCTAAGGCTAAGATTTTGTCATGGATATTTTTAGTAAAAGTCATCGACAGGTCATGGGCAATAAAGAAAAATTCATGGAAGCCCGTGACCTGTCCCTGACTTTTACTAAAAATATCCATGATAAAATGGGAAGGGGCTGGGCAGCTGAGGGGTAGCTGGGAGCTCCAGGGTCCCCGCCACCCATGGGGGGGCTCAGAGCTCCAGGGCCCCCCTGCCTCTGCCATGGTGGTTGGGGAGCAGCTGGGGTCCCCTCTGCCCTACCGTGGGGGCCGGGGAGTTGCGAGGTACCCCACTGCCCATGATGGCTCGCTGCCTCAGGCGGCAGGGATACCTCACAACTCCCTGCCACTGCGGGAGGCTGTGGGACGCTGTCTCTCATTACATCTTTTGGATGAGATGTAAAACAAAAGCCCTTATCACTTATGTATCTTCAAAAAATCCTATGATGTAGTTTTACGAGATTATGGATATTAGCTATGCCATCTAGGACAAATGTCTTTGTGGTAATTAAGAAGTCTGCCTATATCAACCTCAATGCCATTTTATCTGGATGTCCCACTGGTTCTCCAACTTTTCATGGGTCACTTTGTAAATTCTCATTGATCCACCATCCAACTCAACACCTCGATCCCCCACAATTTGGTTCTTGCTCTGCAGACCACCCAAAAAGGGCCATGACAACTATTCTGTGAGTGAAGAGATGTACACATACAAACACACACGTATGTACATTGCACTTAATTTTACACTGATTTTAGGAACAGAGGAGGTCACATACACATATTTTAACTCACAGATTGCAAGAATATAAAAGATACCTTATAAAGGGAATCTTTGTTTTGCTTCAGTCTGATGCCCCGTTCGTGCCTCAGTTGGCCAGTTGTCTTCATTCCTGTCCAAGTATCTTTCTCACCTGCTGGCTTCAGCAAGGATGTTACTGGGTTATAGAAGGCTGGGATGGAAACAGGATACCAAGTCCGCATAAAGACAATATCTGAAAGGAAAGAACATGATCACTTAGCTTTTGACAATGTGGTTTACTGTATCCACGCTACAGATAAACATTATTTGAATAAGGAAGTCAACTGAATTGCAACCCACACACTAAATTAACTTCTATTTTACAAGAGGAGCACTCCTCTTATCCTCAGTCTCTAGAACATCAGGCAGAGCAATGCATGTGTTAATACCTCTGGACTCCTCAAAACCTGCATACAAGTTACACAAAGAGAAGCATATTCCTGAAGAGTCCCAAGTTGAGTATCACTATACTAGATATTCCTACCCGATTAAAAAACATATAATGATCTATAGCAAAGGAGGTCACATATAGTCTGTGCCTATCAACAGCAGCATATCCAAATTAGTCTTCCCTCTACATGTTTTTCAAAGCCAAACTATATGCTGCTATAATTTTCCACTAGCACAAATTCAATATGGTGCAACTACAATCATATGAGAACAGAGCATAGGGCACAGTGACCTGATGCACATATCATCCGACTGCAGTCAAGTAGGGAATCCCCAGCAGATCACTAAAAAATTAAACATCTGCTTTGTAATCACACATCAGACGAGAGAAAAGCTTCTGATTAAGGGCTATCAACTCTCCCCTGATTCATAATAAAAATCCCTTTCTAGCACTCACACCGCTATATACAGCATATGCTTGAGTTCTCTAGGCAAACAGAGTTCTAAATTCTCCAGAATATAGTTTACAAAACAAACTAACACTGAGGGCAGAAATAGGTCACCTAATAGACCTTCTTCATCTGTATCTCCTATTATTCTCAGTAATAGCATCATTGAAAAGAACCAAACGTAAGTGATTTTTTTCCAACTCTTTGTCACACACACATTCATCAACACGTGATAAATAATCAAAAGATTCTGTTCTCTCTGAATTCACATTTAGGTTATTAGAGAGTCAAGAATACAAATGGTGCTTCCATACTTGGGGAAGGAGGAGGAAAGGCATGGGATGATGATCTCTTATTTGGGGAGTGCTACTCACCACTCATCAGCAGCTTGTCTTCGAATGTTGCCCTGAACGCTCCTTCAGGTTTTCTAAGAGCCTTTTTGATCTGTCCTCGAATACCACTCACAGTGCGAATGGCCGCCCCTTCAAATTTAGCCACTTCCAATGGAGAATTGAACATTCCCTGTGAAACACAAAGATTATAGACCATTTATTAAAGATGGCATGTTTATTATGAATAAAATACAATCCTACCACTCTCTATACAGACTTGTGTAGGCCACAAAAACACAATCATCCCCAAGCAGTTTATCATAAACAGGAAATTGGGATCATAAAATGTTGTTCTTAAATTTATACGGTCACTGATCACATTAAGAATCTATGATAGTGATTATTTTTTTCTTCTAAGATAGTCATCTAATTTACACCATATAAATAGAGGTAAAATTTCTTAACAATAAATTCAGGTTTTCACCTTTGCACCCACCCATCTCAACCATGAACATGTTAGAAAGCATCTTCCCATTTCTCATTTGAAGATTTGTTTGCCATAACATAACATTTGGCAGATGTCTTGTAAGATGTAACTGCCTTAAATTACTGGGGGGGGCGGGGGGGTAGGGTAGGGAGGGGGGAGTACCTAATATAATGCAGCATTCTAGGACATGAGTTTCTGCATTTATAAAATACAACAAGTCAATGGGACTACTCATGGGCTTAAAGTTAAGTGAGCGATTGAGTGCTTTGTTAGACTGGGTGCAGAGCGCTCAGCAACTTGCAGGCTCAAGCCCCAAGTCCCCTAACCTGAAGCTCTGTTTCCCTGATTTAGGGTAGCCTGCAGGCTTCACCAAAGCAGTTTGGCTCCTTGGAGACTCAGTCTTACACCACCTCCTCCCCCAGCCAGTTCCACAACTGTACAGGAAGTCTTAATTTTTGCAGGAGCTCAGCTTCCGTCCTGCAGTTTGTAAATGCTATAGGACCAAACCCTGCTGGAGAAGGAACAGACTGGGTTAATATTCTGCTGAGATGGCAGGCACTGGGGAAGCTGGCCAACTGTTTATCCACACCCCACTTTTACGAAACCCTCTTGAAGACAGTACTGTATTTGGCACAACAGAGTTTAGAAGAGTGAGGTTTGGCTAATGGAGGTAGTCATAATAATTTATATTCCCTGTAAGATACTTTTACAAAATGTATTGAATATGCTTTTAAAAAAAAAATTACAAGGCCAAAAACCCTATTCAACATCCCTAACTCAGCAAAATTCCCATTACTTTGAGACTTCTGCCTGAAAAAAGACTGATGAACAGAGCCCGAAGTTGCATTTCCTTCCGACCTTCGTTCTAGCAGGATTACAGTATACACACATACCTTAATAAATGATGTGTTTTTGTAAATTTTAAATGGGAAACCAGTCAGCTTTAATTTCTTCACGACTGTTATGGATTTATCTAAATCAAGCACGACTCCTGTGGCAGCTATCCGGAAATCAGGCTGAAATATACAACAGTATGGATGATTGATAGATCATTAAATGTGTATAACAACAATCCTACTGCAGCGACTGAAGAACTCACTTGACAGGTACTATTTCATGACATGTCATAACCAGAGTTCACAGACTTTACAACTTCAACAGTAGCACTGCAGCATGGCAAACTAAAATCAACTTCATGAAAACTGGTTGAGTTACTGCCAATGTCACATCCCTAGCACCCATTCATGAGCTATTCAGAATGGCTATTCAAATGAATTTTAAAGTCATCTTTAAGATTTTTTCCCCATTTTCTACTGTACTCTGCACTCTGTTTCTTCATGAAAAAGAATTTTACACGCACACACATGCAGAAGGGCTCAGAGCAAAGGGACTTTGTGTATTGTAATAACAATCATACCTCTCTTGTTGAGATATTATGAAGATATCCTTTAAATATTTAAAAACCAAACAGAAAGGCAATATAAAAGAAGACACACATGCCCTTCTCTCAGGGCTGGGTTAACAAAACAACGCCTCAAGAGTTACTACTGGGCTCGCCAGGGAGCTATCTGAATTCCTTAATATGTGGTGTAAGTGCATACAAGTGTACGTACAATAAAGGCATACTTACACTTGGAGCTAGGGTTGTGATTCCCACCTCACACAGACTTACTTGCACGAGCTCTCATGGAGCTAGCATGCTAAAAATAGCAACATAGGCTAGCCGTGCCTAGAACAAACTCGCCTGAATCCCCTGCTAAGTTCCTGTGCTGTCACTCACTGCAGCTACACTACTAATTTTTAGCATGCTAGCTCAACAACAGCTAGCACATGTACATCTGCGTGTGCTGGGAATTACAACTCTAGTTCTAAATCAGGGGTTCCCAAATCTTTTGCCTGCGTGACCCCGTTTTAAAACTTACTCTTTCCTATAACCCCAGGCAGCAACACAGCAGCCAAAGAATCCAAGGAATTTACACATTAAGCATCTTATTTAATGATCTCTCAAGTGACACATGGGCTTGCGTGTTGCAACACAGCTTCTCAAAGTCTGGTGGCATGGTGGAAATTGCACCTCTAATCTCCAATGTGACATCAACGGTAGATTGATATCAGCCGATGGACACAAGTGTGCTGAACCCAGCTTCACACAAATATGTGCTTGTGAATGGCACCGTCAGTTTCACAGTGCATGTTTGAGAGTACAGGATATTCATTCTAGACAGTGAACAAGAACACCAGGAGAGAAAGTTGGACATATGTTCCTCACAAGAATCAATCACAGGAAATTTCGATGAGCTATTTGATTTCAGCTGCTGGCAAGTCCATGGCATCAGGCTTACACTGAAAGGAGTGTCACATCCAATTATACTTTGTCACATCCAAGTTGTGGAAAAAGGATGAAAACCGTTCCTCCAGCTGGCTGTGATGCTCAGCCATCACCTGTGTGGGAGGCAGAAAAATTTCATTGTCAAGTAGGAACTTGCAAAGCTGCGGGAAGAATTCATAGTTTGTCTTCAATAGATTATTCTTCCAGAAAACAATTTTCTTTATGAATCCTGGGATTCTATCACTCAGCTGAAGGATGTGGGTGTTCTTTCCTTGCAGACCTGTTTTCAATTCATTCAAATTTCCCAAATGTATCTGTGACATAGGCAAGAAGGCACATCTCCCTTTGGTCACAAAGAAAATCAAAGAATTCACTCTTTTTGCAGTCTACTGCAGGGCATGCAGCTAGTCTCTCAGCTGAAAAAAAATCATCCCAGTACTTTTCCTCTCGAGAACCATAAACTTCAGTGTGGAACAACAGCACGTCATGATCAGACCCTATTTCTTCATACAGTTTTGCAGAGATGCGAACCTTGATGTAGTTCACAATAGATGAGACCTGCTGCAAAACTTCACCTAGCTCTGGACTCAGAGTTTTAGATGCCGGTTGGTCTCTGTGAAGTATGCAATGAATCCACACAGGAGACAGAGCAACTTTCTTTACTGAAGCACGCAGACCTGCTTTGTGGCCTGCCATAGCTGGAGCTCCATCTGTGAAAAAGCCCACCATGCGATCACATGGTATATTTTTGTCTTGCATGTAGCACATCAAACACTGTAGTTCATGGCCCTCAAAAGCCAAGAAATTTGCATCGTGGCACTCAGTGCTCACGTCAACTTGAAGAGCAAAAGCATCCATGTTTTCCAGACGCTCCACCCACTGTGTTTTCCTGATCTGCTGCTATTACTTCAAAAGCACACTGAAGCGAAGGATTGGAGAGTGGTATGGCTCTGAGATTGTTTGCCTTGTTTTCTTTGCACATTATGTTCACCATATTGATTGCAGCTCGCAAAATCAAAGTCTCTCCAATTGTGAGAGGCTTCTTGGTCTGTGTGATGTGGTAACTCCCCTCAAATGCCTTTTGAGCTTGGTCAGAGACAGACATGGCTCTCTCGAATTGCAAATGTTGATGGGAAAGTTCTTTCTGGAGCTGGACAAGTGACCTTGTTTTTCCTATGTGGTCCTTGTGAAGGGTTTCCAAGTGTCGTTTAAGTTTATTAGGCTTCATGCTTTCACAAGATAACAGTGTGTGACATAGCAGGCATTTTGGCCTTTCTTCGTTCTTGACTAAAACACTGCCAGAAGCTGGAAATAAGTGACAGGGGATGGATCACTTGATGATTACCTGTTCTGTTCATGCCCTCTGGGGCAGCTGGCACTGGCCACTGTCGGAAGACAGCATACTGGGCTAGATGGACCTTTGGCCTGACCCAGTAGGGCTATTCTTATTTTCTGATGAAGCCATAATTAAAGAAAGCCTCATCATTTGTGAGCACGTTTCTTGGACTCTTGTTTTTTGTTCATAACTGCATCAGTAGACTCTCTACTGGAGGCTGAAGCAGATACTATGCATAAAAATGAGTCCATTGTGCCTCTTATCACAAAGCAGAAAGAGGAATTCACTGTTGAGCACATGAGGTCAGGACTCAGGAAAGCCACATGTGGTGAAACTAGGGCAGCACAGAGACAGTGACTTGCAATGATTCTTTACCCTTGAGTGCCAACAGGGTACTCAGAGTGGCATAAAAGAAGATAAACCCCCTAAGGTAGGGCCCATACAAGCCACTGCCGATTTCCATGTCAGAAAAGGCTAGCGCAGGCTCCTACCAGCTTAAGTAGAAAGGATGCTCTGTTGATGAGGCTGCTGCCCACAGATAAGGATCTTCTGCATTCAAGTCCCTCAGCTGGATGCTTGCACAGCTGGATGGTGTAAATGCCCAAATTGGCATCTGCACAGCCACCTCCACATAGGCAATGTGTCCAGACCTGCTCCACAAATGCCAAACCAGGAGGCATCTGATCTACAAAATGGCAGTCCTCTGGTGAAGTGTCTGTGAAACAGGTCCGGACACGTTCGGGGGAAGATGACATCGTCTTGCAGGCTGAAACTGATCCCCTGGACCTCCAAATCCAGCTGCTGATGGTGCGACCCACAGTTGGAAATCAGTGCTCTAAGTGTTACACATAGCCTAAATGTATACACAACCAAAAGCATACTTTAATATAGTATGCACACCACCATTGATCAACAATGTTGAAGAGACACCTGTAATATTTCTGGCAAATAGGGTTTCAGATCAATCACAGTGCAGGAAAGAAACTCTTGTGTCAGATATGTCACTGCCCTTCAGTTAATCTGATCTCACTATAATGAGGTTATCCTATACACTTGGAACATCAGCCCAGCAGGAGTAGGAATATATCACTCCATTCAAACCCTTACCAAATGAAGTATCTATCTAGCTTCTTCTCTATGTCTTCATCCCATGCTCATCACAGTATCTGAGTGCCTTACAAATTTTAAAAGATCCTCTAAGATCCTGTCATATCCTTGTTTTAGCATAAGTACGCTTTCCAATAAAATTCACTGTTTGATACAATGATCTACAGAAAGAGCAAAGTAACATTTTGTGATAATAAACCTACCGTTGTGCCACTGACTGACTGAATTGCCAAAAATCCTGTCCCTTGGGGAGTGATGGGGCCTAAAACCAAAATTGAATAAAACAAATTATGACCTGTTTGGCTAGACAAGAACTGGCTATTGTTTAAAGGTAGTCTCAGAATGATGAAATAATATTAGCGTGTTTAGAATGATATATTCTATATCCCACACCAAAAAAAAAAAAAAAAGACAGGTTAAACTAGTCATTCAGCACATTACTCACATAAGTAGTCCCACTTTGAAGTGAATGGAATTACTTGTGTGAGTGAAATAACTCCCATGAGCAAGTGTTTGCAGGACTGGGCCCTTAACATGCTCTCTCTTTCTGGACATGTAGTCACCAGTTCCCCCTTGATGCAATATCCCAGCAGGCTGATCAGAATTTGACTAGAGCCCTGCATGAAGGAGTTAGATAGTTCCCTCTCGACCTCCCTTCTCTCTCTTAACCATACTGCATATTTGCTAATTCTTAGTATTATTTTATATCCTGTGGGGAATAAACATTTGTTTTAAGTGATTCTTCCTTTCCCCAAAGTTATCAGATGGTTATTTGTATAGGAAAATCCTAATGCCTCCTCTAAGGCTAGGGAGTTTTGCAGTTTACCACATGGCTGTAGATTGTAAATCAAAGTAATCATTACCCCAAAACGTTGCTCCACAATGCATATGTTGTGGTGAATACTTAAGAAGCCTATGACGCCCGTTATGATCTTCAATGTAGTACATAGGGATAGTCTGAAATCGCCTCCACCCCAAGGAGAAGATTATAGGGTCCCGTGTTTTAAGTATCTTCTTATACCAACGATGTTTTTTCAGACGTAACTAGTTAAAAGAAAAGATTAACAATATTAAAAGCACAGAATTAGCCCTAATATCAGTGATTATTGAAGCAATTTCCATCCTTCCTAAATGCTTGTTTAACCACCAAAGAACTTTATTTTTTAAAAACACGTCTATTCATGATGGTCAGGGTGACTTAAACTAAGACAGCTGGCATTTCATCTATTTAAAAATTTTTAAAACTGTGTGTATACAATACACACACAGATTACATACATACACATCTATCTATCCCTTTTCCCAAACCTTTGATTGTAATTTGCCTTATTTAGACTTTGTCTAAACTAGCACTTTTGTCGGTAAAACTTTTGTTAGTCAGTGGGTGAAAAAACACCCCACTGAGCGACAAAAGTTTCACTGACAAAAGCACTGGTGTGGACAGCGCTATGTCGACGGGAGATGCTCTCCCACCTACATGGCTACCGCTGCTAGTCAGGGGTGGTTTAATTATGCCAGCGGAAGAGTTCTCTCCCTCTGGTATAGAGCAGCTACACGGGAGACCTTACAGCTGTGCCGCTGTAAGGTCTGTAGCATAGACAAAGCCTTAGATTATAGACCCTAGAGAACTGCAAATGTGTTTGCATGAGCTTGTTCAGCAACTAGGACAATGGGTGGAGGGGCCTCCTTGTGCTAATGTAATATAAATACCAAAATAACAATAATGATAACGTTTTCCTTCTGACCATCAAACCAGTATTAAAACAGGATAGCAGCCAAGTTACAATCTCAAACGTTGGACTTTTAAATTAACCATGCCAAAAGCTCTTTCTTTTTTCAGCATAAGGACCTCAGATGAAGGATCTATCTCAATTTTTTTAGCTATTAATTACATTTGCCAAATAGGAAATAAAAATAAACAGCAATACCATGCCTACTGAATCACAGCTGTACCACTATCCACAGCACACACAGCTTTGGCTCCATACCTGTACATATCCCACATTTCCTTCGCTGTTGCCTAAACCACCCAGGATGATTGGATAGTGAGGGTCAAAATTAAGCACAAATTCACATGGGATATTCTCAATCTCTATTCGAACATACATCCCAGGACGGAAGCCCTCGTACTGAACTCTGGATTCATCATCCTGGTCTTCAAATTCAGCCCGATTAAGCTATGTGAGAAAGATGAAGAGGAAAAGTTTTAATGGGTAGAAAATGGAACATGAAAAATCATGTATGAACAAGGCTTGTGCAGAAGGTTTCAGTTTTACTTGAAAAGCAAATTAACTCTAATTTATGTGGTATCTGTCTGGATAGCCCTAATAGTTCTAGTAACTTACTTCAGAGTAACAGATGTCTGCCACCACAAATCCTTTCCTTTGCAGCTCCCTTTAGGAAACAGCAGATCCAGCTTTACATAGGAAAGTCTGAAACACATCTGGGCATGTTGCTCTACCCTGAGTACAGTGCCCAGAAGAAACAAGTGACTTTCTGGACAGATCCTTAGAATACTGAATTTAGGGTAAAATTTCAAAAAATGCCTAAAGTGCCTAAAAAAAGTGCCTAAATAAAGCACTTGGAGGAGAGGAAGGTGATCAGGAACAGTCAACATGGATTCACCAAGGGCAAGTCATGCCTGACCAACCTGATTGCCTTCTATGATGAGATAACTGGCTCTCTGGATATGGGGAAAGCGGTGGACATGATATATTTTGACTTTAGCAAAGCTTTTGATACCTTCTCCCACAGTATTCTTGCCAGCAAGTTAAAAAAGTATGTATTGGATGGATGGACTATAAGGTGGATAGAAAGCTGGCTAGATTGTTGGGTTCAACAGGTAGCGATCAACAGCTCGATGTCTAGTTGGCAGCCGGTATCAAGCGGAGTGCCGCAGGGATCGGTCCTGGGGCTGGTTTTATTCAACATCTTCATTAATGATCTGGATGATGGATGGATTGCATCCTCAGCAAGTTCGCAGATGACACTAAGCTGGGGGGAGAAGTAGATACGCTGGAGGGTAGGGATAGGATACAGAGTGACCTAGACAAATTGGAGGATTGGGCCAAAAGAAATCTGATGAGGTTCAACAAAGACAAGTGCAGAGTCCTGCACTTAGGAAGGAAGAATCCCATGCACCGCTACAGGCTGGGGACCGACTGGCTAAGCAGCAGTTCTGCAGAAAAGGACCTAGGGATTACAGTGGATGAGAAGCTGGATATGAGTCAGCAGTGTGCCCTCGTTGCCAAGAAGGCTAACGGCATATTGGGCTGCATTAGTAGGAGCACTGCCAGCAGATCGAGGGAAGTGATTATTCCCCTCTATTCGGCACTGGTGAGGCCACATCTGGAGTATTGCGTCCAGTTTTGGGCCCCCCACTACAGAAAGGATGTGGACAAATTGGAGAGAGCCCAGCGGAGGGCAATGAAAATGATCAAGGGGCTGGGGCACATGACTTATGAGGAGAGGCTGAGGGAACTGGGCTTGTTTAGTCTGCAGAAGAGAAGAGTAAGGGGGGATTTGATAGCAGCCTTCAACTACCTGAAGGGGGGTTCCAAAGAGGATGGAGCTCGGCTGTTCTCAGTGGTGGCAGATGACAGAACAAGGAGCAATGGTCTCAAGTTGCAGAGGGGGAGGTGTAGGTTGGATATTAGGAAACACTATTTCACTAGGAGGGTGGTGAAGCACTGGAATTGGTTATCTAGGGAGGTGGTGGAATCTCCATCCTTAGAGGTTTTTAAGGCCCGGCTTGACAAAGCCCTGGCTGGGATGATTTAGTTGGGAATTGGTCCTGCTTTGAGCAGGGGGTTGGACTAGATGACCTCCTGAGGTCTCTTCCAACCCTAATCTTCTATGATTCTAAATGATCTGGGCACCATAATCAGTTATGAAAATGGGATGTGAGCTCCTAAATCATCTAAGCACTTGTGCCCTATTTGAGGGCCTGTCTTTATCTGCGAGATGCTATGTGTACCTAAGATTCTATGTAATTAACAAAAGATCCTTGAAACTAACAGGAGGGTTCTTTCCCTCTGTTTTTGTACTGCTAGGAACATCTATATTTTGCTATGCCACTACCGATTGTTCTGGATGCTGTTTGTGCAGATGTTGGAGTCTAACATATAGGATAAATCCTGTGGTTCAAGTACATTTCTGAAGTCTTTGGATTTCTCCAGTATACTTGGGCTCTCTCTCTGGCTTGTGTTGACAATACACTGCTTGAGGATCACTAGAATACGTTTCCCTAACAGGCCTTAAGTGCAGGAGCTCTAAATTGACTCGTTCTTTTACTGGAAGAGGCTTGTTTACATTTTAAGTGTTCTTATGCAAGCACATTAGAATACAAGGTCTAGTTGTTTGGTACTTATGTCAGAGACTAATGCAAACTGGTACAACTGAGTTAATGGCTAATCTGAACAAGATTTTGTTAGATAAGATGGTGTACACTATGGGTCTCTTTTTTTTTTTTTTTTTTTAAAATAACCTTACACTATGATATAAATCGGCAAGGTTCTTCAGAAAGATGTCAGTGCAATACAAAAAGCTATGTTAAAAACTACATTCAGGGTTTCATTTAACAACTAAACATTGCAGCAGAGTTACCAGTTCAAATTGTCTCTCAAATGTCCTTGAAAATTCTCATCACACATCTGGAACAGGGGTTCTCACATTTTTCAAGTGTGGAATACATTCTGATGTACATTTTGCCTTGTGGACACCTACTTACTTGCTTGTGATGCCTTAATATCCATATGGCAACCACAGCAATTGCTTAAAAGAGTAAGTAATTATTAGCAAAGTATTTTTGTATTTTTAGCTGTAGTCAGTACAATAAAGATTTTGATCTCTTTAAAGGTAAATCACAGACTACACTTGCTTTTAATTCCATATCCCCTTCCCAGCTGATATTTCTTTCCATTGAAAACACCTACCATGTGACTAGCTAGCTCTCTGCAAACCACCATTAAGTGTTCCACGGACCACAGCTTGGGAACCCCTAAACAGCTAACATTTACATGGTAGCTTTAGGTGAGTGCCACGTTTTAGTAGCAATAATGACTCAATAAGTCAATTAAAAGGAAGAGCTTCAAAAGACTTAGTATTTTGTTTTTTAAAAAATGGTAATGGAATCACACTATTCACCCATTAAAAACATCCCTCTAAACGTATGGGGTTTTGCACATAAATGCTGAAAAGCTATCAGTGGTTGCTGAATCTAAGGGCTTGTCTACACTAGCACTTTACAGCGCTGCAACTTTCTCGCTCGGGGTGTGAAAAAACACCCCTGAGCGCTGCAAGTTTCAGCGCTGTCAAGTGCCAGTGTAGACAGTGCACCAGCCCTGGGAGCCGAGCTTAAAGTCACTCCAGTAAAGTCACCAGCACTGGGAGCTATTCCCCTGGTGAAGGTGGTTTTTTTAGAGCGCTGGCAGACCTCTCTCCCAGCGCTCTGCTGCGACTACACAAGCCACGTTAAAGCACTGCTGTTGCCAGTGAAGACGTGCCCTAAGAGTCCCCCAGAGAAAGAGTGTGTGGTACTTAAGAAGCTTCATAGTCAGACAAATAGCCAAGTTGACAGCTTGTACCTGAGCTTGTTTCTGCATTTCCCCTTTGAGATCATCGAAGTATGTGGCATCCCCTTCATCATATTCAGCATCAAAAATCTCCTTCAATTTGCGTTTCTTGTCCATGCGCTTTTTCTTCTCCTCCTCCTCTCCTGCTTTGGGTTCTTTTCCTTCTTTATCCTCTTCTTCTCCTTCACTTCCAGCCTAGCAAGAAAGAGAAGACGGTTTTCCATCAATGTAGGCAATCCACCTCCCTAAGCTGTGGTAGCTAAATTGAAAGAAGAGTTCTTGCATTGACCTTAACTACATCTACAACAATGGCTAGGTCACACACACCCATGCGCCACAGGTAGGTCAATCTAAATTTCAAGTGTAGACCAGGGTCTATTTAATAATGCAAACGGTCATAACCACAGCTTTTCATCCTAAAATGATAAACTATTTAATAATAAATTCACCAGATGGAGAAGAATGTCTTCAATAAGAAGTGGAAATGTGTTTCCATGGTCTCTCATTCCTTTTGTCCTCATCAGAAAGCTTTTCAAACGAATATTAAAATAAATGGTATTTTTATTGCTATGGATTGCATTTTTAATGTATGCCAAGAGTGCTTAGAGCTTGGAATTGGCATAATTTATCATTCTTAAGTTAAAATAAACATATTAATAAAAAAGAACGTGTATCAGGACTTGAATAATACACAAGTATTGCCCATCAGGAGTGAGGTACTGTGCCAGAGATGGAGGACTGGGGGAAGTTTGGACATTAGCAATAATTTCGCAAATAAGCAAAAAAAAATCTTCAATTAAAAAAAAAAAATCTAAAATTTGCAATATTTTCTATATCTTCAACATTTATTTGCCCTAAATAAATTTGGTCCCTATTACTACAGATTAGCTCATGATCCCATTGTCAACTGAATTCACGTACTCTTCCAGAACATTGAATGCGCCTATACTTAATCCTCTTAACTTTTTATTTCCTGGTTTTCAGAGGTCTAAGGATAGACTCTCTGTGCTCTGGAAGGGTACAAGGCACTGCCAGTGAACCTTAATTCTCCACTAACAAAGTTTTGGGGCAGTGAATTTTCCTTGGTTTTTTTTTTAGTAGGCGGTGATAAGGAGAGGACCATGATTGTGGGAGTGGGAAGGGCACAAGAAGGCTTCCTTGGAACCTTACTCCCACTCAGCTACCAGCTGTGCCTGTCTCCTGTCTAGGGTTACCATTCGTCCGGATTCCCCCGGACATGTCCGGCTTTTAGAGTTAAAAATAGCGTCCGGGGGGGAATTTGTAAATGTCCGGACTTCCGCCCCCCCTGCAGAGCATGCGCTGCTGACAGGGCAGCCGGCCGGATGGTGCCACTTACATGGGGCTCCGACAGCCAGAGAGAGCCCCTCCTCCGCTTCCCCCTCCTCTGCCCTGCAACTGAGAGCACTCCCTCCCTCCCTCCCTGCATTCACAGATCACCAGCCGGCCGTTCGCACCGGCAGTCTGGAGCTCCTCCCCCTGCTCCTCCTCCCCGGCACGCTGGTCTGAGCGGCAGGGTAAGGGGGCCAGGGGGTCGGAGAAGGGGCAGGGAGGTTCTGGAGGGAGCAGTCAAGAGACAGGGGGGGGCGGGCGTTCGGGGGGGGCTTTCTGGGAGTGGGGGTGTGGATAAGGTTTTGGGCAGTCAGGGTACAGGTAGGGGGTAGGATCCTAGGGGGGGCAGTTAGGGTGGGGGAGGGTCTCAGGAGGGGGCAGTCAGGGAACAAGGAGCAGGGAGGCTTAGGTAGGGGGTGGAGTCCTGGGGGGCAGTTAGGGGCAGGGGTCCCAGGAGGGGGCAGTCAGGGGACAAGGAGCAGGGGGAGGGTTGGGGGTCCTGAGGGGGGCGGGAAGTGGGAGGGAGTGGAAGGGGCAGTGGCGGGGCAGGACTGGGGCGGGGCTCCTCACGTCCTCTTTTTTGCTTGCTGAAATATGGTAACCCTACTCCTGTCCCTTCCAGTAGTGTTGGAGAAGCCATGAGAAAAAGAGAGAAGATGGTGACTGATGGGCTAGGAAGAGCATGTCTACCAGCAGGAGGCGGCAAAACGGAGTGGAGGGAGCCCCAGACTCCTCTTCAGAGGGAAGGAGCTCTGCACAACCCTCAGCAGCATAGGAGGGTGGCAGAGATATGAAGTGGTTCAGTCATCTCAGTGGGATGTTCTCAAATCAATAACACTACCCCAGGAAGATGAACAGAAGCTGATATAATAGCTCTTAGCGCTCCTGTCAGACTGACCCATTCATCTTAAAGTACCTTCTCCTCTCCCCTCTCTCAAAGTCTATCTCAGTTCCTGTTGTGGAATACCAATTTACCAGACAATTTTACTTTGCAGGTAAGCTTTAGAAAAATTTCATTACTGCAGTCAGCTCTTTATCTGAAATCAATCCTGAGCAGATGATACCAGTTTGGGAAGGATCAGAGCCATAGTTTGAGGCCCAAGTGTGTACAGAAAAAATTATAAGAACTGTAATATTTTCATGTCATGCATTTTTTAAGGGAGCTGCATCTCAGAAACCCCTTGTTCAAACAACCTCAAATTAGAACCACTAATCCTACCCTGGACACACCATGAGGCACAGTAATTTGCAAATAAGTATGTAGATTTCAGAGTACTTAGAAAAATCACATTTTAAACAATAAACTAGTCTCATCCTTACCCATTGTGGAGCTATTGCTTCAATATAATAGCAAGGTGCATTTCCCAGTATCTCTCTATATATACTGCTCAACAAAGAACTACTCAGGCAGGTTTAAACAGAAGTAATAGGATGAAATTAAGCAAAGAACAAATTAGATTGAATATCAGAAAATATATATGTAACAGTGAGATCTATGAGACAGTGGAATAGTCCCTCCAGAGAAATGGTGGAAGCCCATTGTTTGAAGTCACCAGAGAATATACTGCAGGGAACAATCCTGTATCAGTCAGGGTTAGGTGGGCCAAATAGAAATTAGAAATTGGAAGGAAAAAACTATGATTCCATGAAAGATCAAACACTGGGTGAAATTCATCCTCCTGGGGCTAGCGCAAGGCCTCATCACCAATTAGGTGCCACATTAGCCCTCAAAAAAGGGCTGGCTTTCTGTAAAAAGGTGAATGTCACCAATACAAAGGTACACTCTATATTACTATGCCTTGCAAAATTAGAAAGCCCTAATGATGACAAAGTTAAAAGCAACATAGCACTAACATAAAACAAATATTTCCCCATCATTATTACGAGACCAAGTTTAGAACCGTGCCCTTTCCCATAAAATGTATATTGCACAATACTGATCTCAAAGCATGTAGGCCTGATCTACCCTAGAAAATTAAGTCAGCTCAACTACGTCATTCAGGGGTGTGAAAAATCCACACATCAGACTTGAGTATTTAAACCAACCTAACCCCAGTGCAGATAGTGCTAGATCGACAGAAGGTGTAGGTAGCGTCTACACTGAAGCGCTGCAGTGGCACAGCTGTGCCTCTGGAGCATGGTGTAGACAAGCCCATAGACTAGGGCATGTTACATAGCAGCATTTAACACTACAGCATAAATTCACTTTGACATCTTTTGTCTGTGATCCACCCTAATCTTCCATTTGTTTTCCACTATTTTATGACACTACTTAGGAAAAAATAACATGAAAATACAAGGTATTAGCAATCAGGATCATGTTCGACTTGTACCATCCATCACCCACAAACTTGATTTTCAGACCCAGCAAGTTGATTAAGCCTGCCCTCTACTGTTAACTATGGTAAATTGATTTCTGCTCCCCTACAATTATGAGCTCCATGTAAGGAATAATATAGTTTATTTGATCCCCTGAAATTAAAAGCACATCTGATCCTAATGAAAATAAAAGAAAGGAGACTGTATCTATTTCATTCCAGTCCCTCAGATACCAAAATGTTCTCTTCATTACAGCAGCCTTGTTTCTACTGATTTACGAGCGACTTTCCAGTTGGGCTACGAAGCTGAAGGATGTTCTAAACAGAACAACCCACCATGCAGAGAAACACACATTAAATGTGAGCAGTTGATGAGCAATCAAGCTAGAGATCATACCTCATCTCCTTCTGCTGCTGGTTTTCCTTTGTGCACAACCCCTGTTTCAAGGTCTTCAAAATCACCATACAGTTCTTCTGTAAATACAGCAGCCAAGAAATCCGTAAGTTAGCAACATTTTTGCACTGCTCTGTAACACTTCTAAGCCCTTTGTTATTTTGTGTATATTTATTTCTCACTAATATTTCACATTTTGGTTGCTGTACAGATTTATCACATTTTCTTCCCACCACTTTTCCACATTCTGTAGAAAGTGAGCGGCAACCCAGCTTTTCAGTAGCTCTTCCTTTTTCCTTTTGGAAATGCACCATCAGCAACCTTCTTCACACATCTCCAGCTCCTCAAAATTCAAGTGAAGTTCTGCATCTCTCAAAGTGAAAGCCACACAATTGGAAGCCACCCTATCATTATCTCTGCTTAAACACTGCCCGCTAAGTTATCAGCAAAGAGACCTGAGCCTCCAGCTTCCATCAGGATGTGGAGGCAGAGACTGCAGGGAGAGTAAAAATCTAAAATGGATCCAGTAATTTCAAAAAGGTTTTAAAAAATGGAAGTTTGCTCTACAAAAGTTATCAATAGTCAAACACTTCGCTTTGGAGATAATATAATTATATTTGAAATTAAAAAAAAAAAAAGTATCTCCATAAATTCTCCAACACTAAAATTCCAACTTTTCAGCAAGGCAAAGAGACAAGACTTACTTTCTGCAAATAGGATTTCTGTTCATTTCAATCCCATCTGTTCAAAAGGAACAGCTAAGCTCACCTACAAAACTGAAAGCCAATTATCTCTAAGTGTAAGCCAACCAGCCTTGAGTGGGGATTCTATTTTCTATTCTATATGATAGACAGATTCTATATTCAAAGAGTGTAAACTGTTCCCTATCTCAATCTGCTATTTATCTCCTCTTTGTGCACAGACGGATACCAGCTATCGTAATAAAATCAGTTAATGCTTGCATAGTGCTTCAGATATGTAAAACAGGTAGAGAACTTGGCAAGGATGTTACTAATGTAAAATGTTTTTAAATACGTAACAGAGTTTTGGGTTAAATATTAAGTCACAGCATTCACTAGAAGCTCTTCCTCCGTTAGTCATATTCTAAGCGCATCAAACCTACCATCTTCCTCCAGCAGTTTTGCTGCATCTTTATCTGCTTCCCACTTTCCTGTTACAAAGCAGTCTCGAATACTGTTCATAACCTGTAAAATGAAAGTGTTACTTGTACACTTCTCACGACTACAAAGCACTTCAACAGCTGACACACTTTGTCTGTAATACTTGTTCTGGCTTAGAGAGATGGCTTGCTCTCAGCCCATTTGCTATCCCAGGGGTGGGCAAACTACGGCCTGGGGGACACATCCGGCCCTTCAGATATTTTAATCTGACCCTTGAGCTCCCACTGGGTAGGGGGGTCCAGGGCTTGCCCTGCTCTGACGCTCCAGCCAGGGAGCAGGGTCAGGGGCTTGCCCTGCTCTGTGGCTCCTGGAAGCAGCGGCATGTCCCCGCCTCCAGCTCCTACACTTAGGGGCAGCTAGGGGTCTCCGCACGCTGCCTCTGCCTTAAGCACCGCCCCCGCGGCTCCCATTGGCCTCAGTTCCCAGCCAATGGGAGCTGCGGGGGCGGTACCTGCAGATGGGGCAGCACACAGAGCCACCTAGCCACGCCGCCGCGTAGGAGCCAGAGGGGGGACATGCCGCTGCTTCCGGGAACTGCTTGTGGTTAGCGCCGCCTGGAGCCTGCACCCCTGACCCCCTCCTGTGCCCCAACCCTCTGCCCCAGCCCTGATCCCCCTCCCACCCTCTGAACCCCTCGGTCCCAGCCCAGACCACCCTCCTGTACCCCCAACCCCTCATACCTATCCCCACCCCAGAGCCTGGACGCCCAGCCCACCCCCTCCCGCACTCCAACCCCCCAATTTTGTGAGCATTCATGGCCCGCCATATCATTTTCATACCCAGATGTGGCCCTCGGGACAAAAAGTTTGCCCACCCCTATGCTATCCACATCGTAACACAACTATCAAAACTGTCTTCCTGGCCACCTCCACAGAGAGGTGGAGGAGACTGAATTAACCTCTCCCTACCCCCAGAAATCATTCTGCCAGAAAAAAGCAAAAGCTCATTAACGTGAGTCCGCACAGAAGTTTACAGTGCCTCTGGGGTAACCATTTAGTGAATAAATAAGATGACATCAGTCATCACAGCAATCCATCCAGCATCTTTCACTAGCATTAAGTTTACTTACTTTAACTTCCCCTTCCTATTTAAAAGCAAAAAACCTAAGATCCTGTTTGTGTGTAAATGTCTCTGGTGAGGATAAAGAGGAGATGAGAATTTCTGAAGACGACACATAGGCAGAACTGTCTGCAATTCATATGAGTTAGTTTCATGTCTCCATGACATATCAGTAGTTCTTTATTAGGGTAATTCAAGACTGGTGTAAGTGGATACATACTGGACGTGCTCCTAAGGATACAGAATGTAAGAGCTGTCACTCCAAAAGCAGTACCTCATCTAAATCCCAATCCTGGGGGGTTTCCACTGGAAATTTGGAGCAGTCAAGGGCATTAGCCTTTTGTTTGGATTCTTTGTCAGGACGGCTGACGTGGAACAGCCCTCCAAGCTCTTCATCAGCATCATCTTCTTCATCGGCATCCTCAGCCACTAAATAAAATGCCATAGTTAAAAGCATCATCTGTAAATCATATGTATTTATTAGATTAATCAAAAACTTCTCTTGCTCCATAAATCTTTAAATGCCTGATGTAGTTTGAGGAAAGAGGAATTAAATCATAAAAGTGGTGTATTAGTAAGGAGACCAGTGTTTCAACTTGTATTAAGCAGAAAAACTAATACATTGTTTGATTCCCTTATAGAGAAAGCAGCAGCAAGTGAATTATTCTATATTAAGATCAGAACCCAAAGGCAGGTCTTTAGTTGGAGAGCTAATTAGACGGGACATGACGGTGGGAAAAATATATTCCACATGTAAAATTTCACATACTTTAACGGAAAAATCAGGTGCCTTGTGGATGATTGGATTTATCTGAAAAATCTGTTCTTTGATTAAGCAATTGTGATGTCTTTGTTCAACACCATACGTAACACAAAATTAATAAAACAAAACAAAACCCAACCTATTAGAAAAAGGCTGTCTATTTCTCCAAAATCAAATCCCATTTGTTTTGTACCAGTCTGCAAACTGCTAACACTGGGTTTGTTAATTTATTGGTACTTTCTTAGGGCATTATACTGCAAATCTTAGTATGCAGAACTCCCAGTAACATCAACCGGAGTTGTACATGTTTAGGGGCCAGTCTCTTGCTTGGAAATGTATCAGTTTATGAATTAAACAGGGTGCATACATCATGTAAATGACAGCTTTATCTTCACTTTAAACTAACTGCCTGATTCTTGACAAATTACCATCATTATCTTAAAAAATACACTTTATAACAGACATCATAAATGTAACTTCATTCATATTCTGAATGAACACTTTCCTCACCTTTCAAGGAAGGCTTGGTTAATTTTAGACAAAATTCATTGAGGACAGCAAAAATCTCACCTGATTAGATAGATCATAAATAGCCAGTTGCCAAAATAGGTGGTATGTGCACAGCATCTACTACTAGATTTTTTTTTATTTTTAAAAAGCTGAGCTTAAATGTTTTGAGAAAATACTATATACCAAAGGGAACTTAACGCTCTTTCTATCCACCTGGAAAAATATTGCTGTATCTCAAAAAGGAAGGACCCAACAAATATATGTTTAGCAAGCCTCTGGATGAATACTAGGTCAAACTAGCCTAAGATATGTTTAATTAGGAGAACAAAATTCTCTTTTTATATAGGAAAACTAAATGTGAACTCCTGTTACCAATAAGGAGAGTTAAATCCATTATTTCCTCATGCACCCATGGAAGAGTAGACTCCAAAGGCTATGGCTAACTGATATGGCTATGATTAAAAGCCTATACAGGGATCAGAGCAATAGCATCATGATGCTGGGAGAGAAACTTACACTTATACACATGGGATTTTTACCTGTTCCATAAACAAGTTTGCGAAGGTTGGGAGCCGACTGTTGTTGTCTCAGAAAAGCCTCGGCTGCCTTTTGGGTAAGGTCTTCCTTCCACTTAAGTGCACCTGAAGGGGGTGGGGGGGAGAGAGAGAGACAGAAGAACACTGTAAATTCCTTCCTCCGCTGGCAATGTATTAGACTAAGGCCTGGTCCACACTAACCCCCCACTTCGAACTAAGATACGCAACTTCAGCTACGTTAATAACGTAGCTGAAGTCGAAATACCTTAGTTCGAACTTACCGCGGGTCCAGACGTGGCAGGCAGGCTCCCCCGTCGACTCCGCGTACTCCTCTCGCGGAGCAGGAGTACCGGCGTCGACGGCGAGCACTTCCGGGATCGATCCCAGAAGATCGATTGCTTACCGCCGGACCCGGAGGTAAGTATAGACGTACCCTAAGGGACCATCTGCACTAGGGAGAAAACTTAAATAGGGAGTCAATTACAATACACTTAAAATTGGTAGATAGGATCAGGACTTTAACCTCGTTATGTGACACAGATATACATGGACGGCTCTAATTTTTCATCCTGTATTGTAACACGCTCCGGTGATTTGGTTGGTTTTGCAGTGTAGATGGTTCCTAACTTTTGAAGGAATAAAAGGGTAAAAGAAGGATTAAGACCAGAGCCTGCAGACTAAACTAGACTATTATCATCATCAATTCACCACTGACACTGATTACATCTGTTAATAAAATCACTGAAAGGTGGTTTACTTTTTCCAAATACAATACAGAAGTTTCACTTTTTTGAAAACTTATCACAGTAAAGATAACAATTTTGCATGTCTTTAGGGCCTTTGATCAGAGAACTCTATAAAAGCTAGGTATTATCAATTTTACTGTCCGGGAAACTGAGGCTTAAGCAGACAATCAATGGTTTACAGAGGAATATAACCCAGGTCTCCTGAGATGCAGTTTCCTGCTCTAGCTACTGGACAACACTGCTTCCCAAGGGGGAAAAAAAAAGACTCTGCCTCCAGCAATGAACATGATGCCAAATGCACAGTAAAGGAAAATGAGAAATTGAACATTTACCTGCTGTGTCTGCAGAAAAGTCATTTTCTTCTCCATACTCCTCTTCCTCTTTCAGTAGATTTTCAACATCATCACCACCATCCTCATCTTCTACAGCCTTCGATTCAGCCCATTCAACACCATCTACATTCTTCTCTGGAGCATTCTGAATCCCTTTCCTATCTGACTCTTCAGCTTCTGAGTCATCATTTAATCCTTCTTCTTCCTCCTCTTCCAGGGAGGATCCTTCAGCCTCAGATTCAGATGCCTCTTCAGCTGTGCAGTTTCCAGAATCTGTAGTGGGAACCACTTTTTTACCCAAGCGGTGATCTAGGTTATGATTCTCTCTTCGTTCTTTATCTTTCCTGCCTAATTCACAGGGTGTGAATTTACTTATTTGTCTGCTCGAAGATTCAGAATCGCTGTCTGAACTTTCCTTTTCGTCACTCTCTTCTTCATCTCCATGGTCTTCTGCTTCTTCCTTGCTTTCATCAAGGTCAGTTTCCCCTTCTTCCCCTGAACTCATCTCAAGATCATCATCACTATCAGCAAATGCTGGCAGTTCCACTGCAGTTTCTTCTGTAGTCTCCTCTCTTTTCAGACGCTTGGCACTCCTGAGACCTAGCTCTTGCCCTGGTACCTCTTTGTCACTTTCTCCCTCAACATCATCATCACCATCACCATCTTCACTTCCATCCATCTCGTCCCCAGACATTTCTTCATTTTGACCCTCCTCTTCATCACTTGCTCCATCATCATTTTCTTCTTCAAACACTGCCTTCCGACGTACTCTCCCAGTCTTCAAATCAATTTGTTTTTCTTCTTTTGGCATCACAAATCTGCTTTCCCAATGGAGAACAAGATAAAAAAAAATGCAATTGGCTTTAATTAAACATTTGATGTCACAAACAAATACTGTAGAACATTTTGGTGGTGTGACCTCAACAGCAGAAGCATGGCTACCTGTGCCATTAAAACAAGTGGCAACACTGTCTGACTTAAAGAAATCTCTTAGTTCAAGAAGCCTCATTGTGGTAATGTCACAACTAAATTAGTGATTCTTCACTGTTGTCCACTAGTTTAGACTGAGTGCCTGCACTAAAGTTGTTTGTTTGTTTTTACTGAAGATTATGATTGCCGTGCTCCCAGGACCCTCACAAAAACCAAAAATGTATCACATGTTGCTATGCCAGTGAATTATTTAAAAAAAAAAAGGGAAGGAAAAATGGACTGTGTTCAATGGTGATGGAGTCTCAATCCTTTCTAACTTGGGGATAAATACTGTTTTATATGGAGAAATAAATGGAAAAAAAAAAAATATTGTTGTATGCAATGCTGTTGTAGCCATGTCCGTCCCAGGATATTAGACAGAGAAGATGGGTGAGGTAATAGCTTTGATTGGACTAACTTCTGTTGGTGAGAGACGCTTTAAAGCTTAGGCTAGATCTACCCGACACACTTTACTCTTGGGGGAAATCTGCATCAAAAAATTAAAAATTCTGTGCACATTTTAAAATTCTGCATATTTTATTTGTCAAAATACCACAATATAATCACACCAATTTCAGGGATAGCTCAGTGGTTTGATCATTGGCTTGCTAAACCTAGAGTTGTAAGTTCAAGCCTTGAGGGGGCCATTTAGGGATCTGGAACAAAAATCTGTCTGGGGCTTGGTCCTGCTTTGAGCAGGGGGTTGGACTAGATGACCTCCGGAGGCCCCTTCCAACCCTGATATTCTATGATGCGGGGGGAGGAGAGGGAGAATACGGGGTAGCAGGTTATAGATTGTTGTAAGAAGCCTTAAAATCCAGTGTGTCTATTCAGTCCATGAGTTTTAGAGTCTAGCAAGACTAAAAATCCACGCTCATCATCAGAAGCAAGCTCCCCTTAGACCAGGATATAACTCAAAGCGGCACCAGACCCTGCCAGAACAATAGATGCAAAACCTGCAAACGTATTTCCATTGCTACAATGATCGACACCCAGCACAACACACTTTTCAAGATCCCTGGGCCTACACATGCCTATCACAACATATGATGTACCTCATCCAGTGAATTAAATGCCCCAATAGCAACTGTGTCAAGGTGAAACCAGACAATTACTATGCTTTCAAATGAACTCACACAGGAAAATGATGAAAGACAAAAACACCACATCACCTATGGGTGAACACTTTTCACAAAGTGAAAACTCTTTATCTGACCTATCAGTTCTATTCCCTAAAGGAAACTTGCACACTTTCAAAAGGCGAGTCTGGAAGCTTAACTTCATAACTTTGCTAGACACTAAACATCACGGACTGAAGAGAGACATTGGATGTATGGCTTTTTACAATAATCTACAACCCACCAGCAATCCCCTATATTGCTGCTTCCCCACCTTCCTTTCCTCCCACCAGAAGGGTGTTAACAGGCCACTTCTTCTTGAATGGTCCCTTGAAATGTGTGTTAACTACTTATCCTAAGCAATCTGTTCTACCTTGTATTTAGCTGTGACACTCTGAGCCCTGGGTCTACACTCCACCCCTGAGCGGTGTAGTTACACTGACCTAAGTGCCAGTATGGACAGCGCTATGTCGGTGGGAGAGCTTCTCCAGTCGGCATAGTGCATCTTCACCAGACACAATGCAGCTGCACTGCTGTACGTGTAAACATGCCCTAAACCAACAGGAGAAGCTCTCTTGTCGGCTCAGAGTGTCTTCATTAAAGCACTATAGTGACGCAGCTGCACCAATGCAGCATTTTAACTGTAGACCTGCCCTGAGTACGTTTCCCAAACCTGAAAAAGAGCTCTGTGTAAGCTTGCAAGTTTGTGTCTCTCATCAACAGAAGTTGGTCAAATAACAGATATTACCTCTCCCACCTTGTCTCTAAAAACAAAACAAAAAACTGATCAAAAACATCACAGACATGTATCAGTCATCAGCAGCTATGTAGAAATTACATCCAAAAAACTTCATTAAAAGAAAACATAGAGGTACCTAAAGGATATCTTTATGAAATGTTAAGATTTTTTTTTTTTTTTAAAACAGGAGCAAGACATGTTTTTCCCTTAATCTTCTTCTCAGAAACAGCTTAGCTGTTTAAGCAAAAGTTTAAAAAAATAATAAAAATAATTAGCCGAAGGTGGACATCCAGCATGGAAAATTTCAGCCTGAACAGTTAAATAGAGTTATAAGCAACAGAAAACTGTCTTATAATGGGAAGTGGTAAGCAATCTATCTGTAGGGTGGCATTACTAACTTCTTCTATAATTAGAAATATACTCCTGCAGCAGATTCTGAACATCACTTTGAAGTCCGCAATCCCAGAGTTGCTCACACAAAGACCAGAGATATTTACAACTATGATTACTTATCTTCCAGAAGAAACAACACTAACCAGAGAAAGTGCAAATAAAGCTTGGATTTCTTTTCCTCTTAAGACCTGACAAAAGGAGAACCTTGTACTGATTATTCCATTCTGAAAAGTTAATACCTAATGGATAATCATAATTTACTGTGCCCAAAAATAGAAATGTCCAAGAAAAAAAGAAAAACTAGATGCATGTCTGAAGGTGAAAGCAAATATACTCCTGTCCTACAATTATTTCTCCTATAAACATCCACGTCCACATCCTGAAGCATCCTTACTCCCACGCCTACCTATTTTTTAGTTGAGGTTGAATTATGTTTTCCATGTTTAGGGGAGGACTGCTACAGAAAAGAGTAGGAAACTCTGAAACCGTGCTTTTTAACTCAGAAGACAAGTTCAAACCCTGATAAAATCACTACTGAAAATAAGTGTGATGATCTCATCTTAATCTGGTTCTAATGAAGGTGTGGGAACAGAGTCATGAAGTTTAAACAGGTCTGCTTCAAGTTTCAGAGCTCCGTACTCCCGTTTCTCTTCTATAATAAACCTCTCCCAAACTCTTTCTGTGCATCTGCCATGCAAGCAAGCCACACACCTTTAATATCAGCCCACTGAAACAGCTATTAATTAAGATACACAAGTGGCCAAAGCTGTTGCCTGTGTTATGCCTCTTCTAGTCAAGTTGTTCTGTCTCCCACTGCTTGGTAAAATTCAAAACTTACTCTTGGTTTTCCACATCTTCTGAACCTAATGGTTTGGAGTCCATGAAAAGAGACACTTTGCTTGAAGCCATCTTAACATCGATGGTGGAATGTGTGGAGATGAGGCTCTGGACTAGTTCATGATTTGGTCTCACTTCTTCCTGACAAACCAAAAGATTTTTTTCTGTTTAACAGATCAATTATGCAAATATCTATTGAACAATCAACAAATTGTTAAAACTGCCTAAAAATGGGCAACAGGAACAGACTCAATATTAAACCATGCAAATTATAGAGATGGGCTCCTTACCAGTGTGTAACAAACATATTGTACACTTAATATTATTTTAACTCATGCACCATAATATTTGAAATAGTCTGAGTACAAGACAGAAAAAGTTCAAGCTCTGCCTCGGAGAGCAACTTCCTTGGATGACATACAACCACTCTCCCTCAATTTCCTCACCTGCAAAACGAGACTAAATACATGGGCCCTGCTCTCAGGGATGGCATGACCCTTAGCTCATTTCTCTTCAGATACTTTCCGAGCATTAACTATGTAAGTATTTATTATTAATTACTTCCTTAGCTGTTTTCCACAGCTTTTGAGAGAGGGAAATTGGGAAAAAACAAACAAAAACTATTTTGTTTCTCAATCACTGTAGTAAGGAAGGTTGTTAAATAAGATATTTAAGGATAAGGATATGTTTGCATATCATTTGGGTTGATGATGTTTCTTTAAAAAAAAAAAATCTAAACCAAACCAAAACAAACTGTTTCCAAGCACCGTTGCTTTGCCTCTTTAGCTCTTTAGGCAGAAACTATATTCTACTGGAGAACAGAGAACTCAAACAAACAGACTTTCTCCTCACCTCTTCATCTTGATGAGCATGACTTCCACCAAGGTCAATATAAACAGCATCTTTGTCATACACTACACCTCCAACTCCTGACAGTGGGGCATAAATAAGTTTATCCTTCTCATTTAAGGAACGCTTCTTCTGCTGTTCAGGAAGTGCACAGGGGTCTGGCAAGAAACTCACATCGCTCACAGTAAAGTCCCCTACACCTGGGGTGAGGGACAAGGAAGAAAAGGATTTTGACAAAGCTCTGATTTTTAAAAAAAAAAACCTGTACAATTCACCATAAAGAGGTAAAGGGGCTCTATTGTGGCATGCAGTGATTTAACATCAATGGTACACTGCATAGATAAACCACATGCAATACTTTTAAGACCTACCACTAAGTCTGGAAAACATTCTACAAGTTAATCAACTAGTGGACTATAAATCACTGGCAACACACTCCTTTAAATATACACTTGCCTTCATTACTAACATCATCTCAGCATTGTTAAAAAGAAAATAACTTAAATCATTAAGTTATTAATTAGTATTCATTTATTACACTATGTAAAACTTTTCATTTTAAATAAACCTAACTTACTTTTCACTATTGACACTACCTTTTTTGCATTTCAATCATCCTAGAGATCTACACTGATCAATTTCATTTTCTGGTTTTCGATGCTAGTACATTGTTATTGTGTTTAGATTTAACACTGCAAGAAGATTTCTCAATTAAAAGTTTTACAAAATATTAATATTAAAATATTAACTACAGCATGGTGGTCTTTTACAGATGTAAACTATCCCTTTAACAGTAATAGCATTACAAGCTATAAATCAGCAAAATAATAAGAATTTTAAGAGATTGGATATATTACCTGGCATGTGAATTTGGCTTTTGTTTTTTAGGTATGCCCCTCTTAAGTAGCCATAAAGTGACACCTTTCTGTCACACTTTGGATTGACTCGAACATCTTCTGGGTTTGTCAAGTCTTCCATTCTAGGGAATATCAGAAGAAATATTAGAAATATATTTTCTCAACTATCATCTTCCATAAAGAAAGTACTGAAGCAAATTGTTGCACTTGCTACATTAAACTATTATTGCAGCTTTATTTAAAAAAAAAAAAAATCACAAACATTGTATAATCTCATTATTTGAAAATTTCAGTGTTTGATAATAGGAACACAGTAAGGCACACTGTCATGTTAAAGTCATTTTTTAAAAAAAAAAAGATTCTTATGTGTTGAATATTTTAGACGATAATTTTATTTTTAAATGTATAACATTTCATCTAATATTACACCTCTGAAAGATTAAATGTGTGTTCATTTGGGGCATTTCTCCTTTCTCTGGGGGCAGACAGGGAAAACAGCTGAGTCAGTTTCATTTTTGTTTATAGTCACTTTCTAGCCAATTTCACTTTTAGGCTCTCATGTACAATAATGTTAAGCAAACACCTAAAACTGGAACTGGAAGATTTCGAGAATATTTTTTATTCGTTTCCCCAAATGTGCTCTGTGCATTTCAGAGAACTTTGTGTATCAGCTTTCTAAGTATTTCTCCGGCCACATCACTTGAGCATTGCCCCTGTATTTAAAAGCAAAAAACAAAATGTCTGTTTTTTACTTCTTTCCCAAATTGCAAGAAAAATATTCTGATCAGTTCATAGGTATTTTTCCCCACTCATTTATGCGTGAATGGGACTTTGAAAGAAGAAAGGTTGTTGGTTTTTTTATTGATTTTGGTTAATCTCTTCCAAGAGCAAGCTAGGTCCAGCTCCTCTGAAAGTTCAGTCTTCAGAACTCACAAGCTTCCCCTCCCCATTTTGGTAGACAGATTCATTGTTCCAATGGAACCTAACTGCTGAGTGAGATCATGGACACAGAATGAGAGACAATCTCTCAGGTGGCTAGAGCCAATCCCATGGAGAGCTTTGAAATTCAGGATAGAGACCTTGAAGTAGACTCTGTATTCAATGGGGAGCCATTCCAGTGATTAGAGATCAGGGTGATATGTTCACTGTCTGCTGCTAAGCTATTGGGATGCTGTGCTTTCAGAGAAGTTCACCATAATCAAGCAGCAATTTTGTTTAAATGTTTTATGGACAGTGTTCAAGTATCCTGTAACATTCTAAATATGCATTTAGTGCCTCATCCTACAAGTCTGTGAACAAATCAAGCTTACACTGAAGTCACCAGGCCAAGTTTACCACTGACTTAAGTGGCCTCAGCTCCACGGAAGTCAGATTGCAAATTATTATAACTGATTTTTAAATCAGTGGGGTTGCACTCATTTTGAGCAACCAATACCATGCACCAGCTGCCACAGTAATGGGTAACTCCATAAAATTCTAGCTAGACAATAAATTGGTCATTTGCATGCCCAACAGTTACATAACTGTGCTATTAAAATACCTTTTTTCAGAAGTGTACAGGAACAGAATTACACCATTCCCTCATACTGACATGAATGGAGCTGCGTGGCTAAACTTACATGCAGAGGATTGAAAATACACCTCTTACACCACTGATTTCCCCTCATTTATGTCAGTAATAAAAAAGAGATTAAACTTTAACTTAGCCATTATCAAATCTCTGGCACACTCTCAACTGACTGGCTGTTAAATTCTTATAAAAACAGAACATGGGGGTGGGAGTGCAGAGGACAAACAGAGAATTGAGGAAAAAAGAAAACCACGTACCTGTCTGCTAGGACATATGGGTGAGATGTCTGCCATGTAAGTGGACGGAATTTCATAACAGAGATAAAGCGTCCCAGATTATGAATTTCCTGCTTTTGGTACTCTCCGTGTACCATCCCAGAGAGATAAAACAGTTTGGCACCCTAAATCAATCAAATTTATATTAAAAGTTTAACAAAAAACTTACCCCAATTAAATTCCTACCTCATTAAAACTAAAGCAAGAGACTCCATTCAACAAGCTACAATTACCCCCAACAGATTTGAGTTAACTTCTGTTAATTATCTCCCCTTCATCAAGGCAAAAAATTATCCCCAACAATTTGGCACCAGGTGTGCAAGGCTCACAACAGCAGCAAAGACTTGCTTTTGCATCTGTTAAAAGGCAGATGTATGTTTCACAGAAACCAGGCCTTTTTTCTTCTTTTAGCAGCAGGCACAACACAAATACAGAAGCTACACAACATTAGCATTGCTAGACACCACATTAAAGTCTGCAAAGCAACACCATCTGCCTTTTATGAATCTAGGATTTGATCCTGCAACCCCTTACCCACATTATTACTTGTGTGAATGACTATTGGGCTCTAGTGCTGTAACAGACCTATTGTTTGGTGGTAGAGCTCAATTACACAAGTCAATTTTCAAGAAAGAGAAAGAAAGATTGTATAATCTGAGTCTCAATACTAAATGGTACATTAGCAGTCTTCTCTTTCAGTAACATTTGTGAACAAATGCAAATCACAGAATATCAGGGTTAGAAGGGACCTCAGGAGGTCATCTAGTCCAACCTGCTGCTCAAAGCAGGACCAAGCCCCAAACACATTTTTGTCCCAGGTCCCTAAATGGCCCCCTCCAGGCTTGAACTCACAACCCTGGGTTTAGCAGGCCAATGCTCAAACCACTGAGCTATCCCTCCCATGTATTTAAATACCTGAATATTTTCCCCACCCCTAAATCAATTTCCACAGTTCAAACATTTATGAAAAATAACTATTTGGTATTATACCGGATACACTTCTGTCCAGAATCTGTGTTTTAATCTCTTTTTGGTCTTCTTTAACTGTTTGTTGTTCTTGAAGGTATCCAGGTGGGTAAGGACACCCATGATTTTGGGAAAGCCATGTACTTGGCAGATGTTCAAGAATTCAAAGGTTTCCATCTCAAATCCAAAGCTGGCATCAATGAGCATAAGAACCTGAAAGTGAATGAAAACAATTTACTCTGGTGCTATTGAGATGCCCTCATCAGCATCTTCAACTAATTTAATAGTCATGCTTTTAAACAGGATCCATCTCTTCATCCAATCTGTGTTGGCTTTGATAAATTTTTAATCTCAAGGAGTCAGGCAGTCTTCCCAAGGATTTTTACACAACCTAGAGAGCCAATTGTGGCCTTTTAAATTAAAAGTTGTGTTTTAAGCCCTTCTTACTTTAGAAAAGGCTAAGAAATCAAACCCCCTCTCCTAAATCTATAGACATTTATAAATTTTTCTTCACTTTGCTTCCCTCTCTCCAGGAAAATTACAGGACCAAAAAAGAAAAAAAGCCACCCGCAGACAAGAGTCAGAACAAAAGTCTCCTTCTGCACAATCACCACTTCCCTCCCTCCCCCGCCCTCCCCCAAAAAGTGTTAGTCCCAGCAAGGAGGGACAGATCCTTATTTAGTTAAGTAGCCTCTTACTGCTCAAACAGTAATGAGGCTCTTTGAGGAGCAAGATAATACTGAACAGGAGTAAGAGTATCGGAATCTGGCCCTCCTCAACTAACAAACTTTGTCCCCTCTTAAAACATGCAAGATTGAGCTTTTATCAATATTTGCAGGAATGTCTGATTAAATTAGTAAAGATAAAGGCCTTGATTGTTTTGGGTATCTGAAAAATGCAACCAAAGATTAGGTTACCTCAAGAGACTACTGCTTTAATGCCTTAAGGGACTAGAGCATCTAAGATCATAAACAGATCTTTGGTACAAGTGAGATAAACAAACTTCCTTCATATGTTGCAATTACTGTAATGTGTCACTGAGAGATGATAACCGAGCAGAACATTGACATAGGATAATCGTCTCCTGTAGTCACATGAACATGAGGCAAAGCCAATTAGCTCCTCAGCAACAAGGAGCCTAAGGGCTTGTCTACACTAAAGGGAAAAGTCGATCTAAGCTACGCAATTTAAGTTACGTGAATAGCATAACTCAAATTGACGTAGGTTACATCTACTTACCGCGGGGTCCACACTACGCGACGTCGACGAGAGACGCTCTCCCGTCCACTCCCCTTACTCTTCTCGATCAGGTGGAGTACAGGAGTCGAGGGGAAAGCGATCGGCACCTGATTTAGTGGGTCTTCAGTCTTCAGACCCACTAAATCGTAAGTGTAGACAAGCCCTCAGATGCAAAGGGATTAATGATTTATGGCTCCATCAGTAATTAAGTCCTCCTAACCTTGTGACAACCAAATCGGTATAGCGCTTCACACCATCACACACATTCATAACTTCAGGCATATACCATATCTATTATTTATGTTTTAAATGCATCTCATTGTCTCAGAGAACATGTGTACAGTAGAAGACTAGTGAGATTAGCTGGTCAATTTCAGCAATGGCCAAAAATAACCCCACAATCAACTATCAGCGAAAATATATTCCATATCCACCAGCTCAGCCAAAAAATTTGAGTAGACTAGTCAGCTTTGCACCCTGTCCTGAAGATCAACAGACTCAGATATGCTAGACCAAAGATGGAGGTAAATTACAGAACTGAGACTCTCATCTGAAAACACTGACTGCAGCACTCAAACCTTCGAATCCAAGGTTCACCAGCTAGAACGCATCAGATGAACCCAAATGATGTAGCAGTATGTTTCCATTTCCACACAGTGAACAATCTGATCATTGAAGATTTTTTTCTATTAGAGTTCTTTGAGGGGGTCAACAAACATGTGGACATGGGTGATCCAGTGGATATAGTGTATTTAGCCTTTCAGAAAGCTTTGACAAGGTCCCTTACCAAAGGCTCTTAAGCAAATTAAGCAGACATGGGATAAGAGACATGGATCAGTAACTGGTTAAAAGACAGGAAACCAAGGATAGGAATAAATGTTCAGTTTTCAGAAGAGAGAGAGGTAAATAGTGGTGTCCCCCAGGGGTCTGTACTCGGACCAGTGCTGTTCAACATATTCATAAAGGATTTAGAAAAAGGGGCAAACAGTGAGATAGCAAAATTTGACAGTGAGGTGACGATACACAATTACTCAAGATAGTGAAGTCCAAAATAGACTGCGAAGAGTTACAAAGGGATCTCACAAAACTGGGTGACTTGGCAACAAAAAGGCAGATGAAATTCAAAGTAGATAAATGCAAAGTAATGCAAATTGGAAAACAATCTCAACTATATATACAAAATGATGGAGTCTAAATTAGCTATTACTACTCAAGAAAGCAATCTTGGAGTCATTGTGGATAGTTCACTGAAAACATCCGTTCAATATGCAGCAGCAGTCAAAAAAAGCTAACAGAATGTTAGGAACCATTAGGAAAGGGCTAGATAAGACAGAAAATAATATAATGACTCTATATATATCCATGGTACACTCATATCTTGAATACCGTATACAGATCTGGTCGCCCCATCTCAAAAAAAAAAGATTGGAACTGGAAAATGTACAAAGAAGGGCAACAAAAATTATTGGGGTATGGAACAGCTTCCATATAAGGAGAGATTAAAAAGTACTTCACACAACACAGTCAACCTGAGTAACTCTTTGCCAGGGGATGTTGTGAAGGCCAAAACTATAATAGGGTTCAAAAAAGAACTAGGTAAGTTCATGGTGGGTAGTCTATCAATGCAACACCATCCTCTGTGTATCGTTAGCTTCTGTTTACCAGAAGCTGGAAGTGGGTGATGGGATGGATCACTTGATGATTGCTTGGTCTGTTGATTCCCTCTGAAGCACCTGGCATTGGCCACTGTCGGAAGACAGGATACTGGGCTACATGGACTATTGGTCTGACCCTCTATAGCCATTCTTATGTTCTTATGTTTTAACAAACCATTTCAAACATCAATAGGGATGAATTGGAATTTGTTTAGCGTAAAATTGCTGTTCCATTTTTGGTTTGTTAAGAGATTTTTCATTAAGGTTCAGAAGTAGAATGGGCAACATAGGGTCACGTAGACATTCAAAAGCAGTTTCCCTCCCGTTACATCTGGTCTAGTTCCAGTGACTGCTCCAGAAAATTAGGCCTTTTAGGGACCCATCCTGCTCCCACTGAAGCCAAAGGGAGTTTTACCAGTGACTGCAATGGGAGTAAAGATCAGGCCAATGATCTGTAGGTGTGATCTAGGCAAAGGTATTATTTCCACAATTGCTGACTTACCAAATCTGCAACTTTAGCCAGATCAATCATTGTGTTAATGTCACATCCACATTCAATAATGGTTAGCCTACGCCTTTTACCTGTGAAGAAAACGCAAATTTAAGGAAAAACAAGTGAACCAACTAAAGATATTTTATATAACCTCAACGGTCTCAGCTATTTCATCAATTCTGCTACAATACTGTGTTGATACAGTTGACTTCCCTAATTAGCCATGCTTACATGTTGGAATGCTACTCAAATTTATTTATTGTTAGTGATCAAACCAAGTAATGCCACCTTTGATAGATAAATTTATTTCTCTATAAAAAATATCCAACAGAAGAGCCGCCAGGGAGATTAAACGCACAAAGACGGCAGAATTTTAAATTCCTGTTGGCTTTGTGCTGATTTATTGTGCAGCTGTTCTCCTGGATTACAGGTTGCTCTCCCATAATAGAGGGGATGGACTAGATTAGCCAACGTTTTCTTTGCAGTTCAAACTTCTTAAACTCCTAATGATGGGGGGGGAGGGCTGGGAGCACCCCCTGGTTCTTCTGGTTGGCTGATATTCCCCATTTTATAAGACTCATTTTTCAGTTGCTTGTAACTTTGCCAAACTTTAACCACTTGGGCTGAAATTTTCCATGATTATTCAATGTCATCCACAGTGGTAAATCACAGTAATTCATAATGACAATCAGCAGTCATTTGGCCAGGAAAAAAGTGAGAATGGCTCTCTAGCCTGGTGATTAAGGCACTCCCCTGGGATGTGGTAGATCCAAGTTCTAGTCCCTGTTCCAATGACTAATTATTTATAAAAAAGTAAAAGAGGAGAGGTGAGGGACACCTGCCCCAGAATATCCCATAACCCAGTGGTCAGGGCACTGTCCTGCAATATAGGAGACCCAAGTTCAAATGTTCAGGAAAGTCATATCTGACCAGGCCCGAGGCAGGCACTTGTAATCTGGTTCTGACGGGTTCAGATCAGGTTGCAAGGTTCTATTATGACAGTCTGTTACATGATCATATACTATTTTTTCCACAGGCCTTCTGCCTCACTTGGTGCACAGGCTAGTCCTGTTCTAGAGATGAAGCAGGACTGAGTAATGAAGACGAGAGTTATCTATAGGTAAGGCTACGTTTTAGTCACGGGTATTTTTAGTAAAAGTCATGGACAGGTCACGGGCCGTAAACAAAAATTCATGGGCCTGTGACTTTTACTAAAAATACCCACCCTGACTAAAACTTGGGCGGGGAGCCGCAGGTTCTTTTCGGGGGGGTGAGAGGGTTTGGGGGGGCAATCCGGGGTGCCATGGGTGCTGGGGGATGTGACCTGAGACCCCCGCTGGTACTGGGGGAGAGGGGACTGGGCTGTGGCACATGGCCCGGGACCCCCGCTGGTGATGAGGGTGGGGGAGGGGGCCTTGGCGGGGCCAGTAGGCAGGGCCTTCCTACCCGGCTCCGCGTCCCTGCAGCTCCTACACGGTGGAGGCAGGGGCCAGGACAGGAGCTCCGCTGCTTCCGCCACAAGCACTGGCTGCCGCAGTTCCCACTGGCTGGGAACCACAGCCAATGGGAGCTGCGGGGGCAGGGCCTGCAGGCACAGGCAGTGTGCGGCGCAGAGGGCCCCCCTTGGCCCCTCCGCCACCTAGGAGCTGCAGGGGAGCCCCCCCCCGCACTCCCCAACCCCAGCCCCCTCCCACACACCCAAACTGCTGCTGCTGGCCCAGGGGCTGCCGGGCTCAAGCAGCCCCTGAGCCAGCACCAGCCACTGCAAAAGTCACAGGGGTCACGGAACCTGTGACCTCCGTGACAGACTCACAGCCTTATCTATAGGATCCCTGTTTCATTTTTAAAGAAAGCAGGTATGTATTGACTTTGACGGAGATTACAAAGACAGGATAATGTTTAAGGCAGTTGAATGCTGCCCCAGAGAACTGGGTTCTATCCCCACTTCTACCACAGAGTTCCTATGAAATGCTAATCAAGCCACTTAAACCAAACTATTCACAAGTAGTCATTAATTGTTTGTTCCTCACTTTAGGGGGCCTGACTGGAGACCAGGGGTTCCGCACTTGCAAAAGTGTGGAGAACTCAGCTGCAACTGAAGACAATGGGTTTAGGATTTTACATGTTCAAAGCACAAAGTACTTCAAAAAATTAGATCAACCAAATTTCAAATTGGGCACCCAAAATCAATAGACACTTTTGACCTTAATCTGTGCCGTAGACGATACCACCTTGTTCCCCTCACCTCACAGGGGTTTTGTGAAAATAAACTCAATAATATTTGTGAAGGCTTCAGATACTAGAGTGATGAGTGCCACAGAAATGTCCATGAAGAAATTAAAGATTCTGTCTTCAGAGCAGGGTTTGAATAGCATGTAGTAAATAAGGCCTGGTACCACACATTGAATGAGAAGAAAACAAAATACTGATTAGCTGATCATTAACTGAGCACCATCTGTGTGCTGAATGAAATGGGGTCCTGTGGAAAAATTAGTATATGATCATATAATTAAAGACTGTATCATAATTAATATGCACAAAGGTTGGACAACTTTAATTATGGCATTTCCTAACATTTGCATGCTTGATTTTGCAACTTTAATTATATCATAACAGTTTTTGTATGTGTAATGTATAGATGAAATTTGTTAAAAATTTATGACAAAGAAAGTATCTTATTTTCTTAAGGCACAAGAAAGCCAGACATCTGTTAGAAAATATTTACCTGCTGTTGTTACAAACAACATTTAAAATTACTGCAATTGAAAAACAAGAGAAAAATATTTGCTTACGTCGTGTATATATCACATCACTTTGTGAATAGTTTGTCAATTTCTCACATTTGCTTGTGTTTGTCCACACAGCAACAGAGAGAGACAAATGTTTTAAAAAGAAATCGGATTATAAAACTACAAAAATGAGTAAGGGGAGTAGTACCTTAAATGACTTCTAACTCATTTTTTTAAAAGATATTTTCAAATTGAGTTTCCTTAGATTATTGTATCAATATATACTGCCTGTTTGCAATACCTTAAATATGCGAACTCACAACAAAATGTATTATGTGTGTGAGAACATGTACATGTGCGAAGATCAAGTCACCCTTCTATTTATCACTATTTATCCAAATCCTACATGTTGTGTATCAAACAAAAGTTTGTTTCTTTTTTCTTTTTTTTTCCTCACCTGATACAATCGTTACAGGACCTCGTATTTCAATGAGTTTTTGCCTCGTGAAGTTCCTAATTAGACATTTTATTAAAGTGCTCTTCCCAACTTTTGGAGGGCCAACTACAACCACCACCACAGGAGGAGGCTCTAAGGGAGTTCGGTCAACTACCGGAATGTGATGTTTTTTCGTCTTCAAATCCTGAGTCCTATTTATGAAGAAATTCATAAAAAAGTTTAATGTGAAGTTATAAAAAAGCAAGAACACTTGTTTTAAGGTGCTACGCGTTTCAGAGACTCATTCACATAGGTGTAATCATTAAGGACTCAGCTATTCACATAGAGATGCACAACTCCCATTGACTAAGGAGCTAAACAGATTTTCCCATAATGCAGACAAACACAGTAGTGCAGCATGATAGACCCAGTTAGGCCCACACTATTGCCCCATTTATAACAGAGAATAAATATATTGCTGTGTGGATGTGGTAAACCATGTTAGCTGAATGAGCATGTCAGAGCCTAATTCACAAAACACAGTTCTAGCAGCACCTAAAAATGAGTTTAGTGGGGAAAACAAAACAAAAAAATCCATCAAGCCCATCCATCATGCTCTAAAAGACTCCATACCTGTGGAAGGTTCTGGCCATCCGCACAGCAGACTGGACCGCAAAGGCCTTTGGGTTTCTCTTCCGAGCATCCTCATCATCTCCAAGTCCTAGATCATTCAGATGACGGTTCCTTTTTTTGTCAGCCTTTGGCCCACTGTGCTTCTTATGGTGCTTCTTCCTGTCCTTTTCCTCCATCTCTTTTCTCAGGGATCACCTGTCACCAGTGTCAAATGGATTGCTTTTGCCAATGATACAGAGCATAGCTGGCATATGGAAAAAAACACGTATTACGCAACATACACAGAAAAGAGAAGCAGCATTATTTATATACCTGTTTTTCACCTAAGACATAAAAGGCTGAATTTTCCTCTAGGAGGGTCATGCCTATCTAAGAGAAAGGAAACTCAAGTGAGTTCTGACAGATGAAGTTGCCACTTGAATATTTCTTTGATGATTGTGGAAGAGGGCCTTGTTCATGGAAGGCTCATCATCTCCACAGAAATCTATGGGTGAGGATGGTATAAATTGATTTTGGGAGAAGTGGAGTTGCCCAGCATTAATTTATCATTGGATGGACTGCAACAGCAGTTTTATTTAGGAGTGACTCAAGATTCATTAATTTATATGGAGCAACATTATTCAAGTAAGTATTGGTGGGGGGAAGGGGAGTAGGGCCCTACGCTAATTGAGGGTAGAATTCAATAAGTGGGAGACCAGGCAGGAAGTGGTGAGACTCAAGGCCTGGGGCACTGACAGGCACAGTTAAGTCTGGGAAGTAGGCTTAGTTCTTGGACTAAGTGATGTTGGATAAATGTTCAGATCTTCCAGATGTGGTTCAAGGGACAACATATTTTCAGTAGGAAGACTTCAGCTGTGGAACTCTTTTCATTAAACTGACACTAACCCTAACAGTGTTCAGGTCTAAATGCAAGCCCTACATTGTCAATAAGTCATCCCCTGAGAAACAGCATCCTACTAAGACAACTGAGGAACGGAAAGAAAATGATCAAAACACACACACAAAGCAAGAAGAATTGTCTATTAAGGCCAGTGCTTAGCTACTATGAAAATACATGCCTTTGAAAAAAAATCCACAGATTTCATTAGATGATCAGACTCCTAGTCCTGTATTTTAACCACAAGATCATCAGTGCCCTATAAGCTGCATGAATTGTGAAGTGTATCAGGAATAAAGATTTCTTTACGCAGCTTCAACTCCCTGGTTAACATAAAAAGTTGCAATTACTGGGCTCCATTAAAACCAGTTAACTAAACGCAGGGCTTTGGAGCTGTGCTCCGGCTCCACTCCAGCTCCAGGCAAAAACCTGCAGCTCCACTGCTCCGCTCCACAGCCCTGCTAAACAGCAGTAGTAGCACTCTCTCATTCCAGACACACAGCAAATGTTTAACTTTATTTCTACTAGTCCATATGTAGCAAAATACTGCTGCCAAGCTTACAGTTAGTACTGCAATAGTCACTGATAAAATGCATGTTTAACAGTTAGGCCCCAATCCTATCACAGGATCTGCTGGGGTGGCCTCCGATACAAGCCCTCTGCCTCTCTGCCAGCGGGGAGTCCCAACACAGACAACAAGGCCCTACGTGGGCACAAAGGTTCACTGAGCTCATTGCAGGAGCGGGGCTGTCTGGGAGACCAGACCACCCACGCAGAGACCCCCGCAGCAGCTCCCGCACGGGCAGGGGAGGTTGGCAAAGGATGGGGTCTGACTGGCCAGGGCTGACAGCGGAGGGGCTGGCGCCTGAGGGTCCCGACAGGGACCCCGCTCTCAGCGCCCTGGGGGCTATCGCCACGCGACCAACAGCTCCCTCCCCTCCCCCTAGTTTGAGGCAGGTTACTTCACACATAGGAAAAAAAGAGCGGGGGGGAGGGGTTGGGGTCAGCCCCAAATCCCCGCCCCCACAGCCAGGAAATTAGCCACTGATTTCCCTCGGAGCAGGATCCGGCCCCAGGTACCCACCCGCCGGAGAAGGGAGACTCGCAGCCCGGCCCACCCCCCGCGCGGAGGGGCTCAGCGAGTGGCGGTCCCACCTACCCCCGCCGCTCCGGTGCCTCCAGCAACTCCGCATGGGCGCCGCGGCCGGAAGTGCGTCCTACCCAACTCCTCCCGCCCGGAAACAGCGGCTGGCCGGCTCGGCCGGGCGGGGGGCGGGTATTGCGGTGACACCAGGCAGGGAGCGGAGGGGGGCGCCCCCTGACTGAGCTAGGCGAGGAGCTGACCCCGCCCCCTCCTTACCGGAGGGTGTTGCCATTGACTGCGCTGGGAGCAGCTGCAGCCCCCACCCAAAACCCGCTTGGGACCCGGGACAGCGCCCCGGTGCTGGTGTTTCCCCACCGGCTCCCTGGCTCTGCCTCTGGCAGCTGGGCCGCAGGCTGGTCACGTCCGGACCCGCGGCTGGTGTGTGTCCGTTCCCGCCTGGGGGTCCGTCAGTGCCAGCCACAGCCAGGGCGTTTGGGATGCGGCCCCTGAGCTCCCCCCCGCCCCAGTGACTGCAGGTTTGCATTGTCCTGCCGACAGTCTGCCTGCTCTGCTCGCTTGTGGCTGTGTGCACGGCTCCAAGAAACCAGAGATGCACCCGCGTAGGCAGGGGAGCTGAGCGCCCAAAGTTAACACACCGGCAAAATCTAGAATTGTTTGGGGGGTTGTTTTCCAGTTTCTTTCCTTTTTAGCACGCCTGCTATTGTAACCGCACTAACGTAACAACACAGTAGCTGGACATTTTCAGACAAAACGTGACTTGTAAGTTGACTCGTAAAAAGGGCACGTGGCAAATCTCGTTCATGTTATGCTCTGAGATTCAACAGTTAAGGCCCTCGTGCTGCAAATAATTATGCACGTGCTTAACTTTATGCAATGTGAATAGTCCCACTGAGGTAATCACAGCTATTCACGGGGCGGGGGAGAGGGAAGGGTAAGCAGGTGTTTAAGGCTTCAGGAATGGGACTTAAATTAAGGGACCTGTAAACAAAATGTATTTTCATTTAAATATGTGCTGAAGATTCCCAGAGGGAATGTTTATTACTTTCACAGTAGCTGTTAAAAGTGAGATACAGCAGTCAGAAAAGTGATTCTGTAAAAATGGTATGATTTTCCATATTTATTCTCTTAGTAAATCTATGTCAGAGTTCCTTGACCAAAAGTCCTGCAAACTCCACTTCGGATTTGGTGATAAAGCTGTAAATGTGGTGTCAGGTGTGAAGATTGTGCAATCAGTTAAGTTGACAATTTTGTTAATGACACTTGAAGCACCATTGAACCCAGCTTTCTTCTGTATTGAATCTGCAGGACTAGCAGGGAAGACTCAGAAAAAGTATGGCGTAGGATAGTAGTGTTTCTCTGTAGTCTGATTATAGCACCATTTTAATCACACTGTGAAGTGCCACATTTTCTATTATAGTAGAACAAGGAAAAGTTTAAAGCCCCATTTCTCTCCAGCTACATACTATTTATCTGATATGCCCACTACTTCCCTTCCCACCTTTTGTCTGTCCTGTCTATTTAGGCCCCAATCCTGCAGACATTTGTAAGCATGCTTAATTTTTACAATTCTGAGTAGTCCTATTGAAATCAATGGAATAAAGTTAAGTACATGCTTGTTTGTGGAATCAAGGCCTTACCTGTAAGCTCTTCAGATACAGCACCCAGCACAATGGGTTCCTGATCTTAGTTGGGGCCACTAGATATTAGTGAAATACAAATACATGAAATAATAATTGGAAACTGCCAATTTATATCTAGATCCTGCAGACTTTTGTGTTTGAATGTGTCAACCCCTGAGGAATCTTTTCTGGGTTTCTGCAAATAAATATGAAATCTGCCCAATGCCCCCCTCCCTTATTTTCAAATAATCCTTGCCACAAACAACTATATATTGTTTATGTTTCCAAGGAGTATAGAAAATCTTTAATGAAAACCAGCAGGGTTTTTTTAAAACTATACACTGAAATAATTGTGTGTCATATAGGGACAAAATCCAACATACCTTAAATACATGAGAGTAAGATGTGGCATCTGATTTCAAATATCTTGGGAGTAGTAAGAAATAGTTGTTTATCAGAGATCTGAACATTCAGGCTGGGGCCCTGATTTATTAAATGAAGACAGCTGTTCTTTGAAGTAATTTGCAACAAGAAAATGCAGGAATGGCCTTATGCCAAACACTACAGGAAGGAGAGCTGCTAAAAAGCTGTTCAGGCCATGAATTTATTTTCCCTGTGATGCTGCTACCAGAAGGAGTGAGCAAGAGGTTGGTTGTGTCCCTCTGGTCCTGCTGCTGAAGATTAGGGTGGGTGGCTCGTATTAGAGATTGCATGGGATAAGGGTCCTCAAGCTTCCAGTTGGTGTCATTGTGCTCAATGACATTTCTGAGAAGACAAGAATGTATGTTAAATGTGGAAAATGAGAGACTGAATGGCTCAGAAATTTGACAGCAGGTTACAGAATCTTTACCTTTAATTTACCAGTTTGAATCCATGCCAAGTTAGTAAGTGAATAAAGCTTTTGTTACCATTTAATTCTTTTTCAGTGACCTATGTGAAAAGACCTTTGTGAACTGGAGAAGAGCTCTCTGTGGCTCAAAAGCTTGTCTCTCTCACCAACGGAAGTTGGTCCAATAAAAGATATTACCCATCTTAATCAAGCTTCCAGTAGACAAGACATTCACTACACCAAAACCACTACCAAAAATGGCATTAACTGGCATCTTTCTTGGCAGTCTCAGAATCTACCCACTCTTATTTTGAGCTAGTCCCTGAAGAGCAGAGCTCTGGCACTTTGGGCATACAAACCTGGGGGAAGCTTGTAATGTCAGTGCCTATACTGCACCTGCTCTGTAAACAACAACCATAAGACTTTAGTCTCCAAAGCTCTGAGTTCTGCAAGCAATAAATGTAATTCAATAAAAATCTTCTAAAAAGAGATTGTGGAAAGTCTTTAAAATGGCATAAGAAATGAGAGAGTTGGTATTAAACAAGTCTGGGCAGATTTCCTTATCATGAAATTCATGCTAGACATGACAGTTTAAGATAAATGCAATTTGCAACAAAGGGAGAGGACAAATAATTCACACTAGATTATCAGCTCATTTGGATAGAGCACTGAAGTGTGCCATGGATATTTGCTACTAAATGTTCTGTGTGTGGAAAAACATGTATTCTATTTGGCCTTGAGATAATGCATGCCTGTGAGAAGTAACCATAATAGACTCTGCTTTCATATTTAAACTACAGGACTGATCAATGAGAAGAAAGCAATTCCCTGTATACAGTATATACACAGAACACAAGCCCTGCAGCCCGATATTACTGTGCCAATCACAAAGGGATACTAAATGGGAGCAGCCTGTGTTTCTCCAAGAAAAAAAAAAAGCTAGTGTAGCTACCTCACATTGGCCATGGAGCAGTTCTGCAGGCTCTACGCCTATCTGAGGGGTAGAGGCAGCTGGAAGATCAAAGTAAATAACCAGCTCCGACAAGAGACCACGGTGCTCGGTGTACTGTCACACACACTCAGTATTAGCCTATGTGTTCTTTTGTAGCACAGGAGAAAATATCATGTGCAGTACTTCTCTTCCTTCCCCCTGCCCCCAACTATACCTTCTCCTTATAGAGCAGGGCTACTGCACATTGAGAGGTGCACAATGCTGCTTAGGCTTCTATCCACCAACCTCCTACTCAGTGGCCATTTTCACCTATTACTTATTGTGCTTTTCATGCCCTCAGTGCGTGCAAGGAGAGGCGATGATTTCATCAATCGCTGCCGCTTGAAGAAAAAAAGAAAAAAAAGTCCTTGAGAATCTCATCCTAATAATTTGTCTCCCGAAATAGATTCTCTTCAGACGTGGTGGTGTAGCTGTCAGCTAAAGTCTCTCAGAAGTAGAGATGCCATTAGTCTTTGAAGGCTGATGCAAAGCTTATCAATGGAAAGACTTCTGGAACCAGTGTGTGATAGTCCCAGCATGTCACTCTATGCATGGACAGAAAGATTCAGCCCTTCAAGCTACAGAACCTTTTGCAGGCACAACTCCAACTTTGAAGGCCTGAGGCTGCAGTAGCCCACACTATTGGTGCAATTCCTTTCTCTGCAGACAGTGGCTTTTGGATTTGCCTAGTTGAATATACCCTTAGCTAGTGTAGGTCTACACTTAAAATGCTACAGCAACATAGGTTCACCACTGCCATACTTCACTGTAGATAACCTACACCAACAGGAAGGGCATCTCCTGTGGGCATAGGTAATCCACCTCCCTGAGAGGCAGTAGTTAAGGGAAGAATGCCTCTGTCAATTTACTGCTGCCTACACCAGCGGTTAGGCTGGCTTAACTTCGCTGCTCAAGCATGTGGAGTTTTCACACCCCAGAGCAATGTAGTTAAGCTGACTTAGGCCTAGTTTACCCTAGAAAATTAAGTCTTTGCTACTAGCTATCCATTCCCCCAAAATCTGTGCTTGCTGGGACACAGCAAGCACTTAGTGCATGCGGAGTTCAGACTTTCTGCAGGATTCCCCTGTCTTGCTCCCCTTTTCCACAGTAGCCCCTCCTTGGCCACAGCAGAGAAGAGTGGTCAGACTGTAAGGTTCCACGCTTGAAGTCCTTACTAAGCAAAGGACTCTCAAACTAATGGGAGCTCAGCCACAGGAGCCCTTGCCAACAGCTGTAATGAACCTGATGAGTTTTGGAAACACCACACGCAACATGTGCTACTTCTCTCAAATTAAAAAATTCAGAGTGTAGTGGTGGATGCTGTTGTGTTTTCTTTAATCATTTTTGTTTTTGAAAATAATTTGAAAGGTCTAGGAAACATGACCTCTGAAGGAAGATTGAAAAAAATTGGGTTTGTTTAGTCTGCAAAAGAGAAGACTGAGAGGGGACATGATTATGTACTTGAAAACTGTTACCGGAGGGGGGGGGAGAAAAGAGAGAAGAGGAGGGGAATGTTGTTCTTAACCTCTGAGATAAGACAAGCAGCAAGGGAGGTTTAGGTTGGACATTAGGAAAAAACTTCCTAATTGTTAGGATGGTTAAGCACTGGAATAAAATTGCTTAGGGAGCTTGTGGAATCTCCATCATTGGAGATTTTTAAGAGCAGGTTAGACAGACACCTGTCAGGGATGGTCTAGATAATACTTAGTCCCGCCAAGAAGGAAGGGGACTGGACTAGACTAGATGACCTCTCGAGGTCCCTTCCACTCCTATGATTCTATTAGCTAAGGTGGCTGTAAGGGGATGTAGCCTCAGTCTCTCCAACCCGCATGGAGCAGGTCCCAAGAGCCTGTTAGTAGCCATTCAGAAGGTGTTACAAAATTATTGGGGACATAGGGTCAGATTCAGTAATAGTTGCCCCACTTAACCCCCATAACAAATACAAATGAAAGGGGCATGGCTCCTGACACAATTACTCTTATCTGCAGTATTGTAGCCCTGTTGGGAGAGGCACAAGACATAAGCTGATCTAATAAAAATATTACCTCATCCATCTTGTCTCTAAATTTACTCTTATAATTATGTTCCAATGGAACCTTTAGCTCCCCCCCCCCCGCCTTTAAAAAAAAAAAAAAAAAAAAAAAAAGGGCAAAATGATACTTTTAAGAACAGAAGTACAATTTCCCCTTGACATTTGTTTCATTGAACAAAACTGAAAACTTTGAGAAAATTCCTGCATCTGAAGTTTTAAATCTTGTAATTCACACTGTTGCATAGAAGTGTCTTTAAGACAACACAATGCCCCCCCCCCCCCCCCCCCCGCCAAGAGCCACTTTGAAGACAGGCCCAATTTTCAGAAAGGCCAAGTACCCCACAGCTGCTCTGACTTCAACTGGAGTTCTGGGTGCTCACTCTGAAAGTCATGGCAAAGCTCTCCCGACTGGTTTTTATGAGCACAGACTGCCGACTGCTCTAGAATCAGCCGGGGGATGATTCCAGGTGTTGTGGAACCACTGAACCTCTGCACCTCTGCAGTACAGGGATGAAGTAGAAGCCGGTTCGGGGAGTCCACACAGAAAGCACAAGTGTGATATCCTGGCCCTGTTCAAGTCAATGGCAAAAAACTCCCATTGACTTCAAAGGAGCCATGATTTCCAGAGCTCAGCTCCAGTGCTATGTGAATTCATTAACAGCAGCCTCAGGACTACTATAAAAGTGGCTCTGAATCTGTTCAGCAGACAAATTTGAGAGGATTCTTTTCCACTTCTAGCCTGACAGAAACCACCTTGTGCCACACTAGGCTACTTAAATAATTAGGGGAATAAAATTTTAGCCTTTAGACCCCAATTAACCTTTCATCACATATTTAAGTGTGAGTAATCTATTGCAACCAGTAGGACTGAAAGTGGTTTTAACACATTAGCATCAGAACTCGTGTCCCAAGCCAGCAAAGTTTTTAGAAGATGCTTGAGAGAGGTTTTCCCCCCGAAGATCAAGAGATTAAAGTGACAAACAATAAATAACCATTACTGAATACATTTTAGAAACCAAGTTTACTGAGGCAATTCAATCACAAAAATCAGTACAAATCATTTGATAATAAATACAATACTTAGCACTCACATGGTGCCTTTTGTGTGCAAAACGCTTATAGATATTAGCCTATTGTACTTTGTAAGACCCCTATGAGGTAGTTAAGTATTCTTTCCATTTTAAATATAGGGATGATGAAGGCAGAGAGGCTAAGTGATTTGTCCAAGGCCACAGATGGAATCATTGTAAAAGCCAGGACTACAACTCTGGACTTGTTAATTCTCAATCCATATGCAAGCCACTGGACTACCTCTCTGTAGCTACATCAATGTAAAAAAAAAACACTTAGCTTATATTTGTCTTATTTTATAAAACGAACAATGAAATTGATTTTTTTAAAAATTATCTTAGTTTGAAGCCAACATTTAAAAAGAATCCACAGCCATTTTTTGAGCATTATACAAATATTTAAGACAGACATATATTAAGACATCCTGGCCACACTCCTGCAACTGCATGAGCTTGGGCAGAACCCCACTGAGTTCATTGACTTCAGTCAAACCGCATGCAAAAACAGGGGGATGCCCATTCAGTAGCCTCTAGGCACTTTGAGCTCTAGGCACAGTTTCTTAAAGGTCTTTTGGTGTCTAACACTCATTGATGTCCAAGATCAATGGGATTTAAGCACCTAAATACCTTTGAGGAGCTGGGTCCCAGTCTCTTCAGGATCAAGCCCTACAGTATAGTATTCAGAGTGCAGCTCAAAAGGATGCTTTCCTTCAAGTCCTGTTACAGCCCACTTAATCGGGATATTGTTAATCCATCTTTTTCTTAGAGGTTGAGGACTATGAGAAAGAGAAATGGTAAAGAACGTAAGATTTTGAAAAACCCTTTCTTATGGCAGAATTCATGCAATTCAATTAGAATACCACCAATTTTTACAAAACATTGCCTTTTAAGGACTACACATTTTGTTCACTAAAAAAAAAAAAAAAAAAAAAAAAAAGAGTACATTAAGTACTTTTGAAAGAGGGGATACTAGCGACTTTAACTAAAGGCACATATTAAGTAGGAAAAATACCACCCCACCTCCCTGCAATTTCCACTTAAGTTTTCATTTTTAAAAAAGCTATTTGCTTTTTTTGTGTTTGTGCCTCTTGTGTTAGCTTTCAGTGAAAGAAACGGAGTATACTGAATAGAAAGTGAATTTTAAACATGAGTAGGCACACCAGATATGTAGTACATTCTTCCCATGAAGAGACAGACATAATCCCCTAAAACTTTTCCCATAACCCCATACCTCCAGTCAAAGCTAACCAACCCAGTATGACTACCAGAGACTAAATAAATAAATACTCAGTGAACTGTCCGTGACCAGTAAAGTTATCTGGTAGCTAATTATAGACTAATACAAGATCACTGCAAGCAACTTGTTGACAATGCTCAAACAGAAAACACTCAGTGATGAAGTTATTCACTCATTTCTAGCAACCACCTTCCAACTTCTACATGCTTGCCTCCCCCCTGCCCCCCCTTACTGACTCTCACACAGCTCTCATAACAAACCCTAAACACACTGGCCAGCAACACTCCTCAGCCTCTTCCCTCTTTCACCCTGACAATCATGCAAATTTATAAGGTGTGAACATATCCACCAAGCTCATTTTCAGGTATGACCTAAGTGGCAGCTTGAACTCTGGTCACCAGAGGTGAAGGGGTAACTTCTACTACCACCACTTTGCTCTACATTTTGTTCACTTTCAAATAGCAAATCTAGACCAGTACCTAAGACTTCATTTCTCATGTATGACCAACGAGGATCAAATTCATCTATCATTTCTTTCAGTTGTTGCCCAAACAAAGGAACCAGCGGAGTCAACATCCTCTGAGATGTTACCTGACAGTTTGCAAATGTTGAAGGGGGAAGAGTAATGCTAGAAGAAACAGGTGAATAAATGTTACACTCAGCTTGAGCAGGCTCCATTTTTACTTGTGGGTCTCCTCCAACATGACCTAAAACTGGACTCTTACTAAGATGAGAAGTGCTTGCCTTGACATATGAACAGTCCTCATTGATCACTCCTTGGCTAGAGTTTAAGTAGTTGATAGTGACAGGCATCCTGTGTATGTTTTCTTTGGCTGCTTGATATTGAGGACCTTGACCACACTGCTGCCCCCCCAGTTTTAAGGGGGAAGCGGCCTGGAATAGATTTGTATCTGAGTAGTAGTTTTCAGGGAAAGATATCGGATAGTATGGATGTTGCTGTAGAGGCTGCACAGGGTGCTGAATCTGGGAAGGACTCCCCGTGGCTCCTAAACTGAACTGGTTTTCTCTTGACACGTAAGCAGAGCTTAAATGAGTTGATGGGGTCTGGATTTGGGTCCCTGTTCTAAAAGTGCTGTCCAAGCCCTTGAAATGACCATCTAACCTAGGAAGTTGTTGCTCTGAATACTGCATGGGCTGACTAGGAATATTTTGATTCCCTCCTGGCAGACATGACTGTAGATTGAGTTGACTCTGACCAGATGCAAGACTCTGTGTGATTCTTGGCCTGTTTGGAAGATTGACACTGAAGTGGGTCAGCTTCTTGTTGCCATAATCAGGTTTGGGAAAGGTGGGGGCTTCGGTCTTCTTTTGGTTCAGCTGCCTGGCTCTTCTGTTTTGAAACCAAACCTGGGAGGAAATTAACAGAAAGTAAGAAGCCATGAGAGGAGTCTTTGCGGGTGAATTTATTGATATAAGCCCACGCACACACAAATCTACAAGGTCAAATTCTCCTCAGTTACACCAGTGTAAGTCTGGAGTCAATGCACTACTTCAGTGGAGTTCACAGTGTGCAAGAGTGCAGAATTTGGCCCCAGTTTGCCCTGCCCCCCCTTTCCAGTTTAGAGTTGGTTTCTTTAACTATTTGAATTGCCAGGTATTTATGTCCCTCTCACTCTGAAATATTTTGCTAAGGAAAACTGTAACACCCTTTAGAGGGTAGAAGCCCCATTCAGTTCCCATAAGAGTCAATGGAAAGGCTCCTATTCATTTTAGTGGGAGTTTGATCAGGTTCTTGCCAGCTGTTTGAGGAATTTGCAACTAAGTCACTACTGGGGCTGGTTGAAATGAGTGAATCGTGGGGAAGGATTCAATTGTAACTTAACTTGTCAAAGTTTCAAGAGTTAAAAATAACTCTTGTTGACTACCAGCTTTAGTCAACAACAAAATTCAAACCTTACTTTGTTTCCCTTTTCCACCCAGTTGGAAAATAGGGGTTTGGCCCTGTTACTTGGCAAATAATGGGCCCCACCCATGATCCAATTGAACCCCTCTGCCCTCAATGGGAGTAGCAGAGATCAATCAGGCCTCAATGTTTCTATTTCCCCTGTCCTTGTAAGGAGCTAAGCTCAGAGGGGTTTTTGTTTTAAATTTATTTACAATCCAGATTCAAGTTATAGCTCCCTAGTAAGGGCCACATTGTGCTCCCCCTTATGTTGGCGAGGGCTTGCTCTCCCCAGTAGTCTAACTCAGTAGTCCTCAACCTTTCCAGACTACTGTACCCCTTTCAGGAGTCTGATTTGTCTTGTGTACCCCAAGTTTCACCTCACTTAAAAAACTACTTGCTTACAAAAAGAGTGTCACAGCATACTAGTACTGTAAAATTGCTTACTTTCTCTTAACATACAATTATAAAATAAATTCAAATATAAATATTGTACTTACATTTCAATGTATAGTTTATAGAGAAGTATAAAGTCATTGTCTGTATGAAATTTTAGTTTGTATTGACTTGGCTGGTGCTTTTTAACATAGTGTGTTGTAAAACTAGGCAAATATCTAGCTGAATTGATGTACCCCCATAGAAGATGTTTGTGTACCCCTGGTTGAGAACCACTGGTCTAACTGACATCTGTGGAATTATTTGCCTGAGTGAGAGCTCAGTTTGAATAGTGACTCCACAACTGGACTCTAAATCAAAGCTTTATTAATTTTGCTGCATCTCTGATGGCCCCACAGCTATGGGAATAAGGTTTGCAAGCAAAAGGCTGCTTGGGGTTGTTTACGACAGTGGGTTTTGGAGGCACTACAGTAGTTTTTTAAACAAGCAAACATTTCCAGTGAGTGGTGGCAGGTATTTCCCACCCCCCAAATAAATACTGGAATCTGGAGATCAGTACTCGGCAAATTCTAACAATTTCAGGGAAGGTCACGCTGGAGCCCCGTGCCCTCTCTCGGGTTTCAACTCCCATGGAGATCAATGCAGATTCGGGCCTCAACGGGACCTTCCTGACAGCGGTTACAATCGCGGGAAGGGAACAGATCTCCGAATTCCGCCAACATCTAGTTGCAGGATCGGGCCCCAAGAGTGCACCAAAGCCATTAACTCAGGAGAGGAGCCAAAACGAAACGGGACATGGGGGGGGGGGAGCGCTCTCCAGACCGCTCGAGTCTCAGCTCATCTGGGAGGACAGCAGCGCGTTGCTCTTGCTGGAAACACTTCTCGATCCAGAACCTCCAGTATCCCTTTACATGGCACAACCGAACGCGTGTTGTTGCCACCGGCCAGCTGAAGAGCTCCAGACCCTGACCAGTCACCAAAGAAAGGGGAAGCAAGGAGAGGGCAGAGCACCATTTCACTGGGCGCCTCTCTAAACGCTGAGCCAGCAAAAGGAAAAACGTATATTCCAGGTATTCCCCTTGGGAAAACGTGCCCCAGTCTTTAACCACCACCACCCACCCTCCCACAGCCTCCAATACCAGTTTCCTTGGAGCCGGTATAGCGGGATTCGGATCCCGACGTTACAAGAGCCATATCATGTCACTATTGCAGTGCCATTCACAACAAGCCGGCACTCCGGGAGCCGTACGCCCCGTGGCAGAAGAACCCTACTATGGAAGCGACGGGATGGCCTTAGTCGTTCGAGGCCAGGGTTTTTGCTCTGAGCTCCGCCACATATCGGGGCCTTGCTTGTTGTGAACGTCCCCGGAAAAGAGTGCCAGGGCCCGTTCTTGGGGCAGAGGCAATCAAGGGGCACCTAAGAGTTAGCTCTGGGGTGGTTTGTTTACAGAGTGGCATAACATCGGTAATCCGAAAAGCCTCGTTAACCAGAAGACAGGGTGTTGAACAGACGTTGTAACAAATGACCAAAGCGCTTACCTGAATCCTAGACTCAGGTATCTCCGTCAGGCTGGATAGCCTCTCCCGCACTGTGATGCCAGGGTAGGGATCCCTTTCAAACGTCTTAACCAAGAGGTCCAGCTGGGTTTTGCTAAACGTGGTCCGTTTCCTCCTGCCTCCTTCTTTCGGCGTATTGGAAATAACGGGGCATTGCGTGACTTGTTCTGTATTTAAAAAAAATAGGTAAGACAAGAACAGGAGGTATTTGAGAAATAAAGTATTAAAACCTTTAACAACGCACAATAGCGGCTATAAAGAACCATTAAACTTTTTCCGCTAGTAGAACAAGAAGAGAAAATTCTAATGGCATTGGCCCCAATGTGCCACACGTTTCTCGATTTGAGCCAGCCCTTGAAATAGCAAAAAACCAACTGATTTTACAATCTTGACTCAGCCAAAACTAATTTAAGGTAAGATTTGTGGGAAGGGCTTAAGAAGGAGATCTGGGTGATCTTCAATTATAAACTTACTTCGTTATAGAAATAAAGCGTTTGAAGTTAACAATAGATAGGATCCACACAGCTGCAAACCAATAACATCCACACTTGGGCCACCATTTAATTTTAATCAAACTTTGGGGACATTTCTGAATATCATAATTACCTGTAATGCTGTTTTTCACTTTGGCAGCTTCCATCTTTGGGCTAGGAGCTTGCTAATTTGCAAAAATTGTCAGCTTTGTTTTTAAATCTTCACTCCGGGAGACTGATAAGGCCCCACCCGTTTTAACTTAGCAGCAGGCTCCTCGTTTGAGTAACACTGGATCCTTTAGTTTTATAGTCCCCTTCACCCCAGCAGTTAGCAACCCTCCCCCTGCCTCTGCTGCATCCAATGGGGACAAAGTGCTTTATCATATCCTATTTTGTTACCGATTTAAAAAGAAAACTGAGCTGTAGGTTTCTGTTGGGCTGCCCCCCTTTTTTTTAAGTTAAAGTCTGACTCAGAAAGGTGTCCCACACCTCTATTGTAATCAAATCACCAAAATACACACAATTAGCTCTTGTCCCCTGAGAAGTAGCCAAAGTGTCTCTGACTGGGGCCTTTATAAAGCCAGTGCTGGCAACTGGGAAAAGTTTTTCCAAACGTTCAAGGGTACAATTTCCCCCTCTTATATAACATTTTATGGGGGCAGGGGAGGGGGCAGAGAAAAGAAGGCCTTGTAGCTTCTCCAAACAAAATTCCCCTTGCTTCCAGATTCAAGGTGAGCAGAGCAGGTCTCCTGCTCCAACCAAACCGGCATTGTTTGTTTCTGCAAAGCCAGGTCTCCGTTAAACATTAGTAGAGCTCTAATTATGATGATGGGCTTCCAGCTGTGGATTTATTCCTTTAGAACAAAAACAAATCCAGATTTTACTGTTTTTATAATATAAATACTTGTTTTTCCTGCTTCTCTTTTAAAAAAAAAAAAATAAATTTTAACTATTTAGAACTGTTAGTTCAGTTCTATTTCCATCTGGGGAGTTTTACCATTGATATGAAGGAAATCAGTTAGGTAAAATGCCAGTGGTTCTACCAAACATGTATTAAAATCAAAAACATACAGTGGAACATGAATACTTCAGTCACATTAACGGCCACAGCCTATAGCCCTTACTGTAGCAAAACTCACACAGTGTTGTCTTCTGATTAAGCACTGCCCTACTGAGCCCAAAAATGGGATATTGTTTCATCTGTTTATGGCCAAATCCTGCTCATACTCCTCATTCAACCAAGTAACCTGTGGAATATGGGGCCTGAGTCTGAAACTCACATGAGTAGTTTAAAGGAAGTCAAGGGACGGTTCCTATTAGTAAGGATTACAGAACTGGGCCTAAGGTGGGATATAACAATCATGACTGAAGTATTAACTCAAAAGAGAAATCAGAATTATTTAAAGTGGTTAATGATAAATATATATATATGAACTAACAAGGAGCACGAATATGAAATTCAATATTGGGTTATATAGTAGGAAATAATTATTACTACAGTAGTGGGTCAATTAGTTTGTGTAATAATTTGTCAATAGAGGCCATTGAAGACTATCACGGGGGAGGTTTCAAGAGTAACAACATAATTATTGTATATGGTTTTTGTTCCAAACTGTCCCCAAACATTTTGCAAAATCTGGGGTCTGTTTCTGCTTACATAGAAGCCAACGGGTACAAATTTGAAGTCCTAAAGCTGTATACACAGAGCTCACATCACCCACCACTGAAGTGCAACCACCTCTGGGTCACAACACAACAACTTAAACACACAGCAATACCATAGTAGTTTAGAAAAGAAGGCAAATGCACTATCCAATAGAATCTGCATATATGATAGTGTAGAAAAAACATTTGTGGATTTTGTGTAGACAACAATTCTGCACTAATGGAATGGACCAATCCCTCCATGATCCACTCCTTACCCCCGTCCCTGTCCTGCGTGATTTTTGTTTTGTTATGTTTGTTTTCTTTTACCCTATCACTTCCATAACTTGGGCAGTTATGGCACACATCGATTCCATGCAATCTTCTTCATGCAAGCCATCTTCAATCACCAACTCTCTGGACTGTCTGGAAGACTTTCCTTTCCATTCAAATGATAAATAAATACATTTTAGGTAGGGCTCAGATTGTGGGGAAGGGGGAAACACAGCAATAATCTCCCAAACTTTGCCCACAAGCCACACTCTCCCCATGTGAGACTGTACTCATGAAATCTTGTGCAGATGTTTAAAATATGATCATCTGTGTTCTTGCTTTGGCTCCCCCTTACTGGGGTGTAGATATGCCCAGGGGCAGGTCTGGATTAAGGCATAGGCACAATAAGCATGTGCATAGAGCTTCAGCTCCCAGTGATGTGAGGATGTCTGAATAGAAACTTTCATTTTTAAGTTATGTTTCTAGCCCTCATAGCTGCCAAGAAATGCTTGACAATGTGATCTCAGCATAGCTGGCCTGATCTATACGGGGACTTAGTTTGGCTTAACTATGCTGCTCAGGGGTGTGGATTTTTCACACCCCTGAGTGACGTAGTCATGTTAACCTAATTTATTAGTATAGACCAGGCCTACATATCTGCTGCTTTGGAAGAGGGGAGAGAAGGGGAAGGGGATTCCTTGTCTACAGTTGGGCCTCGCAACAAAACTGGTGCAGTGACTAGCCATTAACTGAGGATGACTCAGAGCAAGAGAAGGCCTTGGTTAGCACACCATCCAGATGAATAGGGCGGTTCACACTTCCTAGAGCTATTGTTTCAGACACATTGTCAAGCGGACTCTTTACACTTCCATGTTTCCAAGGTTTTCTTTGCAATGCTAATGGCTAGAGATTTAAGTTTTATTTAAAAAACAAAAAAGTGAGATCCCAGAAAGCAAGATGGTAGTTTCAAAGGTCCCTCTCCTCCCTCTCCCACCCCTGCAAAAACACCACAACAGGTCACCACTGATCCAATGTGACCTGGCCTAAAATGAGCCGTGATTTCAGGTATCTGGGACTAAATCAGGGTCCCACTGAAAACTATTTTTGCCATTGATTTCAGGGAGGCCAGTCTGCTGGTATAAAGGAGCCTAAGAGAGGGCAGAAACAGACAGGAAATACCCAGAAAATATTTACAGCACAGGGGCAGCATAGGCTTAGCGACATGCTGGGTGGCAGTAACAGCTAACAAGGAACAGATAAAAAATATTTATTAAAGCTAATGTTAAAAAAATTATATAATACATAGGTTGAGAAAAGACTGTCTGTACATCTGGATATAGTGCTTAGGTTATCCACAAATACAAACTTTGCTTTTTAAAGTCATAAGATACATATAGTGCATAATCAGCAATAACCCAAATTTAGGTGAATGAATTTAAGAATACAGTTTAGATATTTAGCATCCATTGGGTACATTACTCATGAAAAAAGTTATACAGAATGTTGGTGGCAGAAAGTAAAATATATCATAGTACTGTACAGAGCAGCCCATTGGCAGCTGTGGGGAAACTGAGGGGAGAAGGCTCTGCATCTGCTCTAATTTATGCCATGGGCTGCATCAGCCACCAGAAGAGCTCAGATTCTGGGAGGTGCAAAGGGGAGTCCTGAGTTGTAGAGCACAGAATGTGTCTGAGCACCACATTCTGTATACATAACAATATGTAAAAAACCTACTAAAACAAGACATTCCACTGCCCACACTTCTCTCCCTGGGGGGAGGACAAGCGAACCAGTAACAACCAACATGTGTCAGATGTTAGTAAGCAGAACTTTCCATTGCATCCAGTAGGGAGTTGTGTTAAAAAATCAGTGGTACAACTTTGCCCTCAGACATTTACACATCATAAAAGAGCGGCTCATCTCATGCCTGCTTATCTGAAACACCTCGTTATCTTGTTGGTGTAAAATTTTGCAGCCCATTATTTACTAATCAACACCACTTTGATTCTGGGCTTGACACCAATGCAGACAGCAATAGAAGGGAGAGCTTATGCCACTGAAATAAAAATGTCAAAGGACGTCTGAAGTGTTCTAAAAGATGTCACATTAAAGTGTATTGTAATAATGTAGTCTAATATAATGTGTTTGTAATGGGTCCATTCTATTCTATATAGGTTCTTATGCCACACTCATTACCATAGTATCTCAGTGCCTTCAAGAAGTACATTAAGCAGCTTTACTAACATCTGACATGTTGTTTGTTTGCTTGTCCTCCCTCCAGGGAGAAAAGTGTGGGCAGGGGAATGTCTTATTTTAATAGTTCCCCCCCCCCTTTTTTTTGTTATGTATATATGTCAGAGAAGGCCATGTATCAGAGGGTAGCCGTGTTAGTCTGTATCTACAAAAACAACAAGGAGTCTGGTGGCACCTTAAAGACTAACAGATTTATTGGGGCATAAGCTTTCGTGGGTAAAAACCTCACTTCTTCAGATGCATAGAGTGAAAGTTACAGATGCAGGCATTATATACTGACACATGGAGAGGTTTTTACCCACGAAAGCTTATGCCCAAATAAAACTGTTAGTCTTTAAGGTGCCACCAGACTCCTTGTTTTTTTAGAGAAGGCCATGACATGTTGGAGAAGTACACCTTGCTCTTGGAGTGAAAGGTAGTGAGGTTTGTTATGATCCTTAGTTTCTGGGTGAGTACATTCCAGAGTCTTGGACCAACCCTTGCGGAAGATCAGCCTCTTGCACATATGAGTTTTACCTTTAGTGTAGTAGAGAGTGCCATTGTGTCCAAGGAGCGTTCTGTTCCTGCTTCTGAAGTGAATTTTCCAACATCAGATAATTGACAGGCAGCCCAGACTTCCTCCGCATCCATGTCAATAAGAGCAGGATCACATAAAAAAATGTACAGCCCTAAAATTTCAGATGTGTTCAATGTTGGACTAATTCTGCTCCCCCTGAGGGAGTTGTACAATTGATTTCAATGCACACAGAATTCAGGCAAAATCTCACCCTTAACTGTTATATTTACTGAACCCTTAAAATCCCTCTTTCTATTGCTTGTAAATCCCTGAAACCTGGCTCTGGTCAGCCCTGAAATTAGTTATCTAAAAGAGTGCTGTTTGAAAAAACAGCTGGCCTTTTTCTCTTCCCTGCCTGCTGCCGAGTACCTAGGCTCCCAAAGTCATGTGCTGATGTCCAAAGCACAGTTTTCTTAAAAATCTAGCTTTCCTGGTGAAAGAAAGAAAGAAAGAAAGAAAGAAAGAAAGAAAGAAAGAAAGAAAGAAAGAAAGAAAGAAAGGGCAGGAAAACATGACCTGTGTGGAACTGATGCAGTGCCCGAGTCTGCAGACAGCCTGAAACAATAGTTCTGAGAGGTGTAGGCTACACCATTCATCTCTATGGGTCAGTTACTCTGAAACTCTCTGCTTTGATGAGAAAGGATGCTGACACCATCTCAGCAGAGGACTGGCTGCCACTGGACAATTATGGCTCTCCTGGGGCAGCGCTAGCAGGCGTCCCAATACACATCTCTCTTTTGGGACAGATCCCACCTGAAGACAAGGAGCAATGGCCTGGGGATTGGAGATGCTCAGCCTTCCCAACGACGAGGGAGGGTGGCCACCCACCAGTCCACCAGATGGCTCAAGGTGGGGTAGGGCCCCAGCACAAGAGAGCACCTCAGTGCAGGGGTGGGGCAGGGCCATGAAAGGGGCTCCAACTCGGGTGTACCTGCAGTTCAGGATTGTCAAATCCAGCACTGCCTTCATGTTGTCTTCCATGCAACACCTTTTACCTGAAAGTGAAACCCTCTCTTGGGAACCAACCAACTTCCCTTCCCAAGAAACACTTTGTCTATCAAGCTTTCCCCCGAAATATCCTCCCCACGTGCAGATGGGTTCTTCCCCTATATATATCTGATCCATATTGCATGTGTTTCATTGGCAGCTCAGTTCTACAAGCCCTACACACACACAGCAGTTCCACTGAAGCCAGTGGGTCTGGTACAGCTGCACTGTATCTGGCCACTAACTTCTGAAATCCCCAGTATGGGCAAGCCTTAATTTGCATTGCTTTATTGTAATCTTTTCCCCCCATCTCCCCTCTCCTTATCACAGATTTTTTGTTGCCATAGATCTTACAACATGATCAATCAACACTTTCAACTCAGAGTTACTTCAATGGCACATGAGGGCCCTCAGCAGCACCTTACAATAGTAAGCTGCAAGTGTTGTAGGACTTTCTTTGATTTCTGTAAAATACCACACCCTCACATAATGCTATAGAAATACTAAGGAAGACAACAGCATAGTCTGCCAAACCTGATTACAAACCTTTAGGCCCCTGAAGAGAAGTAAACTTGGCCTCAAGGCTTTTTCCACAGGAACTGGAGACAAATCGTCTGGAGTCTCCTCTCCTCTCTGTCCCCACAGCAGACGCCCTACCTTTATTTTCACTGTTGTTTTCGCCCTTCTTAAAAGCAATACGCTCTACCCCTGCTGGAACATGCTACCCATCCATCTTACTCCACCAATGGCCTCTGTTGCTAGGCCCATGTTGTTGTTTTTCCTCACCTCACTCTGCCTTCTCTCCATGATTCATGTAACACCCACTGGGAAAATGCATTATATTAGAAAAACGTGTTAGTGAACATGATTTTGCCCTTCATGGGCAGTCATGCTTAAAATGTGCTAGCTGGTTGCAGTTAACTCTAGCATCCATCTCTCAGTGATCAAAAACCTTTCCTCTTTCACAACACTATACTCTCCAGTGTCCAGCACCAAGCTTTTAAAATCTGGACAGTCTCCAACCCGTTAAACATCTTGCCTTAAGGGTTAAGGGCCAGCAAAAAGGAGGGCTGCAAGGTAGCAAGCCAGCATTTAGAAAATGAAAGAAATTATATCAGGACCAGGAAGTCATTTATTGGGGATACCAATGGTACAGGTAATCAGGCTAGTGATTAGAGCAAGAAACTGGCAGTCAGGAAGCTCACCAGTAGTTTTATCACCCACTCATTCCTTTACCTTTTGATTGTTTCATGACTCACTGATTGCACAACGCTGGGCAAGCAACTTCATCTTGATGTGCCATATATCTGGGTGTAATTTATCTTTGTAAAGAGCTTGGAGATTGTCAGATGAAAGTTGTTTTATATATGTGTATATAAAACTGCTTGTTACTATTTTGCTTTTTTTTTAAAAAAAACTGCAATGCATTAAAAAACAATAACAGGATAGACTCAGGGTATGTGTACACTTCAAGCTGGCAGTGAAATTTCCAGCTCAGGTAGATGTGCGTGAGCTAGGTTGGATTAAGCTTGTGCACTACAAATAGAAGTGTAGTGCTGTAGGGGCTACCCTGCTATTTTTAGCATGCTAGCTCAATCAAAGCTAGGGTGTATATGTCTACCCAGGATGCAAATTACAGCTCCAGCTTGAAGTGTAATCAAACCCTGAGTCTATTCTTAGAGACAGAAACACAAAATGTATTCACTAGAAGTGAATTGGCAGCACTAATCAGGTTTCCATCATACATCAGCAAATCCCAATTACAAACCATTTTTAAAATCCTGTCTACACTGCAAACTGGAACCATGTTGTAGCCAGTTCTCCTAAGTCATTCTACTGTAAGCAAGGGCTTAATAATTAATAGAACATGCAAATATCAGAGGCAATGAATTGTGACTGGGATTCTTTGTGTTTATCTTTCTTTTCCTTTCCCTTTTCCTTTTCAAATAAAAAGCCCATGATGATAATTGCATGTCTAGTCAGTGAGATGGTATACAGCATATGTTAAGCATATGGGACTTCGGCACAAATTAAAAGCCAAATGCTGCTCTCCTATGTACATACTCAATTTCTTTTGAAATCAATGGGGTTTCTACATTTATATGCTTAAGGGAAGAATTTAATCCTAAATGTTTGTAAAGATGACATATGACTGAGGCTGATATAGCTAATGAGATCCAAGCCATGAATTGTGCCCCTACAATCATTGTTCAAAATGTGATCCCAAACAACTACAATAGTTTAATTTTCCAGCACATTTTAATACATTAATAATTTATGTATGACAAATATATAGCTATCATTCTCTTTGTACGAAGAACTTCCATACACTGCAAAAAAAGATGTGTTCCTAACTTGGATTAGCTATTTTGGGTTAAAATGGAAGTAAACACATGGCAATTACCCATTGAACTCAGTCAGGTTAGACAGCTGGAGTTCAACCCTCAAGGTCTCCTGTAGACTTTAGCTTGACTTGCTACAGGGGTGCCCGGGGGGGGGGGCAAGTGGGGCAATTTGCCCCAGGCCCCGGGCCCCGCAGGAGCCCCCACGAGAGTTTTTCGGGGCCCCTGGAGCGGGGTCCTTCACTCGCACCGGGGGCCCCGGAAAACTCTCGTGGGGCCCGGGCCCCCGGAGCTTCTTCCACTCCGGGTCTTCGGCGGCAATTCCGCGGCGGGGGAATCCTTCCGCTCCGGGACGCGCCGCCGAAGTGCCCTGAAGACCCGCGGCGGGAGGTCCTTCTGCCCCGGGACCTGCCGCCGAAGTGCCGGGTCTTCGGTGGCAATTCGGCGGCGGGGGGCCCCCTGAATCCTCTGGGCGGCCCTGACTTGCTAACCTGAGTTCAAAGCTGAATTGCCATATAGTCGTTGCTATTTTAATCCAAGTTTGCTAACTCAAGTTAGTTAGCTAACCTGAGTTAAGAACACACCTTTTTTGCAGTGTAGACATACCCACAAATTGAAGGGAGAAAACACCCTTTCGTTTTTCTATTTATTTCTGTCTAATGTATTTCTCAATACATTTGAAAATTTGACCACATGTTTAATTGCTTAAATATAGATTTAGGAAGGTAACATTGGGCTTCTATTGTTGAAAATCTTGGCCATTATATATAGTATTGTAAATCTTTGTGAAGTTATAAGACAGAAAATTAAAAAGGATAGTGTTTTTGCTTAGTTTGGGTCTCATCTTAGAACTTAAAAGCAATAGTGATCATTTTAAACCAACCATTAATTAAAAGAAAAAAATATTTTTGTAAGAGGAATGAGATTGTGAGGGAGGTTATTTTTTTAAAAATGCATAGTAAATTAGTTTAATAGTACGGAAATGCTTGCAACACTCTCATTACAGCCTTGTTTGTTATTTAACTCCGAGTAGTAGAAATCTTTTGTTAAGTCCATCTCCTTACAGAACTTACACGGAATAAATACATATTTTGTCTCATCTACACTAGCCTTTCAACTCAGTTCAAAATTGGCGGCAGCTAAATAATTTCCTAACATGGGGCCCAATCCTGAAACCCCAGATTAGCCCAAACCATGTTTCAAAATTCTTTAGATGGAATCAAACTCCTAAAACCTAACCTTTCCCCCCTAACCCTTCCTCCTCCCCCCCCCCCAAAAAAAAGACACAAAAGAAGAAACCCTGCCTCTTGCTATCTAGTCTCTGGCATCTATCAAGAGCACAAAATACAAGTGACAGACTGCCTGACAAATAGCTTTTGTTCCCAGATAGTCCTAAACCCATGTCTCTAACTTGGAGGGAGAACAAGTTTTCCACTGTACTAGAAACAACACACATGGCTTTAGCATTTAAAATCTGAAAGACTAATTTAATGTTGTAAACAATGTGTGAAATGAGCAGCAGAAATGTAGAAGCAGCACTGCTCCATCTACTATACTTTAACTGCCTTTCAGCGGGACAAACCCATCAATCAGCTTTTAAACTTGGGCCTGGTCTAAACTTAAAATTTAGGTTGACCAAGCTATGTTGCTCGGGGTATGAAAAATCCACACCACCAAGCAACATAGTTATGTCAGCCTAACTGCAGTGTAAATGCACGTACGTGTATGGAAGAATGCTTTGGTCTGGATCCACCTAGCTACCTTCACTAGGGGAAGTGGTGTTCCAATGACAGAAAAAAATCCTTCTGCTGGTGTAAACTTGTCTACAGTATGGGGTTATGCTGACATAGCTACAGTACCCTAGTTATGCCAGTATAGTCACCATAGTGTAGATATGACCTCAGTCGCTGTGAAAACTGGTACCTGTGAGCCCTGCAACCCCAGAGGCCTCTCAATGGAAGCAGGTTTTAGAGTGGGTGTTCTGTCTTTGCAGTCTTGTTCAGGGTGAGTTATACTCTGTGTTGATCTTGCCAAATGATCCATTCTAGCCTTAAATTTTATCTACTTCCGTAAATATGAACTGCAGATTAAATGTTATTGAAGAACGAAAGATAAAACAGTTACTGTGCATTATATAGCAATGGAGACACATTTCCCCCCCTCTCCAGTCTCTAAAGATTGCTTTCTCCTTTAATTTTCTAAGGCCAACACACATTCAGACTATGTCTTCTCTGCCAAAAAAGGTGATTTTGTTAACGAGATGACTAACACACGTTAGCTATCTTGCTATAAAAACCTAGCGGAGACAAGGCACATGTAGTTTTTGTGGTAGTTCAGTTCAGTTTTATATCCAGGCAAGGTCAACACTATACCCATAATTGACATCACATAGCTGCATCGCTGTAAGAACTACTGAGGCTGGTCTCTGCTAAAATTCACAGTGGGATAACTAACTCACTTTAAAAAAACAGGAGTACTTGTGGCACCTTAGAGACTAACAAATTAAGGTGCCACAAGTACTCCTGTTCTTTTTGCGGATACAGACTAACACGGCTGCTACTCTGTAACTCACTTTAATTATCCCACTGTAAAAACACATCTTTTTGGCCAGCAAAGACAGCCTTAGAACAATCTTTTGGGGGAGAATCCAAGGATCTACACCTCCTAACTGTAGAATCATAGAATAGAATATCAGGGTTGGAAGGGACCTCAGATCATCATGTAGTCTAAGCCCCTGCTCAAAGCAGGACCAATCCCCAGACAGATTTTTGCCCCAGATCCCTAAATTGCCTCCTTAAGGATTGAATTCACAACCCTGGGTTTAGCAGGCCAATGCTCAAACCACTGAGCTATAGAAGAGAACTTCAACAAAGGGCAGCCTGTCACAGGGCACACTCCATTCCCTAGTTGATATTTGGAAGTGGAAGGGCTCAAGGGCTGGCCTCTGCTCCCCAACTGGAGAAAAGATTTCCCATTTTTGTCAGCTATCATTCCTACAGCTGATTTTCTTCCATGGACTGTGATAGATATCAGCAACAGCTAATACAAGCTGTTTTCCTACATGTACCACTGTGTCAGTTTGCAGCAACAGCACACAGTATTTCACACACTTCATCTAGTATTAAGCCAATTCAGTGGTGGGGGGAAATAAATCAAATGGTTATTCAGTAAACTGATCAAATACCTATAGAGATAGATATAAATCCTCTGAATTTCAGAGTCACTTCTAAAGAGATCTGAATGTAGTTCCAGGTTTCTTCCAGACAGCCACCAGCAGAAAGATTTAGATAAACTGGATGAAATAAAGAGAAGGGAAGCAAAAATAATTAAAGGACTGGGTGAATTGACTTGTGAGGCAATTAAAGGAGCTAATGATGACCCCAGTTTTGCAAAGGTCTTTAAGGACTATTTTAGAATATTTGAAAACCCAGAGCTTTAGGTAAGCCACTGCCATCTCTGTATTGTTTTTAAAATTTGGATTAGAAAGGAGTAGCTAAATGGCTGCTCATAAGATTGTGGTTAGCTGTATTGCTAGACTAAGGGATGGCTAAAGTGGTAATCCTATACCGGGTATTTGAAGGGTATAAATCTCAAGAATGGGCCCATCTCATCCCCTTTTGTGGAAAAACCTGTAGTAGGAGGCTATGTGGGAGAAAACCTCAATGAGGATTCCCTCACATCTGCTGGTGCTGTGGATTTGCATCTCTCCATCATCATGGAATAGGCTTTGGGACTCACCCCTGCAAACCCGGTAATCCCCAGGAGGCCTGGCTAAACCCCAGCAGTCCCACCCCACTTCTCTGGTAAAACAGCCCCTTTGGAGTCACACTACCAGGGACTTCCCCAGCTGTGGCTGCCCTACAGAAAAGATATAGCTTGCTGCATTAGCTTGTTTTCAGAATTTCTGCAGTGCCGGGGCTGGGGTGGAACGATGTGTTTGCCTATCTCTGCTTACTCCTCTTGCATGGACCCAAGACCAGTGAAGCATCCGGGGGGAACCTGGGGGTGCGAGCGTGTCCATGATGGGGGTGACTAAGGAGACGATCCCTCTGAGAGTGGATCAGAGGGTGGAGAGGAGGCCATGGAGAGGAACTGCACAGGATGGTACAAAGGGCATAACTAAGAATAATGGGGTAAAATTAAGAAAGGGGAAAATACTGAATAATGGGGAAAGCTCCAGATAGTGAGATCTATTAGGCTGTAGAATAATCTAATACTAGATTTCTCCCATCTCTAATCCCATGATATAATCAAATGCAAATTCTCTCTGTAAGGAAAGGTAGTACTATGAAGTCAACGGAAACTATAGTCTCTACACCTGTTGCAAAGACAACATGGAGCCTGAATTCCTACCTCAAACTCATGGACCTGTACAAATACAGATTTGAGGTCAGAATCTGGGACATGGTCCCATTAGGAGATTATTAATTGTAATGTCCTCACTAATCATTATTATTTACATGTTCAGAGAACTGTACCAAGTTTAACTAATTAACACACACAGCAAGCACTCCTTTGATTGTCCCCATTTCACAAAGGGGGAAATTGAGGTGTGGAAATTAAGTTCCAGATCCAGAAAGGTATTTAGGTTTCTAACTTTCACGGAAATCAATGGAAGTTAGGAGCCTAAGTACATTTATGGATCTGGGCCTAGGTGACTTGTCCAGAGTGAAAGCCAGGCTATCTGCTTACAACTACTTGCTCATTACCCTGGGCCACAATGCCTATTTCAAATCAGATTCACTCTACAATTAGTGACAGGTTTCAGAGTAGCAACCATGTTAGTCTGTATCCGCAAAAAGAACAGGAGTACTTGTGGCACCTTAGAGATTAACAAATTTATTTGAGCATAAGCTTTTGTGGGCTACAGCCCACTTCATCAGATGCATAGACATGGATTTCCATTCCATATGGCTAAATTCAGTGCCTTGCATAGTCTATGCATCTGATGAAGTGGGCTGTAGCCCACGAAAGCTTATGCTCAAATAAATTTATTAGTCTCTAAGGTGCCACAAGTACTCCTGTTCTTTTCACTTTACAATTAATTATCCCAAAAGTGGATTTGTGTTTCTATTCAGAAAATCACCTGCAAAATCCAGCCCAGTGGTCTAACAGCAGCACTAGTTCTTGAATTCCCAAGCTAGCAGGAAGACATGTGGCTCTAACCCCAGAAGCGAGGATGACAGCACGCTGCATCTGCTCAAAGCTCAAGCTGACACAGGTCTTCCCTAGGGAGCTACATGGAACCCATGTCAGAGGGGAGAAAGAACAGCAACAAGAAGCTGTTGATGGAGGGGAGGAGCACAATGTGGGATTCATAGGGAATACCCCTCCCCATTAAAAACCACCTGCCTGAGCAAGTCTCAGTATGCAAGTAGACAGGCCCTTTGTAGAAAACCTGTCTTTGTTAGCAAAGATTTAAGATACCCCCACCCTTGCCCCGACCTGGGGCACCATCTCAGATTTGGGGAGGGGAGGGGACTTTAAGCATGATTCCAGTGGACAAGTAAGGACCTGAAAACTCTAGTTTTTTGGCAGATAATTTAATAATTAGCTGACAGGAGCACTGTATCTAATTCCTATATAAAAGAAAGAAAATTAAATAAATATTAGACCCACTCAGCTCTAATATTAACATGTTCTGACATCTTGTGGCAAGTCACTTAAGGGACACTGGTTAGGTTTACAATTTTAATGTATATTCTTACTTTGTTACTAACTCTGAGAGAGAGAGAGATCCCAACAGGACTTCTGGGGAGTGGAGTCTAGTGGGTTACAGTGTGTGTGGAGGGGTGTCAGCTACTTCTGGGTTATATATAAGAACTTAAGAACAGCCATACTGGGTCAGATCAATGGTCCATCTAGCCCAGTATCCTGTCTTCCAACAGTGGCCAATACCAGGTGCTTCAGAGGGAATGGACAGACAGGCAATCATCAAGTGATTCATCCCCTGTCACCCACTCTCAGCTTCTGGCAAACAGAGGCTAGGGACACTTCAGAACATGATGTTGCACCCCTGCCCATCCTGGCTAATAGCCATTGATGGACCTATCCTCCATTAACTTATCCAGTTCTTTTTTGAACCCTATTATAGTTTTGGCCTTCAAAACATCCTCTGGCAATGAGTTCCATGGGTTTACTGTGAAGAAATACTTGCTTTTTTTTGTTTTAAATCTGCTGCCTATTAATTTCATTGGGTGATGCCTAGTTCTTGTGTTATGTGAAGGAGTAAATAACATTTCCTTATTCAATTTTTCCACACCATTAATGATTTTATAGACTTTATCATATCTCCGTTAGTTGTCTTTTCCAAGCTGAAAAATCCCAGTTTTATTAATCTCTCTTCATACTGAAGCTATTCCATACCCCAATCATTTCTGTTGCCCTTCTCTGTACTTTTTCCAATTCTAATATATCTTTTTTAGAGATGGGGTGACAAGATCTGCATGCAGTATTCAAGATGTGGGCGTACCATGGATTTATATAGAGGCAATGATATTTTGTTTTATTATCTATCCTTTTCCTAATGATTCCCAACATTGTTAGCTTTTTTGATTGCCACTAAACAGTGAGCTGATGTTTTCTGAGAACTATTTTCAGCAGGCAGTGCTCCACCCCTGCTCCGAACCCTCCCGCTGTGGTAATAGGTAACCGTTATGCTCTTCTTGATACAGGAAAGAAGGCATCACCCCCTACAGTAAAGGAGGAGAAGCCTCGTACCCCTAAGGCTGGGAGGTCTGCTGCCACCACTGCGAATAGGAAACGTAGGGTAGTGGTGGTCGGAGACTCTCTGCTGAGGGGGACGGAGGCGCCCATCTGTCGCCCTGACATTTCATCTCGGGAGGTATGCTGCCTGCCGGGAGCCCGTATCCGAGACGTTACGGAGGCATTGTCGAGGATTATCCAGCCCTCTGACTACTACCCCATGCTACTCATCCATGTGGGCACAAATGATACTGCGTGGTGTGACACTGAGCGGATCAAGAGTGACTACAGGGCTCTGGGAGTACGGGTGAAGGAGTTTGGAGCGCAGGTGGTATTCTCTTCGATTCTTCCTGTCAAAGGTAGGGGCCCGGGCAGAGACAGATGCATCATGGAGGTGAATGCCTGGCTGCGAAGATGGTGTCGCCAGGAGGGCTTTGGCTTCCTAGACCACGGGATGCTATTTGAGGAAGGACTGCTAGGCAGAGATGGCGTTCACCTTTCGAGGAGGGGAAAGACCCTATTTGGACACAGACTGGCTAACCTAGTGAGGAGGGCTTTAAACTAGGTTCGACGGGGACAGGTGAGCAAAGCCCGCAGGTAAGTGGGGAACATGGAGACCTGGGAGATGGGTCGGAAACGAGAGGGAGTGTGGGCTATATTGGCAGAGAGAAAGGAGGGTCAGGACAAAACTGGGAGGAAAGATCAAACCAGTATCTTAGATGCCTATATACAAATGCGAGAAGTATGGGTAATAAGCAGGAAGAACTGGAAGTGCTAATAAATAAATACAACTATGACATTGTTGGCATCACTGAAACTTGGTGGGATAATACACGATTGGAATGTTGGTGTGGATGGATACAGCTTGCTCAGGAAGGATAGACAGGGGGAAAAGGGAGGAGGTGTTGCCTTATATATTAAAAATGTACACACTTGGACTGAGGTAGAGATGGACATAGGAGACGGAAGTGTTGAGAGTCTCTGGGTTAGGCTAAAAGGGGTAAAAAACAAGGGTGATGTCATGCTAGGAGTCTACTACAGGCCACCTAACCAGGTGGAAGAGGTGGATGAGGCTTTTTTTAAACAACTAACAAAATCATCCAAAGCCCAAGATTTGGTGGTGATGGGGGACTTCAACTATCCGGATACATGTTGGGAAAATAACACAGCGGGGCACAGACTATCCAACAAATTCTTGGACTGCATTGCAGACAGCTTTTTATTTCAGAAGGTTGAAAAAGCTACTAGGGGGGAAGCTGTTCTAGACTTGATTTTAACAAATAGGGAGGAACTCGTTGAGAATTTGAAAGTAGAAGGCAGCTTGGGTGAAAGTGATCATGAAATCATAGAGTTTGCAATTCTAAGGAAGGGTAGAAGGGAGAACAGCAAAATAGAGACAATGGATTTCAGGAAGGCGGATTTTGGTAAGCTCAGAGAGCTGATAGGTAAGGTCCCATGAGAATCAAGACTGAGGGGAAAAACAACTGAGGAGAGTTGGCAGTTTTTCAAAGGGACACTATTAAGGGCCCAAAAGCAAGCTATTCCGCTGGTTAGGAAAGATAGAAAATGTGGCAAAAGACCACCTTGGCTTAACCACGAGATCTTGCATGATCTAAAAAATAAAAAGGAGTCATACAAAAAATGGAAACTAGGACAGATTACAAAGGATGAATATAGGCAAACGACACAGGAATGCAGGGGCAAGATTAGAAAGGCAAAGGCACAAAATGAGCTCAAACTAGCTACGGGAATAAAGGGAAACAAGAAGACTTTTTATCAATACATTAGAAGCAAGAGGAAGACCAAAGACAGGGTAGGCCCACTGCTTAGTGAAGAGGGAGAAACAGTAACAGGAAACTTGGAAATGGCAGAGATGCTTAATGACTTCTTTGTTTCGGTCTTCACCAAGAAGTCTGAAGGAATGCCTAACATAGGCCTGGTCTACACTACACCTTTAATTCGGATTTAGCGGCTTTAAATCGAATTAACGCTGGACCCGTCCACACAACGAAGCCATTTAATTCGAATTAAAGGGCCCTTTAATTCGATTTCTGTACTCCACCCCGACGAGCGGAGTAGCGCCAAAATCGAATTTGTCAATTCGAATTAGCGTTAGTGTGGCCGCAATTCGATGTTATTGGCCTCCAGGAGCTATCCCACAGTGCACCATTGTGACCGCTCTGGCCAGCAATCTGAACTCGCATGCACTGGCCAGGTGGACAGGAAAAGCCCCGGGAACATTTGAATTTCATTTCCTGTTTGCACAGCGTGGAGAGCACAGGTGACCACAGAGAGCTCATCAGCACAGGTAACCATGCAGGCTGATAATCGAAAAAGAGCACCAGCATGGACCGTACAGGAGGTACTGGATTTGATCTCTATATGGGGAGAGGATTCAGTGCTAGCTGAACTGCGTTCGAAAAGACGAAATGCCAAAACTTATGAAAAAATTTCCAAGGGCATGATGGAGAGAGGCCACAATAGGGACACAGATCAGTGCCGCGTGAAAGTCAAGGAGCTCAGACAAGCCTATCAAAAAGCAAAGGAGGCAAACGGTCGCTCCGGGTCAGAGCCGCGGACATGCCGCTTCTACGCTGAGCTAAATGCATTTCTAGGGGGGGCCGCCACCACTACCCCACCTCTGACTGTGGATTCCGAGCTGGGGATAATCTCATCAGGGACACCTGATGATTCCGCGGAAGGGGAAGAGGAGGAGGAGGAGGACGAGCTGGCAGAGAGCACCCAGCTCTCCGTTCTCCCCAACAGCCAGGAACTGTTTCTCACCCTGACTGAAGTACCCTCCCAAGCCTCCCAAGCCAGCACCCAAGACCATGACCCCATGGAAGGGACCTCAGGTGAGTTTACCTTTTAAAATATAAAACATGGTTTAAAAGCAAGCATTTTTAATGATTAATTTGCCCTGAGCACTTGGGATGCATTCGCAGCCAGTACAGCTACTGGAAAAGTCTGTTAACATGTCTGGGGATGGAGCGGAAATCCTCCAGGGACATCTCCATGAAGCTCTCCTGGAGGTACTCCAAAAGCCTTGCCACAAGGTTTCTGGGCAGTGCAGCCTTATTCCGTCCTCCATGGTAGGACACTTGACCACGCCATGCTAGTAGCAAGTAATCTGGTATCATTGCCTGACAGAGCCTGGCAGCGTATGGTCCCGGTGTTTGCTGGCATTCAAGCAACATCCGTTCTTTATCTTGCTGTGTAATCCTCAGGAGAGTGATATCGCTTAGGGTAACCTGGTTGAAATAAGGGAATTTAATTAAGGGGACTGAGGTGGCCGTTCCTACTGGGCTGTTTGCCTGTGGCTGAAAAGAAATCCTTCCCTGCATTTAGCCAAGTGCAAGGGGGGGGGAGGATTGGCCCAGAGCTTTTCGCGTTTTGCTAGCAGGGATCTTCCCTGATACCAGCCAGGCGGTGGGGGGAGGGATAAAGCACTCATCCCAGAGAATTCATGGCGGGTGGGGGGGGGGGGTGTTAGTTTGGTTCCTGCAGGGATCTTCCCTGATACCAGCCACGCGGTGGGGGGAGGGATAAAGCACTCATCCCAGAGAATTGGATGGGGGGGGGGGTGTTAGTTTGGTTCCTGCAGGGATCTTCCCTGATACCAGCCAGGCGGTGGGGGGAGGGATAAAGCACTCATCCCAGAGAATTCATGGCGGGTGGGGGGGGGGTGTTAGTTTGGTTCCTGCAGGGATCTTCCCTGATACCAGCCACGCGGTGGGGGGAGGGATAAAGCACTCATCCCAGAGAATTCATGGCGGGTGGGGGGGGGTGTTAGTTTGGTTCCTGCAGGGATCTTCCCTGATACCAGCCACGCGGTGGGGGGAGGGATAAAGCACTCATCCCAGAGAATTCATGGCGGGTGGGGGGGGGGGTGTTAGTTTGGTTCCTGCAGGGATCTTCCCTGATACCAGCCACGCGGTGGGGGGAGGGATAAAGCACTCATCCCAGAGAATTCATGGCGGGTGGGGGGGGGGGTGTTAGTTTGGTTCCTGCAGGGATCTTCCCTGATACCAGCCACGCGGTGGGGGGAGGAATAAAGCACTCATCCCAGAGAATTGGATGGGGGGGGGGGTGTTAACCTTCAGCAGCAGAAAACAAGCTAACAGGAAAACTGCAGCACAACGGGCTTTGCTTGGTATGTGGGAAAGCAGGGCGCAGAAGCCTAAAGACAGTGGCTTACCATGGCAGCATGCAAGGTGAATTCTGTTGCCCCGACCTGCGTCTGTGATCTCTAGCAGCAAAGCCACAGGCACTCAATATTAAGAGGCAAAATGCGACCTTGCACAGAAATCACATGTGCTATGTAATGTGAATAGTATACACCGTGAAAGAGTATAAGCATTGTTCTGAAAAATGTATCTTTTAAAAAAATTCTCTCCTTTTTTCACTCCCTCCAGCAGGTGCAAATGTTTCAAGCCTCCCTCCTCCTTCCCGAAGGCTATCCCAGATAAGGCGTCGTAAAAAAAAAACGAGAGAAGAGATGTTTTCCGAAATCATGCAATCCACCAGGAATGAAAGAGCTCATCTGAATGAGTGGAAGGAGACGGTTTGCAAGTATAGGAAAGAAGCCAGTGACCGTGAGGACAGGAGGGACCAACGTGAGGACATGAGGGACCAACGTGAGGACATGAGGGACCAACGTGAGGACAGAAGGGACCAACGTGAGGAGAGGAGAGACGCTCGAGATGAGAGGTGGCGGCAGGAAGATCAGAGGAGTCGGGAAGCAACGCTGGGGCTGCTGCGTGAGCAAACAGACATGCTCCGGCGTCTGGTGGAGCTTCAGGAACGGCTGCTGGAGAACCGAGTGCCGCTACAGCCCCTGTATAACCCCCCTACCTCCTCACCATGTTCCATAGCCTCCACACCCAGACGTGTAAGAACACGGGGGGGGAGGCTCCGTACACCCTCCCATTCCACCCCAGTGGACAGCCCAAGCAAAAGGCTGCCATTTTTTTAACCTTTTTTTACTGGGCTTTTCCTTCCCGCAGATCCTCCTCCCAAACCCCACTCAGGTTCTGTGCCGCTACAGCCCCTGTATAACCCCCCTACCTCCTCACCATTTTCCATAGCCTCCACACCCAGATGTGTAAGAACACGGGGGGGGGAGGCTCCGTACACCCTCCCATTCCACCCCAGTGGACAGCCCAAGCAAAAGGCTGCCATTTTCTTAACCTTTTTTTACTGGGCTTTTCCTTCCCGCTGATCCTCCTCCCAAACCCCACTCAGGTTCTCTCCCTCTTTTTATAATCAATTCATAAAGAATAAATGATTTTTAAACAATGGTGACTTTATTTCCTTTGAAAGCAAGCTGGGGGAAGGGGGAGGGTGGGTTCCTTACAGAGAATGAGTCAATAAAGGGGGCGGGTTTTCAGGAAGGATAAACAAACATAAATTTCACACTGTAGCCTGGCCAGTCATGAAACTGGTTTTCAAAGCTTCCCTAATGCGCAGCGCTTCATCGTGTGCTCTTCTAATCGCCCTGGTGTCTGGCTGCGAGTAATCAGCAGCCAGGCGATTTGCCTCAGCCTCCCACCCTGCCATAAAGGTCTCCCCCTTGCTCTCACAGAGATTGTGAAGCACACAGCAAGCAGTAATAACAATGGGGATATTGGTTTGGCTGAGGTCTGAGCGAGTCAATAAGGATCGCCAGCGACCTTTTAAACGGCCAAATGCACATTCTACCACCATTCTGCACTTGCTCAGCCTGTAGTTGAACAACTCCTGACTCCTGTCCAGGCTGCCTGTGTATGGCTTCATGAGCCATGGCATTAAGGGGTAGGCTGGGTCCCCAAGAATAACAATTGGCATTTCAACATCCCCCACGGTTATTTTCTGGTCCGGAAAGTAAGTCCCTTGCTGCAGCCGTTTAAACAGATTGGTGTTCCTGAAGACGCGAGCGTCATGAACCCTTCCCGGCCAGCCCACATGGATGTTGGTGAAACGTCCCTTGTGATCCACAAGTGCTTGCAGCACCATTGAGAAGTACCCCTTGCGGTTTATGTACTGGGTACCCTGGTGCTCCGGTGCCAAGATAGGAATATGGGTTCCATCTATTGCCCCACCACAGTTAGGGAATCCCATTGCAGCAAAGCCATCCACTATGACCTGCACATTTCCCAGAGTCACTACCTTTCGTAGCAGCACCTCCGTGATTGCTTTGGCTACTTGCATCACAGCAGCCCCCACAGTAGATTTGCCCACTCCAAATTGATTCCCGACTGACCGGTAGCTGTCTGGCGTTGCAAGCTTCCACAGGGCTATCGCCACTCGCTTCTCAACTGTGAGGGCTGCTCTCATCTTGGTATTCTGGCGCTTCAGGGCAGGGGAAAGCAAGTCACAAAGTTCCATGAAAGTGCCCTTACGCATGCGAAAGTTTCTCAGCCACTGGGAATCGTCCCACACCTGCAACACTATGCGGTCCCACCAGTCTGTGCTTGTTTCCCGGGCCCAGAATCGGCGTTCAAAGCCTATAACCTGGCCCATTAACATCATAATCTCCAAAGCACCGGGGCCCGCGGTCTCAGAGAATTCTGTGTCCGTGTCCATGTCCTCATCACGCTGGTCGCTGCGCTGCAATCGCCGCCTCCTCCTCCTCCTCGCCTCTTTTTTCTGGTCCTGTGTAAGCATAAACTCCACGAGAAAGCGCGAGGTGTTTATAATGTTCAAGACTGCGTTCTGGAGCACAACGGGATCCATGCTTGATGCAGAATGGAGTCTGCAGAGTTCACTCAGGAAAAAAGGCGCGAAATGGTTGTCTGCCGTTGCTTTCAGGGAGGGAGGGGGAGGCTGTACCCAGAACTACCTGCGACAATGTTTTTTGCCCCATCATGCACTGGGGTCTCAACCCAGAATTCCAAGGGGGGTGGAGACTGCGGGAACTATGGGATAGCTATGTAAAAGCTACCCACAATGCAACGCTCTGGAAATCGATGCTACTATGGTAGCTTGGACGCAAACCACCGAATTAATGGTGCCTAGTGTGGCCGAATACATTCGAATTTACAAAATCGGTTTCCTAAATTCGAATTATATAAATTCGAATTAATCCTGTAGTGTAGACATACCCATAGTGAATGCTAATGGGAAGGGGGTAGGTTTAGCAGATAAAATAAAAAAAGAACAAGTTAAAAATCACTTAGAAAAGTTAGATGCCTGCAAGTCACCAGGGCCTGATGAAATGCATCCTAGAATACTCAAGGAGCTAATAGAGGAGGTATCTGAGCCTCTAGCTATTATCTTTGGAAAATCATGGGAGACGGGAGAGATTCCAGAAGACTGGAAAAGGGCAAATATAGTGCCCATCTATAAAAAGGGAAATAAAAACAACCCAGGAAACTACAGACCAGTTAGTTTAACTTCTGTGCCAGGGAAGATAATGGAGCAAGTAATTAAGGAAATCATCTGCAAACACTTGGAAGGTGGTAAGGTGATAGGGAACAGCCAGCATGGATTTGTAAAGAACAAATCATATCAAACCAATCTGATAGCTTTCTTTGATAGGATAACGAGTCTTGTGGATAAGGGAGAAGCTGTGGATGTGGTATACCTAGACTTTAGTAAGGCATTTGATACGGTCTCGCATGATATTCTTATCGACAAACTAGGCAAATACAATTTAGATGGGGCTACTATAAGGTGGGTGCATAACTGGCTGGATAACCGTACTCAGAGAGTTGTTATTAATGGTTCCCAATCCTGCTGGAAAGGCATAACGAGTGGGGTTCCGCAGGGGTCTGTTTTGGGACCGGCTCTGTTCAATATCTTCATTAACGACTTAGATATTGGCATAGAAAGTACGCTTATTAAGTTTGCGGATGATACCAAACTGGGAGGGATTGCAACTGCTTTGGAGGACAGGGTCATAATTCAAAATGATCTGGACAAATTGGAGAAATGGTCTGAGTTAAACAGGATGAAGTTTAACAAAGACAAATGCAAAGTGCTCCACTTAGGAAGAAAAAATCAGTTTCACACATACAGAATGGGAAGAGACTGTCTAGGAAGGAGTACGGCAGAAAGGGATCTAGGGGTTATAGTGGACCACAAGCTAAATATGAGTCAACAGTGTGATGCTGTTGCAAAAAAAGCAAACATGATTCTGGGATGTATTAACAGGTGTATTGTGAGCAAGACACGAGAAGTCATTCTTCCGCTCTACTCTGCTCTGGTTAGGCCTCAGCTGGAGTATTGTGTCCAGTTCTGGGCACCGCATTTCAAGAAAGATGTGGAGAAATTGGAAAGGGTCCAGAGAAGAGCAACAAGAATGATTAAAGGTCTTGAGAACATGACATATGAAGGAAGGCTGAAAGAACTGGGTTTGTTTAGTTTGGAAAAGAGAAGACTGAGAGGGGACATGATAGCAGTTTTCAGGTATCTAAAAGGGTGTCATAAGGAGGAGGGAGAAAACTTGTTCACCTTAGCCTCTGAGGATAGAACAAGAAGCAATGGGCTTAAACTGCAGCAAGGGAGGTCTAGGTTGGACATTAGGAAAAAGTTCCTAACTGTCAGGGTGGTTAAACACTGGAATAAATTGCCTAGGGAGGTTGTGGAATCTCCATCTCTGGAGATATTTAAGAGTAGGTTAGATAAATGTCTATCAGGGATGGTCTAGACTGTATTTGGTCCTGCCATGCGGGCAGGGGACTGGACTCGATGACCTCTCGAGGTCCCTTCCAGTCCTAGAATCTATGAAACACTCAAGCTGTGCTGCCCTTAAAAATCTATCTGAGGCTAGGGCATGTGCAGTAAGCAGACCTCCGACATGAAATGGGGGCGGGGGCGGTACATGGCGCCCCCATGCATGCAACTCTCTAGCGAGAGAGCTCTGAGGAGCTCCAGTGCGCTCAGCGTAGCCCCCTCCAGCGAGCCCCGGGAGCTCGAATACACCCAGCACGTCCCCGCCAACCGTGCCCCGCAGCAGAGCTGAGCTGTCGGCACCAGACCCAGAGGGGATCGGAGCTTCTCCATGGACGGGGAGGGATTCTGACCGCTTCCGCTTGCTCCCCAGCAGAGAGGTTCGAGCTCAGGCCTGATCGTCCCCACTTCCTCCCCCCGCGGCGGGAATGGTCTGGTCCGAGTGCAGTCCGCTTCTCCCCCCTTCACCTCGGGCGACAGTGGCGGCGCGCGGCCCCGCCTCCGTGGGGCGATGCTGTGAGCGGCGCTCGAGGCCAGCGCCAACATGGCGGCGCCCCCCGGGGACCCCGGCGGCTATTTCCGGTGCACCAGCCGCTTTTGGATGGGCGTCATCGCCATCTGCATAGGCTACTTCGCTGTGAGTAGCCGGGCGCCCCGCTCCGGGGGGCTCAGGGCTAGGGTGAATGGGTGGGGCGCTGGGAGCGGATAGGGTGCGTGTGGCAGGCGGTAGGGGAGTGCTGGGGGCTAGAAGGTGCTGGGGGTAGGGTGTGTGTATCCGAGGGGTGGTCAGGGCTCGGGGGGTGGGTGGGATTGTTGTGGGAATTCAGTGAGTGAGGTGATTTCTTGCATTAATGAGGTGAGGAAAATGAAAACAGCACAATAAGGGCAGTTGTTTTAGGGGTAGCTATTTTCCCCCACCCCACCTGGTTTGTTTATGCAAGTGGGATATAACGCCCCCTTCTCCAAGAGTTGACAGCAGAAACAAACTTTGCCAGGAGATGCTGAAGTTGGTAACGATACTATAGATCTGCCATTCAGGTACATCTCCTACATAAGGCTTGTCTAGAGTAGGGATTTTTGTATATCTATAAAAAAAATCCCACTCTTGCAAAGAGCAGAGCATCTTCCCCTGATACTAGCACTGCACTCTTCCTGTGCGCATACAGCTCCTGCTACCATGAGAGTTAAACATGCTTAGAGTACATTAAATTGGCATAGTGTCAAACACCGGTGACCTTGGGAGGCTTGTGTACAGTAGCCTTCTGTCCAGTTCTAATATTGGGAGAGCTGAACCAGTATTACCAACAGTTGGAATTAAAAATAAAATAAAATTGCAGACAGAGGCAACTGTGGCTAGATTTTGTACAGAAAAAGAGGTTCATTCTAACTGAGGAATGAAAGACACAGCTTGTGCACTAAGGAGGAGCATGTCCATCAAAGCTTTTTAAAATAAGGGCAATTTAACTGAATTCTGAAGTGAGTGGGGATCCAACAGGGAGTTTGAAGATGGACTACACATCTTTAAATATAGGAGAAAGTGAAGCATTGCACTCGTAATGCAAATTTTGAATAGGCAGAAGGGGAGACAGGTTTCCAGTACTTTAGAATTTCAGCATAGTGGAAGTTGAGGCAGAAGTGTGTATTGGTAAAAACCACTTCTTAATGTGCGTAGTGACCAAAAGTTACACTTGGCCAATCAGTAAATTGCATGAAAAAAGTGGTGGTGGGTTGAGTTTCACTGAGACAACTGCAGGTACCATTATGTTTTGGACTTTTGTTGGCAGATTCAGCAAAGGGCTAGTCTACACTTGCAACGTTAAAGCGCTGCCGTGGCAGTGCTTTAACGTGGCTTGTGTAGTCACGGCAGAGCGCTGGGAGAGAGCTCTACCAGCGCTCTAAAAAAAACCCACCTCCATGAGGGGCATAGATACCAGCCCGGCGCTAGGGCACTATCTACACTGGCGCTTTACAGCGCTGAAACTTGCTGCGCTCAGGGGTGTGTTTTTTCACTAACGTGTATGTTTCTCTTAGTGGGCAGTCTTTTTACCTTCAACAATACCCTACGAGAATCTGGGACAATTTGGCCATTTTACTAAATATTTAGTGGACAACCACCCCAAACTGCTATATAATGGGTAAGTTTGATTTGGAAAGCTAATGTTTTTGCTACTTACATTGTTTTGTTTCCCCATCTCCACTCCCTACTTAAGATTCCATAATTTAATTTGATAGTTTGTTACATTTTAATGGCTTGTGTTTCACCTCGGTGGAGGTAGGGGTGGTGAAAGGCTAGGTGAATGAAACTTGTCAAGGCCAGTTCCTGAGATCCAGAAGCTGAATTGGGAATTTGCTGTCTTTAGGGTGACAAGAACATATCGATCAAATAATTCTTGGCAACAGTTAATATCTAAGTTTACAAGGCCTCTTATTAACTTTTCTCAGATGCTTCTGTTACCCTGGAAGCATCCCTAAATGGCTGTACAGACACTGCAGGCTGTTTCCAGAGTTCCCCCTTTTTCCTCTTCAGAAGGGAGAAGTCTACCTTAATGCTTCAACTTCTTAGGCCTGGTCTACACTATGAGTTTAATTCGAATTTAGCAGCGTTAAATCGAATTAACGCTGCACCCGTCCACACAACGAAGCCATTTATTTCGAAATAAAGGGCTCTTAAAATCGATTTCTGTACTCCTCCCCGACGAGCGGAGTAGTGCCAAAATCAATATTGTCATTTCAAATTAGGGTTAGTGTGGCCGCAATTCGATGGTATTGGCCTCCGGGAGCTATCCCACAGTGCACCATTGTGACCACTCTGGACAGCAATCTGAACTTGGATGCACTGGCCAGGTAGACAGGAAAAGCCCCGCGAACATTTGAATTTCATTTCCTGTTTGCCCAGCACAGGAGAGCACAAGTGACCACAGAGAGCTCATCAGCACAGATAACCATGCAGGCCGATAATCGAAAAAGAGCACCAGCATGGACCGTACGGGAGATACTGGATCTGATCACTATATGGGGAGAGGATTCAGTGCTAGCAGAACTTCGTTCGAAAAGACGAAATGCCAAAACTTTTGAAAAAATCTCCAAGGGCATGATGGAGAGAGGCCGCAATAGGGACTCAGAGCAGTGCCGCGTGAAAGTCAAGGAGCTCAGACAAGCCTATCAGAAAACAAAGGAGGCAAACGGTCGCTCCGCGTCAGAGCCGCAGACATGCCGCTTCTACGCTGAGCTGCGTGCAATTCTGGGGGGGGCCGCCACCACTACCCCACCTCTGACCGTGGATTCCGAGGCCGGGGTAATCTCATCAGCCACACCTGAGGAATCTGCGGACGGGGAAGAGGAGGAGGACGAGCTTGCGGAGAGCACACAGCACTCCGTTCTCCCCAACAGCCAGGATCTTTTTCTCAGCCTGACTGAAGTACCCTCCCAACCCTATACCCAAGACCATGACCCCATGGAAGGGACCTCAGGTGAGTTTACCTTTTAAAATATAAAACGGTTTAAAAGCAAGTGTTTTTTTAATGATGAATTTGCCCTGAGGACTTGGGATGCATTCGCGGCCAGTACAGCTACTGGAAAAGTCTGTAAACGTGTCTGGGGATGGAGCGGAAATCCTCCAGGGACATCTCCATGAAGCTCTCCTGGAGGTACTCCAAAAGCCTTTGCAGAAGGTTTCTGGGCAGTGCAGCCTTATTCCGTCCTCCATGGTAGGACACTTGACCACGCCATAATAGTAGCAAGTAATCTGGTATCATTGCATGACAAAGCCTGGCAGCGTATGGTCCCGGTGTTTGCTGGCATTCCAGCAACATCCGTTCTTTATCTCGCTGTGTAATCCTCAGGAGAGTGATATCGCTCATGGTAACCTGGTTGAAATACGGGAATTTAATTAAGGGGACAGAGGTGGCCGTTCCTACTGGGCTGTTTGCCTGTGGCTGAAAAGAAATCCTTCCCTGCAGTTAGCCAAGCACGGGGGTGTGTGTGTGTGGGGGGGAATTGGTGCCTTTGGCTAGCAGGGATCTTCCCTGATACCAGCCACATGGTGGGGGGAGGGGTACAGCGATCATCCCAGATAATTCATGGCGGGTGGGAGGTTAGTTTGGTTTCTGCAGGTATCTTCCCTGATACCAGCCACGCGGTGGGGGGGAGGGATAAAGCGATCATCCCAGAGAATTGGATGGGGGGGGGTTAGTTTGTTTTCTGCTGCTGAAGGTTAACAGGAAAATCGCAGCAGTCAACGGGCTTTGCTTGGTATGTGGGAAAGGAGGGCGCAGAAGCCAAAAGACAATGGCTTACCATGGCCGCCTGCAAGCCGAATTCTGTTGCCCGGACCTGCGTCTGTGATCTCTGACACCAAAGCCACAGGCACTCAATATTAAGATAGAAAATGCGACCTTGTACTAAAATCACATGTGCTATGTAATTTGAATAGTGTTTTTCACCGTGAAAGAGTATAAGCATTGTTCTGTAAAATGTATCTTTTTAAAAACTTCCCTCCTTTTTTCCATCCCTCCAGCAGCTGCAAATTTTTCAAGCCTCCCTCCTCCATCCCGAAGGCTATCTCAGATAAGGCGGAGGAGAAAGAGGACGTGAGACGAGATGTTCTCGGAAATAATGGAATGCACCCGCAATGAAAGAGCTCATTTGAATGAGTGAAAGGACACGGTATCTAAGTACAGGAAAGATGCCAGTGAACGTGAGGTCATGAGGGACGCTCGAGAGGAGAGGTGGCAGGCTGCAACGCTGGGGCTGCTGCATGATCAAACGGACATGCTCCGGTGTCTGGTGGAGCTTCAGGAACGGCTGCAGGATAACAGAGTGCCGCTGCAGCCGCTGTATAACCTCCCTCCCCCCTCACCGTGTTCCATAGCCTCCTCACCCAGACGTGTAAGAATGCGGGGGGGGGGGGAAGGAGGAGGCTCCATGCACCCTCCCACTCCACCCTAGTGGACAGCCCAACCAAAAGGCTGTCATTATATTGAATTTTTTCAGTGGCCTTTTACTTCCCTCCTATCCTCCTCCCAAACCTCATCCGGGTTACCTTGTCGGTTCTCTCCCTACGTTTATAATCAATTAATAAAGAATACATGATTTTTAAACAATAGTGACTTTTTTCCTTTAAAAGCAAGCTCTGATTTAAGGGGGGGAGGGTGGTTTGCTTACAGGGAATGAGTCAATCAAGGGGGCGGGTTTTCAACAAACAGAACTTTCACACCGTAGCCTGGCCAGTCATGAAACTGGTTTTCAAAGCTTCTCTGATGCGCAGCGCTTCCTGGTGTGATCTTCTAATTGCCCTGGTGTCTGGCTGTGCATAATCAGCAGCCAGGCGATTTGCCTCAGCCTCCCACTCCGCCATAAAGGTCTCCCCCTTACTCTCACAGAGATTGTGGAGCACACAGCAAGCAGCAATAACAATGGGAATATTGGTTTGGCGGAGGTCTGACCGTGTCAGTAACGAGCGCCAGCGACCTTTTAAACGGCCAAATGCACATTCTACCACCATTCTGCACTTGCTCAGCCTGTAGTTGAACAGCTCCTGACTCCTGTCCAGGCTGCCTGTGTATGGCTTCATGAGCCATGGCATTAAGGGGTAGGCTGGGTCCCCAAGGATAACTATAGGCATTTCAACATCCCCAACGGTTATTTTCTGGTCCGGGAAGTAAGTCCCTTGCTGCAGCTGTTTAAACAGAGTAGTGTTCCTGAAGACGCGAGCATCATGAACCCTTCCCGGCCAGCCCACGTTGATGTTGGTGAAACGTCCCTTGTGATCCACAAGTGCTTGCAGCACCATTGAAAAGTACCCCTTGTGGTTTATGTACTGGGTACCCTGGTGCTCCGGTGCCAAGATAGGGATATGGGTTCCATCTATCGCCCCACCACAGTTAGGGAATCCCATTGCAGCAAAGCCATCCACTATGATCTGCACATTTCCCAGAGTCTCTACCTTTTGTAGCAGCAGCTCAGTGATTGCTTTGGCTACTTGCATCACAGCAGCCCCCACAGTAGATTTGCCCACTCGAAATTGATTCCCGACTGACCGGTAGCTGTCTGGCGTTGCAAGCTTCCACAGGGCTATCGCCACTCGTTTCTCAACTGTGAGGGCTGCTCTCATCTTGGTATTCTGGCGCTTCAGGGCAGGGGAAAGCAAGTCACAAAGTTCCATGAAAGTGCCCTTACGCATGCGAAAGTTTCGCAGCCACTGGGAATCGTCCCACACCTGCAACAGTATGCGGTCCCACCAGTCTGTGCTTGTTTCCTGGGCCCAGAATCGGCGTTCCACGGCTATAACCTGCCCCATTAACAGCATGATCTCCAAAGCACCGGGGCCCGCGGTTTGATAGAATTCCATGTCCATGTCCTCATCACTCTCGCCGCTGCGCTGCTGTAGCCTACTCCTCACCGCCTGGTTTTGCAGGTTCTGGTTCAGCATAAACTGCACGATAACGCACGAGGTGTTTACAATGTTCATGACTGCTGTCTTGAGCTGAGCGGGCTCCATGCTTGCTGTGGTATGGCGTCTGCACTGTTCACCCAGGAAAAAGGCGCGAAACGGTTGTCTGCCGTTGCTTCCCTGGAGAGGGGGGAGGATGTACCCAGAACCACCCGTGACAATGTTTTTGGCCCCATCAGGCATTGGGATCTCAACCCAGAATTCCAATGGGCGGAGGAGACTGCGGGAGCTATGGGATAGCTACCCACAGTGCAACGCTCCGGAAATCGACGCTAGCCCCGGTACATGGACGCACACCGCCGAATTAATGTGCTTAGTGTGGCCGCATACATTCGACTTTATACAATCTGTTTCCAAAATTCAAATTATATAAATTCAGATTAATCCTGTAGTGTAGACATACCCTGTGTCTCAGTTTACACTGAAGGACCTCTGTTAAAGGTGTTACAATTTATAGTGTAGAGTGGACCAAGGTTTTTTTGGGGTTACGTAACTTATGGCTTTATGCCATTTAAGCCTGTCTATATATGGAGTTTTTCAGAAAGAGCTTTTTTAATCAGGCTGTTCCTGAGTAACTATGTGTAGACACATTTTTATTCCAGAGTAAGTGTCCACATGTGGAGTTATTCAGGAACAACTAGATAGAAAGAGCTCTTTGTCTACACTACAAAATTAGGTCGGATTTATAGAAGCCGGTTTTATAGAAACCGGTTTTATGCAGCCGATTGTGTGTGTCCCCACATAAAATGCTCTAAGTGCAGGAAGTTGGCGGACCGCGTCCACAGTACCGAGGCTAGCGTCGACTTCCGGCGCATTGCACTATGGGTACCTATCCCACAGTTCCCGCAGTCTCCGGCGCCCATTGGAATTATGGGTTGAGATCGCAATGCCCGAATGATGCAAAACAGTGCCGCGGGGGGTTCTGGGTACATTGCGTCAGGCCCCTCCCCCGATGTCACAGCAACGGCAGACAATAGATTCGCGCCTTTTTACCTGGGTTACCTGTGCAGACAACATACCACGCCAAGCATGGAGCCCGCTCAGCTCAGCTCACCGTCACCATATGTCTTCCGGGTGCTGGCAGACGTGGGACTGCATTGCTACACAGCAGCAGCAGATAACTGCCTTTTGGCGGTAGACGGTGCAGCATGAGTGGTAGCCTTCATCGGCGATCGGGATGCTGGTAGCTGTGGGGCTGGCAGCCGTAGGGCTGCATTGCACCAGCCCCTTGCCTTTTGGCAGTAGATGGTTTATTACGACTGGTAACCGTCCTGTCAGTATTGTCTGCTGAGCACCCAGAAGAGGCCGAGGGCGATCTGGGTGATCAGCAGATCTGCAAGAAGAGCTTTCCTCAGGTCTGAAAGCAAGTAAATTTACAGGTTGCCTGAAATGCTCATAGATTATTGTAGCCTGAGCGCCTTTACCGATCCTTCTGGCTACTGTACAGCAGCAACCCCTTGCCTTTAACCGTCCTCGTTGGACAATGATGGTTACCAGTCGTAGTATACTATTTTCTGCCAAGTATTGTCTGCTAAGCACCCAGAAAAGGCCGAGGGCGATCTGGGTGCTGGCAGAGATGTGGCTGGCACACGTGGGGCTACATTGCTACACAGCAGCAACCCCTTGCCTTTTGGCAATAAATACTATATTATGATTGGTATCCATCATCGTCATACTGGTACGCGCCCAGTATTTGCTGCCAAGCACCCAGAAAATGCCGAGGGCTATCAGTCATGCTGCACTGTCGTCTTAAGATGTAAAAAATAGATTTGTTCTGTATTCATTTCCTTCCCCCCTCCCTCCGTCAAATCAACGGCCCGCTAAACCCAGGCTTAGGAGTTCAATCTCTGGGGGGGGGGGGGCATTCTGTGTGACAGTTGTTTGTATTTCTCCCTGATGCACAGCCACCTTTCTTGATTTTAATTTCCTATACCTGTACGCCATGTCGTCACTCGCCCCTCCCTCCCTCCCTTCTTCCCCTGGTCTTTAGATACTAGTTTCGCGCCTTTTTTCAGACCAGACGCCATAGCTATCACTGGCATCATGGATCCCGCTCAGATCACCGCGGCAATTATGAGCACTATGAACACCACGCGCATTGTCCTGGAGTATATGCAGAGCCTGGACATGCCAAAGCAAAACCAGGACCAGCTGAGGAGGAGGAGGAGGAGGAGGCGATTGCAGCGCGGCGACGATAGTGATGAGGAAATTGACATGGACCTCTCACAAGGCACAGGCCCCAGCAATGTGGAAATCATGGTGTTACTGGGGCAGGTTCATGCCGTGGAACGCCGATTCTGGGCCCGGGAAACAAGCACAGAGTGGTGGGACCGCATAGTGTTGCAGGTCTGGGACGATGCCCAGTGGCTGCGAAACTTTCGCATGCGTAAGGGCACTTTCATGGAACTTTGTGACTTGCTTTCCCCTGCCCTGAAGCGCCAGAATACCAGGATGAGAGCAGGCCTCACAGTTGAGAAGCAAGTGGCGATAGCCCTGTGGAAGCTTGCAACGCCAGACAGCTACCGGTCAGTCGGGAATCAATTTGGAGTGGGCAAATCTACTGTGGGGGCTCCTGTGATCCAAGTTGCCAGGGCAATGAGAGACCTGGTGATATCAAGGGTAGTGACTCTGGGAAACGTGCAGGACATAGTGGATGGCTTTGCTGCAATGGGATTCCCAAACTGTGGTGGGGCGATAGACGGAACCCATATCCCTATCTTGGCACCGGCGCACCAAGCCACCGAGTACATAAACCGCAAGGGGTACTTTTCAATGCTGCTGCAAGCCCTGGTGGATCACAAGGGACGTTTCACCGACATCAACGTGGGCTGGCCAGGAAGGGTACATGATGCTCGCATCTTCAGGCACTCTCTTCTGTTTCGAAAACTGGAGGAAGGGACTTTCTTCCCGGACCAGAAAATAACCATTGGTGATGTTGAAATGCCTATCGTTATCCTTGGGGACCCAGCCTACCCCTTAATGCCATGGCTCATGAAGCCGTACACAGGCAGCCTGGACAGGAGTCAGGACCTGTTCAACTACAGGCTGAGCAAGTGCCGAATGGTGGTGGAATGTGCATTTGGGCGTTTAAAAGCGCGCTGGCGCAGCTTACTGACTCGCTGTGACCTCAGCGAAAAGAATATCCCCATTGTTATTGCTGCTTGCTGTGCGCTCCACAATATCTGTGAGAGTAAGGGGGAGACATTTATGGCGGGGTGGGAGGTAGAGGCAAATCGCCTGGCCGCTGATTACGCGCAGCCAGACACCAGGTCGGTTAGAGCAGCACAGCAGGGCGCGGTGCGCATCAGAGAGGCTTTGAAAACTAGTTTTGTGACTGGCCAGGCTACGGTGTGAAACTTCTGTTTGTTTCTCCTTGATGAAATCGCCGCCCCCCCCACCCACCCAGTTAACTCTACTACCCTGTAAACCAAGCACCCCACCCTCCCCTACCCTCCCCTCCCCTCTTCAAGCACCACTTGCAGAGGCAATAAAGTCATTGTTACTTCACATTCATGCATTCTTTATTAATTCAGCACACAACTATGGGGATAATTGCAAAGGTAGCCCGGGATGGGTGGGGGAGGAGGGAAGCAGCACACAACTAGGGGGATAATTGCAAAGGTAGCCCGGGATGGGTGGGGGAGGAGGGAAGGAAAAGGACACACTGCACTTTAAAACTTTAAAACTTTAACACTTATTGCACTGGAAATCATCTAGGCTGGAGTGATTGGGTGGCCGGAGGCCCCCCCACCGTGTTCTTGGGCGTCTGGGTGAGGAGGCAATGGGACTTGGGGAGGAGGGCTGTTGGTTACAGAGGGGCTGTAGCGGCGGTCTCTGCTCCTGCTGCCTTTACTGCAGCTCAACCATACGCAGGAGCATATCACTTTGATGCTCCAGCAGCCGGAGCATCGACTCTTGCTTTATGAGTACAAGTTGACGCCACTTCTCCTCTTCAGCCCGCGTTTCAGCACGCAACTTCTCCTCTTCAGCCCGCCACCTGTCCTCTCGCTCATATTGGGCTTTTTTAAAATCAGCCATTGACTGCCTCCACGCATTCTGCTGTGCTCTGTCAGCGTGGGAGGCAGTCTGTAGTTCAGTGAACATTTCGTCACGCGTCCTTCACTTCCTTCTTCGAATATTCACTAGCCTCTGTGAAGGTGAAACATTTGCAGCTGGTGGAGGAGAAGGGAGAGTTGTTTAAAAAAGATACATTTTAGAGAACAATGGGTACACTCTTTCACGTTAGATTTTGCTGTTCACATCACACAGCACATGTGCTTTCGTTACAAGGTCGCATTTTTCCTCTTCTATTGAGGGCCTGCCGGTTTGGTGTGAGAGATCACTCACGCAGTGCCAGGCCACAGATTTCAGCTTGCAGGCAGCCATGGTAAGACACAGTCTTTTGGCTTTTTTAACCTTGTTAACAAGTGGGGATGGTTTAAAACAGTACTGCTCTCATTAACCATACCAAGCACCCGTTGGGTTGGCCATTTAAAATGGGTTTGCAATGTAAAAGGAGGGGCTGCGGTTTCAGGTTTAACATGCAGCACAAACCCAACTAACTCCCCTCCCCCACACACCCAATTCTCTGGGATGGTCACTTCACCCCTCCCCCCCACCGCGTGGTTAACAGCGGGGAATATTTCTGTTCAGCAGAGCAGGAAGGGGCACCTCTGAATGTCCCCTTAATAAAATCGCCCCATTTCAACCAGGTGACCGTGAATGATATCACTCTCCTGAGGATAACAAAGAGCGATAAGGAATGGATGTTGTCTGCATGCCAGCAAACACCGGGACCATACGCTGCCATGCTTTGTTATGCAATGATTCCAGACTACGTGCTACTGGCCTGGCGTGGTAAAGTGTCCTACCATGGCGGACGGGATAAGGCAGCCCTCCCCAGAAACCTTTTGCAAAGGCTTTGGGAGTACATGAAGGAGAGCTTTCTGGAGATGTCCCTGGAGGATTTCCGCTCCATCCCCATACACGTTAACAGACTTTTCCAGTAGCTGTACTGGCCGCGATTGCCAGGGCAAATTAATCATTAATCATTAAACACGCTTGTTTTTAAACCATGTGTAATATTTACAAAGGTACACTCACCAGAGGTCCCCTGTGTGCCCACAGGGTCTTGGGTGAGTTCGGGGGTTACTGGTTCCAGGTCCAGGGTGACAAACATATCCTGGCTGTTGGGGAAACTGGTTTCTCCGCTCCCTTGCTGCTGTGAGCTATCTATGATGTTCTCTCCATCCTCATCTTCCTCGTCCGCCGAACCCGCTTCCCTGTTTCCAGCGAGGGACTCATAGCACACGCTTGGGCTAGTGGTGGCTGCACCCCCTAGAATGGCATGCAGCTCCTCGTAGTAGCGGCATGTTTGCGGCTCAGCCCCGGACCTTCCGTTTGTGTCTCTGGCTTTGTGGTAGGCTTGCCTTAGCTCCTTAATTTTCACGCGGCACTGCTGTGCGTCCCTGTTATGGCCTCTGTCCTTCATGGCCTTGGAGATCTTTTCTAATGTTTTGCCATTTCTTTTACTGTTTCGGAGTTCGGCCAGCACTGCTTCATCTCCCCAGATGGCGAGCAGATCCCGTACCTCCCGTTCGGTCCAGGCTGGAGCTCTTTTGCGATCCTGGGACTGGGACTCCATCACGGTTACCTGTGCTGATGAGCTCTGCATGGTCACCTGTGCGCTCTCCACGCTGAGCAAACAGGAAATGAAATTCAAACGTTCGCGGGGCTTTTCCTGTCTACCTGGCCAGTGCATCTGAGATGAGAGTGCTGTCCAGAGCGGTCACAATGAAGCACTGTGGGATAGCTCCCGGAGGCCAATAATGTCGAATTCCGTCCACACTAACCCAATTCCGACCCCCCCTAAGGCCGATTTTATCGCTAATCCCCTCGTCGAGGTGGTGTAAAGAAACCGGTTTAAAGGGCCCTTTAAGTCGAAAGAAAGGGCTTCGTCGTGTAAACGTGTCCAGGCTTAAGTCGATTTAACGCAGCTAAAGTCGACCTAAACTCGTAGTGTAGACCAGGCCTCAAGAACTATGTTTAGATAAGCCTTTATTGCAGCCAGCTCTCATGACTTGTGTGTAAAGAGGACCTTAGACTGTTTAGGACATTCCAGCTTCACTTTTTGTTCCTTTCACCATGCACTGAATCAGGACTCAATCTCACTGTGATTTCCAATCACCAGAGGAACTTGGAACACTTAGTATCTAGATAAAAGTTACTCAGTGTGCCTTGGTGTGTTGCTTCAGATGCAAGATTGGTATCCACAGCTCCTAACTGGAACAAGGCTATACATTAAAATTGGTGGTGGACAAATACTGCAAGTTCAGAAGAGCATGTATCTGGGCACCAATATACAACAGAAGGGCAATTTACAAGAGCATATTAATATAGATCAAAATGATTTCAGAGACCTGTTTTTAGAAGGGCTTTGTTAAAAGCTTCAAATTGTCTCCACTTTGAAGACTGACCGCTTTTGACTCGTTTGAAAAGCTAGTCTTTTCTTAAATGCCAAATTAGGCATGTATTTGATCTCTTTATACCATCTGTTTATAAACTAAAGCTAATAAAACTTCTAGTAACTATAAATCCAATGAAAAGCTGACCATTTGACTTCTCTGGTATTTAGATTGCACCTCTAATAAGTACAAGGCTAAATTCTGTAGTGAGGCAAGCTTGTATTGACTTCACTGAAAGTTGAGCCTGATACTGTACTACAGGATTTGGCCCAATATCTGCTATTTTACAAACATACCATGACAAGTTTTGGATGACTACCAGGTGCTTTAGGTGATGCACTGTACCTGAACTTCATAGCTTGTTCTTAGTCAGAGTACAGTTAAGAGAGACGCTGCCTTTCTTTCAAATACGCCCTTAAACTCAAAATTTCTCTGTCTTCTAGAAAAAGCAGAAAGCTAACTTGTCGGTTTCTTAAATATCGTCTTTCCATCTTTTGAATTATGGTCACAGTGTGGTCCTAATTTTCAGCAACATTAAAACTAATGTGTGTGCTTATCTTACCAGGTTTTGGCTTGCCTGGGGAATTCATATAGCTGAAGCATTGTACAGTATCAAGTTATGCAAGTAAGTTGTGTGGGGTTGTTGTTTTTTTAAATTCTCCTCTAAGATTTTATGGACAAGATTTAAAAAAAAAAAAAAAAAAAAAAAAAAAAAAGCCTAAAAAGGTAAATATGGGTTTAGGAACCTAACTTCAGGCACTGTTACTGAGGGAATTTGGGAGGAAGAGTTCATCCTCCCATGTGGTGCTCTGATATTTCAATTAGCCATTTAAAAAAAAAATTGAATTCTGCCAAGTCTATCAGTTTAAACATTTTTTCTATTAGATTTAAACTTTTACAACTGAGTAAATCTGTGGGTTTTAAACATTTTTATTATTTTTATCAAATTAAGTTTTCAGTTGTGGGAAATTGAAAAGTATCAATTTTTTAATGAGAGGCATTGAGATTCAAAAAGTTAAAGCCTTATAACCCTTAACACTAGTTGTCAAAATATACAAAGTAAATAAATATCCTTAAACTGAGTTCTCAAGCAGCATTTTTCTTATCTGCAAATTTCAGTTATTAAAAGTATTTTTATTGGTCTGTGTGTTTGAAATTGATGTTTACTGACATTTATCAATTAATCTTTCCAAATCTAACTATAGTGCAGAGTGCCATAGAAGAGAGTCATATCAGTAGGTGGAATAAAAACAATTATGGTACTTTTTTGGGGGGTGGGGGGGAGGGGAGTGGGGAAGAGGGTGGTCAAGGGAGCCCTTGACACCTGTCCCTGCCTCTCCCCCCCTTTCCATCATTTATACTCTTTCCCTTATGAGAGAGGAGAATCTGGATGAAAACAGAGTCAAAGATGGCCTGTCTCTCAGGCAGTCTGTCTTTCTGGATTCAGCTCTATGAGCTTGGTCTATCAGAGTCTATTACCGCCTTAGTGGGGCCTACCTTCTGCCCCTCTAGAGATTTACTGCTTTGCTGCCAGTCAGGTCAGTTGAAAAGGCAATGGTCACAAGCTGCACTATCTGTTGGCAGTAGTCTCTGAAGTGGAATAGCCTTCTTCCTGTTCACTGTCCCTTCCCTTTTTAAGCTTCTTCCCTTCCAGGAAGAACAAGCCTTGCAGGTTTGCTTCATTAGTGCTAAACAGGCCCAGAAGAGCTGGTTGATCTCCCCTACACCAGAGTGAGGGCACGTCCCTTCACATACCTTCAAATATTAAGACCAAATGAGGGGCTTTTCTTTAAGCAGATCTCAAAGATAAACAGGATTATTGGCCTAGTGTATGGGAGAGAAGCTGTAGATTTCAAATCTTGATTTTAGTAAGGCTTCTTGATACAGTCTCACACACCAGCATCATAAGCACATAGGGAAATGTGGTCAGGATGAAATTACTTTAAGATGGGTGCGCAGCTGTCAAAAATACCATGCTTAAAAACTAATCAATGGTTTGCTGTCAGACTGGGAGGGTGCATCTAGTGGTATTCTGCAGGGATCTGTCCTGGGTTAAATACTATTCAGTAATGACTTGGACAATGGAGTGAAGAGTATGCTTATAAAATTTGCAGATAACACCTGGATTCAAAGGACCTTGACAAATTGGAGAATTGGTCTGAATTCAACAAGATAAAATTAAATAAAGACAACCACACTTAGGACGGGGTTTGGGGACAGGGGGGGGAAAAAAAAAAAAACCCAACCTCAAATGTACAGCTACAAAATGGGGAATAACTTGCTGGCTGGCAGTACTGCTGAAAAAGGACCTGGGGCTTACAGTGTATCACAAATTGAACAAGTCAACAATGTAACGCAGTTGCAAAAAAAAGTTAGTACTCTGGGATGTTTTAACAGAACTGTTGTATGCAAGACAAGGTTAGTAATTGTTCCACTCTCCTCAGCACTGGTGAAGCCTCAGCTGGACTACTGTGTCCAATTCTGAGTGCCACACTTTAGGAAAGATGTGGACAAATTGGAGAGAATCCATAGGAGAGCAACAAAGATGATAAGAGATTTAGAGACTCTGACCTATGAGGAAAGGTTAAAAAACTATCCATGTTTAATCTAGAGCAGTGGTTCTCAAACTTGTTCCGCCGCTTGTGCAGGGAAAGCCCCTGGCAGTCCGGGCCGGTTTGTTTACCGATCGCGGCTCCCAGACCAAAAAAAAGTTGGCCTCAGTTGATTTAATTAAAAGGGAGTATGAAGTGATGCCTATTTGCAGTTATATAACTTCCCAGTTTTAAAAGGAGAAAGGGCAGGCTTCTCTCAGTTAAAAATACCTAAGATTGTGCACAAATTTACAAGAGCATATGCCTGATGTCAGACATAGTGGGTATGACAACCCCTTCCTAGGTTTTGCACCCTACAGAAAGCACTTAAGTTTATACAGCATTATTAAAATGTGAAGTACTATGAAGAGGCAGAAATAAAGACTGCTTACTTAACACCTTGTTTCTGATAAGCCTCTGTCCAGGCAGCTGCTGTTAATATAATTCCAATGATACTAACATCCACTTTCCAGTAGTACTTGTAGACATTACTAAGGAGACAGGAAATGAAATCGAACAGTTAAATCTCATTGAGGGTAGAAAGTATTTGTTTGCCTAGATTATATATACACACACTTTTTGCAAGAGTGTAATCTTGCATAAGCAAGTTGCAGTATTTGAAAAACTGTCAATGAATGCAGAAAAAAACCCTCAGGAACATTAAAACCCTGTTTGGACTACAAGAGTATAGAGCTAGTGTGTTTTAAACACTGCCTTTCTTTACAGTAGGTACTAAAAACATGTTCACATGTATTAGCTAATACATTTGCTATCTACTCATCTTCCTCATGTAGACAGGGCCCAACAGTATAAACAGGGTTAGGATATTTTAGTTGAAATTGGTAGAGGGAGCACCAAGTAAGTTGAGACAGTGTGTATAGTTAAAGCTTCCTGTATTACACATGTTCAATCAGACCTGGAGTCTAGCCCATCAGCTATTTTTATACCTCCAATAATGAGCTTTTCACTTAGTTCCTGACCAGTTTGTCAGGAGCTTTTGTGGCATTATCTGTTTACCTTTTCCCCAATATAAAGGAAGGGCAGGAAAAAGTTAGAGCTTTACATTTTTGGGGATTGTTTTTTAATGAATCTAAATGCACTCCCAGTCTTAGTCTACAGTGACTTAAAGCATATGCTAGATCTCTTGATACTATTAGCCATATGCTCTTGGAAATGGCTGCAGCACGGGAAGAAGCCATTCTTCTGATGGTTTCACCAGTGAAAGTTATGATTTCCAAAGCAATAGCACCTGAAGAGGGAAGGAGAGGGTTGGAGGCTTGTCTCTAACTAGCAGGTGTGCTGCCATCAGTAGCATCTTTTTTCCTCCTTTCTGCACTATGGAGAAATGCCAAAATAGTTAGCCAACCCTGCACCTGTTGAGGTCACAGATCTTTTAATGAACATTCAAGAGGTTAAGTTAAATTAGTGTTAAATGTGCCTCATATGTTCATTTTGTTTGAATTTACCTTGGAAATGTATAGTCAGTACAAAAGTTGCAAACTGTATTAATTCAAAGACAGTTGAGAAAACTAATCAAGTGTAATCTCAATGGATCTGGGTTAGTATTGCTCCCACCACACTGTGATGTACTGTTCTTGAGACTGCTAACCATCACTGTGCAGCCCATTTCTGGGCTGACAAAGTAGTCTGAAATCATTACATAAAGCACTGAAGGCCATTAGTCTGTTTAGTGAATAGTGTTTCCACAGAATCAACTTTCCACATGCAAATCAGCTGTTCCATATGAAAAAAGTTTCACACTGTTTAAGAAACATGATCCCTGTTATTGCTGCTAAGTCTCAACTGTTCACATTTTTAACTTATCACTGCCCCCTGAAATTCCTGCTTCATAAGATAGCAAAAAAGGAAGTCTGTGTGTAACTAACTTGCTGTCTATTCTCCAGGCTGCCACTGTAACTGAAAAGCTCTTACCATAATGAAAATACATTAATAAACTCTGTATCATGTAGGGATTTGCTTAGCATACTGTACTTGACTTCATGATTACTTTATACTAGTAATGCCAAATGTCTCATCCCCAGGCTTATTTTGCACTTCAGTATATATAGACTGTACATAATGTTAACATTGACAGCATCAATAACTTGAGTTAATATGTCAAAAACATGTCTAGTGATCGTGGTTAACAAGTCTTCATTAGTGGTACAGACTGCGTTAAATGGAGTGTAAAAGTTGAACCTCATTACTAAACATTCCTCACATCAAGGTGCTTTGAGCTGTAAACATCAATCAATATGATCAGTGGTGTGTTAGATCCATTTCATAGTTCACTTTTATGGAGAGTGTATAGTATGTTAAATAAAATCTAACTTTGTTTTACTGCAGGACCAAAGGCATCACTGACAGCTCTGTTCAACGTCGATGGTTCATCCAAACCTTCCTCTTTGGTATAGCTTCTCTCTCCCACCTGCTAGCCTACAAGCCTCCACCTAAGAAGCGGAGATAAAGGATTGGGAAAGAGGCAAATAAGGCTAATATATTTCAACCTTGTTCTCATAAAGTGGATCCACCCGATGTGTTTCTGTTGCTGTGAATGATCTAAAAGGCATTTCCTGTTATGTGAGCCAGTGCACTCGTGCCAAGGCAATCTTGTGGTATCACTGTTATTATTAAATGCCTGGTTTGAGATATAGGCTCACTTGATAGCTCAAGAAATTAGTATGGGAACATGGAGCATCTCACTTTGTGCTTGCAAAATTCAGTCCAGATTGGGTCAGGGACCAGATATCACTGCCCTCAGTTGGTTGTTTAATGGCCTATATCTAAGGCTATGATTTTGTCACGGAGGTTGCAGAAGTCACAGGTGGCAGGGGGCCAAAGGTGCCTCGTGGGAAGGACACAAAGGGGCGCCAGCTAAAGGGGATGTGTCCTCCCCACATGACTCCTCGCCACCCCTAGCCTGGGGTCTCTGCGCTCTCCCCATCCCACATTACCTCAGGGGGCGGGCTCTGTCCTCCCGCTGTACCAGCTCCCCCTGGCATGTTCGGCTGCTCTTCCTGGAAGCCAGGCCCCAGAGCTGTTCCCGGATGCTGCCTGGTGCAACACAGTAGCTGCCTGGGAGAGTGCCTGGCTGCCTCCCGCCCGGGCTTGTCTTCTGGGACAGCGGCTGAGCGAGTTGGAGCCCCCCCAGACCTCTCAGAATTGGCTCCTGTCCCCAGAAGCTGAGCCTGGGCTGGGGGCAGCCTGCTGCTGCCGCAGCCAGGTGCTCTCCCAGTCAGCCGCTACACTGCGCCAGGCAGCATGGCTGGAAGAGGAGAGGCTCTGGCCCGGGCCGGCTGCTGGGGGGCACTTGACCCTGCTGGAGGGGCACTTGGCCCTCCGTTCTCCTACCACGAGTCACCCCTGCAGGGGCCCCCCATGCATGCCAGCCATGGAGCTCCCAGTCGGCCAGGAGATCCTGGAGCTCTGAGCCATAGGCAGTGGGGACCCCTGGAGTGCCGAGCTGGGGACCCCGCAGCTGCCCCATTGCTGTGGGCGGTGGGAGACACCAGAGCCCCAGCAATGATGCGTGCTGGACCCTTTTCCCTACCCATTTTATTATGGATATTTTTAGTACAAGTCAGGGACAGGTCATGGGCTTCCGTGAATTTTTGTTTATTGCCCGTGACCTGTCCCTGACTTGTACTAAAAATATCAGTGACAAAATCTTAGCCTTACCTATATTCTATGTTCAATTTGCTTCTTACTGAAAAGCACAATTCCTCTCCACTCCCACCCAAAGAAAACCCCACCACGCTTGTTGGCAATAGGCATTAAGACAGAACTACCCTTTTTTTGGTAGGTGTTTTTCTTCCACATCAGCAGAGAGACACTTTACTTATGTAGTGTAGAGAAGTCTCTGCCTGTTCTTGGTTAGAACTGTTTTCCCAGGCTTTCAATAAATAATTTTCACCAACATTTTTGGTTAAAAAATTCCACCTACATGTTTTTATCTTGTTCAGTCTTCCCATATCAGAGGGAAATGTCCCTAAGATTAGTGTTCCTGCAACCTAACAAGTGGCTACATTATACAGGATGATGTGCAATGATCTGAGCCAGAATATGTAGTGAAACAATTCACTCTGTTAATTTAAGGTGACAGAGAACTTGTTGATGTTACCTTGCCTTAAGTCTTGCACAGTGGGAACTTGTCTCTTTGAATGGTGAGTTTAGATTATGGAAGTCAGTGACCAAATATAACTTGAGGGAGAGCAGACTAAGTGCAGCTATTTTCTGAACGACTGATTAACAATACATGTAGAAGTTATAGAAGGTTAATTAGGATTCCTAGATATAACATTTTCTTATCTCAAAACATAAGTCTTTTATATCTACTGTTACTGTAATGAAATGTAGATTAACTTTTCAACTAGATGTTAATGCACTGGTCCAAGAGACTCTGTATTATTCAGTTCCCCAAATGTAAGGAGTAAAATTCTGCTCCATCTTTCTTAGACCACCTCTAATAAGCAGTCAATTTGTCTGTGGTTTGACAGGTTTCACTCTACTGTACACTATTGTATCTGTCTATTGTTGGACTTTTCAGGAGGATTAAGAGATTGAAAACGTGTTCTGTCATGTTTTAACATTGCTCCAAAGGAGCATGACCACTTAAAATATCTGAGCTGCTATATTCAAGGTATTTTTTGGGGGGAAAGATGATTACAAAGTATTACTACTATGATTCATAGCTAAAACTATTATTTAGTCATGGAAGTCATGGAATCTGTGACTTCCAGCAACCTCAATGACTTCAGCCTGTGGTGGTTGGGAGCTGCAGGGTCCGGGGGCAGGGATCTGCAGCATACTCCTGTCGCCTCTGGCGGCCCCTGGAGCTCCTAGCTCCCCACAGCTCCCAGCCCCCACAGGCAGTGGGGAGACCCCCGGAGCTGCACATGGCAGGGGTACCCCCCAGCCGCTACAGGCAGCTCCCAGCCCCTGCGCAGCTGCACTGCTTCAGGCAGTGCATGGACCCGAAGATCCCCATTTTGTCATGGAGATTTTTAGTAAAAGTCACGGATAGGTCACAGCTTCCATGAATTTTTCTATTTTGCCCGTGACCTGTCTGTGACTTTTACTAAAAATATCCATGACAAAAATCTTAGCCTTATTCATAGCCCCTGTAGTACTAGGCTCCTTTTGGGGTGGAGGGGAGACTACCTGATGGCTCTTAAATGGAGAGAGCAGCTGCCAGCCCTGTTGCTGCAGTAGTGGAGTCACCTTGAGTAATCTTAAATACTTTAGGCAGTGCCTATGTCTGCCTGTGTACCAAGGCTGGCAGATTTCTCAGTGCTGGCACTGCCCTTTTCAAGCAGCTAGTAAAGGGGTTCAGAGGCTTCATTCAAGCACTAGAGCATAGGGAGTTCACTTCTTAACAAATTCTGCTCTAAGTGTAAAGGTATAAAGGCACACCTGAAGAGTTAATAGGCAGTTTAACAACAACAGTCCTGTGCTGTTAAGTGTAAGAGCATCTAGGAGGGTATAGTGTCATACCTGGTACTAAAGAACAGGGTGTGAGAGCACAAGCTTTGCTTCATTTCTGTAATCGGCCTGCCCCTTTAGAACTTCCAGTCCTTGAAACCTAAAAATAAAGAATAGAAAGAAAAAGCTGCCTTGAGACTTTTACTTTTGTGAACTGGCAAAATAGGTTAACCAGATGAACAACAACAACAAAAAAAACCACAAACACACACCTATATACTCAGTATAAATACTCACTGTGAACCACAGCTGTCTGAAATGCCCATTTAACATATACTATTTTTCACAGATTTCCACACACTTTCCAAAGAGTAAATCCCACAAGATGCCTGAGAACTAGTTATTAGACTGAAGGACAGAGATTACAACCTCTCTAAAGCTACAGTTAATCATGGCAGAACTGGGAATAGAACACAGGAATCTTAACTCTTAAGTTCCTCATTCCTCATTCTCTCCATTTCTAAAAATGTACACAGTAGTCCAGCCTACTGTGTGAATACCTTTATTTTCATGAGTTCCAAGGAAGATTTTTTTAGTTTAAACAATCCTATGGGTCTGTTAAATACTTTGTTGACAATTTAACAAGTTTTATGAGCCATAGAAGAATGGCAGGCAGGGAATTGTCTGCCCATCCTGCATAGTGTTGCTGTCATGAGGATATTAGAGAGATAATAAATCCTGCCTCAGACAATTAAACTCCTGCTGCACTATGGTAAAGGCTCCCTGGCAACATGCAGGGATATTCAACACTGCGTAATTAGTTAAAGTAGCCCATAACTATAGATAAGGTTATAGATATATAGATGGGTATTTTTAACAATGGCAAGTGAAGCAGGCATCATTACAAATCCATCCAACTACAAGCTTAAAGCACTCGCAGTGCTGTAGCAGAGGTGAGTCAGCAAGGTTGTCACAATAAGGCAGCGAAGCAGTAAGCTATGTTGGGAGTAGATAACCAGTCTCTCGCCCCTTCCAAGAAACCTGAGAAGTAAAGAAAGGGACACTGAGAGTGCCTCATCACCGGCACCATCTACTGCTAAGAAAAAGGTTTAAAATACAAGAAGGAGAAAATTGACTAGAAAGAGAAATGGAGAAGATAAACAGAGTTAGGCCCAGGATAGAGACAAGAGAGTGGCTCTTCCCTGAGGACAAAACAATGTTATGAAGGGTCTTGTATACTTTAGGTCAATATTTAGACAGCACAGACCAATGGCTCATCAGCAGGACCTCTTCATTGTTTTCAAAACATGTGCGTGCACACGCAGTGCCACAGAAGTAACAATTTGGATAGGATTTTCAAAAATGGCAGGTACTTAGGATATTGGGACTTACCCTGTTTCTCCATACAGTACAGACTAATCTCTCGCAGCTAACTACATCCCAGTATTAAGGGTTGCCCCCGGGTCCTTTCAGCAAGATATGGCTGCCAATCCAAGGGGCAAGCCTTCATTTTATTGTTATAATCATTTTGTTTCTTCAAGTTCAGCATTGCTAATATATTTATACCTTTACCCCACAGTTGAAAGGAACAATCACTTGCTCATAGTTCTGTTTATACTCAGATTCTGAGCACAAGTCCTGATTCTTAGTTTATCCCTGCACTTGGGGCAGGAATTCCCCAATGCAAACCCTGTATTCTATGGCAGCTGGTGAACTTTGCAGCCTCTGATGTAGGTTACAGTTTAGTTAGTTACTGCTCTAACTTAGTGCCCTCTGTCCATGCCTCCTCACCACCTACAACACCCCATACACCAGTGGGGGTAGGAGTTGGCCAGAATGGAGCCCTTGAGCCAGCTTCTCATGAGCTAGAGGCCTTCAGCACAGAGTGGCATAAAGGTACCTGGGTGCTACTGCAAATCAAATCCACAGCTTATGCTCATTACAGCTTTTGGCTACCAGTCACAGTGAGGTGGGCATGCTCCCAAGTGCAGCTCTGCACAGCGATCTTTGTAGTGCTGGGAGCTAGGATGCAACCTATTAGGAAGGGCTGGTGGATTTATCCTTTCAAAGGAAAGAAATAAACAGGCAAGAGAAATCTCACCACAGAATAAGAAAACTACTGTGAAAAATATATTCAGGTGATAACTAGCTAAGCCATCTTTGGTAATGGGTTTTGTTTTTAAAAGAAAAGATTTTAATATTTTTAGAGGACATTAGCCAGGTATTTTTCATGATTTAAAAAATATTCTCTCCCCATTCCATTGCACATGCATAGCACTTTAAACAGGCTTTAGATTAAGCCAAGTTTCCATTTCTTTTCTGGGCTAATTAAGCCCCATAAAAGCTAGGAAAAGAGTCACAATTATATAGGCTATGATCTCTGAAAGTCAAATTTTCCAAGGGGTATTGTAGCACAATAATGACAAAAACAATAGTTTGTTTTATACAAGTGAATTCCATTAATCCAAAGTGGCATGGATATTTATCGCATAACTGGGTAGTCAGATAAACCGAAGTGCTATTTTTAGGTGCAGTTTCACATTGCTTCTCAGCCTTATCACGAAGAAGAAGTATAAATGCAGTTTCACTGATATGAGGGAAAAACTGAATAATGCTGATTTTTAGTATTTCTTAAAAAGATTAAAATTCAACTTTAGTGAGTTTTTGTTGCCATTCTGCCAACCTGCTGTTGAAACCGTAACAGCCTTTCAAATAGAAAGCCATTGATTAGTGCCAACAGGCACTAAGAGGCTAATTGACAAGCTAGTACAAATTAATTAAATACATGGGGGACACATTGTTCATTTGGTAACGAAGCTGTAAGGATAACTAAAATTCAGATATCAGAGGGGTAGCCGTGTTAGTCTGAATCTGTAAAAAGCAACAGAGGGTCCTGTGGCACCTTTAAGACTAACAGAAGTATAAGTGAGGTTCTTACCCACGAAAGCTTATGCTCCCAATACTTCTGTTAGTCTTAAAGGTGCCACAGGACCCTCTGTTGCTTTTTAAAATTCAGATATTACTTGCATAGCACTTTCCCCCTCCATAAATTGCAAATCCTTTATAAAAGAGGATGTAATCATTCCCATTTTACAGGTGGGCAAACTGAGGCATGGAACAGTGACAAGATTTGCTTAAGGTCCACATAGCAGGTGAGTGGCAGAGCAGGCAATAGGCCTCAGGTCTCCTGGGTTCCAAATCTGTGTCCTAACCAATGGACGTATACTCACTAAAGTATGCATTTTGCAAATTAAACTAAAGTACCTGAAAGTGTTTTTAAAGCAGTCCTTTTAAAAATAGGATTAAATGAAGACTTTCTCCCACCGGCACAAGGTCTTACACTTCATCACATACAGACTAGAGAATTACAAAGAGAAAACTCACAATTGAATTCAGCTCAGCTTCACCCAGGTTGTGGAGGAGGTCACTGAAAAGAAGAAAAGCTTTATTTTCAAACCCATTGAAGTATACGGAGAAATCCTGCTTGCCATCTGGGCTTTCAGTACGCTGCCCAGGGCAAAATGCAAAGAGTTGTGTTAATGAAACAGAACCAATATAAAATCTCCTGGGGACAGATGCCAAGAGACTCAGAGATGACTTTGCCTCAGCAGTGGCCTGTTTTGTGTAAGCAGGTCAGACTAAGAAGAGTTAGTTTGTCTGGCTTGCACCAGAGATGAGCAGAAATTAAAGTGATGCAAGTACTAATTACTCACAAACCGCTCTGCATGCTGGGTTTGTTCAGTAATCAAATTCTCTTAGAATTAAAACAGCAGGGACAGAAACTTTCCAGCTCTTAAAAGTAATGTTCACTTCCAAGTAGCTTTATGCTCACAATTGCCATACACTCCTACAAAGTATCTCTCAGAGTAAACCCCACAGCCAGGTCAATGTGCTCAGTAAACAGCTGCTTACATGGCTAGGTTGTAATGCCTTATTTAACTGAATGAGTTTCGTTGTCAAGCTAGGTTGAGAAATAGGATGCCATAATCAGAATCCTGGGAAAGAGGAAAGCTCAGAAGGCTTCCTCTGGACCTTTCTTATAAGGTCAGCTAAACATAGATGCAGTAAGAAGCATGCCATCTGCTTCTAGAAGACTTCCTGATGCCTAAAAGATATGGTTGAACCTTGAAAACACTCCTGAATAGCTTCTTGATAGAGACACTAGATCATACCAGATTTTTGTCTCTTTTAGGGCCTCATCTAAATCCTACGAAAGACAGCAGGAGTCTTTCTATTGACTCCAGGAGGCTTTGGATCAGTCCCTGAGGGTTCATTCGGTCTTTAGGGACATTTTATTTGTCTTGTGGTTGATGAATGAGTTCCTGATTGATAAATGACATAGCCCTCCTTGATGTTCCAGAGCACATCACCAGTCCAACCATTCCTTAATACCCAGGTCACAATGGAGCCTAGGAAGTTTACCTAAGAACATGTCGTGATTTGCTAAGGAAGAGGCTGAAGCTATCAGCAGCTGTTTAATATATTAGGGCACAATTCAGTGAATATGTATGGTGGAAAAAGTTCTATAAATATTCCTCAACTACATTTTAAACTCTTACTCTATGACATTTAACTTAGAACCACGCAACCACACTTATTTTCCAGTCAGCATGAGATAAGCTCCGGCTTGATTACATCTGCCAGAATAATGTTCCAATTGATGTTGGATTTGATCTGTCTTTCTTGTTTTTCTTCTTCTTCTCTGCTTATCTTAAAATTTTGGATTTTCTTCCTTCTGGGTTCATGGCTAACATTCAGCACTGTGAGATGTAAGCAATGCGTTACTTCCTCTAAATTGCAGTATGTTTATTCATCTCCTGTTTACATGTAGGATTATTAGCCGTAGTTACAATTATTTGTCAACTAGCGGTATAACAACATGAATTTGGGCAAAGTTTTATTTTTAAAAAGAGGATGTTGAGCTAATGATAATCTCTTACATTGCAAAAGTAAGAACTGTAATCAAACAACACGGTATGTAATGGGAATCAAAGCCTCACAATATTTTGCAAAATAAGACAAGTTTTAGGCTGGTCCTTCATTATAACACTTTTCCCAAAACGTTCTCCATTTGGGTAGAATGCTGATCTCACCCAAGTAAGGAGCAATAAGCACATTTGCTTTAATACGACCAGGATTTGGCTTTCTGAGCCAGATCCTCAGCTGGTATAAAGTAGTTTCACAGAAATCAGTAGAGCCACACCAGATGAGGATCTGGTCCATTTGCATGTAGCTTGCTAGCACCCACAACTCTGGCACTATCCCAGTCATAATTGCAAGAGTGAAATGTCTTTACGGGTCAACTCCCACTGGTATTAGCTCAACAGATACAAAGGTATTTCAACATTTATGTTTTCTCTTGCAAATAGAAGTGGCCTTAAATAACATATTGCGTTCCTCTTGTGTTTGTTATGCTGTTGCACACATGGCTGCTTAATGACAGCCTCAGCATATGATTCATGTCCTGTTAGTTTAGCTTGTCTTGTCAGTATTATGTTTTTTTTCCCCCAATCTGGAGGTCCAGCCCCAGACAAGGGTTGTGTAAACAGCACAAGTGATTATTTTCTTCCTTCTTTTCACAAATTGAAATGAAGATGAATAAAAAAAAAATTGAGTTCATTTACCATCCTTATTCAAAATATAAAGTGGTTTGCATATCTGTATGAAGGACTGAACTGTGCAGCTCACTTGAGAATACTGCATCTTCAAATAGAGATTTCATTTGACTGAAATGTAGTCTTGAGCCAATTTCTACTGTGGAGGTGTGGCCTTCCTACAAGACACAAGATCTCATTAGCAAAGAGAAGAGAAACCTCTTTTTGGGGAAAGAGATCTGGTTATTCATTATTGAGCCAATGCAAAATGAAGTCTTTTCCTAGAGATCCCTCAAGTTCCTCATGCAAACACATTTAACAATAATTATATAAGCACTCTAAAAGTACATACCTTTTGCATATTCCTGTAGGCAGTGAAGGAACAGTCCTCTTACCAACAGCCTGAGACCTTAGAGACAGCCCTCTTTGAGATGCAGGTGTAGCTTATTTAACCCCTTCATCTGAGGGAACTCCCCTGGGTCCTGGCTTCCCTCCATTCACTAGGGAAACTTGGATGCAGCTGTGCTATGACCATAAGGTCATAAGATGTCTTTTAGATCTTGAAGGCTCTGTACTAACTCTGACCAGGGACAATTTGCATATGCAGCTCTCTGTTGTCTGCAAAGGCAGAGCAAACACTGAATACATCAAGCAGTAGAGAAAGTGCTTTTATTTCATCTCCAGAGTGTGGCTGGAGGTATGTACAGCTGGACGGGGGTGGCAAGGAAAGACCTGAGCAGTGGTGCAGAGGATGGAATGGTAGGCTTGGTAAGACTGAGCCTGAGTTAGAGGGCAGAGTTCTTGTGGAGCAGGTTGAAGGAAAGTGAAGGGTTGCAATAAGAGATCTCAGCATGTGTGGGGAAGGGATAGGGAATCAACTGATTGGGGAAGGAGAGAATTGATGGATTGGGGCTAGAGCCATACTAGATGGAGCCAGAGGCTGGGTTGGTGGGAAAAGTGGGCTACTCCTCAGCAGATGGTCTGGGGAAGGATTTATTTGGGAGCAGAGGATGGACAGGGATGATTAATTATTTGGAGATGTTTTTGAGATTAGGAAGGAAGAGACAGATGAATTGGGGAATTGAACAGGTGGAGCTGGGTGAGGCAAAGGACAGATGGAAACAAATGCTGGATGGATTGATCGCGGGGAGGCAAAACAAATGAGAAATGGAGAGAGGCGGCAAAAGAGCTGCAAATCCCAACAAGGGCTGAGAGCAAGACAGCAGAGGTTAAGGACGCCTTGGGAAATAAAAGACTATAGGAGCAGGAAGACAGAACAGAAAAGGGAATAGAGAGCAGAAGGGGAGCCATGGAAATTAGCTTACATTATATGGAAGGGGGAGGCAAAGAAGCGGGGGAGGGGGAAGAGTGAATGCAGGGATGTGTCAAACAGAAGAAAGAAGGGTAAGAGGGACAGAAAATTGAGGAGGGTGGAGCTTTAGAGCAGCACAGGGAAAAAGTCAATCTGCAGAAAAAACAGACCCAAGGAAGAGAGGCATAGGAGGAACAAAGGTCACAGGAAGAAAGACCAAACCAGGGAGACCCAATAAATTTGACATCTGTTTTGACTGATTAATAGAAAGCACTGTGCCAAAATTTGACATCAGGCAGTCTTTTACTTGCATGTTATGAGAAGGCCATGGTAGGACAGACTGCCTTTGGGAACTGGGCATGGGAGCCTAGCTTTCCTATGTGCAGTAAGGGGATAAGCTGGCTTTGGTGACAAGAAACTGATAAATAATTTTTACATTTGATTTTTGTCCAATTGTGTCTAATGACAGTGACATGGGGCTTTTAGAGCCTGGGCTTTTTAACTGTATGTTTCTTGGCATTTAATAGACCATGATTTGTCCCGGGAAGTTATGCTAGACATCAAAATAAAAAGAGTGGGTAGGTTTCACCTCCTCCCCCCTTAAAAAGCTTTGTCTTAAAATCTTCTAAAAATGCAGAAAATTGCACTTCATATTTCAGAGTTTAGCAGCCCTCCTGAGCGCCCCATGTAAATGTGCACTGCCTCCCACCCCACAGCCTCTTCGCCTTGGTTTACCCACCATGAGCTACAGTAAGGAAATTGTGTACATACTGGAAGTCTGAACATGAACCTCACCCACTCAGACAACACGGAGGGCCCTGTAGGATGCAGTATGGGTTGCTGTGACTCACTTTAATAGACCTCTGTGGCCTGATCAGAGCCAGCGATCACCAAAAACTTCAGTAAGATGGCTAACGATGGACAGAAACTGAATATCCAGCCAGGCCACTTTAAAGACCTAGCTACAGAGCAGTCTGGGTGGTGCTCAATCCCTTTGGGATTTGCCATGATGATAATAATGTGGCCGGATTAGTGTGTGTGTGTGGCGGGGAGGGGAGGGGAGAATTGAGAGGTGAATTCTATCAGTAGCCCCTGGCACTTTTCAGAATTCTCCATTAGCTCTGGGACATTGGCTTCTTTTACAGTATTATGGCAGCAAAACTTTATCACACAATGGCTCTCTGGGTAGACTTGACCACGCCATAGCGTGCCTTGTGGAATGGGCATCAGTGGGCTTTGGCCAGCTGTTACAGCACTGGAACAACTCTCTTGTTCATTAGGACAGTAGCTCTTATGTGAGCCATTTTGCCCTGTAAGGCTGGGGCCAGCTCCCTGCACAGAAAGTCAAAAAATGGCTTTGCCCTCCACAGATTTCAATTAACGGGCCGTCCCGAGAGCCACAAGTTATTTCTCCAGTGGGTGCAGTTAGTCCCAGCCCCAGTCTGGACACCCTGCAATTCAGTTTGGCAATGTAGGTAGACACAAGGCTCTTCATTCCATGTCATTTGTAGCTACTACCTCAGACTGCTGGCAAATGCTTCTATCCTGCTCCCTTCCAAGCTGCCAAACAGAGAACTGGGGGAGACTGCAGCACCCTGAGATGCTGGAAAATGGCTACTGTGCCCCATGGGACAGTGCATTATAGTATTTGCCAAAGAAAGCCTAGAACATTAGGTTTAAAGAGGGTCTTTAAACACCCGCTATCCTTGGGGCTGAGAGCGCCTCCGAGCTAGCTGCCAGGAGTGTCTCAGAACCCCCTTTTTAAAAAGCACAGACAAAAGGGATTGGTGTGGCTGGGCCTATGTGATTGCAGTGATTCAGTTCCATGTAACCACAAACTGAACTGCAGTACTGCTGACCATGCTGCAACCAGGAGTCACGCAGGTGTGCAGAGCCCCAGGGGCTAAAATAGGATGCCAGCAACAAGATTTTGTCTGTCCTTGCAGGCATGAATGAACCAGATTAAAACGTAGTAATTTCAACCACAACCATATTTAAACACGTGTGCTGGAAGTATTTTGTAATTCAGGTTCTAGGAATCGTTCCCCACCAGACTCAGCATAGCACTTTCTCCCCCTTAGGGATTGTACGTCCAGGCCTCATTTCAAACTTCAGCCCCTTTTTGCTGCTGCCGCCTTAAAAAAGTTTAATTACAGGGTTTTGGGGTGGGAGGGTAGTTACGGTTGGTAGCTTATTAAAATGGGTTTTATTTATGGTTGGTAGGTTATTAAAATAGCTTAAAGACATTTATTCAAATGTCACGTCACACACACCCAAAAAACAACAAAACAACCATCTGGGCAGAGACAAGCCTTGTCAAATGTGAATGTGACAAGGCTTGTAATGGAAACTGGCTGTGCAAATATTAATTGAGCCTGAACGATCCTAGCTGGCAGATGATATATAAATGGGCAAATGAGGTTGACTCACTTGCCACACAAATCAGTAGCAGAGCCAAGAGTCCAACCCAGGAGTCGTACGGTTTCTTGTGCTAACCACTGGACCTCATCCTTTGCTCTGTGTACCTGGTGGTAGAATTTAGCAGACATGTTCATTTACAGCATAGCTAATTTACTAAATGCATTTTGGAATAGGCGGCCATACAATTACTGTTACTCTCTCTGTAACATTCATCTCCCTTTAACAGAAATAGAAACATATGTCTGCTCACCAGTGGCACTTCTGCTCTCAATTAAAGCTAGCCCCAAATGAGGCAAGCATGGGGTGGTTGTGGGTTTTTTGTTAAATGTCTGTCTGACACATTGCTTTCTTCTCACAACTCATTTTAAAAAGAGGTTCTTTAAAAAGGAATAGCCTAGACAGCAAGAAAGCCATTCAAGGAGGCACAATGCCATTAGTATGGGAAAGTGAACTATTTATGTAACCCAGAGGTGGGCTTCTTTGGTGGTTAACTATTGGAAGGAGCGATTAAGTCCCTTTTCAAGAAATAAGAAGTCTTTGCCGGCAGGCAGAACGCCCTTTCAGACAAATTTGAGATCCAAAGCACTGCTAGGAAGGCTAGGCAGCCTGGGTCTTTGTACACAGCTCCCCTTGCTCTCTCCCAACCCAGGACTAGCCTTCTATAAACATGGGCCGCGTACTTGCCTTGGTGCCCAATGGCACTCTCACTCATGTCAACAAGTTACCCTTGTTCAGATCACAAGCAAGCATATTGTTTCCTCCTGCATATCATCAATGTAAAAAACCCAAGTGATGGGGCCTGGAAAGGAGCCAATGAAATTATCTCTTGAAGTGCAAACGTGGAATCATGTTTACTGCTGGGGAACTGCATGTTATTTTAATTCATTGATCCAGATTTGCTACTTTCACTGACAAGATCTGAAATGACTATAATTTTTGATCCAGGTTACACTTAAATCAAGACTGGCTACTGATGTGTATAACACTTATGTCATCACCTCATCCCCTCTGCAGGACAGGAGTTAAAACCTTACCCCATGTGCCTGGAGACACTTCCTCCCCATAACATAGACCTCTGAAAACCAGAAATCCGAGGGGAAGATTCCACCACTTCCTGTCCCACAAGGTGGGAACTAGGTGCATGTGCAGGAGGAATGTTTGGGGAGGAGGGGCCAGCCACCATTTTGGTTTGCCTGGCAAAGAGTACTTGGAGGCCTGGTTGTGGCAAGAAGGCCATTAATAAGCTGCAGTTTCAAGGAAAAGTTGCCAACACAAACTTTCAAATCCAGCAATCAGGTTTGATTTTAAAGGCTATCTTGCCAACAAGAAGGGCCAGAAACCTTTGGTTTGGCTGCTTGGGGTGAAAGCTGAGAGTAGCACTTACTTCTAAATGGTTTAACCGGGGCCTAGAGTCTTCTTCCATAGAATATAAGCAATGTCCATCTAAGTGAATGAGAGTCAGTCCTATCCAGCGCCAAGAGAAGACTACTCCTGAAAGATAGGTTTGGTCAGGAGTGGAGCTACTGGAGTTTAAAAGATTCCAAGTTTAATAGTGAATGGCTCTAAAGTTAACCACCTGGCTTTTCTAAGAACATGTACAGACCCTAGTTATCATGTGACAAAATTCACTCAGGTGAGGACAGCCAGCCTAGGCCCTCTGCTGCATTTATCTTCAGAGGATTGCTGAGTGGTGCAATGGGTCTGCTACTTGTAAAGCATATCCTGCATCTCCAGTGTGCTGTGAATGGGGTCTTTGTGCTAAGTCAACATGGAGGGTGGCACTGCAGGTGAGGCCATTTACCCAGATCCAGTGGCCCAATCACTCTGTGCAAATGGTAGAAGAGTCCCCTATGTCCATTCCATAGGCCCGAGAAGCAGCCCTGTCCCAGCTCTGTGTTTGGGGATGAGGTTAGATGTCCCATCCCCACCATAGTTCACTCACAAGGCTTCTGCAAATGGGCTTTAGGTGGATGAAGCGAATTTCATGTCACCCATTGAGGACACCTGAGTAAAACCAGCCTTGAATCCTGATCCAGGTGGGGTTTGAAACTAACAAACTGTTCTAGTACTAACAACACATCAGAGGGTGAATAATCTTTCACTACTAAGATGACATGTTGTGATTTTAACTTAAAAAAAAAAAGGAAATATTACTCTGATGGAATGTTTGCTTGTTTTTACAATTTGTGGAACTAACAAATTTTAATATGTTTTAACCAAAGTTCTCGTATGGTACTTAAAACAATGCATACTAAATATACTCCTTTAAATGAGAATTTAATATGTTAGACATTGCCTTGACAATCCCATTGTATTTCAGAATACAAAAAACAACTGGTTGCACAGACAGTTTATTATCCTCTCCTGTTGCGTACATTGATTTAAGTATTCAGAATGACTTTTACCTATGTACATATTTCATCTTAGCTTTAAAAGCCAACTGACTTGCAGTGAAAAAGCACTGTAGTAGCATGGAAATCAACTCTGGTAATCATTTCATTAACAGATAAGGAAAACTACCAGGATAGAAGAACTATGAGAAACATGTTAATTATTCATAGCCACTACAACAAGATAAAACCACACCAATGTTATGTGTGACTTACATTCAATAACTTGTAGACACTTGCAGACAACACTTAGACAATTTTATTTTACTTGCAGCCTTCTTCTGGAAGGCTGAGCGTCTGCAGTGCCTATTGACTTCCACTGGAGTTATGGGTGCTCAGCACCCCTGAAAATCAGGCCCATGGTGTCTCAGGTTGGCCATCCAAGCATTCAGACACACAGAATCAGTGGATGCTACTGAAAATTTTGGTTGTAGGGTCAAATTCTCTGCTCAGTTATACATGCAACTTCCACTGAAATCAAGAGGACTTTTGCCAGACTCGTTGAGGTGAAGTTAGGCTCTTATTTGTGTTTTACATCCCATGAGCCAAATTCTAGATGTGCACAAACTCTTCAGCTTCCAAGGGAAGTCATATGGGGGCATCTCCAAGGACAGAAACTGGCCTAATGGCTGTCTCTTTAAATGGTTTGAAGTCTTGTGACCAGGGAATATGGAGCTGTAGTTGATAGTTTGTGATTTACAGGATGATGTATTCAAGTGTGTAAGCACTCTGTTGCCATGTATGTATTTCTACAGCCAGCAAAAAGACAGGAACACTCTGGGGTATGTCAGTAATTTTTAGTTTTCATGTGCAAATAAATATGGTTCTAGAAAAATAACAAAACACTGAACTTTCATGTCAAACTCCAGGGGTGAGATCCTCACACCTAGTCCCACTCTTTTAGACTGGATAAAAGAGCCAAAGAAACATAAAGGAGCCCTAAAAGTCCTATATTCCCCAGCACAGACACTGCAAAAACAGCTCTACGTCTGCTCTCCAAGGACCACCTCACCAGCCCTAGAATAGAGCGCTTACAGCGGGGCAGGGCTGGAGGGCATGTCTGGGACGGGGGCACAGCATTATAGAGATTCTGGGCAGTACAGTAGTCCATAGGACAACCCTGATTAGGCTGCTGTAACTTACACAGGTCCCAAAGCTGTCAATTATGCTGTCAGTTTCCAGCTCACAGACTAGCCCACAATCATGAGGGGGCAGAGGTAGCGGTAAGTCACCAGAGCCTTCTCCCCCTAGGCTGAGAGTTCCGTGCTGCGCCTCTTAGAGACACAGCACAGAATTTTACACCCATAACAGTGTGTGAGGTAAGTGTATAGGCAAGCACAATGCTCTTCAAACAACTAGAGGGGGATAAAAATTTCAGGTCAGGTGATCCATATTTTAATTGTAATATAGAAATGTATACGGTCATTACAGGGCTTCTATTACTCCCTTCTTCTTCAGCCCCTACAAACAAAATTGGACTTATAGTGTATAAGTCCTGGGCATCTAAATAGGGGGCAATGCCCAGTGACTTCAGGGGGCTTTGGATTAGGCCCTAATACGGCACATAAACACAAAATGTCCATTTAACCTATTTAAGCCCTAACTGGAGCAGCTGGAGGCAAATATGCTCCCATTGGAATATTGGGGTAATTCTGTTTAATTTTAACCAATGGAATGATTTTGGTTGAAGCCATTATAGGTCAGCTTGACTTGAAACTCATCCAACTATAGAGGCAACTGGAATACGTAGGCTCAGTAATAGACTCCAGCTTTCTCTAACTAAAGTCTCTCCTCATCTCATGGTGCTAATTTATTAATAGCTCTCTGGTGATGGTTATGTAACAATTGGTAATCAGGGACATTCAGTTCAATGTGTTCCTTCTTAATTGCATTAGTGATTTGCTTAAGACTTATGCTTCCTCTTCTCCTGGAGCAGCCTTTGCTTATATATAAGAGAGCTAGTTAATAACTCTTAATGTTATACTTAATCTGTCACGTGAGCTGGATAGATTCTGTTTTGAGCAGATTAAGATGATCATTTGACTTCTAAACACAAAATTCAAGTGCAGAGGTTATGGAGGGGGAATATACTCTCCTTAGTAAGGTGAAATAAACATTTTATTTATTGTTTGTTGTGGTAAATTCCCATAGGATAGAAGAAACCCTTTGTTCCTGTTTGATGCACGGTCTAATCACATTAAAGCAGCCTTTTATAATCACAACATTTTTAGGAGCCTCATCCATATAAACATGATCATCTTCCCATAGGAAAAATGCAAACTTGTGTTTTCCCTTTCAACAAAGTCTCTTTAATGTGTGTCATTAGCCTTCCCCCTTCCTCCCCCTGCCCATGAAAGTGAAGGTATTTTATGCAGACATAAATTCACCTGTACAACTGCCAAGGCAGACTCAGTAGATGAAGTGCTGCCTCTGGCTTGGAAAACATAAAATGAGCATAGTAGTAACATGTGAAAAGCCAGCAGAAGGAGGGTGCATTACTTACTAAAGCAGTGGGCATCAAAATCTGAAGAGTGATGAGAGAGCTGCATTATGAACTAAAGAAAAATGTCCTCTTGCTATTTACTTATTGAACACCACAGGATTCTACACACCAGTCAAAATCCAAACAGCCACTTGATAATGAATTCCAACACAAGCAGAGGCTATCAAGCTTTCCTGAGCTAATCTAATGCTTCAAATTTTACTTGATTTCAAAAGGACCGTCACTTTATTGTGAGCAAATAAATAAATCAATTGATTCTGTAGCTATTTGCTAACTGTTCAGTTTGGAAAGATTTATGCATATTCTGTTATTAGTGTCTCAAGTTTAGCTTTCCATAATGTGTTGGTTAAAGAACCTCAGCATTTTCCATTGTGCTTTGCTCATCACCGTTCCGTCCACATCATTGTTGGGTAGCGTTCCAGGAGAGCATTTCTGAGTTGCGCCGTGTGGATTTTGTCTCTAGTCTCTATAATGCAGGTGACCTGGGAAAAGAATTAGGAACATTCTTGAAAAGATGACAACATTCTCAGACCACAATGGTATTTCCAACTAAGCCATAAAATGCATTCATAAAGGCTAGATGATCAATCTAAGGGCCGGTCTTCACTACGGGGGGGGGTCGATTTAAGATACGCAAATTCAGCTACGCGAATAGCGTAGCTGAATTCGACGTATCAGAGCTGACTTACCCCGCTGTGAGGACGGCAGCAAAATCGACCTCCGCGGCTCCCCGTCGACGGCGCTTACTCCCACCTCCGCTGGTGGAGTAAGAGCATCGATTCGGGGATCGATTATCGCGTCCCAACGAGACGCGATAATTCGATCCCCGAGAGATCGATTTCTACCCGCCGATTCAGGCGGGTAGTGTAGACCTAGCCTAAGTTAAAAGCTTCTGGACCCTGCACTCCCTATCTTATAGCAATGCTATGCTTTCTCCAGTCCTCAGAAACAGAATGCTGAAGTCCTCCCTTGGTCCCACCTGTCTCCCCAACCCATCTCCCCTTTACCTCAAAAATTTTTGACTACAGGCTACTCCACTGGAATTGACTTCCTCTCTTCTTACTCTCTCCTGGATGCCCTATAATATCATTCCTGCCCTTTCCAGTAAACTGCCATGAAATCACCCATTACCACCTTCTGGATGAATCTCTTCTCTGTTCTCATTCCCATGATTTGCCTATCAGCTTGGCTTCTTCCTCGCTCCTCTTCGATGCTTACCTCTCTAAGTTTCCATGATTCTGTGCTATCATGGCTCCAATGGCTCCTTCACTATCTCCACTGGACACCCCTTCTCCTCTCTCCTGCTTTTGTCAGCATCCTTTAGGGATCTATCCTCAACCCAATATTCTCTCTACACTACCATGGGTGACTTCACCTGCTCACATGGTTTACCACCATGTCTCCAGTCCTCCACTCAGTCCTACATCTCTTAGTATCTCTGCTGGACATTCTGCTACTAATTCAAATTAACATGGCTAAACCAAACTCCACATTTTCCCTCCCACTCTCTCCCCCCCTTCCACCAGTATATTGACAATTCTCCTATTTTCCCGGTCACCCAAGCTCACAACCTCAGTGTCATTTTCAACTCCCCTCTCACTCATCTTTTCCAGCCACTCACATCCATGCTGTCCCCAGATCCTGTCAATCCTGTACAAGCATCCTAAAATCTATTCTTTCCGCTCTAGTTTAATACTGATTTTAATTCCAACTCCTTCTAAACTTTGTGGAAGGCGAGGCTTGGATGGGAAACTGAAATCAAAACCACCGAATATAGTTCATTCTTTTGTGGCACATGCTGTCATGAAGAGCACCAAGTACCTTTTACAATGTACTGTATAGAACTAGCTTGCATAGCTTGTAAGATGCTGCACAACACTGCACAATTTAACCTAATGGAGAAGTCCTCTCACTGGACTCACATAGCAGTTTAGGGGAAAAATACACTCTGCTACTCCAGAAGAGATGTGGATAACATATGTTACATTTTGGATGTGGCCATTTTTAGAGGAACTCCAGGGGTTTATTGATTACTCTCAGTCACCACTGACTATGCAAAAAGTATGGCTGATGAGTAGGACTCTCCATTATGCTGTTTATATTACAGCTATAAGGAATAGATACTTTCAAGGAAGCAGACTAAAAACATTATTTTTCAGCCTATCATCTCAAAAATGCTCAGTGAAATTCCGAAAATCAGACCCTTCAGCATTTCATACTTCCCCAGCATAAAGTTTAAAATAAAAATAAACACTGAAAAAGCCATTTGAATGGTGAGACACCCCAAAACCCAGCTACAGTCTGTGCCAAGTAGCCCTGAGCTCATTTTTATTGATTATGGTTTCCCACTAGCCAACATGCTCTAGGCAGGGCCGGCTCCAGGCACCAGCCGAGCAAGCTGGTGCTTGGGGCGGCAGATTGAACGAGGCGTGTATAAAAGAAAACCCTTCCAAGCCAAAGCACTGCCCTGCACACACAATTCTCCCCTTGGGAAGAAGATAACAGACAGGTACAAGAGTAGACCTTGGCAGGGATGGCTTAACAATATCCAATGCATGTGGTGAATTCCACTAACTAGGGGCACAAATGTCCCCACCAGCCCATTCTCCTTCAATTGACATTGGATTTATGTACTTATAAAATGTGGCTGTAATTAACAGGCTGTGCATGATCCCACTTACCCAAGTAAACAATGTTATCGTTAAACTTTTATGATACAGAAGACACTACTGAGAGTGAAATCTATTCCATGCACATCTGTAATACTCCTCTAGTCTAGGTGCATATTTCTCCCAAATAGATATGTCATGAGTCTCATACACCATGTACTGGAGCAAAAAGGCAGTGAGTAAACAACATCAAAGTGATACAAAGCTGAAGGAAAATGTAATTTTTACTACCGGACTACTCAAGGCTTTGCTACAGATCCATAGCTTGTCAGCATATGGATGATCAGAATCCTGCTTGGCTCCAGGAAGAAAAAAAAAAAGCTTGGGCTCCTCTGGTTCCTAGTGAACACTTGTCCTTCTCACAAAAACCACAACACAAACTGACAGGACTGGCAAACTCATCAGAGCACCAGGAGTAGAAGGTCTATACTGATGGCAGTTTAGCACAGAGGGTTCTAGCAGCACTTCTTCATAGTGTCCTGAGTGCTGTTTAGTTTTCTGTCCATCCAACTTTCACGGGAATTAATTCAGCCAAACATGGAGACTAATAATAATGATAGACTATAGATGCTACTTTGCCAATCAATCTCTCTCTGCTTTTCTGGCAGCAAAATCTTAAGTCAACTGTTGCTCCCCATCATGCAGCAGGTGCTGGGAGGGATGGGGAGGAGTTGATCAGTGGGGCCTGTGGACCCCCTGGAGTGCCCTCACGGACCCCCAGAGGTTCATGGACCCCAGTTTGAGAAACGCTGCTCTAAAAAATCCCTCCATCTCCAGTTACTTGTAGGCCTGTTGTATGTTCTAAAGGGGAAAAATAATTAAGCCATCTTCAGACTGAGGCGCACAGTTGTGGGTAATAAATCATGCTTCATTTCATGGCTTTTCATAGATTCCATGGCCAGAAGGGACCATTGTGATCATCCAAAATAATTTCTAGAGCCATGGCCGGCTCTGGCTTTTTGGCCGCCCCAAGCAAAAAAAACAAAAAAACAAACAAACAAAAAACGGGGCGGCCAGAAAACGTGGGTGCAGGGGACCGGCTAGTGGGGGGGGGGGGAAGGAGCGGGCGGGAGAGAGAGAGAGAAAGGGGGCGGCCAGGGCTACAGCAGGACGCTGCCACGCGGCCCCTCCCACCGCGCTGCGCCGCACCGCACCGTTCCGCCTGCCGGGAGGGCTCCACTCCAGTCGGCGGGGAGGGAAGGACGAGGACTGCCCTGCTGGGCTTGCTGCAGGGCGCTCCCGTCGTGCACGCCGCTGCCCCCTACAGGGCGGCCGGAGCGGAACCAAAAAAAAAAAAAAAAAGCGGCTGTGCCGCCCTAGGATTGGGTTTGTATTGGAGAAGGCAGGTTAGAGAAATGCACTTAGAGTGGAATGTGGGGAGGTTCATGATGGTCCTTAGTTCCTGCGGGAGTTTGTTCCATAGACTTGGACCAGCTCCTCAGAAAGTCTGTTTCCCACACAGATGAGCTTTACCCTTATGGCAGATTTCATTGTGGCCAAGAAGCCAAGTTGTTGACCACACTCCATCTCAGAGCTTTAGGCTGTTTTTTAATATGCTGAGCCCTGGTCATCGAACATCTTGATGGTAAAGAACAAGATCTTGAGCTTGACTCAATCATATTCTCTCTTTAAGACCCCCCCCCAATCCTCTCACCCTTCATGTTTATCCCCACCACTGTAAATCACTCCCTCTGAACACTGACCCCTTCTTTGCCCTGATTGATCCATGAAGCAAGCTACTGAGGGAGAGCCACAGCCCCTCTAAAGTTCTTCACCTGCTGACTGACTTTCAGTTATGCCAAAGAAGAGAGTCTGCTCCCTGGTTGCTAGGAGATTGGAGAGGAGGTGGAGGAAGCAGCAACCAAGAAACTGCTCGATGTTGGATACTGGGGGAATAGTTGGGAGGAGAGAAACTCAGACCAGATTGCAATGCTTACCCAAACTGAATAGTAGCTTGTGCCACAAATAGTCCATTGACTTCCACAGGACTACTCTTGGTGGACAGCAGTATTCAGCATAAGGGGATCAGAATCTAGCCCTCAGTGAGTTAGACTGATTTAGAAAAGGGAGCAGCTGTGAAAAGCTACCACCAGCTGATTAGGGAAGCAGTACTTCGCCCTCTGACTAGGAGATATCTTCCAAAGCTCAGAGACACCCTCCCCCCCGTCTATAAGCCCACAGTGATGCAGGTCCATTTCTCCCCTGGGTCTGACCCAGACTTTAGCTTGCTATTGCTGATTGTCCATCTTTCTTCAATGTCAACACAAACAGGAAGGGATTGCTAGATTTTTTTAAATGATTTGGTAAGAGTATATTTTTATATACTTAGAACCTGTAAGATGTTCCCAAACTGCATCTAGTGTGAAGCAGGTCATGCCAGTACGTTAGCACCCAAAGAGATCAAACGCATTCCTTTGGAAACTGGGTGGATATTTGCCTCATTTAATCATTTCAACAGCTCACCCCACCATATCAAAAATGGAGCAATCAAAACAGCTGGAGGAAGCATGTTAATGGGTTTCACTCCTTGATGTTACTACTTCAATTTTGCTGCCTAGCACAATCGGGAGGCTTTAAGATTTTGCATTTTTCTTACTGTAGTTCTATGTTGGCACTGACCACTCTCTTCTGCCCCAGATCTCCTTTCCCAAGGTGCCACTGAATTTTATAGACCCACAGAGACACACTTTACTGTCCAATGTGGAACCTAGGCTAGGAACAGTGGGGAAAACATTCCCTTCTCCCTCTCTGAGTCCCAAAGTGGTCACCTGGACCCAGCTCCTCAAAGGCATTTAGGCACCTAACTCCCACTGAAAAATCAAACTTCCTCTCTGAAATACCCCAGAAGAGAGAGGGACTAGGATTCTCAGCCCTCAGAAGAGATCTGTGGCCTTCGTGCGTAGAAGGGAAGGAATGGCAGAGAGGGGAGAGTCTTGGGAAGGGGATAGTCTTTCAGGTCTAGAACCCATATTTGCAACCAAACTCACAAAAAATGGCTCACTACCATCCTCTATAAACAAATTCTGCAGGGTGTAAACACGAGGTGCACATAAAAACAAATCCTTCGGGGAATTGCCCGTTCCTAGTTGTTTCTAACCTGCCAAGGACTATTAACAGGTGAAAAATCTTGTCTTTCAAAACTACCAACTTCAACATGACCTGGCTCCTGGTGACACTGCTATTGCTGCCAGACCAGTGATCTGTAATCTACTGCAAGACAAAAATCTCACACTAGTAAAGACCATCTAAATCAGAGGTGCAAAACAGAAGAGCTCCAGAAGATACTCTTGCACATTCTAAAAAACACAAGCAGCCAATCCCATTGCATAGGTCACGTCGTTAAGTAATTGCTGAACCTCATGAAGCCACATCAGCAGCAGCAGCGAAAGAGTAAGGAGATTTGTTTTCCCCCTTTTCAATCCTGCTTATTTTCTTCAGCAAAAAAGTTCCTGCAAAGATTTTTCCAAAAGCAGAATGTGCAGTTGAACACACAGCTTTTTTTTTTTTTAAGCCATCACCACACAACAACTGGCTAACAACAAAGATCTTTCCACAGATATGCCCCAAATCAGTCAACCCTAGTACATCAAGGAAGGGCCGGCTCTAGGCACCAGCAAAACAAGCTGGTGCTTGGGGCGGCACATTTTTAGGGGCGGCATGGCCGGCGCCAGAATGCCGCCCCTAAAAATGTGCCCCGGCCGCCCTAGCTCACCTCCGCTGCTGCTGCTGCTCACGCGCCATGGTGCGCGAAACAGCTGATTCGCGCGCCGCTACTCGCCCTCCCTCCCAGGCTCTCAAGCCTGGGAGGGAGGGGGAGGGAGGCTTGAGAGCCTGGGAGGGAGGGGGAGAAGCGGTGCCCGCGCCGCGGCCACTCGGAGTCTCCCCCTCCCTCCCAGGCTCTCAAACCTCCCTCCCCCTCCCTCCCAGGCTGATTCGCGCGCTGCTTCTCCCCCTCCCTCCCTCCTAGGCTTGAGAGCCTGGGGGGAGGAGGCAGGGATGGGGATTTGGGGAAGGGGCGGAGTTGAGGCGGGGCTGGGGGTGGGGTAATTAAAAATCGGGGGGGGGGGGCGGCCAAAATTGTTTTTGCTTGGGGCGGCAAAAATCCTAGAGCCGGCCCTGCATCAAGGCATCCCACCAGTGAGTAAAGTCACTCCATCATCATGATAAACAGTGAGTAAAAGCCAAGTTTCTCTTACTTGGAAATGAAACAGTAAATCCTGGGCAAGATTAAGCACTGGAATGATTTAACTCTCTGAATGAGCCACTACATTCATCGTTAACTCCATAGTTCAGGCAGAGAATTCCACATCTGTATTTACAATAGTGAGTATGTATTTCAGTGCTTGTCTATGCAGGGACACTCTGGAAAGGTGATTTAACAAAAGGTGTGTATTTAAAGTGGATTAGTTAAACTGCATTAAACCCCTGTGTGGACACTCATTCAGACCTAAAGTGGCCTAATTCAATTTAGCTTAATTCACTTCCAATTTCACAGTACTCACATTGAAAAAAGTTAAATCCTTGTGGAATTTGGGATTTAAGCATACGTTTAGAGTGCTTTGCTGAAGCAGGAGCAACACAGGAAGAAAAGAAATACAAAGTATGTGCAATGTGGGTGAATTAAAGTTGCTATGAAAACCTAACTTTTACTTTTTGACTTCTGAGAATTCAGGAAAAAATCCAGAACTACTAAATTTGAGGATTAACTTTAATGCACTGGATAAAAAAAAACCTCAAAACATTTTGGGATATTTTGGTCTGGATCCCAACTTTGCAGCTCAGGTTTATCTCTAATTGTATCACAAAGGTATTCCAGCCCCTTCCAGTACTGTTAAAAATCATCATCAGGATCATTCAGTTTGTGAAACACTTCAACCTTTAGATTAGATAGCCATCCAAATCCTGTTGCAGTACAACTGAGAGTCTACTGGAACGGAAAGCCTATGAAAATAGATCATGTTTAAAAGCAGACATGAGCAATGGCACACTTTTTTTGGTCAGAGAGTATATTTGGTTTCAATATTCTGATGCACTAGCCCCATAGAAAAGATTGCAATAGACACGAAAACTATTGTAGCATTCTCTGCCAAGAAACTAGGAAAGATGATCTAGTACAACTTATTTGGCAACATAAATAAGTGGTAAGCACTATTTCATGAAAAGCTAATTGAGAAACCTCGAGTTCCAAGGGCAGCAAAATCCAGCTTTCAGTTTAAAAAATATAAAAGATAAAACTAGGAGGGGCTTTAAAGATGACTCCATATTGTCCAATTGAAGAGTAAAAAATTTCAAAAGTACCTAAGGCTCCTAGAGCTCAGATCATCAAATGTATCCCATTGATTTCAGCTACATCATTCAATTGTGCGCGACAGTGAATAATGATTGAGGCAAGGAATGAGTAAGAATGACGCAACAGCCCGGTGGTGAGAGGACTCATCTAGGATGTGGAATACCTACGGTCAAGTCCCTGCTCCAATAACTCTATTTATACAAAGTGGAATAGCTTCAACAGGAGAGATTGAGACTATCCCATAGCCCCATGGCTAGGGCGCTTTCCTGCTATGTAGGAGACTCCTTTTCAAAACCCTTCTCCCCATCAAGCAAAGGGGAAATACTGAACCCCCGTCTCCCACATCCCCTATAACCACTAGGCTAAAAAATAATAATAAGGCCAGTGGCACCATCACCACCACATTCTCTGGCCATTTTGTGCCCTTTAAAAATACCCAGAACAAAACCTTCAGGTCAAATTAAAAGTTTGACTGGAAACAGATTTTTTTCAATGGGCCCACATTTTTCACCATTTTTGGTTTGTCTAGAACAGACTCTTTCATTGATTTATTTTTCAGAACTTCCAGCAAGCCAAAAACAGAAAAATTAGTGCAGAACTGAGGTCCCACCTCTGATCAAAGATTCCATAACACTTGGCCTAAGAATAGCAGTGTTAGCCATAGAGGGGGTCTTGGCCCAAGTTTGGGTAGTTACACTCAATCTACAGATTCCTCCTGAAAGTTCAGCTGGATGCTCTTGCTCATCACTTCCAGTCCAGAAATGTTATATCCAACGTAGCGCTGCAGTACCAATAGCTGCAGTATTTCACCCAGAACTGTCTGCATTTCAATGATAGGAGAAGCTACTCATGGACTATTTATATGCCTAAGAACACAGTGATTAAGTTGTCCTATAACACAGAGTACTGCTGATTATCTAACATCCTGCTTCCAAAGTCTGTATTTTCCGCTGGGTGGCATTACAATGCCTTATCAACCCACATGATTATGTGAAGATATATGAAGGCAGAAGAGTCCTAACTTCTCTATAATTACCATTACAACCAAGTTTGTGAGAGGCCAGCATTGCTGAAGTGACAAACGGCATTTCCCCCCCTTACCTTAATAGTGAAGAGATCAGATATCACAAACATGTGTTCTTGTTTGATGTCCAACACCCTAGAACAAACCAAGCATAAATTAAAGAGCAGGGCAAATCCTTGTCATTGTCAAATGCTTTCTGTAAGTGTTTGAGCAATAAACAAATTCATGCAGGTGTCATTGGAGGAAAGAAGGGTGATATACTTCAAACCGTATTCATATGCTGAAATAAATATGGGGTCATAGCAGAGGCTGTTCACATCCCTAAAATGCTTTTAGTCCCATAGCTACTGGCCCTTCATGACATCTGCTGCACCACTGTCATCCTATTACCATTCCATTTAAATCAATGGATTGTTAGCACATATCTGGGAAATTTATAGCAGCAATCAAATGGATATGCGTAGTTGAACCAAAGTGCAACAGCTAGATGGGAGCAGCCAGGAACAGAGATAATACACTAAAATTAGACAGCATTGAAAGACCTTGTAGAAGTTTAACCCTGAAGAGTTTTTTCAATTGCATTCTCCATTGCATCTCCCAAATACTCCCCCTTGGAGTCACTTGGTTTGCAAGTTTTGTTAGCACTTCACCAATAGATATGCCTCTGCTTTTAACAACTATGTATTTTATTTATAGGGTTAAGGGCCAAACTTAGCTTTTGTATGTGTGCACAGGACTTGCATTTACATCAGAAGGCAGGATTTGCCCTGTACTCTATACTGTTTCATGCTTCTGAGAAGCATTTAATATAGAGATTAAAATGACTAGGAGAGAGACTAGCACAATATGCCTTAGAAAGCAATTCAAATTTGTTTTAATAAAAGTAGAGGCCTCACAATGACTAGAAGCAATGAAATTCTACATTTCAACATTGATGAGCCACCCAGAGCAGGAGAGTTGTAGACATATTATGGAGGGCACATACCAATGTTCCGCCTGTGACAGGGAAAGGTTTTCGACAGAGGCTACAACAGCGCTATATACATAGATTCCCTGGGTTACTTTAGTCATTTGTGTAAACCACTGGATTACTCCCTTTGCCTTCAGCTGTCACTTATAAGCATGCAATAGTCTTTAAAAACACTGAGTCCATTGTGCTATTTTCTCAACAGTGTAATACTGGCTATAAATACAGGATTCTGAATTACCTCACTTCCTCCCGAGTCAGTATCTCCAGTAGCTTTGAAATATTTCCTGGACAGTCCGAGAGAAGGAGGGAAAATTTGCAGACTCTGTTGTCAAGGGTCAGGGCACGATCTATGCACTGTCTCATCAAAGGTAGCTCCAAGTTACCACTGCATATAGTGATTGCCACTCTGAAAGACAAGAGCAAACAGGACTTCTTGTTTATGCAAAGAAATTCCTATAGAATTGTCATACTAGAGAGTAATGCAGATATGGCTGCATTTCTTTGGTGTGAGAGACGCCATGTACACGCCTTCCAAAGTAATGCGGGATGCTTCCAGATGAAAGGCATCATGTGAGTGTACATTCATTATATCCCTGCCCTGGAGGGGAGCTCGCTCAGTCTGGAGTTTTTCCACCAGTGACGTTCCACAGGTGCTCCTTTTCCTGCTCCTGTTTAAAGAATGGAGCCCACGCTCCATAGAGTACATGGGAGTAAAAATGTCTGTGCTGTGTCCACATTAGCACTTCCACTGTTACAAGCAGTTGAGCTGCACTGGTGTAAGACCAAGACAGCGAGAGGTGCTGAATATGCTCAGTGGGGATATATTTATTTCCATTTAATTTATATACAATTACACAGAGAAAGACCAAGTGACAAGAATATTATGAGCGTTGCAATGTCAAGCACTCAAAAGTTAGGAAGTGCCAGAATTAAGGTGCTTGTGCAATCTTAATTCAGCCCATTTATGTGTATGGATTATGCTACCATCTTTAATTACATGGCCACAGAAAGAACAATTTTTTCTACAAGACCCCTGCCTCATTCAGTGCACAGGATGGACAATGCTCACTCAATAAGTAGCGATTCAATATTTTGTTTTCTCCTCATTCAATGTGCAGTCCCCAAGCCCTATTTACTGCACACTATTCAAACCCTTCTCTCAAGACAGAATTACTAATTTCCTCATGGGAGTTTCTATGGTGCTCATCGCTATGGTATCACCCATCAAGCAGCAGCTCATAGTTAAATACCAATACCCACATTCATCTTGAAATCCTCTCACTGCTCTTCAAAGGTCATGGAGCTGTAGTGTACCCTGAGCCTGAGCATCTATCAGTCCAGAGCTGGGAGGGCATTCCAGAGCCCCCGGGACCCTTATGAGAACAAACGGTCGGCCACACCCCCTCTATTATATCAGTGCCTCTGCTCTGTTGACCAGACCTGGGGCAGTGTGTCATAGGGAGAGAGGTGCTCTCTCAGGCTACCTCTACACTATGAGCTAAGGGTGTGATTTCCCTGCTCACAT